>NC_137485.1:21444250-22943800 GCF_918807975.1 Aplidium turbinatum
ATCTCAAGAGATTGTTTCTTGTGGTGATTTCACTCACCACAGGGCAGATACTTCCTTGTCGACAAAGTGCAGTCCTTTGTCTTGTAGACCTCGTTCCGCACTAGCTGGGAAGCGATGGCATTTTCAGAAATGGGGCACTGGCGAGGAGAGGTTGCTGAGCACCCAGTGAGGTTGTTGATGAAGCTCCCATGCTTGAGAAGTTTGGACAACTTCGTTCCATCGCTCAAGCTTCTTTGCGCCCCGGAATGGCCCGTTTCGGCTAGTCCGATTTGGCTTGTTCCCTATTTGGCTAGTCCGATTCGGCTACAGTTTTGAATTGTATTTTATTCCACAATATCATTTCTTTTGCATTCCGACAAAGAAAAATAAATTGAAATGAAATTTAGCGCAAAATGTTTGAACTATTAAATTGAAAACTTAGAATATATTAGAATCCTCAACTATTACAAAATTCCAAATCCAACGACGCCTTCTGTTTATTTAGAGAATATTGTATTTTATTCCACAATATCGTTTCGTTTATAGTTGAAATTATTGAAGCTTTCTAAGATGAGTGGGGTTTAGACCTAACCACTGAGATCTTAAATCATATTTATGACACCGGAAACATCCCTAGTGATATGGTACGTTCCATATTCATAACTTTATCAAAGAAAATCAAAGCCTATCAAAGAAAATCAGACTCACTTTTACCTATACACAGGAATACAAGTTCGCACGATGCAGACTGTACATACATTGGTATGTCCATTGTCCACGCGACATTTGGCCACAAGAGTGAGGGAGCATTTGGATTTAACTGAGCCTCTCAGTTCATAAATAGTGTCATCAATCGTCAAACTTGTTCAAACAATATTGTTGTGTGTTTGCATGTTTTACATGTTGTGCTCCCATAATTATATATCTCGTATGAAAGTTTATTCAATATTCATGGTATGTTATCAGATACTGTTAAATGTTATTAGTTATAAAAGTACAGCTGTTAACCTAATTCAACAGCAACTGCATTATGTATACCAGAAAGATGAAAAAGCACCTTGGTGCTTAAAACATTTAATATATTATGATTGTATATATTATATAGCCTCAGAGGCTATATTCACAACATATGGTAAATATAGCTTCTGTCTATTTTAATAAGCTGAAAAAATAGGAAGTAGCTATTTTTCCACACTTAAAGCGATGGTTACAATCAGGTGTTGCCAGAGTTAGGATTACAGTTAGGAAGGGTTAAGGTAAGGATTAGAGTTAGGAATAAGATTGGGGTTTTGATCTTTGCCCAGGACTAAAAAAAATTTCAAAAATACAAGTTATTGTTTTCAATAGCTTTAAAATTTTCTTAAAATAGGGCAAAATTCCTTATCTGGCAACACTATTGAGGCTATTATTACACTATAGTGTAAATATAGCCACAGCCGAAAAAATGCTGCCTTTTCAACATCATTTGTTATTATTGAAGTAATGTATGTATATTACTAGCTAAATATAGTCCAAATGAGTATTTACGATCATTTTTTTCAAGGACCCATGAAAATTATATTTGTTAGCTTACCGTAAACAGTTGCTCTTTCTATTTTCATACATGCTTAAGATATATTCATACTTTTAAGCGTGTAATAATTTGGTGGTATTGTTGTGTGTATTAAAATTACAGTAGCACATTTTGTGACTGCTGTAATTCTCATCATCATTAAGTTCCTTCCTCTCGTCAAGGGTTGGAGGCAAGAGACGTCAAGTTTCTCTGTCGTGAGATTTTTTTATTGCAGTTTTGTAATTAGACTGGTTGTAATTCTAAATGCGTCCAAACACCAGAGTTATTCTGGTAGAATAATTCTGCGCAATCTTCCCAATAAAAAGATCTATAAAGAAACGTGCAGTAAGTAATGCGATGACAGCAACAACACGCACACCCTGATAGAGGCACTTCTCGTTGACATATTTATTTTTATCCCGTTTGAAAGTCAGGATGTCATTTTTTAATTTATTTTTTTAGTAATAACCATGTTTTTTAAAAAGGTAATTTAAAAACTAAAAAACAAGTCACATTGTTATCGTAAAAAGATAAAACTTATACAAGTTGTGAAAACATTATTGATAAATGAACTGCTAAATGTTTTTTCTTCAATTTATTTTTAATTGCAAAATAGGACGCAATTACTTCGATGGTTGCAAATACGCACATTGACCTAACATTAACAAATTGTCTGACTTCAGCTATGCACAACAGAAGCAGTGTAAAAAGTGAAACTCAACCTGTGCTAAAATATCTGCCATGTACAGTAGCCCAATGTAAAATTCAACAGGTTTCACTTAGTGGTTTAACCTTTTGTTGTTTGATGGAAATTATACTCAATTTGTTAGTTACTCAAAAGTCTTTCTTGAATACGCTCAGCTAAATGTTTTACAGACTTAAAACACGCCAACAAACATACGGCACTATCTGCAGCAACTTGTTTGAAATTCACAACGATCAACTTATCTAAGGCAAACCAACAGCTGCCTGCATAGCAACCCAATGTGTGTTGATCGCGACTGGTGAGCGCCATCTATCGTCTATTTTCACATATTTTTCATGCTTGATGTCAATTTTCTCTGCGATTCAATTCAATTTTGGTTGATTTGGTTAAGTTCGTTTTAAATTGTTATCCTCAGACTGGACAAAGCCTCTGATAGATAATTCCTGTTTTTTTTTTTGCATACTTGTAGACGGTTATGACGCACGACCAGTTATCGAGACTGACACAGGGATTCATAAAAACCCTTCTTGCCTATTTTCTGCTTGTGGATGTTAGTGCTTAAATGCACTAGAGTTGGAGTTCATGGTGTGCAGTGTTGTCCAAATATTGTATCATTTTTGAGTAGTGTAATTGATCGACTAAGCTTATGTCATTTTCAATTGCAGCCAAGCCAGATAGGAAATTCTAAAGAAAGCTATACCATTTCCAAGCAGCCTACTTGAGCAATTTCAAACCTGTGCTTCTCTGCATTATGTAGATCACAGTCCTAAGCAAGATTCACTCTACTTAACCTATTTATGCAGCGATAAAGAACTGTTCAATGTTTTTCGGCCCCAGAGGAGGCTCACACGACGACGATGAATGGACAATAAGCTGATGAATTTAATGAAATTAAAGGAAGATGTAGCCTAATCAAAGTTACAGAAAGCTGGAAAGCTATAGGCTAACAACTACTCGCAAGCTTAAGTTGTTGTAGGAACTATGAATTTAATTTTTTTTTTTTTTTTGGGGACGGAACGCTCCAACAACTCCGTTTCACCAGCTCAATCTTACAAACGAAATTTATTCTACTGTAGCCTACGCTATGTTGCAAAGGATTCGCTAGCTGTTGGTAGTTTATTCACAAATGCATCTGTTTCCGACAATTTTCACCAAATCAAACGTCATATAAAAACCGTTATGGTCTACTTAACCTAGCTGGCATCTTACGTCATGGAAATTGCTAGAAAATGTCCAAATATTGCACCATCGGTCGTAAGACCTGATGAAATATTGCATTAGCCGCTTGAACACCTGTTTGAATGACTTCATAATTGTCTTTCATTATTGCGTCACAGTTACTGTCTACGTGCATTTGAGATATTGCAAATTATTCTAGTCATTCTTAAAATTGTTTGTTGGAAGTCAGTCGCATATTTAACTGTTTGCTTGGTGCTTACTAGCTGGACAAATTTTCCGTCTTTTATCCAAGTAATCTGTTCTGTAGTGATAGTTTTAGAGGCGTAGGCCTACGGTGTTGCGTCCCATTTTCGATAGCCGCGAGCTAATTTTACAGGAATACACTTTTGAATAGACGTTTCAAAAGAGTGTTTATTTTTCGGTCATTACATGCAGACGAACGGATTTGGGAATCTTATGTTACAATTTTCCCACGAAGAGATTATGGTTTACCCAGGGATATCTAGAGAAGGGGATATGAAGGCTCGCAGCGATTGCCTTATTCTCATGACACTACCAGGGCGGTAGTTTGCAGTGCTTTAAACATGTGGTTCTTTTTAAAATCGTAGAAAGTTTTGTCGTGCAGCTGGTACAGTGAGCTACAGAAGACAGCTAGCAAATGTTACGTAGAGCATATTTAAAGAAACTTGTTTACAAAGACAGTTGAAAAGTTACCAGTAAGCTGTTTTTTTCAACAAAGCCTTTGCAGTAGGCTAGATGTAAAAGAAGTATATGGGTAGTTGAATTAACAAGCAACCATGAGCATGCTGTGAATATCCAGGCCTGATGCTAATAGCGCAATGCAAGTTATCATAACAAGATTTATTAAACTACTATCGGTGCCAATTGTCATTTTACGATAAACACAAATTATTTACGATAAACAAAAGCCCTTCTATTGTCAGACGTAATAAAAGCCTTCGTATCCCCTTCTTTAGATATCCCTGGGTTTACCGCTGTGACCATAAAAAATAAAAGACGTTTTTGTTAGCTGGTAGGCCAAGAAGCACTTAGAAGCACAAAAAAAATAAAAGACGTTTTTGTTAGCTGGTAGGCCAAGAAGCACTTGAAGGCATAAATAATAAAAGACGAAGTTGTTGGTTGGTAGGCTACAGAAGCAAAGAAATAATAAAAGAAGATCTTGTTGGTTGGTAGTCTACAGAAGCAAAAGAAAATTAAAGACATTTCTTCTCAGTTTGGTACTGACGAAAAATAACTTTGACATTCATTGGCAAGAAAGAAGATTAAAGACAATCGATCTGTGCTTGAAGATTCAAGTCGAAGAATCCAAGCAAGTTTTGTGGACTTTTGGACTTCATTCATATACCCTTACATCTACGGTATCGTGCATTTAAATTCTTTTTGTATTTTACGGTCTTTGCAGTTAAGTTTTTTATAACTTAATTTTGTGTGTTTGTGTAACTTAATTTTTTTAATTGTTAAATTGAGCCCCAACATTTAATATGTCTACACTCGGTGGCGACAGGGACTCGACCGCCATCGACTCGACTGAGTTTAAGCCTGATGATGTTCTTTGCGGTCGGGCAGGCCATTCTGGGGAGGGACCCAGTAACGATGAGGCTACGTCAGTTCGAGAGGCCCGGCATCTTAGAAGGGATATTTTGACTCAAATTGGGGAACTTTCTGTAGCCCTAGGTTCTTTGAGTGATAAGCAGGAACTGTTAATTTTTAGATCTAAGTTCTTTACTTTGGAAGAGGATTTACGGCATTTCCATGCTCTTTTGACTAAAATTTTTAACTCTGCAATCTTGGCAGAACTTCGTGATAGGGTAGACCCCGAATTTAACTCGTTAAAAAATAACTTCGAACAAAAAGTAAATGAGTTCTCAGATATGTTGAATGCTGACATACATCCTGAGGATAGCGCCTCAAATGTAAGCACTAGGATGTCTGAGAGCTCGTCACGGATAGTTGCACAAATTAACCTGCAACTAAGACGAGAGGAGCTCCAGATACAAGCTGACGCCGAAGCGAGAGCTGCTGAGGCCGCCACGAGAGCTGAGACCATACGAGTTGAGGCCGAAGCGAGAGCTGAAGCGAGAGCTGCTGAGGCCGCCGCGAGAGCTGAGGCCATACGAGCTGAGGCTGCCGCAAAAGCCGAAGCGAGAGCTGCTGAGTTCGCACTCAAAGACGCACAGTTGAGGGCTGAACAACGTAAAGAGGTAGCTTTGGCTGAATATCGATCAGATGTGGGCTCTCGGCGTAGCTCTAAGAAGGGATCTTCTAGGCATTCCAGAAGTGAACATCAATCGCGGTTAAATTTACATAACCTTTTCCAGACGCCTGTTCAATCTGTAAGTGGACCAGTACAATCCACATCTTTTCAAGCTGTTTCAGGAGGTCTCGGGGCCGCGGCTAAGGGTCTTCCGAAGGCTGTAGAGCCAAGGTCTGCGAATTACAACCGAATTCCTCCTCCAGAGCGTATAGGTCACGGGGCCGCCATTAGCAGTAATGCTTTGCCCCCTTCACAGTTTTCTGCGCCGCTAGTTTTTGATCGCCCAGCTACACGTAATTTGGGTGGTTGTGAGAGGCGTGTTGCGTCTACTAATTTTAACGTGTGTGAGGATCGTGATCGGGCTGTGCACGTGACTGAGCCCCCTCACCCCCTTAAGGGATATAGCTTGTCTTCTCCCGCTAAATCGAGTTCTCAACAGCAGGATTGCTTCTTTGATTACCAAAATAGTAGGACGTTTTTCGATAAGGCAGCCTTGATTGGTTACGATGGTAATAATATGCCATTTATCTTCTTTAAAAATCGTGTTACGGCCTTAATGGCAGCTTCGCCCTTTAAACGAACTCGTTTGACTTTGTTACAAGCAGCTTGTGTTAGAACAGCTGCGCAAACGATTGCTAATTTGGTTTCCGACACTCCTGGCTTGTCAGAGGAAGACAGGATAGAAATGTCATTAGCTCGCTTGTCTCAACGTTTTGGAGTTCGTGGAGGTCTTTTCGCCGAACCGGAAATTAGGAAATACCGCTATGGTAGCAAATTGACTTCGATCTCTTCCAGTGATTTGAAAGAGTTTAAAGATGAATTGTCGCAGTGTCTGCTTTAAGCGCAAGCTTATGGTCAGCGTGACAAATTGGAAGGACGTTTTGTTTTGGATTTGGCTAAGCGACTCCCGTTTGACGCTAAGCAGCGTTATCTTGACTTTTTAGGTGATCAGTATGGTAGCACTGAGGAACCTACTTTTCAGAGTTTGTTTGAATTTGTAGTACGGGAGGAAACGCGCAAGTCGACTGATTTTAGCATTATGCTAATGGGCGATTCTGGTGAGTCGCAGCATTTTAAAAAGTTTGGCAAAGGAAAATTGCCTTCATGTCCGGTTAGGCAGACGTCGGTAAAACCCCATGATAATGTGATTTCAGGGAGTTCGCAGTACTCGACTGCTGTTGGCGCACCGCGCGGTGGTGTGGCCAGACGTAGAGACATACCGTCATGTTTTTATTGTTCGTCACGTGGTCAAGTTGAATATCATTTTTTGTCTAATTGTAAAGAATTTTTGCGCTTGACACCTAAAGATCGGAGAGATGTCATTGTGAAAGCTGGAAAATGCTTGAATTGTTTGCGCCAGCATATGGTTAGGGATTGCGTTCATGCAAACAACTGTCGTCAATGTGTCCCTAACAACGATAGGAAACACTATTTTCTTCTGCATGATTTTTATGTGACGTCACGTGATTCTCTGGATTCGATTGGCAAAGATGATGCTCGTGCCAGAGTTCCTGTGCGTAATGTTAAGATTGGAAATGTTAAAGCAGCCTTTAACCGCGTTACTGCTGCTCGTGTTTTGAATCCAACAACTGGCAAATCGAAGTTGGTGTATTGTCAGCATGATCCTGGTTCGCAGTTGACGTTTGTTTCGAGTGATTTGGTGTGCGAACTTGGTCTTAAACCATATGATAAAGCGTCGTTTAAAATGGATACTCTGGCTGGTCAGAAACCTACTTGTGCTGACCTTGTTAAACTCAACATTCAGTCGTTAGAGACGAATGAACTGTTTTGTGATATAACTTCGGTGGTTAACCCAGCTTGGGCTGACGATGTTAAAACTTTACCACATAAGCAGGATTTAAGTAGTTTCCGTCATTTTCATGACGTGAATATGTTTCATTTGAATGATTGTAGTACTGTAGATGTACTGATTGGCAACGACAACGCTTATTTGATGTGTGCTAAAGAAGAGCGTGTTGGTGAGAATCGTAGTGAACCACATGCTTTGCTCACTCCTCTCGGTTGGTTGGCTTGTGGTGGTAAGTCACCCTTAGATGAAAGCGTTGCTAACGTGTGCAGAGTGCAAACGTCTTCAGAGTCGGATGTCATCTCTAGCTTTCAGCGTAAAATTGAGTCTCGTGATATGGAAATAGCAGACCTGAATAAAGTCATTCAGGATTTGACCTTGCAAAATGAAACCTGTGAATTGTCTCGCAATGATATTTTGGCTAGAGAACTTGTTGAACCGAATATTGAGTTGAAAGATGGTCGATTTGAGATACCTGTACCGTTGAAGGAAGATATTGATTTACCTAACAATTTTATGCTGGCGTCAGATAGAGCTGCTGCTTTAAGGAAGAAGGTTTTAAAACAACCTGAACTTCGTGATTTCCTTACCGACACCATGAAAGATCTTAAATCTACTGGCTATATTGAGCGTGCTGGTGAAGCAGAAAATGTAAAAGGATTTCAATGGTATTTATCATACTTTGTGACGTCACAATTAAAAAAGCGCATTGTTTACGATGGCAAGTCTGAATTTCGAGGATCTTGTGTTAATGATGTAATGTTTTCGTGTCCTGATTTCTTAAACCCTCTGGCAGATCTCTTGGCTAGATTTCGGCTGAGTAGACTTGGTTTCGTGGCCGATATGACCAAGTACTTTTTTCACATTTTGGACTCTTCAATACACAAGCCCAATTTCATTGAACTGCTTACGTACACAGGCAGCGCCGTTCGGATCGTGAACGAACGCCCTTTGGTACCTTTGAGTGACGACCCTAGGGATTTTACTGTCATCACCCCTGCCTCACTTTTGACCCCATTCTTAGACCCATACTGTGCTGTTGGGCAACCACATGATCGTGACCAACTAAGAAGGGATTATCGGTTCAATTTGTCACTTTCTCAGCAGTTTTGGAGTAAATGGATCGATGTTTACTTGCCAGGGCTTCAGGGCCGGAAAAAATGGTTAAAAATGGCCGAGAATTTGGAGCCTGGTCAACTTGTAGTGGTAGGTTCTCTCCAAGACATTGGTAAACGTGGGAAGTATCAACTTGGGAGGGTGCATGAGGTAGTTCCACAAATTAGGAAAGGGAAGCCTGTGGTTCGTAGAGCCAAAGTTGCCGTCTGCAACTATGATGAGAGTACGGGGAAAGTGAAAGTAGACTACGTGTTGAGGGATATTTCGTGCCTCGCCCCCGTAAAGAACACCTAAGTGTTAGGGTTTGAGCCTGGTTTTGTCTACGGTGGCCGAACCTTGTCTGAGCCCAAGAACAGTCGGTTATTATCGCAACCATTCTATATATAGCGTCATTTAGCGTGTACCTATGGTACAAATTTCATGTATCGTCGTGTATTATTCTTATTGTTGTTCATTCTTTGCATGCCCTTTGTATTTACGTATTAACTTAAAAGTGAGTGATTCAAACAATTTGTGTATCGTGTGATTTTATTCATTGGCTCACAATTGTCGTCAATTCTTTTTTAGTTATGCCATGTCAGACTGTCATAACTAGGGGCCGCTATGTTCCCGACAATTTTCACCAAATCAAACGTCATATAAAAACCGTTATGGTCTACTTAACCTGGCTGGCATCTTACGTCATGGAAATTGCTAGAAAATGTCCAAATATTGCACCATCGGTCGTAAGACCTGATGAAATATTGCATTAGCCGCTTGAACACCTGTTTGAATGACTTCATAATTGTCTTTCATTATTGCGTCACAGTTACTGTCTACGTGCATTTGAGATATCGCAAATTATTCTAGTCATTCTTTCTAGTCATTCTATTCTGGTCATTCATTCTAGTCAAGATCAACACTCTGCGTGACAAAAAAAATTAAGCCTTTCCTAAACAAACAAGCACTTCTCTCCATTTACCATTCTCTAGTTGAGAGTCAGATATTATATTGTATCTCAACATGGTGTCATGAAAACAAAACTTCATTGCAAAAGCTGCAACGTACATGCAATAACTTTCTTCGTATTGTATTTGACATTGACCGCAGAGAAAGCATAAAAGGTGTAGCCTAATGGAACTCAATAATTTAAAATCAATTAACCACATGAAAAATACAGAGATTGCAACTTTGATGTTTAAATATTCAAAAAACCTACTTCCCACAACATTTAATGATATAATTATGTGTAAACAATCAAATAGCCTAACAACAAGAAGTAATTCTCCTTATATTCCGATATATTGCAGAATTAACACTTGCAAACAATCAATACGGTACATGGGGCCAACAGTTTGGAACAAGCTTCCTCCTACTATAAGAAATGAATGCAAAACTGTAAAAAGCTTTAAATCAAAAATGAACAAGCTAAATCTTCCTTGAAATAATCCTATCTAAGTATAACATACACCAAACTTACTAATATTTTTTTTTTGCCCAGAAATGATAGGCCAATGTGTGTAGAATTATTAGCAAAATAGTAAGGTTGTAAGTACTCCTACTGGCCTTCTGGTTCTTGTGTTTTTTGTCCACAGAAGTTCTACAGAGTCTGCAGAAGTTTTTCCATCCTCTTCGACCAATCACCATCTTTCGATGAAGCGGTGGCCATGTGCTCCAACCAGTTGTTTTATATCAATATCTTAGACTGGATCGTCATGCTTATGCGTCATGCGTCATGCTTATCTGATTGTTTATCTATTTTTCTAACATGCCGAATTGGAATTTTTTTTTTCTTTCACTTTTGTTATGGTTTAACGTGTAAAACATACGGTAGCCTAACCCAAATTTATCATATTACTGTGACATGCCACCACTACATCCCAGCTGGCGATGCCTGTCGTTTTTGCATTAATTCAACGTTTGCTAACGTTGGATCAGTATGGAGGTGACGAGTTTAGCTGACTAGGGTCTAAAATTATCGCTTTATCAACGCAAGTTTTATCAAAGCACGCTTGATATCTTTAAGATATAACTTCCCTGGGTATAATTGAATTTTCGCAAGATGATGATGTTGTTTTTGCTAGTTTGTTTTATTTGTTTTTGTCATTGTTTTCCTGTCGTCAAGTTATAGCCTATCTATTTTGTGAGTCGTGCAAGGCCTATGGTGCGGTGCGCTTGAAATGGCTTTGCCCGTGGTAGGATTTCTTTGTGGGGTTTTCTTTGCCTGCCTTGCTCTTCTTTGCTATGAGCTAAACGCATCAAGACGTGTTCCCCATGCGACCATCAGCACTCTTGATAACGCACCATGGCCGATCTTCATAGCAACTGTCCATACAAATCTTAAATATATCAGCTAAAGCTATGTGGGCTAATAAAGCTATAGGCTAGCCTAAATATATGTTGTTTAATTGTTTTTTGTTTTTTTGTAACATTTTCTTTTTTTATTTTCCCTTTATATCTTAAATTTTTCTGAAGGTGTTGCGACCGTGCCAAATTTCTTTCAAATCAATAACTTACTTCGGTCTCAAGCACGTTTTAACGTTCGCGTTTTGTCGCTTCTACCTTTTTCTCGACCTTTGCTATGTTGACGTGTATTGTTTTGATATGATGGTCAGAAATAAAAACAACTGAACTGAAACTGAACTGAACTTTGTTGAGCTATTTTCATTGCCCACATTGTGTGTTTACAATTTTTCCTTTAGCCTACCACCTATAGCAGTTCAGTTCAGTTCAGTTGTTTTTTATTTCTGACCATCATATCAAAACAATACACGTCAACATAGCAAAGGTCGAGAAAAAAGGTAGAAGCGACAAAACGCGAACGTTAAAACGTGCTTGTGACCGAAGTAAGTTATTGAGTTGAAAAAAATTTGGCACGGTCGCAACACCTTCAGAAAAATTTAAGATATAAAGGGAAAAGAAAAAAAAGAAAATGGTAAAAAACAAAAACAAATAAATTTATAGGCTATAGCTTTATTAGCCCGCATAGCTTTAGCTGATATATTTAAGATTTGTATGGACAGTTGCTATGAAGATCGGCCATGGTGCGTTATCAAGAGTGCTGATGGTCTTAAGGGGAACACGTCTTGATGCGTTTAGCTCATAGCAAGAAGAGCAAATACTATAGCATATACTAAAATTAGCACCTATAGCAATTTCGATTCACAAAATGACTGGAACCAACGCAGACGCAGTGACGCAGACTTGTCAAGGGAGGAGACGTTATCACCGACCCAAAAGCGGCTCTTGCAGAATTCCACACAACGAACAGACAAGAATTCATCAGCAAACACGCTCGCCCTGCTTTAACACTAGACTACTAGAGAGTTTGAACAAACTAGCCTATACTGCATTCTTTGGATAGACTATGGTGCATTTTTCTTGGAAATGTCTTTATTTGGGGCCGGAAAATCATTTTGGTACGGGACCTAAATTCTCCTCTCAACGGCCGTGGCCAAAGGCACCATGTGCATGTGTAGGCTACATCATATAACTATACTGCAATTCTTTCAAGAGAAAATTTTGAGCAACAATGACAATTTTGCTGCAAGTGTAGTCGAGAGATTTTGTTGATTTTCATAATTATTGAAAGAAGGTTTTTCATGTAGATATAGGCTACTACGTTGAATCGAAACTTTAAAGGAATTCAATTTCACGATGAGGAAAGTAGCCAAGTTCGGCGACACATGATGCAATGCATGCTGCTAATTCGTTACCGGTAGGCCTAACTACTTGTATTTTTGCTGAAAAATGCTTTTTTTGGCGCCCACTTTTAGTATTGTTTCCCGACCAGTCATGATTTCTCTCGGAGGCCTTGCTTTGCAGTGCTCTACATCAGAATTTTGTGCAAAAGTTATTTTGTAAGAAGTGTTTGAGTAGCCTACCGTAGGCTACTTTATAGCCTAAGCTTTATTTTTGACACTAAAACAGCACTTTTTTGAGGAGATATTCTTGTTTTTGTAGGCATTCTATGATAACTCATGTCAATAGAAAGAACAAAAACTTTTTTAAGAATGTTTGTCTGGAAAATCCTTTGGACAAGTTCTAAAATCATTGTTTGGTTTCCAATCTCCATTGACTAACATTTTCTTTCAATTCGCATTGTCAGTCCATCTCTTCAGACCTTCTTATCAAGGGCGTTGACAGGGGGGTCTAGGTGGTACTTTTGGACCCGGGCCCTTCGCATTGTCAGTCCATCTTCTTCAGACCCTCTTATCAGGGACGTTGACGGGGGGTCTAAGTTGTACTTTCGGACCCGGGCCCGGAATATTTAGGGGGCCTGGATTTAAAAGATTCCCCGCGACTTCAAACATTATCAAGATCTTGATATAGTCAGATCTAAAGGAATTGCCATCAGAGATTAAAACAGCCACTTCAGCCGTCAGATGGTAAAGTACTGGGCCCCTTCCTGGTATCGGGCCCACTTCAGTTTCCTGGTGGTAAAATAGTCGCTTCAGTCACCAAACACTAAAATAAGAATTTAGTTTAGTCTAGCAGCCTATGTAAAAACAAGATATAGTCAGAGATGGGCATGATCTTGATCTTGAAGATCACAAGTGATCTTGAAGATCGTGATCTTGATCTTCAAGATCACTTTTATTTTGGTGATCTTGATCTTGAAAGTCAATAAGATCAAGATCACTTTGGAATTTCAGTTGACTTACTATATATTATAGAGACATTTTTTTTAAACTGATACCGTACTGTACAAAGTAGCCTAATTAGTAGTAATTACTACCATTTAGCCACTATTAATATGACTCAAGCGTCTAATAAAAGTTGATTTGAAATCTCAATGAGTTTGGTTAGAGTTGACATTTCAAAATTGAAAAAGCTTTGTGTGGTAACCAGCTTACGACTGTATATCAACACATAAGAAGAAATGACTAAATTTGTTACCGTAACATTTCTGTTTTGTGAATTCTAAAAATTTGTTTGCTTTCGTTGATCCAATCTTAGATGTTTGAAAAGTTTAGGTTGGCGATGCTAAAAAATGGATTCTAGTCGACTTTGGTCATGTGAAGTGGCTTATTGCAGACTGCAGTGAACCAACCAGACTTAGAATTGTTTAAGATATACGCTAAGAATAAAAAAATAATAGGCCTACATAGAATGTGTAAATAGATGCTACCCCTTTTTGTATAGTTTTTAATTTTGTTTTTAATTTTGTTTTCTACGGTACCCCAAAAAGTGGTCTTGAAAATGATCTTGAACTTCAAGATCACACTGTTGGGTGATCTTGATCTTCAAGATCACGTATTCTTGGTGATCTTGATCTTCAAGATCACCTAAACAGGTGATCTTGCCCATCTCTGGATATAGTATAGGTTATCATGTTTTTGACTGTTTGAGCGTAGACATTACATTTATCGATACAATAAATTGTAATAAAATATATTTTTCTTGTAGAACTAGCACAATATCCGTGATCCCTCTTAGAAATGGTTGTTCGATGGCCAGGCAACAAATTTCATATGCAGTAGGCCTACTGGTATACGCTTCGAAGAAACAAAATTTTGGTTTCTAAACAATTTCAAAACACGAATTTCAAAATACCAAAAAGCCAGTTTAAACTCAAAAGCTGAAATGGCACAGGTAAGAAGATTGCTATGCCCTATTTCTGCACTAAAAATTAGACCAAAACCGCTTTTCAGATTTCAGCAATCAGCAAATGTTTGACCTAGGCCCAAAAACCTTTCCCAAATCAAATCAAAAACTTTCTGACCGCCTGCACTAACTTTGCTGTAAATTATCTTCTGGTGAGCCTACAATGACCAGTGAGACATCAATGGAATCGGGAATTAATACTCAAGCGCCATGTGACAAATAAAAGTTCAAGAAACTAACCACTAGATAGAGATAGTAAGTTTTACGGTTCGGGAAATTTTAAGATTGCGCACGATATGTTAAACGACCATGCTTTTGGCATATCGGGTTTGATCAAGCACAGAATAACAAAAAGCTCCACATCTGACAAGACTGACACCACAAACAAGAGCAAGCTACTGCATTACAGGCTACCAGCAGCGCCAAGATTGTGATAAGCGCATAGTGGTATGTAGAAATATTTTATTGCTTTTTTGCGAATATAACAATATATATAAATCACGCCTGAATCAATGGAAAAACACAGACTCCGTGTTATCCTGGTTCAGGGCTATTCCATCTAAACGTCAATGCACCTTTTTGAAATTTGACATTGTTGACCCATCCATTACGGAGGAACTTTTGTGTAAAGCAATTGATTTTGCCAAACCATTTATGGATTTGGATGATAGTATCATAAAAACAATTTTCTATGCTAGGAAATCGTTGCTTTTTGATGGAGGTAACACTTGGGCTAAGAAAGATGGTTTGTTTGATGTAACAATGGGCTCATTTGATGGTGCCGAGATTTGTGAGTTGATCGGCTTGTTTCTTTTGAACGAACTTTCTGCTATTGTTGACAGAGAGATGCTTGGGTTGTATCGTGATGATGGTCTGGCTATTTTGCGTAATTTATCTGGCCCAAAAGTTGATCGTTTGAGAAAAAATGTCATTCAATTATTTAAACAATATGGCTTAAATATTACTGTAGAGACTGGTCTAATTGAAACTGACTTTCTTGACGTTACTTTTAATTTACTATCTGGATAAATTCTGGCCTTATAGAAAACCTAATAATGATCCAATTTACATCCATTCCCAGTACAACCACCCACCCAACATTAAAAGACAAATCCCGACTATGATTGCAAAGAGATTGTCCGCCACATCATTTGGCCAGAACGAATTTGATAAGACCGCATCTGTTTATAATGATGCCCTTTTGAAAAGTGGTTTTACGGAGAGAGTTCGCTACAACCCTGCTAATAACTTGCGCACATCTAGAAAAAGGAGTCGAAAAATGTTTTTTTTGCAGATTGGATTATGGTTATAATATCTAATATCTTTTCAGGAATTACAGGTTTAAGGTTTTTTTACAAATTGAATTACAGTTATAATATTTAATATCTCTTCAGGAATTATCGATTCATTGCTTTTGCATGTTTTTCAGACCTTCTGATGATCCGTTAGGTGAAACAGGCTGTTAAGGATTCAGATAGTAATAACTACATTTGATTTAAATCAAATATAGTTATTACTATCTAAACCAGTGGTTCCTATTTGCATATTTTTTAAATATAATCAAAGAGGCGAGCACAATAATTGCTGTTTGTGGAAGATGAACTTCGTGTGTGTCTGTCAAACACACGACCCAATATTAAAGACTTGTGCAAGAAACACAAGGCTCAAGTTTCTCATTGAATTTTTTATAAGAATAAATTTAATTTTTTACAGTTAGTATTTTTATTGTACATAAATAAATCTGAACATGAGTATTTTAATTTAATTTTATTAATCAAACGATGTTTTTTATTCATAAGGCAATTAAATTATTGAACAGGTGTTCCTCGAGGTTTTGGAATTTTTCTTTGGATTTTGTTCCACCAAAAATGTTGAAAACCACTGATCTAGACCCTTGACAGCCTGTTTCACGTATAAAGGGTTTAGTAGTAATAACTATATTTTATTTAATTCGCTCTGCTTTGCCTTTTTGCTTGACGTTGAGCACTTTTTGTAGTATTAATAGTTTTCATTGTTTTCATCTGAATTCCAGCCTGTTTCACCTATACTTATCATCAGAAGTTCTGAAAAACATGCAAAAGCAATAAATCGGTAATTCCTGAAGAGATATTAAATATTATAACTGTAATTTAATCTGCAAAAAAAATTTAAACCTGTAATTCCTGAAAAGATATTAAATATTAAAACCATAATCCAATCTGCAAAAAAAACCCTCAGAATTACAAAGGGCTACCGTCATGCGTTACCACAAAGCCTCAATTAGAATGTTCAGCTTGAAACCAAGCAAATTGATGTCAACACCTGTGACATCACAATGAAGCAAAATGCAATAACGATGAAGCAACCTGTAGTAACCTGAACAAATTAAATGAAATTTTTAAAACCTGTAAAAATTAAATGAGATTTATTTTGAAATTTATAACCTGTAAAAATCAAATGAAATTTATTTTTAAATTTGTAATCTCTAAAAATCAAAAGGAATTTATTTTATTTTGAAGTACTTGAGTTTAAATTTGCTTCTATGACGACATTTACCCACTGGTTGAGAACGCTTGTTCAGAAGGTGGCCACTATCGGCCTTTAGAATGGCCGGCTTTTCAGCCAAACAGAGGCCACAATTGTTACGACCACTCCACTATAAGGCCGAGCACAGCTATAGATGAACCATGTTATTTTAGGATCAACATTCAACACCCTTGTCCTTAAGGTACCAAACTGCCTTAGATAGTTCCGTGCTGTTTCGTTTAGACCTATCCAGGAAGGAACATTTATGGTTGGAAAAACGTTTTTTAAGAGTAGTTTCACAACAATCAATGTAATTAAGAACCTTCGGGCCGTTATCAATGGTTGCTTTGTAAACAACGGCCTTCTGCAAGCATTGCCCATTCAAAGGACAATCTGGCTTCACCCTACAATTGCAACTTAAATAAAAAATAACTTACTCGTGCTTGAACTTTTTTATTCATTTACGGTTTATTTCAGGTATTGTTAGAAAAATAGAAACAAAGTAAAATGAGCAAAATAAAACAATCTAGCTCTAGTGGAGTGCAAAGCATAACCAACTTTTCCAAAGTCACCAACAGACAAGAAAGCTAACAGCCTCTCAGCTACATATCGAGCAAGTGTTTGATGCTGATTAGAATGAGAATACAACTAAGCCTTTGCCAACAGAAAATATTGTAAGAGTATCAAAACGTGGCCAACCACCTTGTCAGCCAGTCCTACCGTTTCGCCAAAACTAAGGTGGGAAATTTTCTAGTTTATGGTGGCCTGCAGTAACTATGATTGGATTGAATAGCCTACAATGTGTCAAAGAATCGAATTTTTTGTCGACCTTGCTTCTTCGTCGTATGAGCTGTTCTTCCGGACTATATGTTTGGGCATGATGTCATCAGCCACTCGACAGTCTCGTCATCCAGGGCCTTCAGTCCAAGCGTTCCATGTGGTGGTTGATGGATTGGGCAGTCATAGACGACATGATCTACTGTCTGGTCTGTGGCGCCACACTCGCATCCCGGTGAGGGAGCCAGGCCCCATCTGCACATGTCTGAATGAAAGCGACCAACGCCGGTTCGTAGGCGGTTAAGCCGGACCCACGCAAGTCTTGCGAGGGACATTCCCGGAGGGTGGGGATCGACGTCGGGTAGGAAATCACGGAGTCGGGAGGTGTTGTTTTGCCACGCCATGTTCCATGTGTAGTTCGTCCAGTGTGCCGCACTTATTCCAAGATCTTCAACGTTGTTCAGAAGCTGTCGTGCGGCGGCACAAATGGGCGTCTTGATTTCAGTCGCTGCTGTCCTCCAGGAAGGCGCTGAAGTGTACTGTGGAGGAGGTGGCCGGGGTCCAGCGCGCGACGAGCAAGGGAAATCATGGCTCCTTTACGGCGAAGCTCAGCAGGTTGGATGCCTGCAAGGATGGGAAGGCAGTCCGTTGGAGTGGGATTCAGGCATCCAGTCACAGTACGTAGTGCGTCATTGATGGCGGTGTCAATGTGGCGGGTGTGAGAGCTGCGGCACCACACTATTGCGCAGTACTCGGCGGTAGAATGGACGAGGGCCAAGGTAGCTGTGCGAAGGGTTTTCGCATCAGCTCCCCAGCCGGAACCCGTCAGCCGCCTCAAAAGTGCAACGCGCGCAGATAGTTTTTTTGCGCAGTGACTCCAGGTGTCGTCGGCACGTTAGTGACCTGTCCAGGGTTATGCTGAGGTAGGTGGGTTCGGCGCAGTAAGGGAGGTGTTCGTCATCGGTGGTAATGTTGATCTCACGTTTTGCTTTCTTGTTGTTTAGATGGAAGGCTGCCGACACTGTCTTTGCCTTGCTGAGCTGTAGCTTCCATTTCTGGAGATATGTTGATATAGTTGACATGTCCTGGCTTAGGTTTCTCTCCATTGACTGCCAATCTCCGGCTGGATGCAGGAGAGCCAGATCGTCTGCGTACGCATACTTCCTGGAGATGGTGTCAGGCAGGTCATAGATGTAAGTGTTAAAAAGGAAGAGGCCAGGACAGAGCCCTGAGGGACGCCGTTCCTGAGTCGACGTAGTCTACTTCGTCGGCCGCTACCGGTGGAAAGGGTAAAGCTGCGGTTTTGCACAAGTTCCATAATCATATGGACCATGTGCCTGTCAGGAAGGAGGCAGAGTAGTTTGCAGGTAAGGCCGCTGTGCCATACAGTGTCGTAGGCAGCCGTGAGATCGACAAACACGGCGCCAGCCTTCTTTTTTGCCGAGAAGCTGTCATCGATGTCTTGGGTCATCAGAGTAACCTGGTCTACGGTTGATCTTCCGTGGCGAAAGCCGGCTTGTTCCCGAGGGAGCTGAGGGTCTATTATCGGTTCGACACGGGCGTAGATAAGTCTCTCGAGTATCTTGAAGGGGATACAGAGCAGAGAGATTGGGCGGTAGCTCTTCGGATCCCCTGGGGGCTTCTTCGGCTTTGGGACTGCAACCACTAGGGCTCTTCAAATTCTTGGGATGCGCAGGTGCGCAAGCAGCAGGAAAGGAAGTCTTTTAACCAGGACCTCATAGAGGGGGCAGCTTGGAGTATTAGTTCTGGGCATAGGTGGTCAAGGCCCGGAGATTTGCCTGGCTTTAGGTGCTGGAGGGCGGAGGCAAATTCTTCTGGGGTAAACTCACCAGAGATGTTGCCCTCGACAGGTGTTGGGACCTTCCAGAGGTCCGTCATTTCCTTGAGGACGGACTTGTCTGATTCACGGTCTCTCGTTCTGTGCACTCCATTTTTCACAAGTTGTGAGGCGATGGCATTTGCTGAAATGGGGCATTGGCGACGAGAGGTACGTGATCTGCCAGTGAGGTTGTTGAGTGTACTCCATGCTGTGCGGCTGGAGTGCGTGAAGTCGATTGAGTTTATGGCTTCTGTCCAGCGCTTCTTCCTCTTTGAATCCAATCTTGCCAGAAAGGCTGTTGCTGAGTTGGTGGTGGCGGTGCCTTGGGAGGAACGGAGGAAGTCGTGGTAGAGCCTGTCGCACTCCACATCCCAGCAAGGTATGTAGTTTTTCCGTCGACCTCGCGGGATGGAGTCTTTTGCCGCAGATATGATTGCATCACAGAAGTCCTGGTAGGCTTCATCCACTATGATGGTGTGTTGGGAATGGGGATGGGAGGTACTGCGTAGCTTCGTTTGTGAGGAAGCTGTAGTATTTCCAATCGGCCTTTCTGAAGTTCCATCGCTTGACAGGCTTGCTCGGAATAGGTGTGGCAAGCAAGGGGGTCGTGATTAGCAAGGGTCGGTGTTGAGACCTTGGGAACTTCTCTAGCACACGTCTGTCCGGCTGGCGATCATCGGGGTCATCACTTGCGAAAGCCAGGTCTGGGTTCGTGCCAGTGTTCCAACGACCGGAGTGGAAGCTCGGTGCGCCCTTAGGATCGTATAAGAGGGCGAGGTTGCTGTTGGTTGCCCAAGCGGCCAGACTTTCTCCGTCGTTGTTGATGGAGTTGTAGGTGTAGCCCCAGTCAGTGTGGTGCAGTTAAAATCTCCAGCGTAGAGGCTGGGGTGGGGGAACACTGGGATGGTTGTTGATGTTATCCGCGAAGGTGGGGGCTTGTAGACATTGACGATGTTGTAGCCTGCTACATCTACACAAAGCCACTCGATCTCCGATTGAGCTTGGGATTGGTCAACCAAGGACCAGCTCAGCCGGTCATGGACAAACGTGACGAGGCCGTGTTTCATGCTGCAGGTTGCGCCTGCGAGTGTGAAGTTGGTTATTACCAACTTATCCACAGATGTACAGTGAGTCTCCTGGAGGAGGATGATGAGGGCTTGATGCTTGGTGGTCAGGTGCTCGATGATGTCGAGCTTGCTGGCCGTGATGCCCTCGGTGTTCAGCTGCAGTATGGTGGATCGTCGGTACTTTTCGACAGTGCGAGCACTGCCGTGCCCTGAAAAGGGCATTGCTGTTTTTTTGCAACTAACTTTAGACAGAAAGAAACGTTTGTTACTGTATTTCTTTTTCACAATATCATTTCTTTTGCATTCTGACAAAGAAAAATAAATTGAATTGAATTGTTTACAACTACAACGTTTACAACAACATAATGACAGTAAAATTCATAAATTAGATGATCAGAAAATGAAATCTTATATCATAAGCGAAACGATGGGAAAAATTGATCAACAATTAAATCTGAATTTTTGTGATGAACGGATGATCTTCTTCGTCGTATGAGCTGTTCTTCTGGACTATATGTTTGGGCATGATGTCATCAGCCACTCGACAGTCTCGTCATCCAGGGCCTTCAGTCCAAGCGCTCCATGTGGTGGTTGATGGATTGGGCAGTCATGGACGACATGATCTACTGTCTGGTCTGTGGCGCCACACTCGCATCCCGGTGAGGGAGCCAGGCCCCATTTGCACATGTCTGAACGAAAGCGACCGACGCCGGTTCGTAGGCGGTTAAGCCGGACCCACGCAAGTCTTGCGAGGGACATTCCCGGAGGGTGGGGATCGACGTCGGGTAGGAAATCACGGAGTCGGGAGGTGTTGTTTTGCCACTCCATGTTCCATGTGTAGTTCGTCCAGTGTGCCGCACTTATTCCAAGATCTTCAACGGATGATGAATGATCAAGAAGCACGTGTTGTTGGCTTTACACAATCATGCTTCTCTTTCACGCTAGTCAAGAAATACCACTTGGTGGGATGATAAGAAGAAGAAGTTCTTTTACTTTGCATCATCAGCACATGCGAAAAAAAAAACAATACAAGATTACAATGTGAGCTAGATTGTTTGCTGATGATGATGGGAGTGACAGAAGGACCGAATTGGTCATCAAGTCTGCCACACCCGTGTGGTGTCATGGCTTATTTGAAATCGAACGGTGTCGAAGTTGAACGCAAATATTGATTGATTGATTGATTGATTGATTTGATTGATTGATAGATATATAAAAAGCAATACACATATACACATATACAACATAAAAAGCAATACACATACGAAATTTAACAGTGCAATATAAAAAAACAGGAATACTAGAAATAATGCAAAAATACAAAATGGCATATACAATATACATACAACACACAACACAGCATACTGGTAAGACAAAAGCGAATATACAGTAATTAGCGAGATACGGTGAGAATAAGTAGAAGCAGTTTGATGGTACTATAGGCTACCAGTTACTTATACTCAGACACAAGGCCTATAAGAGGGGGGTACGGAGGGTACGGCGTACCCTTGAGGGCCCAGGCCTGTGTTTGTTGGGGGGCCCGAAATTGTGGTTTTATAGTTTACGCGCAAAAATGTTTGGTTAAAACAATCCTAAACGACTGATTTCAAGCATAAAAGTTGTTATTCTTTAGTCCTGGAGGGCCCGTAATCTAGCAAAAGGGCCCAGAAAGGTAATCGAGTGCTTTGCCAGCAAATTAGGATCTCAAAGTGGTAATTTAATGCTTTACGTGCAAAAATATTTTGTTAAAAGCACCCTAAATTAAATCATAAAAGTTTGTTATTCTCCTGTCCGGGGGGGAAAGGCATATGGTAGCAAAAGTAGGTTTGAGAAAATCGCGGGCAAAAAGCCCGGGTGTTTTTTTTGTGCTTTTTAAAAACTATTTGACCATAGGTAGTTTCACGCTTATTTCACTTCAAAATGAATTTCGGAGTTAGAGCAGGAGCCGGAGAATACTTTCGGAGCAGGACCAGAGCCGGAGTAAAAAAGTGACTTCTCTCGTTTACTTCTGCTAGTGCTGGGCATGTGGTGAATGCAAAAGTTAATGAAGAAAGGTTAGCATTGGTCAGATGATTAACTTGATTATGTTTTAGCAAGATGTTATGTTTGAGCCTCGGTAGAGAGCTTGGCTTGTACCAGATACATATAACACTCAGTAACGTTAACGGATTTAACATTAAACACACAAAAATAACATGAAAAAACTACTAAATCCAACCTTTTCGACACCACATAGTGTCCTCTTCAGATATAATTACAGTATAATCTACATCTAAGAGAAATAAAAAATGAATTTAAAAATTTTACATTAAAGATGTAGAAGTAGGCTACAAGCGACACCTCTCAACAGCACCATCAACAACTGACGCACGAATTCAATGCAGGATACACAAATTGGTGATGGACAGATCACATGATATGCACAACACAAAATAATAGTTTTATTGCAGCCTGATACTATTATTGCGCACAGATGTTCAATTCTGCAGTAAAATATTGTGTGGTGTGCAATACTCCTAAGCAAACATCACACTTTTTGCCCAAGACAAAGGGGGCCCGGAGTGAGAGGAGAGGCCCGGAATGACTCTTCGTACCCCTAGTGAAAATTTTTCTCAGAGGCCCTGCTCAGACATTAAGTGCAGTTTTAATTTTTTAGAAAACATACTAATTGTTTGAACTTTTCTCAGCTTTTTTGGTAATTTGTTCCAAGTGATAAGAGTAAACAGTCTTTAAAGTGCCCCTGACAGGTTGGATCCAAGTATAGTAACTTTTTAAAGCATTTCCTAGCGCAGAATTATACTTAGCGAACTTTTTAATTTTAACCTTGTAGCTCGAC
This sequence comes from Aplidium turbinatum, assembly GCF_918807975.1. NCBI lineage: Eukaryota > Metazoa > Chordata > Ascidiacea > Aplousobranchia > Polyclinidae > Aplidium > Aplidium turbinatum. The sequence goes on from NC_137485.1 coordinate 21,467,476, forward strand.
TGGTTAGGGCGTAATTTATACCAAACGACTGTTCCGCAGCGCCACCACAGGCGAAACTCATATTTCACTGCTCTGGGACGACTTTGGTGGTATTACGTCATCCTAAGTGGGCGTCGTTAACGACGGATGAAACAAACGCTTTCTAGATGTAATTGGTGGATCACAGTTTGGTCGCATTTGGTACAAGCGGTTGCTTTTTTCAAAGATTTATTGTTTTTGCAGTTTAATAAAACTGTACTGAATACATTCCTACAAAACCTAAAATATACTTAAAGTAAAAAATGAAGAAATTTACGAATCATCATTCATATTTAATTCATCATCACTATTCAAAAATAAATAAAAGTTCTCTCTCTCTCTCATAATGTGCCTTCAGTTGGCCATTGAAATCCGGTGTAACGGCCATCTGGATCTAGAAAATTGTTTCGGATTCACCAAACAATGCATGACGGCAGCACAATCCGATTGTTGCTTCCGAGAGCATCAAACTGAAAACTGCAACGTAGTAAGCTTTGCGCAATGCAAGTTGTCAGTGCCAGTTTTAACAAAATCTTAGTTATACAGTTACGTACATAGCAGAGTCTATACATGTAAAAGCTTACTTTACCTATGCAAGGGTACGTTTTTGAAAACGTTGTTGTTTAGAAGTGCTGGAATCATCATCAGCAACTGGTTGCATCTTTAGGCTACTTTTATAGATAGTATGGCAGATTTTTTCAAAGTGTAAAGTTCGCTCAAGCCCATTTTTACTTCAGTGGTATTAACAAAATCATCTTTATTGAAGTGAAGAGAACATAATACGATTAGTTTTGTATGGCCCATCCCACTTTCGAACACTTGAAGAAAACTTTGACCATTTTCTTCTTAGCACACCTTGTTTTGTGGGAAAGCGTGAAAAGAAAGCACACGGTCTTTGTCACTGACACTGTCACAAAAACAGCAATTTGTAGGCATTGCCTCAACTATAAATTAAAGGTAGGCTACTGTTTGGGAGATACTATTGTTACACTGCAAATGGCTATAGCCAGATTAGGACAAATAAAAAAGTATCAAAATTGTAGCCCTATGAAACTGCAATTTTAATGGAATTGAGATGCTGTTTGATAAAAATAAACTCAAGCTATTTGATCGAAACCTAATAGTAATAATAAGTTCACTTTTTCATTTCGGTAATTCTTAATTTGCACATGCTTTAGACCTACAGAGCCCCACACATTCACGTTTTGCAGTAGCCGTACTATACTTTACCAAGTCACCACAGAGAAAGAATGTATCCTTCCCGCTTACTGTGACGTCACAGCGTTGTTGCCGTTTTTATTTTTGTAATTGACTGATTGCCAGATTTGCCGAAAGTGAACGAAAGTTTGCAAGCGTGTAACTTAGTAGCCTGTTGATATTTTTTACGATTTACCGGTCAGGAAAGTTTGTTAGTGTCATCTCTTTGGTATCTTAGGTAAATTTACCGAATTTATTTACCTGTCAGAGGCACTTTAAACAGAGGTCATATTTTCGAACTACTTGCCTGTCTACCGCAATACCATCCTAAAATTAAGGAGCGCATTGATCGGCTACCGCAAAATGCAAAGATGGCCTACTTAGTTCGGGTATTCAAACCGATTTGCTCGATTCTTTGAACAATGTTATATTAAGGAAGAAGTTCATGTCGTTCAGTAGGCTATTAAACTTACACGATTTTGGTAGATGAAATAAAAGATGTTTTCAAAAAAGAATTGTTGGATGCGTCTTTGCGCTGTCTTTTGGATGGAGTTATACGAGAACCTACCGTTGGATAGTTGAGCTCATAGAAATCCTAAAAGAATAGAAGCGTCATTCGCATTGACGCTTTCGCATTGACGTCATTCGCATTGACGCTCCACACACCACGATGGCACCGCTCGAGTGCGCTCGCCGCCATTTTTGTTAGCACAACCAATTGTGAAAGCCTATTCAACTACGTGCTAATGAATGGTAAACTTTTCATTTAAAACTGACCAAAGTTGTGGCTAAAACCTTTAAAAATAACTTTTGTGATAGCATAGAGTGTGACAAGTGGTTCAGAGCGTCGTTTTTATGGCGACCCGTTGCTCGATAGGTCGCGGGTTCAACTCTCAACCAGGTCATGTTGTTGCGTCCTTGGGAAAGGCGCTTAGCGATAATTTCCTCTGCTTGGTGGATTCTGACAAGCAGCAAACTCTTCAAAGACAATCACTTGTTGAAGAAAACAAATTCCTTTGCCTGATTAACCAATAAAAGCCTTTTTTTTAGTTAGAGACTCTGTGATTGCCATTCCTGTACCTTTCAATTTTGTTTATTATTTCATTATCTTCACAACGGTGAAGAAACTATAGGCTATACATGGTTTTTCATATCACATACAAAATGAATGATGTATAATTTCTTACAGATGCATTGTTTACATACTGGTATATGAACATTTAGTAATGAACCAAGTACAGTAATTACTCACAACTGTGGGCTTATGCTGGAATAACACAACTAGATAATTACACTCTCCAATTCCAACGTCAGAGACAGACTTTTACCAAGTAAATCCGATATTTTACACTGTGCATGTATGTGCAAACGCTGTGTGGAATAAGCACAACTTAAAACAATATTTTCCATTTAGGATGAACTATTCTAGAAACTGGGTTAAGAGAAATATCCTAAAATACCCCTTTATTACAGAAATATACTTTAGACAGCATATCTGCAAACGCATAGCATTATTAGATACTTATATTGTTTAAATATGATTCCATTTATTGCCAAAGATCAGAGTTGGCGTTTTACATGTGATTTAAGTAGCATAAGCTTTCCAGAGAAAATTGAACAATAAAAATAAACCACTCTCCTATTTTACTGGTGCTTAAAGAGGACTAGTTTTGACAACTGTTTTCGAACAAGTGGTCCGCTCAGCTTCTCATTCATCCTACGGGCAAGATGGTGCATACGTATCTTCACGTGAGAAGAGGCTACACGCTTAATGAGGATGAACACATGATTTTTCTCTGGTTCACAGTCAAACATATGGTCAGAAAGACAATCAAAGATAGACTTATTACCAATCTCTCCAAAACAGCGTAGGAAATCGCATGTGTGAGTCCGGGTGCCTGTGGAAGATCGCCTCCTGTTATGTTCAGCAATCGTTGGAAGCATTTCTCTGCAGTTTCACACACTTTCACGACATCTGGAGTAGGTCTGACTAAACCACCTCTGTTCTTCTTTTCTAGGAAACTGCCATCGATAACCTCTCCAGTGGTCAAGGCAGTGAGACATTCCTCACAAGACACATACTTCCTAGTCATCTTTACAACATACCCAGAGATGTATCCAATTGCGGCGCATTTGTATGTTGAGAGAGCAGTTACATTGGGCATGTCAGAGTAGTCATGATCAATCCTTGCTGGACTCCGTGACGACAGGTCATATTTCCTCACCAAGAGTATGTCTTCATATTGATAGGGAACATTTGAACTTGCAGAACTCGAAACGTGTAGAATGCTAGTTCTGTCGTGAGCTGAACAATTTCCTCCTATGCCCTGGATTTCGTGCCTCACAAGCATTTTTCTGTATGATGTTGAGAATTCCCGAGCTGTGGGATTGTTGTTACTCCCCAAGGAAGACCGCATGGCACAGAAAAAGAGTTCAAGATGATCCTGACTCATTTTGTAAGTAAGAAGATATTTTAGCTTGGGATGTTCTCCAGCAACAAGCCTATTGTACATATTCTCACAACTCTTGATCCCCGTCAAGAAGCCAATGATAGGAGTCTTCTTCGGAGTGCTGGACATGTTCCTGTCCCCGACATCTGTTAGTGAGGCAATATATCTGAAGGCTTCTGTCAGAAATGGGTGCCAGAATTCATACCTTGCTGGCCTAAGGGGTGCCTTGTATCCGCGAGCTCTTGGATTGCGTGTGTTTAAGAGATCAAATAACCGGTCTATTGTTCGGATGAACTTTATTGTTGCAGCGCTACCCTTAAATTGAGGAAGGCCTTGTTCTGCTAAGTAATCGATTGCATATGCAACACTGGTGCTCAGAGTCTGTGCAGCCAGATTTACTTTCATCTTTTGTTTCGTCCACTCAATGTGAGCCCTTTTGACTTTATTTCCCAAGCGCAGTCCCTCTTCCTCCTGAAGTTTGTGCAACTCTGTGATGTACTGCCACTTTATTGCATTGCCTTCTCCATCTTTGATAATGCGTACGAAGCTAGAGTGTTTCGCATTAGCTTCAACATATGACAAATATCCAGGTATACATGCACTTTATGATCTGGATTCTGAGGATGACCAAATGATGGGGTAAGTTCAGGGACTGTCATCTCTGCTCCTAGCGTCTCCAGCGTACTGAAGTGGCAGGAAGGATCATCACAGGTTATAGATTGGATCCATATGCCGATATCTGAGAGCTTGCTGAGACACCGCTGTACCAAATTTGCTCTTTCATTTCCTGTCATGCCTTTGATGAGAAAATATCCAACCGGTATCTTCCATGATGCATTCAGAGGTACCACCATGAACACAAGTGCTTCTGAAGCGATTGGATTGGAGTCATCGCAACAACCTGTGCCCATATCCACATACCCTTGGAACCTCTTCCCATCCCACTGGAAATGTTTCTTAATAGCCATCTCGTCCATCATGAGAGCGCACACTAGTTCCTGACCTCTATCTTTTGCCTCCTTAGCTTGTGCTTGTAATGAAGTTAATGCCTCTGCTGTAAACCCTGGCTGACCATCGACTGTGCTGTACCACTTTCGAATGACAGATGGGTGGGGAAGTTGTAAATCAAATGTCTTTCGAACAAAACGATATGCCTTGGCTGAACAGAAGTTCAGCGTCAAAGCAAAGGCACGGAGAGCAGGTGGATACTTTTCCTTGCTTAGGCCATCTTTGTCTTTTGCTTTTACCAGGCGCTTCATCAGTGTACTTGGAACGTTGCATGAGGATTGAAGCACTTCCAGTCCAGTCTCCGACAACATATGTTTCTCTTTCAGTGATTTGGCAACGGTCTCTAAGGTGTCTACCTTTTTACGAATTCTGCATGTCCTTTTTTGTGAGTTTTTCAGCCGCTTTTGTAGGGACCTAGCTGTGTCGTGCATCTTGTCCAGTTTTCTTTTCATACTTCTTGGACTCTAAGAAATGAAGTATGTGTGATCGTGCTGCTTGACTGGAGTTGTTGGCACAGATGGTTTGTCAAACGTAGCCTACCAGCCATCGGAATTGGTGTAGTCTCTGTAGTCTTTTTAACTATTTTATCTTAATAATGAGCTGCCATATTGTGCATTTGTTCTGCAATCTATAAGCTACTTAATATCGTTGCTGCGAACACTTTATTTCTGTATAAAACCTGTAAATAGTCCTTGTTTTGATAGTCCCTTACGTAATTACAATATGTGTGTGTGTATTAGTTTGTTTTTGTGATGTTGTTGGGTTCAGTCGTGTTCTCATTGCTTTAAGAATTGGCGCTCCAGTTGTTTCAGGAACGAGGAGGCGACTGATTCTTAACTTATTCATCTTCTTGTTTTAATGTATCAGGTTTGGTGGCCGTGCTTAACTATATTTATCGATGCATATACCGCAATATTAGATCCTTTTTTGCACGTCTTAAACCATTATGGTTTGGCCATCTTTTCCTTTTGTTGGTTTTGTTACTGTATTTCTTTTTCACAATATCATTTATTTTGTATTCTGACAATGAAAAATAAATTGAATTGAATTGTGTATTTACTGTGATTGTTATTTAGACCTACATCACCTAGCTTGAGGTGGCTGCTGACTAGATGACCGCTTGGTCTTTTCGCAGTCTCCTCGTCATATGACACACAGCAGATTATTGCATATTTTGTATTCTTTTCATGTTTGTGTTTGTGACAAATAAATATACTGATTGATTGATAGCAAAGTCGATTTATGATTTAATTGAATTAATGCTGCATTTGGATCACTGCAATGGTAAATGTTATTGTCTCTTGTTACGTATGAATACACATTGTTGCGTTGGGAACACAAGCTTTATAATTTTTCTCAGAAATTCAGCCAGTTATAAGATAAATAAATAGTTAAGTTTAGTAGGATTAAGGTTGTTATGAGATAAATTGCCATGGCTGACCCGAGCAGTGCTTGCACAGACGGGGATCCTGACTGTGATGGGTCGTCGTCTAACTTAGTGGCAAGTAGCATTAATAGGCTCTTTACTGGGGACTTTTCAAGCCTGAATGACGATTTTCTGATCGCTAGTTTATTTTTGGGCTTGTGCATGTTGTCTTGGTGAGTTTATAAACCAACAATTTAGTGCAATCATCTTCATATATAAACTTAAATAAGATGTTTCCAACCGTGCAATCGCAGTTGATTGATTTTCGCTTATCAAAACCGCCAGCAAAATTGCCAAAAACTTTTACTAACATTTTTGAACAGGCAGCTGGTCTACTATTTGTTGGGAAAATTTAACAACAAAACACCTAGTTGTCCCTCTAGTGGTCACTTCCAATACAGAAGTAGAAGAAGAACGGAAGGGGGACTGCCCATGCGTGAACACCACCACCGAGCTGATGCACAGAATGTTTCTGAGGAAGCAAGGGAAACCGATATAAGGTAAGAAGAAGCACAACCATAATTTCTTCAAAGATACATTGCACGAGTTTTTGATGCGATAAGTTTAGGAAAGAATAATTTATTGTATTAACTATTATAAACAGATGATTGGCAAAGTACATAGCTGAAATAGCCTATAATTCAGCTTTTACCGGTTTTTTTCTACATTGTGTTAATAGCCACCGATTGATTAATTCTCCAATAACAAAGCTATACAGAGAAAAGTCCAATATGCACTGTGTGTAGTAAGCTGGGCTACAAAGGAAATTGGTTTGGGTTCTATATCACAGTACCATGTAATTTTACCTGTCTTATAGACCCACTTTACTATTAAACATTTGTGGTATCGAGTATCGACCAGTAACGACTCGTGGCTATGTTTAATTTCGTGGCTGCAAAAACGCAACGGACGATAAGGACTGCTCTCCATTTAGCGGCATCTAAAGGATAGAAGAATTCCCCGCAGCAAGACTTAAACAATCGGAAAGCTTCACTCTGTCAATCTCGGTGACCGGACCTGCGTCAGTGATTCAAAGCCTCTACAAGTATGCGAAACTGCCAGGTTTAAGCTCTGCAAGAAGCTTTCCCAGTCCGAGGATAAAGATTCAATCAATCACTCAAAAACGTTGTGCAAATGGCTTGCTAAATGCTGTTAAAAACTATTTTAAAAAGTATAGATGTGTCTCACTGTGTGTGACATGAACAAATTGTCAGACTGTCTACGGACAGACAATTTGTTGATACTGAAAAGAAGACTGGAGTTTAGGCTAATCTAAACTCTTATGTTGGTAGGCTGGTAGCCCTTTATTTAGGCTACATTTTGATGGTCGGATCGGATCTTGTTTGTCATTGGTCGGATCTTGTTATGAAACAAGCGTTAGATTCAGGAAGTGAAGTTATTACAAACTTGCAAGGTCTGAGCGATTATTTTCCGATCGAACCAGTGATTTTCAACAAATTTGTGACTTAACCAAAGTCGACTTAAAGCGTTGCAGTGAGTTGTATTGAGCGTCATAGCCGCATAAAAACTGGAATAGAGCCACGGTTTGGCCAAGCCTGAATTAAGTATACAGTACAGTATATTTTCAAATCAGATTGCAATTCTTCTGAAATGTGGTTTTTCAGAGCTGCAGGAGACAGTTGGGATCAAGATGAATTTGATCCGGATTATGATGCAAATAATGATATCATGGTGATGCTACTTCAAGAGAATCCAGATGATGAAAATTCGGATGAAGGAGTTAACCCTAGTCCGCCTGATTATGATGAAGACAATAGAGTGTTGCATCGCATCATAATGGTAGGTCATTGATAAAGTTAAATCATATGTATTTGAAGTACATGTAGACAAAAAGCGAAATTATACAATTTTTTTTATTGCTAAATTGTAAGAGTAATTTACAAAAATTGATCCAGTTATCCATAACGGGCATCGATTGTGGATTTGTAAAAAAAAGCGTTTTTGTCAATGAAGTAGGTTAAAGTACACCGCAAAATCACACTGAGAAGAAGTGCATTGATTGGGATGAATAGTTGGAAGAGCAAAGATGTTAACTAAAAAAAAATAAAGGCTCATCAAAAGTGCTGAAGGCTTTTTGTATTTCCAACCGCAACTTAGCATGGATAATAAACAAAACAGACAGATAATTAATAGATCGACGCTTTCGAATTATGTTGTTGGAGAAGAATGCTGCGTATTCTTTGGACAAAAAAAACAAACAAATAAACAGATTTCGAACCAAATTAAATCGGAAATATCCCAAGAAGCCACAATGGTCAAGTAGAAGCATTCATATTTTGGCCACATAATAAAAAAGAAAGTCACTGAAAATATGTTATGTTTGGTTTAGTCAATAAAAAAGAGGAAAAGGCCGTCCCAAAAGATAGATGGATGGATACAATCATGAATAACGGTGCGATAACCATGGAAGAGCTGAAGGAGGTTTCGAGGAATCGAGCGCTGTATAGGGAGATTGATTGAATCTTTATTCTCGGACTGGGAAAGCTTCTTGCAGAGCTTAAACCTGGCAGTTTCGCATACTTGTAGAGGCTTTGAATCACTGACGCAGGGCCGGTCACCGAGATTGACAGAGTGAAGTTTCCGATTGTTGAAGTCTTGTTACCGGGGAATCATTCCATCCATTAGATCATGCCGCTGAATGGAGAGCAGTCCTTAACGTGCGTTGCTCAAGCGCACGCCCTGAGAGTCAAACCAGCGCCGCTTGATCTTGAAGCTTCTGCGTTCATGGCCACCTGGAGATGCGGCCTGATTTGTCACATTTTGCAGATTTTGATTACAGCTACTGCTGGTGCTTGACTGACATTTTTTGAGATGTTTTTTACTTTTTGCTGTTTCCTAATGACATAAAACTTTTTTGTTGCCTTGGGGAAGCAGTAGCAAATGAAAAAAAGTAAGTTGAAAAACGCAAAATCAGACTGTTATTGAAAATTAACAGTCTGACTAAAATCTTCGAAATCAAATTTTCTTTGTTTTTCGACAGGTGAGGATGTTAAAACCTATTGTGTCATCTGGGGAAAAGAATAAAGAAAGCGTAAAAATATAATTTTTAGAAAAATTTATTTAAACATTCGCCCAAAGTTAAAAAACCTGGAAATCTCTGCAAAATGTGACAAATCAGGCCGTATCTTTAGGTGGCTATGCTGCGTTCCAGAAGTGACGCGCTAACCAAATTGAGCTATCGGGGTGGAGAAGTCGAAATCGACTGAACGGATAGTGATGTAGGCAAAATGGAAGCATTAGCTGCATGTAACACTTTTTCGTGACTTTGTTTCAGGCACGATCAGACGACGAAGCGAGAATATTGGCCCTTGGAAATGATAATAACGCGAGACAGTCTTCAACAACCCCACCTTCCAACCAGGTATAGAATGCATATTAGAAAGACATACGACTACTAAGAGATTTAAAGCAAAGGTTTTTATTGCGGTGATCGTTTTTTCTTACGTTTTATTTATTTTTTGTACTATTTGCACAAGAGATGGGAGTGCAGGAAGGGTGCTCGCTTCCAATCTACAAAAAACGTTGCAAAGTTGACCAATGTCTTAACAACCACAATGACCACAACAAACTTGACCAATCTTACCAGCTTAGGAACTTTGCATATTTTTTGTCCAAACTAATTACATGGTCTCGAGGCAGGCTACATTTTTGTCCTAGAATAGGTGAATTATTTTATTGTGTAATTCTGTTGTGGAGTTTTGTCGATAGCTGACCTATAAAAGGTGAGTCCCATACTTGATCCAAGCATCGGGAGATGTGAAGATAAGGTTCTCATTATGCTAAGCCTTCGGCACTAAGGAGAGTAGGGTGGCCAGTTCCTTTCTCTCGGCCGCCTTTACTTCAGCAACTACGCCCACCCAATTTATTACACCCTGGGTAGAAGTGAGCGTTGTTTGTTAACAATCAGCATAAGCCGGGAGTCGAACCAGGAGTTGCATGATTGGAAAGCGAACGTCTCATCCGCTGCGCCATCCCACCGCCCACTAACCAGGGTTGCATTCCTGAGGGGGGCTCGGGGGGCTCAGCCCCCCGAAAAACGAAAAGGCTTGATGTAGGGGGGGTTCAGGGGGGCTCGTTCAAGCTTTCATTTTTCAGCTTTTCTGGCTGAACAACAACTTCTCGACTGAACAAGTAACACTTTAACAGCTTTCTCACAACAGAACTGCAAAAAAACACGAACATAAATTGATAGCAATCGCCAATTGTCACTTTTGTCAGAAACTCTCCAGACTGGGAATATCAACTTCGTAGTAGCTAATCGTCATGTCAAATGGACTGTTAATTCTCTACTTCAAATAAAAAAAGCTATTCAAGAAGGAAAGTATTCGTTTGATGAAGTTGTTAACTTGAGTCCCGGAAGTACAAAAAACTACTCCTTTAAAGGCACAACATTGGACCAGTTCAAAGCTCGACGTAGAGACTAGCCTACCCTTCTTTTGATCGTAATTAGTTTATTCAAGCTTTGGTTGAAAACATTGGAAGCAGGATGGTGGACACCAACAATGAAAATTCTGTCAAGAGCTTGGAAATTATTGTACCAGAGTTATGGCTTGCTGCAGTCGAAGTTCCATGGCAAGAAGGGGAGCAGAGATTACGAAAAATAGAGGAGAGATTTCATGTCATCACTCCTATTTCCGATTTTCGATTGTATGTTGACAATCCTTGTCATATACTAGATACGATAAAGTTGCTCAAGAACGTAGTAGCCTACTAAACATGATTGCTATAAGTTCTGCTGAAGCCGAACGTGGATTTTCACAAATGAACTTGGTCATCACACAGCTACGATCACGGCTGACCATATCACTTGTTTCAGCATTGTTGTTCATCAGCATCAATGGACCACCTCCTCGTTTATGGAATGGCACTGCGGCAACTCAGAAGTGGTTGCAGACTCATCGGTCGGCTGTGGATGTTCAAGTTAAGCATTCTAAGCTGCCCACATTGAATGAACTCAGATCTCCGCAAAAACTGTTTGCTGGCTAAAATCAAGGACTGTCGTGGTGCTTTAAACTTAGCCCATAAAACCAAAGACCTGGCAGACAGGCTGTTTGTTTTGTATAATCTCGTTTGCACCAACTTGGAATATGCTTTTGCTGTAATTGGAGTTTTTTAAACTGTTCGTTAATAACTAAATGAGATTTTAGTGTAACTGTCACATTGGCAGCTTATTGGGTCTTATATAGCAAATCTGCAACCACAAGCGCTCATTTCAAGAATTGCATTTCCTTACTTTCCTATTGCAGTCAATGGTTTTGCAAGTGTGCTTAGGATTGGCTCATACAAATAAGTTTACAATTGAGTTAAGAGATTGGAATTAGCTCATGCAAATCGAGTTTCAAGTGTAGGCCTACGCAGTAAAAAAAAAGCAAAGGAGATTGCAGTGTAGCAACCAAGCCAAATTTCAAACTTATAATTTTATATCGGATTCAACCACGCTTTCACGTTTTGTTGCTTCTACCTTTTTCTGTACTTTAAGCTATGTTTTAGCATGGGTTGTTTTTCGACATGATGTTCAGAAGTAAAAACATACTGAACAGTGTTTCCTTTTAAAAAAGGTAAACATTGTTGGCCAACCTACACCGATTACTTATACATACTTTGTCTATAACAACACAGCTAAGTGTTAGAGCCCCCCCAAAAAAAATTTTAGGAATGCACCCCTGCCACTAACCTATAGTTCCCTTTATTTACGCTATCTTTCTTTGAGAAGCTTGCAACTAGAAATGCATTTATGCGATTCTAGAAAATTCTCTAACTTGTAGACCAAAAGAATGAGTTCTTGTGATGTAACATTTCCTTAATCTCTGAAAGCTTCTGGTCAAGCAAGCCTGTTATAAAAAGCCGCATGATTAGAGTTGTGTAAAACCAATTCTTACAATGTTTTCAACATTTTCTAATTTTTTAGGCTACATTTGTTTTAATTTCGTATCATACATGAAATACATTCTTAACGAATGTATTTCATGTAATTTCATGTAATCATCATTGAAATCATCATTGTAATCATTGTAATTTCATGTAATCATTGTAATCATGTATCATTGTAATCATCATCGTCATCATTGTAATTTCATGTAATCATCATTGATTTTGGGAACATGGTATTTGGTTTTGCAATGCGATAAGAATATTGATCTTCAATTTAGGATCAGCAAAAAGCAGTAGGGTTGCGCGTTAGGGTACAGGGGGACACATACCCCCACAATTGGTTTGAAGTTACTGTAATTTTTTTTATTATTATTTGAAAAAAATGTTTTCATAACTTTGCTTAAACATTTTTTGAATAATGAAGTACAAATTATTAGGAAGTGGGATGTAGGGAGTCACTGGTCACTTCATCATCATCCATTCGGGCGTATCCGGATATCATTAACATAGTTTCTCAAAACATTTCTTTCCATCATCAAATTGGACAGTTCATGCTCCTGCACTTCAGTGTCATGTGTTAACTGATGATCAAATAAGTTGTATTTTTAGGTTTGTTGTAATGTCCGATATCCTTATCGATAATGTCTGTCGGGGTACTAAATTGTGGAGTGAATTAGATGAATGTATGAAAAGCAAACACCTTGCTTTGTTTAAAAAACTTTATAAAATTACCTTGTTAAATTCTTATTAAACATACTTGTTTAGTTAAATTATTTTATCTACATGTAACCTCGTATTTGAAGCCTTTACAAATTGTTTCACCTAACGGATCATCAGAAGGTCTGCAAAAAACATGTAAACAGTAAAGAATCGATAATTCTGAAAAGATATTAAATATTACAACTGTAAATTAATCTGCCAAAAAAAACTCTAAACCTGTACTTCCTGAGAAGATATTAAATATTACAGCTGTAATTTAATCTGCAAAAAAAACCTCTAAACCTGCATTCCTGAAAAGATATTAAATATTATAACCGTAATCCAATCTGCAGAAAAAAAACTCCAGAATTACTAAGGACAGCCTTCATCCGCCACGATAAAGTATCAATCAATTTGTCCCAATGGAAACCAAGCAACAATGATGGCAACATGTATGACATCACAAAGAAGCAAAATGCTTGTTATGATCGGCTCAACCTGTAGTAATCTGCACAGAATGAATAAAAATTGTTTTTAAACCTGTAAAAATTAAATGAGATTTATAACCTGTAAAAATCAAATGAAATTTAATTTTTTTCAAAATTATAACCTGTAAAAATCCACTTTATCGTGGCGGATGAAGGCTGTCCTTAGTAATTCTGGAGTTTTTTTTCTGCAGATTGGATTACGGTTATAATATTTAATATCTTTTCAGGAATGCAGGTTTAGAGGTTTTTTTTGCAGATTAAATTACAGCTGTAATATTTAATATCTTCTCAGGAAGTACAGGTTTAGAGTTTTTTTTGGCAGATTAATTTACAGTTGTAATATTTAATATCTTTTCAAAATTATCGATTCTTTACTGTTTACATGTTTTTTGCAGACCTTCTGATGATCCGTTAGGTGAAACAATTTGTAAAGGCTTCAGATAGTAATAACTACATTTGATTTAATTCGCTCTGCTTTGCCTTTTTGCTTGGCATTGAGCACTTTTTGTAGTATTAATAGTTTTCATTGTTTTAACCTCGTATTTGTGTACTTTGTGTTCTTACCCGATATGATTCATTATATGCTCATGTTTTCCTAGCTGGTCTTGATTCATTTTCCTACAAAACCTCATATGTTTCATTTCGATTTCGAAGCTACTGTTCAATCATGCTGTTTATTGATTTAGCTAATGTATAACCTGTAATGTCTAACGCTGCAATAAATGATGTCTGATGTCAGGCAGCACCTTGACTGGTTAATCGCAAGGTTGTTCGGTGCTGCCAGACCTTTCTATTGCTATAATTTGATTTGTATGTAATTGTGTTTCTTTTTCTCGACTCGTATTAGAAAGGCAAATAAACAATCATCTCTCTCTCTCTCTTATCAAGATTACTTTATTAGCTGCTGCCCAAGCCTTTGCTTTTCGAGATTTTATATCATTCCATGTGAAATCAATCTAGGAACCTATGTATTTAAAGCTATAACTTTTTTGATGTCGGTCCCTTTTAGATGGAGGATGGTGCCATCTTGACTGTGAGATATATAAGTTAATCTGCTTTAGTTGCATTTCATTTTTTGAATAATGAAGCATCAAAGTATCAGGAGGTGAGGGTAGGGGGTCACTGGTCACTTAAGTTATTATGCATTTCTTCTGTTTTGAAAACTTGAATGCAAGTTAAAGGAATAGGATTGAAATTCCAAGAACACGTCATTAATGGAATTGATACAGTCATAGTTCGATAACCCGAAGCCCTGTAACTCGAAACTCTTTTTTATCTCGAAGGAGGTCGGCTGGTCCTTGCAAAACGCCTATCCAATATATATAGAAAACCATCCCTACCTCGAAGCTCTATGACTCGAAGCTTTGTTTAACTCGAAACGTTTTTGGTGCCTTAGGACACATGCGGCGCTCTCTATCTCAAAATTACTACAAAACATCAATGATTTATTGATTTTGAGCATTTCACATCCTTGATATGGTTTGAAAGTCAGTTGGAGCGAAAGCTAACTGGCTAAGTAATATTCCTTCAAATATGCCAATTGCATTGATATGACATCTGACATTGAAGTCGCAACGGTCACATCTGATGAAGAAGATTAACTCACCAGATGTGCTGCAAATGCCGGTGTGACTTTAAACAGGACATACGAAGTCCATGCAACAGCTGACGGCAATGTTGCAACCACTTTCCTTCTGCCGACTGACAGCGATGTTCCTGAAGCAGTAACAGAAAGACACAAGATAGTTGACACTGCTGTAAGTGACGACGGTGATGACGACAAGCCGAAAGCGTGACCTACAGTCCTACACCCACAGCAACGAGATCAATGAATGGATACGAGGCTTTTTGTAAATGCAAGACGACTCTGCTGAAGCTTTTGTCCAATTCAAGAAACAAATACATTGAGGCACTGAGACAAACTGCTGTTGACGACTATTTGCAGGTGTAGGCCTACTAGTGATGCTGTACACTAGGGGAAGGGAAGGTAATTTGATGCATTTTTGCTTGTTAACTGAAAATTGCATGACGCAAACTATTAAATTTATGCTGAAATGAAAGTTTCATTCCTTGCACACTTTTTAACAGCATTTTCACTTTTCTGTTTTTGCTACATTTTTTTAAATTGACTTGTTAAAAACGTCACTCAAATTTATCAATTTACTTTTGCACGGAAGGTAAATTGATGCAGTAAAACTAACACAGAAATCCCCTTTGACAGCAAAGCAATAATTGAAAATTCAATATGTGGTTGGCGTGCTTGAGTATAAAGATGACTGTTGAGATCTATGTGTGCGGCGAAACTTTTTCTGCTGGATGGACATGGGAAGGATGATTGGCTGGAGTTCTTATTCAAGGTTCGGGCCTTACGCTGTTCTCGTTTTATAGAGGGCTGATAGCGTGCAGGCCGACGAAAGTCTATATAATATAATGGCTGTTTTCCAAAGTAGCAGGTCTAGTTAAAGAAGAACAACTTATTTAAATCAACTAGATCACATTATTAAAGCCGCAGAAGGGAATTTAATACACTGTATCAATTTACCTTTTTTCAAAAAATAAAATAAAATTCTGATTTTTGTATGCTTGGATGCACATTGCAAAAAAAGGTAACATGCACTTGAAGCCTTATCAAAGAACTGTTAAATGATGAGTTTGGTTTCATCTTTATGGCTCTTTTCTTCAATTTTTCAGACGATAATAATCATTAGCTGAAAACGTTACAAAAATACTCAAAACACATAATTCCGTTTCATTTCAACGGAAAACAGTTTCCTCTTTTTTGACTGAAAAAAAAAAGAAATGAAATGCAGTGGAATGTTACAACGCAGAAATGGTCATGACGTGCAATATGAACGAGCTTGTATAGAGCAGAAGGTAGACCGTTAAATTACATTTTTATTAGGAAAACAAGGAAAACTTTTTATACGTGTTTTTGAACGTAGAATTCAAAAGTTGAGTGCTTATGGGCCGAAAACTGGACAATATTTGTAATTTTTGGCCTAACAAGAGAATGACATCATCGCACGAAGTTTATAAGAAAGTCGAGGTTGATTGAATGCGTGGCTCAAAGCTAAAGTTGCCTGTTTTTGCTAGGAATTGGGTTTGTTTTGTTTACTGGAGATGGAAAAATTAAAGTTGTTGTGCGTTGTGGTTTTGTTAGTTTTGTTTCAGGTCGAACCAACTTTCATGGAGTAAGTATCATTTATGCTTCACAATTTTCAGCTTTGATGACCACTTTGCATACCTACCATATCATGTTTGTCAAAAAGTATTAGGTTAAGCCTATCGCAATATCATCGTATCACCGTAATAATGTTTAATTTCGGTTTTGTTATCTTTTTTTGTCGGTGCTAAATTAATGTGATTTTATCATCAATTTTCTGCATAAAACTTTTAACCTTAATCGAATTTTGCCTAATCATTAAACTACAATGTCGTGACGGACCTTTACATCTTTTATTTTCCAATCTGATTGACCAAAGAGACTTTCCCTTCCTCTCTTTCTTAGTAGTATCCCTTAAATTCATTATTTTGACTATTTTAGCAACAAACGGACCAACAAGGGAGCGTTGTACAAGACAATCCGACTTCTGACATTGCTGCAGAAAATCCACACCCAAACAACGATGACGCGGGACTGTTGTAGCTCTGGCAGAAACAACTGTCAGTGTGTGATGTCACTTGAATGTTCGTGTTTTGTTAGAATGTAAAAAAATAAATAAAAATAAAAACAGTACTACCCTGCTTGGGCTACATTTTGTAGTTTAAAATTTACTTACATTGCAAAAAATATTTTTTGAGCAGAGCTAACCTAACTTAAATGTGATTCTATCTCGATGCCACAGTGTTTGAACCTCCAAACTCATTTGTGCTTGACGCTGTTCACATGCCTCCACGAAAGAAGCTCAGTCAACGTAACTGATGGGTGTCACGATTTCTTTCTATCTCTTACCAGGAAAAAGACTTGGAAAGATTCAATGACGTAGTTTAATAGGTTATAACCGAAAAGCAGTCAATTAAATTCACGGATAGTTCTATTGGTGAGATGATATATAAAAACGCTTGGAGGACTCCAACGAATGGTTCACCACTTCCAACAATTAATCAAAGTAACAGTAAACGGCAATAGATTCCAATGCTTGCGACTGTTGATCAAGTTTAACGTAATCCACTCGCAGCTTCTCATACGATTCTAATTTCAATCAGAAATTATATTAGCATCAACTTGCTTTACTCGTATGCAATACTTCAACTTTTGATCAACAATAATCTTTGCTTCTATTACCAACTGCTACTATTACAGCAATGATCTCTAATAACCAACTCATCATAATAATCAACTCATCATAATACAACTCCCATAATAATCATTACGCAAATTACACCACTATTTATAAAAGGTTTGTTCGGTCTAGTAACTTCGAGAAGGTTACGTAATGTTGCATCACACGAACTCATCGTTCGGTCACGTTGCATTGAGCGGCATAAACAAGCAAGTTTAAAGAAGACTCTAGAACTTCACGTAGCAATCGAATGACCTAGAATACACGTTACATAATACAGATTTCGTAATCAGAGGTTACTTCAGGATAATGACCGATGATAACCTATAGCATAAGAATTTTACAATCAAAACAGCACGCTCGATCGAGATACAAGCTGATATTGTGACAATGGGTACAACTGAATCGTATCCGTATGGGCATTGAACGCTCCAGATCCTGCACAAATGAGGTCTATCGGTATCTGTGGCATGTAATTGTGGTGCAGAAGAACAAATCAAAACGTCTATGGCTGCCCGACTTTTACTCCACCACGGGCAGTTGGTCTGTGGACGACTCTACCATCAAATGGCTGCTCGAGAAATGTCCGAACATCTGACCCGATAAAACACAGTCTAAAAAAAGAACGTTTCATGCAAAAGAAAAAGAAGTACCGGCAGGCTACTTGCAGAAATTGCTTCGGTTATTGTGAATATATACACGACAATAAATACACGCAAACCAATCAGTTTAATTCAGTGCGGCCCCACGCCGGCTCCATGCACAATACATTTACGAAAAAAAATCATACAAACTTTTTCAAACCCTGAAGTTTAGACAAGGAGTTACTGAAGCATATTATTTGCTAATAACGTAACAATGTGCCACTGATTAATTATATTTCCGGTGTAGGCTACATTTCAGTGGCAAGTCACTGAAGTGTGAGCTAAAGCAACAACAATGCGCTAAATCAGATAGTCTTATTCCTTTCTATACATCTGAAAAAACTGCTGTGCCGGTCTATATATTACTTGTTTTAAAAAAAAGCATTTAAAATCCACAAAGTTACTCAGTTTGACAAGAAATTTTGGTTGTAGGCCTAGCTCTAAGCTGTTAAGCCAATTACGTGAGTTTTTAAACTAATGTTGCCTGTTGTCGTTAATAATGTTTTTTATTATTATTTGAATCTAAACTATAAATCTTTCTGTTTGCTGGCTTGTTAGTTGCAAAAAATGTTTTTATTTGAACATAAAAGCATTGAAGAAACGCGATCTTGCATTGTTTCACCTGTATTCTCCTATTCCGAGCGTCAGTTCAAACTGACGGAACTAAAATCACTTTGAGTTCAGTATTTTTTATTAAAAATAGATGGAGAATCAGCAGAGCCCTATTTATGGCATATGCATTTCGCTTTACTACTGTAGAGCATCATTAGTGCCTTATTCAAATAGAATCAATTGATTCTATTTGAATAATGCACTAATGATGCTCTACAGTAGTAAAGCGAAATGCATATGCCATAAATAGGGCTCTGCTGATTCTCCATCTATTTTTAATAAAAAATACTGAACTCTAAGTGATATCCTTAATGGAACTCAATGGAACTCAAGCCCTATTTTAAGCTCTATCCCTAATGGAACTCAATAAATGTAAAATCACTTATATTTCATAAAAAATGCCTATCTAAACCTACGTTGAAAAAACAAACCATTCCGAACAGAAGCTCTTCCTAAATCATTTAAACGCCATAGCAATAAATAACTTCCCTAATCGCATAATAAAGACACGAGTTAATTTGATAATCTTTGACTACATAACAATGCAAAGGGTTAGGAGTTTAACTAAAATAATTAAAAGATTTTCATCCTCATCATCATGATCGGTTTCAGCCTGTGGTAGCCCACTGCTGAGCGAACGTCTTCCCCTTTTCTTGCTAATCCAGTCGATCGTGTGTTACTTTATACCAGTTTGTTGTTCCACATTCAACAAAAACTAATAACTAGGGAAAAGAATGACGCAGAGTTTGTCTTAAAAAAAAAGACGCAGGTTTAATGCAAAATAGTCCACTTCAACAAGATGGTTACAAAAAATTTGGCGACTTGGAAAAATCATCTTCAATGTAGGTACGCATACGCTGGAGTATCTCGGTCAACGCTTCTGGATGCTATCATTGAATTGAACATCTTCGTTATTTCACGAGCATTTAATTGTGGACAAGTTTTATGCTATGAACCGTTGAAAGACATTTTCCAAGAAAGCTAGAGGGTATAGTATTATTTCTTCTGTAAACTCCAACAAAATAACAAAGATCTACTGGTTTCGCTGATCAAAATAGTCATTTCAAAGGATGACCAATAATGCAAAACCTGTGGATGCATCCTGAGCTATAAAATGTCAAGTTTTTGCAGCAGTATTGTTAAATTTTTTATTTAAAATTGCCGAAAAACGCTGCACCAACTAAATATGAATAAGGGTGGGTCCCTAAACAGAGATGTGGGCCCACTAGCCGGGGTTTTGGAAGCGGTAAATAGAGCCTTGCGTAATTTCGAGCTTCCGTAGCAATATTTACAACATTTTTCATTTGAAAAGCCAAAAAGCATTACACAAACTGCAATGAGTGGGCCTTTAAACAGCAATTCCACCCCCCGCCCCCCAGGGAGTACAAGGGACGGTTAATACGGTCCTGCTACCCAAGACCCAGTGATGTACGCGTAAACAAAAAATATTGACGCCGTCAGCGTAAACGCAAACGTTCGAAAAACCATACGCCGTATGCGTCAACGTAACTTGTAAAAAAAGTTGGCGGCGTCAGCGCATACACTAGTGTAAACTCATTTTGTTTGCTAGGTGCCAAACATTCACACGGTATAAACCACTCGAAAGAAACAAGTTTTATTTTGAATTTCCACGAAGAAACACAATCATCTGAAAGTGTTCATCTGACATTTTGGTGTGTTTTGGTTTCAATGTGTCAGTATTCGAGTCCACATAGTACAAAGCTATGGGATAAATTTGTGTTTTAGTATGATTCGTCAACTGGCAGGCATAGCCTACAGCCTTCAAAGTCTTGCTCTGAGCCAGGGGTGGGGAACCTTTTCAGTATTGCGGGCCACATAAAATGAGAAATAACACAAGCGGGCCACTAAAAATTTCGAAATTTTATTTACAGAAAAAACTGATTCGCAGCGGTAGGTGCTTCCAAACAGAGACACATATTTCAAAGCATGTTCCCGCATGACTGGAAAATCACCAGCATTTATGCAGCTTTGATAAAAGTTGAGCTGTGGAATGTTTTGGTACATCGCTTTCAACGTACCGTCATTCTGGAGATCTACTATTTCATGTTGGAAGTTATTAGGAACATCATTATTAAGAACATCTTATTGTTTTCAAGTTGTACTTTCCACAGATGTAGTTTAGCTTCAAATGATTTCACTTTTGCAAACAAGGAGTTCAAAAGCTGATTCGGTCCCTGCAACTTGACGTTGAGCTCGGAGAGGTGCTCGCTAATGTCAACCATAAACGCTAGGTCACACAACCATTGGCTATCAGTGAGTTCGACGACATGGTTTCCCTGATTATTCATGAACTGATCGACTTCGTTTCGTTTCATTTCTTCATCGACGGCCATTCGCAATATACCGAGAATGCAGAGCCTACTCTTTTTTGAGCTGTTGTTTCAATATATTTTGGGTAAAGAAATTTTGACGCGGGCCACATGGAACAGTCACGCGGGCCACATTCGGCCCGCGGGCCGCAGGTTCCCCACCCCTGCTCTGAGCAAACAAATCTTTGAAAGCAAAATGCGTTGATCACTGCCTGAACTTAGCTTCAACTTTTCTATGGCCGATGTCGAAACAACGTCAGGTTAGATGCAACACAACGAGCACCACAAATGCCGTAATGCAGTTTGCCTCTCAACGGTTTATAGTGACGTCACAATTGCGACTCTTTCTGGCCGATTGCTTTTAGGATTTTGACGTTAATTAAATTTATATTGAAAGAACAACCAGGCTTCGAGGCTTATGTAGGTAACAAGATCGATTTTTGGAACTATTCTTGTAATTTTCCACTGAAGTCGACTCACCAAAAGCTGCTTGAAAGAAGATTAGGCTACTAGGCACCGATGGCTCACAGCTGGTGGATTGACGTTACAGTTTTATAGGGGTTTGCTTGCTACAAAAGTAAGGAATGGTAAAAGCTAATTCTTTTTGTATGAATTACAACTTTAGTTTTACAATTTGTAATAAACATTTGAAGATGCAGAAGCGAAAGATGTTCTCAGGCAGAGTTGTAAGCCAAATACTGCAATGAAAGAAGGTTTAGATATTATATCGTTGCCATAGGATAGGCAGAGTACCTACTCAGTAGGCTTCTCATGCTATAATTTTGGTGACTTCTTTTACTCTACGAACGTTTGTCGATAAAATTGGACAGTTGGTATAAGGAAAATGTTTAACCTATATGACTATGGAATTTTTACAACTCAGAAAAAAATTGGAGATAAAAAGTACAAAAAGCATAATGCATGAAAATTCACAAATTGGCTGACCAGAATATGAAGTCTTCCATCATATAAGTGAAATGATGGGAAGAATTGATAAACAATTGGACCCAAACTTTTTTGATGAACGAATGATTAATGTCCATAAGAAGCACTTGTGTTAGTTTTAGACATAACCTACTGCTCTTCTATGTCATAAGGAAATACGACTTTGGTAAAATGATGAGCTGGTCGCGCAATGAGTGCGGAAATATCTTTTAATGATGCTTTTGTATGTTTAATTTGTTACCTTTTTTTATTGTTGAGGGTGGCTACTGGACTAAAACATTTTCCAAATCACTTCGCAGCCCCCCGTTGCAGTAGGCCTATCCACACATTCTACGCGATCGTTTGTTTGATTTGACTTTGCTTAATGAATGTGTGATACTCGCAACAAATAAACATTAATCAATGAGAGTAAAGAATCTTTAAATAAAGATGATTTTCTCAAACTATTTACCTTTTTATCGCAATAGAAGCCTGGCATCAAGGAGTGCATTTATCGGCCCCAAAACGCACAAATGCTTAGTCCGGATGTTCAAAACGCTCTGCTGTTTCTTTAAGGCTAGAAATATTACATCGCATTTTTGCAAAAGCAAGAAGTTCATACTTCGAAGTAGCCTGTCACTCGATCTTGGCAGGTGAGGTAAAACAAGTTTTCAAAAAAACTTATTGGGTGTGTCGTTTCACTTGTTTTGAATGGAGTTATTCAAGAACACATAGGGCTACCATATGTCCTCTTTTAAGAGAGTTTGTCCTCTTTTTTCATAAAAAATGAATTGTCCTCCGAGGACACTTGAAAATGCTCCAATGTCCTCTTTTTTGCATTGCTATCATTTTCAACAAAGTTTTATTTTATGTGACCTTGGCGAAAGCTAAATAAGGCTAGGCAACGATACCAAAAAGGAAAAGTAGCCTATGTTTTCTGTGAGCTGTGGCAGAAGTAGGTTATCCTTGTAAGAAAAGTGTTTATTGACTTTGAGGTTGACAATACATTGCTTGTTGTGGATATGGTGGATACATTTATTTCTGTGGCAAAAGAAAGCAATGTTATTCGATGACCATGTCAGATGTATTTCTATTGTTCGACTCTTGTGTTGCCTATTTGGATGAATAGACCACTAATTTCATTTTTCGAGTGCACATCCTTTGATTGGATGCTTATTGCTTATGCTATCTTAGCCTACACCAAAGAATAAGATAACACTTTTCAGCAATGATGGCACATTAGAAAATGGACAGAATAGTTCAAATATTGCAGAGCTATAGATTTTTTTAATGAACTATTAAAAATCGAGCAATTCTTCATCTGCAATAAGCTATGGCTCAAAATGCAAATTATGTAAAACGCATGTTTTCTGTGCAGAAAATCAAATCAGCAGCAAAATGTTTATTGACTGAATCTGACAAATAAATATGTTATGTTTTTTATTTGTCACTTTTGCTACATAGGCCCATACCGTAATCCAGTGTTGTACGTTGACGCTGTCAATTTGACGGCGTCATTTGACGGCGTCAACTTTTTGTTGACGCTGAAGCTAGCGCCGTCAATTTATATTTTAGTTGACGGAAGTGATAGCGCCGTCAACTATTTTGCCGATTTTAAGATTTTAAGCTTCACGCGCTATGCGTCATTTTTTGTTTTCATGGAAAATCTCGTTTCACAATGAGAGTTTCACAATGCATTCTGGCCAGCGCGACTCATCCGAATTACCGACTTTCGCGTTGGTTGGAATGGCTCCTTAGAAATACAAGCGGAAGAAGTTCGCCAAATGGTGATCACTCATATCGTGAGCAGTATCGAGAACGATGGATCAGAGAGAGAAAGCGAAAAACCAATGAAAGTCGGAGGTTGAAGATTCTTTATGTCAAGAGCTCTATAGCCTACCCCTGAAAAGAGTGATGTTGGTGCAGTGGACTTCGTTAAAAGATTTATATATGCTACACCATCACAGCACGCTTGGAACAGTGATACCTTTCCGAGTAAACGTTTCCAAGGCTTGTTTTTGAAATACAACACACCAATACCATCCAGCGCAGCTGTGGAACGCATGTTTTCACTTGGAAAGGACATTATGCGTCCCAAACGCATCAGATTGTCGGACAAAATGTTTTGTGAGACCCTGGCTAAAATAGCGATAGAAATTAGCGCTGACGCTGACGCCGTAAATTTCTTTAAGAGCTGACGCAGTACTTTACGCCGTGAAGTTTTTCGGCAATTTGCGCTGACGCTGACGCCGTCAAGTTAATTCATTGACGCGTACAACACTGCTTCTGTATGATTATTTTGCTACATAGGCCATAATCATATAAGAAGATATAAAAATTGTTTAAACGTAAAAATCCACTGTCATTTTACTTGCTTACTAAATATGTCCTCTTTTTGGGTGATGAAAATATGGTAGGCCTAAGAACACACCATTAGATTTGAGCTGCAGAGCATGACCGCAAATAATATTTTCAAATAGCTGCAAAATTTACTGAAATCTTTCGACTTGTCATCAGAATATTGTGTTAATCAAGGCTATGACCGGGCAAGTAGGATGGCAGGCAAGTATTGCGGTGAACATGCAGTAATAGAAAACGGTTACAAATATGCATGAGATGTTCACTACGCTTTACGTCGTTTCAGTCTTGTTTTTGATGTAGAAACAAGTGAACAATCTATTTGAACCATTGCCCAGATTCGCAATTGTATGAACTAATCAAGTCATGTGACACTAGGTCAGGGGTTCTTAAACTATGTGCCGCGGCACACTGGCGTAGCGCCAAAGGCTTGAAAGTGTGCCAAGAAACCTTGGGAATTTGAATGTTGAAATGTAAGTTCAAGCTGCGAAGTGATTATTTAGTTTAGAAGGGAGCATATTTCCTTTCGTGTTAGTGGGCTATGATAAACTGCCGATGAGTAGCTTAACTGCGTAAATCGCTTGATCGAATCTTGATCCAACTACTACTATTTAACTGCGTAATAAAAATTTTCGTGTTACTGCCACATTTTACTAGTTTAAAATTGGCAGCATGAGGGCAACTGTTCATATTCCACATGGATAGCTGCTTACAGCCGCAACACAGTTAATAGGCGATAGTGGTTTTCGGATGACCATGCTTCAAAGAGCACCCTGATATTGTTCAATCAGTCTGTCACAATCAATGTGCAAGGCCTCGTGACGGGCTGCTTTGTATCTTGACCGAACGTGCTGTTTTGGTTGTGGAATTCTTGAGCGACATGTTATTATCGGTTACTGTCTTGTAGTGACCTCTGATTGCAAAATCTGTATTATTTGACGTATTTCCAGAAGATTTTGTAGACGTGCAAGTCGGGAATACTCTTTGTTAGACTTGCCAGGTGTTGGGTGTAGACTTTGTTGACCTTGGTGTTGTTGACCTAGGTGTTGACTAGTTGATGGTTACTGGACCATCAAACCTACTATAAATATTAGCGTAATTTGCGTAAACTTTTATTATGAGATATTATTATTGTAGTAGTGGTAGTTGGTAATGGACGCAAAGATTGATCGAGAGTTGAAGTTTTTGAATACGAGTAAACCAAATTTGATGCAAATATAATTTCTGATTGAAATTAGAATCGTATGAGAAGCTGTGAGTGGATTACGTTAAACTCGATTAATAGTCGTAAGCGTTGGAATCTATTGCTGTTACTATTACTTTGATTAGTTGCTGGAAGTGCTGAACCATTCGTTAAAGTCCTTCAAGAATTATTATTATTATCTATTCACTAGTAGAGCTATCTGACCATTTAATTGACTGCTTTTCGGTGATAACCCATTAAATTACGCCATTAATCCTTTCCGAGTCTCTTTCCTGGTAAGAGAGAGAGAGATAGAGAGAGAGATATTGTTTATTTGCCTTTCTAATACGACTCGATATAAAGAAACACAATTACATACAAATCAAAATATGGCAATAGAAAGGTCTGGCAGCACCGAACAACCTTGCGGTTAACCAGTCAAGGTGCTGCCTGTCATCAGTCATCTTACATTGCAGCATCAGACATTATAACTGTATCAATAAAACATAATGATGGATGGAACAGTAGCTTCGAAATCGAATTGAATATATAAGGTTTTGTAGAATATTGAATCAAGACCAGCTGGGAAAACATGAGCATATAATGAATCATATCGTTTAAGAACACAAATACGAGGTTACATGAGATAAAATAATTTAACTGAACGATTTTAACGATTTAATAAGAACTTAACAAGGTAATTTTATAAAGTTTTTTAAACAAAGCAAGGTGTTTGCTTAATACATTCATCCAATTCACTCCACAATTTAGTACCCCGATGTGTCAGAAGATTGTGTGCCACGGATTTGTTTATTTGTGGAAGAAAATACTTCATTTCTTCATTTAGAAAGAAATCGTGACACAGTCAATAGTTTATTTGCCAGAAACAGGAACAGTGCAAATCATCGAAATATTCAAGTTTTATGTACACTGCAAAAGTGGCACAAGTTCCCATACTGATGGGGAGACAACGAAACGACTACGGTGATACGGTCTACTAGTCAATTGCCACTCTACAGAAATGATTTTTTTTATTTCAGACACACAAAAAAATGTAACATAAAAATACAATGTTTCCGCTCTGCAAAATACACACCAAAAAATGCTATTTACTTTGTAAAACAAGCCATTTGTATTTATTCATTTACCACATCTTGTGCGATCCGGCATTTTCTGCACTGACGCTGATTAAAAGTTGAAAAGTTTTTAAAAAATACGAATTGCGTTGTTCCAAGCTCCTTCCGTTGTTCCAAGTTCCAAGCTTAAAAGATACTTTGGCGCTTTTCCAAGCTCATGAGCACAATGAAAGCAGGCAGTCTGTAATATCCCTTCTAGCATCTGTTCAAAAAGTTTTAATTTTGTTTCCTTTTTTGCTCGCTTCTACAATTATAGTAAATTTGTGACCAAAATTTTACAAAACAAAAACTTGTTTCATCCTTTGCAAACTTAACGGACGAAATGAAAGAAAAATTTGATTACAAGCGAAAGTTTAAGGTAAGACATCACCGGGTGTCGGGAAATATTGTCGGCACTAACCCTGCTAACCATAAAAATTTTTTTGTCTGCATTCAATGTAGGTAGGCCACAGTAGCTCTTCATTTCAAGCATTAACTTTTTTGTTTTTCCAACAGTTGCTTTCATCCCTGTCACGATTTCTTTCTATCTCTTACCAGGAAAAAGACTTGGAAAGGTTCAATGACGTAGTTTAATGGGTCAAACCGAAAAGCAGTCAATTAAATGTCGAATGGTTCTACTAGTGAGATGATAATCTAACTTCTTGAAGGACTTTAATGAACGGCTTCTCAAATAACTCTAATTTCGAACACAATTTATATCAGCACCAATTCTCATCTACTTGTATTCGATTACTTCAACTCTCAATCAACAATAATTTCTGCACCAACTACCAATCCGCAACTCATAACACAACTCTCATAATCAACTCATAATCAACTCAATAATAATCATCATAATCTCAGAATAAACATCACACAAACTACACCACTATTTATAGTTGGCTGTTCAGTCCAGTAACTTCGAGAAGGTTACATCATAAAGAACCATCGTTCGGTCACGTAGCATTTAAATGTAAACAACAGAAGTCTCTAGAAGGTCACGTAGGGAAAATGATTCCAGAAAACAAGTTACATAATACAGATTTCGTCATCAGAGGTTACTTCAGGTCATAACCGATAATAACACATCGCACCAGAATTCTACAATGAAAACAACACGCTCGTTGAAGATACAAAGCAAGCCATCGCGAGGCATTGCACCTTGATTGTGACATACGCCCCCCCTTAGAATATTGTTGCAAACAATATAACAACACAATCAATACAAAACACACCACAAAACAATTAATTACTCAATAATCAATTCTCATAAGTCCATCGTTGCATGATCTACCAACGATAGCTTTTCTCAAAGCAATAGTCACGTTTACTGCGAAAGTTTCCATCGTCCTCAATATCTTCAGTGCACCGGCGAGCGAGATGACCCATCTTCCTACATCGGAAACACCTCCTCTCCGGACAGTCCTTGGCGAGATGACCTTCTTTGTGACAGTTGTAGCAAGCCTTTTCATCAAAAGGGCAGCTCCTAGCTATATGTCCAATCTCCCCACATCGGTAGCAATGGTTGTCACGGCAACGTCTGTTTTCTGAATGTCCGCCGTTAGCAACGCATTCCCTGGCGAAGTGTCCGCGTCTACCGCATCTATAGCAAACTCCAAATGGTTGTCGCCTGCCTCTTCTCCTCGGTTCTTCGCACGCATTGTATCCATGACCATGAGATCGTCGCTGGTTATCTGCAGAACAATCTCGAGCAAAGTGACCATTCTTGCCACAAGAATAACAAGTAACTTCAGAATTTCTCTCAATAACATTTCCGATTATAAGATCAACTAAAGAGTTTTGTAAACATAACGCTTTCACAGTCCCACTACAATATGGTGTTTCGATGTCTATCATCGCTAACGGTCCTTGAATTGAAGTGTTATTAATCTTTATCACATGGCCAATTTTTCCCGTTAACTGACTGTCTTTAACCAAATCTCTCCTCACTATTATACCCGTAGAACCAGAATCACGTAAAACTTTTACCTTTTTGTTTCCAACTTTTCCATCTACTACTGGCAGGTAATCTTCAGGTATTATTTTTCCGCAAACATCTTCATCCGGTTTCTCCTCGTTAAGCTTGGGTTCAGGAATCATTAACGCACAACCGCATCGATAAACGTCCGTGTCTTCCTCTTTTCCAGACTGATTGGATCGGGACAACGACTTGTCCTTGCATTCCTTCGCTTCGTGTCCTTGCCTATTGCAACGATTGCACCACTTCCTCGATTCCTGATGATTTCTGTTAGTCTTCTTCCGGCAGTTAACAGCCTTATGACCTAAGCCATTACAATTAAAACATCGTACTTCTCTTGGAACCGCACCTCCTTTAAAATTATTTGTTTGCTCCTCGTCATTATCGCATGACAACGTTTCTTCAGTCGACAACTTCTCATCATGAGCAACTAAGTACTGTTCTGCCACACTGGCTATTTCTTCTAAATTCTTTGGACTTCTCTCCATTAGATAAACAGACAGATCTTTTGAACATGAATCTGTGAATTGTTCCTTAACTATAAGGTTTGCCAATCCGTCCAATGATTGTTCGGCCCCCGAAAGTTCAAACCATTTTAACAAAAGGTTTCTTAAACGTTCAATAAATTGACCTGGACTTTCGTGTCGTTCAGGCTTTGCCTCACGGAATCTTTGACGGTATCCATGCTCGGTAAAATTGTATCGCTTTAACAGAGCTAACTTCAATCTGTCGTAGTTCATGGCTTCTTCTTGCGAAAGTCTTGAATATACATCAAGAGCTTGTCCCGATAATAACATGCTTAGCTGGGTAGCCCACGTCGACTTCTCCAATTTGGCTATTGTAGCATATCTTTCAAATCTTAACAAATAACTATCCAACTCATCTTTTTCTTCAACAAACGATGGCAAATCTGGACGTCTAACTTGCGCCAAAATAACATCTCGAGCATTATCATTAGTAGAATTAGATCGCTCACCAATGTCCAGCTTTTGTCTTTCTAATTCAAGTTTTAACTTTTCAAATTCATATTGCGCTCTTCTTTCTTCAGCTTCTGCTTCGCGCTGCGCTCTTCTTTCTTCAGCTTCTGCTTCGTACTGCCGTTGAGCACGTTTTTCTTCAGCTTCTCGTTGTGCTTGTTTTTCTTCAGCTTCAGCTTCGCGCTGCGCCCGCTTCTCCTCTGCTTCGCGCTGCGCCCGCTTCTCCTCTGCTTCGCGCTGCGCCCGCTTCTCCTCTGCTACAGCTTCAAGTTGTGCTCGCTTTTCCTCAGCTTCAAGTTGTGCAGCTTCAGCCTCACGCTGTGCTCGTTTTTCTTCAGCTTCAAGTTCTGCTTTCCGTATTTCACGAGCAGCTCTTCTATCTTCTCTTTTGTCAGCTTCTCGCTGAGCGTTTTGGTCCATTATCTTGTGATACTCTTCCATCACAAACTGAGACTTCTCATTACCAGTCAGCCCCATTCGTTCAGCCATGCTCCCTAAGTCTTCAATCATCTCATGTTTGACAGTATCCGCCATCTTGACATTAATTTATTATTCTTTCAATAAATCTTTCGGTATTCTTCGGTTTTTCTTTTTCGGTTATTCCCGGACGAGCCCCCAGAATGTCACGATTTCTTTCTATCTCTTACCAGGAAAAAGACTTGGAAAGGTTCAATGACGTAGTTTAATGGGTCAAACCGAAAAGCAGTCAATTAAATGTCGAATGGTTCTACTAGTGAGATGATAATCTAACTTCTTGAAGGACTTTAATGAACGGCTTCTCAAATAACTCTAATTTCGAACACAATTTATATCAGCACCAATTCTCATCTACTTGTATTCGATTACTTCAACTCTCAATCAACAATAATTTCTGCACCAACTACCAATCCGCAACTCATAACACAACTCTCATAATCAACTCATAATCAACTCAATAATAATCATCATAATCTCAGAATAAACATCACACAAACTACACCACTATTTATAGTTGGCTGTTCAGTCCAGTAACTTCGAGAAGGTTACATCATAAAGAACCATCGTTCGATCACGTAGCATTTAAATGTAAACAACAGAAGTATCTAGAAGGTCACGTAGGGAAAATGATTCCAGAAAACAAGTTACATAATACAGATTTCGTCATCAGAGGTTACTTCAGGTCATAACCGATAATAACACATCGCACCAGAATTCTACAATGAAAACAACACGCTCGTTGAAGATACAAAGCAAGCCATCGCGAGGCATTGCACCTTGATTGTGACAATCCCCCCTAATAGTTTCGGTAGTTACTTTAACAAGAAAAATTCAGCCATTGCCACTGAAACCTTGAACCAATCATAAGCAACGTTTTCCGTGACGTGGAAAAAGCGCGAAAAGAAGATGATGCAAAGCAAATCAAGCGATAGATTCTCTGCCAGCTTGTTGGCTTTGAGGTTAGGGCCAGGCATAGAGGAACCATTTAAAAAGTAGGTGGGCCCAGAGGTGCAGCAGTCAAAGCCAATCCAACTTCAGGTGGGCTTCGTCCCCCCCAGACCGCCCATAACATTGTTGCATTCCTAATACTTGAATTCGTTTATACATTGTGCTTTCATGATTGCCTTTCGTGCCAACAAGCAAAAATTTTCCATTTTTGGGCCCTATTTGGCCAAAAAATTACAAAATTGTTAAATTGCTTTTTAGTTCTGTACAAAATATGGCGATGTAGCCTTCACACAATTAAAAAGGCAACAGTACACACACAGTTATAATTCCACCTGGGACTGGGAGTAGTAATCTGCAGCACTATACACTACAGTACGTGCATGTGTAATGATATCATTGTTAACCATAGAGACCATAGAGAGAAATTACTGATTAATAGATTGCTCCACCAATCACGCGCAATCACACCCACACGTGCCGCCCATTAAAAGTGGGCTCAACAGAAAAGTTTGAAGATTGGATTTCATCATTGAGCTATCAAAAATAATCAAACTAGTGTGTATCAAACGAGTCAAGACCTTTTTTTGGAACTCGCTTTCTGATTTGCTGTTTTCGCTACCTTTTCAAAGAAATTTGGCTTTCAAAAGTGGGTGGGCCCAGGCCCACGTGGTTCCTCTATGCCTGGTTAGGACTAGAAAGTAGTCATTTCCATGACATGCGTTCGATTGCCACCCCTACCACTAGCCTACTCTTTTTTCTTCTTACTACCAAATAAAGCTCAAAACAAGGATTAACTCTCTGGCTAAGTGCTAGAGAGGACACAGTTGGACCGTAGCCTCTTATAACATGTACTGATTGGTTCGAGGATTCAGTGGCAATGACTGAATTCATGTAAAAGTAGCTTCCAAAAGTTTCTAGCTACATCACTGGATCAGTGTTCTCAAAAATTTCCCCAAAACAAAAAATAACTCGAATTATAATTAGAAAGCCCAATGAACTGCAAAGCAAACTTACCTTGAAATAGACTATGGATTTTTGTCACTCTTTGCGCTCTTTAGTTTTTTGTGGGTTATCGCCTACTAGCAATATTATGAGAAGGGGTTAATTTTAACTTTAACCCTTTTTTTAGGATAGCCTACAAATGGAGGCTATTTTCTAAGACCTCTGGTATAATGTTTTTCACCACCGTGTTTTGCCCATAAGGCTGGGCTCATTCGTATCCCAGCACTCGTTTGTACTTTTATCTGCATCAGTAGCGATAAAACGTGAGAGCCGATAGTGAAGACCTTGAATAACCGGCCTACCGCACCCCACCTACACGGGCGCGGTGTGAGGAGATGGAAGACTAAGGACGTGGGGCCTGTAGGGAGAGAATTGGCCAAAATTCTGATTGGTGGGGCCGCGTCACGAAAATTTAGAAAGTCGAGTATAGGCTACGAACCGATCTTTTGTAATGATGGCTCGAACGGATTACTCCACGGGGAAAGGGTAGCCCATGGAGAGCATTTTCTCTATATCATCTTACAGACACTCACCTGGATTTTATTTTGTAGGAGGTACCTGCCGGCTGCTTTAATGAGCGGCAGGGAGCTAGAAACTGTGGTTTGCAAAGCGAAAGATTGATCTGATTGAATATATGGGCATTTTGCAGGGGTTAATAAAACGTTCGAATGAATTTCCTCAAAATTGGGTGGGCACTGTTACATGTTCTTCTGTGCCGAAGCAGTAACGCAATCATGTGTGACTTATATGACATCACAGAGTCACATGAATTTTTAGCCCCAGATTGTGATTGTGGTTAAGAAAGGTATGACAATTTCCTTTATGAACTCAGCTGATTGCAGTCATTAAGATCCTTCCTGCACTCAGTTCAGTTACAGAAGTAAAAAGAATAACGACAGGGGTGGGAATCGAACCCACACCATCGAAATGACTCGTGACCCGACAGTTTATCGAAAGACAGTTTATCGAAAGACAATTTATCGAACGACAGTTCATCGAACGACAGTTTATCGAAAGACAGTTTATCGAACGACAATTCATCGAAACGACAGTTTATCGAAACGACAGTTCATCGAAACGACAGTTCATCGAACGACAGTTTATCGAAACGACAGTTCATCGAACGACAATTCATCGAAGGAGCTAGGGGCTAGAGGCTAGGAGTTAGGGGCTAGGGGCTAGAGGTTAAGAGTTAAGGTTAGAATTAGGGGTTAGTGGTTGGGAGTTGGAGTTTAAGGGGTAGGGGTTAAGGGTAGGGTTAGGGGTTGGGGGTTAAGGGGTAGGGTTAAGGTTAGGGGTTAGTGGTTAGGAGTTAGGGGTTAGGAGTTAGTGGTTAGGAGTTAGGGGTTGGGGTTAAAGGTTAGGGGTAGGGTTACGGTTAGGGGTTAGTGGTTAGGGGTTGGAGGTTAGGGGTTGGGGGTTAGGGGTTGGGGGTTAGGGGTTAGGTTTTTGATTAACTGTTGTTCCAGGCCCCTAGCCAGCAGGGAGCCAGGGAGGCCTCGCCCCCCTTAAAAACAAATCCGCCCCCCCCCCATGGCAAAATCCAAACATTCAAGAGCAACAGCTACATTTATAATGATTTTGCCCATTTATATTTTTTCGGCCTCCCTTAAAAAAAGTTGGCCCCCCTTGCTCTGCGGTCTGGCTACTGCCCTGTGTCGTTCGATAAATTGTCGTTCGATAAACTGTCGTTCGATAAACTGTCGTTTCGATAAACTGTCGTTCGATGAATTGTCGTTCGATAAACTGTCGTTTCGATAAACTGTCGTTCGATAAACTGTCGTTCGATAAACTGTCGTAGTACCGAAATGACTATTCCTTTGCCCTAATCCGTTGGCCACGCTGTTGGTGGTGACAATGCCGATCTTAGGGTATTTTGGGCCCTGTGCGGAATATGCTTTGCGAACCCTAATGACAATGATCCAATTCAATAGCGTAGCTAGGTATTTTGAAAGGGGAGGGGCGATGGTGGCGGCGGGATTGCCGAAGGCGACAACCAGCGGTGGGGGGTCTGGGGGGCCTCCCCTAGAAAATTTTGAAAAATTACTTTGAATTTGGGGCATTCTGAGAGCATGTTCAACAAAAATTTAGGTATGAATATTACTGTAAAATGGTGCTGTCCGGTGGCATAGCAAAAGGATAAGATCATGCTTTCTTTGGCATTTTTCGGAAATAGAGCTATGTCTTTATGTTGAGTCTGGATGCAACCTATTTCGTGCCCTGAAAAATTCGTACCCCGATTTCGTACCCTGAAATCGTGTAACAAAATCAAATTTCGACCTATTTCGTCCCCTGAAAAGATCGAGAAATTTTGAAATGTTTGCGGCAACTCCGATCAGCGAATTCGGCTATGTCGTGTTTTTTTTCTCGATCTTTTCAGGGTACGAAATGTTCAAGGGACGAAATAGGTTGAATTCGTTGAGTCTCTATGTTATCTTGTTGCTAATTCCTTTGTTGAATTCACTTGTTGAATTTTTCCATTGAAAATGACAAAATTACTGCATTTTCTGAGTAAATTGTGGGCCCTGTGCGATCGCACGGTTTGCACACCCCAAAGACCGGCACTGGTGGTGATTAGGGTTGTAAAAATACTGTATTTTTGGTTGTGCGTAAAATACAAATGTAAAATACATGTAGGCCTATTTTTCGTATTTTTTCTGTATTTTTTGTATTTTATAACTAAATAAACCGAGAAGTTTGTCTACTTACCGTGATGACTGATGATGCTTTTACTTATAGTGAAAATTATGTCTACTTGCGAGTAGCCTACGAGACTTAAGATGAAATCAAATCCAACAGCACCTATTTAGCAATTAGCACCAACAAATCTCTAGCTACGTACTGTACAGTTTTGTAAGTACTGTACAACTCCATACAGCTTCTAAGTGCTAACCTCGCATCGCGAAAGTGCAAGGCAGCATTCTTACATCACAAAGCTTCAGCTCTACATAAACCCCCTAAACCTTAAACTTGCTTTGATGTAAGTGAACTAACATTATGCTGGGTAGCCTACCACGCGGGCCACTCAGAACAACGTGGTGGGCGGTTAGACATGTCGGCAATAGAACAATGACCTAATTGTGACCTAGATCGCCTGTGACATCACAATATATAATATCTGTAGAAGACTATAAAGGCCATTGCAAGTAAGGTATTAAGTACAGTCACTAAACGTTGATAAAAAAGAATATACAGGGCTCTAAAATCCGCAGTTGGAGTGGTTGGATTGTGTAAAAGTCCTCATTTGTATACGTTGTTATGTAGGCCTACCATTCCGCGACCCTCAGAAGCATCCTCGCAATCCTCGTTTGGGTCGCGACAATGAGTTTGGGAACCACTGACCTACATGGACCAAGAACTTCGCGTAGCGAGCGGATGTTCCATGCCATTACGCTGTTGCCGGAGCATGACGCGAGCTTTTAATAAGTTTTAATTTAATACGAAAAATACATGTATTTTTCCGTCGATGTATTTTTCTTGTATTTTACATGTATTTTACACATGTGTATTTTACACAAAATGTATTTTTACAACCCTAGTGGTGATACAATCACTTAATTTACTTTGCATTAAAATTCTTTCGATCAAACCAATTTCGAATCAGCATGCCCTCTTACAATAGCAGTAACTTCTGGACTGCCACCGCAAAGCTGCAGTCCAGAAATTACTGCCAGACCAGAAATAACAAGAGCTGCTGTCAGGTGCGTCTGCAAACGATACAAAAGTGAAAATTTTGGAACTAAGTTTAATTCACTTGTTGGTCTCATGCCAATGCTTTTTTAATTAAGATTACACAATGCTTAAAATTGTCATTTTGACTTTTAAATGCGAAGGTGTTGCCAGTGTCGTAGCTAGGGAATGTGCCGCCCGGGGCGGATTCAGATTTTGCCGCCCCTTCAAGAAAAAGCATGTGAAAATGAAATGCGTTTTTTTATCAGATTATAATCAAAATCAAAAATCGTAGTCTGAAAGTGCCGCCCCCAGACGTGCCGCCTAGGGCGGTCCACCCCCCCTAGCTACGCCACTGGGTGTTGCGACCGTGCGAATATTCTAACTTAGCCTAATTACTTATTTCGGTCTCAAGCACGTTTTAACGTTCGCGTTTTGTCGCTTCTAGCTTTTTCTAGACCCTCACTATGTTGACGTGTATTGTTTTCGTTGTGATGGTCAGAAATAAAAACAACTGAACTGAACTGTTAGAAATTTATTTATTTTTTCAAAACAAAAATGTTTGGCAAACCTGGTAACACCTAGATTACTGTAACTCCTGTACCGCTACACCTGTACGCGTACCACAGTTGGAATAGCGCTGCTCAAGCACATGTTTTTTTTGTTTTTTTTTCTCCATTCACAGTGAAAATTCAGTGAAGCAATCACGGTTTATTGCTTCACGCGAAACGTCAGTGAAGCAATAAACCATCTTGTTTGTTGTTAATTTTACTTTCAATTTCATCAGATGAACGTTGCAACTAGTGCTAGAAACGAGAAATGACTTTATTTTATTTGATCGATGCTTAAAATGTTAGGCGACGCAGAATAAGTTGAATGTTTAAAGTTAAAAATCCAACAAAACTTTTGGATATAAAAATATCAATCCAATATATTATAACATTGCCAGCAAAAAATACAATCAGGCAACTTGTTGGCACAGGCTACAGATGTAGACTTTTATTTGTGAAACCTGAGCAAACAGTTCCATGTGGTTTGATTCATCGGCATTTGTGGTTTTGTTCATAGTCCAGATGAGTTCATTGAACGCATCAGCCATGGAGGGATCGGAAAGGTAAACGGCGCCAACAAAACAACTTACGACCTGAGTATAATAAATGACGAAAATAGTGAACAAAGGGGATGGCCGCCTTTTTTCTTCAAGGCATTTCTTCCCATTTGGTCAGTTAATATCAAACTAAAAACTAATTTATGTCCTTGCAAAGATACACACTGCTAATCAAATATTGCGAAAGAAACCTAAACTGACTCAAAGTGTTCAGAGTAAATTTTGTTTTGACAAACGATATTTTATTTTTCAGTTGAGAGTCGTTTCAAAGCAAAATTTCTTGTCTTGAATTCGTTTTGAAATAAGTTTCTTGCTCATGAATTTTGTGTTTTGTGATGCCCAGGGACTCCGGACACTTCCTGATAGTGGGGGGGGGGTAATTTAAGCAGGGGAGGGAACGATGTTTTGACATTGACAGGGACTTATTGGATTATCGCATCACATATACTTCTAGAAGGTCGCTCCCTAGACCTCGTTCGCATTACTGAAAGCTTCAGTTTCTTATACAGCATTTTAGGCTGCATGTTTCATGCAAAATTTTTGACTTCAAACACGATTTAAAATCGAAAAATTCTTTCAACGAGTCTGAAATCACGAGCAAAAGCTTTTTAACATTTGCCACATTTTTTTGAGGTTTTAAGACAATTTTGACCGGAAGAGTCTCTCGAAGCAAAAGTCCTCATTTCCTCAAGTCCTCCAAATCCTCAAGTCCCCCAGTCCTGTCCACTCCAGTCCAGTCCACCAGTCCTCAAGTCCTCCAAATTTTGCACTTCAGCCGCTAAAAGGTTAGATTTAAAAAGCCAAAAGCGTTAAGGTCAAATGCTATAATCTATAAAACTTAATTTACAATTACATGAATACAGCACGACAACCTGTGCCATAACATCCACAGTGAAATGAAACGTTTCAGCATCTAGGGTTAGGCCTATACATTCAACTCAGAAAAAAAAGCTAAAATGCATTAACTTTTACAAGAACTGAAAATTAAGAGACATCTTGATCGATACTACATGAAGGCCTACCATCTGCGCTGTATAAGAAATAACACTAAACAAAAAATGGCATAACACCCAGGTAATACCTTGTGCCAAACTCTCACAAAAACTACAAAGAAATAACATTATAAACGAACACCTCAACTCAAACAAAACACTGTGTGCACTCTGCTTCTATTCTAAGCAGACCAGTCAGAAGTCGCCAAACACTTTAAATCTTTGTGCATTGTTGAAAAAAAATTCTTTGAGATTTCATCTACATTTAGTTCATCAAATACACTTAATGGGCATGGCACAATATGGCAATAAAATTGAGTCTTGAAGCAGTCATTGTGCTTTGGAGCCATGTTTTTAAGCGGTGTAGCGAGCTAAACGATCTTTCAGCTTCTGCAGTGATTGACCAATTGACCATTGACCAATAGCAATTTTACAAGTTTTTTCACACTGGCATAAAACTCTTTGACAATAATAGGCCTAAGTCCCATTAACTTGTTTCGAACATCGCGCACATACTTGATCGGCCCAAATTTCTGATGGAAGTGGCTTCAATCTTGGCCCATAATTTTCACATCGAAGCCATATCGTTCCAACGCTGTAACAGCACTGTCGTTGACTGTGCCAGATACTAAAACTTCAAGCATTTAATGAGTTTTTATTTCTTCGCCATTGAAGCGGTGGATGAAGCCTTGCACTATGCTGTCAATAGATGCACAGAACTGCTTTCTGTAATCAGAAGCGAGGTCATGGGAAGCACTTTGCTCACAGTGCTTTCTTGAAATTTGGACTTTAGCTAAGCCTAAGCTATCTACTTGCTGCTGAAATTCCTGGTATAACTGCATAAATTGTGCTTCATTTCTAAGACTCTGGTAATTAACTTTTAAGTTTTCAACCAGCTCCATCATGTCGCTGATGGTATAGACCAGTGGTTCCCAACCTTTTTGACCTTGCGGCACCCTATCAAAGAAATAGATAGTTTGCGGCACCCTGGCAATACTGGGTCAATTTTATGAGATTTCAGTATTTCAAATAACTGTATGAAATAACACAGAATGAGTTGTACAGTATAGCGCGCGTAAATAAATGTATTTATTCAAAACTTAGTGTGAAATTTGGGCTTGACTTCTTGCACAAAGTCCCTTAATATCTCGAGGCACATTCGACAAAGCCACCCACATTTCTACCTCGACTATAAGCAGTCGTTCTCGTTTTTAGTTTTAATGTTCGTTTGTACGGAAAATCCACTAATTTGGAGACCCAATTGTAATCGCAAAGCAATTCACAAAATATATTCATAAGTATAAAGAACAAATTAATTATAACTTAGCCTTTTCTCGATTAGCTATGTAGGCTATCGTGTTTGTATGCGCAGGTATGGTATTCCCCATGCAAAAGTTTCTATTTTATAATGGTTCGCAAACAATCGTGCAATTTTATAATCGTGCCGGGTCACACAATCCTATAATCCATCATTGCAATTTGACTTTGTGCGCCGTGAAACGCAAAATAAAATCAGGAAACCTGGCAATAATGATGCGTTTCAAGCGTTTTTTTGGAAAGAACAGCAACGAGTCAAAATCTCTTTCACGCTGTTTTTCCTGGGCGAGAAAACAAAGGCCTACCGTGGATTAGAGTTAAAATAAATAAATAAATTCCCCACTTAACGGGTTAAAGTTAAAATATCTCGCGGCACCCTTGAGCATTGCAATTGGCACCCCGGTTGGGAACCACTGGTATAGACTAAGACTGGATCTGCAACAGGCCAGTCATCTTTTCAAGTGGTTTGAATAAAACTCGGCAAAACTGCAATGCAAAGTATGTGTCGCCTTGCAATAATTGAGAATAAAGACCTAATGATTTCACATTGTTGAAATTTTGAAGTGTGGTGTTTAGCAAGGCTTCGTGGTTTGACAACACTGAAGAAATGGCCGGTACACGTGTCAGTAACTTTTTCAAGTGTTCTCGGAGGACAATTGATTTTTCTTGAGAAAAGAGGACAAAATTACAAGCCTTCAAACTGAAAAAGATTGTACATTTGCAGAAATGCCTTATGCCTTAGCTTGATTGACTATGGTAGTGGTTCGGTATCCGGATAACTAACCCCCGACAATCGCCTCCCGCACAATTGCCCCCCGAACAGCTCGCATTGTAACCATTGTAGAAGACTAGGAAAATCGCAATGTATTTGACTTTTAAAGGAGAATCGCTCATAATTTACATTTCTAGTGGCGATATTTACACACTACACACTACACAGGGTGTTTTAAAAAATGTGACATCATTGTACAATCTTGTAACTTTGCCAATTATCGTTTATAGCCTACGATCCCAAATTCTGTACGTACAGATACAACATAAAATTTGATCGTTTAGTTTTCAGGCGTTTTTTCTTTTTAGATGTAGAAATGCTATACAATAGCGTAGAAAAAGCATTTTGTGTAGGCTACTAGAGTATGCTAGAACACAGTCGAATAAGACTGTGCAGCGTGCATTTGCGCAACGATTTGGAAGAAAAGGGCCAGATGGAAAGCAGATTTGATTTGGACATGGCATAAAAAGTTCGAACAAGAAGGTAGCTTGTGCAGAGTGAAAGGATCTGGGCGAAAATCAGTAGAGAAGATTCGCAGAAAACTTGTGAACAGTCCAACAAAGTCTTTAAAAAAAGCGAGTTTTGAAGTTCAAATTCCAGAAACAACAGTTTGGCGTGTTCTGAGGAAACGATTGCACATGAGACCCTACAAGCTGCAACTCGTCCAAGCGTTAAAAGCAGACGACAAGGTAAAACGTAAACAGTTCTGTATTGAGATGCAAGAGAAACTGGAAGAAGACCAGTTTCATCAAAAACTGGTTTTCAGTGATGAGGCCACTTTTCGCATATAAGTGACAAGGTGAACAGGCACAATGTTTGTTTGTTAATTTGATATGAAATTTAATATGTTTACCCTTGTACCTGTCAAGTTTCATTTGCTTGGAGTACAGTACATACTTTTTGAGATATTTAAGTCTCAAAT
Source organism: Aplidium turbinatum (assembly GCF_918807975.1). Taxonomy (NCBI): domain Eukaryota; kingdom Metazoa; phylum Chordata; class Ascidiacea; order Aplousobranchia; family Polyclinidae; genus Aplidium; species Aplidium turbinatum. Next base: position 21,508,265 of record NC_137485.1, read on the forward strand.
GAAGTCAAATTTTTTGAAACACCTTGTATATCTTTCTGTATTGTAAATTTGTAAAATATTGAAAGTAACCAAGATGAGGGAATTTAGTGTCCAAACAAACTTTTTCTTTATGTTGTCTTTATTTCGAATGATTAAATTTATTGATATGTATCAAATGAACCATTACAAGTTGTGGAAACGTTAGGATGGATTTTATTAATAAATGTTTCACAACCCTCTTTAACTGTTTGAACAACGGCCAGTTGAGCCAATTAGTGAGCTGGTAATGTGGTATGTAATTTATTGGTTACACTAAGTTACAGATAAACGCTACGCTATCACTTAGAAATGGCTTCACATCTTAAACAATGATAACCAGTGCAACCTGAACTAGCTTCAAACAGTTACAAAAAAGGTACGTCGGTTAACCATTCATTGTGTAAGATGTAACAGTTGAAATTTGATGAACAGACGGTAAAGAACCTCGACTTTAGGTTGGTCTTCTTTATTTTGTTCAGACCTAATCCGATAAGTGAGGCAAGTTTTTGCAATAAAGTGAGGTTTTGTGATTTGTAGTAAGAGTTATAAATATCAAGAAAGGATTTCAAATTGGACGGTTTTTACCAGTAATTTTGCACTCGACATTAGGCCTACACATAATTGCTTTTTTGTATTACCGAAGCTACTTACAGTTACATATTTTAATCAACGTTTGCCTGTAAAATCGTTTAGTCTTGCTGCAATGTGAGCTATGTATATACTTGTGTGCAGAAATAGTCTTGATTCGGGGTTTGAACAGTGTCAGTGCAAAAATGCCGAGTCACGCAAGCAAGCTGTGGTAAATGATAATAGAATACAAATGGCTTGTCGAACAATATCAGGATACTCCTTGAAGTGTGGTTGTCTAAATGCTACCAACGTATATTGTATCTCGGCTGCAAGGAGCTATCCACGCTTAATTCGAACAGTTACTCACATGCTGGCCAGGCTGCCAATTTCAAACCGATGACTTGCAGCCAAGATACAAAAATTTTTACTACGCAGTGAAATGGTGGGAATTGGGAGAGGTTCTATGATCAAGCGATTTACGCAGTTGATCATCGGCAGATTATCGTAGCCTACTGTAGCGCAAAAGCAAATATGTTCTCTTCTAAAATAATTGACATTTTGTAGCTTTACACTTACGATTGTAACATTTAAATTACCAGACTTTTACGATACACTTGAAAGTCTCTCGCGACCCACACAGTTTGGCAATCCTGACCTTGTCATCACTGCATTGATGAGACTCGGAAGGTCGAAGCTGAGGCTCTGTTCACAATTATTGTCCTTACTTAAACCGAATAGGCCGAGTTCATTAAGCCATTTTGCAAGCTGAGTCTTTAGTAGGTCTAAGGAGAAAAAGCTAATGTTGCGTGTGCACATCTCATGCTATGAGGACGGGAGGTTGGTAGCAATCTTTATCATGTTGATATCGCTTTGGTGAAAGAATTAATGAAATGCCAGAAGTGATATCATATCTTTGAATTGTAATACCAGTATTAGAATATTAATATAATATTCGAGTGCAGTGGTGTACGTAGAATTTTTTTGAAGTGTGGGCCATCTTAATTTTTGTTTTCTTCTATAAACCCAAAAAAACGCTTGTTAAGACTACAAATATTAGCTGGCACAGGATAGGATGACTCAGCCTACACAGTAGCCTAACCATGTCAGCTTACCAATTTGAAACAGCTTAGCTACGGTACTTTAGATTAATTTTGCATTGAAATCAATAATATGATATCAAATGAGGCAGCAAAACTCGACCGAACAACCCTCATCCGATCTTGCACCGCACTGGGACCACCGCAGAAAGAAGCGTTCCTTCTAATTCTCACTAGTAGCAAGCAACGTTTAGCCAGCCTACTTGTTTCTGACTCACCCTGACAAATAAAGACGAAAAACGTGGATATGATGTCATAAATAAGTTTGTGAATATTTGATTGGTCATAATGTTTTTGAAAACATCAATTCTATTTAGCCATTAGCGAGTAGCGACGTATTTTTGGAATGTCCCTGCTTTTTATTTGCATTTGAGTTTTGAAAGCAAAAAAGTTTCAAGTTGCATGAATTGCGCATTTTAATGACCCGTGACCTACTGCCCCTAATTCTTGATACTTTATAATCCACAAAATTTTAAGACCAATCTAAAAAAAGTTCAAAAAATAATAAAGTTTTGCTGAAACTTCAAAATGATTGGGTGCCTGCTATTCGTGCCCCTTAGAAGCTACGCTACTGGCTGGCAACCATCTAGAAGAGCAGTGGTTCTTAACCTTTGCTAACCTGCCGAACCCTTACGCTAATCTACAAGGTTTCGTTGAACCCCAATTTTCGCAGAATCACACAAACAAGAATCTACCACATTTAGTAGTAATACATTATTGTATTAATAAGACCTTTGTTGTTGTTTTTCTGAGACCAATAGTGAGATTCGAGGCTTTGTCTCAGAAACAGCAATTCTCATGTCATTTTCGCACGCAAGCCGGTTTTGTTTTTCTGTTTTAACATCCCCAAGAATAGAAAACGCATGCTCGCATAAATAAATGGTTACGAATGGCATGAGAACTTCAAGGGCAACTTTTGTAATAAGAGGATAACTTTCAATTAGCACCAAAACGTTTGAAGATTTGTTGTAATGAAGTTTCTTTTTTTCACCTCGCTTTCTTGAAGCTCGATAATGTCAACCAAGTATGGACTGTTCAATAAACAGTCAGTGTTTATACGTTTAATAAACAGTGTTTATATCTGCTGTTGCAGTACCATAAGCAAATGGTTGACGTAGGCTTATCCAGTAGCCTACCCATGCTGGATATTGCGTTTGTTCAGGAAAGTATAGTAGGCTACTGAGTTCCATCAATCAGTTATTTTATTTTTCGTCATTAACGCGTCCGGGACGAAAACGATACTACTAACTACAGTACAGTAGTCGATATAAACCTACCAGCATGTTAATAAACGGGAAAAGAAAGTTAGCAAAGCCGTACTGCACATAATTCTCTGACCACTTTCTTTTTTTGGCCGGCATGTTAGGCTATTAAGTTAAACAACAGAAGAGCATAATAAACAACATATTATATGCCTGGCGCATGAAATGAACACTGTTAGAAGTGTGCTGTCTTCGTGCTTACTTTTATCATTCTTTGTTATTAAATACGTTACATTAAAAAAGGTTAGCCTACATTTAAAAAGGTGTGGCAATCATGAGCCTTTTTTTTCCTAGCATAAATATCTGTGTCCAGGGTTGCAAGTCGATATTGAAAAAAGTAGGGGATAAATCGATATCGATAGTCAAACAAAAAAGTAGAGAAATATGCAATTTCCATAGCTTCCCAAAAAAGTAGAGAAATATCCGATTTCTATAGCCTTCTAAAAAAGTAGAGAAATATCCGATTTCAATAGCCTCCCAAAAAAGTAGAAAATAAAGAATAGGCTAATCGATATTAACCCGCAATTTAAAAAAAATACAAATCAAGTATCTGATTTTATACTGCCTACCAGTGTTCCCTTTCTGCTCAATCATGCATAACTTCAAACAAAATGCTTGTTCTTTCAACTCCGCTTGATCGGTATTGTTCGATTATCGTTTTTCTCGCATGAGCGTCAAAATACGTTTTGATATCTTTGTCCGTCGTATGTTATTAAGTAGAATTAAAGGCTTGAAAAAAGTCGCAAAACAATCGAATAAAGAATATCGATTCACATAAAAAAAAGTACTGTAAAGAAAAACCATAAACGATATTGGCGGAAAAAAGAAAAGACTATGACGTAATCGATATTGAAAAAGTAGAGAATGGCGCTATCGAATAGCGATTTGGAACCGATACTTGCAACCTTGTCTGTGTCTTAATACAATGAAGAAAAAAAAATGTAGGCCTACCGGTCCGATACTGACTGATGGCTGACTGCTGAACACTACCGCCAGTCAATACAAAGCCTTAAGCAAACCTGCCTACAAAAAGTACAAATACAGTAGAGTAAGCGTAGGCTAAAAACTTTTCTTCGATTTCCTTACAAAAAAGAATTCCTTAAAAATTGAAAATAGAACTAACATGCAAAAAGCAAACGTGAGGAAATTCATGTTTTGAGAAAATCAAGTTTTTCTTACCGATCGGTTTTACAATGTTACGTTATAATATTATATTTTTGCATTCTGTATTACATGCAGATAGCACCATTACATCAGGCGTCAAACACACAGATGTTTATTAACCATCACGTAAGCCGCAATTACGTTTCGGCTGGACAATATTTTCCAAAACTATTCGCTGATAATATACCATTCAGTAGGACGTGTGTTAATGTTTCAGAAGACGTTCGCGCCGAACCCCTGAAACAGCTTCGTCGAACCCGTGGTTAAAAACCACTGATCTAGAGTGGGATGAAGACATAAAAAATGGAGAAATAACGAGCAAAAGTTGCGATTGGTCACGTTTCTTAAACTGAAACAATTCGATTCGTAAGCTATTGATCCAACGCAACTGTTAGGACGGTTGTTCGAAAACAAGAAGTCGACAACGCCCACAGTGAATAGGCATCCTCGTAAGCAACATAGTTGCACTACATCGCTCTTGAATCATTCTATTTGTGCGAAAACGTGAACAATCAATCAAACACTCTGAGAAATAACGACCTAACACTATATGGCAGCAAGCAAACTATATGGCAGCAAGCAAACTATATGGCAGCAAGCAAACTATATGGCAGCAAGCAAACTATATGGCAGCAAGCAAACTATATGGCAGCAAGCAAACTATATGGCAGCAAGCAAACTATATGGCAGCAAGCGAACTATATGGCAGCAAGCAAACTATATGGCAGCAAGCAGACTATATGGCAGCAAGCAAACTATATGGCAGCAAGCAAACTATATGGCAGCAAGCAAACTATATGGCAGCAAGCGAACTATATGGCAGCAAGCAAACTATATGGCAGCAAGCAGACTATATGGCAGCAAGCAAACTATATGGCAGCAAGCAAACTATATGGCAGCAAGCAAACTATATGGCAGCAAGCGAACTATATGGCAGCAAGCAAACTATATGGCAGCAAGCAAACTATATGGCAGCAAGCAAACTATATGGCAGCAAGCAAACTATATGGCAGCAAGCAAACTATATGGCAGCGCTTTGGAAACCAATGCGCTGTGACAATAAAAAATCAATCAACCACACGAGTTCATTTCAGTATTGCTTCACATACCTCACGGTACATTTGACAAAAGTCCGAGGCAAAAATAGAAAATCAAATACATAGCTTACCTTTTATCCGTATCGAAGCTACATTTTCGAGACATCGAAAGCAAAACATTCGATTATGCCATCACAAATATAAATAAAACTTAAACAATAGAATATAGAGGATAATCTTGTCCCGCTACAAACTCCTAACACACACTGGACACAAATTATAGCGAAAACAGAACACATGAACGCAGCCACTCCCACGCTCCTCCAACCAGCAAACACATATTGGCGATGCACTTGAAAACATTGAAAAAAATAGTCACCCAAGTAAGATATCCCTGATGTTTTACATGAATTGACGAAACACGGAAACAGTTCTTCTGGCGCATTCCATCTCGCTGCGCTCCCCGTACAACAAGTGTTGAAGTTGCACCAAAACAAGACCACAGATATATTGTAGGTCTTTTGGTTTAACTCATACACCAGCCTGTAAGTAATCCATAGAAAAGTACTGCTATTAATTTTTTATCTCAGAATTTAATCTATAGTTTTGGGCTTAATTGTGGCTTATACGATGCAGAAATGACAAAATTTGCAGATGGAAGAATTTTTTGAGATGGAATGGAAGATTTGCATGATGGAATGAAAATGAGATAAAAGAAAATTTCAGGATGAAATATGGAAAAAAACGTCTTCCATTCCATCCTATTCCCTACTTTTTCCTTGACAAATTTTTAAAATTCGTGTCTACATGAAATTAAAATAAAGTGGCGGCTAAAGAAGAACTAACATTGAAAATGATTGAATTCACAGGCAAGGTGGCCTGTAGCTTGTTAGGAGTTGTTAAACAATTGCATCAAATGATGAATACACCGGATAAGGCGAGCGATTTCCAACAACTTGTCATGCTGCACAGGCAATAGTAACAAAAGCAAAGCCTGTTGAATAGTTTCCTGATCTTTAAGGGGTGCCAATTCAGCTTGCTGTGTTCAAGCTCCACATTTTTGGCGGCAGGGTTGCAAGTCGATATTAAAAAAAGTAAGGGATAAATCGATATCGATAGTCAAACAAAAAAGTAGAGAAATATCCGATTTCGATAGCTTCCCAAAAAAGTAGAGAAATATCCGATTTCAATAGCCTCCCAAAAAAGTAGAGAATAAAGAATAGGCTAATCGATATTAAACGCAATTAAAAAAAATACAAATCAAGTATTTGATTTTATACTGCCTACCAGTGTTCCCTTTCTGCTCAATCATGCATAACTTCAAACAAAATGCTTATCCTTTCAACTCCGCTTGATCGGTATTGTTCAGTTATCGTTTTTCTCGTATCAGCGTCAAAATATGCTATGATATCTTTGTCCGTCGTATGTTATTAAGTAGAATTAAAGGTTTGAAAAATGTCGCAAAACAATCGAATAAAGAATATCAATTCAGTCAAAAAAAGTAAAGACAAAACCATGAACGATATTGGCGGAAAAAAGAAAAGACTTGGACGCAATCGATATTGAAAAAGTAGAGAATGGCGCTATCGAATAGCGATTTGGAACCGATACTTGCAACCCTGTCCTTTTGACATTTGCAGTGTAAAAAATTGTTAACGTGTTGCAATTTGTGCGGATTGACAGTGAGACTAGTTAGAATTAGATTGTAGTAATAAGTCAACAAAATTGTAACTTTCAAAATAAAAATTGATTAAATTCTGAGAAAATGCAGCACGATATTCATCAGAGACAAAAAACTCTACATTAAAATAGACATAGCCTAATTGTTAACTAATGTATTTTACATTACAGTGATGACGTCTCTTGTTCACTTTTGGTCTGGCAGCTCTGGCGATGCATCGATGTATTGAGAGCTTGTTGCGGTTTTCGCTGCGATTGTGTGTGCGTGTTGAAAATTGGTCAAACTCTGCAATCGTGGCAGTTGAAACTGAGATCTATCAGCGCACAAACTAAGTAGAGTTAGCTTGTGATATGTTTTTGGCTCAACTCTTTTGAAGTTTTCCAAGTTCAGAAAAAGTTTGATGATAAGTATCATTCTTTTTGAAGGCTTTGCGATTGTCAGGCATTTAGCATGCAGCATGAACGCAGAGGAGTGGCGCAACATTTGGGTTTGTGTTCTCATGTATTGCAAGCTAGACGTTGTGAAGTCAACGCTATTAACACCGAATATTAATTAGGTCTCTGACACTTCTGACATCCGGTGGTCGTAACTCGTAAGCAATGTAGTTTTTCATACGCGTATTAAACTTTTATTTAACAAAGTTTGTTTTCAATGAAGTGAGCTTTTGACTAGAGCCGCGTTAAGTGTAAACCCCTAATTTTTATGACCGGGAGAAGCAAGCATCCTTTAGTTGCTCACTCACGTTGAGTTTTCCTGGTGTTTTTATGGCTATTTAAATGAGATTTTGACTCCTTTTTGGTAACCAAATGGTGAAATAAGCATTGATATGGTTTTTTATAGAACGTTTTTATGGTGGTGGCCGGTGGGTGGCCTACATTACAGTACATTAGATTAGACTACAACGTTTGTGAAATGATAAAACAGTTGGATATTGACAAAACGTTTAACGAACCAGGGGCTCTACACTATGCTCTTCGTACGAACACGAATATTTGTGATTTTCTTTTTTAAAGTTGAGCGAAGAAATGATTGGGATTTGTTAAGAAAAGGCAAAACTTGTCACTAAGCTAGAACCAGTAGCGTAACACTCAAGGGCCACGGGGAGCACGTGCCCTCAATCATTTTAAAGTCGATGAAAATTGTTGATATTATTTGAAAAAAAATGTTTTCATAAGATTGGTTTGAAAAATTTCTGAATTTTGAATTATGGTTATCGGGTAGGGGCCCGGGTCACTTAAATTGTGCAATTCATGCATTTTGAAAACTTGAATGTAAGTTGAAGAAACAGCAGTGACATGCCAAGAATACGTCATGAAGGAAGTTGGTGTTTTAAAATACATTCTTATTAAACATGTACTATATTTATGACATCATTATTATTGTCTTTCGATCACATCAAAGTTTTGTCTTTTAGTTGTCAGCGTAAGTCAATAAGCTTAAAATCAATGAAGTAGAGGCTTGTTGTTTTGTAACATGCAGACATTCAGTACGCGGACGAGAAAGCTTTTTCTATCGTAAGAGAGAAGTGACATTAGAGTAGTCTTGTTCCATCGCTGGTCTTGATCTAGCGCGCAATCGCAAGAAAAGCAAGTCTTTCGCAAGGTTCTTTACGCAGCGTTAGCTATGTTTTTGCTTTAGAATGAATATTGATTGGTTTTTGTCATTAGTTGACCTGTTTGATTTAGACAGGCTTAAGGCTTGAAAAGTGAGTTTTAAATAAGTCTTCAAAATCGCTAAACAAGTAGGATAGGCTACGGTATTTTGCAACGTAAAAGTTTAGATAACATTGTGAAATAAAGACAGGCAAGACACAACAATACAGCAGGGTTGAGCATTATTGCAATATGTTTTATTAGTAAACTCTTTATCCTTGTTAGTTTCGGAGTCAAGCGAACGGGATATCAGATTTTTTATCGTTTTATTGCCACACGGCATTCTTACATTATACAATACATCCCATACAAATTACTCAAACGGCTCACCCACACCCGTATCAATCCATTCACCCACCCACTCTTACCACCAGAGCAAGCAGGTTTTCGCCGTGGCCGATCAGCTGTAGAACAGGTCACTCGCATGAGCCAAGACATGGAGGATTATTTTGAGGAAAAGAAAAAGGCTGGTGCTGTGTTCATTGATCTCACTGCAGCATATGGCACAGTGTGGGGCCGCAGCCTCACCTGCAAACTTCTTCACCTTCTTTCCGACCGGCACATGGTCAGAATGATTATGGAGCTAGTCTACAACCGCAGTTTCACCCTCACAGCCAGACGCGGACGAAGAAGCAGGTCAAACGCCTAAAGAACGGTGTTCTTCAAGAATCCGTCCTGGATCTACTCTTTTTTAATGTTTGCATCCATGATCTTCCAGCAGCAACATCTAAGTTGTATGCCTATGCCGACAACCTGGCTACAGTGTATCGCTTCGGAATGGTTTCCACTGAAAAGGACTCCTCTAACCCTGGATGGGCTATAGTTGAAATACCAGACTACCTCCACAAGTGGACACTCAAACTGAGCAAAGCTAAATCGGTGTCGATTGCTTTCTATCTGAACAACAGGAAAGCAAAGCGTGAGCTTAACATCAACATCAATGGAAGCATCTTGGTGCAGGCTACCTCGATGTCAGTTTGGACAGGAATATCACGTATCGATATTAGAGATGCAGAAACCCAAATTTTTTTATCCACACGCCGCACCGCAAATGAATCACCCATCCGCACACCGCAATTTATCTGGAACTTTGACACTGCACCGCACCGCACACCGCAAATTACAAAATTTTCAAAAAATATTTTAACGCGTTATTTTTTAGAAAGTCAATTGTGGCAAAAAGCACCCATGGCATATAACTGGTAACCTACCAGTACAGTTGTGCACTAATTAGCTAGGCTAACCAGATCATACTCTCTTATCAGCAATGCATCTAAGTTCTAAGACATCATGCTTTTTCAGATAGAATGTTCCTGGATCCAGTATCAGGACTTTTGAACACTTTTTGTAAGCAATAATGCAATTTTAATGTCAGTGGCTGTATGAACTACACACTACACAGACAGACAAGATGTCAAGAGTAAAACTTATAGCCTGAACTCACTCGGGCTAACTCAGTGTTTCTTAACCTTTTCAGCGCTCGTACCCTTTGAGCTTCCATGAAGTTTTCTCGTACCCCCAGTCAGTGCCGGTCTTAGGGTATTTCGGGTCCTGTGTGGAATATGCTTTGCGGCCCCCAATGACAATGATCCAATTCAGTAGCGTAGCTAGGTATTTTTAAAAGGGAGGGGAAGTTTTGACGGCCGGCGGGCGAAACCTGATGGCGTGCTCGCCGAAAGCAACACCCAACGGCGGAGGGTGTGGGAGGCCTCCCCCAGAAAATTTTAAAAAATTACTTTGAATTTGGTGCATTTTGAGAGCATGTTCAAAAAAAATACCGGTACTTGCTTGTGAATCGAATTGAATTTTTTCCATTGGAAATGACAAAAATTACTGCATTTTCTGATAGGGACAGTACATTACAGTATGATCTACAATCCCTAATTTTCTGAGTAAATTGCGGGCCCAGTGCGATCGCACGGTTTGCACACCTCAAAGACCAGCACTGCCCCTGTCTACAATGACCAACGGAAGCAAATAAAATTGTAATAATAGGAATTAAACTCAGTGTATTTATAACTTACGTGTTGAATGTATGCATTAAAAACAGTCTTGTAAGTTCAACAATATTCATCAGTCAATCTACAAATCGCTATTTTGTTGATTAATGGCAATGATCACTTTGAAAAGAGGTTCTTTCTTTGAGATGGACACACGCATATCATCTCATGGATCCAAACGATTCCACGGCTTAGTTTTGATGTTTACAAGAGTGAGAACCCAGTTTCACATGGGTAGGTTGTCGCAAAAGCCACAAGGATTTCTAAAGCTTTTTTGCTAACTGGGAAAATGTGTTAAGTTGTGCACACCAGAAGGTATCCAACTGCATTGGATCAAACTCCATTTTGCTTTTACTACTAGCTTTCGTTTCAATAAGACAGTCTTTCATTTGGTCATTACGCATTCTTTACACATATGCCTAATTAGAGTATAATTTCACACTGCATGTCGTACCCCCTGTTTTGGTGCTTCGTACCCCCAAGAGGTACACGTACCCCTGGTTAAGAACCTCTGGGCTAACTGTTATGGTAACTAATGCGGTAATTGCGCTAGGCCTAGCCTATAGCCTGGTAACTGAGCTTATCAGCTAGGCTATTAACCAAAAACACTCGTACAGCTTTCCTCAGAAGCCAGCCCCAAAAACCCTGTCAAGTGTCAACTGCACGTCATTTCTTTGCATAGCTCTCCAGCTTAGGGTTTCCACTTCCGTTAAAGGAAAAAAAAAGCTGATCCGTGTTTCCAATTTAAATTTAAAGTTTCATAACTGATTTTCTTAAAAAGTTTACGTTTACGAAAGTTTACGCGGCAAGCGGCGCGGCTTTGTCATTTCAACCTTCCACGCGGCGCAGCACGCGACGAAAAAGTCAAAAGCGGCCGCGTACGCGGCGCGGCTTGCATCACTAATCGACATCACATGAACGCTGGACCCATGCCATCAAGAAAGAAGCTCAGCCGACCTGCCTGAGTTACTTCTGAATCGCTTTCGTACGGGCCTTGGATACTTCGAATTCTTGATGCGCATCGTACAGGTAGGGCCTATCAGCGTGTGTTACAAAGGAACAGACCGCATATTACATACACCACCAATTCCCCATTTTACTCCACCAAGGGCAATTAGTCTGTTAACGCTGGAGGAACCCACCATCAAGTGGCTGCTCGAAGAATGCCCGGACATCTGACCCGATAAAATGTCGTCGACAGCAACGCTTCATACGATAGAAGAGATGATTAGTTATTATTTACTTTTCTTTGTTAGTGCTAATTAATATGTAGCTGGTAAGGAAATTTAAAATTTTTGCCACCTACGATGTGCCTGTATTATTTATAAGTGTAGTTGGGTTCTAGAAAACCTAATCTGGGGGCTTCAAGGCTACTGTCGACCCAGGCGAACCACTTGCTTGAATAGCCGGTTGATTGGTCACTGGTCTAATTGTTAGTAGGCTCAGTTTTCACCGTGTGTTGGTTTTACAATTTGCACCCCTCGCTTTAATTCTTAGCTTTGTAGGGGGAAGTGGTGTATATTAGAGTTCTTCCACGCGTAGTCGATTTCTAAAGGTGGTAAAACCAAAGCATTTTAGGAAAATAAAAGCATGCTATCATTACGGATGACTATTCAGATCCGTATGTAGCAGCTTAAAATAATCATTTATATGGATCCCGTGGCCGTTAAAGAGTGCCCTAGTTAATTGCAGCAACTTGGAACCAAGAACTAAATCGGAAGCTGTCAGTGTAGCAGTAGGCTACTTGAGCAGTTTGAAATCTTCTGCTTCGATGCATTATATGGATTACAGTCCTAAACGAGATTCACTCTACTAACCTATTTATGCTGAGAAAGGACTGTTCAATGAACAATCAGCTCATGAATTTACTGAAACTAAAGGAAGATGTAGTCTGACCAAAGTTAGAGGAAGCTGGAAAGAGTAGTATTTGCAAGCTAAAGTTATTGCAGCAACTGTGAATATTTTAAAAGAAAAAGATTTTCCTTTATTGAGAGCGAAACGCTCCAACAACTCTGCTTGTAAATCATTTTTTTAAACGAAACGTTCGCTAGTTGTTGGTGTTGACAAATGTATCAACAAACTCAAACATATCGTCGACAAGCTTGAAGTTCTGTGGAAATTTCATCGTATGTCTGATCAGCAGTTAGGGGCTTGTGCAATTTTAAGCAAATTATATAACATTGACATTTCTCTAGATATTTTAAATGAGTTGTTTCATTTTAGAGAAAGCAGCAAAGCAAACTTTAGCTGCAAACCCGAACGCACCACCGAACCACGAATTAACCGCAAATCACGAACGCACGTTTTTCCAAATACTTTTGTTGTTTCAAGAATTCTCATTGTACCCTTCTGTCGGTTGGTAAATAGTACAGATGAATGGTGCGGGTGAAAATTTGACCTAAATCAAAAAATTTCTTAAGAGCAACTTTTTCTCTGGCTTTCTCTTGAATGAAAAATCTTCGCTGTTTTCAGATCGTTTCCGCATTTCACGACGTTGAAACGATGTTATCTCTTTTCACTTTCTTTTGTATGCTTGGGCTTAGTTTGCTTCAAAACTCTTTTTTTGCACATGTTGTTTCATATCATTGCAACGTTTCGCGATGTTGAAACGATATCAAAATGGAGTTTATTAGTGCTTTGAACATCTCTATAGCTTTCAGTCTTGCTACAAATCGGCCGCCGAAAAACAAATCATTGAAATGTTTGTAAAATTTGGAAAGTAAAACTCAAAACAAGTTTTTTGTCATTTCCCGGTTTTTGAATGTAGAACATATCAACAAAAACAACTCAAGACTAATCGCTTAGAATGTGAAATAGAAGTGTTTTCACTTTTTGAATAAGTGATGTCTACTGGTCAGCAGCTTTACTAATTTTGCAGCGGTAAGTTAAGTTTCAAAAAGTGAAGCAGGCATGTCTATTAAAATTATGTGGAGTCCAGTTGCTGATATACTAGGTAACTAGGCTACTTGTTTGTGTCGTAAGCATGTCACAATCAGCGAATGCGATGGAATGGAAGGCACATTTTGGGATGGGAGATTTATTTTAGATGGTGGGATGGAAGACAGTTTTGAATCGTTCCATCTTAATTCCATTATTAACTTTCCAACACGGCATCGACAAATAAATTGAGTAAAATTTTCCATTTGATTCTTCTCACATTGTCGCACTTGATTCCAAGCATTGACTGTCTCTTTTGTATGAAAAGTTTCCAAGATTCTCGGTGATTTGATGTGTGTATTAGGTGTATGTTGGTGTTGTCAGTTTGTTGGTTTAAGTAAGTTAATAATCTTTGTCTGCCTGGGGCACGTTCCCTTCAATTTTGTTTTTGAGAGAGATGGTCTAATTTTCCTTTTCGCAGCACGTGTCCCATGATTTGATGACGTTTCCTAAACTGAAATAATTCGATTTTCGATTCATATTGAACCAACTCGACTGTTGCGAAACGGTTATTCCAGAACGAAAAATGAAACAAGCATCCTCGTGAGCAGCATAGTTGCACTACATCGCTCTTGAATCATTCTATTTGTGCGAAAACGTGAACAATCAATCAAACACTCTGAGAAATAACGACCTAACACTATATGGCAGCAAGCAAACTATATGGCAGCAAGCAAACTATATGGCAGCAAGCAAACTATATGGCAGCAAGCAAACTATATGGCAGCAAGCAAACTATATGGCAGCAAGCGAACTATATGGCAGCAAGCAAACTATATGGCAGCAAGCAGACTATATGGCAGCAAGCAAACTATATGGCAGCAAGCAAACTATATGGCAGCAAGCAGAGCGCTTTGAAAACCAAAACGCAAACTGTGATAATAAAAATATACAAATCAAGTTTGCTTCAACGTTCAACATAGCAAACATATAGCCTAACTTGTTCCATATAGCCTGTATCAAAACCTTCAACAGACTGGAATGCTACAAAAAGTTTTGCCTAAGAATACATGTGTTGAGAATACATTACTTGCTCTTCTGTTGCTGTGAAGTGAAGTATGAAACAGTATTTAATAAAAGTTAGTTCAGCATAATTGAAGTTTCAATATAACTTCAATATAATTTTTGTTTCTAGCACTAGTTGCTACGTTCGTCTGATAAAAGTAAAACCAACGACAAACGAGTTGATGTATTGCTTATGACGTTTTGCGCATCATGACAATGCGCATCCTTAGAGCGAATAATGTACAAAATAACATTTACAAAGTCATACTGCAGTGCTATGGAAGGTATAAGAAAAATGAAGCACACATTATTTCAAAGGTTGACCGAAAGATGTGTGAGTGGTCACTTTCCACGTTCAATTACGTAAAAACTTCCATTAAACATAAATTCGAAGTAGTGGAGACCAACAGAAATTTGAGACGAAAGTAAATTGCAATAACGTTTCCAACTGTGTTCAAATAGGCATGAAGCCTGCGTGTCAAGACAATAAAGATTTATGCGCTTTCGGTAATAGATTTCCGTCGTTCCGGTTGAGTGCATTGCATTGTTTTGACGTAATGTTGATGAAGTTTGTGCATAAACCCATATTGGTTTTCCTTTATTTCTGTGTTGAAATTTGTTTCTAACTCTGTTCATGATGACTTTCAGCACTAGTTTAATAATGTGGGACATCAGACTAATTGTGCGATGTTCTTCGCATTCTCTTGTGCCTGGTTTCTGCGGGATTGTGATGAAAATAGATTTTGTCATATCAGTTGGAATTTCGCGGCAGAGATATATTTTGTTGAAGAGTGCATGGAGTACGTCGATGCCAATGTCATCAAATGCTTTATTTCAGTGTTTATTTGGTCTGGGCCTAATGCTTTGCTTGTTTTTGTTTTACTTAGAGCAAATGTGATTTCACTTTTTAAAATAGTTGGGTTTGAAAGTGACTTAGAGAATGTTGATCGAAACCGATTGACTTCGCATTTTGTTTCATGAAGTGTAGTTTATATTTTTCCAAAAATATTTTCAGCCAGAAACAGATTGTTTTTCTTCATTTCAACATCAGCAAACGTTGAAATGATTTATATTGGCATGTTTTAAGTTTATTTTGCTGAATTTTCATTCTTTTACGACAACATACACAGAGTTATTTTTCATACATCTTAAAGGGGACCTGAAATGAAAAATTAAATTTTTTTTGGTGATTCTTTAGTGTTTAAGTATTAAATTTTTCAAAAAATTTTTTTGGTATGCCTTTTTGTTTGGGAGATATAACCAAATGAAAATCGGCCACCTGATGGCGCTATGTGTCTTGTGACGTCATCGGCTGGCAACCAAGTAAACAGCTTCATGAATTTGCCTTAGAATCGTCGCATGGGTCATTGTATATTGAGCATAAACAAGATGTCTGAAACAAGACAAGGATTTCTCTTTGAACCAAAAAGATGGCGACTTGACAGCAAAGAACATCATTCTGATTCGTGCTCTGACAACACCAGTTCAGACAGCAGTCGGATGGAAAATTTGCATTGAAAAAAATGCAGGAAAATAATTTGCTTGAACCAAGTGGTTTATATCAACTTAAAGTAGCCTATGTATTCAGAGTTGCCTAATATGTCTTTGCCTACCCTGCCACTGTTTTACTGTCCTACTGACCTGTTTCAAAGTCTTGTTGTTTTCTCGCTTTGCTATTCGATCCAAACGCCCGATCGTACTCACAGACCTGTAGCCTACCGAGGTCGATCGAGTTTTGTGGGTACTGTACTGTATTGACAGTGGCTTTCACATATCTTGAAAAATCAAAGACAGAAGAAACAGCTTCAGAGATGAGCAGGTGTTTGGACTTGGTGCCTTGTAGCTCTGCCTGTAGATCGCGTTGGTAATCGCTGGCCAGAAAATGATTGGTGCACACACGGCAGTGCTTGTTTACAGGTGGGTTTTTGAGTTTCATCGCTGAGATCCATTTCTTCAGCTTGTCGTCATTATTCAGAGGTAAACGATGAAAGATTTGACGATTTCCCGGTTAGTACAACCGGGAGCCATACAAGTAGCCACCATTTTAAGGGTGTAAAAACTCCCTTAGCACAAAATTGTTCGCTGTTTCGGTAGCCTACGCAATTTGTTCCTTGTGTTTGTACGCAAAACAGTAGACCTTGGATGCCGCTTTGCCAGCCAATGACGTCATCAAAAATTTTGACCAATCAGAATCATTCAATTCAAAAAAGTTTTTTTTAGATTTTTTAATTGATGGTAACACAAAAAATAAAAAAATTGTTGAAAAACGTTTTATTTCAGAAAGATCTACAAATACAAAAGCTATGTATTTTCGTTGCAGTGCACCTTTAAAATCACCATGGTACTAAGGTAGTACTGTGTGACATTTAATAAAATATTTTTTCATTTGAAGCTTGTTCTAAAAAAACGTAAAATATAAGTTATGCATCAATATCTTTCAATATCTCTGGAAGTACCTATATTACTTTCTTAGCGAAAGTAGGTTTTCTTGTAATACTTTTATGTAACACCCTTTAGCTCAGGCCTTCCCTTCATCACTAATGCATTGTGTGCGCAAACTGACAAATGTGTGCAGAAGATTTGTATCTCAACCTGGTTTTCTTGTTGCACTAGCTCCATCTACTGATGTGGTCACTGGTCACAATGTCCGGGTCCATGTAAAGAATTAATTGCAAACATGTTTCTTGAGCGAGCTTCAATGTTTTTTTTGTTGTTTTTTTATTTATTTTAGTCTCTCACAATTGTACCACTCCACCCCAATGGTAGGGTTCAAGAAATAATACGAAAACAGAGAGGTGACAGTTTGAATGACATCATGCAGATCAATGGAAGGGTTAAAACATAAAAAGTTTATTCTAAAAAACATTTTTTTTAATTTTAAAACTCGCGCTTCAGTCTATAATGAAATCAATGTACTGTTGCTTTGTATAACTTGACAAAGTTTATAAATCTCGGAATACAAGGTAAAAGTAATCGCCTACACTAAGTGTAGTGTAAGTAACTTATGTAGAATGCAAAATGTGGAGTCTCGGGTTAGTTGAAGTGGTACACTTTTTCTGTTTCAGGATACTTCAAATCAACATAAAACTGGTCATTTTTACAACTAAGATCCTGCATTGAAGTAACAAAAAGTGCCTGGATTGAGTAACTAAGAAACGATGCTGCAAGCACTGTAGGGATTAGCACTTGACAAACAAACCTATTTGTTGTTATAAATGTCTTAAATCCACGGGTGAGCGCGGTTACTGCGCAAACAAAGAAACCAGAACATGTCATTTTGGCGTTGATTGCTAAAATAGCACATTTTGTGAAAATTTACAAAATGCTTATTGTGGAACTCATGTTGCCCCAAAAGTATCCAAACCGGACGATGCGTAAATAATAAAAACTGAAAGTCAATAAAAATCAGCTTTTTATCAAAGTTCTTTCGATTTTAATGAATGTGAATGTGTAGCGGAATTTTTTTCTAGCGTCTTGTGACAGATACAAAGGTGAACATGCAATCCGTGATAAAAATTCGTTGCTTTTATTTTTACTGCAAATTGTTTTTATTGGCCTATTTTTAATATTGTTTCTCGACCTGTCCCGACTTCTCTCCGAGCAGTGCCGGTCTTTGGGGTGTGCAAACCGTGCGATCGCACAGGGCCCGAAAATTAGGGGGCCCGCAATTTACTCAGAAAATGCAGTAATTTTTGTCATTTCGAATGAAAAAAATTCAATTCGATTCACAAGCAAGTACCGGTATCCTTGAAGTCAGTTGCGGCTTTAGAGTGAGGCAAGTGCTGAGATTGTCGCGTCGGGCCACCTTTACAAGCTTACATGCTTATAGGCCACCCACGACATTTCACCATGTGCCAAATAGTTAACATTGCACTGTGACAACAGAATTTCGTTTTGTGGCAATTGCATTTAAATAGAATACATGTTACTTTCAACACAAAACCATCGCTATTATGCCATATGTATCAACGTATGTCTCTAAAACAAAGTTTGCTTAATTTTAAACGAAACTACATTAAAAGGGCAAATTTTGCCAATACCAAACATTCAAATATCTCAGCCATGAATTAGCAACAAGAAAACATAGAGACTCAGCTTTATTTCCGAAAAATGCCAAAGAAAACATAATCTTATCCTTTTGCTGTGCCACCGGACAGCACCATTTTACAGTAATATTTATACCCAAATTTCTGTTGAACATGCACTCAGAATGCACCAAATTCAAAGTAATTTTTCAAAATTTTCTGTGGAAGGTTCCCTAGACCCCCCCGCCGCTGGGTGTCGCCTTCGGCGAACACGCCATCAGGCTTCTCCTGCCGGCCGTCTAAAACCCCCCTCCCTTTTCAAAATACCTAGCTACGCTACTGAATTGGATCATTGTCATTGGGGCCCTCAAAGCATATTCCGCACAGGGCCCGAAATACCCTAAGACCTGCACTGCTACGAGGACCTGGCTATAACCTGGTCCTGATCTATTGCCACATTTATGGCTTGTTGGCTTGTGACGTTTTTTCTTCGTAAATTTTGTGCTTGGAAAACACAAACAAAACTTACAAAAGCGACGACAAAGACTTTTTTCCTTCTAAGAGATTTGAATCAGTTGTTTTATTGGAGCAACAAATTATGGCAAAATTAAAATCAAGTGTTTCAAAATAATTGCACCAAGCCAGGCATGTGCAACCTTTTTTATTCGCCCGTCAAATACGAAACTTTGAATGATAACGAGGCCGCATCAATTTTTTTAAAAGAAAATTTGTGTAATCTTTTTTTACGAAAGTAACTAGCAAGCAAATCTGAGAAAACTAGCCTAAAATACGCAGGTCAAAAGAAATTGGTGATTTTTGGCAAATTCAAAAATGATCTCTGAAAAACAGATTTCACCAACGTCATGTTTGCGTGTATGAACTATATTGTAAGGTAATTTATATCCACGTCCATGTCTACACAAATGAACAAGCTGCAGTTCATCGCCTTCCGGGAAGGTGTTATGTACCGCCTTGCTTTGTCATAACAATTTTTGTTCTCAAAGACCTGAAAACTTTCCTAAAACGGAGGTGTCAACCGTGTCATGCTCTCTGCACTGTAACAGCAATGCTGTATTTTTTTTTTTATTAAAATGCATGGAGAATCAGCAGAGCCCTATTAATGGCATATGCATTTCGCTCTACTACTGTAGAGCATTATTAGTGGCTTTTAAAGAATAGAATCGCTGGCCTGCTGCTTCTTAGTCAGGAGATCTCCCCTATCTTTAATGCAGGGTTGGGCAACCTTTTTAACACAAGGGCCAGTTAGGAAAATGTAGCCTAATGCTAATTCATATTTTCAGCAATGGAGTTTATCTTAATGAAATTTTGTACAAGAATGCGAATTTTGCAGTGAATTCAATTCAAGCTGGATTTCTACAAGCGCAAACGACGGTCATGTCACTTCTTAAGCTTCGAGATTGCGTAAATCGAAATGAAAATAGCCTTACAGTAATTTAAATAGCCTTATTTTGGAAAAAATAGCTGGAAGAAGGTGAAGGGTCGCATAAAAAATGGAAAAGGGCCGCACGTTGCCCACCCCTGCCTTAATAAATACAATAGCAATGCTGTGATAATAATAATGCTTTGGTTTTATTTATTGTCGCTCTACAATGGCTGAGGTCTTTTAGCAACAGGGCTCATTTTTACTTGTATATCAGGTTTGCGATGTCATCACATCATTACCCGATTTATTCTCACTGCCTTCTGCAAGAAAGAACACAATCGGTACCGTTTGTAAAGTCCTCGATTTGACCCGATCTGGAATCGGTCTCAGATCTACCAGCACTAGAGGCAAAAGCAAACCATTCGGCCACTGAGCTGGTCAGCAATACTGTGACGTGTTTTCACCAGGAATTTAGTGAGCTCACTTAGCCTATTCACTACGATCCCGGGTTCCACGCAACCATTATTATGCAAACAAGTAAAAATTGGGAAATGGCGGAATATTGACAACAGCAAAAAAATTATCAATTTCAATCTCACAATCAAGTCCAAAAACTAAAAAGCTAGTTGAAAACGAAACAAGCCACCCGCAAATCTGAAACAACTCAAAGAAATACAAGCCCAAGTTTGAGGAAAAACACAAGGTTGGCAACACTGTTCAACACACTTTTAAGCAGGGAATGGAAGACAGATTTTGGGATGGAAAATGCCAAGGATGGAAAGGAATGGAAGATCTTGAAGATGGAATGGAAGACAATCTTCCATCCCAATTCCATCATTAACTTTCTAACGCTTTATCAAGACATGCAAAATATTACTTGTTGTTTCTTTCTGTATTTATAGAATCAATCTACGCTTCTAGTTCTAACACCAAACGATACGTAATCCTTAGGAAAATACTGCTGTTAAATTTTTAGCTTGAATTTAGCCTATGGTTTTTAGGTTTATTTGTGGCATACTCAACGCGGAGATCACAAAATGTGAAGATGGAAGAGATTTCTAAGATAGAATGGAAGATTTCTAAAATGGAATGGAAGAAAATCTCAGGATGGAAGATGGAAAAGCGTCTTCCATTCTATTCCATCTCATACCCTGCTTTTAAGTACTAAACTTGCATTGTGAAATTAAAAAGCAGCATTATTGTATCACAAATCTTCAGCGCAATATTACAAAGCGTGCGAAAAGTTATTCTTGATGCGAAAATGAGGTGCAATTCACAAACTTTTATGATTTATTCCGCGCCTCCCTCAGTCCTATTGTACGCCAATGCTGGAAACAATGAGATATAATTTGTGATATCTAGTATATAGAACACAATTTCAGTATTATTCTGAGTACCACGCGGCCTCACAGAACAACATGGCAGGCCGCACTGCGGATTGCACATGTCTGCACTAAGCCTTCCAAACAGAATATTCAAACACAAGCGGCTTACCAATGACGAATATTCGTTTTTTTTTTTACGAAGAGCATAGTAGCCTATCCCTGCATGCCCCAGACTCAGACAGTCATGTTTTGAAGAAGTAAAAACTCAAGACCAATGTGCATTTTTTGGATCGTAATATTGTTGCGCCATCTCATGAGTTCAACCTCCTCTTGTTTTTTGGTAATCGGCTCAACTCAATCTCTTAATCATATTATCTTTGAAACAATTACAGCTTGTTAAGTGTTTTTTCTAGTCAGTATTATCAGGTAACGCCCAACAAGTGTTGGTGTTTTGTACCCGAGAAGATTGGCCATATTGACAAACATTTTGTTCCTATTTTCAGACTGCTAATACTGTTTTTGCACGTTTGTATTTGTGATCCATAATAGTCATGGTTCCTGTAAACGACAAAGGCAACTACAACGGACAGAGAGTAGGAAGTGCAAATGAGCAAATTTCCACAAAGCTATTAAGAGAGGTAAGTTTTTACTATCCTATCTATTCACAGGCCCGTAGCCAGCCGGGGGCCATGGGGCCTCGCCCCCCCTGAAAAAAATTTCGCCCCCCTGGCAAAATCCCAACATTCTCGAGCAACAGCTACAATTATAATGATTTTTCCCATCTTTCCCGTTGCAGAGCTCCAACCTAGGCCCAATTACCTACAATTGTTTTGTTTAGTTAACAGCTAAGATGATTATACAATTTCGCCCCCCCCAATCCCCTCCTTTGGCAACCTCAACATGTTCAATTCAACCAAGGCCAACACGTGTTAGGTTGGTAGAAAAATTGTCAGAAACTGTTTTGGGAAAGAATGATAACTTAACAAAGAGGGCATGGTTTTCCAGCAGGCCTACAAACCGGTACAAATTAGGCTTTTTGATATCAGCTGTCGCTATTCTCGGTACCATACCTAATTGTAAGGGTCAGTGATAACCAATTTGTGCAGTGATAAACCAAATTTTTGCAGTGATAAATTGCAAAATGTGCAGTGGTAAAGCAAGTGGTTTTTGAAGACAACGCATACAAAATATAAACCCGTAATCTTTCAAGCAGTGTTTATTTTTTTTCTTCAATCCAATCAGTGTAAATAAATTTTGTTTCTAGTTTTCTGATCTGTTAAGTGTTCAACCTTGCAGCAGATATTGCTACATTTGGATCTATATAGCACTGCCGTTTGTGAGTGTGGATTCTCAGTGTTAACAAGGGTTGCGCTCCCACTATAGACGGAGCATGTTACAACCACGACAGACAAACTTGGTGCTTATGGCCTTTGAATATTCTGTATCGAACTCTATCGATTTAGGCTTGTTTGTGAGACGGTTTGCATCCAAACATCCGCGACTGCAATTGCAATAGACTAGCTCACGGGTGTATAGGCGGAATGTAATCATAGGCTATATATCAAAATCCTCGGCACTAGCTTCTTTGAGCTAGTTAAAGTTTTTGCTCATAACAAGTAACGCTATTTATACAACAAGTCAACAATTGCTGTGTTATGTTGGTCATTGTAATATGGTTGCCGTGATTTAACTAGCGGATAAAATAAGAGACCAGTGTTGGTCTTAACATTAATCTGATATATTGCAATCTTTGTGGATACCGGTGTTTAAGAGGTTAAAATGCCAAAATCATTTAAATTTTTTCGGCCCCCCCTAACAAAAAGTTGGCCCCCCTTGCTCTGCGGTCTGGCTACGGCCCTGTCTATTCACTATCTTTTCACTATCCTTCACTTTTGTGAAAGATAGTGAATTAAAACTTTTTAGACTTAAAGAAGCATAGAGAGTTTACGAAGTGCATTGTAGTAGTAAGTTAAATGCAACAATGTGCGCGTGTTGTACTAAAAACTCACTTGATAAGAATTGAAAAGTATTGCAGCGCACTTGAAATTGGTACCCGCAAGGTAGCTAACATGCTATTTGTTTATGCTGATCCACAGCCGAAACACTTGTATGTAGATGTATTATGTGAAGAGCCTAACTCTCTTTTTCAAGGTGAAACTTCAAAGTTTTCTTCCCTCACCAATTTTGTTTTAGAGTTAGTAAAGTCAACAATTTTTTTTTGAGCAATAGTTTCTATCATCTTTAGTCTATTAATTGTCTCCGTTTCAAAAATGATTAAGCTTGTAGACCTTTAAATTTTAAATGTGGCCCATATCATGTTCAACATCAATACCGTGACCTTTGTAGCGGACGTCGAATTGTCTGAACAACCGCCCACCATACCTAGCTGTAATTGCTACAGCAACATCCCGAGTACCAGCTTGGTAGTGTAGATGATCTGAGGAGTGAGGAATGATACCTTTGTTTTCTGCAAGTATGAGGTTATTGCAAGGAAAAGAACGATCTTCCAGACCGAAAACGTTGCAGCCAAATAATGCCTTGATTACAAATAGAACGAATTGAACTGATTCGGAACATAAAAACTAAACTATAACCAAACTGACACGGTGACTTCCAAGAAAAGAATCCGTGGTGAACTGACGCACCACCCAATTGACTGACAAAAACCATAGGCTACTGATACCGACTTTTGTTTAACAGTATGGACCGGGTGCCCGCGACGTCCACCCTAGGTGAAAAAGTTACCAATTTCTATTCATACAGCGATGTCCGGTGGTATGTGGGTACTCATAATCTGGAAGTCTGCCGGGCCGCCGGTGGTGGGTGTGGAAATGGGGGGCATTTTTCATCGCTGTATGAATAGAAATTGGTAACCTTTTCACCTAGGGTGTACGTCGCGGCTCCGGTCTAGTAGACGGTTGATTTAAGGGAAGCTCAGTGTGATCAGAATGCTTCAAGCAATGCAGCATGCGGCAGATGCACAACGCTGAGACGACATAAAGCTACGTATATGTGTGTCAAACCCTAATATGTGGCACAATTTCTTAAGGAAACGCCCAAATTCTAGCCAGCGTTTCAAATTCCTAACAAGCACAGGTTTCACAATGAAATGAGACGCAAGGGAACATAAAGACAAACAAAAACCACTTTAAGAGACAATATAAATAATAATGTTTATCTAAAAAAATCAAAAAATCCGATTTAAATCAATAAAATCTATATTTTTTTTTAAAAGATCATGATTTTTTCACCTTGTTTCACAGTTTTACATTCATCTCTTATTGTACCGTAGGTGAAAACTTGTTCCAAACTGCTGGCCCCATGTTGTAGGCCTACCATATCGATTATTTGCAAGGACTTAGTCTGCAATATATTAGAATT
The DNA here is from genome assembly GCF_918807975.1 of Aplidium turbinatum. NCBI lineage: Eukaryota > Metazoa > Chordata > Ascidiacea > Aplousobranchia > Polyclinidae > Aplidium > Aplidium turbinatum. The sequence continues at coordinate 21,532,803 of NC_137485.1, forward strand.
TAAGGAGAGTTACTTCTTTATTGTTAGGCTACTTGATCGTTTACACATAATTATATCATTGAATGTTGTTGGAAGTAGCTTTTTTGAATATTTAAACATGAAAGTTGCAATCTCTGTAGTTTTCATGTGGTTAATTGATTTTAAATTGTTGAGTTCCATTACATTTTTTATGCTTTCTATGCGGTCAATGCAATACGAAGAAAGTTATTGCATGTACTTTGTTGCTTTTGCAATGTAATTTTGTTTTCATGACACCATGTCATGAAACAATACAATATTTGACTCTCAACTAGGGAATGGTAAATGGCGAGGATTCCGAGGAATGCTTGTTTGTTTGCAAAATTCTTTTTAAAAAAATTGTACAGCTTTGATAGAGAGATAACTCTTGAGTAGGCTACCATAGCCAGACGATTGATAACAACTTGATAGGATTGAATTCCATAATTCAAACACAATACAATACATTTTTAGAAACTGAAGTTTTGTCTTCAAACTTTTAGCAAGTCCAAAACCTTAACAAGTTCAAAGTTTGAAGACAAAACTTCAGTTTCTAAAAATCATGAAAATTTAAGACCATTCGGCCCGTCAGCTTAATGGTTAAGCGTCCGACTCAAGATCACGCTGCGCTGGTTCGGCTCTTGTGGTGTGCGCTTGAGCAACGCATTTCAGGACTGTTCTTCATTCAGCGGCGCCTAGTAGCCAGAATAATTATGCGACAACAACATTTTAACAATCGGAAACTTTACTCTGCCAATCTCGGTAACCGGCCCTGCGCCAAGAGCCTTTACAGCAGTGGTTCCCAACCTTTTTGTTGTCACGGACCCCTTTAGACAAATTATTAATTCTGAGGACCCCTACCTAAATTTTGCCTGAAACCCAATTAACATACTATTGACTATTGTAATAATTATGCTACTCAACTACTGTAGGGGAAGGTATGGACCCATAACCATACCTGACCCATGAACCACCCCCTTCCAAATTCAAGTAAAACCTTATAGTACATTTTTTATCAACTAAATAAGTTGCATTTAGTTCAATTGTATTTCTTGGAAAGTTCTGGATGGAATCTTTTAAAATTTTGCAAGTTAGAGGGTGGGGTGTGATTTTGAGGTGTTTTAGTAAAATTTCTCGTTTGCGTTTGGAGCTTTACAGAAACTTAAATACAGCTAGCATCGAGATATAAAATTCAAAAATTGTAATGGGCTATATAGTGCAGGATTTAGTACAGTTCATTTATTCCAATTCTAATTAATTCATTCTAATTAAGTAAATCTAAGATGGAACTTTGTCACCAACAGTTCTGACCGATGATCCACCAAAAGTGTTGTCCCTTGAACCACATAGTTCATGGGTTAGCACAATGCCTATGTGAGGGACAATAAACATGTTTCATTTATTTTCCATTTTAGAAATTATTGTGTATTGTAAGTAGAGTGTAAAGTATTATAAAATGACTAGCGAAGCTGGTGATGCCTTATCAATTGTTTTTGTCCTCCCCCCACCACTTGCAGGAACGACAAAACAAACAGTCGACATTAAAAAGTTTTGAACCGACTTTTCGCAGTTTAATATTGTTTAATCTATTTTTGCAAACTGTTAGCAGTGTGCGCATTTGACAGTGTATTTATTGTATCATAAAAGTTTGCTCTAAACATCTTTAAGGTCAAACTTACCAGAGTGGTTCAAGGGTCCATACCCGGTGGACGGTGGTTCAAGGGTCCAAACGCGTTTGCACCCTTGAACCACTCTGATCACCGTCAATGTTGTCAAATATTTTTGTTGATCTTATAATTATATGTGGTTGAATTTTTTACACAATATACTGAAGTGATCACACTATGTTGTGAGGAAGTTTCGTCATCATAGAGTGATTGGCCAACTATAGCTTTTAATGTGAAAAAGTGGCTCATCAGTCCATACCTTCCCCTACTGTGTCATATTGCATTGCCGCTATGACTCCTGCGGCAAATACCTCTGCCTCATTCCTCATATCTATTTAACTCCACAATGGTGTTTTCATTAAAATATTGACTATGACTATGCATACCACTCACCTATATGCTTACCGGTACATAGCCTACAGTGGCGCGGGAAGTATTTTTCTCTAGGGGGGCTGAAGCTGCCGTAATTTTGTCAGCTTCTGGGGGCTTCTCCCCCCATACTCCCCTTATGTGGGGGAATATTTAAAACTGGTAGTAAGCATTCGAACCCTCTTGTGTACAAAACCGACGCCAAAGAAAAGACACATTGTAAATTGTAACAAATTAATGAAGAACAGCAACAACAAAGCAGCTGTTCAGGAAATTAGAGTGGAAAGCGAACAAATTAGAAAGTGATATAAAACGACAGTTTGCGGAAATGAGTTCCCATACGCTTCCGAAGATTGCTTTTCGCTCAGGTGTTTTCTCTATGAACTGTGTCATGAGTTCTTTGCATTAACGCTAGATAAGTAGCCTAAGTCTTTTTGTGTCATTGAACTTCTCAACCATGTTTTCTGGCGTCTTAGAGCAGAAAAAGAGCGTTCTGATGATGCCGCTGAAACCGGGAGGCAAAGGCAGAGCTCCAAGAATTTTCGCTTTCTTTGAAAAAAAATAAGTTAGTGTTTGAGGGTTTAGTTGCGATAGTATCTCAGCAACCTTTTGAACGGAGTTTGCGGTTTTTCTACTTACAACATCGCTGAGCAAGGTAGCCTAAGTTCCGTTTTTAGGCGATTTTTTCTGATGGCATCGGTTAAGCTGATCTCAGTATCAGATCTTTCCTCACTGTTTGCTCAGCTCAGAAGGGCCTTCTCTCTGTTGGCTGCTGTAAGCAGATCAGCCTGGTCGAATCATCGATCAAGCTCAGCTTGAACCGAATTAAGGGCTTCAATGTATTTCCGTTTCCACGCTCAGGGGCGTTGACAGGGGAGTCTAGGTGGTGGCCTACTTTTGGACCCGGGCCCGGAATATTTAAGGGGCCCCGATTAAAAAAATTTTCCGCGACTTCAAACATAATCAAGATTTTAATATAATCAGATCTAAAGGAATTGCCATCAGAGGTTAAAACAGTCCTTTTAGCTGTCAGATGGTAAAGTACCAGACCCCCTTCTGGGTACCGGGCCCACTTCAGCTTTCTGGTGGTAAAATAGCAACTTCTGCCACCAAACAGTAAAATGAGAACTTAGTCTAGTATACCGGTAGTGATTTCCCTAACCACGAATATTACCCGAACCACGAATTTCAAAATAAACAGGCTAATATTAGTTCAAACTCAAAAACTGAAATGCCACAGGTAAGAAGATTACTATCCCTATTTCTGCACTAAAATTTAGACTTTTAGCAAATGTTTGACCGAGGCCCAAACACCTTTCTCAAATCAAATTGAAAACTTTCTGACTGTCTGCAGTGCTGTAAATTTTCTTTTGGTGAGCCTAGAATGACCAGTAAAACATCAATGGAATCGGGAAGTAATACTCTAGCGCCATGTGGCAAATAGAAGTTCAAAAAAGCAACCGCTAGAAAGAGATTTGCGGTTCAAGAAATTTTAAGATTACACAAGATTTGTTAAATGACCAAGCTTAAACGACATCAATAAAAGTTGTACAAAACCTTTATATTCATAACTTTGTCGATAAAGGGGGCCCGAAAATAAATTGTTACCGGGCCCGAGAAACCCTGTCAACGGCCCTGTCCACGCTCCTCACGCAGACGACAAAGCATCCGATTCCTCTGTGTTTCGAAATCTTGCCGGAGTTTTGCTCACTTAAGGATCCTTTGGCGTATTTAGGTTATTGGCAGCAGTGCTGTGTTAAGCCCTTGGTGGGCCCCAGGGCCAAAATAATTTTGGGCCCCTTATCAGCAAGCAGACTTATGATAATATAGTGTGTATTTTAACTGCGCTGATATGGAAAGGTGGTTCACTTCACTAGATTTTCTCACCAGTTGAGAAAACAAAACAAATGTAAATAAGAGCAAACACAGGTCTATCAAGTCATAGCTACACCTTTGCTTGCAATGAAAGCCAAAAGTGTTAACGATTTCTAAACATACTGGCAATGGTCATGAAGCGTAGGGGTCATTCAACCCAGATCTTATATCACACAGTAGAAGTTAGCATAAAAATTTGACATGCTTATCACATTGAGTTCATACAATTTTTTATATCGAACAAGAATTGACAAAATTATGAGAATTTTAAATTGGTTAGTTACATTTGAAAGCAATTTTTTTCAAAAATTACAATTGGCATTTGAAATTTCACTAACCTATTATTTTTAAATGTATAGCCATAACATAGCAAAACAGTTTAAAAGTGCAAAAAAAAGTGAATTCACAAATGCTTTAACAAACAACATTTTAACACTTTCACCAAGTGGTAATTATGTTTTGCCTTATAGGATCACCGGGGTGGAGGCTGACTTGGTGACCTCATAAGGTCTTTCGCTTCCTTCCTCTCTCACTTTTATGCAATGTACCAGTGCATTTGGTGTAATATTTTGTGAAAAAACATAAACCAGTGATTGATTGATTAAACCACTCACCATTACAATACTTTCAAAAAGCTACCCAAGTACCCATTCAAAATGCTAACATGAAAACTCAAGTGTACTCAAAACTCAAATGTGCATAATCAGGAACTTTAGTATGATAAAAACAGTAGTTACCAATCTAGTGATATACTTTCAATTCACAACAGAACAGTGTTAATTTATAACAGCACAGAATGGCGTACATGGTTTATTAACTAGGCCTACTCACACAAGATACACTATTATTAGAAACCTGTTGTTAATCATGCTATATTTCACTAAAACATTTTTTTTATTAATTGCTTTATGTTTGGAACATTGTGGTTGTTGAATTTAAGAAGCACAATTATTATGAGCAGCAGTTGCTGTAATCTAACTGTTGAATTAACTTTACTACATGTAATTATTTTTTTCATATGCAAACACCATTGGTCATGCTAAAAACAGCTGTTATTGGAATGGTGCATGGGCATGAATGCTGACTTATGTAGACGAAGTTTAATAACTTTATCACATGTTGCAACTACTTCACAGGAATCACAGCATGCATAAGAAAATTACTATGAACTTTAACAAAACGGAGCAATATTTACAGTGCAACACTAGTTAAGAGGTTTCTAGGTAAGGTCTAACAGCTTCATTACTCACTGACAACTTTGCAGTACTCAGAAAGCCTTTATAGATTACTGGTGCTTAATGAAATGTTGTAATGCTTACTGCACAATAACTACTACCTAGTTAAACTTTTATAACTTCATAAACAACCATCAACCCAGCAGTGTACAGAACACAGCAGAAATATAACTTATAGTAAACACAGGTCTATCAAGTTATAGCTTCATCTTTGCTTAGAATGAAAGAAATGAAATATAAAGCAGCAACGATTTGAAATCACAAACAAAATCCTGGCAACTGTCATAAAATACTTATTATACTGGTATCTAAATGTATGCTGGTTACACTTGCCGATAGCTACCTCTGTTAAGTCAGAGATATTTATAATTACGGGATTGTAAATGCTAAAAATGAAATGCTAATTAATCTATGAGAAATGCTATTTTGTTTACTGTTTACAATTTTTTAGCAGTAAACAAAATATGACTGCAGAAATGGAATAGGCTACAAATAAGACAAACATTTTTATGGCCTACATCTAAAGCCAGGTGAATTGATTATTACACTACTCAATGTCTGCTGTCCGCTTATTACTTGCTGACCTTTGAGGTCAGTTTTTGAATTGTTTGCCTTACTTTTGGTGGTCGTTCTTCAGCTTGTGGCCTGCTGGTCACTTTATCTGGTTCTTACCACAGCAATTAAAGACATGGGTAAAGATCGCATTAAATGCTTCATGGTTTCTGGTACATTCAAGGCTTAACATTTGGCTCAACATAACTTTTGAAAAAAAAACTATGCAAAGAGCTTTGAGAAAAACATTCCCTTGTTTGGAACATCTGCAAAACTTTTGCAGCACGTCTGCACCATTGGTAATCATAGTAAACGAATGTACTTCAATGGCAATAATGGCAAAGCAAAGTTTGCTTGGTTCTGACAAACCTCCATGGTCAGCCATTTCAAAGAATTCCTCTTTGAGAGTTTTGTTTATAAATCTGAAATGTTCAAAGCAAGAATGTCGCTAGTTCAAACAAGACATCTTCTTTATGAAATGCTGAATGAAATCTTGGTACATAGCAATGTTACACCATTCTAGAACTAGACTACCAGTTGTAAACCAGTAACATTCACTTTGAAGTTAACTTAAGAAAACAAAACACCCTGTAAAACCAAAACGTTAAGCTAAAAGTGCAACAGCCTTAATGCAGCTTATGACACTTCAAAAAATACTTTTACCTTGCAAGTTATAGGCTACCAGTAGATGTAGAAAAATACTTTATTGTTAAAAGGGATATCAATAGACCAACCAAACTTTCAGCTAGTCCAGTATTACAAAAAGTATTTTATGTGTCTTGTTTAGTTATTGGCAGACTTCAAAATCAATCGTACCTCACTCTTAAAGTTTATGCTAAAGAGAAGGTAACCTACAAAACATGAACGCTTTCACCTTACCCGGTATGCTAAAGAAAGGTTTCAAACTATGCTTTTGCAAAATTTAGACAAGGCATTGCAATTAAGTTATGCAAATGTCTTATATACATAATTTTCCTATTTATGACAATCATTTTAAAATGAGCTGTCTACTTTGTGGTTTAACAGTAGCTTACAAAGTATGGCGATCCTACTAGTGTATAAAGTGGTTTCAGTTCAACAGTTGCCAATTCCAAAGTTCTACCACAAAATACGAAAAAATAAACAACCAAAATAATTAAAACACATTTATCTTAAACACACCTTTGTGGGAATTGGGCCCGTCTTGACTTCAAGTATTCAATTGCAACCAACCTGTTTTATTTCAAATATATACAGGTAATTTTACTAATGTTGTCATATTTTAACTTTTCTTTAAGATAATGAGGTGTTTTTAGAAATGTTTTGGTATAAGGGCCCAGCATCTCATTGGTACCGGGCCTAAATTATCTTCTTAATTGACAAGTAGGCTACACGCAGTAAACTTTAACAACTAAAAAACACATTGTTACTGAAACGCAAAAGCCTATTACCTGTGGGCCCCCTGAAATTCCATCACAAAATAACTACAACACATTTATTTTAAACACACCTTTGTGGGAATTGGGCCCTTCTTGATTTCAAATATTCAATTGCAACCAACCTGTTTTGTTTCAAATACAAATGATTTTACTAATGTTGTCGCAGCCGATTTTAACTTTGATTCAAGATAATATGGTAAGTTTTGAGATATTTTGGTACAAGGGCCCAGACCCGGCATCTCATTGATATTGGACCTAAATTATCTTCTCAATGGAAGTACACGCAGTAAACTTTAGCAGCTAAAAAACATGCCACTGACGCGCAAAAGTCTATTACTTGTGGGCCCCCTGAGATGGTGGGCCCGGGGGCCGGGCCCCCCTTGGCCCCCCCCTTGACACAGCACTGATTGGCAGACGCAAAGACGTTCGCTGCTTTCATAAGCTTGGAAACGGATTCATCTTTTCTGAGATTCTTGATCCGTTTGCGGAGAATGGTGATGGATTCCAAAGCTAAAGAAGCAGAGATCTTGTTTTGGAGCTGTCTTGCGACGGCTTTTGCAGGCTGAAAAACTTCACCGCTGCAGGTAATCGCAAAATAAAGCCGCATCGTGTATGCCTGTTTTACCAAGCCAAATATCTTTGCACGTGCGTCTCCTCTCATTGCACTAACTTCTGTCATGTCGGTCAGACATTGCAACAGGGTAGGGTAGCACTTAATAACACGAGCGAGAGCAGAAGCACGAACGTACCAACGAGTAGGACACAAACCCAGCAAATTGCAGGCAACTTCATCGGAACCAAAAAGTGATATAAATAAAGATTTATGTTTACTTTAGACCAGGGGTTCTCAAACTGGGGTACATGTACCCCCAGGGGTACATTTCGACTTTTCAATGGGTACATTAGATTAAGTATAAGGATATTCTTTCCATAACTTCTAATCTGCCTTAAAATATTTTTTATCACCTGTTGATGTTAATAATTTGAAGACATGAGGTTAAGAACTCCTTAGTAAGTCACACTTTCACCGGGGCAGTAGAAGCTTTAACTACAACTACAGTAACTACCAAGTTCACATGACTTATTTTGTCCAATCACAGCACACAAGACAAAACAGCTGATTGATTGCTATGAGAACCGTACGGTAATTACAAAGGCTAGCCTGCACTGCAGGCTGGGACAGGGATGCAAGAGGAACTGATTGAACTCCAACATGATGGCTTTGCACGCGATGTGTACTCTGAGAGAAATTTAAGTGATTTTTGGTTTACGATGTGCAAGTCGTACAAAAAGATTGCGGAACCTGCTATTCATGCATTGTTGTTGTTTTCATCAACATGGTTGTGTGAGTCAACATTTTCAGTGCTGCTTGGAATCAAATCAAAAAACAGATCACAGCTCAAAACACCTGAACATGATCTTCGTTGTGCTGTTGCTAATGTTTCACCTCGTATTAGTGAGCTTGTTGCTAAAAAGCAGGCTCATCTATCACATTAGCTAGGATTGCTGGGCTTATTCAGCCGATATATTGTTTGTTTGATTGATTGTAGTGTTTGTTTAACCTTGGATTACATTGTTATGAATAACTTTGTGTGCTTTGATTGGTAAAAAATATCATGTATGCAGTCTTCTAATGCAGCTCTACTGTTAATTTGTTGCAATATCTAAACTTTCTAAAGCCAAAAATATGACAAAATTTTGGGGGTACACGAGCGAATCTATAAATTGACCAAAGGGTAGGCTACCGATGAACAGAAAGTTTGGGAACCCCTGCTTTAGACGATTCGCAAAATACAACTGCAAAACTTTGAACGAAGTTTACGGCATCGGCAATAAGCCTCACCTTCTTTACAACGTCTTTTAAAATCAAATCGAGAGCACGATTACTTGATTGAATCTTTATCCTCGGACTGGGAAAGCTTCTTGCAGAGCTTAATCCTGGCAGTTTCGCATACTTGTTTGAATCACTGACGCAGGGCCGGTCACCGAAATTGACAGAGGGAAGTTTCCGATTGTTGAAGTCTTGTTGCCGGGGAATTATTCCATCCATTAAATGCCGCTGAATGGAGAGCAATCCTTAACGTGCGTTGCTCAGGCGCACACCCCGAGAGTCTAATCAGCGCCACTTGATCTTGAAGCTTCATCGTTCCAGAAGTCACGCGCTATAACCAACTGAGCTATTGGGGCGGACTGCTATTACTGCAGTGAATGTATAACGATCCAGGGCATAATGCTTTAAGTTTGACCCGCACTCCGTTATAGCAACCAGACATATTTGCTGCACCGTCAAAACAAGTCGGTAACAAAACAAAATATGTTATTTACCTTAAATTGTCAGAATTTTCCAGGGCGGGCTGAAGCAATTATCGAAAATTCTAGGGGTGGCTGAATTAGTTCTAGGGGGGCTGCAGCCCCTTGAGCACCTCTACTTTCCGCGCCACTGGGTACATATCTACTGGCCTACCAGTACAGCGTAGTTTCTAACTGCAAGCAGTGGTGTCGTTCCCGCCACTATGAGGTAAACTTTGGCTGCACCGCATGCTTTCTATTACGTAATAGACGACCCAATCCTGATTTGACTGTAATCGACATGCGTTGTGGTAGATGTAGTTTAAGGTCAATGTACACACTCTAGGCAGCAGCATAGATTTATTTTAATGCATACCGGCACAGTTTATTCTCGCGGGTTTGAGCTTGACACATTTGCATTTAAAGAGAGATATGAAAGTAAAAAGATCGATTTTCGTTTTTTATTTTTCAAAAATTCATCAAGGTAATCACGGACCCCCAAATGCTTTCTCACGGACCCCAGACTGGGAACCACTGCTTTACAGGTAGGTTATGCGAAACTACCAGGAATAACCTATCAAGGTTTTGTCAGTCCGAAGATAAAGATTCAAAACCAACCAACCGACTAATATTAATACAAATAGTACATTAAATATTTGTACAAATGTAGCAAAGTATAGGAATTGACAAAGTAAACAACATTGTATGTATTGGACTACTGCAGCAGGTGGAAACGTTTAAAGTAGTGTATGATTTGTTGCAAAAACTATTGATTATATTTGGCGCATTATATTTATACCAATATACCGAGGCCTGGGTCTCGGCCGGGGTACGGGGAGAAGTTAACACGTCCCTGTAATTATATCATTCGTGATGTCGTTTGTAATATCATAGAAACATTTGTTTGATGTAAATACAGTATATGTCTGATATACACTACAGTTGAAAAGAGTTTTCCTACGCAATGTGTTACTTCCCCACCAGGCGCAAATTTTATTTGCGATTGCCGAATGCCGATGTCTGCTGATAATAGCCTGCCCTTCTGTGATTGCTGGCTGCTGCATACACTTCAGATAATCTCCAATTTATCAGTTGTCTAGGCGCAATACACACACATGCGCATGTATTGAGTGACTGTTAATCATGAAGTTACCAATGCCTTAGCACGCTCGACTCCCTTTCAAGCACAGCGAGAAGGGTTGGTGGTTTTACATTGGAATGCATCTCAAATGGTTGGCGACACTGCTTGATTCAGAGCGTGATCGGTCACTGAAAAACTTACTTCGAAACTAAGCGAATTGAAATTAAGAAAAATACATTATTAAGTGAAGTAAAATTTCACACTATCTTATATCAGGGGTTCTTAAACTTTTTCTTAACGCCGGTCTCTAAAAATTATTTTTTTGGTTTGTGTGGACCTCCTTTGTGGCCTAGCACAAAACAACTATAGAACTGCATGAAAACTGGACAACACGCAATAAAATTGGTAACAAAATTTATGCTTTAATACATTGAACAAATAGCGAAAGTAATTTGTTTTCCAAAATCTTCGATTTAATCTCATGAATGTGAAGGGTGCTGCTGTTTGTCTTCAACAAGAACATGAAACTGTAGTTTCGTCTTTGATAGGGCTACACGCGTGTCATGCTTTGCATCGAACCTGACTCTTTGTTTTGGCTATCACCAAAGATAAAGATTCTGACTCACATAGTGGCAAAAATTCAGACACTATGTGGTCGCAAAAGGGATTACAACAGCCATGACTCTCTCTGAAAGAGGGTTTGCTTGCTTCAATGAAGTCCAAAAAATCGCCAATACGTTTCAAATTGAAGGATCTAAATAATTCTATTGCCCTCAATTCCATGAGCTCATGTCTTGGAAGATTCTTATCACTGGTAGACTCCAGTTCAACAAGGAATTTTAATATCCTCTGCGCTGAGCAGTTACCTTTGAAAGAGTTTTGCAATGCTTCCAAATGTCTGTGCAGAAACGATGCCAGAGCATTGCAAATAATTATTTACTTTTTTAACTTTTTTCTGTGTATGGTTTTAAAGATTATAGACTCCCAAATACCATCGCGTAATTGAAATGAAGCGTTTAGAACGAAAAGTGACTAAGTCACATTTTCACTCGAATTGAATTAAGTACAAAAACGTATTGTTTTCATTGTCCTTTGTCACCAGACACAAAAATATTTTGGTATGAAGTTTGCTAGGTCATCATTTTCGAATACAGGTTTTGAGCGGAAAGGTCATTTTTTCTTCTAAAAGTAACTAAGTCAGTTCTGACCATTAGCGTCGAGTCATTTAACCACGTGACATGATTTTTATATTGCTTTTTGATCGGGTTCCATTTTAGAGGACATAAAGCAGAGTTGCCAGATGGCTTTTTTAGGCCAAATTCCAAAAATCTGGCCTTTTTAAATTGCAGTTGGCTTAAAACAATTGATGCAAATAATGCCAGAAAATCTGGCCTTATTTGGCCTTTTTTATGGCTGCAAATTTTGACCGGTTAAAGAACCAATTTTATCAGAAACAGTTTTATTTTAATCATTTTTTTGAAAGGTTAAGGTGTAGGGTTTTACGTTCTAATTGTTATATTTTTTTGTTTATAAAAGTAAAATTTAAAAGGATAATTTAGGCTTCTGGCGTCTAGTCTAGGGGTATGACTTCCTACAAAAAGCAAACGAATTAAATAGAATCATACATTTTATTGTTTATCAATATTACAAGTTTTAGTATTCGGGGAGTTGAGAAAATTGACTAACTAATCTAGTTTATTGAGACGGGTGTCGGATGAGTGACATTCTCCCGGCGTGAATTTAACCTTCTCGTTCTAAAATTCAGTCCGTTCGTTTTTCCAGTCTAATTTCGAATGCCTGTCCTTTTCAATTCCCCGCTTACTTCATAATATACCGGTAGAGCCTTTTCATCAATAACAGCTATCGTAAGAATCAAGGGAAAAGCTATACCGGTTTCATAGTTATGTCGCTTTAGAAATACAGATGTGTTGAGCTAGATTCTGTGTGAGTGGCGTTTGTTAACAGGAAGCTTGACTTATGTTCTATGAGAACGTTAGGTTTTGAATTTGCAGCATTGAAATGCATTTTGCAATACTGATAATTTTCGGTTAAATGTTAAAATATAAATTTGTTAGTTAAAAACATGGTACATGTTACAAAGGTATAGCCTATTCCCAAGTATTGAAAGTGAGTAAGTATACAGTAAGTAAGGCATACTGATGATGAATTAAAGTGATAATGGTTTCTAGTTTTTCTGCTACTACAGTAATTTTTTATTAAACAGATTATGCAAAGGAGAGAGAGAAACCTTTTATTTTGTCTGCTGAGAAAAATAGTATACGGTACAAATATATTGTACCAAACGAACCGGTCATTATGCTCTGACAGCTAAATTATTTTTTGTTATGCTTGATCGTTAAATGGTATTTACAAAAAAATATTTTAATTAAGTTGTTAGCGTTTATTTAGCCTTAATAGAAGTAAATAAAAAATTTGGCCCTTTTTGGCCTTATTTTATAATGAATTTGGCCTTAATATAGCTCTGGTAACCCTGATATAAAGTCATTAGCTGGTTACCGGTTATTTAGACTGGGACACTGCCTCTGGTTTAGGTAGGGTAGGTGAAGGGTTGGGATCATTGGTAGTGTTAAAAACGGTAGTGTTTTTATCAGCTTTTAGTTGTAGATATTTTGCAAATAAGTGATCAAATACCGGTAGTATTTATAGGCCTACTGCTTTCGAATCAAATTCAGCAGTCCGCAGGTCCAGTTTGCAAGAAGTTTAGCAGTGCAGACTTCAATATTCATGGGACATGATTACTGATTAGGCTACTCGATGGAGTGTTAGTGCCAGCAGATAACGAAATGAAGTACACTTAACCGAAGATTAAGTAGCCTATTAGATTGGACTATTATTTTTAGAACTTATTCTGTAAAGGTCCTAGCCTATCTACCAGTCTTCTTTACTTCTATACTATAGCCTACACCAGGGCTTCCCAAAGTGGGGGTCGCGACCCCCAGAGGGGTCGCGTAACGAACTTCGGGGGTCGCAGAAAGTATACAAATTTTACACAAAGCACTGCATATTATCGCTTATATGCAAGATGCTGTGAAAGTTTTTAACTATTAAGAGTCGTGCACTCAATAGGCTACCAGTATTTTTTAAATTTATATAGCCTAGTGAAATATGGAATAGGAGTTTAAAATCCTCTTTTCTGCATTGTAAACGTGGATTTCAAAACTAAAGCCAATGCTTTAACAAGTTATTAGTGTTAAAAAATTAAGTCGTGAATTTTCCAACGGAAAAAGTGTAGCCTTTGTCCGCCGTGTTTGTAAAGACGTTTTTGGAAAGGCTTTTCAAATTATGCTATTTGTCAGGTTTCCCTGAAAAAAGGAAACGCATTTAATTTGTCCTTCCAAGGAGAAAACATTTATGTTTTTACATGGAAATCTAAAGTTGGAGCGTTTATCAAAAAATTAAACATCTAGAAACAAACATTAAAAATGATTTATTTGAAATAATCTGATTTACTAAAAAGTTTTTGGCTAACAATGGCGAGGAATCAAACGTTATATTAAGCCTCTGGTTATCGACACTTGTCAAGACTGTTGAAAGAGCTTAAAAGTATTTTCTTCCAGAATTGGACAATACTTTTAGATTGGATCCAAAACCCATTTGGTTGGTTTTGAATCTTTATCCTCGGACTGGCAAAGCCTTGATAGGTTATTCCTGGTAGTTTCGCATACTTGTAAAGACTCTTGACACAGCCGGTTACCGAGATTGGCAGAGTGAAGTTTTCCGATTGTTGCCGGGGAATTATTCCATTCACTAGGTGCCGCTTAATGGAGAGCAGTCCTAAAATGCGCTGCTCAAGCGCACACCCCGAGAGTCGAACTTGCGCGCGTGATCTTGAGCTGGTCACGTAACCACTGAGCTATCGGGGCGGACCATGCAAAAACAAAGTATCGATTACCTCTCTTTCAAATCCCAGGAAAAATTTGCAGATCTATCTTTCAACTAAGTTGTGGCTTGAATTTTCTGGAAAAAAGTTTCACACTTTTTGGCTTAGCCTAACGTTAGACCAGAATATTCACCATTAGGCCTATTTGGCTTAGCAGTAACCGCACTCCTGCCGTTTGTCTCCACGTATATGTGCGTGTTAGTGTTTTCAAAGTTGATAAAATACCGTTCCAGCGTAAATAACATTGAAGCTGCCTTGAGACCAGCATTGACAAACATCGAGCGCCGGCTAGACTTGCTTTGTCGCAGGGAGCAGTCGCACCCATCACAGTGAATAAATGTGTTTACCTTTTGTTTGGTTTTGTTTTCAGCAGGCTACAAGGCCTAGTAAAGTAGTAGACTTCGGGTACGGATAGCTTGCTTTTAGTTTTCGTTCAAATTAAACCTTTCAATAAATATCACAAACGTATATTTCGCATTGTTTATCCTTTTAACCGTAAAGGGGGTCGCGGAAAATTTTAGAAGATTAAAAGGGGTCGCGAGCAAAAAAGTTTGGGAAGCCCTGGCCTACACTATTAATGAAGGGAAGAAGGTTTTGAGAGTGTACCCAATTATTATTATGTAGTCTAGTTGGCCTAACCCAATTATTATTCTACTGTACATTGCCAATGAAGGTGGGGAAGTCTCTGTACTTTACCTGTACTTCAGTGGTCATGTAGGTCACGCAGTAAATCTTTGAAGGCACAAAACAATACAAATGTTTGCTAACTTGCTTGTACAAGATGATAAAGTTTTTCAGATGACTTGGCAATTTTAGGAGTAGGGTGTCTAAAACTGCTGATAACTAAAAAACTATACCACATAAAAATGTCATTTTATTACTAAAACAAAGATGAATAATTTTTAGGAAAAGTCATAAAACTTCAGCTAATTTGAGCCAGTAACTTTTATGTAATCGATGAAAGTTTTAAGTATGGACGAAACCCATCCACCCGTTAGTCCGAATAGGGTTAAACCATGATATTATTCAAGGGCAGTGCTATTTGCTTATTCGCTAAATTTTGTATAGTCGCTCTTTGCAAAAGTGCTTAAGTCCAGCATTTGTGTCTAAAAGTGCCTAAGTGCCAATTTTGAAGAAAAGTGCATAAGTCCAAAAAAGAATATTATCAATATTTTTTGACAAGTTCAACTAAAAAATCAATTAATAGTGCAATCAGAACTAGGTTGGGGTTGTAGACACTGACATATGGTAAAATCAAAAAAATCTTTTAAATCATGATTTTACAATGCAATTGAAAACTGTATATGTCAATATCTCCTTAGTAGTATTTTGTGACTTAGTCACTTTTCGTTCTAAACGCTTCAAATGCTTCTTTTTCTCTGTTCTTACCTTCCTTTCCTATCTCTTCAGGGTTGTCAGATTAGTTGTAGCCTTCCCTTCCAGATTGCATGTCAGTTTGATTCTAATTATTCTAAAATTTATTCTAGACATTTCATTTTAAGTCTAGAACAAAATACCATTAAATACGCAGTGTACGTTGTAAATATACAAGTAGTGGCAAGAATCTTCCTGTTGAAATGAAAATATCCCTGCGATAAGATGGTGCCAGCACATTCTTTTTATGAAGTTTGTCGCCTTTGTTCGCCCCATTTTTATATCTGTGCCTGCGTACGGTACTTGTTGAAAAAGTTTGTCAAATGATTAGCAGTGTTAAACGATGTAGGCCTATCCTAACAAATGAACACAGTACCGGTAAGTTAAATCGAGCAACTGTTTTTTCTTTGTATCATTAGAATTCTTGAAAAATGTACGTAGGGTTGCCTCCTGCTGAGAAACCTTGCCCAGTTTTTGTCCGTTCGTGTAAGAGCTTCCTGTAAGTTAATACCGTAGCTGTTTAGTTTATCTGCTAATAAATTTCATACGAATATTACCCTAAAAGTGTTTCCAGAAAGCACTATAATCCATTATTTGAATGTAACTTTGCAAAAATTTTCCGGGGGGCATGACCTCGGACCCCCCTAGAATACGCGTACCTTCGGCACGTTATTACCCTCCACGAGTTTTATTGTTTCCCTTCAATGCCTTGCTCAACCCACCAGGATACGCCACTGCGTAGAGCCATATTCTTCCTACAATAAACTTCATGTAGGCTACTCTTGGATTTTTGAACTTCTAATCTAACTTCTTCGATGCAACAAAATATGAAAATCAATAAATACCGTACTTAACAATAACTACGGTGTAACAACCTCAAAACATAACAGATTAAAACTAGTAAACTTAACATACATGGAAATATAACCCAGTGTTAGTGTGCGGAAAGTCCTGTCAGCTAACTGAGTTGCGTCACATTTCTCACAGACAGGCGTTCGCGCCAGAGAACGTGCAATTTAGCAACAAAGTTTCAAACAAAGAGACGGAACTAGTGCAGAAAGTTACCCGCACGCGTTGCAGCTTCTTCTTCTTCGTTTGAACCTTGTTCTTCGCCACTGCAAGGGTCGAGGGGCTCTGCCTTTTACCACCCTTGGGCAGTGGCGGCGACGCGGTCTAGATGTTTGGGCAGGTGTCGAGCAGCCATTGAATTGATTCGTCATCCAATTCACGCAGACCACGCACACCATTTGGCGCATGGTAGATGGCGCAGTTACAGATGGTGTGGTCTACGGTTTGTTCCTCCATGCCACACTCACAGATCGCGGATGGAGCCATCCCCCATTTGTGCATGTTGAAGCGAAATAGTCCGACGCCAGTACGCAGGCGGTTGAGCCGCACCCAGGCCTTCCTTGGCAAATGCATTCCGGTTGGATGGTGGCTGGTATCGGAGATGAAACTTTGGAGTCTTGAGGAGTTCTTCTTCCACTCCGAGCTCCATTGGTGATCCGCCCACGTAGCCGCACTGATGGATTGGTCTTCAGCACTTTTCATCAGGAGTTGTGCGGCACGTACAAATGGGTGTCTCGATTTCAGTCGCAGGGGTTTCTCGTTCACAGACTCGTAGAGACTTGAGTAGAGCAAGTGATTGGGGTTCGTAGCGCGACGAGAGAGAGACAGGATGGCTTCTTCGCGACGAAGCTCAGCTGGTTGGATGCCTGCAAGGACAGGGAGATTTTCCGATGGTGTAGGTCGCAGGCATCCTGTCACGATACGCAAGGCGTCGTTTATGGCAGTGTCGATTTGATGGCAGTGGGCACTGCGGCTCCAGACAGGTGCACAGTATTCTGCTGGAGCGTGAACTAGCGCGATGGTGGCAATGCGCAGGGTATCAACTCCGGCTCCCCAGCCAGAGCCGGCCAGACGCCTTAGCAAAGCTGTGCGTGTTGAGATCTTTTTGCGTAGTGACTCCAAATGTTGACGGTAAGTGAGCGACCTGTCCAGGACTACCCCTAGATATTTAGGGTTTGGGCAGAAGGGCAGGGTTTTTCCATTGGTGCTGATCTTGAGCTCGCGCTTTGCTTCCCGGTTGTTTAAGTGGAAGGCTGTCGTCACTGTTTTGGTTTCGCTGAGCTTCAGTCTCCATCTCTGGAGGTATGCCGAAAGTGTCGACATGTCCTGGTTTAGAGTCCCTTCTAATGTTTGCCATTGATTCGACAAGTGTAGAATGGCCAGATCATCGGCATAGGCGTACTTTGCGGATACCGTGATTGGCAAGTCGTGGGTGTAGATGTTAAACAGAAGGGGGGCCAGGACAGATCCCTGAGGGACGCCATTCTTAAGGCGTCGTAACCTGCTTGGCTTACCACTTCCGGTGGTGAGGGTAAAGCTTCTGTTGTAAACGAGCTCCATGATCATGCGGACCATGTGCCTGTCCGGGAGCAGGCGGAGCAGTTTGCAGGTGAGGCCTTGGTGCCATACGGTGTCGTATGCAGCTGTGAGGTCAAGAAACACAGCACCAGCCTTCTTCTTTGCCTCAAAGCAGTCTTCGATGTCTTGAGTCAAGAGAGTGACTTGGTCCACAGTAGATCTTCCACGTCGAAAACCAGCTTGCTCCCGGGGCAAGAGTGGGTCTATAATTGGTTCGACTCGAGTGTAGATAAGACGTTCGAAGATTTTAAAAGGGATGCAGAGAAGAGATATAGGTCGATAGCTCTTCGGATCCTCTTGTGGCTTATGAGGCTTAGGGATCGCGACTACTTTGGCTCGTCTCCAAATTTTGGGGATCTTGAGTTGGCATAAGCAGGAAGACAGGAATTTTCGCAGCCAAGACTTCATGGCGGTGCCAGCATGGAGTACAAGTTCGGGGCAGATGTTATCGGGACCAGGGGCTTTACGGGTCTTAGTAGATTGTAGGGCAGCGGTGAACTCATCTGACGTAAACTCTTCAGAGATGCTTTCCTCGTCTGGTGTTGGGATTTTCCAGAGATCAGACGTTTCCCTCTTTACAAGTTTGGAGAACTTGCGATCGCCTGTTTTGTAGGTCCCATTTTTCACCAGTTCTGATGCGATGTTATTGGCAGTAACGGGGCATTGGCGGGAAGGGCGTGCTGAACGACCCGTAAGGTTGTTGACAGTACTCCATGCTATCCGGCTAGAGTGTGTAAAGTCGATAGTGTTGACGGTGTTTTTCCATCGCTCTAGCCTCCGTGAGTCTAGCCGATCGAGCAGTTTTGTTGCGGCTGAGGTAGAGGCAGCACCTGGTGAGGCACGAACGTAAGAGCGGTATAAATTTTCGCACTCTGAATCCCAGCACGGCGTGTAGTTCTTTCGGCGGCCGCGAGGGATAGCTTGTTTAGCTGCGGATTTGATAGCACGGCAGAAGTCTTGGTAGGCCTCATCTACGTTGGCGGTAGAAGGTGATGGTAGTTCCGCCACATTTTGATTGGTTATGAGGTTGTAGCGATTCCAGTCGGCCTTTCTAAAGTTCCATCGCTTCACTGGGGCACTTGGGATGGGAGAGACAAGCTTAGGGGCAGTGATGAGCGAAGGTCGGTGTTGGGAACGTGGGAACTTCTCTAGCACACGTCTGTCAGGAAGAGAGCTGTCTGTGTCCATGCTTGCAAAGGCCAGGTCAGGGTTGGTGCCCGTTCCCCAGCGTCCGGACCAGAAGCTGGCTGGATCTTTTGGGTTGTAAAGGAGGGCGAGGTTGTTGTTCGCAGCCCAAGTAGCCAGGCATTCTCCGTCGCTGTTGATGTACTTGTAACCCCAGTCGGTGTGCTGGCAGTTAAAGTCACCAGCATAGATACTGGGTGAGGGGAATGCGGGTATAGATGATGGGTTCAGGCGTGAGGATGGTGGCTTGTATACATTGATGATGTTGTAATTTTCAATGCTCACACAAACCCATTCTATTTCTTCATTGACGGAGGAGTTTGCAAGCGTCCAGTTCAAGCTCTCATGGACGAACGTGGCGAGGCCATGTTTCCTGCTTTGGGTTGACCCAGCTAGTGAATAGTGTGGAATTACTAGCTTGTCTGCAGAAGTGCAGTGGGTCTCCTGGAGGAGGATGACAAGAGCTCGGTTCTTATGAGCGAGCTGCTCGATCACATCAATCTTGCTGGATGTGATGCCCTCAGCGTTCAGCTGTAAGATGGTGGGACGACGGTACTTGTCGACAGTGAGACTGCCGCGCTCTGAAAAGAGCGGTTCTCGTGGGGTCTTGTGCTGAGCGCTCCGGGTCGAGGTTCGGTTTTGACAGTCTTCGTTTCGCATATTTATAATGCTACTTACAGGGGGGACCGCGTGAAGGTGACTGTTCTTCCCCCCCAAAACATATATAGCTGCGTTGCAGCTACGAAATGCAATGAAAAAAAAGACAATTACCGAAACAATCTAGACTTGTCTAAACAATCCCAATTTGCTTCTAAAAATTATTCCAGATTCCAGACATTTTTTTTCCCTACTAGACAGTTCGTTTTGATTCCAGATCTGGAATCAATTATTCCAAACTGACAACCCTGTATCTCTTCTTGGATTTGGAACTACTAGCAGTCGGTCGCTGCGGAAACCACACAGTTATGACAAAACAAAGTGCATTATTACCCCAAAAGTATAAATTATTTATACCTTACGCAAGGTTCACTTGAGCACCATAATAGTATGCAATAAAACGATTATATAACTCTGATGATTTTTGCTCTGGCCAATTTTGATAAAAATCCGTAGAAATGTAAATACTGATAAAAATGATACATTGTCTGGATACTGTAGGCTAATGGTCAAATTTTCAAAAAATTTTTGCATCCGGCCGAATGGGCATAGTGAACCCACCTTGCCCCCCCCCCTAGCCGAAAACCTGCGGACGCCCATGGATGTGGGCCCACTAACCGGGGTTTTGGAAGCGGTAAATAGGGCCTTGCGTGTTCCTCTATCGCCCAACTCATCAAATTTGTTACGTTTAGAGTTTCTTTGTTTTATTGGTCAACAAAACAGATTTTCGCTTCATCACTCGCATCACCATATTTGTTACGTTTCCTATTTTTATTTTATTTTGGAAACTTTGAAAAAATCAAGCTTGTGTGTTCGAAATCAACTTTTCGTTTTTCTCTGTGTGAAGACTTGGCAGAGGCTGCTAACTTGTTCATTTGCTGGTATGGTTTAGCAGGTTTAGAAAAGAGTTGGAAAGGCAGTAATTTTATTTTGAGTAACTGCTTAGGTGTATATTTGATTATGCATGAAAATTTTTGTCAACTTGATTCCTGGAAGCATATATTAGCCTAGATCTAAACGTACCTAATTTGAGCACTTGGTTTTTTAGTCTATTAGTAATCCTGCCCATGTGGACAGTTTTTGTGGACCAACTGCAACAAAAGGATGTCATTGACATGGTGGCAGAGGTTAGCGAAGCCATAATATAAGTCAGTTGATTAGGTAAACTGTAATACTAACCTTATTTTTTTAGTATTGGCCCTAAATTGTACCGTACGGTACATTGTATTAGCTGACTAAAGGTGACATTTTGGTCTTTTGCTGCCATTCTTGCTGTGCAAATAATTTTTATTCATTTGCCAGCAGAAAAAATAAATAAACTGAACTGTATTTCAGCATTACAGTTTTTCAGTTACTATAAAAGAACAATGGAAAGTAGGACATTTTATGGTAAACGTAGGCCAAGAGTTCCATTATTTGCAACCGCTATTGCTGGAGGACATGCTGGAGAAAGTGATGATGAAAACTTATTTGATTCTGATGGGGAATACTAACCTGAATCTGAAGAAGTTGGCATTGGTGGAAGTGATGTTATGAATGAAAGTGATTCAGGTGAGGTTCGGTTCTTTGTTTACTATGTTTGATAATTCACTGACGGCATTTGATAACCTCATATTCATTGTGATGTTTATTGTTTTTTCAGATGATGATGAGAATGTGGTGGATGTCCCTATTCTAGATACTTCTAAGAAAACACTGTCTTGGAAGGAAATTAATGGAGCAGTTACATCTCGCATTGTACCACAATGGTTAGGAAGTCCACACAGGGCTGACTGCATCTTAGCACCCATCAACTATTTTCGTTCTTTTTTTGATGCTACTATCATGAGTCACATTGTGTTACAATCAAACTTGTATGCAGTGCAAGTTGATCCATCGAAACCGTTGGGAATTACTGCAGATGAACTTGAAAAATTCTTTGCAGTTGTAATGTTGATGTCGATAATTTATCTTCCAAACTCAAGACTTTATTGGTCTGTGGGCCTTGGAATAACTAAGGTTTCAGAAATTATGTCAAGGCGTCGTTTTGAAGAGATCAAAAGATTTCTTCATTTCAACAACAATACTGACATGCTGGCACCTGGTCACAATGAGTTTGATAAGTTGTTTAAACTGAGGCCACTGTTGAACCATCTTCAGAAGAAATATAATTCTATCCCAATGACACAAACACTTAGTATTGATGAGCAAATGGTCCCATTCAAGGGGAAGTTATGCATGAAGCAGTACATACCAAGCAAACCTCATAAATATGGCTACAAAGTTTTTGTTTTCTGCAACAGCAAAGGAGTCATGCATGACTTTGAGATATATACTGGCAAAATAAGTGTTCCTGTGAATGAACCTGACCTTGGAGCCAGCTCGAATATTGTGGTGCAGTTGTTGAAAGTTATCCCAGCTTGGTATTTGTTATTGGCTTTCAAACAGTTCAACCCAAGCAGGCCGGTGAAATACGGGTTTTTGTATTGAGAAATATCGCATCGAAAAGCACCGGTGCAGGTCGATCTCTAAGGAAGAAATATTTCTTTTGATAGATTCTACACCAGCATTTCTCTTGCAAACTGGTCGCTATCCCACAACATCACGTGCGTGGGAACTTTGCAAGCAAACAGGAGAGGGTTACCTGTTGAACTGAAAACCTGTGAAAATCGAGACGTTTACTCCTACGAATTGGGAAGAGCAGGAAAAAAAGATATAAATTTGCATTATTACGTCGTAAAGACAAAGAGCAAAGGTATGAGAAATGCCCTTCTTTTGTCAATAGTACAGCCATTGCTTGGAGGTACCAAAGACGAAAAGAAAAAACCCCGTCATTTACAAGCTTTACGACTTTACTAAAGGTGGTACAGATGTAATGGACCAGCGAATGAGAAATAGTAAAAAGACAGTAAAAATCAAAGCGATGGATAATCCCGGTAATTTCTGTTGGATGCTTGCTTGCCGCATAAATGCATCAACTGTATTTGCAATGAACAATGGGAAAGATCCTTGGAAATATTGCATTGTTTTGGTATTGACGGAAAAGACCTCAGAATTACCCCAAATCTCTACTGGGAACAAACGGCTGTAATACGTATACTGTAAATAGCGATCTTAGCGAATTCAAACTGATACGACGTGGCGTCAGACAAGGATGTGTCCTATCTCCAGACCTTTTCAGCGTTTACAGTGAGATGATTTTGAGAGACATTGGAGCTATAAATGGAGTAAAGGTTGAGAGACAGAATATAACAAACTTGAGATACGCTGATGATACAGTCCTGATAGCAGAATCTACAAACGATCCAACAGATTAATCATGTTTGATCAGCTGTGGCCTTCCATATGAACTTCCTCCATTTTGCTTTGTTTTTTCTTTTTGCTAGTAATTCTGGCATATTTTTTATTCCGGTAATTTGCTTGATATTGTCAAAATATTTCATACAGGACATACTAAATTTCGTTGTCAATAAAAATAAAAGCTTCGTATGCCTATGGTTCAACAAGACAAACTCTCTACCGAAGCTGTAAAAGTAAAACAATGGGTTTAGAGTTAAATTCAAGAAAAACAGAATGCATGACTGTATAAAAAAAGAAGACCATGGCCACCTAAAGATACGGCCTGATTTGTCACATTTTGCAGTAATTTCCAGGTTTTTCTAACTTTGAGCGAACGTTTAAATAAATTTTTCTAAAAATTAGATTTTTACGCTTTCTTTATTCTTTTCCCCAGATGACATAATAGGTTTTAACATACTCATATGTTGAAAAACAAAGAAAATTTGATTTCGAAGATTTTAGTCAGACTGTTAATTTTTAGGCGAGTAAGAAGTGACATTGGACCCGGACATTTTTGATAACAACCATTTTTTAGTTGCATGAGGCTTGTCTGGTAGTCACACCGACGGTTCCAAACTTTGGCAAAAATCGGACTTGGAGAACTGCCCCAAAACCGCATTTTAAATTTTCATAGCGCGGCCTCTAGCGGTTGTACATATTTGTTCTAAGTAAAATGCAATTTAAGTAGCATGTACACGTAATTAACACTCAAATAAGTGTATTAAAACTAGATAAGTGTATTAAATTTTTTTTAAAAAGGTTGTGATCATGGGTGTCGGCAGGGAGGGCACTTACCCCCCTCCCCCAGGATTATGATTTTACATGTAATTTGCTCGGGAGAGTTCAATTTTCAAAAATTGGATTTGTCTTCCACGCAAACACTTTCTCATAAGTTTTCAACCAACTCTACTTCAGTTTTTTGATTTCTCTAAATAGTTTTGGGCCGTAGGCGCAACAACCACTTCCATCATACGTTAAATAATAATTTTTTTCACAATTTTTGCACCTCACCACTCAAATGTTACTTCAAATTTAAAACTTTTCTTACCTATGTTGCAGCTTACAAGATGAATTTGGCTTCAAAAATTATGCCCTCCCAACCCCCGCTTCTCCCCCACCCCTGCATTTTTTCTGCCGACGCCCATGTTTGTGACGTATTTGGCCATATATTACAGTCTAATTATTTTCACGCAATTGAAATTGCCTACGTTAAAGTGTAATTCAAAATACGCTATATGACACTTCAACAACATTAGCAACTGAAACAAGTGGTGATACAACGTTGGCAGATGTAGAACCAACGTATAATAGAAAGATAAACATCAGCGATTTGAGAAAGTAATGCTTATAGAGACCATTTAATGTCGTTTATTCAGTACTATTGCCTTGCTTCAACAGAAAAGGCATCGTATATTTAATATATGCGTTTATTTTCATTTACAAATCATTCATTGCAACAAATATTTTACTTGCAAAAACTACCACAGTAACAATTTGAGGTCCCGTTCTAGGGATGCAACTATTTTTATTAAAGTAAATATATTTCTACACTCACAGCTCTTGGGTATTTAACACTTTTTCACACTGAGCTTCACAAGCACAGTGAATACTGCATTTAAAGCCTTTCTTGGAGCAACCACAAGATGTGTATAAACATTTAGCGCTCCTGCAATTGCGGCTATTTTCTTTCAGAAAGGTTTTGGGTGCACATTCATTATCTGTCATTATTGGGACCAGACCAGAAGCTGTTTGCTTATATCCATAGAAAGTAGGATTCAGCACAGTTTTCAAATGACGCCATGTTGACACTTGATGATGCACACAAAGGCTGTGAAAGTAGCATGCTCTACTTGTTGAAGGCATCCTTTCAACTGATATATATTTAGGGGATACAGCGTAAT
This sequence comes from Aplidium turbinatum, assembly GCF_918807975.1. Lineage (NCBI taxonomy): Eukaryota > Metazoa > Chordata > Ascidiacea > Aplousobranchia > Polyclinidae > Aplidium > Aplidium turbinatum. The sequence continues at coordinate 21,558,049 of NC_137485.1, forward strand.
GGTAGCGCATTAAATTCAAAGTATTTATGGAAAACACTTGCTTGTACAGATTTTGGACAAATTCTTCTCCAATTCTGGAAGACGTGTCTTTTCTTTTAAAGCTTCCTTGTCTCCGAAGGCGGCACATTTAGCCTACGTTGCACTTTGTCAAGACCTCCCAAGATTTTAAGAACTTTTACTTTTCCTGTTTCCTAAAAGCAAGATGTTGTATTGCATCCAGAGAACGCGTGGCAAAATAGCAAAGATCGACACATATTTTCTCCGAGAAAGCTGATGTCGACGAATGGAAATTTTCACGTTAGACGTTATCATACAAATGCTGTTTCCGCATGGTGCCTGATAAAGCAAAAGGATGAGTATATCAGTATCGTCAGCCATCACAGTTAGATTATACTTGACCGCAGGTTTCATGTTCTTCCAAAACCTTACGAACGATAGCAACATCAGCGTCTCTTTTTCTTCGGCCTTGTCCACAGTAATGCCATTACTAAGTTACTAAGATTTTCCTAGAGTAAGTTTATAAATTTTTGCTTGTTACGTTTATTTAATAAAACGCGGGTTTATTTGCCGGGATGGGTGTGTCTAAGCGAATTGCTACGTCGGGACAAGATGTGGTCACCTTTATGCGCTTTTGCTTTGCTCCTTTGGTTGTTTCAATACCACAATTGTCAAAAACAACGCTGATATTGGTATTTTCCCCGCGTAGAAGATATTGAATGAAGATTTCAAACAAATTTTTCATATTCCCAACTTTTGGCCAGAGAAGTCGGTGAATGAGAGCACAGCCATCAAATACAATTGAAACACAAGATAATCGAGAATTAGTGCACAAAATATCCTCATTTTGTAAATTATGTATTTGAACAATGCAGATGTCTGAGATTTTCGCGTACTTCCGTCATCTGAGAAAAGTGATGGTGGAACATTGGCAAGTTCACACGGAAATTTATCCAGTTCCAGTGACCCCTGCGAACAAGCTATAGACAGTAATCTGTGAAAGATTTCAGTGGATGACATATGTATCTCTTCATCTACATATTTTAAGGTTTTTGCATCACGGCAAAGGTACTTGCTTGGTCAGATCTTTTTAGCGAATCTCCTTCAGTTTCTTTCCACATATTTTGCGAATAATATCGTTACCAATTAAGGCGTTATCCACATTTACACGAGTATCAGCATTAATGCCCTGTTGAAACGTTGTTGCCTACAAACCTTCTCCATCATTTTTGGCAAAGATTTCCATGCATAGCCTACACAGTTTTCCATAAATCATCTAAAGTCTAAACCACTTCTTTCCATCAGTTTGCACCCTACACGTGTCTATTGCTGAGTTCTTGCTACACTCGACTGCCGAGAAACAAAGGACATGAAAACCACCAAGTCGTACCTGTCTTTGCAGCAGTATACGATCACGACTTGATTAAATTGCCAAAATTGCCTGATTCCAGTAGTTTAGTTGCACTGACGTGTAGTTTTTCAATAACTAGTGGTCGAGTTGCCATTCTTGGTGTTTGACAATTTATAATTCCCATCACATGCGTTGTATCATGAGTTCATGACCTGTCAGAGTATCTTCGTTAAAATCGAAGATATTTGCTACCCACTGACAGAAAGAGCCAGGATGACTTGTAGAGTCCATTACCTCATTCGTATTATCACCATTCGCTTGGAAAAAAGTAGCTGATCGTTTAAACCAGGGGTTCCCCTGGGAGCCATGGCCCCTAGTGGGCCATAAGCCTTTTTCAAGGGGGCCATGAAAATATTTGAAAAATAATAATTTTTTTAATCTATCATCTCTAAGTCCACTTCAACACTACATGACAAAAGAAATAAATTAAAATTTAACAAAAATACTTGTATATTTTGCCCAGACCTTTATAGGCTACTGCATAAACAAGTTTTTTTGATTAAAATGACGTTTCTTAATTTTTTCAAGATTGAAAAAATAGGGGGCCATTGATTTTTTCAAAGGGGGCCACGGTGTAAAAAGGTTGGGAACCCCTGGTTTAAACGCTATTACTTGACCATAACTTGCACAAAGACCAAGGGATGATAGTACATTCAAGAGAATACTCGACCTTGTGACCTGATGTATAAAAATGCCAATTGACAATAAAAGTCTGGCGATATTGCATCAACGTAAGAATGGCTACAACCTACCTATGTAACGACCTGTTTCTTCTGGTAAGTATTTTTGTGCAGCTTTGGCGATGATGTAATGGATTTAATGACTTGGCTGGTATGATGTTATACTTGTTATCCAACTCCTTAATTATGCTTTTTCTAAAGTCTTTTCTTTGTGAAAGTTCAAGGTATAAATCAATACCAAATTTTATGTGCCCATAATTTTCATGTTTGTCAGATACTTTGTAACAGACGAAATTACATTTTCCGAAATCAATCTTAGTTAATTGGTATTTTGTAAAATTTTACAACCGCTACACTGTGGGATGGCACAAAGGATAAGGCGTTAGATTTCCAATTATGCAAACCTGGTTCGACTCCCGGCTTCAGCTGGTTGTTGAAAACACCGCTCACCTCTACCTAGGGTGTAATAAATTGGGTGGGCATAATTGCTGCAGGAAAGGAGGCCGAGAGAAAGAAACTTGCCACCCTACTCTCCTTAGTGCCGAAGGCTTAGTACAATGAAAACCTTCTTATACCCAACACTTGAATCAAGTATGGAACCACCTTTTTACATTATCATTAGAGCCTTATTTCTGTTACATGAGGCACTCAGCAAACAAAATACGTTATTTTGCGTCGAATCAACGTAAAATAACAAATTTTGCTGAAGGGTTATTCTAGACACTATGTTAATCATCCTTGTTTCAGTTGAAATTGCCTTGCCTTTGCTAGCACTGGCAACGACAATCAGCTTCCGGACAGACGTGTGCTACAGAAGTTCCCTCGGTCCCAACACCGACCTTTCCTCATTACCGCAATACCGCTCAAGACACCAAATCCGAGTGAACCAGTCAAGCGGTGGAACTTCCGTAAAGCCGACTGGAATCGCTTTAGCCTCCTTACCAACAAGTTCACAAACGAGTTACCTCCACCTAACTGTCACAATGTGGACGAGGCCTACCAGGACTTTTGCAACACCATCTTAACATGTGCCAAACAAGCCATCCCTCGAGGTCGTAGAAGTAACTACACTTCATGCTGGGATGCAGAGTGCGAGCGCCTCTACCAATCTTTTGTTAGCTCTTCAGATGGTCAAACAACACCCTCAGCCGCCAAGGCTCTTCTGGAAAGACTCGATGCAAAAAGAAAAGAACGCTGGACAGAGACCATCCAATCTATCGATCTCTCGCACTCAAGCCGTACAGCGTGGAGCACACTCAATAACCTTACGGGACGATCAAGACAATCACCCCGACAATGTCCCATTCCTGCTAATAAGATCGCATCGCAGGTAATAAAAAATGGGATATATAAGCCGTGTGATCGTACCTCCGATCGGTTTGTTACCAAAGAAGTGAAAAAGCTATGGAAGATCAACACACCCGACCAGGAGAGCATTTCTAGCTCCTTCTCACGGAGCGAATTTAATGCTGCCCTCAAGCACCTAAAACCTGGTAAGCATAGGCGTAGAGTTTTAGAAATTACCGGGGGTGCAGACCAGTCAGGTTTTTTTTCGCAGAGACTTTTCGGTCATTTGTCCGAAAGTTAAGAAACGTTGTTTTTTCGGACATTTTGACCGAATTGACTACATTTTTTTCGGACATTTTGCTAAAAAATCGGTCAAGGACCGATAAATGACCGAAAAAAAAACCAGGGTGCAGTTACATCAAAATATCACACGTGTCGCATAAACATTAAATGGCAACCAACGAAAAAAATGAAAACAGCGAAACAGACTAACAATCATACAACAATTCAACCACAAAACGTATCTTTTCGAACTGATGTTTTAGCAATAAATTCTGCCATCAGGTTTTCTCTGTCGAGACGATCGACTTTTTCTTTGTGTACATTAAGCACACATACGTGGTTTAGCCTGTTTTGGGTCATTGTTGACCTCAAATATGTCTTGATCCGTCTGAGTGTGCTGAACGAACGTTCGGCCTCGCAAGACGTGCATGGCAAAGTCAAGTACAATCGTATGAGGATTGCCACATTCGGAAACATGATTGGTAAGGTGTCGTCTTCATGAAATAAACTACACATTTGTTGAGGAGTTGCTTCTGATACATTTTTTGATTTCAAAAAAGCTCTGAGATTCCCAACCTCTCTCAAATATTGTGACGTATCAATATCGGGAAATTTGCAGGAAATTTGTTCTTCCGTCAAACTTGGGGAGCCGACTGTCATTTTCCAGTTGTGCGACATGGGACAGGTTTTCTTTATCGAACCTTTCGCCTAAATCGTGAATGGCAGCCATGAAAGTTTCCACATATATTTGTGGAAAGTAAACTTCATCATCAGTTTGGGACGCTGAACGGCCGCGTGGGACAGTGGGTAGTTGCAATTTCAGAGATACTGATTCTTGTTTGACTAATTCAAGGAACTGATAGGCAATTGAAATGTTGGATTTGGCTGTTAAGATGGCAATTGTGTTTTCAATCAAAGTTTTGCACTTTCCAATTGTGATACTGCGGCTTTGTACCTGGACGTGTACCGGGTGTAGTTTCAACTGCTTACAACGCAATAACAACGCTCGAGCACGTGGTTAACCACAAGACTGCTACACCAGGTTACATTTACATTAAACATGCGTCTGCATTGTTACGTCATAGCGAATCGAAGTCATTTAATAAGCGTGAGCTTCAAACGGCGGGGAAATGAACAAGTCAGCAATTCTTGATGCAACAGCTATTGTTGCGTTTGACTTGCGTTTAACGATATTATTGCGTGCTTCGAATGACAAAACTGTATAGTTATTAATGGACCCTAAACCTCAGGCGTTGTTATAGCATGCTGCGTAGGAAACGAACCAAATTAGTGTGAATTTGAAACAGCTATATTTTGAATACCCTATTAAAATGAAAAAAAAGAATTAAAATACCGATGAGAGCAGGGGGTGCGCCGCACCCCTGCACCCCCGTACTCTACGCCAGTGCTGGTAAGGCCCCTGGTCCAGATAGGATATGTCCAGAGCTTATCATGCACGCTGGTTATGCTCTAAAGTCCTGGTTATGTGATTTCCTGTCGTCCTGCCTGCGCCGCCTCAAGATTCCTAAAATATGGAGAAGATCTCTGGTCGTCGTGATCCCTAAGCCAAACAAACCACTAGACGATGCAAAGAGCTATCGCCCCATCTCCTTGCTCTGCATCCCTTTCAAGATCCTTGAGAGACTGATCTACGCTCGTGTCGAACCAATAATTGACCCACTGCTTCTCAAAGAACAAGCTGGATTCCGACACGGGAGGTCAACTGTAGACCAAGTCACACTACTAACTCAGGATATTGAGGAGAGTTTCTCGGCAAAAAAGAAAGCGGGGGCTGTCTTTATCGACCTAACAGCAGCCTATGACACTGTTTGGCACCGTGGCCTAGTCTACAAACTACTCCGCCTACTCCCTGACAGGCACATGGTCAAAATGATCATGGAACTGGTCCACAACAGGAGTTTTACCCTTACCACCGGAAGCGGAAAACCAAGTAGACTGCGGCGACTCAAAAACGGTGTCCCACAGGGATCAGTCTTGGCTCCCCTCCTTTTCAATGTCTATATGCATGACCTACCATCAACAACATCTGACAAATATGCATATGCTGATGACTTGGCCATCTTGCACTCTGCGAAAGACTGGCAATCATTAGAAATGACGTTGAGCCAAGACATGACGACCATATCTGGATACCTTCACCAATGGATACTGAAGCTCAGCGAAAGTAAAACTGTGACGGCAGCCTTCCATCTCAACAACAGGGAGGCAAAACGTGACCTGAAAGAGACCGTTAACGGCAAAATTTTGCCGCCCTGCCCAGAACCTACATACCTTGGGGTTACACTTGACAGGTCACTCACATACCGTCACCATTTACAGTCACTACGCAAAAAGCTGACATCTCCCTGCTGAGACGTTTGGCAGGCACAACTTGGGGTGCAGGTGCTGACACCTTGCGCACTGCAACCCTGGCGTTGGTCCACTCCACTGCTGAATACTGCGCCCCTGCCTGGTGCCGCAGTGCCCTCACCCGTCTCATCGACAGCCCAATCAACGACGCATTGCGAACTGTAACTGGATGCCTGCGCCCAACTCCAACAGAGTATTTACCAATCTTCGCAGGCATCCAACCTGCTGAGCTTCGCCGAAAGGGAGCCCTTATACACCTGGCTCGCCGGGCGGGGGATCCTAACCACTTGCTTCATGCAAAACTCAACATCCCACCTCAGGAACCTCCCCGGCAATTAAAGTCAAGACACCCCTTTGTGCCAGCTGCTGTTGAATTACTACATCCGTTCAGCGATCATGCCATCAGCGCAGCACACTTCATGGAAGACAATTGGAATGCAGCGTGGTGTGCCACCGACACGAAACTACATCGTTTTATACCTCACCCGGTGGCGCGCCCCCCTGGTATGGACCTGCCTCGGCCGACTTGGGTCAAGCTCAACAGAATCCGAACCGGAGTCGGTCGCTTCCATTCCAACATGCACAAGTGGGGTTTGGCTCCCTCACCGGCCTGCGAATGCACGCGGAGGAATAAACTGCTGATCATGTCGTTCTCGAATGTCCGATCTATAAGGCACCAAATGGAACGCATGGTATAGCAACGCTGGACAAAGCTACACTCACCTGGCTCTCCATCACCTGCCCTGAAATTTGATTTGATCTAGTCTCAAACGAAAGAAGAAGAAGAAGACTTGAAATTCAGGAATTAGCACTACAGAAAATGCATATGTTTTTCTTCCGCTAGATGGCGCGCCGATCAATAATTGCCCTAGCCATAAAGACCTTTCCCCATGTCCGATTTTTGCCGAATTTTAGATTTGGGGTGTCAAACAGGTAACCCATCTTTTTATGAAGAAAAATGGTTGTTATCAAAAATGTCCGGGTCGGCTATTTTTATGTCAATTCTTACTCGCCTATTTCAATAACAGTCTGATTTTGCGTTTTTTAGCTTACTTTTTCTTTATTTCAGCTTACTTTGCTACTGCTTCCCCAAGGCAACAAAAAAGTTTTATGTCATTAGGAAACCGCAAAAAGTAAAAACATCTCAAAAAATGTCAGTCAAGCACTAGCAGTGCTTGACTGTCAAGCACTAGCAGCACTAGCAGTCAGTCAAGCACTAGCAGATCCGCCCCGATAGCTCAATTGGTTAGCGCGTCACTTCTGGAACGAAGAAACTTCAAGATCAAGCGGCGCTGGTTCGACTCTCGGGGTGTGCGCTTGAGCAACGCACGTTAAGGACTGCTCTCCATTCAGCGGCATCTAATGGATGGAATAGTTCCCAGGCAACAAGACTTCAACAATCGGAAACATTTTGGTGTGTTTTGGTTCCAATAATATGTCTTTGCCCATTGAAAACATTCTTTCAACTGCAGCGCTGGAAGGTATTGGCGGGTTGTAGCGAAAAAAATACATTAAAAAGTATGTGCTGACGCTATGCGCTAAAAAATCGCGAAAATTTTACGGCGTAGCCTCAAGCGCAAACTATCCAAAAAAATGTGGCCGTAAGCGTCAGCGTAAACAAAAAGTCTACGCCGCATACTTGCGGCGTAGAATTCGCGACGTATACGTACATCTCTGATATTCACACACATGGAGATTTGGAAAAATTAGCACTCTTTAGCATGATACAAGGAAAAAGAAGTTGAGGTCTGCAAAAATTAACTTAGTTGAACTGCTTGAACCAATGGACTGCAACGCAGCAATCAAAACTACCGATTTTATAGGAATGTCAAATGACAGAGAAGTTTGGAAGACCATGATCGCCAACGTCTGCATCAGATCAGGCACATAATCATCATCTTAATGTGACATTGCATCAAAAGCAGTTTGAATTAAAACCAATCAAACGTTTTAATCGGCTTCAAAAAAATTCTAAGTATTTTTTCATACTTTTCATTTGTTTTACTTTTTCTTATTAAAATGCAACTTGAATCGTAATCGCTTCTTAGTTTCCCAATAAAAAACTGGATTTAACAGAGTAGGTAACTTAATTGAAACTGTGATGCATAGCAAACGAAACCAAAAGCGAGGTAACCGGAAAATCCGCTTCTACTTAAGATTGTAATTTCATAGTTTTCAAGCCAAATGACATTATGTAACTGTTTTCGAAAAAAATGTGCAATTTTAAAATTTCTTAGAATTAGGTATGGAAGGAAAATATTTCTGTTCCCTTCTCTTTAAGTGTCTTGCCGAGACATAGCCGTGTGCTCTGGAGCGGTGTCGAACCCACGTCCTTTCGAACGTCGCGCAAACGTTTTCACCACTAGGCACGCAGCTGACGATCATCACTTGAAAGGAGTATATTTTGATAAAAATTTTATCAAGCGGAACAACAGCTACATGTCATTGTAGGCTGTACACTGTGTTGTGTCCATATTGCCAAAACAAAAAATGAAAGTGACAAACATTGTAGCTGAGTTTTGTAATTAATAAAAGGATGACGTTTTATATACAATGTATGGAAAAAACACTTCAGAAGGCTTTCAACAATGTAAAATCAAGTTTTATGGTGCAGTTCTTTGTAATAAAAATATCTCTTTCAAAACAAGATCTAGAGTTTTAAAATGCTATATTTATCCTGTTTTTCATTACAACTCTGAAACCTGGAATATTTCAACAAAAATGGCAGAAAAGATTAATGCTTTTGAAATGTGGTGTTTCCGTAGAATGCAACGCATTTCATGGCTGGCAAAGAAAACAAATAAAGAAATTCTACACCAAGTGAACCAAACCAGAACTCTGTTAAAAAGTATGAAAACCAGACAATATAAATTTCTCGGCCATGTAATAAGAAAGCAAAAACTGGAGCATCTCTCTTTAACTGGTAAAATTTTTGGAAAGCGGGCACCTGGCAGACAAAGACAAACACATCTGGAACAATTTAACGACAAGACAGAAACAATTATCCATGCAACATATAATAGGAACATTTGGTCTAACTATTCATCTGAGGCCGTCGATGCCTGGTTCAGGCAAGGCAATTGAAGAAGAAGAAGGTAAGCCTATAAGGAAGCTGGTTGCACATGCCATGCTTGAAATTGCCCACTGAAAATGAGATCTGAAATCTCCAAAATTGGTGATGGAGAATGAAAACTTGTTGGTAGATGCTGATTCACCGTTTTAATCTGAGGTACAACTGAAACGCTTGGTTGGATTGTTCTTCAGTTTCACCAAAAACTTTAGATTTTTGGTGTTACAGTATTGATTGATGTGTTGCTCCATTTTTGGGCTGCCGACATTTGCGTAACACCCAACAGCACTAAGTGCAAAAAAGCACGACACAACGCAACGAAATTCTTTGCAAAGATTACTAATAGCTTACTATGTCACAAAAAATCTGTATCAAAAGAACGGAATAACTCAGCTTACAGCTTTTTCAACACAAATCAGCAAAGACGTTGTGTTGCATGGTGAAAAAGTGAATTACCGACTATAGTCTAGTTACTTTTTGTCAGACCTCACATATCAGTCACAAGCAATAGGCCTATTGAAAGTAGGCTATTCCATAACAAAAACACTTTTTCTGTTAATTGACGTAGCTGACTATAAGAGCATACAGACACTTTAAAATGTTAAATTCGTATGGAGTTGTAGCGCTGTTAATCACAGAATTTACTTTGTTGCTCTCGTTTACTGTACGTTAATACTTTCATCCCACTTGCAGGACGAAGTTACATCAGGCGGGGAGATCCTACAGCCAGACGGAATACTTTGTGATGACGCTTTTTCAACAGAGGATGATCTTCCAATGCAAAGAGAAAAGTGGACTAGAAAGACCGACTTTATCCTATCGGTCGCAGGAGGGTTTGTTGGACTAGGAAATGTTTGGAGGTTTCCTTACCTGTGCTATAAAAACGGAGGAGGTAATTCATGTCTAAGCTTATATTTAACCTTCGCAATGCAAGCAGGTTCTTCACTTTAAATAATCTTGTATGCGGCGTAGTGCACATGCATAGTATATTTAGTTCAGTTTATAAAAAAGAGGTTGACCTTAAGTAGTCGGACGATTTAAATCTTGAAATAGTACATCCCATGTATGTACGGTACACTGTGTGTAAGCATGTAGGGTTGTAGGCCATGTACACGTTAAGAAAAGAACAAGTAAAGTTGGAAAACCAAAAATATTACTTCGCTCTTTTCTCCTCATTAGCTTAGATAGCAAAGACCTTAAGATGTAAATGAATACCAGAATAATGTCTTTTATGTCCCGTGGAGTGTGCCGCTACCATCGCCTAAAGTTATTTTACGCTAGGTCATCTTCATAGCGAAATTTGTAGGAGAAAACCATTAATAGATAAATATGTTGCTGTACGTTGCTCTGGAATTAATTTTCATGTTTGTATGATATTGCAAAATACCTAATATCAATTATGAAACGCATACTGAAGATCAAAGTGTATGAGTAGGAGAAGAAAATATTCCAGAAAAATGCAACAAGGTCACATTCTTTCCCTTATTGTGTTTGATGATGTTCGCCCTTCGTTACTGAAGATGGCCAACGAGCCTCATCAAGCTTTAGTAGGCCTATGTAGTTGACGTGCATGGGTGCGTAAATGACTGATGAGGCCTATCTGTGCGGTGAAGGTTTTGCTGCAGGATGGACATAGGAAGGATGGACATAGGAAGGATGGTTGGCTAGAGCTCTTGTTCAAGGCTTGGATATTGCGCTGTTCCTGTTTATTTTTTTGACAGCAGATAGCGTACGTTATTTCTCCACTGCTTCTGTGCTTTCAGAAATGAGACTGCGCCATGTTGGTCGTTCTGCGGCTAAGTCTTCCCAAGAATCAACGTCGATAGAAAACTCTTTTATAGAGGCTTTTAGAATGTCTTTAAACTGTTTTCTTTGACCATCCACTTGGTGTCTGCCGTTTGTAAGTTCATCGTACATCAGTTGTTTTGGAATCCGGTGGACATGACCTGCCCATTTAATTTGTGCCTTTTTCGTGGAAGTGAAAGTGCTGGGCATGTTTGCTCTACTGACAACTTCAGTGTCTGGAACTTTGTACTGCCATCGAATCGAGAAGTTTTTGGAGGCAGGAAAGGTGGAAGTGGTTCACCTGCCTTTCACGCCTCCTGTAAACAATCGAGGTCACACACGTATAAAGAAGAGTGGTCAAAATAGCAGCATTATACTGTATACCTTTATCTTTGTGGAAAGCCTGATTCTTCGTCTCTCCCACACGTTAAATCAGGGGTTCTTAACCTTTTTGTCTCCTTTACCCCTTGCCGAATGAAAAAAGTAAAATTTACCCCCACCGTTTTGGTGGCCCCTTGTGATGTCATCGTGTCCACTGTCCAGTCAACCATGCGAAGAAATACGCAACAAAGGAAGTTGCAATCTTAGCAGAGTTGCAATTCACTTTGTGGTTGAAGTCCTAATTAGGTTGTGTACAGTAAAAATGTAGCGCACATACTACGCTGCTGAAATGAAACTGGTACCGTAGTCTACTTGCGTGGAGATAAAAGAAAAAGACGAAAACTTACATTAAGCATAAATTTAAATCAAAATCGAGTGCAACACTACCAGTATTTAAATAACTGAAAAAATGAAGTTTGCTTTAATTTATGATTCAATAAATTTACCCCCTTGGTAGGTGAAATTTACCCCGGTTAAGAACCCCTGCGTTAGATCAATCCACCGAAGGCGATAGATGCTCTCGAGATTCTGTTGTTTATTTTCAAGTCAATGGTGGCTGTGTTAGAAAGAGTATTCCCGAATCACTTGAAGCTTTGACATACATGAAACTTCTGATCGTTCACTGTGATGAATGATGAGGTTCGTCATACGATTTTCCTGGGGCTGGTTGATACACTGCCACTGTTTATTAGTGCTGATTGTAAGTCCAAAGTTATCGCACGTAGAAAAGAACTTAGTCATTTGTTGTTGAATTTCACTTTGGGAATGGGCATTCAGGGCACAGTCAATACAAAAGTTTTGAACTACAATTTCGGTTACTGTGGTGATTACTTTGAAGCGTCTCAGGTTAACTAGTTTTCCATCACAACGATAGAAAATTGATTTTTGAAAGCATTTGTTAGCATTGCTGAGAACATCATGCAAAACAAATTAGGTGCCAAGACACAGCCCTGTTTAAAGCCATTTGTGACTGGAAAGGCTTCAGAGAATTCATTGTCATCAACAACGTTGGCCATCATTCCATCATGAAATCGTCTTACAATGGAGATGTATGTGTTTGGGCATCCGTATTTGTGCATGATCTTCCACAATCCTTCCCTGCTCCTGTATCTAAAGCTTTTGTCAATTCAACAAGGACAGTGTAGAGGTCTTGGTGTTGCTCCATGCATTTTTCTTGAAGCTGTCTGGCCGCAGAGATCATATCTACAGTTCCTCAGCCCTGGCGAAATCCGTACTGGCTTTCAGGAAGAAGGCTTTGCTCAAGATAGTTCAAGAGGCGGTTCAATTGAACGCGAGCAAGAATTTTTCTAGGAATTGACAGGAGGGACATTAGTCGATGGTTGTCGCACAATTGAAGAGTTTCCTTAAAAGGTAAAGGTGGTGCCATACTTGATTGTAAGCGTCGGGGATGAGAAAATATGGTTCTCATTGTACCAAGCCTTCTGCACTAAAGAGAGTAGGGTGGCAGTTCATTTCCCTCGGCTGACTTTCTTCGGCAATTATGCCCACCCAATTTATTGCAACCAGCTAAAGCCAAGAGTCGAACCAGCCTTGCATTGTTGTATAGCCATCGTTTTAAAATTTGGCTCTTGTTTGTGAGTAACAAAGTTGATCTATCGGTTGAAAGTAGGATGTGGTTTGGAAGTGGACGGGTCATGCACAGTGTAGGGTAAATCGTTTTTCAATTTTTTTTTTTTAATCGCTTATTAATAGTGCGGAAAAGTTGCGCACTGACATTGTAAGCACAACGCAAAAAGAAATTTCCTTTTGATATTTGTTCATGTTAATGTGCTGAAATGGATAAATATATATTGTATATGTATAAAGACGCGAAAAGCTCCAACCATTGAGCAAGCATTCCTCAACTGGTGACTTATTAGCGACAGCGTCGGGTTCTCAACTTTTGCACTCATTCTGACCATATAAATTTTGGGAAAGAAGTATAACACGAAAGAAGTACAATAAGTCACATTGTAAAAAATACAAATACTCGTAAGGCAATAAGGTAGTAAAATACTTGTCGAAACATATTCAAACCAAGGAATGCAGACTTTCAAAACGGGATAGAAGTTCGGCAAACCAGCCCAACAAAAATTAAAGTGAATGTAAATAAGCTATAGGCCTCCCATAATTTTAACGGTGGTTTTGAACAATGTTGTGTATATGCATATATTAGTTCTGGAAAATGTCTCTTGTTGGGTGCTCAGCCAACTTTTACAACTTGGTTCTTCATTTGGTGTTTAGTTTTTATTTAAAAAATATAAATATCCCAATTTGTAGTAGCGGTTAGATTAGATGAGGGATCTGGGCGATGGAATGGCGCTGCAGAACTTGGTGAGGTTGTCGCTAGCAAGCTACGACCAGTTTCTGGTGCAGATGCAATTAAAAACATTCACAAAAATCATTCATTTGTTTAAGGTGCTTTTCTCATCCCTTACATCATCTTCTTGGTGTTTGGCGGCATCCCCATTTTTTTTCTCGAAGTATCCCTGGGCCAGTATATGAGCGAAGGAGGTGTGACAAGTTGGAGACTGGTTCCAATCGGAACGGGTGAGACGTTGTTAGAATTTTTCTTTCCTTCGCCCCATCATTTTAACCGCGTTTAATGGCTTTAATGCCTTAGTTCGTTTCAAACTAGCAGATATTCAAAGCCTGATGTGATATGAAGGATTGCTGCGGCTTAATTGTCTACTATTCTATCGTTATGCGTAGATTTTAACAAGGTAAACAGCTTTTTTACAGGATTTACATAGGTGAGTAAATTCGCTGAAATTAACATTTTTTGCTTGTCCTGTTGCTGACTAACGTTTAAAGTAAACAAATATACCTGTCTGTGTTTGCTCACTGTTTTCATGGCATCTTCTATTGCTATTTATCATGATTAGTATACTTTGCGTATTCTATCAACTTACCTGCAGAATGATCGCTGAATATGTAGCCTACAGTAGTCTATTTAGTCTCTGAACCTATTCAATTGATTGAACTCACTGAACCAGTAAGCATTAACAACCAATCTTATTCTCCAACGACTTTCAGTTACATGTGGTTTGTTGGAAACACATAAATTTTAGGCTGTCAGTTTACTTTCATGGACTAAAGCGTTTGATATCGATGCCAATCAGTTACAAGTCCTGCATGCTTGTTGAACCTATCCATGGTTTGCTCTCTTTCTTGCTTGCCTTTGTACTATCGTCTAATTTTGCATGCCGAATGACGTAGTTAAAAATTCAAACGGTTACAGTAAAATTGTTCCAGGAATCGGGTACGCTTCCATGGTTATCGTGTCTCTGCTCAACATTTACTACATTGTAATCCTTGCATGGGCGGTCTTCTACCTCTCACAAAGCTTTACACTCGACCTACCTTGGGCACAGTGCGGGCATTACTGGAACACTCCGTGCTGTACAGAAAGATTTTCGCAAACACCACCTGGTGTCAATGTTAGCGGCACAACGCCTAATCCAGCTCTTCTCGTCACCGCCATGACGTCATACAACGACTCCAGCTATTGCAGTGGAAACAGGACGACACCTGAAACAGAATATTGGGAGTCAGTAAACTTGTTGCCATACTCGTTTATTGTGTGCAAATTAATTCATTTCAGTTTCAAATGATGATAATGCTACATGCGACATTTCGCCATAAGCCTTCAATTGCGATAAAGCTTTATCAAAATCTTATGAGTTTCTTTGATGCAATCCCTTTCGTACAACGTTTGAAACAATCGATCTGACAGACACAGCCCAAGGTTGCCAATTAGCAGAACTACTAAATCAATTGGTAGATTTGTACTTGATTTTTTTGTTAATTTTCGTACTCCTACCTACCCTGAAAATTACGTTTCACATGTACTATGGTTACCAAGTCGCAAAAATTGCCTTACATTGCACTTACAGTAGATTTTTGATTAGGCAACGTCATTTCAATTCAAATAAGCTTTTTATAGGCAACTCACCAACATATTGCAAGATTGAATAATATGATACGTTCTACTGGTGCAAATTAAGCTGATCTATCACATGATGTATAAAGTGACAATCTGCTTTTGTTTCGACGTTTCGTCAGTCGGACACGACTGACTTCTTCAGGGAAAATAAATAAAAGCAGATTGTTACTGTATACATCTTGTGATAGTTTAGCATAATTTGCACCAGTAGAACGCATCATGTTATTTAACTAAATGCCTGGTGGACGGTCTCATTTACTTTTCAGCATATTGCAAAATTGCCGTAAACAGTTTTCTGGTCTAAATTTTGTGGTAAAATACGATAAAGTGAAAATACAAATAATGTGAACATACAAAGCTTATAAGCACGATTCATGCGCGTGCGTGACATCAATACAAGTAGTTTGTATGAACCGTTGCTAAAAACTTTGGCTTAAAATTCAGAAAGAAAAAAAGAAATTGGCCTAATTTTATCGGTAAAGGTTTTATAAGAAGAGGGAGGTTATTTTCACTGCATGTGGTGAATATAGCTTAATTCTGCCTATAGATTCGGCCAATTTGTCGTTT
Organism: Aplidium turbinatum; assembly: GCF_918807975.1. NCBI lineage: Eukaryota > Metazoa > Chordata > Ascidiacea > Aplousobranchia > Polyclinidae > Aplidium > Aplidium turbinatum. The sequence continues at coordinate 21,573,825 of NC_137485.1, forward strand.
TCTGTCAGAATTTTAGGCCATCTGGTATGAAGCTGGTTATAGTTGAAGTTGAGCCTCCGTAATTTCACCAAAACTTATCTCCAAAAATTACTTTTTAATAGTAAAGTTGCGTTTAGCTTCTTTTTGTTGTGTTAACTGATCAAAAGTTTTCGGCTTCTGTCTACAAAAATGTATTTTGCAGTTTCAGTTTTAGCCTTCATTCAGAGATTCTCCACTCAATCCTTTTTTATATAGCTGTATGTTTCATTTGCTGGTTTCAGTTTGATCACATAGATTGACTTGCCTTTGCTGCAACAACCTATCGCAAACCTCAGGCTAACAACTACTGCTCAAGTTGCTTCTTAGCAGCAATATTGAGTGTAGAGTGGTTGGTTATTGACGCGAGGTGGCTGTTAAAAAAGGACACCAGACAATGCACCAATACTATAAAGAGCACATTCAAAAGTATTTCTATATCCATGGATGATGGGATGCACAATTGCACATTTGACTTGTTTTATAATTATACAAGTAGGCATTTGTCACCACACATTGACATAGGCCACATTAGGTCTTGTTACAATTCCTTCTATCTCTTACACGTAAAGAGACCTGGAAAAGATTGATGACGTAGTTTTTTGGGATATCAAACGTTAACCATCCAATTGAATATCTAATAGTTCTACTTTTGAGATTGGGTATTGCTTATAGAATTACAGCAAACTTCTTCGTTTTCAAAATAGATATGCGCTACTACTTGCAAAAGCGACTTTACAATAGGTAATAACTTTCACTTTCACAATCCATTCAATATCGGCTAAAACTCTGCAATCGTCTTCAATATACTTTTCATTACGTCTTCTGAACTTCTAATCCCCATAACACACAACTCTCAAAAATCATACTCAAATCATGTGATTATTTATAACAGGTTTGCTTTAACCAGAACCTTCCAGGAACTATGGTAATATTACATCACAAGCAATGCTGTGTTAAGCCTTTATGGGGGCCAAACTAATCTTGGTCCCTCTACATGAAAATCTATGATTATAATTATCAGGGCCGTTGAGAAGATACTTTTGGCCTGGTACCAATAAGATTCTCGGGCCCCAAACTAACTAAGGAACTGTTAAGAAAAACGCACCAGATCCAACGAATACATGGAGGGGGGCTGGTTCCACAAGTTTCTGAGTCTCTTGGAAAAATTTAGGGCCCTAAAACCATCTCGGGCCCTGACTCAATAGTACTGTAACTCCTGACTCCCCTGCCAACGGTACTGATGATAATATAGTGTTTATTTTCACTGCATCAATATGGATAGATGGTTTACTTCAATAGACTTTCTGACCAGTTTGGAAAGCAACACAAATGTAGGCTAGGCTATGTAATAGAAAACACGGATCTATTATGTCATAGCTACACCTTTGCTTGGAATGAAAGCCAAAAGCATTAAAGATTTTTAAACAAAAATATACTGGCAATGGTTATGAACATTGGGGTCATTCAAACCAGAACTTATATCACACAATATGAGCTAGCATGTAAATTTGGCATGCTCATGAAATTGACTGATTTTTTTTCAAATGGATAAATTAGGAGAATTTTAATTTGGTTAGCTACATTTCATAGCGATATTTCTCTAAAATTACAGTTATTTGAAATTTTACTAACCTATTATTTATAAATCATTCTTTTTTTAGTGTCGTGCTTGATTCCAAGCATAGACTGCCTCTTGTATAGGTTTTCCTTTATAAGTACGTAGGCCTAGGCATAACAGAGCAATACATTTTGGGAGGCAACAAAATAGGCTATGGCTTTCACTAAAAACATTTGAACACTTTCACCAAATGGTTATTATGTTTTGCCTGGAATGCCTGATATGTTTCAACTCGGAATGGCCCGTTTCGGCTAGTACGATTGGGTTAGTCCGATTCGGCTAGTCCGATTCGGCTATTACCCTATTCGGCTACAGCCCGATTCGGCTAGTCCGATTTGGCTAGTCCGATTGGGCTAGTACCCTATTTGGCTACAGTCTTTATCAGTTAGTTCCCTATTCGGCAATTTTTTGAAAATCCAACGATAATCCTTCTGTAATCCAACAAAATCCTTCTATAAATCCAACGACGCCATCTGCTTATTTAGAGAATTCGGTATTTTATTCCACAATATCGTTTCTTTTGCATTCTTGCATTTTATCCAGTGTTTACCTTTGAGTGCCTTCCCAGACGGAAAAATCCGTCATTTTTGTTGTCTGGGTTCGTTTAAAATATGTGTTTTACATCAAAACAACATTTTTCATGATTAACAATAGAGGTTAATCATGAGATAAACAGAAGTGTTTAGTAAGTTGTTCGAGTGCGTTATTGTTCAAAATCATAGGCGCCTAACTATTTTTTTGGCCGTGGGGGCGAAAGCGTGTTTCATCAGCAGCAACGTAAATTCAGCAAATGTCACGCAGATGGATGATGTAATTATGCCGTCACACTAGGATTGCTTTTATTGACATACTCGGAGTTATCGCTACGTTCGACCTACCGTTAATTATTATAAACAAAACTTGACCACTTCGGTTGAGCAAGCACATGCCATGCGTCTGCGTTAGCTAGCGGTTGATGGACTGCGACTTTTTAAGCTAAGCACAACATAAAGTTTAGCAACGAACTAGATTTATTAGCATGAAACAAGAGACGAAAAGGTTTACTAAATGGAATGACAATGTTTTGAAAATGGAATGCAAATACTAACTTGATCATACGCTTGAAAATATACCTGTGGAAAGTAAAATCATTCATGTTTACATCCATTCAGCAGCACGTCACCTTAAATATATTTAAAAGTTGGTGACATCCGTAAGCAGCCCTTGAAAAATAGTTACGGAGAGACGTTTGATTAAGTTTTCGACTTGACATTGCTCCCTTTTCACTACAATATCGCAACTCTGACCGCTGTAAAACGCCCGTTTTCGCGTTGCAGATGAAACAAAAGATGCGCATATTCCGCCTTTGATCTGGTTTCCATGGCAACGGTCGTGTGTGCGCCATTCAGTGTGCGTGAGTCCGTTACTGCGTTGATTATGCGGCGTGTGCGCAATGCGGTTTGTACCAGCCCTTGTTGCGTTGGTTAGTGGTTACCTCGGGCAGAGACTTCAAGTTCATTTTCACAGCGAGCGATTCACTGGGCACCACGCAATTCACTGAAATGCAGAGGTTTCGACTTTCGAAAGCGACATCAAGTCTGTTTGCAAGCTCATAAAGCTAAACGCACGCTCCGTCTACGTAGCAAGTTATGTTTTTTTTTGGGTGCATTCAACATCTGATGACATTGAATCGACACAAAATGGTAGATTTTTGCTATGTCTCAGGCAGCAAAATCAATCATATTTACATTGATTCAACGTCTGCAGACGTTAAATCAATGTAAAAATGACAGATTTTGTTGTCTGGTGTGGGATTGTAGCATCGCTACTCGTTCTAGTGATTATTTATTGTGAAGCTGTTGCGGTTTGCATTCAAAAAATGGTCTGCTGCCGATCGCTAGTTCATCTATTGTTTTATGTATCAATACAGCATAAAAAGTTGCCCCCATGCAGAAATATGCGTGGGGGCCAGGCCCCCATGTTCAAAATACATGTAAAAACTTACATACGAGTTATTAATTACGGAGGTAGCATAAATTTGATGTTCTAAGACAAAGGCTTTCCAGAATTTTGTTATTGCTTTGTGATTGTGACAAGCATTTCTATGGTAAACAAATTTACCTCGCTTCCCACTTTTTTCTCCGCTATTCTCTTTTAAATACCGGCGCGCGTAGTCTTGCTCCTCCGTCAAGGGTTGGTAATTACGCAATTCATTATGACGCAACCGAAGGCTTTGATTTATCACACGGCTCACCCAGACAGTAAAATCCGCCATTTTTACATTGATTTAACGTCTGCCGACGTTGAATCAATGTAAAAATGACTGATTTTGCCGTCTGGGAAGGCATTCAAAGGTAAACACTGGATAAAATGCAAGAATGCAAAAAAAACGATAGCTTATTGTGGAATAAAATACAAAATTCTCTAAATTAACAGAAGGCGTCGTTGGATTTACAGAAGGATTATCGTTGGATTTTCAAAAAATTGCCGAATAGGGAACTAACTGATAAAGACTGTAGCCAAATAGGGAACTAGCCGAATCAGGCTGTAGCCGAATCGGACTAGCCGAATCGGGCTAGCCGAATAGTAGCAGACTCGTTTCAACTATCCTATTGTAAGCCATGCACAAATAAACGTACCTGGCTGCCAGATACTACAAGAGCACAGCAATTAATACTAGGCTAGTGATATCACTTACCAAACTGTACCATCTGTGCTTGTTAACATTACGGTACTAACACATACAACTGTTCCATTTAAATCAGTAGTTTGCTACAAGTGATTTTGCACCAAACAACTTATGAAAAAAACATTGATCGAACCATAGTTCTAACACTACCAAACGAAAACAATACTAGAGAATACTGAGCAAAGAGCATGCATGCTATAGCTAACTACTAACATTGTATTTGTAGGCCTACCGAACCACAAACATTGACTGAAAAGCCAAAAGACCATTGACTAACAATCACATTCCTAACGCCACTCACTCATTGAAACAAATAGGCCTACTAGAGAATAGCCTACCAGGGAAAAAAGACCATTGATTGAAAATCGTCGTCGTCGTCGTCGGCTCCAGCTCGTGTCCGAGCATTGGTTTCGTCTTCAAATTGAATTTGGTTTTGGATGGTGATGTCTTATGTGGCTTTGGAGGCCCAGTCTATGATTGAAAAGACGTGGGCAAAAGTCACATTGTATGGAGGGTGGGAGATGTGGTAGTTTTAGCTTTTCTTTTCTAGTGTTTCGTTTTTCTTGGGCTTTTTGTATCCTGTTTTTTTTTCAAAAATTTCCGTGCCTTTCCTAATTCTTTTTCTCCAGAGTGGTCTGTCACTAGCAAGTTGTTCCCATGAATCCAGATCAATGTTTACATGGTTGAGGGAGACTTTCAGCTGATCTTTGTATCTCATTTTCGGTCTTCCGGGGGGTCTTTTCCCTGTCTCTAGTTCACCATAAAGCATTATTCGTGGAAGCCTCGCTGGGTCCATTCGTATAACATGCCCTGTCCAACGAAGGCGGTGTTGCAATATGGTGGCTTCCAAACTGGGCAGCCTAGCGCGACCTCTACGATTGAAAATACATTGACTTCAAACCACACCCCTAACACCACTCATCGAAAAAGTTTCTAGAGAATAGCGTACCAGAGAAAACTGAGAGTAAAAAATATGCAGGACAAAACTAACTACTGACATTGTTCCAAACCACAAACATTGACTGAAGAGCCCAATGATTATTGACTGAAACAACATTGATTGACAACCACAACCCCTAACACCACCGATCGAAAAGAAAACTAGAAAATGCTGAAAGCAAAGATTATGCATGCCAAACCTAACTAGTAACACTGTACCATGTGTGCTTGCTTGCATTGACCGAACCACACTTCTATCAGAATGAAAGTTTAAAGCAGTGCGATGAAACATGTTGTTACTGAAGCATAAAAGTCTATTATCTGTGGCCCCTCCTGAGATGGATGGTTCTTACCTTGTCCCCTTTCCACCCTTTGACACGGCACTGATCACAAGATTTTAACAAGAACACATTATTCTAGTGAACATGGCTAGAAGAAATACGTTTGTGATGTCATAACGGCATACATTGCTTGGGGATGTTTCTTCAAGTAAAATACAAGTAGAACTTGGTTAATCCGGATGCGATTTGACCGGCGATTCCATCCGGATTAGGCGAAGATCCGGATTAACCGATGACGGTTCTATCAAGCCTGACGTTACCAAGATAGAAGGGTATCGGTAAAAATCACCGAAATTGAACGCATTAGTGGTCATTTGCCAATTCCGAGACGCGCGATCACATTAGCAACCCAGTGATAAAGTTCTTTTGAAATGCATGTAAAATGAATGTATTTGTAGACTCTGCGTCTAACGCAAGCACACTGGCAAAGTTACATCTTCAGACATGCGTGTCGGAATAATCTGTAGTCACTCAAAACTTTTGAAAACAGTTACCGAAGACGAGTTTCTATGAAAAACTTACAAAAAATCGGGCAAATCCGGATAAAGCGATAGACAAAGCGCAACTTTTGTCCGGAATAGGCGAAGATCCGGATTAAATAATCCGGATAATCCAAAGCTGTTTTTCAAGAAAAAGATTACAAATCATTTGTACTTCCAGTTTTATCCGGATTAGGCAAAAACCGGATTAACCAAATCCGGATTAACCGAGTTCTACTGTGACTTTTCTCGATTTGCACCTACAGTAGGCCTACGCGATCTTCTAGAAGCAAATTTCCTATAAGGTTTATGTAACACTTGAGCAAAAAGATACTTTAGATTACAATGAACGACAATAACATATCGTAATATTATACAATTAATCCTGGGCTACTGGGCATGACCAACAAACGGACCTTGTCATTAAACATTTTATACAACATGCAACATAGGCCTATACGATGATTAAAGTGGCTGAATTTCCAACAAACAGACATGTCCCCGCCATCTTTTTACATGTCCCCGCCATCTTTTTATATGTCCCCGCCATCTTTTTTCATTATTTTTATAATGTAAAAGGAAAAATATTAACCTAGTGTCACAATTTTATTGGTCAGACGTTTAAAATCTGTTGAAAGGAGGATAGCCCACAACATTTTTGTTTTAAGCGAGGAAACTCCGACCGTAGTAGAAATGTTTTATTATGCGAGGAAACTCTGGTGCATCTCGCAATTTGTTTTAGTTACGCCAGGGCCAGACAGCGCGGAGTGTGAAAATTCATTCAGTGTTGAACGTTTTAACAAAGCCTTGCACGGTGGCTGACATGCTTGAAGATGCTGAACTTTGTAGTGCTGAACTCCACCATCTACGCAATGAAGAAGAATTTCATCGTGCCTTTGTAAATGCTGAAAGGCTAATGGAGGATTGTAACCTTGAGTCATTGAAACTGTCAGGTCCCAAAAAGATCCCAAATCGTCTTCAGCATGGCCATGGTCAACCTCCTCAACTTTAAACATCAGAAACGAAATATCGGTCAGAGCATTTTGCACAATTTGCAGTCATTGACAGCGCGCAGCAAAATCTTACTGACTATTTCAAGTAGACCGATCTTGATCAGTGATCACTACAAAATTCTACAAGAATCACTCTTTATGAATTGCTACAATGACATGTGGTAGACGATTATCCTGAGTTCTCTGAAACGAGTCTCTTGCACAAGAACTATGCTTCTTTTGAAAGCAGAACAATGGAAAGTTGGTGGAAGATTTTCGAATGATATTCAAGAAGATGCCATCCGCTGATCTGCAAATGTTTCCGCAAGTTGAACTTTTTGTGCGACTTTGCTCATTTCACCAGCCAGCTCGTGTTTAGCCGAACGGTCATTTTCAACTTTGCAACGTGTCAAAACTTGGTTACAATCTACCATGACCAGGGGCGCCGGAAGCGGAGAGGCAAGGGGAACGATCGCCTTCCTGCCCTCAAAATTTCTCTGGATGGGGGGGGCAAGGGAGGCAAAGGTGCCCTTTTAAGGTCATGTGAGCTACTGCACATTTTTCAATATAACAACTTCTGTAGGCCTACAACATTTTTCAATATACCAATTTTCAATATAACAATCTCTTCCATGCCATTGTTCTTTGTATACCGGTATGTAGTTCTTGTAGGCTATCATTACTCGATAATGAGCTATTGTGTAGGTCACAAACATAATTTATTGAAATTCTACCACTCCTATGCTTCTTCAAAGACGGTTTTGTCACAACCATGTTTGATGTTACCACCAACTGTGAAAATCAAACGCCAATGATTCGAGGCACCTCTAAGGACCGTTTTGCATTGCATAGGACCAGTCCAAAGGTAGGGCCGACGGCGGGGTATTGTTCATGGCTGATTTATGAGAAATAAAAATGTTCGTCGTGGTCTTGGGTTTAGTTAGAAAAAAGATGTGAGCGATACAAAATTGTAGGAAAGTTAAGTAATGGTAGCCTATAAACGTCTTTGCATAGCAAAGAGTGTGAGAACCTGGAAGTTAAAATTTTTTAGAAGGAAAAGTCTAAGTAAGCCGTTATGATATAGGGTCAAATTAGGAAAGGTGAATGCTGAACGCAGTTTTAGCGCCATGAGGAGAGTAACAATGTGGCTTCGTACCATAATGACAGACAACAGTTTAAACAACCGAATGTTTGCGACTATTCACAAACAGGTGATGGACACCATTGACTTAGAAGCTGTTGCAAATGAGCTCATTCGAGCAACCGACGCGCGTAAAATGTAGGCCTACTTTGGATTGGTTTGATGTTTGTCTACTGTCGGCCTATATACACTAATACAGTATACAAATTATCCCGTGGACACATTTTATACTTTGCAGCAGATTGTGACGCTATAAACGTTAAATTTATCTTTCGTTTCTTCTGGTTCAAGCTATTTCAACATATTTCATTCGTTTATCTTCATCTGTCTTACATTTCGATTTATATGGCTATGAGGGGAAAACAATTAACGAACTTCCCAGCATTATCGCTATACCTTATCTTTAAACTTTAAAAAAAGGGCCCTTTTTTCATAATCTTGCCCCCCCCCCAGTCAAAAATCGTTCCGCCCCCCCTGACCATGACACAGAAACGGCTAAATCACACAATGGTCTGCTATGTACACAACAAAGTTTTGAATTCGATCAACCTGCATAATCTCTAAAAGGAATTCGTTTTTATTTTGCCGTAGACTCGTTGCCGAGTGTTTTGACGTCTGCTGCCCAATGCTGACACTGATATTCAACACTGACACTGAGTTTCAATATATACATCGCATTACACTTGTACCTACTGTATTTATTTGTTTGTCAGAACAGACCCTCGATCTTTCTAGCTCGCTTCGCTCGTTGCCCCTTCCTACCTCTCCAATAGTAAATCTCCCTACCAATTTTAGAGAGCAATCGGAGCCCGTGGTCTATTATAAACATGGGTCTATTATAAACATGAGTCTATTGTAAACATGGATTTATTATAAACATGGATCTATTGTAAACATGTTTACGGTCATGGATTTTAACGTGGAGTTGAAATTTTCACACGTTTGCACGTGAATAATTGAGCTAAAAGCCTGTGAAAGTTTCTCAATGGAATATAAGTAGATATGGTTAGCCAACATGCCTGTGAAAGTTTCTCAATGGAATATAAGTAGATATGGTTAGCCAACATTTGTTTGAGTTGTTATGCTATTAACCTATTTGTTAATTTAGTCAGTCGATACAAAATTCCAAAATAGAACCTAGTGACTAGACTTTTACATTAGAAATCTTCTTTTGAATTTACCAACTATCCAAATGGATGCGTATTGCGATAAATACTAATCAAAACAATAAAGCAGCCCTTCTTAACCGGTGCGCTATGGAAGGTGGCCAAATGCGTGCAAAAATCTGCATTAAATTAAGCTTCTAAAAATGTAACTTGACAGATTTAACTTGTAATTAGGTGACAAATTGTTTTTGAGAACAATTATTTTTTTCGTAAAATATAGATGATTTTACTTCTGTCAGTTTCAACCAATGTTTCATAAACTTTTTTACCTCAGGGCGCACCTGCACAGTGCACACCCCTGAAAATGTGATGTTGCACAAAGTAAGCGCGAATTTTTTTGCTATACCGGTATTTCTTTTGAATTGCTTGCAAAGTTTTATTACATGGGTCTCATAGTTGCATTATCTTTAAAGTACTGTATGTTGAATGAAGTAAGCCAAAAAAGAAGCCAAAAAAGTACAAAAAATAAAGGCTTTGTATTGTAATAATTTCAAATTATAGAAACACACAAAACAAAACTTTTTGTAGAAAAAATAGTTTAATCAACAAAATATCACACCACTTAATTAGCTGAACTACCCATTTTATTGCCTCAGATTCAGAGAATACATACTTTTTATCCCTAATTCTAAAACTAATACAGATCTTTTTGAAATATTGTTTTTAATTTCCTTGTAGTGCACCCTGTAGTTGCTTTCGCAATAAAGGATTGCGTAATTAAAGGTTACTATTTATAGGTCAGTGTCGACGAAGCACCACACCAGAATTACACAATAAAATAGTTCACCCATTCTAGAACAAAAATGTAGTCTGCTTAGAGACTATGCATACTGATTGTGACAAATTGGTTGAAAGAACCATTTAAGATATAGTGCCCCTCTATGAAGTCGAATGTGGCTTTTCAAAGATTAGTTCTTTTAAACCTCTTCGCTCTCACTCATAATACTTTTTTTTTTGATTTCGGCAAGGTAGGCTACTTCAACCAGACTTATTTTTATCGGAATTTTTCAAAATCCCGTTAAGAGCCTAACGAGTTGGACCGTTTAACCCAGTGATTTCCAAACTTTTTCTATCCGCATACCATTTAGTCTACAAGACCTACAAGGTAAAATGTTCTACAATTGGCGACTGATTTTATGTGAAAACGAGATTTTTACATTGCATTTACTAAAGGCGCCCACGTTTCAGGTTTCTCCAAATTTTCACAAAACGCAAAAACTGAAGAAAGCAAAGAAGATCACAGTAAACTTGACATTTCGGTTTTCTAACAAAATTGGTTAAATTACCTTTATGCTTTTGCACTACGTATAGGTTGTCAAACCTTAGCACAGTGGTTCTTAACTTTTGTGTTAACACGCTTCTTTTCAACAATGATACAATTTTCTGCCCCCCCCCCCCCCTGGTTTTGAACAACTGTAACATCAAAAGTAAAATTTGATTTTTGTCAATCACGGTAGCCTACTTATTAGTGAGGAACTTGGAATTAAATAACTAGATTTTTAATGCAAGGTTTAACTCCGAAAGCTGTGCAGGGTTGCTAAACTTTTCAACTCTCAGTCTGTCCTTGGTCTTGACAGCAACTTCTGTAAAATATGTTGCTTCACAAGGATGTGTGGTTCCGAGCACTGTTAGTATTTGAATAACCTGAGTTGAGAAAAATGAGCAAACACAAAGTGGATGTCGAATACCTGATTCTTTAAAGTTTTTGTGCATCTTCAATAAAGATTTTGATAAACTTCCAGGTTTTCATCTTTGCCTGGAATTATTTCATTATCACAAAAAACCGCAGATCTTCAATCACCGGGCGTAAGTCTGGATACGACAAACAAAAACCCAACTTCTGTAGAATATGTTGCTCCACAACGATATGTGGATCCGAGCACTGTTTGTGTTTGAATGTTCGTTTGTTTAAACTCAAAGTAACCATCTGCAAGTGCAGCGTCCAACTAACTAAAGATCACTTGATTTTATCTAGGCCCACCTACTTTTAAAATGGTTCCTGTATGCCTGCAACTGACAAGAGAACACGAGACAGTGTTTTTCTTTCAAGGCTAAGGTTTATGATGGCATGAAGGTCGGTAGTATCGCAATGAAAATCAACATTTTAGGATCAAATAGCAGTAAACTTTTCATTGCATCCGATTTTGTTGTTCTCGTAATCTTTTCCTGATCTCATCACTTTGTTGAGATGTTTCTGAAATATTTGGACATATTTCACGCCATTGTGATTGGAATACGTTATTTGAGAGTAAAAACTGCTGTCTTCGATAAAGATGCATCAGACTCGGTTAAAATGCAGCAGGACAACTTTATTTTTTATTTGCTTCTTTGTCCTACAGTTAAACTTGCGCTTCAGCCAAGTCATTTATTATTTCTTCAAATTGATTCACATTTCTTTATATTTTCTTTACATGATTTTAATGGAACAGACGTCGCGTTCTTGGCCTCTCTACTGGACTTTCCGACGTCGGATCCATACGATGGGAACTTGCTCTCAGCCTTCTAGTGGTTTGGGTGATTTGTTACTTTTGCATATGGAAAGGAGTCAAATCCACGGGAAAGGTTGGCAACCCTTGTTTTATTTTGTTAGGATTTATTTCTGTGAATTGTAAAAGATCACACAAGTAAAATAAAAACAATGTAAAAACAAATTTTTGTGTCTGGGACGTTAGTTTGGGTTAATCTGGGGCGCCGAAAGTGCAATCAGTTTTGTCCTATTCGTTCTGGTATTCGATATGTGGTATAGTCCCTGCGGCGCGAGATTTTTCCTAGTTTTGATTTACCTCATCGACACCACATGATTTATCAAAAACTTCATTTTTTCAAGTAGGGGAAGGTATGGTCTAATGAGCCACTTTTTCACATTAAAAGCTATAGTTGGTTAACTAATTACTCTATGATGACGAAACTTCCACACAACATAGTGTGATCACTTCAGTATATTGTGTAAAAAATTCAACCACATATAATTATAGGATCAATAAAAATATTTGACAACATTGACGGTGATCAGAGTGGTTCAAGGGTGCAAACGCGTTTGGACCCTTGAACCACCTGGTATGGACTCTTGAACCACTCTGATAAGTTTGACCTTAAAGATGTTTAAAGCAAACTTTTATGATACAGTAAATACACTGTCAAATGTGCACACTGCTAACAGTTTGCAAAAATAGATTGAGCAATATTAAACTGCGAAAAGGTGGTTCAAAACTTTTTAATGTCGACTGTTTGTTTTGTCGTTCCTGCAAGTGGTGGGGGGAGGACAAAAACAATTGATAAGGCATCACCAGCTTCGCTAGTCATTTTATAATACTTTACACTCTACTTACAATACACAATAATTTCTAAAATAAAAAATAAATAAAACATGTTTATTGTCCCTCACTTAGGCATTGTGCTAACCCATGAACTATATAGTTCAAGGGACAACACTTTTGGCGGATCATGGGTCAGAACTGTTGGTGACAAAGTTCCATCTTAGATTTACTTAATTAGAATGAAGTAAAGTCTAAATGAACAGTACTAAATCCTGCACTATATAGCCCATTACAATTTTGAATTTTATATCTCGATGCTAGCTGTATTTAAGTTTCTGTAAAGCTCCAAACGCAAATGAGAAATTTTACTAAAACACCTCAAAATCACACCCCACCCTCTAACTTGCAAAATTTTAAAAGATTCAATCCAAAACTTTCCAAGAAATACTATTGAACTAAATGCAACTTATTTAGTTGATAAAAAATCTACTATAAGGTTTTATTCGAATTTGGAAGGGGGTGGCTCATGGGTCAGGTATGGTCATAGGTCCATACCTTCCCCTACACAAAAAAGTGACCTTGAAAGTGATCTTGATTGTCGAGATCACCAAAACTGGTGATCTTGCCCATCTCTGTATATTGTATATACGTACACAATTCTTTCCAACGTGCGCACTGGAGGCCGATGTAATTTCTATTCTAAACTCTAAGCTAAATTCTCTTTATGTCCCTTTGAAAGATGATTTTAAGAATCCAAATTGCCAAAGTCTGATCACTGATTTTCAAATTACTGCAAAACTTTTAATTTTACGTTGAAAGAATGGCAAAAATTTCTTTATTGTTAGTGTTTCCCGATGCTTGTCAGATTGCAAGCGCAAGTGTCTAAATAAAAATCTAGTTCATTGTTTGTATGACAATAGCACAAATGTAGCTCAAAAGAAAGGTCATCAATAAATAATGTTACAAGAGATCTAATTCAAAAACTGTCAAGGGAGGCAAACGTGGCCTATGAAACCATGTTCAGAGTTCTCAAAAAGGATTTGAAGATGAGCCCATTCAAACACATGAAGAAACAGTTGCTAAATGCCAATACCATTGAGAAACGTCTCTCCAGAGCCAGAATTCTGCTCTCACGCATTGAAGGGAAGAGGCACGCTGCCAAATCTTGTGCTCAGCGATGAGAAGACATTTGATGCCCGGCATCACTTTAATAGTCAGAGTGATCGTGTTTGGTCAAGAGATGGTGACGTGGAACCCCGGGTAGTCACTCGGAGACAAGGGGCGGCATCAGTGATGGTGTGGGCCGCAGTCAACAAATCAGGAAGAAGTCCATTGATTTTTGGAGACCAAAGAGTGAAATTGAACCAAGAAAACTACTGAAATGATATTCTTGAGGGTTCATTGCTGCCTTGAGCAAAGAAACACTTCAAAAAACGTAATTGGTTATTCCAACAAGATTCTTCCCCTTCACATGGAGCTAAGAGAAGCTAGGAGGAATTTTTCCGAAGGGATAGTTACGAGATGGATTTATACCTGAGAAACTTTTGCGTAGGACATTTTCCCTACATTCTCCTCTACTGCTGGTGCTAAATTCTCGTAGGGCTGAATCATGAATAACGAAGTTGAATCGTTGCACGTTTGCTGTGTGATTGGTTGCGTTATGATTTTAGCTTCGTAACTTTGCCCAACCAACACGATTGTTTCTACTCTTGGTTTCGTTAATTTCAATATACAAATGTGTAATTCTATACGAGAACAGTAAGTGTTATTCAGGTAGTCTACACTATTTGAAAAGGCTGCAAACTCTTGGGGAAGGATTGTTATTAACCATTTGCTCTATGTCACAATGATTCAACTATGTTTCAATGATGCCTTTGACTCAATCCTAAGCTATAGTTACCGATTCAGCACTTCATGAAAAATCATATTCAACAAATATACTTCGTATACGTTTCACCAGTTTCTATTTGATAGCAGTTTTATTCGTTGTGAATTTAAACGACAGTATGAAGATTTGATATAAACTGGCTGGCGTGTTTGCTTTTGAGAAGCGGTTATTAGACGATAGGCCTACATGGAATCACCAAAAATATAAGCATCATTGTAAATAACAAAAGACTGTTGTTCACAGTTGATATAAGGCTTAACCCTATCTGCAGCGACACGGGGTTTTATGAGGACGCCCCACTCTAGTAGAGAGATATTGTATAGAAGGAAATATGCTAGAAATGTGAAATTTCTTGACTTTTAGTTTTTATTCTTTGTGAATTTTCTAATCCTACACTGGTCATTTTTCTACCTTCCTGCCCTTCACAATAAGCATTTTGTCTCAGGTAGCTAGACATTTTCTTGCAATGCTAGTTATATATATGTTAATGTTAGTGCAATATAAATGTTATTACAATTACTTTGAAATGTAAAAACGCTCAAAAATACCTTATATTTATGAGCAGCAGTAATTTTTTGTTTAGTTTAGCATTATGCTTTATGTTATAATTCAAAAAATTCGAAGCTTTGAAGCTATTTTCGGGAAATTAGAATAATAACCAACTTTCTGCCGGTTTTTCATCTCAAACACTTTATTTCAATATTTTTTTGGGGTAAAAATTTAATTTCTGTACACACAATACACATGGTTATTATCTTGTCAAATATTTTGGCTCTGCGATTTTTGTAGCTCCCGTTATTAGCGATTAATTAACACGGGGCTAAGATAGCCCGTGACGTACTTTCCGCGTACGAAAACAGCCCGTAATAAGATAGTCTCGTCCAATCGTACTAAGATAGGGTTAATGTTTATTGGCATTGAGCTTATTTGACGGAGTATGCTCAATGTCGCAACCACTAGGTCAAAATTGAAAACCTTTCCTTGTTTCAAATAAATCAATAACCGCTGCTGCTTGCTGGAGTAAGAATTTCGAAACAATCCCAACACTTGTAATATCTGCGAAATCAAAATAAAAGTTCCGGGTCAAGTATCGGCCTTCGGCTTGTTCCGATGGTGCATTTGAACTTTGTATGTATTTGCATCTACAGTCCTAAAATGTGAACAGTTCCACAGAATAAAATACGTTGGATCTTGAAGCAATGACACCATCTCGTTTTGGAACAATTTTAATTAATATCTTTGTTGCTTTCGATGTATTGGTGGTTTGTTGTGCAGAATAAGGGGCAGTCGTTCATCACTTTCAATTGGGCAATATTGGTGTGTTAGCATAGAAGGTTGGGGCAATATTGGTGTGATAGCATAGAAGGTTGGGGCAATATTGGTGTGATAGCATAGAAGGTTGGGGCAATATTGGTGTGATAGCATAGAAGGTTGGGGCAATATTGGTGTGATAGCATAGAAGGTTGGGGCAATATTGGTGTGATAGCATAGAAGGTTGGGGCAATATTGGTGTGATAGCATAGAAGGTTGGGGCAATATTGGTGTGATAACATAGAAGGTTGGGGCAATATTGGTGTGATAGCATAGAAGGTTGGGGCAATATTGGTGTGTTAGCATAGAAGGTTGGGGCAATATTGGTGTGATAACATAGAAGGTTGGGGCAATATTGGTGTGATAGCATAGAAGGTTGGGGCAATATTGGTGTGTTAGCATAGAAGGTTGGGGCAATATTGGTGTGATAGCATAGAAGGTTGGGGAATCGGGATTACAGAATGATGAATTCCAAGAACATGATAGTGGATTTTTAGCTTTTGGCTGCTTTCAATAATCGAAAACGAATTTGATACTTGATTCTTGAATTTAGGTTGTCTATTTTACTGCCACTTTCCCTTTCTTAATGCTTATCATCCTTCTCGTACGAGGTGTGACTCTTCCAGGAGCAGCGAGTGGCATCCGCTTCTATCTCACTCCTGACGTATCTAAACTAAGAGACCCACAGGTGAGTACAAGACGCATTCACCATTACTATTGTGGACAAGGCTTACTAGAATAAACTGCATTGATGTCAAGTATGGTTGCTCATAAAATTAAATCAATATTTCATGTTGACAATGATCAAAAACCACGTCTTCCAATGTACTGCAGAGTCACGTTGGTGTTTCTTCGGTGATTCAGAGTGGTACTACTGTACAACCTTTTTTGTTTCTTGGTTCTAACCCACATTTCATGATTGCTTATGACTAGAAATATGGGAAAATTACATTTTTTGTTTTCAAAGTTTGTTTTTTTGGTTTGGAGAATGAGTTACTTAAATTATTAAATTTCTGTGAAAATGCAGCAAGTTTGGAAATTAGATTTAGTTTGGAAATTAGATTTATGGATTATGTGTTCATCGAGCGTTGTTAGGTGTACATATCTAATCTATCCTTGGGTCGGTATACAGGACATTGGTAGAGAATGTGGTAAGCAGTCTGAAAATCTGAACCACATGCACAAGATGGTGAGTCGGCGAGGTCCCATTGGAACATGTTGCTATTGAAAAGTTCCAGTTGGCAAGCGATTGAACTTCACCCATTCCTTTCAAGTTAGTTTTGCTGCGGATGGAGCATTGAGAAGGACCGTGAACTGAATTGGTCTCCCGACTTCTTTTCATTTGAATACTATTCCAATCTTCGGAAATGTGGAAGTTGGAGTTGCAAATAGCTGTAGCCATGGCCACCTGGAGATGCGGCCTGATTTGTCACATTTTGCAGATTTTGATTACAGCTACTGCTAGTGCTTGACTGACATTTTTTGAAATCTTTTTACTTTTTGCGGTTTCCTAATGACATAAAACTTTTTTGTTTTATGAAAGCGTAAAAATCTAATTTTTAGAAAATTTTATTTAAACGTTCGCCCAAAGTTAGAAAAACCTGGAATTTTTTGCAAAATGTGACAAATCAGGCCATATCTTTAGATGGCCATGCTGTAGCTTGGCCGGAAAAAAGGCGTCGAGATTTCAAGCGGTGGGGCCTTTCAAGGTGCGATTTTAAAACCATCTGGTTGAGGAGGTTGTCATCCCTTGACATAGCATGTAAAACCAACCTATGTACGTGATTTTTCCCTACGCAAACTAGCTGGAGGAATGCCTGATGGTACCAGCAGAAAGTCAGTTGGAGTGGAAAACAGGCAACCGGCGATTTTTCTCATGGTAGTGTTGAGGGCAGTGTCAATTTTGCTAGTGCGTACGCTGCGGCACCAAACGGAGAGAAGCATATTCGGAGGTAAACAAGTGCAAGAGCACTTGTAAGGAGTATGGAGTAAGATTGGGCTTCGGGATCAAATTTTAAATCCCGGGATTGGGATTTCCTGGGATCTTTACACCTGAACCCCGGGATTTTTTGAGATTAACAAAGTATTAAAATACACATGCAGGCTACATAAAGCACATTTATTTATTGTAATACTTCTTGCTATTGAGATTTTTTTGACTTCGATACTTCGGTGGTGTGGTTTTCTTGCAGGAGCAATGCTGTCACGTTATGCTCTTGTGTGAGATATTCCAACATGTTGCATTTGGCTTTGGTAAGGCCAGGGCTGCGATTTTTTCTTTCTTGCCGAACGACCAAAAATTCTGCGTTTGTTTGTCGAATAGTAATATGACGTCACAGGAGTCAGATTATAAATAAGCGTTTGGTCGCCAGTTACCGCACAAGTTGTGTGGTATCAGAATCACTTACTAAAGCTTTTAATCGCACGCTGGTTGAGTGATTGCAAAGGAGTATCAAGCGCTAAGTTATGTACCTACCGGACATGTATACAGCCCTCGAAATTAGCTTGTATCTACGACGGCAAAAACATTGCCGTCGCCAAATCAACAAACCTTGGATTACGGCGGCAATTGCCGTATGCTTTAATGTTTAATCAAACGAATTTTATGCGTTTCTTCATCGCGTGTCACACGGCGGTAGCCCAGAGCATCACGCAAGCTATTTTATGCGCTGACAATGCTCTTGTGAACTGTAAAAAGTTTGCAACCTTATAAATACCGGCTTATTGTTACGCAAAAGTTATTTTTTCATCGAATGCTTATTGTTTACCGATGTCGTTGCGAATATAAATTATAGTGAAAGAAGATACAGTTAAAAAGTAGAATTTACCTGCTATAGATTATCAAACAAAAGGAAAAGTTAGTGTGGTATTTTGCAAAATTTGTAAAGAATTTTATGACGGAAACAAATTGGAATTAGAAAAGCTACCGGGTCAAGTTAAAAAAGTAGTACGAAATTCGATAAATGGTTCTTGGGCAGTAAAGTAATGCTTCCGATCATATGGCATCGCGCGTTCATGAACGGGCAGTTTTGCGTCTTCAAGTATTCTAGTGACGAAGCGGCAACCTCATCCTCCGATACAGTATCTGATAATTCCGATTCTGACAGCTAGTTCTTTATCAAACAGACTCGTGTTTGCTCGCAGTGTCCCAATTGTGCCGAAATTATGTTAGTGTAAACGTAAATCGAGGCAATCATCTCGCAGTGAGCTATTAATTTGTTACTGGTACCTGGTTGAACAATTAACGTTATTTTATGATAATTGAATTCAACGTCGCTAGATGTCGAATTAATGTAAAACAAACGTAAATTTCTTCTTGGGCAGTGATACGCAGGCATCAAAATTCGTTATTTTTGCATTGACTTCACGTCTGTAGACGTTGAATCAATGTAAAATGATGACTTTTTGCTGTCTGGGTAGCCTACGCAATATAACCCTCCAGGAAATTTAAATCGATTTGTTCTGTTAACTTACTTTAAAGGTAACCCAAAATTAACTTACTTTTCCTCCCTGAGTTATTTAAGGTGAATTAACGTAACAGCGTGCGTATCGCTACTTTTGGTATTATTACATCACAACAAATCAAACAGTGCGGTCGTGATAGACTACTCTAGTATATTTTTCGCTTCTCGTTTTTTCGATTCAATGTCTACAGACGTTGAATCAATGTAAAAACGACGGGTTTTGCTAGCTAGGTTGTGTGCTTTTGTGAATGCAAGTGCAAAATCGCCCATTACGTAATCACAGAAACCCTTTTAGTGGAAGGAAGTCGAGTTGCAACCGTGTTTATCTGTCTACTATTCTTTATTCACATTGCAAAAAAATTCTCCATTCTTGGAACAACAAGTGCATAAGTCAGACATAAATACAAACTCGCATAGACGTTGACAAGTAAAAGTAGCCTACTTCGAAGAAAGTTAGAAACCCGTTGTGTTGAATAGCACGAAACGTGTGGGGTGAGATATTTAATGCCAGGCGTTAGAACTTCGATCAAAGCATTTTTCCGCAGTGTTCAAAATGTTCCTTTCCATAAAAATAGCGGCTTTTTTCATCTGTATTTCTGAACGTCTGGTCGGAAACTAGGCTGTTTTCTACATGTGAAAAACTTTCATAGCAAGTATCTAACAGTCATTTACCAGAGCAATATTGTTAATTAGCTCAAACTGCGAAATACAAACTGGCATAGACGTTGACAACTTATCGTAGCCTAGGTTATTTCATCTATAAAAGAAACCCGTTGTGTCGAATAGCACGAAACGTGTGTTGCGAAATGTTTGATGCCAGGCGTTGGAACTTCGATCAAAGCATTCTCCCGCAGTGTTCAAAATGGCGGCGCTGACGCCTTGGGAGTTTCTCGTGTGAAGCGTCGCTTTTAGACCTTGCTTTGAAGTACCTGGCAAAGGAAAGTTTACGTAGGTCAGCATTCTTATGATTGGATCACGTGATGCCCCCCCCCCCCGATTGTTTCTCGACCTGACGATGTTTAGTCCTCTCTCAGTTTTTTTCCTTTTTATTTTCCTTTTTTTTTTTTTCTGTAAGGCACGGCGTTTGTCGAATAGTGATGGCGCGTGTCGAGTGACCTCGTCACCGAAAAAGGCAAAAATCGCAGCCCTGGGTAAGGCCTTCAACGTTTAGCTGCAAGATAGTTACTCCGACAGGAGAATGAATTTTTCTCGTTGGACACCGGGGCCGAGGGTTTATCCTTTTACCACCCCAGGTGCCCTGTGAGTTGCGGTATCTGATTGTTGCCATTCGCTTCATTAATTTGAATTACCAGGACTCACCACGAGGAGGTTGGCAACATGAGTCCATTCAATACTGACGCAAAAACATGAGAACATCCAGAGTATCATCGTTAAGACGATTTTTAATTTTGCTGGCTAAATATCCAAGAGCTGAAAATGCACGTTCAGCCTCAACAGATGTTGGCATGAATACTGGAAAGTTTGGGTGTTCATCAGGACAATTATCGTTTCTAGCACTAACGTTCATCTGATGAAAGTGAAAGTAAAAGCAACACTAAACAGGTTGATTTATTGCTTTACTGACGTTTCGCGCACCATGACAATGCGCATCCTCAGAGCGAATAATGTACAAAATAAATATTACAAAGTTATATACTGCAGTGCGATTGAAGGCAGGAAAAAATAAAACACACAATATTTTAAAGATTGATGATGTGTGAGCGGTTACTTTCCACATTAAATTACGTAAAACTTCCAACAATAAACATAATTCGAAGCAGTGAAGACCAACAGAAATTCGAGACGAAATTAAATTACAACAACGTTTCCAACTGTGTTCAAATAGGCATGAAGCCTGCTTGTCAATCATTGTCTTGACACGCAGGCTTATTCCATTGAGCTTCACTCTTAGGTGAGGGCATGGGTTGTGTGGTAGGGGGTTTCCATTAAGAAAGACCGACAATTAGCACGTGGATTCCATGTTGCACAGGTGAAAAAGTGTGACGGTAGTCTTTGCCAGGCTCAGTTTCAACCTCCACAACCTCAGGTAGTCTGCGATTTGGGCGATGTCGTCTGTGAGGGCTTCCTCTACCACAGTGGTTCCCAACCTGGGGTCCGTGAGAAAGCATTTGGGGGTTCGTGATTACTTTGATGAATTTTGGAGAGAAAAAACGAAAAGCGATTTTTTTACTTTTATTTCTCTCTGTAAATGCAAATGTGTCAAGCTCAAGCCCGCGAGAATAAACTGTAGGCCTACTGGTAGGCTATGCACTAAAATAAATATATGATGCTGCCTGCATTGCGTACGTACATTGACCTTAAACTACATCTACCGCAACGCATGTCAATTACAGTTAAGTCAGGATTGACTCGTCTGTTACGTAATAGAAAGCAGAGAGAAAAATTTTGCGCACATTTGGAAACCCTGCAAATCTCATTTCAACGTTATTTTAATTTAGAACACCCGCCGAACGAAGTTGAAACATGGATTCGAAATCCTTTTCTTTTTGCCTTGAACAATATTAGCGATGACGATCTCAGTAAAGATGACCTAATTGATTTGAGATCAAAAGAGTTATTACGTATTGTACTTTATTCAAAAACTGTGGAAGAATTTTGGTGCTCACAAGTCACAACACTGCAAACCTATCCATTCTTGTCAAAGCAAGCGATTATTGTTTTGTTACCGTTCATAACCACTTACCTTTGCGAGGCAGGATTCTCAGCTCTTGTTACAATAAAAACTAAACATCGAAATCGCCTGGACGTTGAAGATGACATGCGTGTTGCATTGTCAAAAACTCAACCACAGTTCAGTCGTTAGTTCAGGAAAAGCAACAACAGTCCTCTCATTAAATTTGCTTACGTTGAAAAAGTTTCGGCATGGCACTTTGGGTCACCTTAATATTCAAATACTGATGACATTTCTTGAACAATTGATTCATTTTCTTATTTGAGCAACTATTTAACCTGATATTTGCCGCAGGAGTCATAGCTGCAATGCAATATGACACAGTAACTTACAGTAGTTGAGTAGCGTTAATAGTATGTTAGGCCTAATTGAGTTTCAGGCAAAATTAGGTAGGGGTCCGCAGAATTAATAATTTGTCTAAAGGGGTCCGTGACAACAAAAAGGTTGGGAACCACTGACCACATGCCAGGACTTGTCAGAATGGAATAGTGCCAGATCATCAGCATAGCCGTACTGGCGTGACGTAGTCTCTGGCATGTCGCTAATGTAGATGTTAAATAGTAGGAGTGATAAGCATGATCCTTGCGGAACACCGTTTCTTTAGCGGCAAGGCCGGCTGCAATGCCCATCACTCGTCTTCAGTAAAAAGGTCCTATTTTCCAGAATATTTGTGGGAAATTGCACAACATTTTTGTCTGGAATCATAAGGAGGAGCTTTTGTGTTAGTCCTTGGTACCAAAAAACATCAAACCTTCATAATCGCTCAACTAGATGTTCAATCAAAAATGATAATTACTTTGTTCCTCTGTATGTTACTACAAGACTTCAACGAAGCATCAAGTATAGTGGAGTAAAAATATGGAACTCAATCCCACTAGATATTAAAAAAAAATCTTTTGACTCATTTAAAAAACTTTACCAAAACTATCTAATTGCAGAATATTAAAGTTGATTGCAGTGTAATTTACTAATGTGGACCGATACTCTTTAAGCTTTTAATCTTTGACCATCAACACCTAATATTGGAACTTGTAATTTTGATATATCATGGATGCAAGTTTGTTTCTGTCTTGACTCTTTGTTGCTAGTGTAGATATTTTAGTGTAATGTTTACTAAATGTTTATCATCGACTTGGCTGAGGGTGGCTGCTTAACTCGAAGACCATCATGGTCACTTCGCAGCTTCCCGTTGTGATTTACTTACTTCAACGATGCAGTGTACATTTGTAATTTTTCTTTGTTTCAATTGTGTTCGTTAAACATGCTGCATCATTTAATGATTTTTCTGTTATGATATTGCACAACAAAAATTAAACTAATCAATCACAGTGTCATAAGCAGCAGTGAGGTCCACCAAGGTAAGTCCTGTCTTGTTGCCCTTCTTGAAACTTTCCTCAATATCCTCGGTCTGCTTGACTGCTTGAGCCGTTCAGCGTCCGTGCCGAAACCCAGCTTGTTCTTCAAGAAACTGAAGATCAACAACTGGTTCGAGTAGTTAGCAGGAGCCGTTCCAGGACCTCATATGGGACGCAGAGTAATGATATCGCGCGATAGTTCTTGGGATCATCAGCTAGCTTGTTTGGTTTAGGTAATGCCACTACAATGGTTTTTCACCAGATTTTAGGTATGGCCTGAAGGGTTAGGCAAGCAAAATAGAAGATTTTCAACCACGCCATTTGGTGCCACAAGGAATAGGGATGTTATCAAGCTCTTGTGCTTTCCCGCTTTTAACTTGCTTGAGGAGCTGACTATTGACTAATGGCTATCTCCGCTTGGGGCGTTCCAGAGTCTGATGCATTGGTACTTCACTGCAAGGGTGTGTTTCTTATTTGCCACTTTACGTTTGCTATTGGCTAGGAACTGTTGTGCTATGGCGTTAGCAGTTACAGGGCATAATTTAGGATTGGAGGTATGGCCTGTAAGGCGATTGAAAGTTTTCCAAGCAGTTCTGCTTGAGTGGGTGAAGTCAATGCCTTGCACTGTATCTTCCCAACGCTGCTTATGTTTTACGTTGAGGTTTTCCAACAGATCAGTGGCAGTCATGGACGTCTCTTCAAAGCTTTTTGAGGCCAGGAACGCATCATAGCGTTTGTTACATTTTTAATCCCAGGTAGGGATAAACTGATGACGAAAACCACAGGAGATGGACTTTTTGCTGCCATGAGTAAAGTTTGCAGGAGGCTTTGTAAAACTTCTCCAACCCGTCAGATCTTGGTTCTAGAAGGTGGCGGGTTTTCTTTTCAACCAGGAGTGTAAATCACTTGATTAGAGAACTTGGTCTTAAAAATACAATGTGAAGTTGTTGATGCCTTGACTCAAACAATGAAACTTGCCGGATCCATCTGTTCGAGTCACTGAGCAGCGTAAGCGCCATCTAAATTTTTCGAGCGTTTTTGCCACAGATAATGGACTTTGCTTGTATTGTATTCAACTGGCAAGTAGATGGAGATTTCAAAATGCTGGCATTCGTAATGCGTGTCTATCGCAAGTTTATCACGTTTTTATGTTATTTATGCCATTGAGATAGTGAGGATACTTCTGCACACAACCATAGACGAATGTGGCAAAAACAAACCGACTTTTCTGTTGGGAAAAGTGACGTCACATAAACCCTTTGATTGACCGTGGTAAAATATTGATTTGCACATAAACTGGACCTTATCAACCAATTTGTTAAAACATTGAACAAATGCTCAGATGCATTCAAACACATACAAATAATACTTTCTAAGATTTCTAAAGCAAAAATAAAAGCTGGTATTTTACAAGCCAGCAGACAAGAAAGATCCTGGAGTGCAAAACATTTCTTAAAGAATAAACAGAAAAGAAGAGAAAAGCTTGGAACAACGTTTCAACGCACAACGTGAAGAAGTTTCAATAAAACTCGTATTACGCTACCAGCCACCATTCCAGGGATTCGAGGAAGCTAAAACACCACACGAAGCATTATGCCACGAAATTCCAGTCATGCGCTGGGTAGCTCGAGAAAGCAATGACCATTTCTGCCCATTAGGATGTAAGTTCATCAACTTACATTGCAACACCAACAAGTAACCATTGTTGGATTGTGGACAGTGGTATACTCTTCAGCCAACTCTCATGGTCCACAAGGTGCGCTACACACTACAGCTGCTATCCAAGTGAAGCCTGCCGACTGCCGTATGTTCGATTGTTACAGCAAAGTAGTTACTTTGATATTTCACAAAATTCATCCGCTTGTTGCATAAAAGTAGTAGCCAGTTAGTTTAGTAAAATAGGTTTATGTTGATATCACAGACACTGTATTGTAAACAGGAGTACTTTTCTGAAAAATCAGTTTCTTTCATCTAGCGTGAAATCTAGATTAGCTACACCTATATATGATGTATTAAAGTTGGATAGGAAACCAAACATTCTGCGTCTTTTGATAATAATTAAATGAAGCTTTTACCATTTGTGATGAGATATGGACGTTGGAGCCATTTGCACCCCTGCAGAAAAAAGAGGGATTTTGAGCTACCTCAAAACATGAAAAAAAAATAATTTGCATGTAATATTGTTTTCACCAAAAAGAACACTTTAACCCTATATGGACATTTGTGACAGATCTGTTACGTTTCAAATTATCGCAATTTATTTTACTGTAAAAGCATTCATAAGTTTTAATTTTGAAGAATTTGATTCTGTGACATTTGACTATAGTGCTATTTCATTTTGGAAACACTGCGGTCTCGCTTCACTGATTTTTTTCGAACACAAAGTTCTTTGAGTCAGGTTCATAGCAACAGCAGCTTAGCCTAGACGTTCTCTCGTAAAGTTTTGGATTTTCGAAACACCCAGGTGCGTTGGATTTTTTGTTTTATTTGAAAAAAAAACTGTTGGAGTAGTTGATAACAAAATATTTCATAAATGATCTTTATATATGCTACAGTCATCCTAAGTTCAAACGTAACAAATCTGTTGACTTCGTCCATCATGCAACTGTTTTTTTGACCTCAAAACTTTTGTTTTGTTAGATTTGTAATCAATAAAGTTTTATTTTCATAGGTGCAAAATGAATGCATGATCTTTTTACGGAAAAAATCGGTATACAACACCAGTTGGTGGAAAAAGAAAAGATTAATGTTTTGATATTTTGGAGTCTGACACTAAGACTGTTCCAGTAGTGGACCCTTCTACCTTTGTTGATGTGCCAGATGACAGCTTTAGTGATTCAGGTAAGTTTTATACAAATAAACACTATCAGTGAACACGTATAATGGCTGGCCTTCCATATAACCAAGCATTAACTCAGCTTTAGTGGACTTTGTCACAAAAAAAACTTACATGTACTATTGTACTGCAAAAAAATCCATTCCATGTTATAATGATAACCAGAGGCCCACACAGCGACGACAACTAAAAATATAAATCATACCTCTCTACTATCAAACTGATGTGTTCGATATATACTCTGATGGTAAAAAGGACTCTCCACCATGCTCTCTTGAGCCACATTGAGTTTTGTATTTGTTTGAAAATGTCTCACTTATTTCTCAGTCCCACAATAGGTAATGTTTGTACAATGCATAATTGCATATGTATGTCAAATTCATAAATGGAAAATGATAGTGATTCTTGTCATTTACTTTTATACTGCAGCTTTGTAGTATTTTTCCTTACTCTTTTACAACTTGTTATTTTTAGATGAAGGCATAATGGAATCCATCAATCCATCAATCCACCAACAAGGACAACCAAACCACCCTGTTCAATTTGGAGCTGTGTAAGAAAAAGTCCTTCCATGAGAAACACCCCTTCGATGACCACTGTGAGTGAACAAGCTGACCCACATTTCATCATCAGCCAATTACTTCAAACTGTTATATGATGAAGCTATTGTGGAGCAGTCCTATTAGTATTTGGTCCAGTTAGACCCTTCCAAACGTCTCGGAAAAACAGCTAAGAAGTTTGCATATATATTTACAAAGAAAGGGGATTATGCAAAATGTCTGGCTGGACAAGCTGCCTATACTTTTGTTAGAAGTGTGAAGAACACCTTTGCATAGACAAAACGAAACACTGTTTTGAAATTCCACAAAAAATGAACAATTTTGTGCTGTTTGAGTGAAAATAAACTAGTTGCTTGTTACTGTTTATTGTGTGCTTTTGTTGCTAGAGCGCCTGACGTTACAGATCTGCTACGTTTCAAAATTCTGTAGGTAGTGCGAATGTGCCTGACGTAACAGATTTGCTACGTTTGAAAAAAAATTAAAGTACTCGAAAAAAAAAAATTTAAAATAGCCTACAACATGTTTTGACTGGACTAAAATGTTTTCAAAAAATAGAAAAAAAATTTTTTTTTCAACTAAACGATAAATTTGTCCATATAGGGACATCTGGCACCAACAAAATTCCAAAAAAGTGTTTTTAAGGACCACCCTAACCCGCAGTTGATTTTTTTGATACAGCACCAGTATTGCTTTTAAGCTTTTATTTATATTTTTCCGAATCTTATTATTTGACTTTCAATCACACTACTTGTAGCTACACTTAATGTAGAAGTTTTATTTGAATGACATAACAATTTTCTGGACAAAAAGCGCAAATTAATGGCAAGACAAGTGACTGAAACTACTTTTCAACTAAATGCTCTACAAAAGCAATCGGTATCGGAAACAAAATAATCAACTGCTTTCACCCTTTTTCACTGACTTGATTAGCTATTTGTAATTTAGGTTATCATTAAATTCCTAAAAACCAGTTGCTTACACAATTCAAAAAATATATTTCAAAAGTGTAGATACAAACGACCTGTTTTAGCCTGATGCTGCGAGTTCGCTGTGGTAGGCTACTAGCGGTTTGTCACTAGCTTTCGGAACACAATTCCCTAGTTATGTGCAATGGCAAGAAATGTATGTATTTGGGGACCTGGTCACCGGATTCATAATGTAAACCATCAAACAAGCAAAGCTGTGCATCAGGGCAATTTTTGTAAAAATGAACTGAGAATTTCACACTTCACAATCATTCTTGCTGGTCAGCTGAAACCGTATGTGGCCAATAGGACACCTTGGTCAAAACGGCTTAATAAACAAAAAATGAAAAACTATGTAATTTTTTTATGATAGAAGAATGAAGGTGCAAGTGATAAACGTTGAAAGACAAAAGCAAAAAATCCTAATCTTAAACCTTTTAGTGATAAAATATATAAAATCAAGTTTTGTTTGTTACATATTATGCATTTTCGCATTAACTCTCTTTTCTAAAAAAAAAAGTTCTAACATTAACAAAAACATTTGAATTTTCGTTCATTTGTAGGCGTAACCAATCAGGAAATGACACTTACACCCCAGGAACAAAATTGAGTTATACAGAATACAGTGTTATATAATTATAATGACTTTGCCAATTAAATATCCTAGTTTAGGTGATCTAAAGTTTGTATATTCATGCCAAAGCATATCCAAACGAACTGTGGTTGTTCAGGTGTGGATTGATGCTGGAACTCAAATCTTTTTTTCGTTTGCCATTTGCTTGGGAGCATTAGTATCTCTTGGAAGTTATAATAAATTCAAAAACAATTGTTACAAGGTAAGCAGAATTGTGACATTAATTAAGAAGAATTATTGTATGATAATTATACCAGTAGCCTACAGTATCCATGCAATGGAAAAACACAATAGGATTACAGACCCAGACAGCCACCAGATCTGGTAAAGATCTCATCAGATTCGTACCCGATCTGATGAAGACCTGGACCAGGTGAAGTGGCTGTTCAGGGAATGACTTTTAATTGATGGAAAACGTGAGTCAATCATAGGAGTCAATACAAGATTTGGTGAATGAAATGGTATGAAAAATGGTTGGGTTCACTTGGCTTACACAAACATTATTGACGCACACTTTAACAAAGCGACAAAATAGGATTTGTTGTATATGACTTGTAGCCCTGAATTTAATCTTCCCGCTTTGACAGGACTGTGTTGTTCTGAGCCTGGTAAACTCTGGCACCAGTTTCATCAGTGGTTTTGCGATCTTCAGTGTGCTCGGATTCATGGCAGAGGAACAGGGCGTCGACATTTCCGAAGTTGCCGAGTCAGGTTTGCAATTTTCCAAACTAGTTTCCAAGTTATTAACTAGACTATTTATGTGTTTAAGTTTTGGAACGCCCTTGTCCTGCAACTGGATTTAAGTAGTCTATTTTACAGTAATCATGAAATTGATGGGGTGGCACAGCGAAAAGCTCGTTATCCAATCATTCATTTTGGATCTACCCCCGGCTATGATATAACTGTTGAATAAATATCGATCTCCTTTACTCGCGTGTAGACTTCTCGCGAGTTTATGACGCCAATCTCATTGGTGACGATTAAGTGAAATAGAGATGGCTTTGCAGGACCCGGTTTGGCCTTCATAGTCTACCCGAGAGCAATCGCAATGATGCCAGCTTCCCCGGTGTGGGCTGTGCTATTTTTTTTCATGCTACTACTGCTTGGTCTAGACAGTCAGGTGAGGTCAAAATAGTTGTGTTGATGCTTTTAAACTTGTTTATATTGTTCATCATTTATCTTAACCTATTCAGATGGCCAGCGCTAAGCTGTAGCGCTACATTGACAAACGTTCAATATCAAATCAACTAACAATGATCCAATTTTCTTTCATCGGCACTTGCTGAGAGGAAATTGTTTACATACTGCAACCCTAGAAACAACCGGTGAAAAATGCAAACCAAAATTGTCAACCTTCCGTTGCCTGACTTATGTCAGTAATTCAATGTAGTCGTCCGTTTAAGTACTTTTTTCGAATAAGCAAGCAAAAATTGTCAATAAATTTGGATTCAACTTCATCGAGATTTTTTATCAATTGATTTTAGAAATAAAATCAGATATTGCTAAACTTTACTTTTCAACTACTCCTGATATAAAAGTAAAAAGTCGCCAATTAACAACTGTATTAACAAATTCAAAACATATCATCGATAAGTTTGAAGATCTACGGTATGGAAATTTCATCGTACCGATATGTTTGATGTGCAGCTGCGGGCATGTGGAAAAAATTTAAACAAGTTGTGGGCTACAATAATGACACTTTGGATGAGTTGGTATTTTTGAAAAAAGCTACACAGCAAACCTGAGCTGCAAACCGGAACACACCACCCCTTGATCTCTACTCAACAAATCATTGAAAGCAATTTTCGAAACACTTTTCCAAATATTTTTGTTGCTTTGAAAACTTTTGACGTAAACTGGTAGGCTACTTACAGCGGTTGCTAGTTGACAACCTATTTTTAGGGCACAGAAATTTCTAAAAAATTGTTTACGATTCACCATCAAAACCATGGCCACGCTCAAAACCGATTGAACAGCCTATGCATGATGTGCATTAAATCAGACGCTGCAAAATCTTCATTACTTGACGCTGGGACCCGCAACTTTGTATTGCAAAAGGTCCAGAATAGATTGAATGCTTTGATTTTTTCTCCACTTATACTAAAATTACCAGCTACAATAAGTTCGATTTGCATCATGATTGAAACGAATAGGCAGGGCCTCCAAGAGCCCTGCCGGGCCCCGGTGCAGATGTTGCTGCCGGGCCCCCCAGCGCGACATGTCGCGTGATATCTCACCAATCACAAGCAAAATTTGCGGTGCGCGTTCTTACAAACGATAAATTAGGTTAAAGTATTAACACTCCATTATTTCACAAACAATGCACTATTGTAAATATAACTTTAAATTCACAGATACACACCAGTTATACACAAAGATAGAATACTGTAAAATGCTAAAACACTACATAGTGTAAATATAGCCTCAATAGCTTTGTCAGATACGGAATTCTGCCCTAATTTGAGGAAAAGTTTATAGCTGTTGAAAACAAAAAATTGTATTTTGGAAATTTTTTTTAGTTCTGGGCAAAGATCAAAACCCTAAGTTTTCCTAACTCTGGCAACACCTGATTGTAACCATGGCAACAAGTGGGTAAAATCAGCCATTTCGAAGATAAAAATTGCAATAGGCTACTATCCGACTAGCATTGCATATGTGTGCATACAGCTTTACATTAACATAGGCCTACAATACCATTTCTGACCTTAAAATCTGCAGAGACTAGGGCAGCAAACTTAGGATGAATGCATTGCTATTGTTCATGACATTAAGAAATACCAACTTCATATAAGAAATACCAACTTCAAAATAGAAAAACATTTTATGCAAAATTGACCTTAACACGCAAATTTAAACATTTTATTGGCCCCCTGAATGCAAAAAAATGAAAATTTTGTTTTAAAAAAGGGCATACCCATGAGGGGGCCCAATCAAAATACAAAACTAATATTCATATAAAAAACAATATTTTATGCAAAATCGACCTGAGCACGCAAATTTAAACATTTTGTCGGGCCCCCTTAAACTAAAAAATTGAAAATTCTGTAATTTTAAAAAAGGGCATAGCCTAGGCTACCCATAAGGGGACCCCATTCAACATACGGAACTAATATAAAAACAATATTTTATGCAAAATTGTTGAAATCAATCTTTTTATCGCGTGAATTTAGACATTGTTTCGGACCCCCTTAAACTCACCGGGCCCCGGTGCAATGCACCGGTTGTCCCCCCCTCTTGTGGACCCTGCGAATAGGCTACTGGCACGCAGACTTGTCAAGAAGATGAGACGTCATCACCAACCCAACAACGGCTCTTTTAAAATTTCACTCAACAATCAGACAAAAGTGGATAACAGGATCATCAGCAAACACGCCCGCACTGCCCAAACACTACATAGGTAGGGTAGCCTACTTTCAGCAGTCCTGGATGCCCAGCACACTGCGAATCTATCATTCAGGACGTCGATCACCTGGTCAAGGATTTCCCAGTCACCGAAATCAGTGTCGGATATGGAGCAGTAGGCTATGTGTAGATGTTGATGGGCTATATGACAGTATATATGTGACGACATTTTTAAACACTGGTTGAATGTGCCAAAGGCACCGCGTATGAGATGTGCAAACTACAATCTTTTCTAGACAAAATAGTGAACAACCTTAGCAATTTTGCTGCTAGTGCAGTCGAGTGAATTTTGTTGATTTTCATATTGAAAGAATAATTTTTTTTTCATATGTTGTTAAAATCTAAACAAGGAATTCAATTTCACATTGAGGAAACTTAAAACATATAATGGTACAATGCATGGTATGTATGGTAATAAGCATAAAAAAGAAATTTTGAAAAAAAAAATTTATGAGGCCCGTTTTACCTATTGTTTCCCGACCAGTCCTGTGTTCTCTCGGAGGCCCTGGGGATGCCACAAAGTATTTTTGTCTTCTACAGAGTTCCGTTAGCCTAAAAAGGTTGAGAACCACCATAGTAGCCTACACACTCGCTCAAATAAAGAATTATCGAGACAAGTCTAATACACATAATTTCAAATATGCAATTAAGCCGATAGCCTGACTTACACAGCTGACAACTTCAAAGCAAAAACCAAATGTCTATCTGAGTGGTGAAAGGGTCACAATGCTGCAATCAGAAGGGTCACAATGCTGCAATCAGAAGGGTCACAATGCTGCAATTCGACTTTCTGACGTTTTTTTTTATCTCAAAAACTTTATTTCAATAAGTTTGTTGGGTAAAAAAATCATTTTTTTTACTCACAATACCAGGGCCGGATGTAGACGATGGGGGCCCGGGGCACTTGGGGGGGGGGGCGTACGAAAAACCACCTCTACGTCTACAGTAGCATTAATCCAGCACTGCACTGCACAGCATTAGAAACTTCAAAGGCTGAAAGAAAAAAATTAATAACACAAAATCACATTTTTTCCACGTAGGGGGGCCCGGGGTATCTGCACCCTCTGTCCCCCCCCCAAATCTGGGCCTGCACAATACACATGCTATTATCTTGTAAAATATTTTGGCTCTGTGATTTTTATAGCTCCCATTATTAGCGATTAATTAACACGGGGCTAATATAGCCCGTGACGAGCTTCCGCGTACGAAAACAGCTCGTACTAAGATAGGGTTAATTGTCCAAGAGACAAAAACAATTGAGAACCAACGGTTTATAATGTCTACCGGTCAAAACACTCCGTCTGTTGCTGCGACCTACAGATTACAAATACCCGTACTGCAATTTTCATTGTAGTCAGTTATAGCATTTTTTAACCATATTTACAAGAGTCTGAACAAATGGAATATGGATTGGTCAAAATGTTACCGCTTTGATACATTATTCCTTTCTATTTGTAGTTCGTGGAGACGGAGGGATTCATAACGTCTGTGGTTGACTTGTTTCCTGGCCACCTACGCAGAGGATATAACCGGGAGATTTTCATTGGAGCTACGTGTTTCCTCTCTTATCTGGTTGGCTTAACTATGGTCACTAACGTGAGCAGATTGTTGCTTTTTTGCATGGGTGTATTTTAATCGTACGTTAACATTGACGAATACATTGTGCAACCGGCAATCTTCAAACATTTTCTATACAAAGAATGAAATTATTTCATATCTTATAATAATCTCATTGCGCAAGGTTTCCGATCCCGAACCATTGCCGGCCACGTATAAATAATGTTATGGTTTTATTTATTGTCGCTCTACAACAGTTAAGTCTTTCAGCGACAGGGCTCATGTTTAATTTTATGTCAGGTTTACGATGTCATCACGTTATTACCCGAGATAGTCTCACTGCGTTATGCAAGAAAGAACACAATCGGTACCGTTTTTTAAAATCTTTGGTTTGACCCGACTGGAATCGATCTCCGATCTACCATGCAGCACCAGAGGCGAAAGCGATAACCACTCGGCTACTGAGCTGGTGTCACTTGTAAAAGAAAATGCTTTATTTCATTGCACACCGGGAAAGCAATTTCATTAAAAAAGAGTTTATTTTTATTTGAGAAAGAGTTTGTGATAAAACCATTTTCTACTTTAGGTAGTAAAATACTGTAGGCCTACAGCGCAATAGCCGAAGGAAGTGACGAAGCGAGGTTAATCAGCCTAAACAGCGAAATTTGCATGGTACTCTCTATAAACATCAAAGGCAACAATAGCGTGAGCTGAGGTATTGTTCGAAACGAACTTCTTTTGTCGAAATAAGACGAAATCTTCTGAGAAAAGAAAGCTAATTTTGCTTCAAAACGATTTTTTTTGTAACGTTTGTATTTAAAAATTACTACGTCAAACCCATATTTAAAAAATACTCAAACGTAGAAAACTCGATCGGTTAAGCGCATGAAACTGTGACTGGGGTTTGTTTTGTTGAGCATGGCTCTAACGTTGAGAGCTCTTGAATTGCAATCAAGTGCCGGGTTTTTTTGAGTCTTCCTTGTACGAACAAAAAAGGTTTTTAACAAAACTTTCTGAGACAGACTCAAAGGATTCGATAAAAAAAAATCTAAAAAACTCTAAAAATTAAAATTAATTAAAATTAAAAAAATGTTTTAACTAAAAAACCTGATAAGATAGACAAAAAGTAATGCCAGATTCGAAATCTGCGCCGCTAAATTAACAACTGACATCAGCTGTCAAATTCAATCCAACCGAAACTGCGTTGGCCAGTGCACTATAGTGAACTCTGCAGCTTAATTAATTTCGCAACTTAGCAAATGCACTTCAGGGAAAGCCCTGTAATTTCGAGCAGTACTCTTCAAATTTTCTTGTTATGATGCGCCCTTAAAAATGTTGTGGCCAACTCATGTACCCTATGTTCGTACTTATGTACTTTGTTTGGCAAACTGCGGAACCACTGTACAAGATTTTTTAAGAAACAGAGGAAGTCACAAAGTTGCATTTGTTTTGATCAAAATTCAAGGTTTAGTTATAACATAAGATTCACTTTAGTTTCATTGTTGACTTGCATTTAGACCACTGTGTGATTCGGATCAACGCCCATTTTTATTTCATAAATGTTTTTTCGTTTGGTTGCGGTTTGTGAACAACTCTAATCAATAGTTAAAATAACACATCTCGATCCACTTCATTGGGAAAGGCGGGGGCTTTGTTCGAATTTGTGCTACGGTACTTTTTAAATTGGTTTAGTTTTGTGACTGAAAGTTCAAGGATGGGACTTTAAAAAGATTTTTGGCGAAAAGCCATGGGCTAAAAATATGGGTCATGAAGGGTTAAAAAGAAGACTTAATGTTGACCACAACAAAAAAAAATTCACCTCAACTCTCAACAACATACCCAAAAATAAAAAAAACTCAAGACTGGAAAAAACTAAACCCAAAAACAAACAACTCGCAAATTAAAAAAACAACCACTCAAACTCGAAGAGTTGAAATCAGTTTAAGCAGGTAAGTAGGTAGGCTATATACAGGTAAGTTGCAAGCATATGGTCAGTTATGGCGATGTCAGAAAATAAGTTAAGTTTTGCCGACCTCTGCTTTTTTTCCTTATAAAATGCCCAGTAGTGCTAATTTTTCCAAATCTCCGTGTCTGAATATGACCTACAAATCCATCTGGCGCTTTCTCATCATCATCATCATAATCCATCGTCGGTTTGTTCCCCACTAGTGGGGGTGGCCGATTGTTTCCGCGCAGCAATTGTTTTTATCCGTCTTCTCCATTTCACCCTGTCCCTTGCATCTTCCTCCTTCAGTCCGACTTTTTTAAATTCATCCTTCACTTGTTGTTTCCACGTTCTTCTTGGACGACCGCGTTTCCTCTTCCCATCCACCTTTAGATCTAGTGCCTTTCTAATAAAACTTCCTTCCTCCCTCCTTATCACATGTCCATACCATCTTACTCCATTTGCCCTTGCCATTTGGTCTATGGTCTCTCTCATCTCTAGCATATCCAACAATTCTTCAGTCCTTTTTTCCCTTCTCGTTTTCACCCCACACACTGCTCTCACCATTGACCTTTCCGTTCTTCTCAGGATTGCCAGTTCACTCTCTCTCAATACCCATGTCTCGCTACCATATAGCATTGCAGGCCGCACACAGCTCCGATATACTTTTCCTTTCATTCTTAGTGAAAATTTTCTGCCATACAACATTTCCCCACATTTCCTAAACTTTGCCCAGCCCAATTTTGCCCTTGTTGTCACCGCTGCTTCACATCCACCACTTCCATCTATCCGATCACCCAGATAACAGAAGTCTGTCACTGTTTCGATGCCATGGCAGAACTCATCATCATGGCCTTCCACTTCATTCCTTCCTTTACTGCATTTCCCACACACAAAACACTTCGCCAATCTTGTTGCGGCTCTCTTGACATTAGCACATCTTGCATGTACCCACTTTCCACATTCCTTGCATTGCATTGAATTTCTCATCACTCTCTTGCCACATATTCCACAGGGATCTACTTTTCTAACTGTTGGTTTACTGTTACTTTTCTAACTGTTGGTATTAATCTCCTTTCTGTTTTTTCCAATTCCAGAACTTTCTCATTGCTCTTCTTTTTAGTCCAAGAGATCTTCAACATTCTTCTGAGAAACCACATCTCAGCAGCCTCTAATTTTTTTTTCATTTTGTTACAATCATGTCGTCGTCGCATTCGCACCCGTAGTTCGGTCCGACAATCCACATATGTTTTAAAATTTTAATTTTGGGCTTTATTGTTATTTAGTAAAATAAAATGTGAAAAGTAGCAGTAAAAATATTTTACTCAGTAAGCTCCCGTGTACTGTAATAGAAGCCGGCACACTATTATTCATGGACATTGATAGGTTCGTCACGAGTTTTAAGTAATTTGAATTTAGGCATTACTGATTGTTGCGCTGCTAGCAAAAGTTGCAGACTTTGTTTGAATAAGGACCTTCTGATGATCCTCCTTTCAGTGGGAAACAGGCTGTAGAGGTTTTAGAGATTAATAACTACATTTGATTTAATTCGCTCTGCTTGGCTTTTTGCTTGGCATTGTGCACTTTTTGTAGTATTCAGTATTTATTGTTTATTCTCTAATTTATGTGCACAAGCGTTGTAAAAAAACGTTTTGAGATATCAATATTTGCATACATCGGATAATCGCTTAAAAAAACTGGTGAACTTGACCAATGACCATGAACCTCGTCTACAAGTAGGCTAGTATTGTTTCAAGTACCAGGGTTTAAGTACATTATTAGCATTTTAAGACAACACGAACAGGTTGTTTTGTTAACGTATTTCAAAACGTTTTTTGTTGCACCAGCTACTTTTTGTAGGTAGGCTACATACAGTAGGCTACATGTTTTATGGTAGGCTATACCTGTTGCTGAATTGAAGAATGTTTTACAAAACTGCTGTAATTGAGTAATTTTTCTGGGTGTCTTTAAAGTTCTTTTGTCGCCCAAAGTAGCATTTATTGTATGACCGTCACAAAGTAAGGTTAAATATAATTAAACATGCTCACCACATCTTTTACACATTACAGGGTGGTATGTACGTTTTTCAACTCTTCGACTACTACGCTGCCAGCGGTGTGTGCTTGCTGTGGGTCGCCTTCTTCGAATGCTTCGCCATTGCCTGGATCTATGGTTTGTTTTCATGCAAGCTAAATAAAACTGACAGGCCGAAAATCTTCCAAATACATCATTCAATTCAGCTGCTTAAGTTCTGTGTACACGAAGAAACGGGAAGATCAACCGTTGCTGTAGATCGACTCTTTGGGTGTACGCTTGAAGAACGCACTTTCAACGACAGCTCTCCAGTCAGCGGCAAGTAATGGATTGAACAAGTTACAAACAACAATACTTCACTTTGTCAATCTTGGAGGCCAGACCTGCTTCAGTAGTTCAAGGCCTCTGCAAGTATGCGAAATAGCCAGGCGTAAGCTTTTTCAGTCAGAGGATAAAGATTCTCACAATTGAAATCAAGATACTGTAACGTTTGTTTTTGTTTATTCAGCGTACATAGATAAATGCAGATAATATCACCACTGATATTTTTTTCGCGCACTGATATCACCATCATTATCAATGCAGAATGCCTACACGCTGTCTTACAGTACATTGAATAGTCAAGGGTAATGATTTTCCATTTGTGATACGTAGTCCCCACATATGATACTTGCCACAGCGCTGGAACAGCGAAATCAGTGAACAATTCCTAAGCAATCAGTGAGGCAATTCTTTGCCTTCAACGCAGGAAATACATATCATGTTGAGAAGAAACGTGTCAAATACAAATAGAAATTCTTGTTGAATTAGAAACATGTTATTTGGATTCGAGTGTTGACCCTGATGATTGCCGGGCCACCCAACATGAAACCTTACGTAGCTACACAAATAACATAATAAGAACCTACATACACACACACACACACACACACACACACACACACACACACACACACACACACACATCCCAAAACTGAATGCTTCGCGAAGCATGCGACACTTTGCTTCATGGAAAACAACGTGATCACTAATTTTGATACTGACACCAGGTCACTAATTGATAACGATTAAACAAAAAAGCACACGGTGCTTCAGCAACACCCATCCGCAGGTCAAGTATCGTACCAAGGTGGATGCTTTGCACGTAGACGTTTTTTTTAGTTAATTTAACATATCAAATGCAGTTACCGCACCCGTATTTATAATCTGCAGGTCGCTATAGCAAATGAGGTTTATTAACCAATCAGAAGCTAAAATTTAAATCAGCTGATTGCAGTCATGTGACTCATGCGCCTTAGAAAGTAAATTAATTGAACGTTTCGCCGTCGTCGGCGTGGTCTTCAGAGTAAGGAAAGTAGTTGATTCGATGACGGTGATTCGATTTTTCACCTCTGCAATTACTTGTTTTTCTTCTAAAAGCTGATTATCAAACGAAGTGCAAAGCAAGAAGCAAATCTCTGGCTGAGCTCTAGAAAGGTCACAATGACTGCAGTCAGCTGGTTCATAGGGAAATTTGTCCTTTGTTAAAGTTTCTACCGGTCAAAACACCACATCTGCTGCAGCGACCTGCAGATTACAAATACGCTTATTGTTCACTAAAATCATTGACAGGCTGTTTCACCCTCTTTGGGATCATCAGAAGGTTCTGAAAAGCATGCAAAGTAATATATCGGTAATACTTACGGATGTCAATAATCATAATGTTTATTTACAGTTTAGGTGTTTCATACTTTGCAAATTAACAGTCTCAAACTATTAAAATACTTCATTCCAATACCTCATTAAGCATAAAAAAACAGTTTTCAATTATACCACTGTTTTAAAACTGGTTATCCATGGGAAGACTTCAAAGTATAATTTTTTTAGTTATTGGAATCTACGAAAAGAAGCTTTATTTTGTATTATTTTGTATTGTTTTGTATCGTTTGTAGGATTTTTTTTGACAAATTTTCTTCAAAATATGTTATTGAAAGTTTTTTCCTAAATTTTGTTTCCCATGAATTGTAGAATAAGATCCCCTTAAAATGAAATTATGTCATTTACAAGTGGAAGTAATATCAATGTTTACGAGCTATAGTAAACTTGCACACTGGTTCGGTAAATACAAATCGATGAACACAATTGCATTACACCAAGTTGTATAACAAACCTGTTAAAAACTAGATAGGGCCTACAGCCTACCTACAAAAAAAGGCTCCAATCAACGTTTACGGATAGTCCGTGGGTATGTTGTATATTATTTGTGCAGGCGCAGAGCGCATGTGGAGCAACGTGTCCAGGATGATCGGTTACAGACCCTTCCCCTTGATTAAGTACATTTGGCTGTTCGGAACTCCTATTTTAACTACGGTAAGAATTTCAGTTATTTTGCAACTACTAGTTTCTAAAATTGCTCTTAGACGTTGTACTAAAGACTTTTTCAGTCGCATATTGTGACAACATTGTGTAAGACTTTTCCACAAAACAAGATTACCGGCCCGAGCACCATACCGATTTTGATGCAGAAATGAAGTTGTTGGTACTTTTTTTATGGAAATTTTTTAATCACGTAGTGTTTAGAGCAGGGATCTCTAACTTAAATTTCTTTGAGGGCCAAGTGCATACTTGTGAATTAACCTGAGGGCCGCAATACCTTTTTGTAATGTGGAAAGTTAAGCCTATCTTCCTGGCCAGTTCCGCCATTCTAAATTTTGCGGACGGGTACTACAGCCACGAATTTTTTATCCACAGTTTCCTTCCACAGGCACCTCGACTCCACAGCCTGGTCCCAGAGTGCTAAGCTGTTTGACCTTCCTCCGGGAGCATCGCCACTCCAAAAGCACACCGCTCCCGCCACCGTAAGTGTGACAGGCCAATTTTTTTGGAGTCTCTGACCTTACTATGTTTATTGTGCTCTTCTTGCAGTGTCAATTCTTTTGCACCCGTACGTTGTCTGTGCTGCTAAAACAGTTCATCACCGTTCAACAAGCAAAATAACACAGTAATGATTCAATAAAAGGGGATAGTAAGAACGTAGCAAGGACGTAAGGTCGCAAAAAAAATAGTAGTAAGACAGAGATAAAATAATATTGTAAAATCAAAAAAAGCAAACAGAACGACTTGGACCAGGAGAGCAAAAATGCAGTCCTGCAACCGACTCTCATAAAGCGAGGGGCAAACGAAATTCTTAAAGAACTGACTGCCGCAGAGACTATCGATGTTGCTATTGCGATAACGGCACAAGAAGTGAATAGGTAATGTGTGTTATGCAACAATATGGGCTTCTTGTACGTAATAAAAAGGCGCGACAATAGGCTGGCACTTGGAAGTAATGTGAAGTTTGATGGGCATTTTCAGATTTTTTAAGCATTTTTAGGGTAAGAAGTAGTTTCGTTTGGCGTTGATACACTTGAAACTCGTTCACTTTAGCCAGTTTTTAAATATGTTTCCGCATTAGTAAACTGGGTTGAAACCACTGGGTATTGCAGTCTATGGATATCGGACAGTCCAAAATCAAATGATTAACAGTTGGCTTGCTTTTTTCGCAATTTGGATAAATTGGTGTGTTTTGATTCAATAGTGTTGAATTGTTGAAGAGAAATTTGCCAGGGAGGGGTAACGTTAGATCGTCAATAATGTCTCCACTATATGGTAGATTTTTTGTCCACTCTTCTTTCCATTCATAATTTAGAATCATAGTTCTTGGTTGTTTGATTATAAAAAGGACATGATTTTAGTCGGTGGGTGTTGGTTTTATTGAGTTATGTTTTGTAATGGTGAGTTACTCCAAGTAGGTATTGCCAGCTTCTTGAAGTCTTTGATTTAATTTGACTGTGGTTTCTCTTCTTCTCGAATGTGGTCGGGAAATTCCGCTTATCGTGGGTAACCATTGTATTGGAGTCGACTTGAGCGCTCCGGTGATTGTGCGCACTGACTCTCGTAATTGAACGTCAACGTTTTCTGTGTGTGCACATCGCTCCCACACAGGAGCACAGTATTTCGCCACTGAATTGCACAGTGCTAGAGTGAAGTGTGCAAGATGTTTTGAGACGCACTCCAGCTTGCTCCAGATAGTTTTTTGAATAACGAATTGTTTGTTTTGAGTTTAGCTGCAATATTTTGGAGATGGTGTTTGGAGGTTTAGCTCCTGTCAAGTGTAACTCCGACATATTTGGAATGTTTTTTACATGGCAGTGTTATTCCTTCTGTTCTAATGTTTAGTCTCAGTTCTGTAAGGTGGTTGGGTGAAAAAGAGTTGCAATTGTTTTGGCGATGTTTATACGCAGCTACCATTGTTAAAATTTTCAGTCCTGATAAATCTTCAGTTAGTGTTTCTTCTATTGCTTGTAAGGATTTAGACTGGGTGGCAATAACCCAGCGTATCCAAATTTGAGTGACTTTATCGTCGGCATACCACTATGTCGACAATATGTTGAAGAGGGTTGGCGCCAGTACTGGTCTTTGAGGAACAGAAATTTTTAGGATGAACTTGATGAGTGAATAGAGTCAATCAAACATCACACGACTTTGAAGCGCTGACCTATATTGTCACGCCATTTTATTGCGTATGAGAAACCCATACTGCTGCTTCACAATCACATTGCCTATTTACTCCTTGTGCCATTATTGCAATAGCAACTTGATAGCCTATTTGCGGCAGTCAGTTCTTCAAGAATTTCGTTTTTTCCTTGCTATTTGAAAGTCGATTGCAAGATTTTTGCTCTTCAGGTCCAGGTCGTTCTGTTTGCATTTTTTTGTTTTTACAGTGTCTATTTGTTCTTACTGCTATTTCTTTTTTTGCAATCTTACGTTTGTTGCGTCCTTACTGTGTTAATTTGTTCATTGAACAGTGATGAACTGTTTTATCAGCATGGACAACGCACGGGTACAAAAGAGTAGATACACCGTGAAGATTACAATAAACATAGCAAGGTCATAACTTCAAAGAACCGGCCTGTCACACCTGCGGCGGCGGAGCGGTGAGCTTTTAGAGTGGCTATGCTCCCGGGGAAGGTCCACCAGCTTAGGTTACGGGGACGGGGTATGGAATGGAATAGAAGACGTTTTTTCCATCTTCCATCCTGACATTTTCTTCCATCCCATTTCCATTTCATCATATAAATCTTCCCTTCCATCTCCAAAATTTCTTCCATCTTCCATCATCAAATTTTGTGATTTCTGCATTGTACATTCAACAAGTGCGCCCGCTGACTATAGGCTAAATTTAAACTAAACTACATAATATGGATTTTGCAATCAAAGGTCACTATAGGACAGTAACCGGTAATAACATTTCGTAAGAAATATACAATAAAAACAGTACGCTTGGTCAAGACACTGTTCCCGACAATTTTCACCAAATCAAACGTCATATAAAAACCGTTCAAGTCTACTGAATATTACGTCATGGAAATTCCTAAAACATGAGCCAAAATTGCACCAGCGTTAATAAGACTTGTGTCAGACCTGTTTAAATCTGTTTGGACCTGTTTGGGCCTGTTTAAACATGAATGCATTGGTTCACTAGCTCGAACACCTGTTGAATGACTTCATAATTGTTTTTCATTATTGCGTCACAGTACTGCATACGTGAATTTGAGATATTGATATCTATTCTGGTCATTCGTAAAATGATTGCTTGAAAGTTGGCCGCTCATTTAACTGTTGGCTTAGTGCTTGCTAGCTGGACAAAAGTTCCGTCTTTTATCCAATTAATCTGTATTGTAGTGACAGTTTTTTTAGAGGTGTAGGCGTTACACCTATTTTCGATAGCCTCGGGCTAATTTTACTGGAATACACTGTTTGAATAGACGTTTCGAAAGTGTGTTTATTTTTGGGTCATTGCATGCAGACGAACGGATTTGGGAATCTTACGTTACAATTTTCCCACGAAGAGATTATGGTTTACCGCTGTGACCATAAAAAATAAAAGACGATTTTGTTAGCTGGTAGGCCAAGAAGCACTTAGAAGCATAAAAAAATAAAAGACGATTCTCTGTCTAGTGTTTGGCACAGAAGCACTTAAAAGCAAAGAAATAATAAAAGAAGATCTTATTGGTTGGTAGTCTAAAGAAGTAAAGAAAAGTAAAGACATTTCTTCTCAGTTTGGTACAGAAGAAAAATAACTTTGACATTTATTGGCAAGAAAGAAGATTAAAGGCAATCCATCTGTGCTTGAAGATTCAAGTGGAAGAATCCAAGCAAGTTTTGTGGACGTTTGGACTTCACATACTCGTACAGCTACGGTATCGTGCATTTAAATTCTTTTTTGTATTTTTTACGGTCTTTGCAGTTAAGTTTTTTATAACTACTGTAATTTGTGTGTTTGTGTAACTTAATTTTTTAATTGTTAAATTTAGCCCTAACATTTAATATGTCTACACTCGGTGGCGACAGGGACTCGACCGCCGTCGACTCGACTGAGTTTAAGCCTGATGATGTTCTTTGCGGTCGGGCAGGCCATTCTGGGGAGGGACCCATTAACGATGAGGCTAAGTCAGTTCGAGAGGCCCGGCATCTTAGACGGGATATTTTGACTCAAATTGGGAAACTTTCTGTGGCCCTAGGTTCTTTGAGTGATAAGCAGGAACTGTTAATTTTTAGATCTAAGTTATCTACTTTAGAAGAGGAATTACGGCATTT
This sequence comes from Aplidium turbinatum, assembly GCF_918807975.1. NCBI lineage: Eukaryota > Metazoa > Chordata > Ascidiacea > Aplousobranchia > Polyclinidae > Aplidium > Aplidium turbinatum. The sequence goes on from NC_137485.1 coordinate 21,617,708, forward strand.
CCATGCTCTTTTGAGTAAAATTGTTAACTCTGCAATCTTGGCAGAACTTCGTGATAGGGTAGATCCCGAATTTAACTCGTTAAAAAATAACTTCGAACAAAAAGAAAGTGAGTTGTCAGATAGGTTGGATGCTGACATACATCCTGAGGATAGCGCCTCAAATGTAAGCACTAGGATGTCTGAGAGCTCGTCACGGATAGTTGCACAAATTAACCTACAGTTAAGACGAGAGGAGCTCCAGATCCAAGCTGAGGCCGAAGCAAGAGCTGCTGAGGCCATCGCAAGAGCTGAAGCCATACGAGCTGAGGCTGCCGCACGAGCAGAGGCTGCCGCAAGAGCTGAGGCCATACGAGCTGAGGCCATACGAGCTGAGGCCATACGAGCTGAGGCTGCCGCGAGAGCTGAGGCCGACGCGAGAGCTGCTGAGGCCGAAGCGAGAGCTGCTGAGGCCGCCGCGAGAGCCGAAGCTAGAGCTGCTGAGTTCGCACTCAAAGACGCTCAGTTGAGGGCCGAACAACGTAAAGAGGTAGTTTTAGCTGAATATCGTTCTGAGTTGGGCTCCCGGCGTAGCTCTAGGAAGGGCTCTTCTAGGCATTCCAGAAGTGAACATCAATCACAGTTTAATTTACCTAACCTTTTCCACACGCCTGTTCAATCCGTAAGTGGACCTGTACAATCCACATGTTTTCCAGCTGTTTCAGGAGGTCTCGGGGCCGCGGCTAAGGATCTTCCGAAGGCTGTAGAGCCAAGGTCTGCAAATTACAACCGAACTCCTCCCCCAGAGCGTACAGGTCACGGGGCCGCCATTAGCAGTAATGCTTTGCCCCCTTCAAAGTTTTCTGCGCCGCTAGTTGCTGATCGCCCAGCTACACGTAATTTAGGTGGTTGTGAGAGGCGTATCGTGTCTCCTGATTTTAACGTGTTTGAGGATCGTGATCAGGCTGTGCATGTGACTGAGCCCACTCAGCCCCTTAAGGGATATAGCTTGTCTTCTCCCGCTAAATCGAGTTCTCAACAGCAGGATTGCTTTTTTGAATACCAAAATAGTAGGACGTTCTTCGATAAGGCGGCCTTGATTGGTTACGATGGTAATAATATGCCATTTGTCTTCTTTAAAAATCGTGTTATGGCCTTGATGGCAGCTTCGCCCTTTAAGGGAACTCGTTTGACTTTGTTGCAAGCAGCTTGTGTTAGAACAGCTGCACAAACGATTGCTAATTTGGTTTCTGACACTCCTGGCTTGTCAGAGGAAGACAGGATAGAAATGTCGTTAGCTCGCTTGTCCCAACGTTTTGGGGTTCGTGGAGGTCTTTTCGCAGAACCAGAAATTAGAAAGTATCGCTATGGTAGCAAATTGACTTCTATCTCTTCCAGTGATTTGAAAGAGTTTAAAGATGAATTGTCGCAGTGTTTGCTTTACGCGAAAGCTTATGGTCAGCGTGATAAATTAGAAGGACGTTTTGTTTTGGATTTGGCTAAGCGACTCCCGTTTGACGCTAAGCAGCGTTATCTTGACTTTTTAGGTGATCAGTATGGTAGCACTGAGGAACCTACCTTTCAGAGTTTGTTTGATTTTGTAGTACGGGAGGAAACGCGCAAGTCGACTGATTTTAGCATTATGCTAATGGGCGATTCTGGTGAGTCGCAGCATTTTAAAAAGTTTGGCAAAGGAAAATTGCCTTCATGTCCGGTTAGGCAGACGTCGGTAAAACCCCATGATAATGTGATTTCAGGGAGTTCGCAGTACTCGACTGCTGTTGGCGCACCGCGCGGCGGTGTGGCCAGACGTAGTGACATACCGGCATGTTTTTGTTGTTCGTCACGTGGTCAAGTTGAATATCATTTTTTGTCTAATTGTAAAGAATTTTTGCGCTTGACACCTAAAGATCGGAGAGATGTCATTGTGAAAGCTGGCAAATGCTTGAATTGTTTGCGCCAGCATATGGTTAGAGACTGTAATCATGCAAATAACTGTCGTAAGTGTGGACCTACCAACGATAGGAAACACTATTTTCTTCTGCATGATTTTTATGTGACGTCACGTGATTCTCTGGATTCGGTCGGTAAAGATGATGCTGGTGCCAGAGTTCCTGTGCGTAATGTTAAGATTGGAAATGTTAAAGCAGCCTTTAACCGCGTTACTGCTGCTCGTGTTTTGAATCCAATGACTGGCAAATCGAAGTTGGTGTATTGTCAGCATGATCCTGGTTCGCAGTTGACTTTTGTTTCGAGTGACTTGGTGTGCGAACTTGGTCTTAAACCATATGATAAAGCGTCGTTTAAAATGGATACTCTGGCTGGTCAGAAACCTACTTGTGCTGAACTTGTTAAACTCAACATCCAGTCGTTAGAGACTGATGAACTGTTTTGTGATATAACCTCGGTGGTTAACCCAGCTTGGGCTGACGATGTTAAAACTTTACCTCATAAACAAGATTTAAGTGGTTTCCGTCATTTTCATGACGTGAATATGTTTCATTTGAATGATTGTAGTACTGTAGATGTACTGATTGGCAATGACAACGCTTATTTGATGTGTGCAAAAGAAGAGCGTGTTGGTGACAATCGTAGTGAACCGCATGCTTTGCTCACTCCTCTCGGTTGGTTGGCTTGTGGTGGTAAGTCACCCTTAGTTGAAAGCGTTGCTAAAGTGTGCAGAGTGCAGACGTCTTCAGAGTCGGATGTCATCTCTGGCTTTCAGCGTAAAATTGAGTCTCGTGATATGGAAATAGCAGACCTGAATAAAGTCATTCAGGATTTGACTTTGCAAAATGAAACCTGTGAATTGTCTCGCAATGATATTTTGGCTAGAGAACTTGTCGAACCGAATATTGAGTTGAAAGATGGTCGATTTGAGATACCTGTTCCGTTGAAGGAAGATATTGATCTACCTAACAATTTTGTGTTGGCGTCAGATAGAGCTGCTGCTTTAAGAAAGAAGGCTTTAAAACAATCTGAATTTCGAGGAACTTGTGTTAATGATGTAATGTCTTCTTGTCCTGATTTGTCTGACTTGTTAAACCCTTTGGCAGATGTCTTGGCTAGATTTCGGCTTGAAAGATTTGGTTTCATGGCTGATGTGACCAAATACTTTTTTCACATTTTGGACTCTTCAGTACGTAAGCCCAGTTTTATTGAACTGCTTACGTACACAGGCAGTGCCGTTCGGATCGTGAACGAACGCCCTTTGGTACCTTTGAGTGACGACCCTAGGGATTTTACTGTCATCACCCCTGCCTCACTTTTGACCCCATACTTAGACCCATACTGTGCTGTTGGGCAACCACATGATCGTGACCAATTAAGAAGGGATTATCGGTTCAATTTGTCACTTTCTCAGCAGTTTTGGAATAAATGGATCGATTTTTACTTGCCAGGTCTTCAGGGCCGGAAAAAATGGCTAAAAATGGCCGAGAATTTGGAGCCTGGTCAACTTGTAGTGGTAGGTTCTCTCCAAGACATTGGTAAACGTGGGAAGTATCAACTTGGGAGGGTGCATGAGGTAGTTCCACAAATTAGGAAAGGGAAGCCTGTGGTTCGTAGAGCCAAAGTTGCCGTCTGCAACTATGATGAGAGTACGGGGAAAGTGAAAGTAGACTACGTGTTGAGGGATATTTCGTGCCTCGCCCCCGTAAAGAACACCTAAGTGTTAGGGTTTGAGCCTGGTTTTGTCTGCGGTGGCCGACCCTTGTCTGAGCCCGGAACAGTCGGTTATTATCGCAACTATTGTATATAGCGTCATTTTAGCGTGTACCTATGGTACCAATTTCATGTATCGTCGTGTTTATTCTTATTGTTGTTCATTCTTTGCATGCCCTTTGTATTTACGTATTAACTTAAACGTGAGTGATTCAAACAATTAGTGTATCATGTGTTTTTATTCATTGGCTCACAATTGTCGTCAATTCTTTTTAGTTATGCCATGTCAGACTGTCATAACTAGGGGCCGCTATGTTCCCGACAATTTTCACCAAATCAAACGTCATATAAAAACCGTTCAAGTCTACTGAATATTACGTCATGGAAATTCCTAAAACATGAGCCAAAATTGCACCAGCGTTAATAAGACTTGTGTCAGACCTGTTTAAATCTGTTTGGACCTGTTTGGGCCTGTTTAAACATGAATGCATTGGTTCACTAGCTCGAACACCTGTTGAATGACTTCATAATTGTTTTTCATTATTGCGTCACAGTACTGCATACGTGAATTTGAGATATTGATATCTATTCTGGTCATTCGTAAAATGATTGCTTGAAAGTTGGCCGCTCATTTAACTGTTGGCTTAGTGCTTGCTAGCTGGACAAAAGTTCCGTCTTTTATCCAATTAATCTGTATTGTAGTGACAGTTTTTTTAGAGGTGTAGGCGTTACACCTATTTTCGATAGCCTCGGGCTAATTTTACTGGAATACACTGTTTGAATAGACGTTTCGAAAGTGTGTTTATTTTTGGGTCATTGCATGCAGACGAACGGATTTGGGAATCTTACGTTACAATTTTCCCACGAAGAGATTATGGTTTACCGCTGTGACCAGACACAAGCCTGTCGTGTGAGCTGTAAGTCAATAATGTAATAAAGATGTCCATTTCAGAAAAACGAATTCCTTAGAACCGGTTCTAAATTTGAACCTGACCCAAATTATGGAACCGGAATAATATTTGCCGCTGCTGCACTGCGTTTAGGCTTTGGTTACACAACCTTTTTGTACCAAGTGAGGGGACATTTACCGAGTTTTTTAATCTTTGCTAAACCTTGCAGTGCGAAGGTCATACGAGGAACATCTTTCTTTTTAGTACTCAGTGATTCAATCAGCACTCAATGATTATTCAATCACGCGGCGACAATGTTTCTTACACTAAATAATAGGCCATGCGGGTTTGCAACAGGGACGATTGTGAATGCTGTTCGGCCAAGTTTAAACATCCTCCAACATGTTGACCGCCTAACCAACGTTCTTGCTGGCCAAATAGGACGCGGGGACAAGGTGTTGAAAGAGTTAGTGTCTCCTACATATAGTTCGATGTGATGATTGCTCTTGTTGTGGATCTTGGAGATCTAACCGGAAAGTAATTTTCAGAGGCCGTTTCCTTCCGACGCCGTACCCTGTAGTCCACACCTCACATGGACTTCATGTTTTAGGTCTGGCAATTACTGTGTAACCGATACTAATTCCATAAAGTTTGGTTCCTTGTCTCAGAAGATTGTAGTTACCAGAAGAGGGCAATGTCATCCAAAAGCAGAAGAGGCATATTTGGCAATAGGAGAAATTCCATATAACCTGTTCAACCCTCTAACACCAGCAGACAAAGTTGAAGCCACGTATCTGTTCTACACGTCATATGTATTTTGAATGTGCGGCCGAAGTCACGCGTCTCAGAAAGGTAACACACAATTGCAATAAAGATGTTGACTCACAAGTCGAGGAAGAGAATGAAGTTGAATTGGAGAAAATTTGTGAGTGTGAGTGTGGTCAGTGATGATCCACAGAAACATTTTTGATGCCTTCAGTACCCTTGGATCAAAAATGGTTAAATTAGGCCTACCGTGCATGTTTTTCATGCTGTCGTCAAAGTGTTGTGTGTACAGTAGGCTACTTGAAAAGTGTGGTATTGCAACGTAGGTTTCTATAAAGCCTTTTAAACTTGAATACACTTCATGGGGGTCTGAAATAGTTAACGTTAAAAGATTTCGCCACTTAACTTAAAAGAACCGCCACTCCAGTAGAAGTGGTATATTTGTAGTCTTACGCAAGCAATAAAACTTTATAGAACAGTCAAGGTCACTTACACTTTGGAGATGTTGGTAATGTTGTCCGCACAGGCAAGAGGGGAGAGGGTTGACACAATGCAAACTTTTTCGGAAATGTTTGCAAAATTGCACAGTGCGGACTTTACAAACTTTGAATAGTAATAGTTAAAGTGTATGCTAGGAGTCGGTATCCTACGGCAGGCATGCCACACTTGACATCCTCAGGAAACTATACGTTTCATTGGCACCTAATCTCATCTTACTACTCGGGTGTCGGTTGTCAAGACTAAAATTTCACAAAGTGTTCTTTGGTTTGGTTTTGAATTCTTATCCTCAAACTGACAAAGCTTTTAATAGGTGATCCATGACGGTTTTGCATACTTGTACCACTTTGAATCACTGACACAGAGCCGGTTACCAAAGAATAATCATGTTTTAGCGCATATTGTGACAACCGAGACTGACAAAGTGAAGTTTTCGATAGTTGTTGAAATGTTGTTGCCGGAAAATTATTCCATCCATCAAGTGCCACCGAACGCAGAGCAGTCCTGGAACGCGTTGCTCAAACGCACATCCCGAAAGACTTGATTTTGTTGCTAGTGGCTTTGGGTTGTTCGCTTACTAATGTAACATTAACTTTGCTGTTGTATATTAATTATTATTATGATTAATCAGTTTTGCACATTTAATGGTAACAATAAAAATAAAATAGGTAGCCTACAGTTGTCAAATAATAAATAGACAATTTTATATAAAATCGACTCCTTGAATTTCCCTGTCAAGTGCAAGGAACTAAGTATTTCATTGCAATTTTTAAACAAATCCTGGGAGAGCCACCCGATCTCTCAGTAAGAAAGGGATGCTCCATCTCGGAATCTGTGGTCGTCTTTTCGAGCCCAGATTATGATATGCGCCCTCTCCTTCGGTTGCTCAGCTCTCCTGTTGTTGGAATGATCGAAAGCCCTGAAGTTGGCACATAGTTACCAAAAGTTTACCTTTCCTATTCCTGCTTTGCGCGCATCTCAGAAACATTGTCTTCATCTATTGTTGTAGACGGAGTCTGTAATCAGCAACCTCACTTACTGAAATTTCAATTTCCGGCTTCATTTATCGTGTCTGTGTCGCTAATTCACGGCCTGTATAACAAGTCGTGGATTATTTTTCAAAGTCAATTTTTAGAAAAATTTTCTGGACAACGATCAATATCAATCAATAGCCTTAACTTTTGTTATAGCTACTCTGTTATATCCAATAATGGGAATTATCGAATTACTTTTTGAGTACCGATACCGGCAATAAATCTATTTTCGAATACCGACGCTAAACTACTTTTACTTAAGTAAAATCGTTACTTTTTGTCGGTACTTGTTGGTCACAGCGGTAAATCATAATCTCTTCGTGGGAAAATTGTAACGTAAGATTCCCGAATCCGTTCGTCTGCATGTAATGACCGAAAAAGAAACACTCCTTCGAAACGTCTATTCAAATTTGTATTTCTGTAAAATTAGCCACCTGGCAGTCGAAATTGGATGTAACGCCGTACACCACTAAAACTTGTCACTACAGAACAGATTACTTAGATAAAAGACGGAAAATTTGTCCAGCTAGCAAGCACCAAGCAAACAGTTAAATATGCGACTGACTTCCAACAAACAATTTTACGAATGACTAGAATAATTTGCGATATCTCAAATGCACGTAGACAGTAACTGTGACGCAATAATGAAAGACATTGTCACGCAATTCAAACCGGTGTTCAAAGGTAGTGATGCAATATTTCATCAGGTCTTACGACCGATGGTGCAATATTTGGACATTTTCTAGCAATTTCCATGACGTAAGATGCCAGCTAGGTTAAGTAGACCATAACGGTTTTTATATGACGTTTGATTTGGTGAAAATTGTCGGGAACACTTGTTTCTTTCGCGTTTTGACAACATAAAAATGTGATTTTATACTTTTGTCCAACGTTACCAAGTTAGCATTTTAATGCGAAATCTAGCATACAATTTTGGTAGAGAGGTGGTTTGTTTTAAGCATAGACAAATAAAACCTAACAACCAGACGGCATTTAACATAATAACACGAAAATAAACTGAAAATTGCAAACCTGCAGAAGAGGTTCAGTTTATCTTTACACATTAGGATGGAAGACTGTTTGAGCTGAAAGTTAAAAATTATTGAATAAGAAATATTTTGTTTTGCAAAAAATATGTCGTTTGCCCCTCTTGAAATTTCACGCTTTGATAAAGTTATAAAGGTGCTAGCATCGAATTACTTTTGAAGTACCGATGCCTATCTCTAGTTGTATGAACATAGCCACTTATTCCATGTGTGGTGATTGGAAGATGGATCTTGTTTGGCTTAGTCGTGTTTCAGTGTAAAAGTAATTTTGTTTTGCTTACATGGAATATGTCTCCAGGCCACATTTTTATACGCGATGATCAAATTCAAGCCATTGGTCTACAACAAGACATACGAGTATCCGCCTTGGGGAATGGCTATAGGGTGGGCTCTTGCTTTAAGTTCAATGGTGATCATTCCCGTCTACGCCATCTACCGGTTGCTTACTACTAGCGGAAGCTTACTAGAGGTGTGTACTGTATGGAATGTGTTGCTAAACACGTAAAAAATGTTTGTGGTCCTGCAGCAAATTTCAAGTCGTACATAGAGAATAATCGGCAACTGTTCATCTGCCACCTTCCAACTAGAAAATCACTTCTGCAAACGTTGAATCAGTGTAAAAAACACTGCTTTGCTGGCAAAACTAGAACAAAATACTACAACTCAGTTCCCAATTTGATAGGGCTAGAAAATATAAACTAAGCCTAAGTTGTTATTAAGTTGTTGCCTTATCTTTAATTAAACTTTTTAAACTGACCGGGTGTTTGTGCTCGGAACTGTCATGTAGGCTACAGAATCTTTCACATGGTACTTATTGTTTTAGCGCTTCCGCAAATTGACATCTCCTCACTTACGTCGAACCCATGAAGACTATGGACTACCGAATTATGTCTACGACAACCATTTCAGCAAAGTCTTTGGCGGAAAATTGTCAGTAGATGAATACTCGAAAACAGAATTAAATCATCCACTTTCTCTGAAAATAATCAACAAACAACTCTCCGACAAGTTAGAGGAGTCCCCAATCAGCTCTCCCCCTGGTTATGAGGCGGCCACATCTAACGCGGAATTTTACTCGATGCCAAACAACCTTCAGAACTAAGTTGATCAACAACAAAAAACGATGGTTCTCATTCTCGTGTTACATTAAAATTGCAAGAAGGTTTTTCATAGCTTGAAGCATCGATTGATTAATCTTAAGCAGAAAATATAAATCGATTTGAGAGTTATTTCCAAAATTATCGCTTTTGTGTCGTTTGCAGATGTGCTGGGCGGCATATTCACAAAAGGTTCCCTGTTGCGTGTCATCTCGAAAATTGACCAATCAGGAGCCGCATTGCTTTGTTATGTCATTTTGCCAGCGCAGTGGCCGAGTGTTTTAGCCTGCCGTTCTGGTGCTGGTGGATCTGAGATTGATTCCAGGTCGGGTCAAACCAAAGACTCTTAAAACTGTATCGATTGTATTCTTTCTTCCATGACGCAGTGAGAATAAGTCGGTTAATAAACTAATAACATCGTAAACCAGATGAGCCCTGTCGGTAAAAGACCTCAGCTGTTGCAGTGCGATGATAAATAGGCTACAACTATAAAATTACTATTACTTGCAAAATGGCTTCGCGTCTTGAAAAAGAGTTTGCAGGATTGCTCAATGTTGAGCAGGCTGATAGGTTTTGGTGAATTAGTCAGTTAACTGGAGTAAACTTTTAAATATATCCACCTGCAGTGTAAGCAAAGATGATCTTTCAGCAGGTCAGGCTATTTACACGCAACACAACTCTGCAAAAGCTCGTAGCTTACTTACTCGTGCGTATCTTCACTACTGACATAAATCAACGCGGTTTCTGATTGATGAATTTTCAAAATAAGACACCAATTGGAGAACCTTTTATAAATATGCCGCCAGACAGTCTTGGTAACTTCTAAGCTGACAGTAACTTCCAGACTGGAACGATGCACCGCGGTAGCAGTCTAGAACTAGAAGTTATACTGCTATATTGTAAGTGGGCATGCTATTTCGAAATTGGTTTAACAAAAATTGTAAAAGGACAGAAAATTATGCAGTTAAAACTTTTTTTGGCATATTTTATAACCAGATCACAGAGCAAAACTGTGGCTGATAAAGTCATTGGCTATGTGGTGAAAGGTGAAGGCTTTGCAAACGTATCTTTTTTTAGGGGCAGACGGACAGCCGGCTGCATCACAGGACACGCAACTCCGCTGTTCCGCCAACATTAGAAGGGTCAAACACTATAGTTTGACATTTTTTACGCTTTGCTGCTGGCTTGTTTTCAACTAAAAACCTTAAATTACTTTAAAACCAACTTCACTCTTCTTATATAACCCATAAAAAGTAAATTATTTCGTAAATCAATAAAAAACGTAACTTTTCTAGTATTGCGGATAAGCCAAAAGCGGATGTAGTAGCCTACCGCATCCCTATCATCTGCAATGCCTACTTTTGTCAAAGAACATTCTAAAAATTTAAATGAGTTATGGTCTTACACTTTGTCGGTAAGGACCTCAGTTTTGTATAGTCTACGATGGTACGTCAATTGATCGAATATAGCCTGATGTAAATTTGGTTTTAACTTTAATAAAATTACAAAAATTTTCAGTTACACCAGATCGTCGTTTGAGTTTCAGCATAATTTTCTCAGCTCTTCGTTATAAAAACTCGTCCACTTGAAATGTGGTGATATTTAGGTATTTTTTTGAAAATCTTAGCTTTTCTTGTAGTTTTGAAAATTAGAAAGCTTTTAATTACAGACTTTCTTGGGTAGCTTGTTTGAGACAAAACGGACTATGAATGGTTGAAGCAAAACGGACATATCGATGTGACCTTACCTACAATACAGCTTCAAGGAAACAGTAGTTTTATTTACCATGAAAATAGTTTTCAAACAGATAGCTAGTCTGTTTTGGAGACTTGCAGGCTACACAGAAAAAATGCATTTGTCAAACTCTTTTGTTTGATTTTGTCTGAATAAGAATACTGCCGTACCGATGAAGCTGCCTGAAACGGCGAAGACTGTGTTTATAGCAAATATTTACTGGTTACCAAACTTCACTGTTTTCGTTTGTAGAATTCATTTTAACAGGTTCATAAAAAATCCGCTTGATCTCGATAACCAAGAAAAACACATTAAGTTTTATACTCTGGGCAGTTGTTGTGACGTGACACGTTAATTCAAAAAAAACGCAATAACTCCATGATATCTGGTTTGTTTGCTCAAATAGAGCACTTTGAAGTTAGCATGTCCGTTTTGCCTTCCCCCATCTCGAGCTTCAAATGAAAATAAAAGGCGTAAGCCTATATGATTATGTAACCAGTAGGCCTAAGCATCAAAACAGCAATTCTAAAATTTGGTGTTCCTCGATCTGCTGCGGTGGATTATTATCAAAGAATTCATAAGACACAGAAGACTACGTTTCGAAGCTTTTTAAGATAAAATAATTAATCGTTTAAAAGATTGTGATGACCCGGACAAGGAAGGTGACTGAAGTTCAGTGAATTTTATAAAAGAAAATCAGAAAAGATCGAAAACGACTTTCATTTTTTGAGAACTTTGGTGCAGCAATTTACATATTAGGCTGGTTACATTGATACAAGAGGTCTACGTGAAGTGTGGTAGAGTTGATGATGATGGCGTATGAGCAGATCTTTCCAGGCTAGATTGGAGGGTAGGAAATCTTCAGCCACTCAGCAGTCTCGTCGTCCAGGACCCTCAGACCAGTGCCGGTCTTAGGGTATTTCGGGCCCTGTGCGAAATATGCTTTGCGGGCCCCAATGACAATGATCCAATTCAGTAGCGTAGCTAGGTACTTTGAAAGGGGAGGGGTAGTGGTGGAGGTGTGATCGCCGAAGGCGACAACCAGCGGCGGGGGGTCTGGGGGGCCACTCCCAGAAAATTTTGAAAATTTACTTTGAATTTGGGGCATTCTGAGAGCATGTTCAACAAATATTTAGGTATGAATATTACTGTAAAATGGTGCTGTCCGATGGCATAGCAAAAAGATAAGATCATGCTTGCTTTGGCATTTTTCGGAAATAAAGCTATGTCTCTGTGTTGAGTCTGGATGCAACCTATTTTGTGCCCTAAAAAATTCGTACCCCAATTTCGTACCCTGAAATCGTGTAACAAAATCAAATTTCGACCTATTTCGTCCCCTGAAAAGATCGAGAAATTTTGAAATGTTTGCGGCAACTCCGATCAGCGAATTCGGCTATGTCGTGTTTTTTCTCGATTTTTTCATGGTACGAAATGTTCGGGGACGAAATAGGTTGAATTCGTTGAGTCTCTATGTTTTTTTGTTGCTTATTTCTTTGTTGAATTCACTTGCTGAATTTTTCCATTGAAAATGACAAAATTACTGCATTTTCTGAGTAAATTGCGGGCCCCCTAATTTGCGGGCCCTGTGCGATCGCACGGTTTGCACACCCCAAAGACCGGCACTGCTCAGACCATTGGGAGTGTGGAGGCCGGTGGGTTAGGCAGTGGTGGATGACTTGGTCTGCGGTCTGTTCAGTGGCACCACACTCGCATTCTGATGAAGGAGCCAGGCCCCACTTGTGCATGTCCGAACGAAAGCGACCGACGCCAGTTCGCAGGCGGTTAAGCCTGACCCACGCAAGCCTTGCGAGGGACATCCCTGGTGGATGGGGATCGGCGTCGGGTATGAAGTCACGAAGCGTGGAGGTGTGATTTTGCCACTCCGTGTTCCACATATGGTTCGTCCAGTGTGCCGCACTTAAACCAAGTTCTTCTGCGTTCTTAAGTAGTTGCTGTGCGGCAGGCACAAAGGGGCGTCTTGATTTCAGCCGCTGCTTTATAGGTGGTGGTCTCTTGACTGTTGCATGGAGGAAATGGTCGGGGTCCAAAGCGCGGCGAGCGAGAGAAATCGTGGCTTCTTTACGGCGTAGCTCAGCGGGTTGGATGCCTGCTAGGATGGGTAGGCAGTCCGTTGGAGTGGGACGCAGGCATCCAGTCACAGTACGCAGTGCGTCGTTGATGGCGGTATCAATCTGGTGGGTGTGAGAACTACCTCAAAAGTGCGACGCGTGTAGATAGTTTTTTGCGCAGTGACTTCAAGTGCCGGCGGTACGTGAGTGACCTGTCCAGGATTATGCCGAGGTATGTAGGTTCGGCACAGTAGGGTTGGCGTTCCCCATCAATGTTGATGTTTATCTCACGCTGCGCCTCCCGATTGTTAAGGTGGAAGGCCGCCGACACTGTCTTTGACTTGCTGAGCTGTAGCTTCCATTTCTGGAGGTATGCTGATAGTGTTTGCATGTCTTGGCTGAGGTTCCTCTCCACTGACTGCCAGTTTCCTGCTGAGTGCAGGAGTGCCAGGTCGTCTGCGTAAGCATATTTCCTGGAGATGGTGGGGGACAAGTCGTAGGTGTATATGTTGAACAGGAGAGGAGCCCAGATTGAGCCCTGTGGGACGCCGTTATTAAATCGGCGTGGTCTGCTTTGACGACCGCTACTAGTTTTGAGGGTAAAACTGCGGTTTTGCACAAGTTCCATCATCATATGGACCATGTGTCTGTCAGGGAGCAGACGGAGTAACTTGCAGGTAAGGCCGTTATGCCATACGGTATCATTGGCAGCCGTGAAATCAACAAACACGGCGCCAGCCTTCTTCTTAGCCGAGAAGCTGTCCTCAATGTCTTGGCTCATAAGTGTGACCTGATCTACGGTTGATCGTCCGTGTCGGAAACCAGCTTGTTCATGGGGGAGCTGCGGATCTATTATCGGTTCGACACGGGCGTAGATGAGTCTCTCGAGGATCTTGAAAGGGATACAGAGCAGTGAGATTGGACGGTAGCTCTTCGGGTCCCCTGGGGGCTTATTCGGCTTAGGAACTGCAACCACAAGGGCTCTTCTCCAGATTCTGGGAATTCTCAGGTGGCTCAAACAGCAGGAAAGGAAGTCTTTTAACCAGGACTTTAAGGAGGCAGCAGCATGGAGTAGCAGCTCCGGGCAAAGGTGGTCAGGGCCCGGGGCTTTACCTGGCTTTATGTGCTGGAGGGCGGCGGAAAATTTTTCCAGGGTGAACTCACCCGAGATGTTGTCCCCGTCTGGGGTTGTTACCCTCCAGAGGTCCGTCATTTCTTGCAAGACGGATCTATCTGATTCACGGTCTCTCGATTTGTATTTCCCGTTCTCCACAAGTTGTGAGGCGATGGAATTTGCTGAAACGGGACATTGTTGACGAGAGGCACGTGATCTGCCAGTTAGGTTGTTCAGTGTACGGTACTCCATGCTATGCGGCTGGAGTGCGTGAAGTCGATTGATTCAACAGCTTCTGTCCAGCGCTCCTTCCTCTTTGAGTCCAGCCTTGCCAGCAGAGCTGTGGCTGAGCTGTTGGTGTCATTGCCCTGAGGGGCGTGGAGGAAGTCGGAGTAGAGGCTTTCGCACTCCTTATCCCAGCACGGTATGTAAGTCTTTCGTCGGCCGCGGGGGATGGATTGTTTTGCCGCTGATGTTATTGCATCACAAAAGTCCTGGTAGGCTTTTTCCACGTTGTTGGTGTGAGGTGATGGGAGATACTGTGTGGCTTCATTTGTGAGGAGGCTATAGTACTCCCAGTTAGCCATTCTGAAGTTCCATCGCTTAACAGGCTTGCTCTGGACAAGCATTATGAGCGTTGGAGCCGTGATAATCGAGGGTTGATGTTGGGACCTGGGGAACTTCTCTAGCACACGTCTGTCCGGTTAGCAATTATCGAGGTCATCACTTGCGAAAGCCAAATCGGGGTTTGTACCAGTGTTCCAGCGTCCGGAGAAGAAGCTCGCTGCACCCTTGGGATCGTGGAGTAGGGTGAGGTTATTATTGGCTGACCATGAGGCCAGGCTTTCTCCGTCGATGTTGGTGGTGTTGTAGCCCCAGTCAACGTGGTGGCAATTAAAATCGCCAGCATAGAGGCTGGGTTGGGGGAACACTGGGATGGCTGTTGGTGTTAAGCGTGAGGGTGGTGGCTTATAGACATTGATGATGTGATAGCCTGATATGTCTATGCATAGCCACTCTATCTCCGATTGGGCACTGGACTGGTCTATTGGCGTCCAGCTCAGTTGCTCATGGACAAACGTGGCGAGGGCGTGTTTCCTGCTGATGGTTGCGCCTGCGAGTGTGAAGTTGGGTAATACCAACTTATCCACAGATGCGCAGTGGGTCTCCTGGAGGAGAATGACGAGGGCCTGATGTTTTGTGGCCAGATACTCGATGATGCTGAGCTTGCTGGCCGTAATGCCCTCGGTGTTCAGCTGCAGTACGGTGAGTCGTCGGTACTTTTCGACAGAGGAGCTGCCGCGCCCTGAGAAGGGCGTTTCCCTATCCACCCTGCGCTGAACCTGGGCCTGGTTTGCTCGAGTATGACAAGCTTCGCTTCGCATATCTTTTTTTCTTGAAGATATGGTACTGACGGGAGGGACCACGAGAAGGTACTTGTTCTTCTCCCCGTAGAGTTGATGAGCATCATGGATGGCAATGATGAAGATGCAGGGTATGCAGTAGCCTACTTAGATCTGCGGTGTGTAAAAAGTGTCTACGCAGAGAAGTGACTAGAGGATGGTGGGAAGCGTAAAAAACGTTTCGTGAGTGAAGGTTAGTCTAAAAACCTAGAATGTTGGACGATAATGCGTCCTCTACGAGTCGCCTTATGTTAAAAACGGATGAACGAAAATTAGTGTGCAATGGATTCTGTAAGTGGGAAGGGCAATTGAGATAAAGTGGATAAGTTGACTTTTCTCTGATCGTTCAACACGAAAAGGTCCTTGATAGGGACGCTGAAGTAGTGATCGAACTGTGTCGTCGCGAACAAAACATGAGAGCAGGTAAATAAAGCATCGTCATTGTGTGTTTGGCGGTTGCGCGTTACGCGAGTGGGAGCATATCGTAGTGAGGCCATGAACTTGATAAAGTCATTGACGAGTGGAGTGTGAGATGACGGTGGATCATCGGAAGGCGTGAAAAAGTGGCCAGGCAAACGTAGTTATGTGCCGAGAGTCAATTCTGCGGCAGAACAGTCGATTTGTTCTTAAGGGCAAAGCGTAAGCCTAATAAAACCCATGGAAGGTTGGAGACCCAGTCTGCGGCGGAAGGTTGTGCTTTTAAAGCCCATTTAATCAGTATTGGTTACTTGATGATGTGCACGAAGAGCATGGTAATAAGCTTCTCTGCTTGTTGGCAGTATGGCGTAGCAACGCAATCCTTTGGATTTTTGCTCGAAATGCCGCCCTCTCTTGACACCGTCGTAAAAGCTGATTAAAATTCCACACAACAGAAGAATTAAATCAGTGTTTGTTTAGTTTTGTTGAAAGTTCAAAATAAAACCATTTCTTACTCAGAGAGCTGAAGGATTCTTTTTCTTTGTCTCCTTCTTTAATTACTCTAATCGCTGGCTTGAATGTTCCTTCTTTATTCTGAAACCTTTCGGGCCCTAATTTGTTCACCCAACTCTCATGTTATGAATAAATGTTTCTGGCCATGTAGCCACATCGTTATGAGAATAATAGATATCATCTGTTTTATCTTTATCTGAAAGTGTTTCAATCATAGGCTGAGTTCTTTCAATAATCACTTGTTATTGTTTTGCTCGAGGTAGGCTACACTTCTTCCGTCTCAACTTGAGGTAGGCTACGGTAGCGATTTTCTGTGGTTGCTAACCTCTTCTGTTTTTTTAGCTGAGGCAATTTTTACGAACTTCAAAATGGCTCCTTTATGCTTTTTTAGTTCCTCTTCTCTAGCTTTTTAAAAAAAGCTCCACTTTGTTTTATTCTCTTCATACCGTAGGTAAAATTAACTTAAAAAATTTGCAACTTAGGATCTTATTTTGGAATCTGCAGCACAATAGTTAAAAAATAATAACCTTAATTGCAAATTTGTTGAGTTAAGCTAAGTGTTCTATTTCAGACCTGAAACTTTAAACCTTTCACAAACCTAACCCATCTTCACTCATGAAGATGAAGCGATCCCGTCTATCTACCACAGACGGAGGGTAAAGGTGGCAGTTGACTCGATGAACTCACGGCCCCTTCTTGTCTCCTCGCGAAAGTGAAATAAACTGAAAAATAATCTAAACTTACAAAACAATGCTATAGCTTACAAGTTACAACTGATATTCTATTATGACTTCTACGGCATGAGCATCATTATACCGTCACAAATACCCAGAGATGTACGTATACGCCGCAAATTCTACGCCGCATACTTGCAGTGTAGGCTTTTTGTTTGCGCTAACGCTTGCGGCCACATTTTTTTGGATAGTTTGCGCTTGAGGCCACGCCGTCAAGTTTTTGCGGTTTTTTAGCGCATAGCGTCAACGCATACTTTTTAATGTCTTAGTTGTTGTTTGCATTTTTTTTTATCAAACTTTCCAAATTTTAGATAAGTTGAAAGAATGTTTTTAATGGGCAAAGATCTATTGGAACCAAAACGCAGCAAAATGTCAGATGAACACTTTCAGATGCTTGTGTTTCTTCGTGGAAATTCAAAATAAAACTTGTTTGTTTCGAGTGGTTTATACCTTGTGAATGTTTGGCACCTAGCAAACAAAAGGAGTTTACGCTAGTGTATGCGCTGACGCTGACGCCGCCAACTTTTTTTACAAGTTACGTTGACGCATACGGCGTATGGTTTTTCGAGCGTTTGCGCTGACGGCGTCAATATTTTTTTCATTGACGCCGTTGAATATGAAACATTAGATTGAATATGAAACATCAGAGAGGATTGGAGATTCAGTGATTCCGACAATTATCAGATTCATCAGTGCCAAGTAGTCGCTGCCAAGTTTCATCTCCTGTGCCTGCACGCGTCAGATGGTCCACTCGAAATGTTCCATCCCCATTATCGTCGAGGTAAAACCCAACGTACCATCTTTTGTTTTCTCCCACACCCGATATGACGACAAGTTATTGGTTTGGCTGGAACACCAAACCTTCCTTATCCTGACCCTCTGCCTCTTTACATGTTCCTCTTCACAAGGGAAGACCACTGCTTCCTCAACTTGGAAGTCATCTCCAAGGCGTAGCCTACAGTGAGGTTCTCTATCATCACCTCTTGGGAACTTGTTGACCTGGTAAAGATCGCTGCTGACATCTGCATCATGTTAGTCGGTGACTCTCTGATATTGGATTTTTTTGTCTTAAGAATGTCTTTAGCTAAGCTTTTTAGAAACAAGAGTTTTTACTTCATGGCCAAATGTAAAAGGCCCCCAATGTTTTTTACATTTCACAACGAGATGGTCAATAAAATCACTGGCTCTCACTTTCTTTTGTAAATTCTCTTTCAACCTTTGCTTTTTCTTCTGTTTCTGCTTGTTGCTTCAGGTCACCTCCATTAAATCTAGTTGTTTGAGAATAGTAGGCCTACTGGTTGACCGCTCAACTTCATTGATCTGTCTTTCTGATAGCATAAGGTCATATTTGATCCCCTTTGCCTTGAAGATCCTGTTTGAGTGTTTTTGCCGATTGTGAAGCAAGATAACCAAACTTAGCCAAGTACCTCTCTGCATTCAAGTTTTTTGTCGGCAGGTTTTTTCGTTGGTCTGATACCAATGTATGAAGAGAAGTTGCTCTAGCAGCATTAAGATCAACATCTCAATACTCGCGCTTGTAGTGCAGTTCTACTCCTTTTCCAGCCTAGATGCACATCTCTCCAAGAGATGATAAAGATCGCTTTGTGGAGCATTGTCTTCCATTTTCACATGCCTCCGTTCTACATGGTAATCTGGAAGAGTGTGTGTCTTTTTTTCAGCAAGGTTACTGCAGAGTTGAGGAAGGATGTCAATTAACAAATCCTGGTTTGCTCATTCTACACAGTTAAGAAAGGGCATTGTCACTCGGCATGTAAAATTTGCAAGTGCTTTGAATCCTGCTAAGATGAAATCATTCTCAAGGTAAATTTTACAAGCTCGAACAAGATTATTTAGCGGTGTCTTGGCAAGTAACTGCTTCATGTACGGAATGCAATCATAGACTGCATCTGCCTGACATCCAAGTCGGGTAAAGCGTCGCTCTTTGTAGAAGCTAAACGATTTATATACCGTACCGTACTCCAGCTTCCTCTAAAATCAAATCAAACTGTTCTGCTAAAGTTGCTGTCTTGCCATCTCCTTCATGGGCTACGAGCTTTAAAAGAGCTGCCAGAGTAGTTTCAACCACAGATTTGTTTTGCCAGAGGTAGGCCTGCAATGCTGGCTCTCTCTTTAAAATGAGTTTCCGAAGACCAATTTTGTTTTCGAGAGCAGCCATAGCTTTGAGATTGTCTGTATCGAACCGTTCACATGTGTGGAAGTTACAAAGAAAATAATATGGCACATGCTTTGATGCAAGTTGTTCTGCAACACCTATCTCAATCTTGAGATTGTTTCTTGCGGCAGCTGTCACGAGGGCATCAATCATAGAAAGAGCTCAACACCTGCTCTCCTGGGCCACATCGAAACGGGCTTTTGCCTGAGGATGGGTTTTTTTTATGTCCGGTTGGACGAACCCCGAGGTATGTGGGTGTGGCTTCAAAAGGAAGTGTCCGGCCGTTATTTTGGATGTTAATTTCCCTGTTTGAGTCTCTATTACATAGGTGGAAGGCAGAAGTCACAGTCTTCGCTTCACTCAACTTGAGATGCCATTGGTGCAGATAGGAAGATAGAATGTCCATATCCTTAGTCAAGGTGTTCTGCACTGTTTCCCATTTGCGGTGGGAATAAAGAATAGCCAGGTCATCTGCATATGCGTATTTATTAGAGGAAGTATTTGGAAGGTCATAAATGTAGATGTTGGACAACATTGGGGAGAGAACAGATCCCTGCGGAACTCCATTTCTTAAACGCCTCTGTCGGCTTTTCTTTCCGTCGCTGGCTTTGAGGATGAAGCTAAGGTTGGAGATGAGTTCGACAATAAACTTAACCATGTGTCTATCTGGGATTATCTGCATTCTGCAGCAGTTTGTAAGTGAGGCCCCTGTGCCAAACCGTATCATATGCCGCAGTAAGGTCGACGAAGACCGCTCCCGACTTCAAGTTGGCCTCAAACTCATCTTCAATGTTTTGTGTGAGCAAGGTTACTTGGTCGACTGTTGATCTTCCTCTCCTAAACCCCACCTGTTCTTGTGGGAGTTTGGGGTCAATAACGGTGGTCACAGCGGTAAACCATAATCTCTTCGTGGGAAAATTGTAACATAAGATTCCCGAATCCGTTCGTCTGTATGTATCGACCGAAAAAGAAACACTCCATGAAACGTCTATTCAATAAGGGTATTCCTGTAAAATTAGCCCGCGGCTATCGAAATCGAGATGCAACGCCGTGCACCTCTAAAAACTGTCACTACGATACAGATTACTTGGATAAAAGACGGAACTTTTGTCCAGTTAGCAAGCACTAAGCAAACAGTTAAATGTGAGGCCAACTTTCAAACAATCATTTTACGAATGACCAGAATAGATAGCAATATCTCAAACTCACATATGCAGTACTGTGACGCAATAATGAAAGACAATTATGAAGTCATTCAAACAGGTGTTTAAAGCTGATGTAATATTTCCTGTTTAAACAGGTTTCAAACTGAAACAGGCCCAAACAGGTCCAAACAGGTTTGACACAAGTCTTATGAACGATGGTGCAATTTTGGCACATTTTCTAGTAACTTCCATGACGTAATATTCAGTAGATTTGAACGGTTTTTTATATGACGTTTGATTAGGTGAACCATTGTCTGGAACATAGCGGCCCCTAGTTATGACAGTCTTACATGGCATAACTAAAAAAGAATTGACGACAATTGTGAGCCAATGAATAAAAACACATGATACACAAATTGTTTGAATCACTCACGTTTAAGTTAATACGCAAATACAAAGGGCATGCAAAGAATGAACAGCAATAAGAATAAACACGACGATACATGAAATTGGTACCATAGGTACACACTAAAATGACGCTATATACAATGGTTGCGATAATAACCGACTGTTCCGGGCTCAGACAAGGGTCGGCCACCGCAGACAAAACCAGGCTCAAACCCTAACACTTAGGTGTTCTTTACGGGGGCGAGGCACGAAATATCCCTCAACACATAGTCTACTTTCACTTTCCCCGTACTCTCATCATAGTTGCAGACGGCAACTTTAGCTCTACGAACCACAGGCTTCCCTTTCCTAATTTGTGGAACTACCTCATGCACCCTCCCAAGTTGATACTTCCCACGTTTACCAATGTCCTGGAGAGAACCTACCACTACAAGTTGACCAGGCTCCAAATTCTCGGCCATTTTTAGCCATTTTTTCCGGCCCTGAAGACCTGGCAAGTAAAAATCGATCCATTTACTCCAAAACTGCTGAGAAAGTGACAAATTGAACCGATAATCCCTTCTTAATTGGTCACGATCATGTGGTTGCCCAACAGCACAGTATGGGTCTAAGTATGGGGTCAAAAGTGAGGCAGGGGTGATGACAGTAAAGTCCCTAGGGTCGTCACTCAAAGGTACCAAAGGGCGTTCGTTCACGATCCGAACGGCACTGCCTGTGTACGTAAGCAGTTCAATAAAATTGGGCTTACGAATTGAAGAGTCCAAAATGTGAAAAAATGCAATTTTAAATTGTTTAACCATTGCCTCTCAGGCGCCACCTTGCGCCGAAGCATACGGAGGTATAAATTCCCAGTTTATCTCTCTCTGTCTCAGGGCTTTGTGAAATTCAGCTGATTCTATCAACTCGGGTAACTTCTTAGATGCTGCTTGAAAAGTACTTCCATTATCGGAATAGATAGCAATAACCTGCCCACGTAAATCTGTAAACCTTGTAAAGGCAAGTAAAAAATCACTCAGCAACAATGACGTAACCAGCTCAACATGAATAGCTCGAGATGCCATACATGTGAACAAGAGTCCCCAAGCTTTTTTGTGACTTCTACCTTCAACAAAGGTTAAAGGTCCAAGATAGTCTAAGCCGCAATCAAAAAAAGGTTTCCTATGCGCAGTTGTGCGAGACAAAGGTAAATCAGACATGAGCTGCCTTATAGGCCGTGCTTTCTCAATCGCACATACACCACAATCATTAAGATACCTCTTCACGGAGGCATTACCATTAGCGATCCAAAACTTCTGTCGCGTAGACAACAAAGTGTGCTGTACTCCACAGTGCGCATTTCCATTATGATGCGACAGTACAACAAGCCTAGTGAAGGGGTGCTTCGAAGGCAAAACAATCGGATGCTTTGCTTCAAGAGAGATCTCGGGAGAATTACTTAAGCGCCCTTCAATGCGGATTACACCAGCGTCATCTACACAAGGTCTGTACTTTTTAAGTGAACGTAATTCTTTCAAGCGTTCCTTCTCACGTTGCGAAGCGCCAACACTACCTCGCTTTATCACTTCCTCAAGGGCATCCGGCGATCGTTTGGTCATTAAATGTACCACATCGCCATACACGCCCTTCTGAACAAACTTCACAGCCAACTCTGAAGCACTGTTAAGATAAAATGCATCCAGTTTTGGCTTCACAAAGCTACGCTTTCTCGTTTTACAGCACAAAAATTCAACAAAAGCAACCAAATAAGCGATTCTCTTTTTCATAACATACAAAGAAGGTGCGGCCTCGATCAATCTGTGAAGACCACCCTGTCCAACGTCAAGCGACTCCTCTTCGTCACAAAGATATAGGCTATGGACAGGTACTGGAGTGGCATTTTCTACAGATGGAATTTCCTCACACTGGTAGAGAAGACTAGAACCATTTAACCACAACTCTCGAAATTCTTTCTTTGTAATAAGATTTGGCCTTGTGCCAACATCAGCTGGGTTCATATCGGTAGGGCAAAAACGCCAATCCTGGGCTCCAGACAACAATAAAATATGCTCAACTCGACGCGTAATAAACTTATTCAAACGTAAATCAGGGTTTTTAACCCACTGCAACACAGTACGAGAATCACACCAAAAATACTTTAGGCAGTCGGGCATCTTCAATGCCTCGTAGGCCTGCTTCACGAGTCTTGCTGTATTTAAAGCGGCAACAAGCTCTTTCCTAGCTATCGGCCAAGAAAACTGATTTTTTACAACAATGGTAGATTTACCCAGAACGAAAGACACACTCGGAACTCCGTTAACCAGTCTACGTAAGTAAACAACAGAAGAGAAAGCTTGATTCGAAGCATCACTAAACCCATGCAATTGATATGAAACAATATCATCTGGACTGCACACACCAGAGTTTGCAAAATACCATCTCGGTAACGAAAAATCCTTAAGCAGGTCCAAAGAGCGAAGCCACGACTCCCACTCTTTAACAAAGCTATCAGGGACCTCGGTGTCCTAATCAAACTTGTCTATCGCCAATTGCTGAAGTATAAGGCGTGCTTTTAGAAAAAATGGCGCTCCAAAGCCTAGCGGATCAAAATTTTGTCCAAGCTGACTGAGCATACTTCGGCGCGTGTGTTTAGCTAAGGGCTTTAAGGAACATGCGATACGCATCTCGTCAGACTCGGTTTGCCACACACAACCCATGTCTTCGCTGATGGCAAAGTCATATTTTCAGTCTGAAAGTCAATGTCACGAATCAAAGGTGAAAGCATCTCATTATCCAAATTTGACAAGACAATCATAGCCTCCTTGTTAGCACTCCACTTAACAAGTTTAAACCCACGGCTATCAAACAAAGCAATTGATTCATGAGTGATTTTCTGAGCTTCCTCTAAGCTATCAGCCGAAAATATAAAATCATCCATGTACATATTATTTGCAATATTGCAGAGAGTCAATTCACCAGCACTGCTGGGATTCTGCTCGATCATTTTCTTTATAGCCAAGCAAGCGATATATGGGCTACTCTTTATTCCCCAAGGGTGTACACAAAAACGAAAGGGTACCATCCTACCACTCTCAAGGTCATCATCTTCAAACCACAATATACGAAACAAATTCCTTTGCGACTCAGGTAACTTTATTTGAAAGAAGCATTTCGTCACATCAGCCATGAGACCAAATCTACCAAGCCGAAATCTAGCCAAGACATCTACCAGAGGGTTTAACAAGTCAGGACCCGAAAACATTACATCATTAACACAAGTTTCTCGAAATTCAGACTTGCCATCGTAAACAATACGCTTTTTTAATTGTGACGTCACAAAGTATGGTAAATACCATTCAAATCCCTTGACATTTCCTGCTTCACCAGCACGCTCAATATAGCCATTAGATTTAAGATCTTTCATGGTGTCAGTAAGGAAATCACGAAGTTCAGGTTGTTTTAAAGCCTTCTTCCTTAAAGCAGCAGCTCTATCTGACGCCAACACAAAATTGTTAGGTAGATCAATATCTTCCTTCAACGGAACAGGTATCTCAAATCGACCATCTTTCAACTCAATATTCGGTTCAACAAGTTCTCTAGCCAAAATGTCATTGCGAGACAATTCACAGGTTTCATTTTGCAAGGTCAAATCCTGAAGGACTTTATTCAGGTCTGCTATTTCCATATCACGAGACTCAATTTTACGCTGAAAGCCAGAGATGACATCCGACTCTGAAGACGTCTGCACTCTGCACACTTTAGCAACGCTTTCATCTAAGGGTGACTTACCACCACAAGCCAACCAGCCGAGAGGAGTGAGTAAAGCATGCGGTTCACTACGATTTTCACCAACACGCTCCTCCTTGGCCCACATCAAATAAGCGTTGTCGTTGCCAATCAGTACATCTACTGTAATATCCATAAAGCGACCGCGTCGCCCCTTTTTGTTTTATTCATAATTTTCTCTTGACGTCACAACCACGTTTTCTTATGACGTCACAATCAATTGCTTTGCTGGTTTTTCAGTTCATCGCTTACCAGCAACTAGGTAGCCGTAACTAAGATAAGAAGTAGCTGGCATAATATTTAGTAGTTGAGATTGTGTTTATCAAGGTTTGTAGTGAATTGCCGTTTCTATTTCTAACTGTTTGTTAATTATGCAGAAAATCTAAATTAAGCTTAAGTCAATAATTAATTGTGTCGGTTAAAAAACTAGTTTAACCGCTAGCATTTGGACCTGTTCTGTGTGTTGAATACATTTTATTAAAGTCACAGCAATCGAGTGCAAAGCGCGTTGACAGTGTAATACCGACAGAAAGTGCAAGCTGTTTCAAGAAATAGAAAAAACTGTGTTTGGATTGCTAAACTAATACAAACATCTATGTCAATCTTCGGGTCTGACCGACACCCTAATAGAAGACTACATCTACAGTACTACAATCATTCAAATGAAACATATTTACGTCATGAAAATGACGGAAACCATTTAAATCTTGTTTATGCGGTAAAGTTTTAACATCGTCAGCCCAAGCTGGGTTAACCACCGAAGTTATATCACAAAACAATTCATCTGTCTCTAACGACTGGATGTTGAGTTTAACAAGGTTAGCACAAGTAGGTTTCTGACCAGCCAGGGTATCCATTTTAAACGACGCTTTATCGTACGGTTTAAGACCAAGTTCGCACACTAAATCACTCGAAACAAACGTCAACTGCGAACCAGGATCATGCTGACAATACACCAACTTCGATTTGCCAGTCATTGGATTCAAAACACGAGCAGCAGTAACGCGGTTAAAAGCTGCTTTAACATTTCCAATCTTAACATTACGCACAGGAACTCTGGCACGAGCATCATCTTTCCCAACCGAATCCAGAGAATCACGTAACGTCACATAAAAATCATGCAGAAGAAAATAGTGTTTCCTATCGTTGTTAGGCCCACACTTACGACAGTTATTTGCATGAACGCAATCCCTAACCATATGCTGGCGCAAACAATTCAAGCATTTGCCAGCTTTCACAATGACATCTCTCCGATCTTTAGGTGTCAAGCGCAAAAATTCTTTACAATTAGACAAAAAATGATATTCAACTTGACCACGTGACGAACAACAAATACATGCCGGCAGGTCTTTACGTCTAGCCTCACCACCGCGCGGTGCGCCAACAACAGTCGAGTACTGCGAACTCCCTGACATCACATCATCATGGGGTTTTACGGACGTCTGCCTAACCGGACATGAAGGCAATTTTCCTTTGCCAAACTTTTTAAAATGCTGCGACTCACCTGAATCGCCCATTAGCATAATGCTAAAATCAGTCGACTTGCGCGTTTCCTCCCGTACTACAAATTCAAACAAACTCTGAAAAGTAGGCTCATCAGTGCCACCATAGGCTACTGATCACCTAAAAAGTCAAGATAACGCTGCTTAGCGTCAAACGGGAGTCGCTTAGCCAAATCCAAAACAAAACGTCCTTCTAATTTATCACGCTGACCATAAGCTTGCGCGTAAAGTAAACACTGCGACAATTCATCTTTAAACTCTTTCAAATCACTGGAAGAGATTGAATTCAATTTGCTACCATAGCGATACTTTCTAATTTCCGGTTCTGCGAAAAGACCTCCACGAACTCCAAAACGTTGGGACAAGCGAGCTAATGACATTTCTATCCTGTCTTCCTCTGACAAGCCAGGAGTGTCGGAAACCAAATTAGCAATCGTTTGCGCAGCTGTTCTAACACAAGCTGCTTGTAACAAAGTCAAACGAGTTTCTTTAAAGGGCGAAGCTGCCATTAAGGCCGTAACACGATTTTTAAAGAAGATAAATGGCATATTATTACCATCGTAACCAATCAAGGCCGCCTTATCGAAAAACGTCCTACTATTTTGGTATTCAAAAAAGCAATCCTGCTGTTGAGAACTCGATTTAGCGGGAGAAGACAAGCTATATCCCTTAAGGGGCTGAGGGGGCTCAGTCACATGCACAGCGCGATCACGATCCTCACACACGTTAAAATCAGGAGACACGATACGCCTCTCACAACCACCCAAATTACGTGTAGCTGGGCGATCAACAACTAGCGGCGCAGAAAACTTTGAAGGGGGCAAAGCATTACTGCTAATGGCGGCCCCGTGACCTGTACGCTCTGGGGGAGGAGTTCGGTTGTAATTTGCAGACCTTGGCTCTACAGCCTTCGGAAGACCCTTAGCCGCGGCCCCAAGACCTCCTGAAACAGCTGGAAAACATGTGGATTGTACAGGTCCACTTACGGATTCAACAGGCGTCTGGAAAAGGTTAGGTAAATTAAACTGCGATTGATGTTCACTTCTGGAATGCCTAGAAGAGCCCTTCCTAGAGCTACGCCGGGAGCCCAACTCAGAACGATATTCAGCTAAAACTACCTCTTTACGTTGTTCGGCCCTCAACTGAGCGTCTTTGAGTGCGAACTCAGCAGCTCTAGCTTCAGCTTTCGCGGCGGCCTCAGCAGCTCTCGCTTCGGCCTCAGCAGCTCTCGCGGCAGCCTCAGCTCGTATGGCCTCAGCTCTCGCGATGGCCTCAGCAGCTCTTGCTTCGGCCTCAGCTTGTATCTGGAGCTCCTCTCGTTTTAACTGTAGGTTAATTTGTGTAACTATCCGTGACGAGCTCTCAGACATCCTAGTGCTTACATTTGAGGCGCTATCCTCAGGATGTATGTCAGCATCCAACCTATCTGAGAACTCACTTTCTTTTTGTTCGAAGTTATGTTTTAACGAGTTAAATTCCGGATCTACCCTATCACGAAGTTCTGCCAAGATTGCAGAGTTAACAATTTTACTCAAAAGAGCATGGAAATGCCTTAATTCCTCTTCTAAAGTAGAGAACTTAGATCGAAAAATTAACAGTTCCTGCTTATCACTTAAAGAATCTAGGGCTACAGAAAGTTTCCCAATTTGAGTCAAAATATCCCGTCTAAGATGCCGGGCCTCTCGAACTGACTTAGCCTCATCGTTACTGGGTCCCTCCCCAGAATGGCCTGCCCGACCGCAAAGAACATCATCAGGCTTAAACTCAGTCGAGTCGACGGCGGTCGAGTCCCTGTCGCCACCGAGTGTAGACATATTAAATGTTGGGGCTAAATTTAACAATTAAAAAGTTAAATTACACAAACACACAAATTTAAGTTATAAAAAACTTAACTGTAAAGACCGTAAAAAATACAAAAAAGAATTTAAATGCACGATACCGTAGCTGTACGGGTATGAAGTCCTAAAGTCCACAAAACTTGCTTGGATTCTTCCACTTGAATCTACAAGCACAGATGGATTGTCTTTAATCTTCTTTCTTGCCAATGAATGTCAAAGTTATTTTTCTTCAGTACCAAACTGAGAAGAAATGTCTTTACTTTTCCTTGCTTCTATAAGAGTGTAGACTACCAACCAACAAATCTTCTTTTATTATTTCTTGTACTTCTAAGTAGTTCTTCTGCACTAGCTGACAACAAACACGTCTTTTATTTTTTATGGTCACAGCGGTAAACCATAATCTCTTCGTGGGAAAATTGTAACATAAGATTCCCGAATCCGTTCGTCTGTATGTATCGACCGAAAAAGAAACACTCCTTGAAACGTCTATTCAATAAGTGTATTCCTGTAAAATTAGCCCGCGGCTATCGAAATCGAGATGCAACGCCGTACACCTCTAAAAACTGTCACTACGATACAGATTACTTGGATAAAAGACGGAAATTTTTTCCAGTTAGCAAGCCTTCTTCTTCTTTCGTTTGAGACCAGATCAAATCAAATTTCAGGGCAGGTGATGGAGAGCCGGGTGAGTGTAGCTTCGTCCAGCGTTGCTATACCATGCGTTCCATTTGGTGCCTTATAGATCGGACATTCGAGAACGACATGGTCAGCAGTTTGTTCCTCCGCGCCGCATTCGCAGGCCGGTGAGGGAGCCAAACCCCACTTGTGCATGTTGGAATGGAAGCGACCGACTCCGGTTCGGATTCTGTTGAGCTTGACCCAAGTCGGCCGAGGCAGGTCCATACCAGGGGGGCGCGCCACCGGGTGAGGTATAAAACGATGTAGTTTCGTGTCGGTGGCACACCACGCTGCATTCCAATTGTCTTCCATGAAGTGTGCTGCACTGATGGCATGATCGCTGAATGGATGTAGTAATTCAACAGCAGCTGGCACAAAGGGGTGTCTTGACTTTAATTGCCGGGGAGATTCCTGAGGTGGGATGTTGAGTTTTGCATGAAGCAAGTGGTTAGGATCTCCCGCCCGGCGAGCCAGGTGTATAAGGGCTCCCTTTCGGCGAAGCTCAGCAGGTTGGATGCCTGCGAGGATTGGTAAATACTCTGTTGGAGTTGGGCGCAGGCATCCAGTTACAGTTCGCAATGCGTCGTTGATTGGGCTGTCGATGAGACGGGTGTGGGCACTGCGGCACCAGGCAGGGGCGCAGTATTCAGCAGTGGAGTGGACCAACGCCAGGGTTGCAGTGCGCAAGGTGTCAGCACCTGCACCCCAAGTTGTGCCTGCCAAACGTCTCAGCAGGGCGACGCGAGATGTCAGCTTTTTGCGTAGTGACTGTAAATGGTGACGGTATGTGAGTGACCTGTCAAGTGTAACCCCAAGGTATGTAGGTTCTGGGCAGGGCGGCAAAATTTTGCCGTTAACGGTCACTTTCAGGTCACGTTTTGCCTCCCTGTTGTTGAGATGGAAGGCTGCCGTCACAGTTTTACTTTCGCTGAGCTTCAGTTTCCATTGGTGAAGGTATCCAGATATGGTCGTCATGTCTTGGCTCAACGTCATTTCTAATGATTGCCAGTCTTTCGCAGAGTGCAAGATGGCCAAGTCATCAGCATATGCATATTTGTCAGATGTTGTTGATGGTAGGTCATGCATATAGACATTGAAAAAGCACTAAGCAAGCACTAAGCAAACAGTTAAATGTGCGGCCAACTTTCAAACAATCATTTTACGAATGACCAGAATAGATAGCAATATCTCAAACTCACATATGCAGTACTGTGACGCAATAATGAAAGACAATTATGAAGTCATTCAAACAGGTGTTTAAAGCTGATGTAATATTTCCTGTTTAAACAGGTTTCAAACTGAAACAGGCCCAAACAGGTCCAAACAGGTTTGACACAAGTCTTATGAACGATGGTGCAATTTTGGCACATTTTCTAGCAACTTCCATGACGTAATATTCAGTAGACTTGAACGGTTTTTTATATGACGTTTGATTAGGTGAACCATTGTCTGGAACAAACGGGTTCCATTCTTCGGTGTAAGACGCACTCCAGTAGTTTGAATGGCACGCACAATAGGGAGATGGGGCGATACCTCTTTGGGTCAGTTACCGGTTTGTTTGGTTTTGGGACTGCAACAATCAATGCTTTCCGCCAGAGGTTGGGGATCTTTAGGGTTCGCATGCAATGAGAATAAAAATTTCGTAGCCAATTAATTGTTTCCTTTCCTAAGTTTTGCATGAATTCGGGGTGAATCAGGTCTGGACCTGGAGCCTTCCCTGCTTTCAGTAACTTTATGGCTTCAGTCATTTCTTCGGTCGAAAAGTCTTCGGTTAGTTCGTTGTTATGCGTGTCATCCTTCCACATGCTAATATTAAGTGCTGAATTATCGTCATTATATTGTTTTGGCAGCCATCTTCAAAATGACAAATTTCCGGTGCTCTGATTCTCCTAGATTTTTAATATATTATTCTTGATGATAAATACTACAAAATACCGTTGGAAAACCTTTTGTAGGAATTTTTCGGGGTCAAACCCATAGACATCTTATTATAACTAGACTGCGCTTCTCGTATTTCGATTGAAGAAATTGAAAAAAGGCGTCGGCCATTGTTAGTGTCTCAAACTCGCGTGAAAGCTGCGCTGTTAACGATAACATTTCTGAGCTGGTTGCGCTTCTGCAGAAAACTAATTTGTTAACTATAATTTAGAACTTTGGTGTAATAGAGGTTTTATTCATCTATGAAATGAATAAAAGCATGTGTTAAATTGCACAGAATTATACATACAGTCTATAATATAAAGCAAAAACACTGCGATGCGAGAGCACGTATAGGCTATGATACACTGAATTCATCATTTCCAGCAGTTCAGCAGAACTCTTATTCAATTTGGCGTTACAGCTGAGCTGATGATTAGCCTATTGTAAAATAAAAATAGCAATAGCAACAAACAGTTTATTACATCAAACCTAAGCGAATGATACGCTAGATTAGCGGCTTTAATGTATAGCTCAACAAAATCAAAACAAATTAAATATTCACCAATACTGATGTGATGTCGAAAGGAAGTGGTTTATTGGTGTTTGAAAAGTACTGTTTTGTTAAGCGTTTTACGAACCAATTTGCCTTGTATTTGCTTGCAGGTTTCCTTACCAATGTGGTAAAACCTAATTTTTAAATAACATTTGGACACAGTTTTGACTAGCGTAAAAATGTGATTATCGGTAACGGTGCATTCAAACACATGATCCGTGAGATTAGTAGCCTAAATATCTTGGAATGATTTATATTTCCAAGCACAGCTACCGCAATAGCTTCCACTATGCTTCCACAATGCCTGGACGAAGAGGTAATCTCCCAGCTGTGGTAGTTAGTAACCGTTTAATGCAAAATTCAGTTTCCTCACAAATATATACAACACTGAAAGAAGGTTTAAAAAGTCCACTTCTATCTTTAAACGATAAGAAGCTGGGTTGAACAGGTAAAGTGTGTGAACTCAGTTCAAATATCTAAAGTCCAGGGGTTTAAGGTTTTTATTGAAATTTTATCAACCCCAGAATTTGAAACACCAATTTTTGAACTAGCGTTTTTTTAGAATAAATAGATTTTTGAACTTGAAACGTAAGAATTATCGTAATTGTCATACTATACTATAGGCCTACTATATTATATGTAAAACTTGTTTGTGCGGAGGTATATAAAGCACTTTCAAAATGAAAGAAAAAGCAAGCAATTACGTAATTTAAATTTAACAAATTCCAACAATAGGCTATGTTTGCGATTGTAGAACAGCAAAGGTGAAATCATATAAAGATTTCGTCATAGAGGTGAATTGCGGAGATATTTATTAGTTGTGATTTCACAGCAACTTGAAACTGAAGCTATTTCTTTAAAAGTTATTGTTGATGAAATCACACGAATTTACGTCATAATGCAACGTTTTGCTACAACGGAGAAAATCGAAAGCCATCAATCTCTATTGAACAGAACCCTGGTAAAAGCTGCGGTTGTGTTGTTGCATAGAAAACTATTTGTTTTGTCAATTATTTGTTCACAACAACTGAGTTTTTTAAGAAACGCAAATATTATAGGAGAATTACATTTTGTAGAAAGTTGAGTTGTGTTCAGTCTTGTTCTCATTGCTTTAAGAATTGGCGCTCCAGTTGTTTCAGGAACGAGGAGGCGACTGATTCTTAACTAATTAATTCATCTACTTCTACTTGTTTTAAAGTATCAGGTTTGGTGGCCGTGCTTAACTAGCCTACTGTATATTTATCGATTCATATACCGCAATATTAGATCGTTTCATGCACGTCTTAAACCATTATGGTTTTGCCACCTTTTCCTTTTGTTCCTGTATTTCTTTTTCACAATATCATTTCTTTTGCAT
The DNA here is from genome assembly GCF_918807975.1 of Aplidium turbinatum. Lineage (NCBI taxonomy): Eukaryota > Metazoa > Chordata > Ascidiacea > Aplousobranchia > Polyclinidae > Aplidium > Aplidium turbinatum. Next base: position 21,649,997 of record NC_137485.1, read on the forward strand.
TCTGACAAGGAAAAATAAATTGAATTCAAAACAATGAAAATTCATTACGGGTCCCTACAAAAGCATTGGCAAACGCGCGGAATAGGTACACTAATAATGGCTGACGTCTGAACCTGCTTTCTTCAAAAATCGTAAACGAGAGAAGTGACGATGCGCGGTCTAGTTATAATAAGATGTCTATGGTCAAACCATATATTGACCTGACTATCAGGGTTGCCAGATGGCCTTTTTTTAGGCCAAATTCCAGAAAACTGGCCTTTTTAAATTGCAGTTGGCCTAAAAAATTGATGCAAATAAGGCCAGAAAATCCGGCCTTATTTGGCCCTTTTTATGGCTGCAAGTTTTGACCGGTTTAGAAAATATTATTTTAAGCAAAATTCAATTTCAATTGTAATATAAAAGTATCACTTATCATCACTTAGTCTTAGAGCCTGACCTATATTCGTTTTAATTTTAATTAGTGAGTAGAGACATAGGTAGAGAGTAGCGAATGTGTTAGCGGTGGACAGGGCGGTTCTATTCAGTTGTACCCGCCGTAAACCGTAAAGTATACACTTGCCTTGTTTGTTAATGTGATGTGTTTGCATTCCATTTGTGCAATCTTGTCGTATTTTGTTTGCTGCTAAATAATTTCAAAACCGAGTATTAGTTTTAGTTCTTATGACATTTTAAACGTATTGATTTCGTACTGGGTTGGTCTGTGAATAAGTTTATTATAAAAGCCTACGACAACACATTTCACTGATTGTTGAACACTCCACGTTTACTTCTGATCCGGTTTGCAATACGCAAAATGCTACAGAACGACACGGAATCTTTGCATTCGTTTATTTTTGATTTTTTAGATTCGTGGTTTTAAACTTCTATACATCAAATAAGTTTTGATGTGAGTGAAGGCTATATTTTATATTGTTATTGAAAAATTGAATTTTATACATTCTTTAGTTGATACAAACAGTGTTTTATTTTAATAATTCTTCTGTAGTCATGTATAGCACTGAAAATAGTTTCCAATCCTGTAGTTGTAGACATCTCTGGTACATATACTCAATAAGACAAATTCATGCTTATTGCTTAGCTAGATGTTCCGAATAGCACTGTTCATGAATTGAAGTAATAATGGTTTCTAGTTTATCTGCTACTACCAATCAATCAATCAATCAATCAATCAATCAATGTTTTATTTGTCAGTAACAGAAACATAGGTACATGTTTGAAATATGCAATATACACAGTACAAAAGTTACACAAGTTCCCATACCGACAGGGAGACAACGAGACGACCATACGGTCTACTAGTCAATTGCCACCCTACGGAAATTACGATTTTGCCATTTAAAATAAGCTTGCAATAGAAAAATAATAATTGAAACGAAAACTACAGTAATTACAGTAAACTACAGTAATTTTTCATTAATCAAATTATGCAAACGAACCGGTCATTATGCTCTGACAGTGCTAAATTATTATCTGTCATATTTGATCGTAAAATGGCATTTTCAAAAAAATATTTCAATTAAGTTGTTAGCGTTTATTTAGCTTTAGAAATAAATAAAAAATTTGGCCTTTTTTTGGCCTTATTTTATAATGGATTTGGCCTTACTATAGCTTGAGTATCTGGCAACCCTGCTGACTATACTTGCCATCCATCTTTCTTCCAACTCTCAGAAATCAGATTAATAGATTGAGCTTTGTTCTTTGTTGTGTTCATCCGAAAACGATCCTGTGTAGCTGGTACAGAATTGATAGATGCCACTTAATGATAAAACGTGCGTTTTCGTTAGAAATTTAAACCTTAACTTATGATAGTTCAATGAATCATAACATCAAAAGTGGACACTTTTGGACCACAGTTCTTTTGAAGGTTGAAGTCTGGCCACAGAACTATTTTGTATCTGGCAACTTTGATCAAGAAGTCGGACTTGTGTATGTATATTTTTTGTCTGACTACTGACTCCACAGCTCTGGTTCCACCCCCTTGTTCCCACCCCACTAACAAATTACTGTAATTTGTACAGCACCGTACGAGTTTTAAAAAAGGAAGTGGCAATTTTTCCACACTTTATGCCATGGTTATGGGTTGAGTTAGGAAGTTTAGTTGAGGTTGAGTTATGAAGGGTTGAGGTAAGGTTTAGAGTTAGGCATAAGATCAGGGTTTTGATCTTTCCCCAGAACTGATGATTGAATCTTTATCCTCGGACTAGGAAACAGGGCCGTAGCCAGACCGCAGAGCAAGGGGGGCCAACTTTTTTTTAGGGGGGACCAAAAAAATTGAATCATTATAATTGTAGCTGTTGCTTGAGAATGTTGGGATTTTGCCAAGGGAGCCACAATTTTATTCAGGGGGGCGAGACCCCCCTGGCCCCCGGCTGGCTACGGGCCTGCTGGGAAAGCTTCTTGCAGAGCTTAATCCTGGCAGTTTCGCATACTTGATACTTGTAGAGGCTTTCAATCAGTGACGCAGACCCGGTCACTGAGATTGACAGAGTGAAGTTTCCGATTGTTGAAGTGTTATTGCCTGGATATTATTCCAGGCCTCAAAATTTGTACTTTTTTCCGGCAGTCAAGCATGTCCTACCGGACTGGCCCTTTCCACGGACATTTAATATCTCAACCGGACATATTTTTTGCATGTAGATTTTGCACATAATCACACTACAGTATTGTGTAGTCTGGGTTTTTTTTTCAGTCATTTATCGGTCATTGACCGATTTTTTAGCAAAATGACCGAAAAAAATATAGTCAATTCGGTCAAAATGTCCGAAAAAATATATAGTCAATTGACTATATATGACCAAAAATGACTAAAAATGACCAAAATAAATAAAAATGACCAAATTTTTTCAAGTCATTTCGGACAAATAACCAAAAAGTCTCAGCGAAAAAATAAACCCAGAAGTGTAGTCGTGTTTGTAGAAGAAGATTTTCTACAACAGAATAACTCTGCAATGGTTGATGGCTCAATTAACCGACCCTGAAGTATACTGGAGCAGATTGCTTGCAAATAAATCAGTGTGTTAATGACAGTCGTGTAATGACGCAATAAACACAATTGAAAACAACAATCCAAATTTTCTTATTACAAAAGCAACTACGATCACTTATTCCGTGGTTTTCGCGTTATAGAATCGTTGTGCCAAGCGATTACTGCCGGCGCGGGTCGTAAATCTCCAGCTCAGGACCGTCCAGACAAATGCGCATTAGTGACTCAATAGTGTTAGCCCTCAAGGATGTACGCCAATCACCCCATATTCTTTTCAGCAAAGAAAAACATCTCTCAACATGTGAGGAAGACGATGGCAGTGTTAGTAAAATCTCAATAATATGCAAAATGTTCAAGAAGGACCCGCGATAGTTTTCATCAGCTCGTTAACCACGCCACTCTAATGTGATCTTTCTCCGTATTTGTTCGCGTTAAACAAACATTTGTAACAATCCAAATTTAAAATATATTTTTGCTGCATTAGCTCTATTTTTGTCAAGAATTTTGCGGCGGTCATTTATAACCGACCAATGAGTCGGCTTCGGCAGACATTCGAGGTCATTCCAGGGGTCATGACCGCCGGATATTTCGAGGCCTGTTATTCCAATCCAGAATCTGGAACAATCGCGTTGTGTTGGATGTGAATAGATCATTCCAGTACGTGGCAGCTCGTGATCATTTGTAATAGAGCAGTGGTTCCCAACCTGGAGTTCGCGGACCCCTTGGGGGTCCATGAGAAAGCATTTGGGGGTATGTGATTACCTTGATCAATTTTAACAGCAAAAACTTTACCAGCAAGTCTCAAAGAAATTCTGACGAATTGCGTGAGTCGTTAATTTCACGCAATTTGTCAGCTCGTAGAGAATTTCTCTGGGCAATTTTCCGTTTGTCATAAGAGGATGTGACCGTGTTTGCCGAATGACGCAAAAATGTAATGCGTCGTTCTCGTTCGGCAAACACGGTCACATCTTCTTATGACGAACAAAAAATTATTCAGAGAAATTCTCAAATTCAAGAAAATTAAAAAACTCTAACTTTATTACTCATATTTGAAAAGACATAAAAAATTGGGCTGTAGGCTACTCAAATTAAAAATTGAAAATGCAGCAGCCTAACGATGGAGTCACTTCGGGTCAAAATTTAGTTAAAAATTAAAAAAAAAAAACGCTTCCGCGTAGCTTCGAACTCATTCCCTCTGGAACACCAGCCCAAGACTTATCCTACGCGCCACCGAATCAGTTGAACATAATTGTAGAATTTGGAACTTATATAGGCACTCTTCTCGTCTTTTGCTTTGAAAGAGAAAAAGAAAAAAGTGCCTATATAGTGATGTCATGACCGGTCAAATAGTGTTTCAGATTCAAAGACCGGAGCTGGTCAAATAGCCACTTGCCTTCGAAAATCCATACGCCGTATGCGTCAACGTGACTTCTAAAAAAAGTTGGCGGCATCAGCGCATACACTAGCGTAAACTCCTTTTGTTTGCTAGGTGCCAAACATTCACATGGTATAAACCACTCGAAACAAACAAGTTTTACTTTTATTTTGAATTTTCACAAAGAAACAAGCATCTGAAAGTGTTCATCTGACATTTTGCTGCGTTTTGGTTCCAATATGTTTTTGCCCATTGAAAACATTCTTTCAACTGCAGCGCCGGAAGGTATTGGCGTGTTGTTTTGTAGCGAAAAAAATACATTAAAAAGTATGCGTTTGACGCTATACGCTAAAAAACCGCAAAAACTTTACGGCGTAGCCTCAAGCGCAAACTATCCAAAAAGTGTGGCCGCAAGCGTTAGCGAAAACAAAAAGTCTACACCGCAAGTCTGCAGCGTAGAATTTGCGGCGTATACGTTAGGGTGGAATGAAAAAACCTTTTTATGAAATTTTTATTAGCTCGGGGTTGGAAAACTTGCCAATTACTACTAAAACTAATTGTGTGCAAAATTAGAATGTAATCTGACGAGAGTTTGATCTGCCACCAGCCACTTGAAAATTTACCATTGGGCCATTCCGTGTCAATTCACACAGTCAAGAAATTCAACCTCTTCAATTTTTCTTAAATTTTACACACCTTTTCACTATCTTATATGATGAATGTGTCTGCAAAATTTGAGTGAAATTTATTGAGAAACACGAGAGTTATAAAGCATTTAGTTTGGGTGGGTCTGCCGAGGGGGCACAATTTTTTTATTTTTGACCATGTTTGAGGTCCTATTACTGCTTAAGTAAATTAGGTAAGAACCTAATTTTTTTACAGGTGATAGTACTTCTGCCAAATATTGAAAAAAACAACATCGTTCATATTGTCACTTTAAAAGGTCATAGACATCCAAATGTGGCCGTTTCCAGCTCTCGGTTAAAATTTTTAAAACCTTGCTAAGACCTTATTTTTAATTGGTTTTGGCAGAAATTTAGTAGAAGTGTTGTTTACAGGATTCTTTATGAAAATAGAGAATCCTGTAAACAACATTTCTACTGCCAAAACCAGGCAATTAAAAATAGGGTCTTGGCAAGGTTTTAAAATTTTGGAAAATTTTAGCCGAGAGCTGGAAACGGCCACATTTGGATGTCTTTGACCTTTTAGAGTGACAATGTGAACGGTGTTGTGTTTTCAATACTTGTCAGCAGTACTATCACCTGTAAAAAAATTGGGTTCTTACCTAATTTACTTAAGCCAGTGGTTCCCAACCTGTGGGTTGTGACCCCAACTGGGGTTGCCTGACAATTTGCCTGGGGTCACCTGAGGCCTTCTGAAAAGTTTAGAATTTCATTAGTTTAGAAATTTAGAATGTTAACTCTTAACAATGGGCAGCTCACCACAGAGTGCATCGCGATTTTACTAGAGTCTAGTAAAAATCGCGATTTTACCATGGTTTCAAACCTGAACACCCTGGGCAAAAATAATGCATTTTTTATGCAAAAGTTGGACTTGAGGTCGCAATTTTTGTTGATATTTGTGAGAAAAAAGTTAAATTTTCAAACATTGAGCAGCTAGGATGCAAGTTGAGAGCTAGGCTATTGTTTCTGCATCAGTTTATAGCCTAGGCAAGCCAGTGTAGGCTCAGTGGCGTAGTAGCCACTTGGCGGTTCTGGCTCTGCGCCAGGGGCGGCAAGCTGCAAGGGGGCGGCAAAATGAGGCTGCACAGTGCACACAGCACGAGAAATGAATCAATGCAACAATAAATAAAAAGTAAAACAAGAAAATGATTTACAAAGAGACAGCTAGCACACCTTAAAAAATTTAAGGATAGAACAACAGCTAAAAAGCTCGAGTTGCTTCGTGCGTGATGTTGGATAGCTGTAGCCTAGCTGTAGACACACCATTTGCCCTTGCTAGAAGCCCATTCACCATCAGAGTTGAAGATGTTCCTGACATTGCACAAGAGGAGTTCATTGAACTCATTACCAGCGATGCAGCAAAAACTGATTTTTCTTCAATGTCAGTTACCAAATTTTGGATCAAAAGTTTGCAGTCATATCCCGTTCTGTCTGAGATCGCATTGCACTTGATTCTTCCTTTTCCAACAACATACCTTTGTGAAACAGGCTTTTCAAGCTTGTTTGTTATCAAATCTAAATACAGGAGCAGACTTGATGCAGAAGATGATCTGCGTTGTGCTCTTGCAAAGACTGCTCTAAGGATTTCAGATCTGGGTAAAAAGAAGCAAGCACAGCCTTCTCACTGAACAAATTGTTGTGGTGTTTATTTATTTATTTAGAAATCAAAATTAATATATAGCCTAGTAGCCTACTAGTTAGCTCCAAAAGTGCAGTGAAGGAGGATCAACATAACTAATTTTATCCCTGGGGTCACCGCAACTTGGCAAATGTTATAAAAGGGTCACGGCACCAAAAAAGTTGGGAACCGCTGACTTAAGCAGTAATAGGACCTCAAACATGGCCAAAAATAAAAAAATTGTGCCCCCTCGGCAGACCCACCCAAACTAAATGCTTTATAACTCTCGTGTTTCTGAATAAATTTCACTCAAATTTTGCAGGTGTTTATCATATAAGATAATGAAAAGGTGTGTAAAATTAAAGAAAAATTGAAGAGGTTGAATTTCTTGACTGTGTGAATTGACACGGAATGGCCCAATGGTAAATTTTCAAGTGGCTGGTGGCAGATCAAGCTCTTGTCAGATTACATTCTAATTTTGCACAACTAGTTTTAGTAGGAATTGGCAAGTTGAATACTGAAAAGTTTGGGTGTTCATCAGGACAAACGTAGCAACTAGTGCTAGAAACGATAATTGGCAAGTTTTCCAACCCCAAGCTAATAAAAATTTTATAAAAAGGTTTTTTCACTCCACCCTAGTATACGTACATCTCTGCCTAAAACACATTTGGTTATCTAAGAAAAGTGCCCCACTAATAAAACTTAAGTGTTAGAAGAGAGTAAGCTTTCCCCCAGTGGCGTACCTAGGGAATGGCAGGCATTGCTCGAGCCATGGGTGCCACATTGATAGAGGCGCAAAAATCGGTTGGTAAACATTAAAATTTGTGGGTGCAACCTAGTTCGTACCGTGAAAAGATCGAGAGAAAAAAGGCGAAGTTGCTGATTGCAGTTTCCGCAAGCATTTTAAAATTTTCCCCCTGAAAAGATTAAGAGAAAAAAATAGAACAAAACCGAAGTCGCTGATCGGAGTTTCCGTTTTTCCGCAAACATTTTAAAATTTCCGGTATTGATCCTAAGAGTTTGCCGAAGTCGCTGATCGCAGCTTCAGCAAACATTTTAAAAGGTTAAGGGTTAGGAAAAAATCGAGAAGAAAAAATTAAAAATAGCCGAAGTCGCTGATCAGAGTTTCCGCAAACAAACAAACTGAAAAGATCGAGAGAAAAAATAGAACAAAGCCGAAGTCGCTGATCGCAGTTTCCGCAAACATTTTAAAATTTCTGGTAATGATCCTAAGAGTTTGCCGAAGTCACTGATCGCAGTTTCCGCAAACATTTTAAAAGGGGTTAGGGTTAGGAAACGATCGAGAGAAAAAAATTTAAAAAAGCCGAAGTCGCTGATCGGAGTTTCCGCAACAAACAAACTGAAAAGATCGAGAGAAAAAAATAGAACCGTTTTCCGCAGTTTCCGCAAACATTTTAAAATTTCCAGTAATGATCCTAAGAGTTTGCCAAAGTCGCAGTTTCCGCAAACATTTTAAAATTTCTGGTAATGATCCTAAGAGTTTTTGTTTGTTTGCGGAAACTACGATCAGCGACTTCGGCTTTTTTTAATTTTTTTACTCGGTCTTTCAGGGTACGAACTGTTCAGGGTACGAACTAGGTTGCATCCAAAATTTGTTACTTACACTTTCTTCAAAATCTGATTTGCGCCCATTACCGTGCATTACAGAGATCAAAGAGGAGTCTCTCTTTTACTGTAGCCATTGTTAAACAATGGAATTGTGACATTGCAAAAGCAGCATTGTGCCTCTCCTGGCTCATTTTGCGTTCAGCCAGCAACAATTGGAAGTTCAGTAAAGTCGCTTAGCAGCGATTAGTTGAAGCTTAGAAGTAGCACCAGAACTTACTTATTCCTTTTACAAGAATTCGTGTAATGAAAAAGAGAGGGGAAGCCGCAATTAGTTAGTTTTTTATGTGGGAAATAACTTAGAATGCTACACTTTGTGCCTTCTTTCCATCAAATTTTTATCAAAAAAATAGCACAAAGCCGAAATCGCTGATCGCAACAAAGCTGATGTCGCTAATCGGTGTTTCCGCAAAAATTTTAAAGTTAGGGTTAAGCGGAAACTCCGATCCGTGTGGTATTTTGGCTGTTTTTAATTTTTTTCTGCATTTTTTCAAGGTACGAAGTGAGGGTATGAATTAGGTTGCATCTGTAGAGTTGCACTGAAACAGACCACTTTCAAGATCACAGATATATATAGCTCTTCTAGTTCTAACTTCCAACACCAGATGGCATGCAATTCCTACAAAAATACTAATGCTGCTGTTGAATTTTTAGCTCAAATTTTGCCTATACTTGTGGCAATTACAAGGCAGAAATCACAAAATTTGCAGATGGAAGAAATTTTTAAGATATTATATAGAATGGAAGTTTTGTAATAGCCCTGCACTGCAGTAAGTTTACGTTTTGAAGAGAATTAGTTTGTTTCCGCAAACCTTGCCTTTATTTTCTTTGGTGTTAATATGTAGAATCAGTCGAATCTAGAATATCAATATTGTATATTCTAGATTCAATATTCTGGTGGTAATAGGATAGGCTATTCTAGAATAGATTTGAATTGTCAACTATTCGAAAATGCCCTTAGATATATACATCCAGACATAAATAGGTTACATTTCAATTTTTGGTTATAGATGATATGATTTGATGATACACTATCCTAGTGTTGCCTGATTTTTAATTACAAATGGCAAAACATGTTAAATTTTTATCTCGAACTGTTTTATTAAATTTGAAACCCATCTCCTCTGTGACGATTGAATCAGCACCACATGAGCAAGCTTATGCAGAACTAACATATAAGCTGAACAAGGAGGACATTATTCAAACAACAAAACGAAATCGATACTATGAGAAGATGTGGATGCGCCGTCGCAGACTGGCATATGAAAGTTGTCAAAGCATCATGCGGCAAGAAACACAAAGAAAGACTCAGTTTATTATTCGTCAGAATAGAAAAGAGCCATGGCGGGCATAATATATGTAATTTGAAACCATACAGGTTGATGTGAACTTGAAACAATGATCATATTAGCAAGAACTATATAGTTTGATGACATTGGTTTGTGTATATTTGTTTAGACAATAACACCAGATTTGCTTGTTATCAATTTGAAATAGTCTGCTTCATTGTAAAGTTTTTAAAACACTGGCTTATATTGTTTATTCTTGTAGCCTTAGACCTGTTCAAAAAGATTTTTTTTTTGCTTCTTGCAGTGTGGGGGCATTAAGAAGCAGCACTAGTGGTGAAAATACGTTTTGCACATTTCAGACAACCTATGCACAATTGCACATCTTTTGAAGTTTCTCAATGGGTCTAGTCGGACAGAAAGAGGGTGCAACCTATTTCGTTCCCTGAACACTTTGTCCCCCGATTTCGTCCCCTGAAATGATCACGAAAAAAATAACAACAGAGGCGAAGTCGCTGAATCGGAGTTGTCGAAACAGTTGACCACGCTAAGTTTTTTGAAATAATAGTTAATAAACTGAAGCTCACTTTCGGGTTAGGGTTATCGAATTATGATTGAATTAAGAATGATCACGAGCTGCCACACTGGAATGATCTATTCACTTCCAACTAACATTTCTAGACAAAATTACAAAGAAAAACTCACACTTATTTTGTGGTAGCCCATAAAAATTCAATGATTGATTCAACGGAAAATTTTTTACTTTTTGCATGTTTTACATGTTTGCGGAAACTCCAATCAGCAACTTCAGCTTTGTTGTATTTTTTCTCTTGGTCTTTTCAGGGGACGAAATAGGTTGCATCCACAGAAAGGGTCCATTTCTTTTAGGTGCAGGCAATTAGGAGCTGGTCAAATAGGTGTGCACACTGTGGCGTCAGGATATTTAGATGCGGCGTACTGTGGCGCCCGGTCACTTAGGTGCTATTCCCAGTAAAGTCTATTTCATTAGGTGCTTGATGGTAATACTGCAGAGTGCAGATTATATCAGCTTGGCAGGTTATATCAGCCCTCGAAATTAGCTTCCATCTACTGCGGCAAAAACATTGCCGTCGCCATATCAACAAACCTTGGATTGCGGCGGCAATTGCCGTGTGCTATTGCCGCTGTTTTTCATTAAGTGTTTGAGCATGCTGAACTATGCTTGTTTGACTTGTGGGAATAGAAAGCGTCACCCTTTCTGCTGAAGTTAAATCGTTATTTCCTAGGGTTCTTTCTTTTACTCGAATAAGTGCCCGTTCATGGACGCGTGTTCCTGCATGATCAGACGCATTGGCTGATCACTTTAGTTCCACCGATCCAGTTCTCTACTTGTTTATTAACGTTACCTCTGCAAACTTTATCTGCTACTGTACAAAGTGGCTCATTCATTGGGATTGTTATTTGTTTGTAACAAAAATTTTAAGGAGTGATAATTTTTTGGTTAGGCATTAGTTGTTTAGAAGTTTGGACAGTTTGCCAATTTCACATCAATTCAACATTGTCATACGTTGATTTAACATGAAAATGAAAAAGTTACGTGTCTGGGGCACTGAGTGTTCACAGCAAGTAAAATAGTCCGAGCTAAGTATTGGTGCGATGTTTCTGCTGAATAAAATCCCTCTGCGAGTGAATAACACAGGAAGAAATGTGAAACAATTTTTGTCCTAATTAAGTGCTCATTTTGCGACGGCATTTTTATTGCCGTAGCAGAATTGCCATTATGACGTTTGCGGCAGCATTTGCCACGGCAATTGCCGTGTGCCGCCGCTAATTTTGAGGACTGGGTATATTGAGCAGAAAAATGTATTGTTTTGTTAATGTGCGTGTCCTGCATTTATTTGTTAGTCCAGGTTTGCATCGGCGAAAGCTTTACCTTAAATAAATTATTGAAGTTCCAAACATGACGGAGTTCACTTTTAGTTAAGTCACATAATAACTAAGTAGTGGTAGAAGAAGTAATCCCAAATAGAAGTAATTATTAAAGATTACAGAATGCACAAAGCTGCGGCTTTAAACTGGTGACTTCTACTCCAGCAGTACATGTCCTGTGGAGATCAGGTAGCCTACCGCTCTAATTGCCCTACATATAAGCCGCGTTGGCGCATTAACAAAACAATGTATTTTTCTGTTCAATATAACATGTTGTGTGAAAAGCATTACCCTACCTGCCAAGCTGATATAATCTGCAGACTTTATTGGGAATAGCACCTAAAAGACCGGGCGCCACAGTGCTCCGCACCTAAATATCCTGACGCCACAGTGTGCGCACCTAAAAGACCTGCTCCCCACAGAAAGATACCTCAAATTTATCTGTGACGATGACGTCATGAAAAGCCATAAGGACATTAGGACATCTTAAAATCTTAACTTGCATAATAGACTTGTTCAAAATTTTTTAGCTTGCATTGTTTCCCGTTGTTTTAACTGAAAAATTCGAAAGTGGCAACCAGTTTGCTCTCAGATGATTTGATACCCTGCCTAAAGAGCTCTGCATTTTTTTTTGCCAAAATTACCCATTTTTGACATGATCCTGACGGTTGAACTCTTTATTTTAGCAAAAAATACTTTCATCTGATGCCTTTCAAATAGCGAACAAACTGTGCTAGATCAATTTGTGAATGTTTGGCATGCTTTTGGGAGGTGTGAGTGAATTAAACTTAGTGGGCCACTAGTGCTAAAAGAGTAAAATGGATCTAGTCTAACAGAAGGAGACCTTAAATTTATTTTGACAATGACATCAAACAGGATTAAGTAGTGTTGCAGTTAACATTAATTGACGTTACTTCTATGTATTTCCAGCATCGCTGCAACAAGACCTCATGTGTTTGTGGTACAGATGTTGGAATTGATTGCATTCGTACTACCGCGTTGCAATCAATCAGCGTTCTGCACCAAGTTCCTCATGTTACATTCTCTGCTTATCTTAAAGTGCAACTGCACGATCGAATTAAATTGGCTAGAATCCATTGCCAAGACATCCGGGGTAGCCACTTTAACAAGTCGAAATTCTGCCACTGAAATTGATTAGAATGAAACCGCCAACCAATCAGAACATGTCATAAGAGGCTACCGTCCAATTGTGATCCTTCTCGCACTCATCCAGAGAGTTAATGCTTGTTTTGAACTTTATTTGGTAATTACAGAAGATAAAGAGCAATAGCAGTAGTGGGAATCGAACCCACGTCAATGAAATGACTGCTTTCTAGCCCGAACTCTAACCCCTAAGCCAACCAGCTTACAAAAAATCCATCACTTAATTTGCTTTGGCTCGGGTTCCAAATAGCGACTGTCAGAACAGCGACTGTCAATAGAGCGACTACACGACAGCGATTCATCAAAAACAGCGACTGTCAATAGAGCGACTACACGACAGCGATTCATTTAAAACAGCGACTGTCAATAGAGCGACTACACGACAGCGATTCATCAAAAACAGCGACTGCCACAACAGCGACGTCACTTCTTTTATTAAATCCAAGGCTTACGCGCACACGCACTCTTTCACCCCCTCCACACATACCTTCCATCCCCCACACCTCTCTACACACGTATGCACGCACAAATAGGCAAACACTGCGTAGTGAAAGATTGAAACCAAAAGGGACTTTAAAACAACATTTTATTTGGACTATCCATAGAAGTCACATGATTTAAAAAGAAATAGGCTAGTCAAGCCAAACAACAGAAAGTCGTCAAGCCTTGCAATAAAATTCAGGGTCTAGAAAAAGATTGAAACCAAAAGGGACTTTAAAAAAACCAAAAGTCTTGCAATAAAAATCAAGCCACGTTTATTTCTAAATTGTGAGCAAGGGCTCGAAGGAACTGCCGCAGATCATACTGGCCTCGATTTTGCTGTACAACAGTGATTCGTGTGTTCATTGTCACGTATCTTTTCATTCGCTGAGTCAGGTCTCTGCCTTGTAGTAGCTGGGTTCGGTTTGGTTCGGTTTAAAGTGTTAAGTCGCTATCATAACAGTCGCTGTTTTAATGCAGTCGCCATTATGACAGTCGCTGTTTTGACAGTCGCTCACTTCATTACGTCGCTATTATGAAGTCGCCATTATGACAGTCGCTGTTTTGACAGTCGCTATCCGGCCTGGATGCCATTTGCTTTCTATCATCGTTTTTTCGCCATTTTTACGTCACCTAAACCGTAGCTTATGATTGGTTGGCGGTTTCATTCTAATCAATTTCAGTGGCAGAATTTCGACTTGTTAAAGTGGCTACCGACATCCGGTACCTGTTGAAAAACTCACTTCCTTACAATTGAGGCCCACAGCCGAGAAACCGACCCTTTTCCCACGCTCTCTAGCGCTTCCTGGAAGTGGCAAACTCGTCAACGCCACCTAGTGATATGACTTCAGTTGGAGTCGAGCTTAGTGGAGACCAAACTAGCCGAGATAGGCTTGGTTGCTAGTGAATGCGCAAATTTATAAAGCATCCATAATGAAGACTCATCTTTCAGTCAGCATTGTACAAATTTAGTTGCTTATGCCTGTGTGCCAGGAGTGGTTTGCGAAGCCCATCGCCGAAGGCTAGTTTCGTAGATTACAACAGCCAAACTTGGTTATATCGAAAACATTTTGTATTGTATTGTAGGACATGGTACAGTCGACTATCTTGCGATAAACGCTTTAGCATTGATTTGGACTGTCTTCGGCAGTGTTGACATCTAGTTTTTTTTTGAATAATTTAGATGAAGCTAAAAAAAGACCAAAATAAACCAAATTGAAGCAGAAATAAACTTAAAAATAAACCAACATACAATACTGATGCAAAATCGCATTACGACACATGAAGCTAAACAAAAAAGACCAGAATAAGCCAAATTGAAGCAGAAATAAACCAGATTTGGTTTTAAAAAGACTAAAATGGTAACACTGGTCTTCGGAACCCAGCATAATCTCCATCGTCGCTGGGGTACTCTCTGGCAGCACGACTCTGTTCGACTTGCCCAGAACTTCTTCATCCAACAGCCACTCCAGCACGTGCCTATAAGCGACCAGCCTGAATTGCCTGGGAGATATAACAGCTTCGTTTAATAAAATGAATGGAACAATTACGCAATCAGCTCTTGAAAGGCTGTTGAACAGTAAACAAGCTCAAGTAAACTCACTCATTCGACAACTTTCCATCGCGTCCTCTGGGCTTGCCATCTTTTTCCCAATTCTTCCTATCAACCCTAAAGAAGTTTTGTAGGACTGCTGGATTGACCATTGCATGGAAGTCGTCCAACACAGTGATGCAAGCTTCTCCGCCATGCCGTTAAGCACCCTTACACACTGCTCGATTTTGTGGTTTGAATGTCACAGTATAACATTGGTTACGACGTACCGTACTACCTCGCATGGGCCTATGACAGCTTTGGTCTGTCCTTTAAGCAACAATTTCAATGGATAAGACAACAGACCTGGCATATTTTTTCAAACTTGAGATTGCAAAGAGCCTATACTACCTGCTTTCACATAAAAAGCACGTGCAACAAGATCGAAGCAGCGAAAAAAAAAACCTCCTTCCTCTAGGACGGTGGTCGGCAACCTGCGGCTCTTTAGCTCAGGGTTGATCGGTTTAAACCGCCCGGTTAAAACCTGGTTTAAACCGGGCAGTTTTGACCACCAATTGCTGGTCAAAACCCCTTTAGTGTATGAATCAAGTTGCTTTTCAATTGAATTAAAAGTATTACCCTCCATGTTATTAGTAATGATGTTCAACTATATTTTGTTTTGATCAACACAACCTAAATGCTGGATTTGGAACAAAAAATATTCAACTTCTCTGTTTGTTAATTCAAATTCTAAAAATAAGTTTCTGATGAACCAAAAAATGCTTGGTAGAACGATGAACAATTTGCACAGCCAACTGAAGTACAAGAATTTATTCCAACAATTTTTTTTATGAAAAACATTTGCCATCAAATTTTATCCAGTTAAAATAAAACAATGCGAATGCATATTCTGAGATGCTTTAAAAATTAAAGACAGGATAGTTTATGATTCGTTCTTTGAAGCAAAGTACACTAGGGCAGGTCGATTTTATACTTTTTTTGGAATATTAAAGTGAATAATGTACCGGTAGTTAGATTTAGCTGAAAAACTCACTTCTGTGAAATATCAGCCATACCGGATGAGAAACGGCTTGCGGAAATTGATTTGAATTTTTGAAAGAAAATTGCATTACCGCTAGATGGCGCAAAACCAACCTCGAAAATGGCTGCTTATTTTTCGTTTAAACTGCTTTGACTCGATCCTTCGGGAACTCAAAATGAAAACTTTTATGTTTAGGCGTACTCTTCGAAGTAAAAAATTAAACAAATATTCAGTATACGCGAACTACAGTAAGTGAAAGTTGGTTAGCTGAGCTACAGCTCGGACTGCAATTCGTCGTAAGAGTGACGATAATGACCTTAAGAGTTAAGACGGAAACGGCCGGTGCATATTTCTACTGAGAGCTTTGGCAACAATTGTTTTGTGACGATTTTCGAAACCGTAGGAAACTTGCAAAGCTTCCGAAACCAGTTTTACACATCTCTCCACACTTTGCGAATGTGAAGGTGGGCTACATCACTCATCAGAAATGTTCAGTTTCCGATCGTTGTCAACGAATGATTGAAGGTCCTAATTTGAAACTTTCTGTGTCAGTGGTGGGTTTGGGCTTTCAAGATCGCAGATATCCACTAACTCTTGCCACTCGTTTGCATTCCAGTTGACTAATGGAGTCTTTTTTGCTGCCCTGTGCTCGCTAGAAAAATACAAAAATAAGTTAGCGACTGCTAAAATTTTTACTATCCACGCCAAGAAAAAACAGTTCAGATTTTGCTGCTGTCTGTAATTTTTCGCCGATAACTTTGGTTTTTGCTTTGGCTCGATCCAGTTTGGACTTATTCATAATAATGTGACGGAGATCAATTTCCGGTCTCAAAAGATGTTTTATGTCATGTAAGAATGCATTGCCAAGCGAGGATACAGTCACTCCTCACAAGCTCTAAACGGAAAAAAGGAAATTTTACGGTACTGTATTCGCAGGCCGGCACTCTTTCTTGTGCTAAAATAAAACATGATGACATTAAAAAAAAGTAACTTACGGTAATAATAAATCTGTGATACAAATCAAATGTTAATTAGCCTACTGGCCTAAATTATAAACATTCAAACATCAGGGATTTATGGCAAACAAAGGTAGAATAGTTTCGGTATATAAATTTTTAGGTTACTTATACTTTTTGTGCACTGAGCTTATTAAATAACATCAATATGATGAACGTGCAGTGGCGTATATTCAGGGTGTTCAAGGTGTGCACTGCACAGTGCACACCCCAAGAAATCCAGAAAAAAAGAAAATTTCCATCGGTTGTCGATGTTCTTTACTTTCATGATATTCTAACATCTTGCTGCATGCTGATTGCTTTTTTTTCAATTGCAAAACTCTTCCCCTTCTAATTTTAATACTCCAACGTTTGAGGTCATTGCCTTTAATTTTTTTCGGTCATTACCTTTAAGCTGGGTGTGCACTGACAGCTTTGCGAGTGCTATTTAAAATAAACAATTAAGAAAAATGACGTCACAAGGCAGCTAAAACAGCAATGGTTTTAGGTCAGCCAGGCTGTGCACTCGCTGATCTGCACACCTTGGCGCGTCATTGGGGGAATCCCAGGCAATAGCAAGTTTTAGCTTGTTGGATTAGAGTTTGAGGTGATCAGCGTTGGAAACAACTTTTGCTAGAACTGAAGCAAAAGCAAGCTTTCTACGACAATGTAATTCAAAAATTTATTGCACAAACAAGAAGAATCGAATTATGCTATAGATGAATTTTCCTTCTGTAGTCGAGGTGTTAAACATTTTCGTTTTTAGGCTACTAAGTAGTACGGCGGATAAAAGTACAGCCGACCAACATAGCAGTCGACTTTCTTTTCTTGTTTATTATCGAGTTGCTTTGCTATTGTTTTTTGTTTTAACTTTCACCTGTTTGTTTTTAATTCGCTTGTACATTTCTCAAGGTGTTGCAACCGTGCCTAATCCTTGCATGAAGTATATCATTTCCATCTCGAGCACGCTTTAACTTTCGCGTTTTTTCAGACTCCTGCTGTGTTATGGCAAGTAATATTGTTCGTTTTGATGGTCGGAAATAAAAAGTGAACTGAAGTATGTGACTTTAGAAATGCAACTTAATGTTTGATATTATTAAGTCTTTCATTCAATGCGCTGTTAAATAAATATCTATTCTGTATTCTTTTCCATTCCGACAACATTATTTTTGTCAGTTCTGTTCATGTTCAGAATTTGTGCTGAAAATGCTCTCTGAACGCACCAAATTCAATGTTAATTTTAAAAATTTTCTGGGGGAGGCCCCCCAGACCCCCCCGCTGTTGCTTTGCCGTCACTGAACACCCTGTCAAAGTGGTCACGGTACGCCACTGTGAACGTGTTGATTTTTTCATTGTGGTACCAATTCATATGTAGCCTATCACTTTCAATCGACTAAATAAATCGTGCTTACCTTGTCTGTCGCCGAACTTGACGTGTTTGAACTACTTATTCATTCGGGTAATTCTGATGGTCCCAGGTATGTCGCCTTCCTCCTCGTGGAAGTCATGGGGAAGTTTTTGTAGCCGTTTTTCATTATTTTGTGCTTTTGAAACTGCTGATCGATCAACCAATAACATTTGAAAGATACCTTTAGGACCAATTTTTAGCGTTTGATCCATCAGATAAGCTCTTTCTTCCAATGGAATTTTGGCATTTGCAGAGAATACACAGAGAATGTTCTCTTTCTTGCAATCCAAGAGCTTGCAGTTGACTCGAGTATCCCTGCATGCCACAACTTCCAGCGAACAAATACATGCCCAGATTAGCTTTTGCTCGGCCTTTTGCGTGTATGCAGTTTATATTCTTAACCAATTTCAATAAATCTTTAATTTTTCTGTTGATGGCTTTGTCAGAAATCAAACGTAGGCGAGGATTTAGCTTACTGCCTGCCAGATACTAATTTCATTCTCGCTGATGCGCAAAACAATACCCATAGCCGTAGGAGATGGGGGGGCAGGGGGGGCGGTCGCTCCCCCGCTGAAAAAAAAACGCCGCGAATTTGGGCAAAAATCTGCACTTATTTGGGCAAATCAACCTTATCGTGATGTTTCGACATTTTACCAGTTTAGAAACTTTACGTAATTGTCATAATTTATGAGATATAACACATTAATATCTTCCAATCAATGTAAAATGCATTTTCATCGATTTTGAAAATTGTTGCATGTGGTACTGCAATTTGGGCACAATGATAAGTTTCGATTCAACACCACCTGCAAAATGTAAAGTGTAAAAGAACATAATTGGCAATTTTGAAACCCTGCTGGGTACTGGTAATCTTATGAGGTTTTTTCTTCTTTCTCTATATTCTACTAATGTATTTATTTGTAAAAATATTTGGGCAAAAATGTCCAGCAATTGGGCAAATCAATCTTATCATGAGTTTTCAAAATCTTTCTAGTTTAGGAATTTGTTGATATTGTTGCATTTGGTATGAAATACATTAACATTTTTCTTTAAATGTTAAATGTAGTGTCATCAATTTTCGAACTTTTGTAGCCTATTTGGTATACAGTATTGCAATTTGCGAAGAATATTAAGCTTTGATTCAGTATATAACTGCAAAATGTAAAATAAAGCAATTAGCAAGCAGAGGTAAGCTATTACTAACAATCATTAGGATATACACTACATTTCTTCATTGGTGGAATTTTGAAACCCTGCTGGGTACTTGTAATCTTATGAGATTTTTATCTATATTCTACTAATGTATATATTTTTGAAAATTTTTGAAATGATCTGACGACATGGATATTTAGCCACTGCTGTCCAGTTATTGTTGATTTCTCAGTTTAAATTGTTGTTGAATCCAGTTAGGCCTAATATACATACATATTTTTGTGCCACAAGAAAATTATTTCAATTTGATGGTTTATTTAGTTTAAAGTTAATTCAGCCTTGTTTTGCTGCCTGTGTTTTTGTACACTGCCAAGTTGATGACTGTGGAGTTCTTAGACTACGCTATTTCAGAGATTGTGAATAGTATTGCGTTTTTGACAATATATTTGCAAAGGCAAAATTTGGGCAAAATTTGGAAAATTTGGGCAAATTTTGTTCGCCCCCCTAAAATTTTTTACTCTCCTACGGCTATGACAATACCCCAAGTATTTCTTTTGATTTTAGCATTGTTAAGGTGGTAATAATATTGAATTAGTTGTTTATAAGTGCTAGGTTCCGTTTTGGCAAGCTGGCAAGGGCCTCCTCCATGATGCTGTTCACTTTGTCGTGTTAAACGCGGATTTTCTTTTGGCATGTTTCAGTAAGAGTTTGTAAACAAGAAAGTTTATCACAT
The DNA here is from genome assembly GCF_918807975.1 of Aplidium turbinatum. NCBI lineage: Eukaryota > Metazoa > Chordata > Ascidiacea > Aplousobranchia > Polyclinidae > Aplidium > Aplidium turbinatum. The sequence goes on from NC_137485.1 coordinate 21,669,981, forward strand.
ACTAGCTGAAATTATAAATAAGATTTAAAAAAAACTTCATTTAGATCAACTGATTCACTGGCTTGTCAAATCATTGCTCAAAACGATCTATTATATTCATATGAAGTGCATCTCCAATGCTGTAATGATAAGCTGGTTAGGCTACTCAATCTAATTAACAGCCTAAGTACGTAGAGACGCGTCAGGCTTATAACAAGCACTAGGCCTACAGTCTATCACTGAATTAAGTGCTTAATTTCAATTCGAGCTAAACAACAACTTTTTCACTGTTCAGGTCTCCTATTCTTATAAAATTCCACTGATAAAGTAGGTAGGCACTTTAACATTACCCACTGGTCGAAGAGGTACGCAATCATGCGTGACATGTTCATTCGCGATTCAGCTGATTTCAGTCATGTGACTCGTGACGTGATATTCTGATCGAAAAATTTTGATACAAAGAAATTTAACTGAATGCTTCGCTGCAACCAGCGTTGCCTAATGGCTAGGGCAGAGGAGTAGTAATTTCGATTTCGTGGGTTCGATTCCCACCCTCTGCTAATACTATTTTTTCTTCTGCAACTGAACTGAGTGCAAGAAGGATTTTAATGACTGCAATCAATGGAGTTTATAAGGAGAATTGTGACTAAAACACAAAGCAATTTCACATTGAAAAGCAGGCACTCTTCGACGAGTGGGTGATGTTAAAGTGCCTACCGATGCAAGACAGTGATATATTATTTAATTTCTCTTGTTTTCTACTGCTATTGTCTACTGCAATACAACCTACCAAAAGTCCCACATTTTTGACATGTCTGGTTTGTTGAAAAAATAAAATTCAAAATAAATCACAGTTTAATTCCGTATGGGACTTGCAACAGCCATGGCTAGCGAAATTCTGCGTAGCTTTTTTCCAGATTGAAAAACCATTTTTTTACAAATGCACTTTCTGATTACCCAACAGTCTGTTAGTTGAATATGCCTCATGATTTTGACTAGTCTGTTAGTTGACAGAGAAATTATCAAATACTGTACTGAAACGCTGTGAAAACGTTTTTCCATGCTTGGAAAATACAGATGTCAAAACATAATAGCCTAGATATATCAAACGCAGAGGCGGTCACATGCATATTGCGTAGCCTATGACTAGGAATATTAGACTGTCTAGGACTCTAGGTATCCCGGTACCCGGTCATTTGGTCGACAGGACGTTTGGTCGACAGACATTTGGTCGACAGGACGTTTGGTCGACAGGACGTTAGGTCGACAGAACGATTTATTTTAGGGTTAGTTAACTAACCATAACCCTAATCTAATTGATTTTAATTTGCCTCATGCCCTTTTCTGGACCGCTGTTATATTTAGCATGTTCTTTGTTTTTGCTGTGATGGTTAGACATAAAAACAAACTTAACTAAAACGCCTGTTTTCGTGTTCAGCAGATGAAACAAAAGATGCGCATAAATTCCCGCCTTTGATCGGGTTTCTATGGCAACGGTCGTGTGTGCGCCATGCAGTTTGCGCGAGTCCGTTGCTGCGTGGATTATGCCGCGTGCCCGCAATGCGGTTTGTACCAGCCCTTGTTGCGTTGGTTAGTCGTTATCTCGGGCCGAGACTTCAAGTTCATTTTCACATTTTCAAGCGATTCACTGCCGCACAATTCACTGCAGAGGTTTCGACTTTCGAAAGCGTGCAAGCGCATAAGCTAAACGCACGCTCCGTCTACGTAGCAAATTATGTTGTTTTTGGGTGCATTCAACATCTGATGGCACTGAATCGACACAAAATGGTAGATTTTTGCTATGTCCCAGGCAGCAAAATCAGTCATTTTTACATTGCTTCAACGTCTGCAGACGTTAAATCAATGTAAAAATGACAAATTTTGTCTGGTGTGGGATTGTAGCATCCTACTCGTTCTAGTGATTATTTTTCGCGAAGCTGTTGTGGTTTGCATTCACAAAATGTTGTCCTGCTGCCGATCGCTAGTTCATCTATTGTTTTATGCATCAATACAGCATAAAAAGTTGCCCCCATGCAGAAATATGCGTGGGGGCCTGGCCCCCACGGCTTAGGCGCCTATGTTGTAGCTAGTCAGGAAGGGCAAATTTTGGTTTGTATCAGCTACTTGAAAGGAAATATTTTCATCAGAAAAAATGACCGAAATAAATAAAAAATGACCGAATTTTTTCAAGTCATTTCGGACAAATGACCGAAAAGTGTCAGCGAAAAAAAAACCCAGCAGTTGTTGATAGTTTTTGATGCAAAATAGAGATGCAGCTGTGAGTAGCAAAACAAAATAAAGTATCTACCTAGCTGTAGCTACCGTAGGCTACGGCCGCTACGCTATGCTACGTAAATTCAGTCAGCTTGCAAGTTTTCTATCGTATTTACCGGCAGAGGTGGGCAAAGTTACTTTCAAAAGTAACTGAGTTACAGTTACAGTTACTTGGCCAAAATAGTAACTGAGTTACCGTTACAGTTACCGATTTCAAAAATGTAACTAGTTACAGTTACTACCCAAGTAGCAAAGATTGGCGTCTAGCCAGCACCACGCTAGCGAAGTTATTGGCGACGCGCCAGCGATAATCGCCAGCCAGCCGCCACCGATCTGCTCATCGCATAACCGGCGTAACGCTGGCGAACTGCTCATCGCATAACCGGCGTAACGATGGCGAAATTCGACAATAAAGTCGGCTGTGCGTAAGCGCCTCGATGGCGAAAGTCGCTCAAGTTAGTTAACGGCTCGCTGTCTGTACGCCTACAAATTTCGCTAAATTTACTGGCACGTTTTTCCGGCTGCGCGCACTGTCGCTGGACTGACGAATGTCGCCCTGCTGAAGCCCCCTTTTTTTCGGCCACCAGCAGCAGCTGTTGTTTTGCGAAATTATCAAAACAAAACACTAAAACTTTTTGAAGCATTTTGTGTATTAATTGTCTTTTTGTGATTAAAGCCAGACGCAATTCAAGAATGTAAAACAACGAAAACAATGAAGATTTTTAATACACAGTCTTCCCACAGCTCCATTTTCGTAACACAATGCTAAAAAATGTTTCAGTAATTAATGAATGGCGGTTTTTCTGATCATTTGTAATACAAATAACAAAACAATTTACAAGTCCAAGCCATGGGAGAGCAAAGCTAAAGACTATAAACATGAGATTATTTGTAAAAGCCCAGCAGCTGTTAAGTGAATTTTGACAGTTTTCGCAAAACAATAATTTTTAAGCAAAAAATTCTATTAAAAAAAACTTTCTTGGTTTTCGAAACTATAATGAGTTTGATTAAAATGTTTGCTTGCAAGATTTACCTTAGGCCTAGGGTAGGGGTGAGTAAAATTTACTCCCGGTTAGAAACCAATTGTGTACTACGTACTACAGTATTATAACCAGGCGCGAATCTAAGAGTTTTTTTCGGGGGGGGCCAGAAAATTTGAAAATCAATTAAAAAGAAAGAAAAAGCTAAACAGATATGAACAATGATACTACGACATATACGATATGCTAGAAAATAGACATTAAAACAACCATTTTCATCAATTGTGATGCCGAGGGACTAATATCAGCTGTTTAGAAGCATATCAAACCATTTGATGCGGAAACATACAATTTTTCACAAAATGTCGGGGGGGGCCCGGCCCCCCCCCATAAATCCGCGCCTGATTATAACTATAAGCATACAGTATATTGTAGGTATTGCAATACGTCAAAAGCACAGCACTGGAAGAAAATACACAGCAACATCAAGAACACTACCATTGCTTCCACTGTACTCTCTGATGTAATAAAGATTAATACGAAGCTAGCAGAGAAATTCAGATTAATGAGTTTTTTGTGCTATCTCGCTTTGCTATCTGTCACCAGCCGCCTTGAAATACCGCTTCACTGCAGATTCGATAGCTTTGTCCGTCGCCTTGGCTTGCCTTCGAATCACATCTGTAATAATACAAAATGAGCTCTCTGTGAAAACAATTTCGCTCACAACAACAACTTAATTACACTACTAACTCATTATTAGATAGCACATCTTATGATCGTGGATTAAATGTCGAAAATATGTAGTAAGAGTGACGCAGAATTAGGTCAGCGCGTCATAATCACCACTGTTGTATTGAGCGGGAACATTTGCTGTTGTATGGAATATTTCCAGCTGCGATTACCAGCGCTGTAGGTCTTGTTTGCAAAATGTTAATCCGAAGTGCTAATTTACATTGGCTAGCAATATTGTCATTTTTATATCGATTCAATGTTGTCGGACATTGAATCGTTGTTAAAAAGGAAAACTAGGTTAGTTGACATCCGAGGGGAAAACACGTGTCTTCATAGTTCAGAAATGTTCCCGCTGTGGGTTAGTGACTTCAAACCCTCAATGGTGACATCATAACGGAATAAATGGTCAGATTTTATGAAAGGCGGTATGCAGTTGAAACAATTTACTGAGCTGCGAGCAGTTGAAACAATTTAGTGTCGTTAGATGGTCCCGCAATACCGGATTACAATCCCGATAAAGCAGTTATTGCGTGGTGCAACGATTCTATTGCAGGACGTCGCCCAGACTTCAACAACGCTAAGTTATCATTTTAACATTGTTGCAAGTTTAATTTTATTTGCTTGTGCTATCGTTACTTTGGCCTCCAAGCACGCAGATTTGGCCACCGAGAAGGAGCTTTCGGTAGGCCACGATGGCTGCCGGAAAAAAACACGAGTTTTAAGGCCTGCCCTTGTCAACAATTTGGGTCGATCCTTTCCTGAAAAGCATAGGCTAACAATATATACTGCATCATGTTAGAATCAAAAAAGGTTTTTCCATTTTTTACATCATAATAATAAACCAGCAGAGATGTACGTATGCGCCGCAAATTCTACGCCGCATACATGCGGCGTAGACTTTTTGTTTGCGCTAACGCTTGCGGCCACATTTTTTTGGATAGTTTGCGCTTGAGGATGCGCCGTAAATTTTTCGCGGTTTTTTAGCGCATAGCGTCAACGCATACTTTTTAATATCTTAGTTGTTGTTTGCAATTTTTTTTTGTCAAACTGCGAAATGTTGACGTCTTGCAATTGCCCATTGTTCTAGTGTTGTGTCACAGTGTCATCTATTGTTCAGTCAGCTGGAGTTTGTTTGTATATCGCACTACTGCCTTTGACGCTAGAGTCCCACGTGGAGACTGAAGTCTTGCAGAAAAAAAGAAAGAATTAGTTAAAACAACTTAGGCCTACTGCGAAATTACTTAGTAAATTACGGGTCAGAACAGGAATGTAATGTAAGCAAGCAAGTAGGTAGGTTGGTAATGTCGCTCCATGTAAAATGTAAACAATGACTTGGCTTCGTAGTGTGAAGTTTTTTTAGTCAAGCAGTGTTGAAGGCGTTTGTAAGCAATTGTGAGCACTTTAATTTATATTAGTTAAGTCTTGCATTTTGGGGCAAATCAGAAACTTCTCAGGCAATGAGCAATGCAGCCTATGTATCTAAACAAACTCAAATATTTGGTCTCCGACCGTGATTGCTTGCATGATGTTGTACTCTGTATGTTATATTTAGTACATTACTTTGCCTTTGCCGGTTATTCTTGTTGTAGGCTATGTAGCGTAGTAATGTGTAGGCCTACATACAGTAGGCTATCAAGCTAAGGTAATTTTTACTTGACAATTTATACATTCTGATGCGTAAGTATGTAATTATATATGTTTTGTAACTTGATGAGCAGTTTAGCAAAACATGCATCCAGGGGCCAATTGTGAGAGGCTTTTGAGTAGCCTACTGCTAATAACACTAGTAATGCTAACTATCCCTGAATGCTAATAACAAAGAGTTGTGCAGTTCAGAATCTAAACTTGCTTGTGTCTGGCAGTTTTGTCTTCCATTAACCCACTTTTTAAAAATCTTATCAAAAAAAAGCATAGAGCTTACTGAGAGAATTATGGCATTAAAAGCAACATCAGTCTTATTCAAACGGAATCATTTTAAAAATAGTGTTTTTTATAATGGATTTTTAGGGAGCGACAGTTAGTATATTAGGCTACTAGGAGCGACAGCTAGTATAGTACTAGAATTTTCTTGATAGGCATATGGTACAGTTTCTTACACTACACTATTGTATTCAGGGAATAAATTACGGTAATACTAATCTCCAAGTGAAATGGAGCATGATAATACAAATCCATGGCCCTACATGGAAAAGTATTTTAAGCTCTCTTCTTCGAAAGGCAAAAACTTATATTTTCAATGCCACATGTGCCTTCCGGCCAAAAAGATAATTTCTTGTAACGAGAAATCACGAAGTAGCTTGAAAAGTGTGTTGTTTCGAGTGGTTTATACCGTGTGAATGTTTGGCACCTAGCAAACAAAGTGAGTTTGCGCTAGAGTATGCGCTAACGCTGACGCCGCCAACTTTTTTTACAAGTTGCGTTGACGCATGCGGCGTATAGTTTTTTGAACGTTTGCGTTTGCGCTGACGGCGTCAATATTTTTTGTATGCGCGTACATCACTGTAAACCAGTAGAGTAGTAGACTACTATTTCTGGTGCTTTCGTGTGTATCTCTAGTTTTAGAAGCACTGTGAACACAAATCAACACAACACTTCAAAACTAACCGCAGCTATATCTTCTTAGAAACATCGTCCATTTTCCAGGAATAGGTTGAATGCCATTCTTTGCTGCGTTTGTCTGGTTGAATGGCGGTCACCAGGTTTCAGATCCAACTATTATGGATAATTGCCATAGCGCCATTCTCTCCATCAAACTCTATTTTAGGCTATGATATTGTTCCATTTCTGTATCTCTCGTCCAAGAAACCTTGTATCAATAATAGGCTATGAACAAAACTACAGTTAGTTAAGAATAAACCTGTGAAAAAAACACATGTAAAACAAATAATTCGTCATATGGTTTGTCCCGATCTTAATTTTGTAATATAATATATACAAAAATTAAATTAGTAATACACAATCTATACAGCAACCAGTATATACCTGTACTACAGACTAACTTTAGACTTAGGTTTTTATTGCATTGTAGCACTAAAGTAATTGCATTACCGAAATCTCTATCAATGTGCCTAAAAACCTGCTGAAAAAACACGACAGCTTAATTTGTTTTGTAGCTATTTCCTTATCTACTTTTGCCTTAAGTTCATTGGTAGTTACATCTTAAATGCAATAAAACATGTTCACATAAATTACGTGTAACATTATTTAGTGGTTTACCGCAAGTGACTAGAATACTGAATACCAGACACCATCAAATCAACCACTTAGTGAATTTGTTAGCAACACAATTGCATATCGCAGTAACCTAACGACTAACGAGGTCCCTAACCCTAAGCTTTATTACACAGCAGTCTACCCAATAGCTGAGCAAACAGGCTTCAACTCAATCAAATCAATCGCGTGTTTGAAATGACACGTGACTTCAATCAAGCGCAACTAAAACGGAATGAAGCGCGGCCTTTCGTAAGAAACTCGACAGCGCGTTGTCAGCGGAAAACGAGCAAAAATCGAAAGCGCGTCTCTCGCACGAAAGTCGACCGCGCGAAGCCAGCAGAAAACGATGAACTTTGAAGAAAAAAAGTCATGACGATATTCGCCATCCAGGCGCTGGCCTACCGCTAACGATTTTCGATGTCGCCAATGTGAGCGCTCGCCGCCCTGATGACGCCAGCTGCACGCCAACTATTGCTACCTGGGTAGTTACTAGTTACTTTCAGTTACTCATAAATCTCAACATAAACGCTGTAATCCAAATTTAAACAAACAATTATTTGCGGGAGGCGCATTCATTCTCCTCAACATTTATTAGATGTATCACGCACCCTGTGGTGCAAATTCTTTTCTAGTTACGCAGTTGCCTTTTCCTAATGTAGTTTGTTTTCCGTTTGTCTGTTTTCCACACTATTGCTTATAATCGTTGCGTGTTTCTTGATGCTTATAGTCAGTTAGTTATAGTTACTTTCAAAAAGTTTAAATTTATTACAATTTATACATATTTTCAGATTCCTGATGAGGGCTTAAGTTAAGCCGAAAACGTTTGACTGTTAAACTACTTGTAAATATGTAAACTATATTGTTGTAATGCTCAACCCTGTGGTATTGTTGTGTTTTGCCTGTCTTTGGTACAAAAAAGAAAACTCTCTTCCGAAACTATATTCTCTTTAAATTCTCGAAACAAAGGAAATAATTTGTTTTCCCTGCTATGACTCGAAGTTACTTAGACATCGACTTCCAATTTTGAATCGAGAAAACAATGATGTAATAAGGTTGCGAACAGTGAACGTAACACCGAGACTCCGGGTCCTAAAGTAAATACTCCAAAAATACGACTCCTGTACACCTCTGGCAGCTATACGACAAGCATGAACTGAGCTATCAAGTGTTGCCAAACACTTTTGCTAAACATTGCATAGAAAGTCACATATTGATCAATCACCAAAAGCAATTAATTTAACCAAATCAGTTCTCAAAAAGCGCTAAAAAAGAGCCAAATCGCCAAACCATAAATATGAAGCCAAACGTCTTAAAAAATCGTCAGATTTCTGGATTTTGGCGATGAATTTGCCAATATGGCAATTCTGCTCCATAAGATCACAAAACAAGAGCGCCGCGCATGGGCAGTGCTGCTCCGATACAGCTGCGAGAAGAATGCATTATTGAGCAACGCGTAGCAAACACGCATAAAGCATGACACAAACATGTGCAGAGTATAATGGACGGCAATTAGAAACATAAATTTCAATACAAAAGTAATTTGTAACTGTAACTGTTGAAAAAGTGCTAAAATAGGAACTAGTTACCGCGTTTCGTTACTTTTGGAAAATAGTAACGAAGTTACCGTTACAGTTACTCAAAAAGTAACTAGTTACAGTAACTAGTTACTTTTGTAACTAGTTACTGCCCACCTCTGTTTACCGGACTTCATCCTTCGCACCAACGCAACACGTGGGAATCAATAAGCAGGATTGCGTAATCACAAAGACTGCTTGTAATGCGTAAACAATGCACACACACTGGGTTGTCTACGCATGCGATGTCTGTGTCACTGCGCAAGAGAAAATGTTGCTATAATTTCAGTACATTTCTAAACGGTAAAATCGGAGCTTTGTGAATAAATATCCCTGCCGAAAAAATATCGTATCGTAATATCGCCCAAGCTCTAGCTGGAGGGCGGCGAAAAATTCCTCAGGGGTGAACTCACCCGAGATGTTGTTGCCGTCTGGGGTTTACCCTCCAGAAGTCCTTCATTTCTTGTAAGACGGATCTGTCTGATTCACGGTCTCTCGATTTGTATTTCCCATTCTCCACGAGTTGTGAGGCGATGGAATTTGCTGAAACCGGACATTGTTGACGAGAGGCACGTGATCTACCAGTTAGGTTGTTCATTGTACACCATGCTATGCGGCTGGAGTGCGTGAATTCGATTGATTCAACAGCTTCTGTCCAGCAATCCTTCCTCTTTGAGTCCAGCCTTGCCAACAGGGCTGTGGCTGAGCTGTTGGTATCGTTGCCCTGGGGGGCGTGGAGGAAGTCGGAGTAGAGGCTTGCGCATTCCTTATCCCAGCACGGCATGTCGTTCTTTTGTCGGCCACGGGGATGGAGTGTTTTTCCGCTGATGTTATTGCATCACAAAGTCCTGGTAGGCTTCTTCCACGTTGTTGTTGTGTGAGGATGGGATATACTGTGTGGCTTCGTTGCTGAGGAGGCTGTAGTACTCCCAGTTAGCCATTCTGAAGTTCCATCGCTTAACAGGCTTGTTCGGGACAGGCATTGTGAGCGTTGGAGCCTTGATGACTGAGGGTCAATGTGGGGACTGGGGGAACCTGTCTAGCACACGTCTGTCCGGTTAGCAATTATCGGGTCATCACTTGCAAAATTGGAAAAAACGCAAAATTGGAAAATGTACTGCAAGTATCTGAAAAGCATTTTCCCCAGGTTTTTTGCATTATGCTCGTTGGACATCAGTTCACATTCGTGATATTGAAGCATTTGGGCAAACTGATTCCACTCTGAAGACACATTTTGCTGAAAGGAAGTTTGTGGTTACAAAATCCGGCAAGAGGTTTTCTGCAATGGCACTTGACCAGAATCATGAGCAGTGCAATGCTGTTGTTAAAGGTAAAGGAGGTACTATAGATTTGTTTTAAAACGAAGAAGCTTTAAAACGATGAATGATTTCTCAACCAATGATTGTAGAAACGGTGACAAAATTTTATGATGAAATTGGCTTTAGTGACAAAAAACTCCAATGGCTACACCACGAAGAAAGTAAAGGTTATCACGAGAGGTTTCGTGAAGAATTGATTTGTTTGGTACAAACGTTTGAAGAGCTTGGCAACCCTTTCACCGACTCGTCTGGAAAACTTTTGACAATGTGCTCAAGGCAAGCTTCCAATGATGAAGGTGTGCAACAGCTTCTAAACCGTCATAACTTTGGAAAAACAAAATTTGAATCGTTTGGATCTTCCAGTTTTCTTAAAGATGAAAATTTTGGAGAACCAATAATTAATCAAAGTAGGTATTGTTAGACTTGTTCGGCAAAACGCGAACACCAAAGAAGAACACACAACCCATAGTCAAATATAAATCATCCCTTCTTCATAGAGTGTTTGTTTCAAGCTATGTTCGTGGCAAAGATGCTTGCTGTCATGTTCTTCAAAGCTGTTCTTCAAGCACGAAGTATCATTGTACCCTATAGCATTAGCCTATCTGTGAACGGTTCTTTGAGATCTACAACAAAATCGGCTGTCCTCACAGTTTTAGAACGTTTTGGATGTCCACAATGTACTGTACCAAGTTGCAACGTCTATGTTATAGACGGTTTAGCACTCATTCAAATAATAAAACCCAGAGGTAATGTGAAAACATTTGAAGAATACATTTTTTAAATCGTTAGCCTATCCTTTACGTTACTGGCAAGGCAGCAAAGTACAATCGTGTTGACATTGTCTACGATGTATATCTGAAAAATAACATCAAATCTTCTGCAAGAAACAAGCAACGATCTGGATGTTACGTGGCTGTCACAAGTAATACTCGTCTTCCTCTCAACTGGTCTGAGTTTTTGAAAAATGACAGCAACAAAACTGCGTTATATCAACTGGTTCAACAAGCTGTGATAACTTCAGTCGATCCAAACTTGTCTACGATTGTTGTTACATCGTTAGATACAGCTCTTAGCAATCAAACATTGGACATGTCTGAGATTTCCTCGTGTGATCACGAAAGAGGAAGAAAACCGCTAATTTTTTCATCTTGAATTGACAGTGTTAAGATTCAGACATTGCATAATCTGGTGTCGTGTAGGCCTATTCATTTGATTTGTAGATCAATTACATATTATTTTAAATTTTTAAGTGGCATGGCTGAAAGGGAAATTCACCCCTGGTAGTTGCTTTTCTGGTTATACCCTTGATGACGTCATTATTGCGTCATACTGTACTGGTATTATTGTTATTGGAAAGCCAACGTCAATTTGAAAACGTTGAAAACCAACGCCAATTTCAAAATTTTAAGCATTTGTAAAACTTATAATGATAGTAGTTGATCGCTTTTTTCGGAATAAACGTACATTTGGTTCCTGAATTTTAAGTTGTCTAGTCTTAATAATGTAATGATGATGTCATAAAAGATGCAATCATGACGAAACTACTTTTGGGAATTGTGAAATGGTTCTAGCAACCGGTACTCCAACTAAAACCAACAGCAAATGACCAAAATCGGGTAAAAAATCAAAAAAAACTTGATGACGCCATAAGGACGTCATCAGTCAAATTATTTTGTGTTTGTTTTGTCACACTTATTTGTGTGTGCTTTTTAAGTAAAAATGTGCAAAAATCAAATATGTAATGGCACAAAAATGCCGTAAAAAGAGCTGAAACGTGATTTCTGGGGAAATCCTCGATTTGGGGGTGATCACGTGACCCAACAAGTTGCGGCACCCACTACAATCAAAGTTGGGTTGACCAACTGCAAAAAAACAACGTGTAGCACGTTTAGCCTAAAGATTCCCCTAAGGGCCTGAACTATACTACTGAATTGGCCTTGCAGCTACTATGAGCTGCTTTTTTTTAACTAAGTTCATTTATCAAAATTCTAAGCTACCCAGTGGAACACAACACTCTTACACAAACTTTTACTACTTCTTAATGAGAACAGAAAAAAGGCCAATCTGAAATGAATATGAGCTTGCACCAATACACTTTTAAGATATTTTTAGAGTTTTTCTTATCATGAAAAACGCCGTCAAAATTACTTGTTGCATTTTCAGACAAATAAATAAAATGGAATAAATTTATGTAGCACTGAAGGACTGTTGTAGAATACAGTAATATTAGCAAACCAAGTAGAACATATTGACCTTTTTTACTTACTCAACTTAGGCTAAACTATGAAAGCAATCTGATCTATAGTTAAAGTGCAACTGCACGATGACTTTGACCGCACTTTATCTGAAAGAGCATGTTTCAATCTATAAATACTAACCTCGCCCTTACTTTTTAAGGTTATATTTATCTCAATAAAAATTATCAAAACTATGGTTTTCCACGCGCTTGTATTTTTGGCCACGTTCCTGCAATGACGGATTGCATTGCGCAACACGCGGATTATGACGTCAATTGGAGTCAGACCGAAGCGACAATCGCTTTTGCAAGTCCTTTAGTTGTGTTTGTTCTAGAGCAGTGGTCGGCATAGCCGTACGAGACCAAACCATTTTGGGGGGGCAGAACGTAAATTTGCCCAAATGTGCACACTTTTATAGAAATCGCCCAAATATAATGTATGCGGTGCATGATAACAATGAAAAAGATCACCAGCAGTAAGATCACCAGCACTAAGCACTAAGATCAAAAGCACTAGCACCATCACCAAATCACCATCGCCAGCACTAAGATCACCAGCAGTGGCGTAGCCAGTAATTTTGAAAGGGGGTGGTTTTGACGTCGTGTTTTGCTTATGACGACACCCAGCAGCGGGGGGTCTGGGGGGGACCTCCCTCAGAAAATTTTGAAAAATTACTTTGAATTTGGTGCATTCTTAGAGTATTTTCAACAAAAATGTGGTTATGAATATTCCTGTAAAATGGTGCTAAAATGGTCCGGTGGCATAGCAAAAGGATAAGATCATGTTTTCTTCGGCATTTTTCGGAAATAAAGCTACAAGTCTCCATGTTTTCTTGTTTCTAATTCCTGGCTGAGATATTTGAATGTTTGGTAATGGCAAAACTCGCTCTTAACAATACCCAACCCCCCCCCCCCCCCCCCCCCCCTGGCTACGCCACTGATCACCAGCTAGCTAGAATTTCTTACCAAAGTAATCAAGATAGAACAACTAAATTCATCTTTGAAGATACCTTGCTTGTGCATTGCTCAATGCTTCTGCACTTTGGCATGGTAAGTAGGAGTAACAAATATTGTTTTACACACCACAAATAAAAAACAACCCCACTTAAATATTCAGTTGTGATGTCATAAGACTCAAAAAAATAAACATTGCAGGAAACCGGCTCAGGGTTACCATGTAGATCCAGAAAAAAGTACAAAACAATAGAGAAATTATAATTAAATGTAATAAAACACAGACATACTACTTCTGTTCAAATAAACTTAATTAAAGTAGTTTTGATGATACAAATTTTAGTACAAAAAATAAAAAGGTCTGGCAGCACTGCTTCTAAAAATATTGTTATTGTTAGGCTAGGTAGTTTTTAATGACAAAATAACTAATACTATACATTCTAAGTTTGCATACAGACGGTGACGTAGGATTCAAAGAACCCAATTAGCCTAACAGTACGTATTTACATTGATTCAATGTCTGAATATTGAATAATATTCAATCATCGGTTTGCAGAAGGCGTCGTTGGATTTTCAAAAAATTGCCGAATATGGAACTCGCCGAAAAAGGCTCTTGCCGAATAGGGAACTTGCCAAATAGTAGCAGAACCTTTTATAAAAGTAACCAAACAAAGCTAAGCAACACCTTAACATTACTTTTAACAGGTATAACATTTTTTTGTTAAATGTTGTGGTGTTGCTTAGCTGCTGTCCGTTTATGGTTTTTCAAGTACTGTGACCTCTCCACCAGAATTGTTTTATAAAAGTAGGCTATTCACCAGATTTATATAAGTTGATATTTTGTAGTTGCCCAAATCAAGATGATGCATTTATGGATATTATGAAAAAAATTAAAGACTTTGTAAATTTTGATGCCGAGGCAACTGCACCATGCTAATTTGGGCAGTTTTATAAATATACTACTGGTATATGATCGGATAATTTCATATTTTTTTTGTTGCCCAATTATAAACGATACAGTTATGTAAATGGGAAAAATTAATGAATTTGTTCATTTTAGGGAAACTGCCTCACGCTAATTTGGGCAGTTGCATAAACAGACTAATCAGTTTCATCAAATAATTTCATGTTTTCAGCTGCCCAAATCAACACGATGCATTTGTGAATATTAATAAAATTAGCTATATAGCAAATTTTGATTTGGGCAGTTTCATAAAAGTATTAGAGACATATTTTGGTGGCGGCCCAAATTGGCATGATGCAGTTGGTTAAATGCATTTCGTACTACAGTTTGATCACCAATCACCATGCAATATAAAAATTTTGCGGCACATTTCTTGTGCAAATAAGAGGCTGTACTTAGTTTGATAGGTAAAAGATATTAATTTATAGTTTTTTTTAATTCATGCAATTTTGTAGCTTGTTATATAGCTATTTTTGCCCTAATAATTGCAAGATTTTGCCCGAATTCGCGACGTTTTGAAACAACAGGGGGGGCGGCTGCCCCCCCTGCCCCCCTGGCTCGTACGGCTATGGTGGTCGGCAACCTTTTTTTAACAAAAGAGCCATTCTGTTACATATTTTGGCAGATATGACCAGCTGAGAGCTACAAAACGTAATACATGTATATGTAATAAAATCAAAGGAGCTGGTTTACAAGCTTCCCACTTGGTTAAAAAGGCGATGACGTCACGGAGGAGGTATCCACCATAAAAATAATACAAAAGTGGGGTGAAATCAGTCAATCATGACGATAAAAAGCATGCAAGTGTCCGCCTTTAGTAAATTAGTTGTGATTTGCTTGTTTCCGCTTCAATTTTTACAATTGAACCAGCCCTGCAAAGCAGAAGATCTCACCTATGCAAAGCAATGTAACACGGGCCCGAAAAACACCACATATCTCCATAGAAAAAAGTTAAACTTGACCAAGTTTACCTATTTATTTCTGCTTCGATTTTTACAATTGAACCATTGCTGGAAATCACAAGCTTTCGTCTACCCAAATAAAGCTTAAGCCAGACTCTAAAAGTTAAAAATATTTCTTAGGTAAAGAGTTTAACTTGACCGAGTTTAATTATTTATACGAAAAATACCTTCAAAGATACCAGCATTTAATCAATGCTAATCATATCTCCATAGAAAAGAGTTAAACTTGACCAAGTTTAACTATTTATTTCTGCTTCGAATTTTACAATTGAACCATTGCTGGAAATCACAAGCTATCGTCTACCCAAATAAAGCTAAGCCAGACCCTAAAAGTTAAATATATTTCTTAGGTAAAGAGTTTAACTTGACTGAGTTTAATTATTTATACGAAAAATACCTTCAAAGATACAAGCATTTAATCAATGCTAATTTAAAGAACATATCTCTGTCTATTTACAAGCAAAAGTTGAGGTTGATAGCTTTTTCACAAAGCGAGCAACCGGGCTTTAAACACAAGCAAATAGCGCCCGATGACTCGTTGCATTTCTGAATCGAAGCAAGTATACAAGTCTCCCCTGGTCTGCGATCATTTTATGCCTTTATTGAATTAGTTGTAAGTTGCTTGTTTCTGCTTCGATTTTTACACTTGAACCATTGCTGGAAAGCAGAAGCTATCGTCTATCCCAGTGGTTCTTAACCTTTTTTTCCCCAGCGCCCCTTTTCAGAGATTTCCATAGTCTGGCGCCCACTATAACATAAGGGCTGTAGCCTACTAATGACATTTTCTTCCAAGACTGTAAGGCTAGCCTACAGCCAGTAGTAATTAGTTATTAGTTAGTAAGAAAAAACTAGTTTAAGCCGATGTTAGTTTTAATACTAAAAAATCAGCACAGATGTGCCTTAAGGCTCTTAACTTAAAAGTCTTAAGGCACATCTCTGCTGATTTTTTAGTAGTTAGTAAGAGTTACACTAATAACCATTATTGAATGACTATTATTATGACCAGTCCTTATGGTTTGCTTGCACTGCCTGCCCGCTGTCCCTGCCAAAAGCTGACCACAAAATGCCATTTACTTACTACAAGGAAAGGGAAACAATGCCCATTATCAACAACAAAGGCCATGCACAACACCATCCGACGTCCACGCTTGTCGGATGGTGTTGTGCATTGTGCCGTATAGGCCAACATAGAATGCTCTGAGAGAGAATCACTACTTCCCTTGTTAAACACAATCTCTATACTGTATATAGCTCCTCATCCTCGGTGGATTCTCGTACCCCCAGCAGAACTACTAAAGCAAATTTGCAGTGAGAAAAATATCGTTACACCTTCTGAATGTAGCGCCCCCTATAACGCCCCCTGAATATTTCCGCCCCTCTAAAAGTTAACAGCGCCCACTAGGGGGCGGTAGCGCCCAGGTTAAGAACCACTGGTCTATCCAAATGAAGGTGAGCCAGACTCTAAAATTTAAAAATATTTCCTAGGTAAAGAGTTGAACTTGACCGAGTTTAACCATTTATACGAAAAATAACTTTAAAGATACCAGCATTTAATAAACGCTAATTTAAAGAACATATCTCTGTCTATTAACAAGCAAACGTTGAGGTTGATAGCTTTTTCACAAAGCGAGCAACCGGGCTTTAAACACAAGCAAATAGTGCCCGATGACTCGTTGCATATCCGAATCGAAGCAAGTATACAAGTCTCCCCTGGTCTGCGATCATTATATGGTTTTATTAAATTAGTTGTAACTTGCTTGTTTCTGCTTCGATTTTTACAATTGAACCATTGCTGGAAAGCACAAGCTATCGTCTATCCAAATGAAGGTGAGCCAGACTCTAAAAGTTAAAAATATTTCTTAGGTAAAGAGTTGAACTTGACCGAGTTCAACCATCTGTCCCACAAATATTTTTAAAGATACCAGCATTTAATAAACGCTAATCTAAAGAACATATCTCTGTCTATTTACAAGCAAAAGTTGAGGTTGATAGCTTTTTCACAAAGCGAGTAACTGGGCTTCAAACACAAGCAAATAGCGCCCGATGACTCGTTGCATTTCCGAATCGAAGCAAGTATACAAGTCTCCCCAGGTCTGCGATCATTATATGGTTTTATTAAATTAGTTGTAACTTGCTTGTTTCTGCTTCAATTTTTACAATTGAACCATTGCTGGAAAGCACAAGCTAATGTCTACGCAAATAAAGCTAAGCCAGACTCCAAAAGTTAAAAATATTTCCTAGGTAAAAAGTTGAACTTGACCGAATTTAACCATTTATACGAAAAATAACTTTAAAGATACAAGCATTTAATAAACGCTAATTTAAAGAACATATCTCTGTCTATTAACAAGCAAAAGTTGAGGTTGATAGCTTTTTCACAAAGCGAGCAACCGGGCTTTAAACACAAGCAAATAGCGCCCAATGACTCGTTGCATATCCGAATCGAAGCAAGTATACAAGTCTCCCCTGGTCTGCGATCATTATATGCCTTTATTAAATTAGTTGTAAGTTGCTTGTTTCTACTTCGATTTTAACGATCGAACCATTGCTGGAAAGCAGAAGCTATCGTCTATCCAAATGATGGTGAGCCAGACTCTAAAAGTTAAAAATATTTCTTAGGTAAAGAGTTGAACTTGACCGACTTCAACCATCTATCCCACAAATATTTTTAAAGATACCAGCATTTAATAAACGCTAATCTAAAGAACATATCTCTGTCTATTTACAAGCAAACGTTGAGGTTGATAGCTTTTTCACAAAGCGAGCAACTGGGCTTTAAACACAAGCAAATAGCGCCCGATGACTCGTTGCATTTCCGAATCGAAGCAAGTATACAAGTCTCCCCAGGTCTGCGATCATTATATGTCTTTATTAAATTAGTTGTAAGTTGCTTGTTTCTGCTTTGATTTTTACAATTGAACCATTGCTGGAAAGCAGAAGCTATCGTCTAACTAAATGAAGGTGAGCCAGACTCTAAAATTTAAAAATATTTCCTAGGTAAAGAGTTGAACTTGACCGAGTTTAACCATTTATACGAAAAATGACTTTAAAGATACAAGCATTTAATAAACGCTAATTTAAAGAACATATCTCTGTCTATTTACAAGCAAAAGTTGAGGTTGATAGCTTTTTCACAAAGCGAGCAACTGGGCTTCAAACACAAGCAAATAGCGCCCGATGACTGGTTGCATTTCCGAATCGAAGCAAGTATACAAGTCTCCCCAGGTCTGCGATCATTATATGGTTTTATTAAATTAGTTGTAACTTGCTTGTTTCTGCTTCGATTTTTACAATTGAACCATTGCTGGAAAGCACAAGCTAATGTCTACGCAAATAAAGCTAAGCCAGACTCTAAAAGTTAAAAATATTTCCTAGGTAAAGAGTTGAACTTGACCGAGTTTAACCATTTATACGAAAAATAACTTTAAAGATACAAGCATTTAATAAACGCTAATTTAAAGAACATATCTCTGTCTATTAACAAGCAAAAGTTGAGGTTGATAGCTTTTTCACAAAGCGAGCAACCGGGCTTTAAACACAAGCAAATAGCGCCCGATGACTCGTTGCATATCCGAATCGAAGCAAGTATACAAGTCTCCCCTGGTCTGCGATCATTTTATGCCTTTATTAAATTAGTTGTAAGTTGCTTGTTTCTACTTCGATTTTAACGATCGAACCATTGCTGGAAAGCAGAAGCTATCGTCTATCCAAATGATGGTGAGCCAGACTCTAAAATTTAAAAATATTTCTTAGGTAAAGAGTTTAACTTGACCGACTTCAACCATCTATCCCACAAATATTTTTAAAGATACCAGCATTTAATAAACGCTAATCTAAAGAACATATCTCTGTCTATTTACAAGCAAACGTTGAGGTTGATAGCTTTTTCACAAAGCGAGCAACTGGGCTTTAAACACAAGCAAATAGCGCCCGATGACTCGTTGCATTTCCGAATCGAAGCAAGTATACAAGTCTCCCCTGGTCTGCGATCATTATATGTCTTTATTAAATTAGTTGTAAGTTGCTTGTTTCTGCTTTGATTTTTACAATTGAACCATTGCTGGAAAGCAAAAGCTATCGTCTAACTAAATGAAGGTGAGCCAGACTCTAAAATTTAAAAATATTTCCTAGGTAAAGAGTTGAACTTGACCGAGTTTAACCATTTATACGAAAAATAACTTTAAAGATACCAGCATTTAATAAACGCTAATTTAAACAACATATCTCTGTCTATTTACAAGCAAAAGTTGAGGTTGATAGCTTTTTCACAAAGCGAGCAACTGGGCTTCAAACACAAGCAAATAGCGCCCGATGACTCGTTGCATATCCGAATCGAAGCAAGTATACAAGTCTCCCCTGGTCTGCGATCATTTTATGCCTTTATTAAATTAGTTGTAAGTTGCTTGTTTCTGCTTCGATTTTAACGATCGAACCATTGCTGGAAAGCAGAAGCTATCGTCTATCCAAATAAAGCTAAGCCAAACTCTAAAGACTCTAAAATTTAAAAATATTTCTTAGGTAAAGAGTTGAACTTGACCGAGTTTAACCATCTATCCCACAAATATTTTTAAAGATACCAGCATTTAATAAACGCTAATCTAAAGAACATATCTCTGTCTATTTACAAGCAAAAGTTGAGGTTGATAGCTTTTTCACAAAGCGAGCAACTGGGCTTCAAACACAAGCAAATAGCGCCCGATGACTCGTTGCATATCCGAATCGAAGCATGTATAGGCCTACAAGTCTCCCCAGGTGTACGATCATTATATGTCTTTATTAAATTAGTTGTAACTTGCTTGTTTCTGCTTCGATCTTTACAATTGAACCATTGCTGGAAATCACAAGCTATCGTCTACCCAAATAAAGCTTAAGCCAGACTCTAAATGTTAAAAATATTTCTTAGGTAAAGAGTTTAACTTGACCGAGTTTAACCATTTATACGAAAAATAACTTTAAAGATACCAGCATTTAATCAACGCTAATTTAAACAACATATCTCTGTCTATTAACAAGCAAACGTTGAGGTTGATAGCTTTTTCACAAAGCAAGCAACCGGGCTTTAAACACAAGCAAATAGCGCCCGATGACTCGTTGCATTTCTGAATCGAAGCAAGTATACAAGTCTCCCCTGGTCTGCGATCATTTTATGCCTTTATTAAATTAGTTGTAAGTTGCTTGTTTCTGCTTCGATTTTAACGATCGAACCATTGCTGGAAAGCACAAGCTATCGTCTATCCAAATGAAGGTGAGCCAGACTCTAAAATTTAAAAATATTTCCTAGGTAAAGAGTTGAACTTGACCGAGTTTAACCATTTATACGAAAAATAACTTTAAAGATACCAGCATTTAATAAACGCTAATTTAAAGAACATATCTCTGTCTATTAACAAGCAAAAGTTGAGGTTGATTTTTCACAAAGCGAGCAACTGGGCTTTAAACACAAGCAAATAGCGCCCGATGACTGGTTGCATTTCTGAATCGAAGCAAGTATACAAGTCTCCCCTGGTCTGCGATCATTTTATGCCTTTATTAAATTAGTTGTAAGTTGCTTGTTTCTGCTTCGATTTTAACGATCGAATCATTGCTGGAAAGCACAAGCTAACGTCTATCAAAATGAAGGTGAGCCAGACTCTAAAATTTAAAAATATTTCCAAGGTAAAGAGTTGAACTTGACCGAGTTTAACCATCTATCCCACAAATATTTTTAAAGATACCAGCATTTAATCAACGTTAATTTAAAGAACATATCTCTGTCTATTTACAAGCAAAAGTTGAGGTTGATAGCTTTTTCACAAAGCGAGCAACCGGGCTTCAAACACAAGCAAATAGCGCCCGATGACTGGTTGCATTTCCGAATCGAAGCAAGTATACAAGTCTCCCCAGGTCTGCGATCATTATATGTCTTTGTTAATTTATTTGTAAGTTGCTTGTTTCTGCTTTGATTTTTACAATTGAACCATTGCTGGAAGCACAAGCTATCGTCTATCCAAATGAAGGTGAGCCAGACTCTAAAATTTAAAAATATTTCCTAGGTAAAGAGTTGAACTTGACCGAGTTTAACCATTTATTCCACAAATATTTTTAAAGATACCAGCATTTAATCAACGCCACTCTAAAGAACATATCTCTGTCTATTTACAAACAAAAGTTGAGGTTGATAGCTTTTTCACAAAGCGAGCAACCGGGCTTCAAACACAAGCAAAAAGCGCCCGATGACTCGTGCATTTCCACGAATTATTACATTTTAAGTAAACAAACAATTTAATGTTTTCTGAGAGCTGAACTGGTCTAACTGGGCTGGTTTGATGTGAGCTCTGCTTGAGCTGGTCCGATTTGATAGAGCTGGTTTGATATGAGCTGGTCCGATTTGGTAGAGCTGGCTTGATATGAGCTGGTCCGATTTGATAGAGCTCTCGTCAAAGGACGAACAAACCATTTTATTGTGTGCGCCTTTTTTTCTATTTTCTTTGGGAGCAGTTGCATGGAAAATTACAGAAACTTTAGTAAAAGGCAGGAAAACTTATATGTTGAAATAATGGATCGCTACAGACTGTAGCACACCCACGGGTTTAACACAAGCACACCCACTTGCCCGGCGTTTTTGCAAACGATACCAAAACGAAAATTGTTTTAACTAAATTTAATGAATTCGTTCCACTCAAATTAATGCAAGATTTTTAGTTAACATTACAAAATACTTATAATTGTTTTTCTGACTTTTTGAGAGGTTAAAAATTTAATTGTTTTTCAAAACAAAATGAAATGAAATTTAAATGACATATTTGGCAACCCTTGTCACAACTGGCACGCAGTAACTTTTGGACTGCTACACCGTATACAAAGTTTCGCGCTAAACAAGTGGATAGGCTTCCGCGATCGCTCGTAAGATTTGTGGGAAATATTGATAGCGGGTCCACTGGCGCCGCCACATGAACTCATCTAAGTATCCTGGAATCACCTCCCTTTTGGTTCCATTCATGCGTTTGAATTTTCGCTTACAGTTCAGCCACAGGTTTTCTACGTGGTTCGTGTGAACACCTGCGGCTGAAACATACTCCAGACTGTGGTTTACAGTCCTGTGGATGAACCCAAGATCTGAAAAAAACGAAAGCAAAATCAATCATCTCAAAAGTGAAGTACGAGAAATATAGTTACCGGTTAAGTTATTTTTCGTATAAATGGTTAAACTCGGTCAAGTTCAACTCTTTACCTAGAAAATATTTTTAAATTTTAGAGTCTGGCTCACCTTCATTTGGATAGACGATAGCTTCTGCTTTCCAGCAATGGTTCGATCGTTAAAATCGAAGCAGAAACAAGCAACTTACAACTAATTTAATAAAGGCATATAATGATCGCAGACCAGGGGAGACTTGTATACTTGCTTCGATTCAGAAATGCAACGAGTCATCGGGCGCTATTTGCTTGTGTTTAAAGCCCGGTTGCTCGCTTTGTGAAAAAGCTATCAACCTCAACTTTTGCTTGTTAATAGACAGAGATATGTTCTTTAAATTAGCGTTTATTAAATGCTTGTATCTTTAAAGTTATTTTTCGTATAAATGGTTAAACTCGGTCAAGTTCAACTCTTTACCTAGGAAATATTTTTAAATTTTAGAGTCTGGCTTAGCTTTATTTAGGTAGACGATAGCTTTTGCTTTCCAGCAATGGTTCAATTGTAAAGATCGAAGCAGAAACAAGCAAGTTACAACTAATTTAATAAAGACATATAATGATCGTACACCTGGGGAGACTTGTAGGCCTATACATGCTTCGATTCGGATATGCAACGAGTCATCGGGCGCTATTTGCTTGTGTTTGAAGCCCAGTTGCTCGCTTTGTGAAAAAGCTATCAACCTCAACTTTTGCTTGTAAATAGACAGAGATATGTTCTTTAGATTAGCGTTGATTAAATGCTGGTATCTTTAAAAATATTTGTGGGATAGATGGTTAAACTCGGTCAAGTTCAACTCTTTACCTAAGAAATATTTTTAAATTTTAGAGTCTTTAGAGTCTGGCTTAGCTTTATTTGGATAGACGATAGCTTCTGCTTTCCAGCAATGGTTCGATCGTTAAAATCGAAGTAGAAACAAGCAACTTACAACTAATTTAATAAAGGCATAAAATGATCGCAGACCAGGGGAGACTTGTATACTTGCTTCGATTCGGATATGCAACGAGTCATCGGGCGCTATTTGCTTGTGTTTGAAGCCCAGTTGCTCGCTTTGTGAAAAAGCTATCAACCTCAACTTTTGCTTGTAAATAGACAGAGATATGTTGTTTAAATTAGCGTTTATTAAATGCTGGTATCTTTAAAGTTATTTTTCGTATAAATGGTTAAACTCGGTCAAGTTCAACTCTTTACCTAGGAAATATTTTTAAATTTTAGAGTCTGGCTCACCTTCATTTAGTTAGACGATAGCTTCTGCTTTCCAGCAATGGTTCAATTGTAAAAATCAAAGCAGAAACAAGCAACTTACAACTAATTTAATAAAGACATATAATGATCGCAGACCAGGGGAGACTTGTATACTTGCTTCGATTCGGAAATGCAACGAGTCATCGGGCGCTATTTGCTTGTGTTTAAAGCCCAGTTGCTCGCTTTGTGAAAAAGCTATCAACCTCAACGTTTGCTTGTAAATAGACAGAGATATGTTCTTTAGATTAGCGTTTATTAAATGCTGGTATCTTTAAAAATATTTGTGGGATAGATGGTTGAAGTCGGTCAAGTTCAACTCTTTACCTAAGAAATATTTTTAACTTTTAGAGTCTGGCTCACCATCATTTGGATAGACGATAGCTTCTGCTTTCCAGCAATGGTTCGATCGTTAAAATCGAAGTAGAAACAAGCAACTTACAACTAATTTAATAAAGGCATAAAATGATCGCAGACCAGGGGAGACTTGTATACTAGGGTGGAGTGAATTTCACTTAATGTTTTAGATTTTGATTTAAGGTGTTGTAATGTTGTCTTCGGGCCTAAAAAATAACCCCGAACATAATTTTGGTTCTCCTACCCCTAAATTGACCCTCCTACCTGAGGTCAAAGGTCACGCGAGGTCAAAATTGCTCTATCTCCACTTCTACTGGTGCTAGAAATTTGTTTAATGGCTTAAAAGATTCAGAAGACCCATATTTCTATCTGTTCTAAGAGAACTTTTTCTTCTATTGCTAGTAGAATTTGACTAAACAGCAAAAATATAGTTTTTGTGGTATTTTTGCTTATACAACATTACAGTTAACGAACTTCAACAGCCAAAATAGTAAATTTCAGCAATTGGTTGGATTGTTATTTGAGAATCACAAAGCTATCCACAAATCACTGGAAAATACCGATCTGCAGAACAATTTGTCAATTGTAGGCTCAGATGAAACCGCAATTATGACACTATGACAGGTAAACGCAATTGCAGCATTGCCACATTAAAAGAGTTGCTGCAAAGACCTTCGCAAAAGGTCATTTGTCTCCTGCATACCAACGAACTACCTCTCAGGCATGTCTTTGAGCACTTGGATGGAGTCTCTTTAAACTCCGACTCGTTTTCAGGCCCAATTGGCAAAGAGCTAAATGGTTTAGTGTCTGATTGGCATGTGGTTAAGTTTAAGCCATTATCTTCTATTGAATTTCCTCAATTGCCAAAAGAAGTTATGGAAAGTTTGAGTTCCGATCAATTTTATTCATACCAAATTTGTTTTGCTGTCATTTCTGGAAAACTTGAGAATGACTTAGCAGTTAGCACAGTTTGAAGTAGGTGGCTTGTCACATGCAAGATGGTTGACACTTGGATGTCGCATTTTGAGATGGCCTACTACACTTCCCAAACAAATCCGAGCAAAAATTTGAGATTCTGGTAGAATTTTGTTTAAAAGTCTACTTCCTAAGTTGGTTTGATGTCAAGCTTAACTCTAAAATAAATAAAGTAGCTGTCAACTATTTTCGCATGCTCAAACGAATCAACCAATTTCTGTAGAAGCAAGCAAGAGACATTGCATCAAAAAAACTTTGATACGTAATG
Source organism: Aplidium turbinatum (assembly GCF_918807975.1). NCBI lineage: Eukaryota > Metazoa > Chordata > Ascidiacea > Aplousobranchia > Polyclinidae > Aplidium > Aplidium turbinatum. The sequence continues at coordinate 21,695,178 of NC_137485.1, forward strand.
GCTTCTCAGCTCACACCGAAAACATTCTTCTTTCGATGATGGCTGACGATGATGATACAACTCGATCGCAAAGCTGTCAATATTGTGCTATCGCTACGCAGAAGCAAAGATGTTGAAATGACCCCAGATGATAAAAGTGCAAAGGCGAAATCTATTGCAGAGAGGAGAGTAACTGCTCAAAAATTTATCATACCGGAGATCAATATCAACGCCGAGTTCTACCACAAGGTGGTAAATTTTGATGAAATTCATGTCACAAAACTTCCCGCAACCAAAGTCATGAATGATGATGCAATACAATATTTCAAAACAAACAAGCTTGAACTTGATCACCCATGCCACAATCAAGCTGTAGAGTGTCATGTGAAGCTCGTAACAGAAGCTTCCATGCATGTGGCTAGGTTCGAAAGATGGGATGGTGTAATCCGGAAAAAGATCAAATGACGGAAGTTGATGCCCTCTTTCAACACCAAAAAGCAATTTTACTGCTGAATACGATTGCATAAAAACCACTTGTTTTTTCGTTATAGTTACCAGTGGCATAGCCGGGACCTAAATATGAGGGAGGCAATATGTCTTGTGACATTTTTGAGTGTTTAAAAGTGCAGTTGGAATTTCATGTTCAAGCAATGGGATTTTCATTAGGTGCTGCTTGACTTGAAGACCTGTCGGTGGTCCCTTCGCAGCCTTCCTGTTGTTGCTGGTTAGTTCATGCTCAATTTAAATTTTGATTGTTTGTGTAATAATTATTATTGTGCGTAGTGTGACTTGTTGGCAAAAACTGTATCATAGTGTATCTCTCTCTCAATAATTTCATGCCTTTCAACCATTGAAATGTCATCTTAAATGCATCAAAACATTAATTTCATACTTAGTTCAAACTTCATTTCCTCATCAATGCTACAGATAAGAATATTTCGATGTTCAATACACTTATTCTCAAATAACAATCCAACCAATTGCTGAAATTTACTATTTTGGCTGTTGAAGTTCGTTAGCTGTAATGTTGTATAAGCAAAAATACCACAAAAACTATATTTTTGCTGTTTAGTCAAATTCTACTAGCAATAGAAGAAAACGTTCTCTTACGGCAGATAGAAATGTGGGTTTTCTGAATCTTTTAAGCCATTAAACAGATTTCTAGCACCAACAGAAGTGGAGATAGAGCAATTTTGACCTCGCGTGACCTTTGACCTCAGGTAGGAGGGTCAATTTAGGGGTAGGAGAACCAAAATTATGTTCGGGGTTATTTTTTAGGCCCGAAGACAACATTACAACATCTTAAATCAAAATTCAAAACATTAAGTGAAATTCACTCCACCCTATTGTATACTTGCTTCGATTCGGATATGCAACGAGTCATCGGGCGCTATTTGCTTGTGTTTAAAGCCCGGTTGCTCGCTTTGTGAAAAAGCTATCAACCTCAACTTTTGCTTGTTAATAGACAGAGATATGTTCTTTAAATTAGCGTTTATTAAATGCTGGTATCTTTAAAGTTATTTTTCGTATAAATGGTTAAACTCGGTCAAGTTCAACTCTTTACCTAGGAAATATTTTTAACTTTTAGAGTCTGGCTTAGCTTTATTTGCGTAGACATTAGCTTGTGCTTTCCAGCAATGGTTCAATTGTAAAAATCGAAGCAGAAACAAGCAACTTACAACTAATTTAATAAAACCATATAATGATCGCAGACCTGGGGAGACTTGTATACTTGCTTCGATTCGGAAATGCAACGAGTCATCGGGCGCTATTTGCTTGTGTTTGAAGCCCAGTTGCTCGCTTTGTGAAAAAGCTATCAACCTCAACTTTTGCTTATAAATAGACAGAGATATGTTCTTTAAATTAGCGTTTATTAAATGCTTGTATCTTTAAAGTCATTTTTCGTATAAATGGTTAAACTCGGTCAAGTTCAACTCTTTACCTAGGAAATATTTTTAAATTTTAGAGTCTGGCTCACCTTCATTTAGTTAGACGATAGCTTCTGCTTTCCAGCAATGGTTCAATTGTAAAAATCAAAGCAGAAACAAGCAACTTACAACTAATTTAATAAAGACATATAATGATCGCAGACCAGGGGAGACTTGTATACTTGCTTCGATTCGGAAATGCAACGAGTCATCGGGCGCTATTTGCTTGTGTTTAAAGCCCGGTTGCTCGCTTTGTGAAAAAGCTATCAACCTCAACTTTTGCTTGTTAATAGACAGAGATATGTTCTTTAAATTAGCGTTTATTAAATGCTTGTATCTTTAAAGTTATTTTTCGTATAAATGGTTAAACTCGGTCAAGTTCAACTCTTTACCTAGGAAATATTTTTAACTTTTAGAGTCTGGCTTAGCTTTATTTACGTAGACATTAGCTTGTGCTTTCCAGCAATGGTTCAATTGTAAAAATCGAAGCAGAAACAAGCAAGTTACAACTAATTTAATAAAACCATATAATGATCGCAGACCTGGGGAGACTTGTATACTTGCTTCGATTCGGAAATGCAACGAGTCATCGGGCGCTATTTGCTTGTGTTTGAAGCCCAGTTGCTCGCTTTGTGAAAAAGCTATCAACCTCAACTTTTGCTTGTAAATAGACAGAGATATGTTCTTTAGATTAACGTTTATTAAATGCTGGTATCTTTAAAAATATTTGTGGGATAGATGGTTGAACTCGGTCAAGTTCAACTCTTTACCTAAGAAATATTTTTAACTTTTAGAGTCTGGCTCACCTTCATTTGGATAGACGATAGCTTGTGCTTTCCAGCAATGGTTCAATTGTAAAAATCGAAGCAGAAACAAGCAAGTTACAACTAATTTAAAAAAACCATATAATGATCGCAGACCAGGGGAGACTTGTATACTTGCTTCGATTCGGATATGCAACGAGTCATCGGGCGCTATTTGCTTGTGTTTAAAGCCCGGTTGCTCGCTTTGTGAAAAAGCTATCAACCTCAACGTTTGCTTGTTAATAGACAGAGATATGTTCTTTAAATTAGCGTTTATTAAATGCTGGTATCTTTAAAGTTATTTTTCGTATAAATGGTTAAACTCGGTCAAGTTCAACTCTTTACCTAGGAAATATTTTTAAATTTTAGAGTCTGGCTCACCTTCATTTGGATAGACCAGTGGTTCTTAACCTGGGCGCTACCGCCCCCTAGTGGGCGCTGTTAACTTTTAGAGGGGCGGAAATATTCAGGGGGCGTTATAGGGGGCGCTACATTCAGAAGGTGTAACGATATTTTTCTCACTGCAAATTTGCTTTAGTAGTTCTGCTGGGGGTACGAGAATCCACCGAGGATGAGGAGCTATATACAGTATAGAGATTGTGTTTAACAAGGGAAGTAGTGATTCTCTCTCAGAGCATTCTATGTTGGCCTATACGGCACAATGCACAACACCATCCGACAAGCGTGGACGTCGGATGGTGTTGTGCATGGCCTTTGTTGTTGATAATGGGCATTGTTTCCCTTTCCTTGTAGAAAGTAAATGGCATTTTGTGGTCAGCTTTTGGCAGGGACAGCGGGCAGGCAGTGCAAGCAAACCATAAGGACTGGTCATAATAATAGTCATTCAATAATGGTTATTAGTGTAACTCTTACTAACTACTAAAAAATCAGCAGAGATGTGCCTTAAGACTTTTAAGTTAAAAGCCTTAAGGCACATCTGTGCTGATTTTTTAGTATTAAAACTAACATCGGCTTAAACTAGTTTTTTCTTACTAACTAATAACTAATTACTACTGGCTGTAGGCTAGCCTTACAGTCTTGGAAGAAAATGTCATTAGTAGGCTACAGCCCTTATGTTATAGTGGGCGCCAGACTATGGAAATCTCTGAAAAGGGGCGCTGGGGAAAAAAAGGTTAAGAACCACTGGGATAGACGATAGCTTCTGCTTTCCAGCAATGGTTCAAGTGTAAAAATCGAAGCAGAAACAAGCAACTTACAACTAATTCAATAAAGGCATAAAATGATCGCAGACCAGGGGAGACTTGTATACTTGCTTCGATTCAGAAATGCAACGAGTCATCGGGCGCTATTTGCTTGTGTTTAAAGCCCGGTTGCTCGCTTTGTGAAAAAGCTATCAACCTCAACTTTTGCTTGTAAATAGACAGAGATATGTTCTTTAAATTAGCATTGATTAAATGCTTGTATCTTTGAAGGTATTTTTCGTATAAATAATTAAACTCAGTCAAGTTAAACTCTTTACCTAAGAAATATATTTAACTTTTAGGGTCTGGCTTAGCTTTATTTGGGTAGACGATAGCTTGTGATTTCCAGCAATGGTTCAATTGTAAAATTCGAAGCAGAAATAAATAGTTAAACTTGGTCAAGTTTAACTCTTTTCTATGGAGATATGATTAGCATTGATTAAATGCTGGTATCTTTGAAGGTATTTTTCGTATAAATAATTAAACTCAGTCAAGTTAAACTCTTTACCTAAGAAATATTTTTAACTTTTAGAGTCTGGCTTAAGCTTTATTTGGGTAGACGAAAGCTTGTGATTTCCAGCAATGGTTCAATTGTAAAAATCGAAGCAGAAATAAATAGTTAAACTTGGTCAAGTTTAACTTTTTTCTATGGAGATATGTGGTGTTTTTCGGGCCCGTGTTACATTGCTTTGCATAGGTGAGATCTTCTGCTTTGCAGGGCTGGTTCAATTGTAAAAATTGAAGCGGAAACAAGCAAATCACAACTAATTTACTAAAGGCGGACACTTGCATGCTTTTTATCGTCATGATTGACTGATTTCACCCCACTTTTGTATTATTTTTATGGTGGATACCTCCTCCGTGACGTCATCGCCTTTTTAACCAAGTGGGAAGCTTGTAAACCAGCTCCTTTGATTTTATTACATATACATGTATTACGTTTTGTAGCTCTCAGCTGGTCATATCTGCCAAAATATGTAACAGAATGGCTCTTTTGTTAAAAAAAGGTTGCCGACCACCATAGCCGTACGAGCCAGGGGGGCAGGGGGGGCAGCCGCCCCCCCTGTTGTTTCAAAACGTCGCGAATTCGGGCAAAATCTTGCAATTATTAGGGCAAAAATAGCTATATAACAAGCTACAAAATTGCATGAATTAAAAAAAACTATAAATTAATATCTTTTACCTATCAAACTAAGTACAGCCTCTTATTTGCACAAGAAATGTGCCGCAAAATTTTTATATTGCATGGTGATTGGTGATCAAACTGTAGTACGAAATGCATTTAACCAACTGCATCATGCCAATTTGGGCCGCCACCAAAATATGTCTCTAATACTTTTATGAAACTGCCCAAATCAAAATTTGCTATATAGCTAATTTTATTAATATTCACAAATGCATCGTGTTGATTTGGGCAGCTGAAAACATGAAATTATTTGATGAAACTGATTAGTCTGTTTATGCAACTGCCCAAATTAGCGTGAGGCAGTTTCCCTAAAATGAACAAATTCATTAATTTTTCCCATTTACATAACTGTATCGTTTATAATTGGGCAACAAAAAAAATATGAAATTATCCGATCATATACCAGTAGTATATTTATAAAACTGCCCAAATTAGCATGGTGCAGTTGCCTCGGCATCAAAATTTACAAAGTCTTTAATTTTTTTCATAATATCCATAAATGCATCATCTTGATTTGGGCAACTACAAAATATCAACTTATATAAATCTGGTGAATAGCCTACTTTTATAAAACAATTCTGGTGGAGAGGTCACAGTACTTTTTCAACCATAAACGGACAGCAGCTAAGCAACACCACAACATTTAACAAAAAAATGTTATACCTGTTAAAAGTAATGTTAAGGTGTTGCTTAGCTTTGTTTGGTTACTTTTATAAAAGGTTCTGCTACTATTTGGCAAGTTCCCTATTCGGCAAGAGCCTTTTTCGGCGAGTTCCATATTCGGCAATTTTTTGAAAATCCAACGACGCCTTCTGCAAACCGATGATTGAATATTATTCAATATTCAGACATTGAATCAATGTAAATACGTACTGTTAGGCTAATTGGGTTCTTTGAATCCTACGTCACCGTCTGTATGCAAACTTAGAATGTATAGTATTAGTTATTTTGTCATTAAACTACCTAGCCTAACAATAACAATATTTTTAGAAGCAGTGCTGCCAGACCTTTTTATTTTTTGTACTAAAATTTGTATCATCAAAACTACTTTAATTAAGTTTATTTGAACAGAAGTAGTATGTCTGTGTTTTATTACATTTAATTATAATTTCTCTATTGTTTTGTACTTTTTTCTGGATCTACATGGTAACCCTGAGCCGGTTTCCTGCAATGTTTATTTTTTTGAGTCTTATGACATCACAACTGAATATTTAAGTGGGGTTGTTTTTTATTTGTGGTGTGTAAAACAATATTTGTTACTCCTACTTACCATGCCAAAGTGCAGAAGCATTGAGCAATGCACAAGCAAGGTATCTTCAAAGATGAATTTAGTTGTTCTATCTTGATTACTTTGGTAAGAAATTCTAGCTAGCTGGTGATCAGTGGCGTAGCCAGGGGGGGGGGGGGGGGGGTTGGGTATTGTTAAGAGCGAGTTTTGCCATTACCAAACATTCAAATATCTCAGCCAGGAATTAGAAACAAGAAAACATGGAGACTTGTAGCTTTATTTCCGAAAAATGCCGAAGAAAACATGATCTTATCCTTTTGCTATGCCACCGGACCATTTTAGCACCATTTTACAGGAATATTCATAACCACATTTTTGTTGAAAATACTCTAAGAATGCACCAAATTCAAAGTAATTTTTCAAAATTTTCTGAGGGAGGTCCCCCCAGACCCCCCGCTGCTGGGTGTCGTCATAAGCAAAACACGACGTCAAAACCACCCCCTTTCAAAATTACTGGCTACGCCACTGCTGGTGATCTTAGTGCTGGCGATGGTGATTTGGTGATGGTGCTAGTGCTTTTGATCTTAGTGCTTAGTGCTGGTGATCTTACTGCTGGTGATCTTTTTCATTGTTATCATGCACCGCATACGTTATATTTGGGCGATTTCTATAAAAGTGTGCACATTTGGGCAAATTTACGTTCTGCCCCCCCAAAATGGTTTGGTCTCGTACGGCTATGCCGACCACTGCTCTAGAACAAACACAACTAAAGGACTTGCAAAAGCGATTGTCGCTTCGGTCTGACTCCAATTGACGTCATAATCCGCGTGTTGCGCAATGCAATCCGTCATTGCAGGAACGTGGCCAAAAATACAAGCGCGTGGAAAACCATAGTTTTGATAATTTTTATTGAGATAAATATAACCTTAAAAAGTAAGGGCGTGGTCACAGCGGTAAACCATAATCTCTTCTTGGGAAAATTTTAACATAAAGTTCCCTAATCCGTTCGTCTGTATATAATGACCGAAGAAACACACACTTGAACTTCTTTTCAAACAGTGTATTCCTGTAAAATTAGCCCGAGGCTATCGAAAACGAGGGGGTGCAACGCCTACACCACTTAAACTGTCACTACACAACAGATTACTTGGATAAAAGACGGAACCTTTGTCCAGCTAGCAAGCACTAAGCCAACAGTTAAATGTGCGGCCAACTTTCAAACAATCATTTTACGAATGACCAGAATAGATAGCAATATCTCAAATTCACGTATGCAGTACTGTGACGCAATAATGAAAAACAATTATGAAGTCATTCAACAGGTGTTCGAGCTAGTGAACCAATGCATTCATGTTTAAACAGGCCCAAACAGGTCCAAACAGATTTAAACAGGTCTGACACAAGTCTTATTAACGCTGGTGCAATTTTGGCTCATGTTTTAGGAATTTCCATGACGTAATATTCAGTAGACTTGAACGGTTTTTATATGACGTTTGATTTGGTGAAAATTGTCGGGAACATAGCGGCCCCTAGTTATGACAGTCTGACATGGCATAACTAAAAAGAATTGACGACAATTGTGAGCCAATGAATAAAAACACATGATACACTAATTGTTTGAATCACTCACGTTTAAGTTAATACGTAAATACAAAGGGCATGCAAAGAATGAACAACAATACGGAATAATACACGACGATACATGAAATTGGTACCATAGGTACACGCTAAAATGACGCTATATACAATAGTTGCGATAATAACCGACTGTTCCGGGCTCAGACAAGGGTCGGCCACCGCAGACAAAACCAGGCTCAAACCCTAACACTTAGGTGTTCTTTACGGGGACGAGGCACGAAATATCCCTCAACACGTAGTCTACTTTCACTTTCCCCGTACTCTCATCATAGTTGCAGACGGCAACTTTGGCTCTACGAACCACAGGCTTCCCTTTCCTAATTTGTGGAACTACCTCATGCACCCTCCCAAGTTGATACTTCCCACGTTTACCAATGTCTTGGAGAGAACCTACCACTACAAGTTGACCAGGCTCCAAATTCTCGGCCATTTTTAGCCATTTTTTCCGGCCCTGAAGACCTGGCAAGTAAAAATCGATCCATTTACTCCAAAACTGCTGAGAAAGTGACAAATTGAACCGATAATCCCTTCTTAATTGGTCACGATCATGTGGTTGCCCAACAGCACAGTATGGGTCTAAGTATGGGGTCAAAAGTGAGGCAGGGGTGATGACAGTAAAATTCCTAGGGTCGTCACTCAAAGGTACCAAAGGGCGTTCGTTCACGATCCGAACGGCACTACTGGTGTATGTAAGCAGTTCAATAAAACTGGGCTTACGTATTGAAGAGTCCAAAATGTGAAAGAAGTATTTGGTCATATCGGCCACGAAACCAAATCTACTCAGCCGAAATCCAGCCAAGAGATCTGCCAGAGGATTTAACAAATCAGGACGCGAAAACATTACCTCATTAACACAAGTTCCTCGAAATTCAGATTGTTTTAAAGCCTTCTTCCTTAAAGCAGCAGCTCTATCTGACGCCAACACAAAATTGTTAGGTAGATCAATATCTTCCTTCAACGGAACAGGTATCTCAAATCGACCATCTTTCAAATCAATATTCGGTTCGACAAGTTCTCTAGCCAAATTATCATTGCGAGACAATTCACAGGTTTCATTTTGCAAAGTCAAATCCTGAATGACTTTATTCAGGTCTGCTATTTTCATATCGCGAGACTCAATTTTACGCTGAAAGCCAGAGATGACATCCGACTCTGAAGACGTCTGCACTCTGCACACTTTAGCAACGCTTTCAACTAAGGGTGACTTACCACCACAAGCCAACCAACCGAGAGGAGTGAGCAAAGCATGCGGTTCACTACGATTGTCACCAACACGCTCTTCTTTTGCCCACATCAAATAAGCGTTGTCATTGCCAATCAGTACATCTACAGTACTACAATCATTCAAATGAAACATATTCACGTCATGAAAATGACGGAAACCACTTAAATCTTGTTTATGAGGTAAAGTTTTAACATCGTCAGCCCAAGCTGGGTTAACCACCGAGGTTATATCACAAAACAGTTCATCAGTCTCTAACGACTGGATGTTGAGTTTAACAAGGTCAGCACAAGTAGGTTTCTGACCAGCCAGAGTATCCATTTTAAACGACGCTTTATCATACGGTTTAAGACCAAGTTCGCACACCAAATCACTCGAAACAAAGGTCAACTGCGAACCAGGGTCATGCTGACAATACACCAACTTCGATTTGCCAGTCATTGGATTCAAAACACGAGCAGCAGTAACGCGGTTAAAGGCTGCTTTAACATTTCCAATCTTAACATTACGCACAGGAACTCTGGCACCAGCCTCATCTTTACCGACCAAATCCAGAGAATCACGTGACGTCACATAAAAATCATGCAGAAGAAAATAGTGTTTCCTATCGTTGTTAGGCCCACATTGACGACAGTTGTTTGCATGATTACAGTCCTTAACCATATGCTGGCGCAAACAGTTCAAGCATTTGCCAGCTTTCACAATGACATCTCTCCGACCTTTAGGTGTCAAGCGCAAAAATTCTTTACAATTAGACAAAAAATGATATTCAACTTGACCACGTGACGAACAACAAAAACATGCCGGTATGTCACTACGTCTGGCCACACCGCCGCGCGGTGCGCCAACAGCAGTCGAGTACTGCGAACTCCCTGAAATCACATTATCATGGGGTTTTACCGACGTCTGCCTAACCGGACATGAAGGCAATTTTCCTTTGCCAAACTTTTTAAAATGCTGCGACTCACCAGAATCGCCCATTAGCATAATGCTAAAATCAGTCGACTTGCGCGTTTCCTCTCGTACTACAAATTCAAACAAACTCTGAAAGGTAGGTTCCTCAGTGCTACCATACTGATCACCTAAAAAGTCAAGATAACGCTGCTTAGCGTCAAACGGGAGTCGCTTAGCCAAATCCAGAACAAAACGTCCTTCTAATTTATCACGCTGACCATAAGCTTGCGCGTAAAGCAGACACTGCGACAATTCATCTTTAAACTCTTTCAGATCACTGGAAGAAGTCGAAGTCAATTTGCTACCATAGCGATACTTTCTAATTTCTGGTTCTGCGAAAAGACCTCCACGAACTCCAAAACGTTGAGACAAGCGAGCTAATGACATTTCTATCCTGTCTTCCTCTGACAAGCCAGGAGTGTCGGAAACCAAATTAGCAATCGTTTGTGCAGCTGTTCTAACACAAGCTGCTTGCAACAAAGTCAAACGAGTTCCCTTAAAGGGCGAAGCTGCCATCAAGGCCATAACACGATTTTTAAAGAAGACAAATGGCATATTATTACCATCGTAACCAATCAAGGCCGCCTTATCGAAGAACGTCCTACTATTTTGGTATTCAAAAAAGCAATCCTGTTGTTGAGAACTCGATTTAGCGGGAGAAGACAAGCTATATCCCTTAAGGGGCTGAGTGGGCTCAGTCACATGCACAGCCCGATCACGATCCTCAAACACGTAAAAATCAGGAGACACGATACGCCTCTCACAACCACCCAAATTACGTGTAGCTGGGCGATCAGCAACTAGCGGCGCAGAAAACTTTGAAGGGGGCAAAGCATTACTGCTAATGGCGGCCCCGTGACCTGTACGCTCTGGGGGAGGAGATCGGTTATAATTCACAGACCTTGGCTCTACAGCCTTCGGAAGACCCTTAGCCGCGGCCCCGAGACCTCCTGAAACATCTTGAAAAGATGTGGATTGTACTGGTCCACTTACAGATTGAACAGGCGTCTGGAAAAGGTTAGGTAAATTAAACTGCGATTGATGTTCACTTCTGGAATGCCTAGAAGAGCTCTTCTTAGAGCTACGCCGGGAGCCCGCCTCTGATCGATATTCAGCTAAAACTACCTCTTTTCGTTGTTCAGCCCTCAACTGAGCGTCTTTGAGTGCGAACTCAGCAGCTCTCGCTTCGGCTCTCGCGGCGGCCTCTGCAGCTCTCGCAGCAGCCTCAGCTCGTATGGCCTCAGCTCTCGCTTCGGCCTCAGCTTGTATCTGGAGCTCCTCTCGTTTTAACTGTAGGTTAATTTGTGTAACTATCCGTGACGAGCTCTCAGACATCCTAGTGCTTACGTTTGAGGCGCTATCCTCAGGATGTATGTCAGCATCCAACCTATCTGAGAAATCACTTTCTTTTTGTTCGAAGTTATTTTTTAACGAGTTAAATTCGGGATCTACCCTATCACGAAGTTCTGCCAAGATTGCAGAGTTAACAATTTTAGTCAAAAGAGCATGGAAATGCCGTAATTCCTCTTCTAAAGTAGATAACTTAGATCGAAAAATTAACAGTTCCTGCTTATCACTCAAAGAACCTAGGGCCACAGAAAGTTTCCCAATTTGAGTCAAAATATCCCGTCTAAGATGCCGGGCCTCTCGAACTGACTTAGCCTCATCGTTAATGGGTCCCTCCCCAGAATGGCCTGCCCGACCGCAAAGAACATCATCAGGCTTAAACTCAGTCGAGTCGACGGCGGTCGAGTCCCTGTCACCACCGAGTGTAGACATATTAAATGTCAGGGCTAAATTTAACAATTAAAAAAATTAAGTTACACAAACACACAAAATTATTACAGTAGTTATAAAAAACTTAACTGCAAAGACCGTAAAAATACAAAAAAGAATTTAAATGCACGATACCGTATCTGTACGAGTATGAAGTCCTAAAGTCCACAAAACTTGCTTGGATTCTTCCACTTGAATCTTCAAGCACAGATGGATTGCCTTTTAATCTTCTTTCTTGCCAATGAATGTCAAAGTTATTTTTCTTCTGTACCAAACTGAGAAGAAATGTCTTTACTTTTTAGCTTAAAGTTCTTCAGTTGCCTACCGAGAAGAAATGTCTTTAATTTTCTTTGCTTCTTTAGACTACCAACCAATAAGATCTTCTTTTATTATTTCTTTGCTTCTAAGTGCTTCTTGGCCTACCAACTAACTAACTTCGTCTTTTATTTTTTTGCTTCTAAGTGCTTCTGTGCCAAACACTAGACAGAGAATCGTCTTTTATTTTTTTGCTTCTTGCCTGTGCTTCCGTACAAACACTAGCCAGAAAATCGTCTTTTATTTTTTATGGTCACAGCGGTAAACCATAATCTCTTCTTGGGAAAATTTTAACGTAAGATTCCCAAATCCGTTCGTCTGCATGCAATGACCCAAAAATAAACACACTTTCGAAACGTCTATTCAAACAGTGTATTCCAGTAAAATTAGCCCGAGGCTATCGAAAATAGGTGTAACGCCTACACCTCTAAAAAAACTGTCACTACAATACAGATTAATTGGATAAAAGACGGAACCTTTGTCCAGCTAGCAAGCACTAAGCCAACAGTTAAATGTGCGGCCAACTTTCAAACAATCATTTTACGAATGACCAGAATAGATAGCAATATCTCAAATTCACGTATGCAGTACTGTGACGCAATAATGAAAAACAATTATGAAGTCATTCAACAGGTGTTCGAGCTAGTGAACCAATGCATTCATGTTTAAACAGGCCCAAACAGGTCCAAACAGATTTAAACAGGTCTGACACAAGTCTTATTAACGCTGGTGCAATTTTGGCTCATGTTTTAGGAATTTCCATGACGTAATATTCAGTAGACTTGAACGGTTTTTATATGACGTTTGATTTGGTGAAAATTGTCGGGAACAGGGCGAGGTTAGTATTTATAGATTGAAACATGCTCTTTCAGATAAAGTGCGGTCAAAGTCATCGTGCAGTTGCACTTTAACTATAGATCAGATTGCTTTCATAGTTTAAGTTGAGTAAGTAAAAAAGGTCAATATGTTCTACTTGGTTTGCTAATATTACTGTATTCTACAACAGTCCTTCAGTGCTACATAAATTTATTCCATTTTATTTATTTGTCTGAAAATGCAACAAGTAATTTTGACGGCGTTTTTCATGATAAGAAAAACTCTAAAAATATCTTAAAAGTGTATTGGTGCAAGCTCATATTCATTTCAGATTGGCCTTTTTTCTGTTCTCATTAAGAAGTAGTAAAAGTTTGTGTAAGAGTGTTGTGTTCCACTGGGTAGCTTAGAATTTTGATAAATGAACTTAGTTAAAAAAAAGCAGCTCATAGTAGCTGCAAGGCCAATTCAGTAGTATAGTTCAGGCCCTTAGGGGAATCTTTAGGCTAAACGTGCTACACGTTGTTTTTTTGCAGTTGGTCAACCCAACTTTGATTGTAGTGGGTGCCGCAACTTGTTGGGTCACGTGATCACCCCCAAATCGAGGATTTCCCCAGAAATCACGTTTCAGCTCTTTTTACGGCATTTTTGTGCCATTACATATTTGATTTTTGCACATTTTTACTTAAAAAGCACACACAAATAAGTGTGACAAAACAAACACAAAATAATTTGACTGATGACGTCCTTATGGCGTCATCAAGTTTTTTTTGATTTTTTACCCGATTTTGGTCATTTGCTGTTGGTTTTAGTTGGAGTACCGGTTGCTAGAACCATTTCACAATTCCCAAAAGTAGTTTCGTCATGATTGCATCTTTTATGACATCATCATTACATTATTAAGACTAGACAACTTAAAATTCAGGAACCAAATGTACGTTTATTCCGAAAAAAGCGATCAACTACTATCATTATAAGTTTTACAAATGCTTAAAATTTTGAAATTGGCGTTGGTTTTCAACGTTTTCAAATTGACGTTGGCTTTCCAATAACAATAATACCAGTACAGTATGACGCAATAATGACGTCATCAAGGGTATAACCAGAAAAGCAACTACCAGGGGTGAATTTCCCTTTCAGCCATGCCACTTAAAAATTTAAAATAATATGTAATTGATCTACAAATCAAATGAATAGGCCTACACGACACCAGATTATGCAATGTCTGAATCTTAACACTGTCAATTCAAGATGAAAAAATTAGCGGTTTTCTTCCTCTTTCGTGATCACACGAGGAAATCTCAGACATGTCCAATGTTTGATTGCTAAGAGCTGTATCTAACGATGTAACAACAATCGTAGACAAGTTTGGATCGACTGAAGTTATCACAGCTTGTTGAACCAGTTGATATAACGCAGTTTTGTTGCTGTCATTTTTCAAAAACTCAGACCAGTTGAGAGGAAGACGAGTATTACTTGTGACAGCCACGTAACATCCAGATCGTTGCTTGTTTCTTGCAGAAGATTTGATGTTATTTTTCAGATATACATCGTAGACAATGTCAACACGATTGTACTTTGCTGCCTTGCCAGTAACGTAAAGGATAACGATTTAAAAAATGTATTCTTCAAATGTTTTCACATTACCTCTGGGTTTTATTATTTGAATGAGTGCTAAACCGTCTATAACATAGACGTTGCAACTTGGTACAGTACATTGTGGACATCCAAAACGTTCTAAAACTGTGAGGACAGCCGATTTTGTTGTAGATCTCAAAGAACCGTTCACAGATAGGCTAATGCTATAGGGTACAATGATACTTCGTGCTTGAAGAACAGCTTTGAAGAACATGACAGCAAGCATCTTTGCCACGAACATAGCTTGAAACAAACACTCTATGAAGAAGGGATGATTTATATTTGACTATGGGTTGTGTGTTCTTCTTTGGTGTTCGCGTTTTGCCGAACAAGTCTAACAATACCTACTTTGATTAATTATTGGTTCTCCAAAATTTTCATCTTTAAGAAAACTGGAAGATCCAAACGATTCAAATTTTGTTTTTCCAAAGTTATGACGGTTTAGAAGCTGTTGCACACCTTCATCATTGGAAGCTTGCCTTGAGCACATTGTCAAAAGTTTTCCAGACGAGTCGGTGAAAGGGTTGCCAAGCTCTTCAAACGTTTGTACCAAACAAATCAATTCTTCACGAAACCTCTCGTGATAACCTTTACTTTCTTCGTGGTGTAGCCATTGGAGTTTTTTGTCACTAAAGCCAATTTCATCATAAAATTTTGTCACCGTTTCTACAATCATTGGTTGAGAAATCATTCATCGTTTTAAAGCTTCTTCGTTTTAAAACAAATCTATAGTACCTCCTTTACCTTTAACAACAGCATTGCACTGCTCATGATTCTGGTCAAGTGCCATTGCAGAAAACCTCTTGCCGGATTTTGTAACCACAAACTTCCTTTCAGCAAAATGTGTCTTCAGAGTGGAATCAGTTTGCCCAAATGCTTCAATATCACGAATGTGAACTGATGTCCAACGAGCATAATGCAAAAAACCTGGGGAAAATGCTTTTCAGATACTTGCAGTACATTTTCCAATTTTGCGTTTTTTCCAATTTTGCAAGTGATGACCCGATAATTGCTAACCGGACAGACGTGTGCTAGACAGGTTCCCCCAGTCCCCACATTGACCCTCAGTCATCAAGGCTCCAACGCTCACAATGCCTGTCCCGAACAAGCCTGTTAAGCGATGGAACTTCAGAATGGCTAACTGGGAGTACTACAGCCTCCTCAGCAACGAAGCCACACAGTATATCCCATCCTCACACAACAACAACGTGGAAGAAGCCTACCAGGACTTTGTGATGCAATAACATCAGCGGAAAAACACTCCATCCCCGTGGCCGACAAAAGAACGACATGCCGTGCTGGGATAAGGAATGCGCAAGCCTCTACTCCGACTTCCTCCACGCCCCCCAGGGCAACGATACCAACAGCTCAGCCACAGCCCTGTTGGCAAGGCTGGACTCAAAGAGGAAGGATTGCTGGACAGAAGCTGTTGAATCAATCGAATTCACGCACTCCAGCCGCATAGCATGGTGTACAATGAACAACCTAACTGGTAGATCACGTGCCTCTCGTCAACAATGTCCGGTTTCAGCAAATTCCATCGCCTCACAACTCGTGGAGAATGGGAAATACAAATCGAGAGACCGTGAATCAGACAGATCCGTCTTACAAGAAATGAAGGACTTCTGGAGGGTAAACCCCAGACGGCAACAACATCTCGGGTGAGTTCACCCCTGAGGAATTTTTCGCCGCCCTCCAGCTAGAGCTTGGGCGATATTACGATACGATATTTTTTCGGCAGGGATATTTATTCACAAAGCTCCGATTTTACCGTTTAGAAATGTACTGAAATTATAGCAACAACATATAACAGTCAATGCGCCTCTTGCGCAGTGACACAGACATCGCATGCGTAGACAACCCAGTGTGTGTGCATTGTTTACGCATTACAAGCAGTCTTTGTGATTACGCAATCCTGCTTATTGATTCCCACGTGTTGCGTTAATGCGAAGGATGAAGTCCGGTAAACAGAGGTGGGCAGTAACTAGTTACAAAAGTAACTAGTTACTGTAACTAGTTACTTTTTGAGTAACTGTAACGGTAACTTCGTTACTATTTTCCAAAAGTAACGAAACGCGGTAACTAGTTCCTATTTTAGCACTTTTTCAACAGTTACAGTTACAAATTACTTTTGTATTGAAATTTATGTTTCTAATTGCCGTCCATTATACTCTGCACATGTTTGTGTCATGCTTTATGCGTGTTTGCTACGCGTTGCTCAATAATGCATTCTTCTCGCAGCTGTATCGGAGCAGCACTGCCCATGCGCGGCGCTCTTGTTTTGTGATCTTATGGAGCAGAATTGCCATATTGGCAAATTCATCGCCAAAATCCAGAAATCTGACGATTTTTTAAGACGTTTGGCTTCATATTTATGGTTTGGCGATTTGGCTCTTTTTTAGCGCTTTTTGAGAACTGATTTGGTTAAATTAATTGCTTTTGGTGATTGATCAATATGTGACTTTCTATGCAATGTTTAGCAAAAGTGTTTGGCAACACTTGATAGCTCAGTTCATGCTTGTCGTATAGCTGCCAGAGGTGTACAGGAGTCGTATTTTCGGAGTATTTATATTTAGGACCCGGAGTCTCGGTGTTACGTTCACTGTTCGCAACCTTATTACATCATTGTTTTCTCGATTCAAAATTGGAAGTCGATGTCTAAGTAACTTCGAGTCATAGCAGGGAAAACAAATTATTTCCTTTGTTTCGAGAATTTAAAGAGAATATAGTTTCGGAAGAGAGTTTTCTTTTTTGTACCAAAGACAGGCAAAACACAACAATACCACAGGGTTGAGCATTACAACAATATAGTTTACATATTTACAAGTAGTTTAACAGTCAAACGTTTTCGGCTTAACTTAAGCCCTCATCAGGAATCTGAAAATATGTATAAATTGTAATAAATTTAAACTTTTTGAAAGTAACTATAACTAACTGACTATAAGCATCAAGAAACACGCAACGATTATAAGCAATAGTGTGGAAAACAGACAAACGGAAAACAAACTACATTAGGAAAAGGCAACTGCGTAACTAGAAAAGAATTTGCACCACAGGGTGCGTGATACATCTAATAAATGTTGAGGAGAATGAATGCGCCTCCCGCAAATAATTGTTTGTTTAAATTTGGATTACAGCGTTTATGTTGAGATTTATGAGTAACTGAAAGTAACTAGTAACTACCCAGGTAGCAATAGTTGGCGTGCAGCTGGCGTCATCAGGGCGGCGAGCGCTCACATTGGCGACATCGAAAATCGTTAGCGGTAGGCCAGCGCCTGGATGGCGAATATCGTCATGACTTTTTTTCTTCAAAGTTCATCGTTTTCTGCTGGCTTCGCGCGGTCGACTTTCGTGCGAGAGACGCGCTTTCGATTTTTGCTCGTTTTCCGCTGACAACGCGCTGTCGAGTTTCTTACGAAAGGCCGCGCTTCATTCCGTTTTAGTTGCGCTTGATTGAAGTCACGTGTCATTTCAAACACGCGATTGATTTGATTGAGTTGAAGCCTGTTTGCTCAGCTATTGGGTAGACTGCTGTGTAATAAAGCTTAGGGTTAGGGACCTCGTTAGTCGTTAGGTTACTGCGATATGCAATTGTGTTGCTAACAAATTCACTAAGTGGTTGATTTGATGGTGTCTGGTATTCAGTATTCTAGTCACTTGCGGTAAACCACTAAATAATGTTACACGTAATTTATGTGAACATGTTTTATTGCATTTAAGATGTAACTACCAATGAACTTAAGGCAAAAGTAGATAAGGAAATAGCTACAAAACAAATTAAGCTGTCGTGTTTTTTCAGCAGGTTTTTAGGCACATTGATAGAGATTTCGGTAATGCAATTACTTTAGTGCTACAATGCAATAAAAACCTAAGTCTAAAGTTAGTCTGTAGTACAGGTATATACTGGTTGCTGTATAGATTGTGTATTACTAATTTAATTTTTGTATATATTATATTACAAAATTAAGATCGGGACAAACCATATGACGAATTATTTGTTTTACATGTGTTTTTTTCACAGGTTTATTCTTAACTAACTGTAGTTTTGTTCATAGCCTATTATTGATACAAGGTTTCTTGGACGAGAGATACAGAAATGGAACAATATCATAGCCTAAAATAGAGTTTGATGGAGAGAATGGCGCTATGGCAATTATCCATAATAGTTGGATCTGAAACCTGGTGACCGCCATTCAACCAGACAAACGCAGCAAAGAATGGCATTCAACCTATTCCTGGAAAATGGACGATGTTTCTAAGAAGATATAGCTGCGGTTAGTTTTGAAGTGTTGTGTTGATTTGTGTTCACAGTGCTTCTAAAACTAGAGATACACACGAAAGCACCAGAAATAGTAGTCTACTACTCTACTGGTTTACAGTGATGTACGCGCATACAAAAAATATTGACGCCGTCAGCGCAAACGCAAACGTTCAAAAAACTATACGCCGCATGCGTCAACGCAACTTGTAAAAAAAGTTGGCGGCGTCAGCGTTAGCGCATACTCTAGCGCAAACTCACTTTGTTTGCTAGGTGCCAAACATTCACACGGTATAAACCACTCGAAACAACACACTTTTCAAGCTACTTCGTGATTTCTCGTTACAAGAAATTATCTTTTTGGCCGGAAGGCACATGTGGCATTGAAAATATAAGTTTTTGCCTTTCGAAGAAGAGAGCTTAAAATACTTTTCCATGTAGGGCCATGGATTTGTATTATCATGCTCCATTTCACTTGGAGATTAGTATTACCGTAATTTATTCCCTGAATACAATAGTGTAGTGTAAGAAACTGTACCATATGCCTATCAAGAAAATTCTAGTACTATACTAGCTGTCGCTCCTAGTAGCCTAATATACTAACTGTCGCTCCCTAAAAATCCATTATAAAAAACACTATTTTTAAAATGATTCCGTTTGAATAAGACTGATGTTGCTTTTAATGCCATAATTCTCTCAGTAAGCTCTATGCTTTTTTTTGATAAGATTTTTAAAAAGTGGGTTAATGGAAGACAAAACTGCCAGACACAAGCAAGTTTAGATTCTGAACTGCACAACTCTTTGTTATTAGCATTCAGGGATAGTTAGCATTACTAGTGTTATTAGCAGTAGGCTACTCAAAAGCCTCTCACAATTGGCCCCTGGATGCATGTTTTGCTAAACTGCTCATCAAGTTACAAAACATATATAATTACATACTTACGCATCAGAATGTATAAATTGTCAAGTAAAAATTACCTTAGCTTGATAGCCTACTGTATGTAGGCCTACACATTACTACGCTACATAGCCTACAACAAGAATAACCGGCAAAGGCAAAGTAATGTACTAAATATAACATACAGAGTACAACATCATGCAAGCAATCACGGTCGGAGACCAAATATTTGAGTTTGTTTAGATACATAGGCTGCATTGCTCATTGCCTGAGAAGTTTCTGATTTGCCCCAAAATGCAAGACTTAACTAATATAAATTAAAGTGCTCACAATTGCTTACAAACGCCTTCAACACTGCTTGACTAAAAAAACTTCACACTACGAAGCCAAGTCATTGTTTACATTTTACATGGAGCGACATTACCAACCTACCTACTTGCTTGCTTACATTACATTCCTGTTCTGACCCGTAATTTACTAAGTAATTTCGCAGTAGGCCTAAGTTGTTTTAACTAATTCTTTCTTTTTTTCTGCAAGACTTCAGTCTCCACGTGGGACTCTAGCGTCAAAGGCAGTAGTGCGATATACAAACAAACTCCAGCTGACTGAACAATAGATGACACTGTGACACAACACTAGAACAATGGGCAATTGCAAGACGTCAACATTTCGCAGTTTGACAAAAAAAAATTGCAAACAACAACTAAGATATTAAAAAGTATGCGTTGACGCTATGCGCTAAAAAACCGCGAAAAATTTACGGCGCATCCTCAAGCGCAAACTATCCAAAAAAATGTGGCCGCAAGCGTTAGCGCAAACAAAAAGTCTACGCCGCATGTATGCGGCGTAGAATTTGCGGCGCATACGTACATCTCTGCTGGTTTATTATTATGATGTAAAAAATGGAAAAACCTTTTTTGATTCTAACATGATGCAGTATATATTGTTAGCCTATGCTTTTCAGGAAAGGATCGACCCAAATTGTTGACAAGGGCAGGCCTTAAAACTCGTGTTTTTTTCCGGCAGCCATCGTGGCCTACCGAAAGCTCCTTCTCGGTGGCCAAATCTGCGTGCTTGGAGGCCAAAGTAACGATAGCACAAGCAAATAAAATTAAACTTGCAACAATGTTAAAATGATAACTTAGCGTTGTTGAAGTCTGGGCGACGTCCTGCAATAGAATCGTTGCACCACGCAATAACTGCTTTATCGGGATTGTAATCCGGTATTGCGGGACCATCTAACGACACTAAATTGTTTCAACTGCTCGCAGCTCAGTAAATTGTTTCAACTGCATACCGCCTTTCATAAAATCTGACCATTTATTCCGTTATGATGTCACCATTGAGGGTTTGAAGTCACTAACCCACAGCGGGAACATTTCTGAACTATGAAGACACGTGTTTTCCCCTCGGATGTCAACTAACCTAGTTTTCCTTTTTAACAACGATTCAATGTCCGACAACATTGAATCGATATAAAAATGACAATATTGCTAGCCAATGTAAATTAGCACTTCGGATTAACATTTTGCAAACAAGACCTACAGCGCTGGTAATCGCAGCTGGAAATATTCCATACAACAGCAAATGTTCCCGCTCAATACAACAGTGGTGATTATGACGCGCTGACCTAATTCTGCGTCACTCTTACTACATATTTTTGACATTTAATCCACGATCATAAGATGTGCTATCTAATAATGAGTTAGTAGTGTAATTAAGTTGTTGTTGTGAGCGAAATTGTTTTCACAGAGAGCTCATTTTGTATTATTACAGATGTGATTCGAAGGCAAGCCAAGGCGACGGACAAAGCTATCGAATCTGCAGTGAAGCGGTATTTCAAGGCGGCTGGTGACAGATAGCAAAGCGAGATAGCACAAAAAACTCATTAATCTGAATTTCTCTGCTAGCTTCGTATTAATCTTTATTACATCAGAGAGTACAGTGGAAGCAATGGTAGTGTTCTTGATGTTGCTGTGTATTTTCTTCCAGTGCTGTGCTTTTGACGTATTGCAATACCTACAATATACTGTATGCTTATAGTTATAATCAGGCGCGGATTTATGGGGGGGGCCCGGGCCCCCCCCGACATTTTGTGAAAAATTGTATGTTTCCGCATCAAATGGTTTGATATGCTTCTAAACAGCTGATATTAGTCCCTCGGCATCACAATTGATGAAAATGGTTGTTTTAATGTCTATTTTCTAGCATATCGTATATGTCGTAGTATCATTGTTCATATCTGTTTAGCTTTTTCTTTCTTTTTAATTGATTTTCAAATTTTCTGGCCCCCCCCGAAAAAAACTCTTAGATTCGCGCCTGGTTATAATACTGTAGTACGTAGTACACAATTGGTTTCTAACCGGGAGTAAATTTTACTCACCCCTACCCTAGGCCTAAGGTAAATCTTGCAAGCAAACATTTTAATCAAACTCATTATAGTTTCGAAAACCAAGAAAGTTTTTTTTAATAGAATTTTTTGCTTAAAAATTATTGTTTTGCGAAAACTGTCAAAATTCACTTAACAGCTGCTGGGCTTTTACAAATAATCTCATGTTTATAGTCTTTAGCTTTGCTCTCCCATGGCTTGGACTTGTAAATTGTTTTGTTATTTGTATTACAAATGATCAGAAAAACCGCCATTCATTAATTACTGAAACATTTTTTAGCATTGTGTTACGAAAATGGAGCTGTGGGAAGACTGTGTATTAAAAATCTTCATTGTTTTCGTTGTTTTACATTCTTGAATTGCGTCTGGCTTTAATCACAAAAAGACAATTAATACACAAAATGCTTCAAAAAGTTTTAGTGTTTTGTTTTGATAATTTCGCAAAACAACAGCTGCTGCTGGTGGCCGAAAAAAAAGGGGCTTCAGCAGGGCGACATTCGTCAGTCCAGCGACAGTGCGCGCAGCCGGAAAAACGTGCCAGTAAATTTAGCGAAATTTGTAGGCGTACAGACAGCGAGCCGTTAACTAACTTGAGCGACTTTCGCCATCGAGGCGCTTACGCACAGCCGACTTTATTGTCGAATTTCGCCAGCGTTACGCCGGTTATGCGATGAGCAGTTCGCCAGCGTTACGCCGGTTATGCGATGAGCAGATCGGTGGCGGCTGGCTGGCAATTATCGCTGGCGCGTCGCCAATAACTTCGCTAGCGTGGTGCTGGCTAGACGCCAATCTTTGCTACTTGGGTAGTAACTGTAACTAGTTACATTTTTGAAATCGGTAACTGTAACGGTAACTCAGTTACTATTTTGGCCAAGTAACTGTAACTGTAACTCAGTTACTTTTGAAAGTAACTTTGCCCACCTCTGCTGGTAAATACGATAGAAAACTTGCAAGCTGACTGAATTTACGTAGCATAGCGTAGCGGCCGTAGCCTACGGTAGCTACAGCTAGGTAGATACTTTATTTTGTTTTGCTACTCACAGCTGCATCTCTATTTTGCATCAAAAACTATCAACAACTGCTGGGTTTTTTTTTCGCTGACACTTTTCGGTCATTTGTCCGAAATGACTTGAAAAAATTCGGTCATTTTTTATTTATTTCGGTCATTTTTTCTGATGAAAATATTTCCTTTCAAGTAGCTGATACAAACCAAAATTTGCCCTTCCTGACTAGCTACAACATAGGCGCCTAAGCCGTGGGGGCCAGGCCCCCACGCATATTTCTGCATGGGGGCAACTTTTTATGCTGTATTGATGCATAAAACAATAGATGAACTAGCGATCGGCAGCAGGACAACATTTTGTGAATGCAAACCACAACAGCTTCGCGAAAAATAATCACTAGAACGAGTAGGATGCTACAATCCCACACCAGACAAAATTTGTCATTTTTACATTGATTTAACGTCTGCAGACGTTGAAGCAATGTAAAAATGACTGATTTTGCTGCCTGGGACATAGCAAAAATCTACCATTTTGTGTCGATTCAGTGCCATCAGATGTTGAATGCACCCAAAAACAACATAATTTGCTACGTAGACGGAGCGTGCGTTTAGCTTATGCGCTTGCACGCTTTCGAAAGTCGAAACCTCTGCAGTGAATTGTGCGGCAGTGAATCGCTTGAAAATGTGAAAATGAACTTGAAGTCTCGGCCCGAGATAACGACTAACCAACGCAACAAGGGCTGGTACAAACCGCATTGCGGGCACGCGGCATAATCCACGCAGCAACGGACTCGCGCAAACTGCATGGCGCACACACGACCGTTGCCATAGAAACCCGATCAAAGGCGGGAATTTATGCGCATCTTTTGTTTCATCTGCTGAACACGAAAACAGGCGTTTTAGTTAAGTTTGTTTTTATGTCTAACCATCACAGCAAAAACAAAGAACATGCTAAATATAACAGCGGTCCAGAAAAGGGCATGAGGCAAATTAAAATCAATTTTCCTGTCTTCCTCTTCTCAAATGCCCACCATCCCTATCTCTTGCGTATTTCAGCCAGTCTGAAATAGCGACATGGATATTTGAATTTTTTGCTGTGGACAAGTTATCGGTTATTCGTACTCCATCTAAAAATAATAATGTCATTGGGATAAATTGCCAATAGCTGGTCCAAACCAATATGTCTAGTGGAAAAGGTTGGTTTCTGAAGCTACGTAACTAACGCTAACAAGCAACTTTTTCCCATAAAGCAATGAACTAATCACACTGAAAAAGCTCTGAAAGTATCTCCCATGGATAAACTCAGAGTTACATTGATTACAATCAGTCTGGAAAAGAAAATGAGAATTATCCTGCTACAAATAAACTTTGAAATCATTTCTTCAAAGTTTTTGCGAATTACTTCTATTAAAAATACAAAATTATGATTTTTCGTCACTGTAATGAACACCTTTTTCATGCAACCTTGCATTAAATTAACTACAGAAGCTTTGTTTGTATAGTTATTATTCATTAAAAACTGAGAGTTTGTTGAAAAAGAAACATAAGGTAAAGGGGTAAACGCTTAAGCCGACCATGCTTGTGCTTGGAGTGAAAAAGGATTATCGAAATCTGATGTAGCCTCATCATCATCCGTCATCATCATCAGCCTATTCCTCACAAATAGAGCAATTTTTCATCAACCTGAAAATTCAAAACAATTTACTTTAAAATGTAAAAATGACCTAACAAAAACTTGACCAAAAAATTTAGTGTTTTTTTTAGATTTTATGTTAAAACTAATTGCTTTTAATCAATTACATCGTACCAAAATTGCGATACAACACAGCAGTCTGAGCCACAAAACTAGCGACATAAAACAAAACAAATTATTGAGAGGGTGAGCTTTTTTTATCAATGTAGCGGAAACACTTTGCTTAACAGTGTCCATTTTAAATAAACTGACTTTACTGACTTAAAATAAGTAGCCTAACGGTATTGAATTGACTTTCCATTGATCTATTAAGCTGAAACCTGTTCCTTACATTTAGAATCCTTACAAAAAACGCACCGCGCAAGCTTGCTACAAAAAGTTGACTTCATTGAAAAAACAGTAGGCCTAGATAAGCTATGTACTGATGTGATAGTATTATCGAAACTAAAGCAAAAGTCACTACACTGCACACCCAGGTGTGTCCTAAAATCTAAATTTATGAATAATTATGTATATAATGCAACTAAAGTCAACACGTTCCTACGTTTATTAGACGTTAAAATACGTTTCATTTGTAGTAAATTCTTTTCTCATCCTTTTATTTCTGAGGATATTGCTTTGCTTATTGCCTTTAAATTGGAAGACTTGCGTCCCCGCGAGCAAAATTTTGCATTTTTTGCATCGATTCAACGCCCTACAACAGGGGTCACCAACTGGCGGCCCGCCACGCTGTATCGCTGCGGCCCGCGAAAGGCATTAGCGTACAAGTATAACCAAAAATACTTTTCTTGAGGAGCTCAAGAGTACGAAGGCAACAAATACTTCCCGGGAAGCATATTTTCGCTTTGCATACGATTCCACCAACCGATCAATCAGATTATAGTTCTAGATGGGGAATGCGATGTCCAGCCACACTGTCCCAGTGGTTGATTAAAACGTCTGTTTTCGAATTTCGAAATTGTCTGTAAACATAGGGTTGCTTATTTCAAGTTTGCAAATGTCATGTAAACACTAGTGTGCGTTTCATTGTTATAGTGTTTCACGAGCAGTATTCCCTTTATGCAAGTTTTTGTTGGCAAAATAGGTCGGTGTGCTAACTCAATTTATAATAAATTGGCAAAATATTATATATAAATTTAAAGACTTTTTCTGATTGTATTATGAAAATATTTAGCTTAGTACTGCAAAAGTTTTTTTTTTTTTTTTAATATGGAACGCTTCACGATCTTGCGTGTCATCCTTGCGCAGGGCAGGGGCCATGCTAATCTTTTCTGTATCGTTACAATTATAGTATTATGTACTGCCGAAGCAAGTACTGCAAACTGTTGTTAAATTAACAAATTGCTGCCACGCTGATAAGCACCGCAAGTGACAGTTGTCTATAATAATCAAAGAAAGACGGTTTTATGGACTCTCACAAAAAGGATGAAAAACCAAATTGCTTTTTTAGAGGGAAGACTGTTCATGAATTACGATAGAATTACGATTTTTCGTTGATTTCCACAAGCTTTTGTTTTGTGGTGCCTGGTTTCTTTTTCCCTGTTATTGGAGCCTATTTTTCGCTGATATGTTTGCAGGTCACTATTGTTACCTGTATTGCGATGTGTCAAACATTTCCTTGTTTACTGAAACTGTTAATTGCAAGATAGATATCTTTTGTGAAGCGAAGTGACAACACCACTCTTGCTTGGCAATGAATATTCTGATGAAACCGCTCGCCTCGCTAGAAGTGCGCAAAACAAGTGGCCTCGTTTATTAAGCATTGTCAAAAAAGTCAAAAGTGTTGTAAAAGAGCTTGGCCTGGCAGTAGCGTTGTTCGATTAATTTTGTTGCTGCGGTATTCTAACATAAATATGAACAACATGTAACGCTAGATAGGCCTACTGGGTACGAAATGCGTTCTTCTCTAGCATGAAAGTCAACCTACCTAACATTTTACTAGTGCGGCCCGCCACAGCTCTCCTTAGTGCCAAAGTGGCCCGCATGCAAAAAAGGTTGGTGACCCCTGCCCTACAACGTTAAATCGATGTAAAATCAGCAGATTGGGTTGGCGTTTTAATTGATTATTTTTACTTTCAGTGAAGCTTGTTTTTACGTCTAATAAACGTGGAAACATGTTGACTTTAACTGTATTGTTCCGTCATATTGCATTTTTGGCATCTTAATAAGAAATGTAAAAATTGTTCTCTAATGTTGTGTTTTAAACTTATCATTTGATATTGTGCATTTTCCTGATGAAATCTTCGTGGATAGGAAGAAGAAATATTAAGAATAAAAAACCGTTTAACACCGGCTGAGTATTTATTGCAGTTGAACTACGCTCGGTGGCCGTCACAGTATATTTATTCTATTAACTTTTATTAGCTTCAATTCTCACAATGTCATAGGCAGGGATACCTGGTGCACGGTCGTTTGGTCGACAGACATTTGGTCGACAGGACGTTTGGTCGACAGGACGTTTGGTCGACAGGACGTTAGGTCGACAGAACGATTTATTTTAGGGTTAGGGTTAGGGTTAGAGTCAAGGTTAGATTAGGGTTATGGTTAGTTAACTAACCCTAACCCTAAAATAAATCGTTCTGTCGACCTAACGTCCTGTCGACCAAACGTCCTGTCGACCAAATGTCTGTCGACCAAACGTCCTGTCGACCAAATGACCGGGTACCGGGATACCTAGAGTCCTAGACAGTCTAATATTCCTAGTCATAGGCTACGCAATATGCATGTGACCGCCTCTGCGTTTGATATATCTAGGCTATTATGTTTTGACATCTGTATTTTCCAAGCATGGAAAAACGTTTTCACAGCGTTTCAGTACAGTATTTGATAATTTCTCTGTCAACTAACAGACTAGTCAAAATCATGAGGCATATTCAACTAACAGACTGTTGGGTAATCAGAAAGTGCATTTGTAAAAAAATGGTTTTTCAATCTGGAAAAAAGCTACGCAGAATTTCGCTAGCCATGGCTGTTGCAAGTCCCATACGGAATTAAACTGTGATTTATTTTGAATTTTATTTTTTCAACAAACCAGACATGTCAAAAATGTGGGACTTTTGGTAGGTTGTATTGCAGTAGACAATAGCAGTAGAAAACAAGAGAAATTAAATAATATATCACTGTCTTGCATCGGTAGGCACTTTAACATCACCCACTCGTCGAAGAGTGCCTGCTTTTCAATGTGAAATTGCTTTGTGTTTTAGTCACAATTCTCCTTATAAACTCCATTGATTGCAGTCATTAAAATCCTTCTTGCACTCAGTTCAGTTGCAGAAGAAAAAATAGTATTAGCAGAGGGTGGGAATCGAACCCACGAAATCGAAATTACTACTCCTCTGCCCTAGCCATTAGGCAACGCTGGTTGCAGCGAAGCATTCAGCTAAATTTCTTTGTATCAAAATTTTTCGATCAGAATATCACGTGTCGAGCCACATGACTGAAATCAGCTGAATCGCGAGTACGCTTTTCGACGAGTGGGTAATGTTAAAGTGCCTACCTTTTGCACCAGTGGCGTAGCCAAGGGAGGGAGGGTTTCAACCTTTCAAATTGAATTTAAGGATGTTAACACATTGTTTGCAAGAAAAGCTTTAGCCTATGATGTAATTAGCCTACACGTCAAACTGTGCAAGGATGTAGGCCTAAGCCATCTGTAACTGATGAGATCGCTTGTTCGATCTAGATTAACGTCTTCAAACAGGTATTCGTTATACAAAACTTGAATATATCAGAAATAGCCTAAAGTAACTTCATTGTCTCAAAGCTTTTTGTTTGACACTCATCAAGATGTATGACGTTACATTTTCTAAACTTTGGGTTGACTTTAAAGCATAAAAGTTAGTGACTCACCGGAATAAGATCGCTTTTTGGATCAACCAAGGAGAAAATTAATAATAAAACTGTAATAATCTCGCAAAAAAAAAGCAATCAACCTATGTCTCTAAAACAAAGTTTGCCTAATTTTAAACGGAACTGCATTAAAAGAGCGAGTTTTGCCAATACCAAACATTCAAATATCTCAGCCTGGAATTAGCAACAAGAAAACATAGAGACTTAGCTTTATTTTCGAAAAATGCTGAAGAAAACATGATCCTATCCTTTTGCTATGCCACCGGACAGCATAAGAATATTCATACCCACAATTTTGTTGAAAATGCTCTCAGAATGCATCGGGCTTCGCCCGCTGGCCGTCGACACCCCCCCTTTCAAAATTCCTGACTACGCTACTGTCTTGCACTGTCAATATTTTGCCCCCCCCATTGTTGAAGGTCTGGCGGCGCCACTGAGTTGAAGCGAACAGCTTTTCTGCCTTTGCTTGACAATTGCATGGCACAAATTCGCGAGAGATTCAATGAGCACTGCTCGCTAGCTTTTAAAGTCAGCACATTTCTACCTTCATTGATTCATGAAGATGAGGACTGCCCGATCGACGAGATTTTCGACTTCTACCATGAAATGCTGGATGTTGAACCAAGCAATTGCTTTGCAGCTACTATTGAATTGCGAAGATGGATAGTGAATTGGCTTGCAGTTTCTGTAGATAAACGACCTGCGACTCTTGTGGATGCGTGTCAAGCTGCTGAACAACTCGGCACTTATAGCCTACGATTATCCATAAATTACTTCGAATCTTTGCTACGCTTCCAGTTACACTGCCTTCAATGAGTGATGTTTCAGTTCACTAAAGTAGCCTACCTAAAAAATTATTACCGCACGACCATCAGTGGCTCCGAGAGGGGGGGGAAGTCGGGCTACTTTCCCCCCTAGCATAACATTGTAAAGGAAAAACGAGTAGTTTTTCGTTTTGTCACTTTTGAGGGGGGCCCATTTTTACTACTAAAATAAAAATTTATCAACTTAAAAGTAAACAAACTTTTGAATGAAATGTGTAGTTACAACTTTACAAGTCGATCATTGTTATGTTATTCTAACTTGAAACTAGTGCTGCTTTGGCTAAGGGTGTATTATGTTTGCTTGACCAACTGTACCTTGACATGAAAAACTGCGTTTGCCAGGCATATGATAATGGATCTAACATATTTGGAAAAGTGTCCAAGCAAGATTGAAGAAAGTAAACCCTTCTTGTCTATTTTCTGCTTATGGATGTCATTGCTTAAATGCACTAGAGTTGGAGTTCATGGTGTGCAGTGTTGTCCAAATCTTATATCATTTTTGATCGACTAAGCTTATGTCATTTTCAATTGCAGCCAAGTCAGATTGGAAATTCTAAAGAAAGCTATAGCCTACTGTTTCCAAGTAGCCTACCTGAGCAGTTTCAAACCTGTGCTTCTCTGCATTATGTAGATCACAGTCCTAAACGAGATTCACTCTAACCTATTCATGCAGCGATAAAGAACTGTTCAATGTTTTTCGGCCCCAGAGGAGGCTCGCACGACGACGACGAATGGACAATAAGCTGATTAAAGGAAGATGTAATCAAAGTTACAGAAAGCTGGAAAGTAGGCTACTCGCAAGCTTAAGTTGTTATAGGAACTATGCGTTAAAAAAAAATATTTTTTTCTGGGGACGGAATGCTCCAACAACTCCGCTTCACCAGCTCAATCTTACAAACGAAATTTATTCTACTCTACGCTATGTTGCAAAGTATTCGCTAGCTGTGGGTGGTTTATTCACAAATGTATCAACAAACTCAGATATCATCGATAAGTTTGAAGTCCTATAGAAATATCATTGTATGTCTGATGTGTAGTTGTATAGGCATGTGGAACAAATTTAAACAAGTTGTACAACAATGACATTTTAGATGAGTTGGTAGGCTACTTTTGAAAGAAAGCTACCCAGCAAACTTGAGCTGCAAACCGGAACGCATCACCCCATGATATCTACTCAAGAAAATCATTGATTGCAACTTTCGAAACACTTTTCCAAATATTTTTGTTGCTTTGAAAATTTGTTACCTAAACCAGTAGGTTACTTCCAATGGTTGCGAGTTGAAAACGTGGTTTTAGCACAAAGAATTTTTAAGATTTGTTTACGCACCACCACGACTCAAAACCCCACCTATAGCAATTTCGATTCACAACATGACTGGGACCAAGTACCAACGCGACGCAGACTTGTCAAGGGAGGAGAGGTTATCACCGACCCAAAAGCGGCTCTTGCAGGATTCCACACAACGAACAGACAAGAATTTATCAGCAAACATGCCCGCACTGCCTTAACACTAGACAGTTTGAACAGTTTGAACAAACTATACTGCATTCTTTGGATATAGTGAATTTTTCTTCGAAGTGTCTTCATTGGGGGCCGGAAAATCGTTTTGGTACTGGACCTAAATTCTCATCTCAACGGCCGTGGCCAAAGGCACCATGTATGAGGTGTGCATGTGCACATCCTATAACAATACCGCAATTCTTTCTTAGAAAAAATATTGAGCAACAATGGCAATTTTGCTGCAAGTGTAGTCGAGTGATTTTTGTTGATTTTCATAATTATTGAAAGAAG
Organism: Aplidium turbinatum; assembly: GCF_918807975.1. Classification (NCBI taxonomy): domain Eukaryota; kingdom Metazoa; phylum Chordata; class Ascidiacea; order Aplousobranchia; family Polyclinidae; genus Aplidium; species Aplidium turbinatum. Next base: position 21,726,563 of record NC_137485.1, read on the forward strand.
TTTTTTCATATAGATATATAGGCCTAGGCTACGTTGTTTAAAATCGAAACTTTAAAGGAATTCAATTTCACGATGAGGAAAGTAGCCAAGTTCGGCTTAAGACACATGATGCAACGCATGATACAAATTCGTTACCGGTACTTGCATGGGCGTCCGCACATAGGGGCAAATGGGGTCAGCTGACCCCCCCTGGAAAGTTGTTGGATGAAAAATGAAAAAGCGAAAACATGCAAAAATAGGCATGAATTCAATGAAGCTGTTCGTAACATTGAATCATACAGAAAAGAACAATCAGCCATCAATTTAGTTAATCAGTTCCTGAATAAAAAGTGAAGTCGACGTGGGTCTTTGCCGAATTTTTCGATGACTTTTTGGATGAACGAATTTTTGTCCGAGTTTATTCGGCTTCTGTGGACACTCATCATACACAGCCCAGATAGCCTGTCGTCAGACATGGTTGATCTGAGCCATGTTTTGACCCGCCTCATTGTGCTGAATGATCTTTCTACCGTACAAGTAGTGGCGGGGAGGGTCAGTAATGTTATCATCGCTTGACGTACAGCTGGAAAAAGTTCCATATTTTTCACCAAGTCCACAAATTCCAATTCTTTCTGGTCTTAGGACTGAGGAAATTTTCCTTTTATGGTTATGTCACACCACGACATGACGTCCTGCTGAAAATTGTCAAAGTTGTAGAATTGGTGTAAAGGTTTTGACCAGGGCTTTGTAGTCTGAACGGTCAATTTTCTCCATCTGCGCTGGATGCAGTCGGTATAACATGAATGCCGGCATGTTCGTCTCTGAGAAGCGGCTTTTCAGAGACTGGAAAAGAGTCCATGTAAGGAACGTAAATGGAGCGGCGATAGTATTCCTCACTGGTGCCACCAGTATTTGCTCTGAATACTTGACGAACACATTGCCGTGGGACAGATATGGTGACATCGACTTCTTCGGCTGACTTCAATGCCGCTGTAGCCTGTAAGTGTTTTCTGTAAAAAGTGTTTTTGCATTTTGCCGATGATCACAAAACATTGATACGAGTTTGTCAATGTGCTTCTTGACACCTAACATGTTCAGTTGGACTGCCTGAAGGGCTTGGGTGACAGGCTCCAAAATTGACGAATACTTAGCGATGATATTAGCGTTACTACAAAAGTAGAGGTTCCAGAAGCGGTCCGCAGCTGGTGTGCGGTCTGCCGTCCCTTTGTATTCGATTCGTGCTGCGCTAAATTCTCCAACTGCCTGTGAATTTCGGTAAAATTTTTCGCGAAGAGTCTTATACTTTTATATTTCGCGCTCCACTTCGTTTCACATAACAATGGCGTGTTTGGTATTAGGCATCTTCGTTTCGGGCTCTCTCTAAAAAAATTTATTATAGCCTTCAATGTTCCAATAGTGTTCCGTACATCTGAAACTGCATTCAGATCGTTGATCACGAGGTTAAGGCGATGGGCTGAACAGTGGACAAATACTGCCAACGGATAGGCTACTCGCTTCTAATACGTGCCTGTACTCCATTTTCTTTGCCTGCCATAGAGGAGCATCCATCGTATACTTGACCACGTAGTTTATTTAAATTTAGACCGTACTTATTAGACTGATTTATTATTGTCCCTGCAAGCGTTTCTGCGTCCATTTCGTTCAGTGACGCAAAACCAAGAAACTCTTCTCGAATAACGACATTTTTTTCGTCGAAAAACCTCACTCCAATAGCCAGTTGCTCTTTTCCTGAAATGTCAGCGGTCTCATCCGCTAAGATTGAGAAGCCAACGGAATCGCTTGCTTCAGTAACAATTTCATCTGATAAAAATGATAAATTGTCTGGATGGTATAATGGTCAAATTTTCAAAAAAAATTTGCATCCGGCCGAAAGGGCAGAGTGAACCCACCTTGACCCCCCCTAACCGAAAACCTGCGGACGCCCATGGGTACTTGTGTTTTTGCTGAAAAATGTTTTTTGGGGCCCACTTTTAGTATTGTTTCCCGACCAGTCATGATTTCTCTCGGAGGCCCTGACGACCATGACCGAGCCACGTTTGGATGGTCAATAGCTCAGATATATTTAAACAAGGATATTGTACTCGAGTATGATGCAGTCATTGATATATTCGCCAAGCGCAGCCATCGCATTAAACTGTAAATTGTCATTGCGAATCGCCGAGAATGTTCAAAAGGTGTTCGAGGTCGGAAAGACCAACTTATTGTTTATGTTCTGAAATGTTTGATATCTTTTGTTGGTTCATTGATTGGAACAGTAACTTACTTCTGCGGATTCGCTCTTAATTTTGGACCCCCCTATCTGACGGTTTCAGCTAACCCCTCCCCCCAGTTCTGATGCATCATATGGCATTTTGGTAGGCCTATACCTCCCCCCTTATTTAAAGGGTCAAACAAGTATAATTTTAACCCCAGTAGAAAACATTTGAACCAATTGACAGCGATTTTCACCAAATTTGAGCTTTCTGTGTACTACCGTTGAGACTACCCCGTGTGTAAGTACTTGTTTTCCTTATTTCTGTCTTGCCCCCCCCCCCCCCCCCCTAACAAACTTTCTAAATACGCCACTGGTTGCAATGGTAGATGATACTTATCCTAGCAGCAGTGGAATTCATTGGAGTGCCACTAAACGTTTGGAGGAAGACCTGAATAAAAATGTGCTTAGTTTGTCTTCATCATGTGCTGGAGCTGGAGGTTATGGTTGGTGCAGTGTGAGATGTTATTTTTATTAAAGTAAAAAGTCCTGACAATCCATGGTTTAAACAGCTTGCAGGCAGGGCATGGAACAGGGTCAAGCAAGGACCATGCAAGCCCGAATCGCAAAGTGCGATTTATCAAATATGATTGCGTTTATTTTATAGGGCCGTTTTTGTTTGTTCTATGTTTGTTGGCGACGCGTGCGCACTGTACCGTGCGATAAACAAGTGTGACGTCATACGCGTACAAGCTGATCTTTATGTTCGAGCAAGATGCATTGCAACTTTGCAAGCGATTGTTTGTAGTGTCATTTCCAACAAATACAATGAACTATTCATGTCGATTGTAAGCAGATGAGTAATGGATAAAATGAACACTGAAGGCAACCAGCTTTAGCCTTTAGGCAAGTGCCATATTAGTTTGCAAAGAACTAGGAAGATTCTCTCTCTCTAGTAGCCTACCGTATAGCTTAGGCCAGCGTTTCTTAACCTTTTCTGACTCTAGCACCCTTGTAAACAGGCCTGAACAATCTAGCACCCCCTAACTATCGTTGACATACGACTACTACAGTGCCGACCAAAAGTTTCGTACAGGCTGAAATTTTGACATGCCTTCAGATCGCTGGCGATATATTTTGTAATGAAGTCTCTTGTTGTTTAACAAACTGTGCAGTTGTTTTAACGAAGTTGATTCAGGATTTGGTATTTGGCTTTCATTCACCAACTGAAATTCAATTATAACCATATGTAAGTGCAGTAGCGTAGCCAGGAATTTTAAAAGGGGGGTTTTGACGACCCAGCGGCGGGGGGTCTGGGGGGCCTCCCCCCAAAATTTTTTAAAAATTACTTTGAATTTGGTGCATTCTGAGAGCATTTTCAACAAAAATGTGGGTATGAATATTCCTGTAAAATGGTGCTGTCCGGTGGCTTAGCAAAAGGATAAGATCATGTTTTCTTCGCCATTTTTCGGAAATAAAGCTAAAATCGCTATGTTTTCTTGTTGCTAATTCCTGGCTGAGATGTTTGAATGTTTGGTATTGGCAAAACTCGCTCCTTTAATGCAGTTTTGTTTAAAATTAGGCAATTTTTTTAAGACTGAAAGCATCATTCTCAATATCGTGACGTCACACACGTGCCAAAGGGGGGGGGGGGGTTGTAACCCCCAAACCCCCCCCCCCCCCCGGCTACGCCACTGTGTAAGTGAATCAACTCTCTTAAAACAACAGCACAGGTTGTTAGGCGACAAAAGAATACAAAATATACCGCAAGCGATCAAAAAGCATGTCAAAATTTCGACACCGCCATTAAACTTTGGCCTGCACTATTGAAAGGAAAGCGATGTACAAATTAATCATTTTGTTTATTCTTCAAAACTACTGTCGTCATTGGTAATAAAAGAAATAGGAAAACCCGAGAATAGTGAAAGAACATGGACAAACTTAAGCATACTTAAGTTACCCAGCTGGGTAACTAGCCTACTAACTAGTTACACATGTATCAATGTGATTTCTGTTGTTGCTTATGTGGGACCAATTTCTCTATTCGAAGCTTCGTATTGGTCAAAGCCACTCTCATATCATGGAGCAACCCATGTTGAAGGCGGTTCCGGCCAATTGTTTTGATTTGGAGCATGGTGGAGAACGCCTTTTCACACAGGTAGGTGGTCGGAAATGGAACGACCAATTCCAATGCTGCTCGTGATAATGCAGGATATTCTGTCAACTGATCACACCAGAAATCAGCAAGCGGAAGGACGAAATTTTGTCCGACAACTCTGATTCACCTGCATGTCAATCAACCCCTCCTTTAGTCTATTAATTATCATCACTCATGATCATGTTTGCCAAGAAGGGCTGCTGTGTCCACTCTGGATATGAGTGATGGTGGTTTTTAGAAGCGAAAGGTGAGCAACAATATTACAACAAAGCACCAACCAGGTAAGTTCGCACAATCTACTCAGGATCAATTTGAGTAGGCCTACTTGACTGGGAGATGACTACAATTACAGCAAATCATGTATAGGCTACTTCGAAACAGCAATCATTGATATGACAACTGCTGATACTAGCAAAAAGACAAAAAAATGCAGAAAAGTAAAAAGGCATTTTTTGATGTTGTACTGCATGCATTTAGCACCCCCTACAGTCTGTTCCAGCACCCCCAAGGGGTGCTAGCACCCCCGGTTAAGAAACGCTGGCTTAGGCTACTGTACATTTACAAAATTCACTCTCTCTGTGCACACGGGAAAGCTTTTCTCAGAGCAGACTTTGTATTGTAACTTTTTATTTCAAATCAGGATATTTAAACCCAACGCTTTCGTCACTTGGAAACTTCGATCTGGCCGAAACGACACATGACGTCAGAGGCACACGGATTGATCTATCAAGATAATCCCAGATCCACCGAACAAACTGTCTGTAGGCAATGTTCCTATAGCGTTTGTGAAAACAGCTTTTTGGTTATATTTACTCTTTGTTACAGTATCTTCTTCACATTCAAAACAACATTGCTTTTAATCAGGGCCGTAGCCAGACCGCAGAGCAAGGGGGGGCCAACTTTTCGATAGGGGGGGCCGAAAAAATTTGAATGATTTTGGCATTTTAACCTCTTAAACACCTGTATCCACAAAAATTGCAATATGTCAGTTTAGTGTTAAGACCAGTAGCGTAGCCAGGAATTTTGAAAGGAGAGGTTTTGACGACCGGCGGGCGAAACCCGACGGCGTGTTCGCCTAAGACGACACCCAGCGACGGGGGGTCTGGGGGGCCTCCCCCAGAAAATTTTGAAAAATTACTTTGAATTTGGTGCATTCTGAGAGCATTTTCAACAAAAATGTGGGTATGAATATTCCTGTAAAATGGTGCTGTCAGGTGGCATAGCAAAAGGATAAGATCATGTTTTCTTCAGCATTTTTCCGAAATAAAGCTAAGTCTCTATGTTTTCTTGTTGCTAATTCCTGGCTGAGATGTTTGAATGTTAGGTATTGGCACAACTCGCTCTTTTAATGCAGTTTTGTTTAAAATTAGGCAAATTTTTTTAGACTGAAAGCATCATGCTCAAGCATAAAGAGACTGAAAGCATCATTCTCAATATCGTGACGTCACACGCGTGCCAAAGGGGGGGGGGTTGTAACCCCCCCCCTTTGGCTACGCCACTGGTTAAGACCAACACTGGTCTCTTATCACGGCAACCATATTACAATGACCAACATAACAAAGCAATTGTTGACTTGTTGTATAAATAGCGGTACTTGTTACGAGCAAAAACTTTAACTGGCTCGAAGAAGCTAGTGCCGAGGATTTTGATATATATGATTACATTCCGCCTATACAACCGTGAGCTAGTCTATTGCAATTGCAGTCGCGGATGTTTGGATGCAAGCCGTCTCACAAACAAGTCTAAATCGATAGATTTCGATACAGAATGTTCAAAGGCCATAAGCACTAAGTTTGCCTGTCTTGGTTGTAACATGCTCCGTCTAGTGGGAGCGTCAGCCCTTGTTAACACTGAGAATCCACACTCACAAACGGCAGTGCTAGATTCAAATGTAGCAATATCTGCTGCAAGGTTGAACACTTCACAGATCAGAAAACTAGAAACAAAATTTATTTACACTGATTGGATTGAAGAAAAAAAATAAACACTGCTTAACTGCACAAATTTGGTTTATCACTGCACAGATTGGTTATCACTGACCCTTAGAATTAAGTATGGTAAGTAATGGGTATGAATTAAGTATGAATTAAGTATGGTAAGTATTTAAGAATGGTAGGAATTAAGTATAGCCTACTTTGTATCGGTTTGTAGGCCTGCTGGAAATCCATTCCCTCTTTGTTAGGTTATCATTCTTTCCCAAAACATTTTTATTTTACACAGTTTCTGACAATTTTTTTACCAACCTAACACGTGTTGGCCTTGGTTGAATTGAACCTGTTGAGGTTGCCAAAGGAGGAGTTAGGGGGGGGGGGCGAAATTGTTTAATCATCATAGCTGTTAACTAAACAAAACAATTGTAATTAATTGGGCCAGTTGGAGCTGTGCAACGGGAAAATGGGCAAAATCATTATAATTGCAGCTGTTGCTCAAGAATGTTGAGATTTTGCCAAGGGGGGCGAAATTTTTTTCAGGGGGGGCGAGGCCACCCCTGGCCCCCGGCTGGCTACGGGCCTGCTTTTAATAGCCTGCTAATAGCTAAACGTTGGTAGGCTCCATTTAGGTAACGAACCTGCATCGGGGCAGTGCCGGTCTTAGGGTATTTCGGGCCCTGTGCGGAATATGCTTTGCTGGCCCCAATGACAATGATCCAATTCAGTAGCGTAGCTAGGAATTTTGAAAGGGGAGGGGTTTTTTGACTGACGGCGTGTTTTCCGAAAGCGACACCCAGCGGCTGGGGGCTCCCAGAAAATTTTGAAAAAATATTTTGAATTTGTTGCATTCTGAGAGCATGTTCAACAAAAATTTGGGTATAAATATTCCTGTAAAATGGTGCTGTCCGGTGGCATGGCAAAAGGACAAGATCATGTTTTTTTGGCATTTTTCGGAAATAAAGCTGTAACTGACTCAAGGATACCTTGTAGCGATCCATTATTGTGTCAAATAAGTTTTCCTTCCTAACGGGTGAACCATTTTAACCTACACGTCATTTTTCAAAGATTTTGTATTTTTCCATCTTTTAACTTACTTTAAATAGAAAAAAGAGAACAGAAAATAAAACTGTTCACATTCGCCTTTTGAACACACACAATCAGACCAGCTCAGCTGAGAAAAGTTCAGCTCACCCGCCTCTCCCCCACCCTTGCATTTTTTCTGCCGACGCCCAAGTTTGTGACGTATTTGGCCATTTCTAACAGTTTAATGATTTTCACGCAATTATAATCGCCTACATAAATTGTAATTCAATTTAGGCTATATGACACTTCAACCACATTAGCAACTGAAACAAATGATGATACAACGTTGGCAGATGTAGAATCAACGTATAGGCTAATACAACGATGAACATCAGCAATTTGAGCGATTAATGCTTCACAGAAAAGGCAGCGTATATTCAATATATGCGTTCACTTTCATTAACAAATCATTCATTGCAAAAAATATTTTATTTGCAAAAACTACCACAGTAACAATTTGAGGTCCAGTTCTAGTGATACAACTATTTTTATTAAAGTAAATATACTTCTACACTTATAGCTCTTGGGTATCTAACACTCTAAAAGTGATGAATTTTCACACTGAGCTTCACAAGCACAGTGAATACTACGTTTAAAGCCTTTCTTGGAGCAACCACAAAGTGTGCATAAACGCTTAGCGCTCCTGCAATTGCTCCTGATTTCTTTCAGAAAGGTTTTGGGTGCTCATTCATTATCTGTCATTATTGGGACCAGACCAGAAGCTGTTTCCTTGTATCCATAGAAACTAGGATTCAGCACAGTTTTTAAATGACGCCATGTTGACACTTGATGATTCACACGAAGGCTGTGAAAGTAGCATGCTCTACTTGTTGGAGGCATTCTTTCAACTGATGTATATTTTGGGGATACAGCGTAATTTGTAGCGCAATAAATTCAAAATATCCATGGAAAACCCTTGCTTGTACAGAATTTGGGAAAATTCTTCTCCAATTCTGGAAATGTCTTCTTTTAAAGCTTCCTTGTTTCCGAAGGCGGCACATTTATGTTGCACTTTGTCCAGACCTTTTAAAATTTTAAAAACTTTAACTTTTCCCCTTCCGTAAAAGCAGGATGTTGTATCGCAGCCAGAAAACGCATGGCAAAATTGCAACAATCGGCACATATTTTCTCCGAGAGCAAGCTGCTGCAAGCAAGCTGCTCCGAGAAAGAACATCAGTTGATGAAAACCACCAAGTCGTAAGTGAACATTTTTGAAAATACTAAAATTGTTCTGTTTAATTTTGAATGCTCTGAAGTAGAGGGGTTGGTCAAACGTTAGCGGTGCACAGCATTTGCTCATTTTTCTCGCTTGGTCTTGAACGAATATCATTGTACTGTAACAGCTTCATCTGTTACGGGATTAAGCGCTATCATAGGATTAAATGATACTGACGAAACCTGAAACTCACCTTTAACTACATTAGCCATGAACCCTTGCCATTGTATACCGGCTTAGAATTGAATACATTTGAACACAGCCACAGAGTGTCAAGCAATTCATAGTGCGTAAATAACACAGCAGAGACATCCAGCTGCTTGATTCGTACGTCTTTCCAAGTACCCATCTTTGCAGCAGTATACGGCTTGACTAAATTGCCAAAATTACCTAATTCCAATTTCCAGTACCGGTAGTTCAGTTGCACTGACGTGTGGTTTTTCAATAACTAGTGGTAGAGATGCCATTTTTGGTGTTTGACAGTTTATATCCATTACATGCGTTGTATCATGACTTGGCAGAGTATCTTCGTTAAAATCGAAGTTATCTGCTATCCACTGACAGAAAGAACCGGGATGACTTGTAGAGTCCATTGCCTCATCCGTATTATCACCATTCGCTTGGCTTACAGCAGCTGATCGTTGAAGCGCTATTACTTGACCATACTGTAACTTGCACAAAGACCAAGGGATGATAGTACAGTACATCCAAGAGAATAAGCGATCTTGTGACCTGATGTATAAAAATGCCAATTGACAATAAAAGAGGGGAAATGTAAAATAGCCTGCTTGCTGACTGCAGAAATACATGGGACACAACGATTTGTAGAAGCTTCTTCTAATTCACTCCGCGATCGAGGCATTACTTCAGACATCAAGACTTTAAACGACTCCGGTATTTCGGAAGCAGGTACTTCAGATTAATATCTTCAGGAACAGGATAAGATGTTTGAGCTTTATCAATTTTTTGAATTTCTTTCTTTATAACACTTCCATCTTGCTGTATTAGTTTTTTAAACTCTTTATCTTCTTCGAAACGTGATTCTTCATAACAATCATTTAAAATGTTATCGACATGTTTCTTTAGCGTTGCCACGTTAGGTTTGCCTTTCACCTCAATGATGCTCAGTTGCTCATCAAAGTGCTCCAGCAAACGTAGTTTTAGATGTTTGCAACTGTAAGTTTGAACATCGCTAGATAAAAATGTCGACATATGATCGCGTAGCTCTTGCAATGTATATTGCCTACCTACTCGATTAATTTCATTCATCCACAAACAGAGTTTTTTGAATGCTTCTTCCTTCAACGAATCTGAGTTGCGGGAGTTGAGCTTCCACTGCTTTCACCAACCTGATCAGATTTTATAGTACAGTTACTGAGAAATCTCTGAAGACAGTCTCTGTGATATGTAGCTTCTACAGCTCGTATATCTCCTGCACAAAGTATCCTACATTTTATTTGAATTGAAATGTCATCTATTCTCTTTTCACATTCCGCTATTAATGTATCCTGTAGCAAACTTCTCTTTTGTTTTTTGTCAACAATTTCCACATTTCCTATCGAGGAAAAATGCTTTGGATTCTGTTTGAGTTTTTCAAGATCTATTTCTTCACCGCAAATCAAACAATGGGTTTTATAGTAGTACGTAGTTCTTCTTAATCGCGAAGCTGTAGAGTGCGGTTTGTGCGCATCTGCTTGGTTTTGACTTGAGCGAAAGCTTTCCGATTCGTATAATTTCTGTAGCAAATATTATGGACTGCAATTTCCGGTTGGTCTCAAATATTGTTATTTATTTGATCACGATACTTAACAGACCACTGGGTTAGTGTTGATACTGCTTTTGAACCTAGCGTTCTGCCATCTTTTCCCCAGGGCACAGACAACCGCTTTCTGACAAATTTCGCAGATTTTACTTAGCCTACATTGCCGGGCTACATTGCTTTCCATATTGGCTTAAAAACTCAACGTTTTAAAGTACTTGCTTGCACGCGTATTAGAAGTTAGAACTGAAGAATTGGTCATGTACTGTCCCATAGCTCCGGCCACTTGTCAATATGAAATCAAGTTGACAACCTGCTGAGAAAATTGCTCCATTTTACCTAAACTTGCTAAAATTGCTCCATTTTACAATCGAAGTAAGAATGGCTACCTATGTAACGACCTATTTCTTCAGTTAAGCACTTTTGTGTTGCTTTGGCAATGATGTAATCGATTTAATGACTTGGCTGGTCTGATGTTATAGACTTTTATAGTTGTTATCCAACTCCTTAATTATGCAAGAACATTTGTTCGGGGTATTTTCTGAAATCTTTTCTTTGTAAAAGTGCAAGGTATAAATCATTACCAAATTTTATGTGCTCGTAATTTTCATGTTAGTCAGATACGTTGTAACAGACGAAATTACATTTTCCGAAATCATTCTTAGTTAATTAGCATTTTGCAGAATTTTACAACCACTGCACTATCACTGCAGCCTAGTTTCCATCACATGAGGCACTCAACAAACAAAATATGTTATTTTGCATCGATTCTACGTCGCCAGACGTTGAATCAACGTAAAATAGCAAATTCTGCTGAAGGGTAATTCTAGACACTATGTTAATCATCCTTGTTTCACTTGAAATTCGCAAATTAGCACGACGAAAAATACTTATGTTTTTCTTCCGCTAGACGGCGCGCCGGTTAAGAATTGCTCCCCTCAAACGGCCTTTCCTTATGTCCGAATTTTGCCGAATTTTAGATTTGGGGTCTCAAACAGGTAACCCATCTTTTTATGAAGAAAAATGGTTGTTATCAAAAATGTCCGGGTCCGGCTATTTTTATGTCAATTCTTACTTGCCTATAGGTTGTGGTTTACCATTTTAGAAAATCGATTTAAGGTACCACATATCGGATTGATTGCCAACGTCTGAAAACAGACAAACGTGCATCGTGTCTGCCTTACGATATCATTGTTAACGTACAAGATTTAATTAGCGCCGGGGTAGACTATGATCAATTAAAGGAACGCTTACTTCAGCGTTTCGAACCGACGTTGAACGAACGTATCGCTGACGTCATGTCACGGTCTGAAATCGGCGATCGACTGCCGTCCGAGATGCGAGCAAAATTTCCTAAATTTTAAAATGTCGCATCGACGGAATTAATTCGGGAACTGTTTGTAAATAAACTCCCGAATCAAATCAAACTTATTTTGGCTGGCAACCTTGAAATGTCATTAAACGAATTAGCAAAAGCTGCCGATCAAATGTCAAAACTAAGAAATATTTCCCATGACACACTAAACGCAGTGCAGCATACCACAGAACAAAATCCCAATGCCCAACTAATGCAACAGATTGATCGCTTACAACATCAAATGGAACGGTAGCCACTTTAACAAGTCGAAATTCTGCCACTGAAATTGATTAGAATGAAACCGTCAACCTGTCAATTCCTTCCCAAACCGACATCCAAGGCCTATAAGAGGGGGGTACGGAGGGTACGGCGTACCCTTGAGGGCCCAGGCCTGTGTTTGTTGGGGGGCCCGAAATTGTGGTTTTATAGTTTATGCGCAAAAATGTTTGGTTACAACCATCCTAAACGACTGATTTCAAGCATAAAAGTTGTTATTCTTTAGTCCTGGGGGGCCCGTGATCTAGCAAAATGGTCCAGAAAGGTAATCGAGTGCTTTGCCAGCAACTTAGGATCCCAAAGTGGTAATTTAATGCTTTACGTGCAAAAATGTTTTGTTAAAAGCACCCTAAATTAAATCATAAAAGTTTGTTATTCTCCTGTCCGGGGGAGAGGGGCATATGGTAGCAAAAGTAGGTTTGAGAAAATCGCGGGCAAAAAGCCCGGGTGTTTTTTTTGTGCTTTTTAAAAACTATTTGACAAAGGTAGTTTCACGCTTCTTTCACTTCAAAATGAATTTCGGAGTTAAAGCAGGAGCCAGAGAATACTTTCGGAGCAGGACCAGAGCCGGAGTAAAAAAAAGTGACTTCTCTCGTTCACCTCTGCTAGTGCTGGGCATGTGGTGAATGCAAAAGTTAATAAAGAAAGGTTAGGATTGGTCAGATGATTAACTTGATTATGTTTTAACAAGATGTTATGTTTGAGCCTTGGTAGAGAGCTTGGCTTGTACCAGATACATATAACACTCAGTAACGTTAACGGATTTAACATTAAACACACAAAAATAACATGAAAAAACTACTAAATCCAACCTTTTCGACACCACATAGTGTCCTCTTCAGATATAATTATAAGCTACATCTAAGAGAAATAAAAAATGAATTTAAAAATTTTACATTAAAGATGTAGAAGTAGGCTACAAGCGACACCTCTCAACAGCACCATCAACAACTGACGCACGAATTCAATGCAGGATACACAAATTGGTGATGGACAGATCACATGATATGCACAACACAAAATAATAGTTTTATTGCAGCCTGATACTATTATTGCGCACAGATGTTCAATTCTGCAGTAAAATATTGTGTGGTGTGCAATACTCCTAAGCAAACATCACACTTTTTTCCCAAGACAAAGGGGGCCCGGAGTGAGAGGGGGGCCCGGAATGACTCTTCGTACCCCTAGTGAAAATTTCTCTCAGAGGCCCTGCCGACATCGCACATCATTTCAGACGCCCAGACCAACGTTCCCCAAAGACAACAAACAACTTGCTTTTATCATCAAAGGTTAGGCCACGCCGCCTTTAAGTGTCAATGGCCATGCTCATGGAACACAGCACGTCCTACCAATCCCCATTCGGTGCAAAATAACAGACAGAAACCAAAAAAACGAGGTGTCGTCCCTAAGGTAGGTATATCACACTTAGGGCCAGGTTTCAAAAACAACATGCTATTTCTTGAAGATCTAAAAACCTAATAACAGCTAGTAAAAACCTAATAACAATAAATATAGGCTAGTAAAAAATAATATAAATAAATAGTAACTGCAGACAGTGCACACCGGTGTTAAACTGTTTTATTCGCATCAACAGCGCACGGGTACAAAGGATTGACACGGCGAGAGAGCACAAACAAACATAGCCAGGTCGAAGACTTTTCGAAAACCGGCCTGCCACACCCCGCGGCGGCGGGGAGCGGCGTGATTTAGGGGTGACGATGCACCCGGAGGGGAAGTCCACCAGCTTAGGTGGCGGGGGCCAGACTGGAGAGTCGAGGTACCTGTGGAGGGAGAGTGTGCCTCCCGGTCTCGTCAGTGTTAGTGTTAAACTGTTTTATTCGCATCAACAGCGCACGGGTACAAAGAATTGACACGGCGAGAGAGCACAAACAAACATAGCCAGGTCGAAGACTTTCAGAAACCGGCCTGCCACACCCCGCGGCGGCGGGGAGCGGCGTGATTTAGGGGTGACGATGCACCCGCAGGGGTAAGTCCACCAGCTTAGGTCGCGGGGGCCAGGCTGGGGAGTTGAGGTACCTGTGGAGGGAGAGTGTGGATCGAAAACGTTACATGACCCGTCCACAAATTTATAACGGCGGAGCGAACCAGGGAGACAGGCTCTTTCTGCATAGCCCAGAAAGATGGCCTGCGACGGGCCGGGCGACCCGTCGCGTGTGGACGCTGGAACCGGCAGTAATTGATCGCCGGGCGGCGCCCACGTCTCCTTCACGCGACCTCGGCGCAGGTACTTGACTCTTATACCCGTTCTGCTAGTATAGGCAGAGCGGATAAAATTGGGGTCTACCACGAGGAAGAGAGTCAACTATTTAAGGATAATTTGGCTCTCGTGGCAGACGAAATTCAAATAAAAATGTGGAGCAGAGGCTCGATTAATCAATAGAAACAAAAAATATAGGTGGGAATGTAATACATACTCATTGGAGAAGAGTAAGCTTTGATTCGTCGAGCACGGATGTGCACTGGCCAGACGTTGAGGCATGTTCGCCCAGCTGGGTCGGGGAGGCCAGCGATCGAAACCAGAGGCACTGGATGATAAGCTACATTACCAGGAAAAAGTAGAAAATTGGGGTGGAAATTTTGAGGCTGCATCGAGTTGATCAGGGGATCGTGTTGATCAATGCGTTGAAAGCAAAGCGAGGTTGATCCGAGCGGGCAAGAACAGCTTCACAAGGCGAAGGCAGCGTATGATAATTCGAAACAATTGATTGATTAATACATAGAGATCTAGTGATGATTGAAGTTACTAAATTGCTGTTAAACCAGTCTCGATTCACAATGTGCATGAGACATTTTATTCCTTTCCTTTGTTCATTTTTGAATGCTTGGGTTTAATGAGACTGGAGCATTATAAAAAAGATGACACTGGTTTATAGATGATGATGAACAGTTTTATTTTGATCAACGACGTACGAGTACAAAATAATTGACACGGCGAGAAGAACACAATAAACATAGCCAGGTCAGAGACTTTAGAGAACCGGCCTGCCACGCCCCGTGGAGGCGGGAAGCGGCGTGATTATGGGGTGGCGATGCACCCGGAAGGGAAGTCCACCAGCTTAGGTCGCGGGGGCCAGGCTGGGGAGTCTAGGTACCTGTGAAAGGAAAGTGTGGATCGAGAATTTTGTGCGACTCGTCCGCAAAAGTTAGAATGACGGAACGGGCCAGGGAGACGGGCTTAGCTTTCTGCAAACGCAAAAAGGTCAGCTCACGACGGGCCGGGCGACAGAAGTTTTATAAATCCAGGCAGCGCCCACGTCTCCATCACGTGACCGTAACACAGGTACGTTTGACTCCTATACCCGGTCTGCCCGTAGGCAGAGCGGATAAACTTTGGGGTCTCCCACGAGAAAGAGAAGCTTAGCTACAAGGACGATTTGAATATTCGTGGGAGACAAAAATTATATAAAATCTGGAGCAAAGACTCAATTAATTGGTGTAAATAAAAAAAGGTATGTGGGAATATATTGTATGCTTTACTTACTGGAAAAGTGTTGACGTTGAACCAATGAGCACGGATGTGCACTGGCCAGACGTTGAGGCAGGTTCGCCCAGGTGGGTCGGGGGGGACTAGCGATCGAAGCGTAGATATGACTAGGCTACGTTACCAGGAAAAATATAGAATAGTGAGATGAAACTTTGGAGGTTGCATCGAGTTGATCGGGAAATCATGTTTATCGATAAGTTAAAAGCAACGCGAGGTTGATCCGAGCGGGAAAGAGCAGCATATCGGGAGAAGGTATAGTGTGTGATATTTTAAAATATTGAAATATGAAAATACAGATCCAGTGTTGTTAATGATGTTACGTCATTGATAGATGATATGAGTCCATTCACGATATGCAATATATACTTAATTCATATATTGCTATTTTATTTTATTGATGATGATTGTATTCTTGATTGAGAATACATGGTCGTGAGCTACGTCGTCGTGAGCTAGGCCCGTTGTGAGCTACGACCGTATGACGTAGCCCCTCCACGAGTGAGCCCGGCGTTTCAAGCTTTCCAGACACGGAGGGAACCTTCAATTGAGAGGGAGGCCACTTTTCTAGCCACCTCTGCTACCCCACGAGCAGGAACACCCAAGGCCGCCAAAGCCCGAGAGCTCAACGGAGCATAGCTCTCGAGGGAGCCTACGACGAACGAAAGTGACAGGACGTCCCTGCAAGGGCGCTTTCTGTCTTCCAATATGTTTACACATAACTCGCCGTACTTGTCGTGTTTCCTGTCGGCGGCTTTTCGAAGGGAATCCGCGCCGTAGTGGAACGGGCAAGTGACGTCACATACAACGGTGACACCGTCAGGGCGTTGCAGGACAATGTCAGGGCGCAGATCAGCACCGCCCGCTTCCACGTGTTGTGGAACCGTACTATCTATGGTAAGCAAGGGTTGCCATTCGACAGGGACATGCTTCCCGATCTCCCACAATACTGAATTGTGACGTTCCGTGACAACAGGCATCACGGTAGGGCAGTGGTTTAATATATGAGGAAGAGTCTCTTCCGCTTTCCCACACGCGCGACATATGGCAGGTTTTTAAGGGCGGCCATGGCTTGGTTTTGATTTCAAGGGAAGTAGGTTTAGGCGGGCTTTATAAGCAAATGCACGGTTCGCGTGATCCAGGAGCTCCGGTCGCCGAGTCCAAAAATTCGAAAATCCGGACAGACAGTGGGCACTGACCGTCTTGCCTTGGTCAGGTTTGGACTCCCACTGTCTCCTCCACCACAAGTCATTGTGTTGGTGGAGGGTCGGAACCACTTTTTTTCTTAGGGGAGGGGTGATTTTGGAGCTCCCCGCGGTCAACTCGAGACCGCCATCCGGGCGTGCGGACCAACGTACATTAAGACGGTGGGTAGCCGCCGGGACGCGGCCCCACAAGCTTTCGCTTGTTGGGCACGGTCGAGAACGGGCACCTTCAGGGGGGGGTCCTTATTCAAGTAACTGGCTAGCTGGCACGGGGTAGGATCTGGAGTGCAGAACCTCAGACTGGCACAACGCTTAAGCTGCCCGAAAGCGATGGCAGAGACACGATCGTCAGGAGACGTCAGCATCTTGAAGGCCTGGGCTATCGAAAGCGTGTCGCTTTCGCGACACAGATTCAACACACCAAAGCCCCCCAATGCAGGCTTACAGTAAAAGAAAGCGCTGCACGCCCACCTGGGAAGACGCCACGCCACCTTCAAACACTGCAATACCAGTCGATCGAGCTTCAGAAGCTCATACTGTCTGAAGCGCCGCACTCGCAGATGGTATGACGCGGACGGAAGAATGATAGAAGTAAGTGCCAGAAGTTTCTGGCTTAGAGTGAGGAAAGATTTCATTAAAGAGGAAATGTGTTTCTCCTGGGTGGAGATGAAAGGTTGGGTAAGGGACGCATCCGAGGCGTAACCGGTTCGAGCGCCAAGATATTTGTACGTTTCGCCTTTGGGGATGACTCGAATTTCCTCCCCGGCTAGGGAGAAAGGTTCCGGGTCGACCCGCAGACGGGACGCCGACGCTTTCCTATAGGATAAGGTGCCACACTTGCGTGGGTTGAACCGTAGCCCGGACCAGGAAGAGAAGGGATCAGTGGTAGATAAGAGGGAGATCATCTGCTCGCGATCGGAAGAAACGAGACAGATGTCGTCCGCATATGCCATACAACGTACTTTGATGTCTTCTTTCGCAGGAAGGTTGTAGCCGCAATCCGTTTTGTCACGGATGCCCCTGAGGAGCACCTCGATGACCAAATTGAATAGCAGCCCAGACAACAGGCAGCCCTGACGGACTCCCCGCCCCACAGGGATACGGTCGGTTTCACCATTGCCACAGCGGACGGTGCAGGTGTTGGCGACGTATATGTCGGAGATGCACTCAATAAGGTCTGTGGGGGCGTCGAAATGACGCAGGACCTCGGCTATGCATTCGTGCCGGACACTGCCAAAGGCGTTTCAAATGTCCAGAAACGCAACCGACACAGGCTTTTTGCGTGACTGTGCATCCGAGAGGATGGTGTCGAGCATGAACACATGCTCGTAGACGCCCTCCGTGGGCATGAATCCCTTTTGCTCTCGGCTGATAACATTTCCCTCCACCGCCCATCGCTGCAGGCGTCGGGCCAATACGGCGGCGTAAATCTTATATATGTTTCGGCAGATGGAGATGGGCCGCCAGTTGCTGACGTCGTGCAGATCACCCTCAAGGTCTTTGCATATGAGTGTGATCCTGCTGGTTCTCCAGTGGTCCGGTACACGACGGTTGATCCGGCAGGTCTCGAAAAGGCTGGCCAAGAGTCCCCCTCTTGGGTCCAGGGTCTTCCAGAAACCGTAGGACAATCCGTCAGAACCAGGGGCGGAACCGACATCAAGCGACTGGAGGACCGCCTCCACCTCCCGGGCCGTAATGGGACCTTCACCGTCATCGATGAGAGAGAGGTTTACATTGCCATACTCGTAACGGTGGGCGCTCATCCACTCAGGCATCCGCGAGCAACTCCCAGCTTTAGGAGCGGTCATGTCACGTCGAAATCTCTCCTTAATTTCTTGAGTGGGAATTTCGCAGTAAAGGTCGCAGTTTTTTCCTTCAATGATCCGATGGACCGTTTCCTTCGCGTCCCGCGAGAAGGCGGCTCGCAACTCCACTCCCCTACGATATCGGGCTCCGTTCCCGCGCGAACCCCCGGCGTCCGACCGAGGAGAACCCCCGTTCAAACGACGGCGAGCCGCGCGAGCCCGGGCGCCACGATTGAAGCGTGGTTTGCGAGGACGTGTCCTCTTGGGCGGCAAAGTGCCAGCGGTCCACTCTTCCAATTCAATGCAGAACTGGTCGAAATTTATGCCACCCGCTAAAGTAAGGTTCACTAAACTGCAAAGAGCCGCCTAGAGCTCTTCGTCTTACTTTCCCTGACCGGTTCAACAGGGTCTTGGATGAATCGTTGAGTGTTGGGTGTGATTGACATCCCTGGGGTAGTCTGTGGGAGTCCGGGGTCATGCGTGGCTTGGTTGCATGCCATGGTGTCGCTTCGGGGTCGAGTCAAGGTTTGGGAAGAGATAATTGAATGGAATTCATTGTGGGTGGTTTGGGTAGGTGGGGTAAAGGGTTGGGCTTCGGCAGACAGCGTCGAGGTACAAGATTGTATAGGACAGATGGAAACAGGATTAAAAGATAAGGAGGAGTGAGATGGGTAGTGTTGGAGAGACTTGGAAGAAGAGGTCTGCATGGGCGGCTTGAAAGAGCTGATTGAGTCCCCAGCTTCAGCTCCGGTGGTAGCCGTCCGAGGCAGAGAAGATGAGCGCGAAGCCGGCTTGGATAAACCGAGCGAGTCCACTGCCACGGCTCCGGTGGAGGTCGGCTTGCGCAGAGGTGCATATAGAAAAGGATTCGCACTGACAGTAGGGCCGTAACCGTCCGTGGTTGGGCTATCAGGCGAGGAAGTGGAGGAAGAGGAAAAAGATTTGCTGTTCGACGAGTCGGACGAGTCGGAAGAGTCCCCACTTTCCGACCCAGGTCCGGCCGAAGACAGGCGAAGAAGAAACAGCACATCTAGATCAGGCAAGCTGTCAGCATCAGCTAGGCTGAGCGAAGTCTTGCCTGGATGAGATAGAACAGTACGGAAAAGTTCAGGCGTAAAGTCAGGTGGGGGGGGGGAAAGTGGAAGTGCTATCCAGGCCTTGGCGCCAGAAGACTTGAGAGCGGATGACAGAGGAAGGGGAAAGAGGGGATGACCCCTCGACCGATGCGCCTGCAGTCGAGGGCCGGCGCCTTCCATCCCTAACAACAGAGGCCCAGGCTTGGTCATCATAGGGGGCCTGGTTTGGCTCTCCGACGGCGTCGGGTCATTGCTCGGCCAGGGAAGGCAGGTTGGCAATTGAAGGCCCTTGGGGCAGGATCGCCAGTGCTCTAGGGCCCCATCCAGCTTTTAAGCTCGAGGGAGGACACGGCAGCACCTGCTACAGGTGATCAGGAACTCGGCACGCGAACCATGGAATGCTCGCATATAGTCCTGATACTCCTGCTCATCTCGGTAAGGTCGAGATGCCCTCCTGCAAGTGGAGAAAGGACAGAAAAGGAGGAATAGATTGGGGAGGGTGAGGCGAATAGGGCAGACGGACTGCAGTCTATTCGACCTCAGATATAGTGGAGCTGACTCGTGGCATGCGACAGGTAAGCCACTGTGTGGTGTGGGATCACGGATCGGACACTCGTCGCCATGACGAAGCAACGAGTTCGTGAAAGCAACAGAGTCTACCGGTGATGATTCACCACCTGGGTTGAGTGGGACTGAGTGCCCACTCACAGGAACCTGCTTCCTCGTCTGCCAGCCTAAACTAGTGGATTCGGCAGACGGGGACGTAAAATCAACACCGGCCAGGTTATCTTGAAAAGTCTTTGAACATGTGAGACTTAAAGGACGTGACAGATGATGAACTGTTTTATTTTGATCAACGACGCACGAGTGCAAAATAATTGACACAGCGAGAAGAACACAATAAACATAGCCAGGTCAGAGACTTTAAAGAACCGGCCTGCCACGCCCCGTGGAGGCGGGAAGCGGCGTGATTATGGGGTGGCGATGCACCCGGAAGGGAAGTCCACTAGCTTAGGTCGCGGGGGCCAGGCTGGGGAGTCTAGGTACCTGTGAAAGGAAAGTGTGGATCGAGAATTTTGTGCGACTCGTCCGCAAAAGTTAGAATGGCAGAACTGGCCAGGAAGACGGGCTTAGCTTTCTGCAAACGCAAAAAGGTCAGCTCACGACGGGCCGGGCGCCAGAAGTTTTATAAAGCCAGGCAGCGCCCACGTTATTCAGTAGAATTACAAAGATATGAAAAAAAAAACAATTCACAATGATGCAACGTTATTGAGTGTTATTATGATTTGAATATCAATGTTCAACTGTATTATTCGCATCAACAGCGCACGGGTACAAAGGATTGACACGGCGAGAGAGCACAAACAAACATAGCCAGGTCGAAGACTTTTCGAAAACCGGCCTGCCACACCCCGCGGCGGCGGGGAGCGGCGTGATTTAGGGGTGACGATGCACCCGCAGGGGTAAGTCCACCAGCTTAGGTCGCGGGGGGCAGGCTGGGGAGTCGAGGTACCTGTGGAGGGAGAGTGTGGATCGAAAACGTTACATGACCCGTCCACAAATTTATAATGGCGGATCGGGCTAGGGAGACAGGCTCTTTCTGCATAGCCCAGAAAGATGACCTGCAACGCTGGAACCGGCAGTAATTGACCGCCGGGCGGCGCCCACGTCTCCTTCACGCGTCCTCGGCGCAGGTACTTTGACTCTTATATCCGGTCTGCCAGTAGGCAGAGCGGATAAAATTGTGGTCTACCACGAGGAAGAGTCGAACTATTTAAGGATAATTTGGCTCTCGTGGCAGACAAAATTCGAATAAAAATGTGGAGCAGAGGCTCGATTAATCAATAGAAACAAAAAAATATATAGGTGGGAGTGTAATAAATACTCACTGGAGAAGAGCAAGCTTTGATTCGACGAGCACGGATGTGCACTGACCAGACGTTGAGGCATGTTCGCCCAGCTGGGTCGGGGAGGCTAGCGATCGAAACCAGAGGCACTGGATGATAAGCTACATTATCGGTAAAAGTAGAAAATTGGGGTGAAAATTTTGAGGCTGCATCGAGTTGATCAGGGGATCGTGTTGTTCAATGCGTTGAAAGCAAAGCGAGGTTGATCCGAGCGGGCAAGAACAGCTTCACAAGGCGAAGGCAGCGCGTATGATAATTCGAAACAATTGATTGATTAATACGTAGAGATCTAGTGATGATTGAAAATACTTAATTGCTGTTAAACCAGTCTCGATTCACAATGCACATGAGGCATTTTATTCCTTTCCTTTGTTCATTTTTGGGTTTGATGAGACTGGAGCATTATAAAAATAGTGGCACTGGTTTATAGGCATAAGGTGATGAATTTTAGGCAATTGATATAACGTTATAACATCCAAACGGTTTGCTGTCTTGCGCGCTCGGATACTTACTGCAACGTTTCTGTTATTTGGGAATAAGTTTCTGATCGCTGAAGTCGTCTTTTCTATGACGTAGCCCCTCCACAAGTGAGCCTGGCGTTCCAAATGACGTCTAAACGGGTGGACTTCCCTTCCGGGTG
Organism: Aplidium turbinatum; assembly: GCF_918807975.1. NCBI lineage: Eukaryota > Metazoa > Chordata > Ascidiacea > Aplousobranchia > Polyclinidae > Aplidium > Aplidium turbinatum. The sequence goes on from NC_137485.1 coordinate 21,748,669, forward strand.
TATCGCCACCCCATAATCACGCCGCTCCCCGGGGCGTGGCAGGCCGGTGATGAACTGTTTTATTTTGATCAACGACGCACGAGTACAAAATAATTGACACGGCGAGAAGAACACAATAAACATAGCCAGGTCAGAGACTTTAAAGAACCGGCCTGCCACGCCCCGTGGAGGCGGGGAGCGGCGTGATTATGGGGTGGCGATGCACCCGGAAGGAAGTCCACCAGCTTAGGTCGCGGGGGCCAGGCTGGGGAGTCTAGGTACCTGTGGAAGGAAAGTGTGGATCGAGAATTTTGTGCGACTCGTCCGCAAAAGTTAGAATGGCGGAACGGGCTTAGCTTTCTGCAAACGCAAAAAGGTCAGCTCACGACGGGCCGGGCGACAGAAATTTTATAAAGCCAGGCAGCGCCCACGTCTCCATCACGTGACCGTAACACAGGTACGTTTGACTCCTATACCCGGTCTGCCCGTAGGCAGAGCGGATAAACTTTGGGGTCTCCCACGAGGAAGAGAAGCTTAGCTACAAGGACGATTTGAATACTCGTGGGAGACGAAAATTATATAAAATCTGGAGCAAAGGCTCAATTAGTTGATGTAAAAAAAAAGAAGGTATGTGGGAATAGCCTATATTGTATGCTTTACTTACTGGAAAAGTGTTGACGTTGAACCAACGAGCACTGATGTGCACTGGCCAGACGTTGAGGCAGGTTCGCCCAGATGGGTCGGGGGGACTAGCGATCGAAGCGTAGATATGACTAGGCTACGTTACCAGGAAAAATATAGAATCGTGGGATGAAACTTTGGAGGTTGCATCGAGTTGATCGGGAAATCATGTTTATCGATGTGTTAAAAGCAACGCGAGGTTGATCCGAGCGGGAAAGAGCAGCATATCGGGTGAAGGTAGTGTGTGATATTCTAAAATATTGAAATATGAAAATACAGATCCAGTGTTGTTAATGATATTACGTCATTGATAGATGATATGAGTCCATTCACGATATGCAATATATACTTAATTCATATATTGCTATTTTATTTTATTGATGATGATTGTATTCTTCATTGAGCTGCAGCATGCTGATGAAACGACAATTGTTTACAGATAAATTGATAATGAAACAATAGATTTAACATACTATGACGTCACACAATTACTGGCGGGTTTTGAGGTTTGCTGTCTTGCGCGCTCGGATGCTTACTGCAGAGCTTCTGTTGTTGGGGAATTGAGCTTCTGATCGCTGGAATCGTCTTTTCTATGACGTAGCCCCTCCACGAGTGAGCCCGGCGTTCCAAGCTTTCCAGACAGGGAGAGAACCTTCGATTGAGAGGGAGACCACTTTTCTAGCCACCTCTGCTACCCCACGAGCAGGAACACCCAAGGCCGCCAAAGCCCGAGAGCTCAACGGAGCATAGCTCTCGAGGGAGCCTACGACGAACGGAAGTGACAGGACGTCCCTGCAAGAGCGCTTTCTGTCTTCCAATATGTTTACACATAACTCGCCGTACTTGTCGTGTTTCCTGTCGGCGGCTTTTCGAAGGGAATCCGCGCCGTAGTGGAACGGGCAAGTGACGTCACATACAACGGTGACACCGTCAGGGCGTTGTAGGACAATGTCAGGGCACAGATCAGCACCGCCCGCTTCCACGTGTTGTGGAACCGTACTATCTATGGCAAGCAAGGGTTGCCATTCGACAGGGACATGCTAAACGATCTCCCACAATACTGAATTGTGTCGTTCCGTGACAACAGGCATCACGGTAGGGCAGTGGTTCAATATATGAGGAAGAGTCTCTTCCGCTTTCCCACACGCGCGACATATGGCAGGTTTATAAGGGCGGCCATGACTTGGTTTTGATTTCAAGGGAAGTAGGTTTAGGCGGGCTTTATAAGCAAATGCACGGTTCGCGTGATCCAGGAGCTCCGGTCGCCGAGTCCAAGAATTCGAAAATCCGGACAGACAGTGGGCACTGACCGTCTTGCCTTGGTCAGGTTTGGATTCCCACTGTCTCCTCCACCACACTATGTTTATTGTGTTCTCGCCGTGTCAATTATTTTGTACTCGTGCGTTGTTAAGTCGTTAATCAAAATAATTTCTTTTTTTTTTTTTGCGAAAAATAATAAAACAGTTCATATACTAGCAAAAGAAATTTTTTTTTTTTTTTTTTTAACAGTTTATCAGTGTTGAACTGTTTTATTCGCATCAGTGGCTCACGGTACAAAAGATTGACACGGTGAGAGAGTAGCCTACAAACAAACATAGCCAGGTCGAAGACTTTAAGAAACCGGCCTGCCACACCCCGCGGCGGCGGGGAGCGGCGTGATTTATGGGGTGACGATGCACCCGGAGGGTTAAGTCCACCAGCTTAGGTCGCGAGGACCAGGCTGGGGAGTCGAGGTACCTGTGGAGGGAGAGTGTGGATCGAAACACTATATGGCCCGTCCGCAAATTTAGAATGGCGGAGCGGGCCAGGGAGACAGGCTCTTTCTGCATAGCTCAGAATGAAGCCCTGCGACGGACCAGGCGACCCGTCGCGTGTGGACGCTGGAACCGGCAGTAATTGACCGCCGGGCAGCGCCCACGTCTCCTTCACGCGTCCTCGCGCAGGTACTTTGACTCTTATACCCGGTCTGCCAGTAGGCAGAGCGGATAAATTGGGGTCTTCCACGAGGAAGAGAGTCGAACCATTTAAGGATAATTTGGCTCTCGTGGCAGACGAATATTCAATAAAAATGTGGAGCAGAGGCTCGATGAATCAATATACTGTAATAAAAAAAAAAATATATATATATATATATAGGTTGGAGTGTAATTAATACTCACTGGAGAAGAGTAAGTTTTCATTCGGCGAGCACGGATGTGCACTGGCCAGACGTTGAGGTAGGTTCGCCCAGCTGGGTCGGGGAGGCTAGCGATCGAAACCAGAGGCACTGATAGGCTACATTATCGGTAAAAATAGAAAATTGGGGTAGAAGTTTTGAGGGTGCATCGAGTTGATCAGGGGATCGTGTTGATCAATGCATTGAAAGCGGAGCGATGTTGATCAGAGCGGGCAAGAACAGCGTTACAAGGCGAAAGCAGCGTATGACAGTTCGAAACAATTGATTGATTAGTACATAGAGAATCTAGTGATGATTGACGACACTGGAATGGCCATGGAGAGATATACCTCCATGTGACATTTTCCCATTTGTGGTACCTAAACAATAACCAAAAATGATATAAAATAAAATGTAAAATATAAAAAATAAATAGTAAAAACCTAATAATAACCTAATAACAGCTATTTCTTTGCGATACCCGTGCTACTCTGAGCTGCGTTCAACCTGCTCGATTAGAAAAAGTTCTATTTCATTTTCCAACGACATCTTGTTTGCAGCCAATAGTACTAAAATACCGGTACTAAGTTACAGCAGACGTACGATGGACATCAAAATTGGGTACAATCAGTGATGGGCATTATCGGCGATAATTTACCGGCGATAAATTTTTATCGCCTATCGTTATCGCGAAAGGCAATATTTGATTATCGCCGATAAATTTTATTTCGGATCAACACACAAGTGGAAAGACCATGAAAAGTTATATTTTTACTAGCCACCTAGTTAATGAAACTAAAATTGAATACAGATTGTTTGTTTGTTTGTTTTATCTTTATCCTGCATTGCGGGAAAGCGGACTTGAGCGCTATCCGCTATGCATCGGTGTACGCCTTCCGACGTACACCTGACCCACGCTGCAGCCGACGGCAATGTCTGTTTCCAGTTGTCTACTCTACTTATGACTTAAATTTGGTACTAGGCTACCCATTCCTCGAAATCGATCACTGGGTAGAGGCAATTATCGTGAAGTTTCTTGCCCAGAGAAACAACAGCAAGTGCGGGTGGCTGGAGTCGAACATGCAGGCTCTCGACTGCGAGCCCAACGCGCTAACCACTCGGCCACTGCTGCCTGATTGAATCTAAATAAGCTTACAGTATTATATAACCTTTCTCATTTACCTATGCGACATAGCCTACCTCAATCAAATATTTTTATTCCCACTAATGCAGTGCCTATAGGCTATTGTAATTCTTATCTCAACAAATCAGCGTTCTGCCATTGCGTTAATGATAGTGTTCACAAAGAAAACAAAAAAAATTATCTGAAATTATCAGTAGCCTAAATTACGATAATTATGTTATTGTTCTAAAACAAACACGACTAATTTGACAAGCTTGATGGATTTCACAGTATGCACATTTTTACTACCAATAACGCTTAAGATATTAGTGATAAATTTTCAAGCATTTTGCGTTTTTTGGAATTTTTTCAATTATTGCTGACTTTGCTGTAAACAGCCCTTTAAGCAGAAAGCTAAATACAAAGTTTGGAATTTTTTATGGTATTTTCATTTGATTTAATTATTTTGCCTACTGCACGTAGGCTAAGCGGCAGTGTAACTCAATTGATAAAAGCATCCAACTGGTATCTGAAGGTATAATTATAAGCACGGCGTTTACCTCAGTGGTTTGATTCTGGATCAAGAGGTTGAAGATTCAATACCCACTGCCGCTGTTGCGATTCTATTCATGCATAACTTACAAAAATTTTTGTCCCTTTACAGTATATCATGTTTTTTTGTCATGTTGATGAAAACAGGTCGTGCTGCATGGGATGGGGCAGCGCTAATCAAGAAATATTTCGCACTTGCTAGTGCATCGTCAGTTCTCTGAAGATGATGAACTGACGATGCACTATAGCAAGTGTGAAATGTATTTTCTGTTACATCCACTGACAACTGATCCCTGTTGCTTTAGCAATTGAGGTTTTAACTGCTAAACAAGATATGAAGTATTCACAAGCAATTTGGTGCTTTCATTTTCTAGTTTTGCAGCTGGAAGCAGCTGACTCGATGACTGATGTAGTCCTTTGTCTATTGTTGTGCTTCCTGTCTGTTGTGGAATCTAGATTGTTATGGTGCTATTTTATTTGTATTGTTTATAATTGTACCGTAAGCCTACTACTCTCGCAACAGACAAAATAAAGGTTTTCTACCTCTCTCCCTTGCTAATGAAGCAGCTCGATGATTATTTTTCACGTCACGCTTCATTGCACCGAGCTGCGGGTAAAGAGGTCTTTTCCTGAAGTACCATTACCAAGGGTCCCAGGGGCGAGAGATCTCAGCCTCAAGGACCAAACATCAGGCACCTGTCAACAGGCTGTGATTTTCGAGAAAGTCGACAACTCTGTTCTACATTATTTTTTCAAGTTCTTTAGGAAATGATGATAGCAAACTGATAGGGCGGTAATAGCTACAATCTTCTGCTTTACCGTATCATTTTTAAATATGGGTATTGGAAGTTTTGAATACTTTGATGAATTGGCCATTGTTTAACGAAAAATTAAACATGTGAGTTACAGCAATAATTAGAATGCTTGGCAAACTCGGGCAAACTTTTCAAAACTTTGGTTGGTACGGTATTTCATCCATACTACAACTGAGCTTGGATTTAAAGTTGCTAAGTATCAGGTGAACTTCTTGAGGGGTAGTTGGGTTTAAGAAAATTGTGTAATCTTGCAGTTGTTTCTCATAAATTGACATTATTCAAGTGGTTTGATTTGCTGTGTTATTATTTAGAAACTGTGAATGGATGTAAAAGAAGCTTTTAAAAACTTTCACTTAAGGTAAGTTGGTTTTTGGTTGACTTTTGATTTATAATATCTTAGATTAGAATCATATCATATAACTTTGGAATAAAATTCTAGTTTGAGGCTGATGGTCTATCCCTGCGTACGGTACCCAAGATTGTTATTGACAGGATAAAACAAGACATGTTTAAATCAAGAAAAGACAAATTGCCCCCCCTGGATCCACTACTTTCTACTTGAGTCAAGTCAACTGGTGCAACCTATTTCATACCCTGTACAATTCGTACCCTGAAAAAGGTGCAACCTATTTCGTCGCCTGAACACTTCGTCCCCTGAAAAGGTCGAGAAAAAAAAAACATAGCCGAAGTTGCTGATCGAAGTTGCCGCAAACATTTCGAAATTTCTCACGATCTTTTCAGGGGACGAAATAGGTTGCAGGCCTCGAAATTCGATTTTGTTGCAGCGGACAAATGTCAAACGTGTCCGGTCTGAGCAGCTATCTTGTCGGGCAAATTAAGTCTCACGACGGACACATTAGTTTTAACGACGATCGTCATGCTTAATTACTTTATCTTGAACTATATCTATGGTTTAGAAGACTTTTTAAAATTTCAGCGAAGTCACTCTGAAAGGCTTTCATCAGACCAACGACCTGCGCTTGCAGAGTCAAACTTTTCACTAGGCTAGGCGTTTTGCGGATCAGCGGAGCATTTAAAAAAAAAATTATAATTTTTTTCCTTTTTCCGTACTATTTCTGAATCCAATTACCCGATAAAAAAAGCGGTTTTTAGATTCGATTCTGGATGGATTCGAATCTTAAGGATTCGAAATTCTACTTTGGGCATCCCTAGTTTCAAACCTTTAAAGATTTTGCCACCTTTTCTTGTTCATTAACGTGCTGGTAGGTCTATATCGATTTTTGTAGTTAGTATCTTTTTCGTCCCGGACGCGTTAATGACAAAAAATAAAATGATTGATTGATTGCTATATTTGGTTAAAATTTTGAGTGCTAGAAAATCTGCAAAACCTTACTGCAGCGGTATGAGGCTACCTACCGTTACCGGTGTTGCATGAAGTCTACCCAGGGCTGCATTATCAGCTTGCCAGATGTTTCGTCCCTGAGATCTTTCGTCCTGACGTTTCGGCCCTAACTTGCCAAATGTTTTGTCCCTGAGATCTTTCGTCCCGATGTTTTCGACCCTTAAGCGTTGATGTTTTCTTACCCTTCTTCACCCATCAATAGGGGAATGTAAGCTTGGTTTAAACCGTAGTGAGACAGGAATTGCCATAGGTCTACTGACATAACATTATGACCCTCCTGTTGTCCAATATCCAATTATCCACCATACTTTTGAGTGAGCAATCTCTACTTCTACCATCCCTAGTTCATCGTATTCATTCTCACTTATAGAATTTTCCCTGGGCCTTTTCTTACCTTACTATAATACCAAAACTAAGCCGACTCGTATTTCAGTCTAATTTTGTAACCAACCTTCAAAGCCAGACATTGTGATGTAAGACTTGAACTAAATTGCGCTGATTAGTGTAGAAGTAGGTACTCCAGTCCATTCTTAGCAAAGAATTCATCTTTGTTACTTTGATTCAGTGTCATCAATTGTTGAAGCAACGTAAAGATCTAAAGCTTTTCTGCATAAATGGAAGCTGAGGGATACAGTATTGACATTTTCTAGATGAGCGCTAGAATGTACCAATATATCGATATCGGTGATATCGGCCATTTTTTAAGTATCGGTTACTAAACATGTAAAAAAGGGCCTTTGCTGCGGATTTTCTACAGAAGCAAAGATATATATAGATTTTTTAAATCAAATATAGTTATTACTATCTACGTATAATTATATATTACAAGTTATATGTTATATATTATATAGTTATATGTTATGTATTATATATTATAATATATATAATATATATATATATAATATATAATATATTTATATATATATATATTATATATATTATATTATATATATTATATTATATATTATTTATATTATATATTATTTATATTATATATTATTTATATTATATATATTAAATCAAATGTAGTTATTACATTTAATTTAAATGTAGTAGTTATTTGATTTGATTTAATTCGCTCTGCTTTGCTTTTTTGCTTGGCATTGAGCACTTTTTGTAGTATTAATAGTTTTCATTGTTTTTTTATTATATATATTATATATTATATGTTATGTTATATGTTATTACAAGTTATATGTTATATGTTATATATGTTATATTACAAGGCTTCAGATAGTAATAACTATATTTGATTTAATTCGCTCTGCTTTGCCTTTTTGCTTGGTATTGAGCACTTTTTGTAGTATTGATAGTTTTCATTGTTTTAGATTTTTTAAAGATGTAACTAGTTAACATCATGTAACTAATGATCAAAAGTGGGAAAAACTAACTGGAAGAGGTGATCTGGTACTTAGAGCTCGACCCATATATCGGTCAGCCGATATGTATCGGCCGATATCAGGTGTAGCCGATATATTGTATCGGCTATTTTTCGCCGATAAACATCGGCTAGCAAAAGCAAACTCAAAACCAGCCATACATGCCTTTAGAAGAAACACAAGTTGCTCAAACGTGCTTGTATAGCACGAACAATTGTTGCGAGAATATAATTTCCCGCCCATTCTAGTGCGCGCATCTAGAAAATGTTAATACCGTATCCCTTAGCTTCCATTCAAGCAGGAAAATGTTCGAGTTTTATGTTGCTTCAACGATTGATGACATTGAATCATTGTAACAAAGGTGAATTTTTCGCTAAGAATCAATGGGAGTACCGGTGTACTTCCACACTAACCACGCGCAACTTGTTTCAAGTCTTAAGGTGCGTCTACACGAGAAAGTGTTCTTGCTTAGAAATTCTTGCTTAAGCTAGTGATTAAGCTCGTTTCGTCTACACTGGCAACCTCGACGAAGATTTTGCTCGCTTGAATCGCGGTCACGTGAGTATCTAATCTCCAATGACGTCACGTTTTAAAAAGTTCGCGCCAAAGCATAGCAGTTCGCGCAGCAGAGTAGACCAAGCAACTGACTGTTCTTTAACCATTTGAAGTTGTTGCAGTCTTTCAGTCATGGCTTCCTAGAAGTTGTGTAAAAACTGCTGCAAAAAGCGAAGGATGCAAACCCGCAATTTACTGCTTATTGAAGCATTCAGACACTTCAGTGAGGTTGAAATGTTGGAAACAGAATTTCGTGTCAGTGTGGGTGACTGGTAACAACCAGCAAGATCATTCCTCCGCTATTTTTATTACTCAGTGTACAATGGCAATGGTTTCCTGCTGAGATCCTGTTTTGGATTTGAAATTGGAAAATATTGTGCTTTCTATGGGCTATTTCGAGTACGGTCACCGCCAGTTCAGCCCGCAACATTAATAAGAACGGGCTGGGATCAAAACTTAACGAAATCCTTTAACGATACCGCCCTGCCCTGTCTGGATACTGAGCTGAGAGAAGACCTGAGATTTTGGCGGGAAAAACATTTCTAAGCAAGAGAACTCACTTAAGCGCCCAGTTTTTCGCTCTGGAGCGTATTTTTTCTCGACGGCTCGCTTACTCGCCCATTTTCTTAAAAGTAAGCGGCACAAACTGCGATTAACTTAAAGAAACAAGAAGTTTGGCTAGCTTAAGCAAGAAAACAGTCGTCGTGTAGACGCACCTTTACGTCACAATGTCTGGCTTTGATCTCCGAGTGATATTGATAAGGCAAGATTCGTTACAAAATTAGATCATACGGGTAGGCTATGACAGCAAGATCCAGCAAAATTTGTCAAGTTTTGGTATTACAGTAAGAAAGAAAAGGCCCAGGGAAAATTAACGTTCGCTCACATGACATGCAAAAATAAACCCAAAGAAAAAAGCCTAGTGAAACTTTGCACAGAAGAAAATAGTAGCGTCATTGTAAAAGTTTTCCGATTCGTGCCCAGAGCATTATGACGCAAGAAGCCACACGACCTCATCTCGTGGAAGTTAATCAGTTATGCGGCATATTAAGCAGCTACACGGCTATATATATATCGGCCGATATATATCGGTATCGGCCTAAAAATTTCATAAATATCGGTATCGGCCTGAAAAAGTGATATCGGTCGAGCTCTACTGGTACTATGACACTTCCTCAAATGAGCGATCTACCTAATACAGAAAGCAATCAGTAAGAAAACAAATCAATAGCTTTTTTTCCTAAAGTATCGTACCTTAAAACAATTTGTCCAGGCAAACACTCACAAAAAGTATTTCAATAAAATTTAATTTATGTTGTCGAACCGGTTTTCGTTCATTAGAACTCTTCAGCACAACTGGATCGAAACAAAATTATTTGAAACAAAAATTAGCCTACAATATAAACGTTCAATGTACCACGCACCAAGCTACAAAGCAGAGAAATTTGAAGCAGTATCATTGTATAGCATTGCACACCATTGTTTTTGTATAGGATGCATTTTGTTACTGTTCAGCTGTAATTTATATCCTCAGCTTCATTTTTATGCCACTGAGGCCCGAACCAGTGGAATACAGAAAAAACAAATGTATTTTTGCCAATTTTGGAAAGCATATGACCAATTGACCATGTGCCCCCCACTCACTGAAAACCAGCTACCAGCAAAAATATATACAACTATACAGTTGCTTTTTTTTGATCAGTATCGTTTCAATTAATTATGGTTTTTATTGCAGTAAGTTTATTTTGTTTGGATGTCTTCTACCGTTTTCTGTATTACTGTCTTTGAAGTTAAATGATGATTTGGATTGGTCAATATGGGCTGTATTCATCCCTGTGTGGCTGTTCAATCTCACAGTCATTGTTGGCACAGTGATTGGTACAATATCATGGTGTTGTCATCCTGAATACAGGTGAGTGACGATAAATTGATGATTGCGTGGTTTAATCTATTTGAAATACAAAGTCTTTCATATAGATGTGGCAGATTGGTTAATGTATTTTTTTTTCTTATTTAGGTAGGAGGGAGTTTAGTTTTAATTTCAACTTTAGCTCTGATTTTATGCATTAGTATATGCTCTAAGACCTCTGGCCTCAGTTTTCGAAATTCCCCCCCCCCTGAAAAATACTTTTTATGTAAAAGTGGCTTCATATTTTATTGATATCACGTTATTTAAAATTGTGTCATTTAAAATTAAACTATTGCAAGCAGTTTTTCTGGTCTTGCTTTCATCGTAACACAAGGAAAAGTGGTCATTATATACGATTTGTGCACGACTAGAAAGTTTAGGGTACGGTACTGGTACCGTACGGTATAAAAAATACAGATATTCTGTGTTGAAGAAATAGAGTGTAGGCTACCATGTTAAATTAATTCAAGGGCATATTACACTAGTACAGCTTTTGCTGCATGCATATTGCATAAGTATGGCTTCGTCAGTAGGCTACATATCATTCTCACCAATTACTAATCAAGCCACACTTGTCACAATACACTTGATTTTGTCATTTTATTATGGTAGCCTACTCTCTATTTCTTTGATTAATTAGTATTTATCGCACTAGGCTATACCATTTAGATCACTGCTGGATTCAAAGAAATATTTTTAATGAAAAGTTCAAGAATAACTCTTTAGTAGTTTTTAAAGATATTTCTCTTATATTCTTAAAAAGGGCTGTATGACTAGCCGAAAACGTTCGCTTATTGTTTTTTGTTTTCATAATGTTGTGTTGGATGAAAACGTTGGCTTATTATTTTTTGTTTGTATAATGTAGTGTTGTTGCTGAGTTATGTAGAGCTGTTTATGGTTTAAAAAAGTTACGTCTCTACCCAAATTGTACTCTGATTATTTGCTCACAAATTCTATACACCATAGATTTCCGGAATTTTTTACTCTACTAAAAACAATACCCCACACTAGGGACGGGCAAAATAGAATAATTAGCTATTCTAGAATACTGAATAAATACTGCTTTTGCCGAAAGGACACTATGCCTGAGGACATTTTGCCGAATGGACAAATTGCCAAAACAATTTGGAAAAAATTACTTTGAAGTGACACAAAGTTGCTTTGGTATACACAAATGGAATGGTATACACGAAAATACATGAATATACACGATCGAGTTGTTGATGATCTTCCTCGTACTAACAATTCCATCGAAGGATGACACCATGCTTTCGACCAACGAGTCTCCATCACACACCCCACGATACGTCGACTGACAGTAAAGTTGATAAAGCAACAATCGCACAATGAACTAATCCTGGAGCAGTTATCAGCTGGCGTTCAATTGGCGCCACCAAATAAAAAATATAAGGTTGTAAACGATAGACTAAAACATATTGTGGAGAATATCGATACATATAACACTTCTAGGGCGGTGGGATTGCGCAGCGGATAAGGCGCTCGCTTTCCAATCATGCAATCCTGGTTCGACTCCCGGCTTAAGCTGGTTGTTGAAAAACACCGCTCACCTCTACCCAGGGTGTAATAAATTGGGTGGGCGTAGTTGCTGAAGGAAAGGCGGCCGAGAGAAAGGAACTGGCCACCCTACTCTCGTTGGTGCCGAAGGCTTAGTCTAATGAGAACCTTATCTTCTCGTTCCCCGATGCTTGGATCAAGTATGGGACTCACCATAACACTTCTGTCAGATACCGTACTTACGCGCTGTCGCACATAATTTGTGAGTGAAATCTGTTTGTGAATGATATTTATGTGTTATTAGGTTATGATAATACAGTACATATAATACATTTGTATAGTTTCGGCAATTTGTCCAATCGGCATTTAGTCCTGTCGGCAAAATGTCTCGGCAAAATGGGGTTCGGCAAAATATCTTTCGGCAAAATATCTTTCGGCAAAATGTCCGGGTACCGAAAATACAAGTCCATTTCTGGAATCAGAGGCTTTGAAATACAGTAACGTATGATATACTCTAAATTGTTCTCTCATGTCATGCCTTTAAAAGAAGATTGTTTGTTGTCCTGTGTTATTATTAAAATGTTTGCATGTTTTGTGGTTCAAATACAATTATTCTATTTCAGCTAAGAATGATTGTACATAGTATAGTTTAGAGTGCCATTAGTTTGTCACTAATTAGTTGTTTGACTTCTGTTATACGATACAGGTATGAACGTGATAGTCACAATGACTATAAATCCATGCTGATGACAGTTGGGCTTCAACTTCTCTTATTCATGTTTGAAGTGCTAGTCTGTCACAATGTGGCTAGTGGAAATGCATATTCTTGGATTCTTGTCTTTGTTCCTGTGTTCTTGGCTGTCCCAATTGCTATAGCAGTCAGTGTGTGGGGACATAGAAACCGTCGCTCTGTTGAGGTGATCACATCATATTGAAAGTTTCAGTTCTTATTTCAAACAACAGCCATACTGTAGTTACTTATGTACATAACTGCTTGTGTTTACTGTCATCGTCGCATATGGACCATTGGACCTTTGCTGAATAATAACCACCTAGCTTCGCTACCAGTCAAAATTAATAACGTAGAGTAGACTGAATAACACTCCGTCATTCAATAATTTTGCATAAGTGCATAAAAACATGACTTTGCATGATTGATTTCTATATTGCCTGTACAACTAGATGAAAATGTGGAATGGCCCGTTTCGGAGAATACGTTTCGGAGAAATCCCGATTCTGAGACAACCTTTTTCGGAGAAAGCCTATTTCAGAGATTTTTGAAAATCCAGCGACGCCTTCTGTTAAGAGAGTTTTGTATTTTTGAATTTTCCACAATATCGTTTCTTTTGCATTCCAACAAAAAAAAAATTGAATTGAAATTTAGCGAAAAATAAAAAGCGAATTAAATTTATTTTTGAACTATTAAATGTTTGCTCACATAAAATTGACATGTATCCTGCGTCGCCGTCTGTATGCAAACTTAGAATATATTCGAATCCTCAACTATTAGAAAATTCCAATCCCTAGTTTAACAAGTCAATACAAACACACCAGAGATGATTCAATCGATGTCAAATAACAAAACAAACAAAAAGCAACAGCTCATGCGTCCATTTGGAAATTATGGCTGATACCACAGGAAGTCCCACATGGACTGAGGTGGAACATCGCTATGCCCATTGAAGCGAACGACAAGTTTCTTGATGCGGTCGTCAGCATCTTTATATTTTTTAACTTTTGTGGAAGACTATGGCCGGCTATCACCGTATCGTATACTATTATCAGGTAGGCTATAAAAACACCTTAATGGTCAATGAATTTCATTCATTATCATATCATTCATTTCTCTATTGTAAGTTAATTCTTTTCAATATACAATACAAGAATACATATGCCGCTGTAATTTTACAATTCTCCGAAAAAAGCTGTCACGCGCGACTGCGCGTGATTAGTGCAGAAGTACCGGTACTCCCATCGATTCTCAGCGAAGAATTCACCTTTGTTACGCTGATTCAATGTCATTAATGGTGAAGCAAAGTAAAAATCGAAAGTTCTCCTGCTTGTATAGAAGCTAAGGGATACAGTATTAACTTTTTCTAGATGCGCGCTAGAATGGGCGGGAAATTATATTCTCGCAACAATTGTTTGTGTTACTTATGCAATGACGATTTGTATTGCTAGTTCCTGTTATTTCTCGGCGGACAAATATGACCGATCTAGATAGTATTTCCCGCGGACACGTCCGCGTGAATTTCGAGGCCTGCGAACGAAACTCGTGCGTTTTCTTACGCCTCATTGCACTAAATCGATAAACAATTTTACTTTCGCTGCAGCAAATTTGTTGCGACCAGACGGAGTGGAGCGAAGTTGATCGTTAAAGCGGTTTCAATTATCCGATTTCATATGCATTTTGAAACCGGTTAGGCTTCACAACCGGTTATTCTATATCATATTCGGTATTCTATTTTGCCCATTCTTATTTCAACGTATCCTAGTCAGCAAAGTTCTCTTTTCTACACGATTTCAACGTTTAGCGACGTTAAAGCGATGTAAAAACGGCAATTTCTGCTGGTTGGGATAACTAGGCTACGGTACCCGATAATTTCCTTTCAATCCAAGCTGTAGGCCACACATTTGTTGATCCAAACTAATCATTTTAAGTATTCAAAAGTACTAACTTATAGACATTAAACATGATTTTTTTTTTGTAACATTTCCTTTTTTTATTTTTCCTTCATTTTTGAAATTTTTCTGAAGGTGTTGCGACCGTGCCAAATTTCTTTCAACTCAATAACTTACTTCGGTCACAAGCACGTTTTAACGTTCGCGTTTTGTCGCTTCTACCTTTTTCTACACCTTTGCTATGTTGACGTGAATTGTTTTTGATATCATGATCAAAAATAAAAACAACTGAACTGACATGACAAATTCAAGCACGTTTTAACGTTCGCGTTTTGTCGCTTCTACCTTTGCTATGTTGACGTGTATTGTTTTTCATATGATGGTCAGAAATAAAAACAACTCAACTGAACTAACATAACGAATTTTAATTTAATAGTTCAAACATTTTATTTTTATTCCTTTCTGCACGATTTCAACGTTTAACGATGTAAAAACGGCAATTATAATTAGGCTACGATACCCGATAATTCCCTTTCAAAAATAAAATTTCAAAAACTTGCCGAATAGGGCACTCGCCGAAAAAGGCTCTTGCCGAATAGGGAACTCGCTGAATCAGATTAGCCGAATAGTAGCAGACCCATTTACAGGGGCCAGGCTTGTATTTCTCCTCTCAATGACTTCATCATCATTCAAATTCGGTTTTCAGGCCTCGAAACAATTTTTTCCGGCGGCCATACGTGTCCGACTGAAGTAAGCTATTCGGCAGCCAATCACAAGCACATGGCGGCCATTGGAACTTCGGCACGCATCAATAATTATTTATCGCAGCAATACAGTTTATTGTGATGTCACTTGCATTCTGCTTATCGTCAGACATCAGCTGCTTGATCAATCAATAATATTAACGATTCAAGCATAGACAGTGTGTATTGTGATTTATCGGGTGTTTTAACTACTTTCTAATCCTTTGTGATCATAAGTGGCAAAGTAATTTAATCACAATTGATTGATTGATTGATTGATTTTATTTCGTTGTAGGTAAATATAATACAATAAATACAGCAATAAAAAAGGAATTTCCAGCAACGGGAATCTGCGAAGAGACCATGGGTCTTCGAGTCAAGCAGATACCCCAGAGTCAAGCAGATACCCCAGATACCAGATACACAAGGCCGTTTGTGTAAATTTTCTTGGAACTTCATGGCGGACAAATGTGGCCGACGGAAAGGCTAGACCCGGCGGACGAAATATCGGTTTTTGTAGGTTAATCGCGGCCATGGCTGCCTTCAGTTTCGAGGCCTGGATTTTGTTGCCACTAGCCGGGGTGGCCGACTTTATCCTTGCAGCAATTGCCTTTATTCCTATTCCTCATCTCGTTCTGTCCATTGCATCTTATCCTTCAATCCGACTTTGTCTGCCTCATTCTTCACCTGTTCTTTGCATGTTCTTTTTGGACGTCATCATGTTTTCTTCCCATCTACCTTCAAAGTCAATGCGTTTCGAAGAAAACTTCCTTCCTCCTTTCTTAGTACATGCTCATACCATCTTACCCTGTTTGCCCATGCAAGTTGTTCAATAGTCTCCCTCGTCTCTAGCATATCCATCAGCTCTTGTCTTTTTCTCCCTCCTCGTTATTACCCCACACATTGCTCTCACCGTTGCTCTTTCTGTTCTTAGATTTGCAAGTTCACTCTTTTTTAGCACCCGTGTCTCGCTGCCGTACAATACTGCAGGCCATACACAACTCTGAAAGATTTTCCCTTTTATTTTTCGTTTAACATTAGAAAATGTTTACGGTACCGTATGTATATAACATTTCCTGAACTTTGCCTAACCTAACCTAGCTTTGCCCTTCTGGTCACCGCTGCTTCGCATCTACCGTTCTATTTATTTGGTAACCCAAATAACAGAAGTTTGTAATTATTTCAATTCCATGAGGCAAACTCTCTTATAGAGTCTTGACAATTCTCAACTATTTTTTTACCACATTTGCTACAAACAAAACACTTTCCAATCTTGCTGTAGCTTTTTTTGTATTAACACATCTTGCATGTACCCAGTTACTACACTCCTTGCATTGCATCGAATTTCTCATCACTCTCTTTCAACATATTGCGCATGAGTCGACTTTGCTCTTTGCAACTATACCTTCTGCTACACTCATCATCACTTTCGTTTTCTCTAGATTTATCTTCATACCCTTTGTCTCAAATGCTTCCATCCATTTCCAAAACTTTTCTTTCAGTTCCTCCATACTATCACTGGGCAAGACCAGGTCATCTGCATACAAATTTTCGCTCAGCAAGCGTTCCCTTAGTCCCTTACCTCTTCAGTCACAATAGCAAATAGGCGATAACACTCATCTCTGGTGTACCCCAACTCTCACAAAAAATTTATCTTGAGAAGTGACTTGAACCAACTTTTACTTTTGTCCGGACGCCTTTCCTTTCTACATCGACAACATGTAGGATATGCAGTCTTAATGTGAATATATTGAGAGGAAGAATATGTGAGGTAGTGGATGGAACCCTAAAAATCATGGCTGGAACACTATGAGAGGCTCCTCAAGTCCTCAATTTTTACAAGTTTTGCCAAACAGTTTATAGCCTGTTTCCATGAGTTTTTTCATATTTAGCTATAGATTGTTCCATACCTAGATTCCCATGCATTTTAAACTTTTTTGAACTAATTGGGTATTTGCTTGTTGGTTAAAACTTGTCTGTCGTGTGTTACAAGAATGTGTAGATGACACATGTGTGAAGAAATTATTGAAGTTCTCTGTTAGCTTGTTATTATAAAATTTGAACATAAATTCACTTATTTCTAATTTATGAGTAGAATTTACATTTAGTTCCAGTATACCATTATTTTGAGTTTTGACAGAGCGGTATGGTAGTAATTTCGTTTTGTTTTTGAATGTTTCTGTGGCGATTGTAATTACTGTACGTATTTTGTTCTGCATACTTTGGATCTTCAAATAGATCTAACCACTACGATTGGATTCCATTTTGATAGTCAGTTTTTTTAATTCTTCTATGTTTGCCATGTTACAGTTAAAATAAACAAAAAAAGTTAAATTAATATGTATCTTATTCCCCTAAGCTTAGTAACTGAGTATGGGATAACCTTTATTTCTATTTCTATATTACATTATCTCTAAGTTGCAATGGATAAATTTCTATAGCCTACAGTATTGCATTAAATTCGGTTACTGTTTTCTAACGTTTGGAATAGAATAAAATGTCATGCTATTGGTGTAGTGCCATTCTAACTCCCTCAACAGGAAGTTATTGATGAATTTTTACATTGCTTTCGCAGTTTGAAATTGTTATTGCTGTGAATGCCTTATTTTTCGTGTTCGTCGCCTTGAGGTTGGACCAAGTGATCACATGGTCATGGGTTGCTGTCTTTATTCCCCTCTGGATAGTGATGTGTGCCCCCAGCATCGCGGTACTGCATTACTTTATTTGGGCTCTCATCTTGTACAGGTAGTTTCGTGGTTTACTTCCATGTCCTGTGGCTATTATATAGATTAACTTTGTGATGCGTTTAATTAAGCGTTCTTTTAGAACGTACGAATGTGGCGAGTTCTAAGATAACATACATTGCAGGTCCACCTACCAGGAGACGGGAAAATCTCATTTCTCTTGGGCGGTGATTGGAATCGTAGTGGTGGTGTCACTTCTGACCTTCCAGGTTGGTTACCTGCTTATCACAAATGTGCATTCAGTTTACTGGGCCACACGCATTGCTTTCACCGGTCCAGCAGCAATTAGAGAGCAATGAAAAGATACAAGATTTTTATTTCTGCTATAGTTGCTTAGTAGTATTTCCAACCTGGGTGAAACCTTTTTTTGACTATTTTTTACTACCCGAAACCCGGGTTTTAACATCAGAAAACCCGAGTTTTCAGAAAAATTGAGAAAAAGATTTTATTTAAAAAAGTTGAAGTAACTCAGACAAACTGTACGTTATTCATACTGTTCACCCTTTGTTTTGTATTATACTTATCACATTCAGCTATAGCTTCATACAACATTGTCTCCTGCTGCCTCAGCAATGTTGAATCAGGTTGGACCTATTTTACAATATACCACTTTAAATTGGTGAATGGCAGTGTCGATTTGACAGTGTCACGATATGGCAGTGTCACGATACACCAGGCGTCGTATATGACACTGACAGTGGCAGTGGACACTGCGGCTCTAGACAGGTGCACAGTATTCTGCTGGAGCGTGAACTGGCGCAATGGTGGCAACGTGCAGGGTGTCAACTCCGGCTCCAGACGCCTTAGCAAAGCTGTGCATGTTGAGATCTTTTTGCGTAGTGACTCCAAATGTTGACGGTAAGTGAGCGACCAGTCCAGGACTACTCCTACATATTTAGGGTTTAGGCAGAAGGGCAAGGTTTTTCCATCGGTATTGATCTTGAGCTCACGCTTCGCTTCCCGGTTGTTTAAGTGGAAAGCTGTCGTTACTGTTTTGGTTTTGCTGAGCTTCAGTCTCCATCTCTGATGGTCAAGGTTTTTCCATCGGTATTGATCTTGAGCTCACGCTTCGCTTCCCGGTTGTTTAAGTGGAAAGCTGTCGTTACTGTTTTGGTTTTGCTGAGCTTCAGTCTCCATCTCTGGTGGTATATGTACCAAAAGTGTCGACATGTTCTGGTTTAGAGTCCCTTCTAATGTTAGTGTTTCCCAATGATTCGACGGGTGTAATATGGCCAAGTCATCGGCATAGGTGTACTTTATGGATACCGTGTTTGGCAAGTCGTGGGTATAGACTATAGATGTTAAACAAAAAGGGGGCCAGGACAGATCCCTGAAGGAAGGTAAAGTTAAAGCTTCTGTTGTAAATGAGCTCCATGATCATGCGGATCATTTGCCTATCCGAGAGCAGGCGGAGGAGTTTGCCGCTGAGGCCTTGGTGCCATACGCTGTCGTATGCGGCTGTGAGGTCAAGAAACACAGCACCAGCCTTCTTCTTTGCCTCCAAGTAGTCTTCGACGCCTTGAGTCATGAGAGTGACTTGGTCTACGGTAGATCTTCCACGTCGAAAACCAGCTTGCTTCTGGGGCAAGAGTAAGTCTATAATTAGTTCAACTAGAGTGTGGATAAGACAATCGAAGATTTTAAAAGGGATGCGGAGAAGAGATATAGGTCGATAGCACTTCGGATTCTCTTGTGGCTTATGGGGGTAAGGGATTGCGACTACTTTGGCTCATCTCCAAATTTTAGGGATTTTGAGTTGGCATAAGCAGGAAGACAGGAATTTGCGCAGCCAAGACTTCATGGCGGTGCCAGCATGGAGTACAAGTTTGGGGCAGATGTTATCTGTACCAGGGGACTTATGGGTCATAGTTGAATGGAGGAGAGCGGTGAACTCAGCCGATGTGAATTCACCAGAAATGCTTTTCTTGTCTGGTGTTGGAATTTTCTAGAGATCAGACGTTTCCCTCTTTACAAGTTTGGAGAACTTGCAGTCGCCTGATTGATAGTCCTTATTTTTGCGAAATGTTATGTACAACAATGTGACAAGTGACCACTGGAATGTGTGACAAAAATGTTCCCAAAGTAGCATATCATCTTTAAAAACGGTCATATATATTTTATTATGTCATGTGGAATAGCTCGTTTTCCATGAGGTTTGCACTTTTAAAGACCATCCTAGCCATTATAGTAATACTGGAGTTTATTTCGTTCATTTACATACTTTATTTAATTCATTTACATAATAAGAGTAACATTAGTTGTGGCAGGCTCTAAGCTCCCGGCGGCCATGGTCACAGAGAAGTCGTTATTTCGCCTCCGAAACTACCGTGCCTGTAGGCCATGTTTAGTAAGCCAACTTTTCTCCACTCTTCTCCACTCAATGGTATTTGAAACTTTTTTTCCTCTTGCGTTCTTATTTCAAACTTTTTTTATTCACACGCATTTGTACATGAGACTTCATGTTCTTCACTCGCACTCAAGGCAAAGTCTCTCACATGTCGACAAGAAATATTGCTGAAAAAAGTTTCTCCAAAAGGCGGAGCTTCGCCCTATAAAAACTCAAAGACTAGCTATACACCTACTTGGGAAGCAGTGCTTTCAAATACAACTGAAAATATTTTTACAATCTTGTTTTAGTTCTCACCTGTGTCAACGCAAAAACACGATATTAAGCAGTCAGTCTTTGTTTAGTAAGCAGTCTTAATGCTAAATGGAATACACCTTTTTTATACTTAGCCTATCAGGCCTTTACATTGTTTTAATCGTTCAGGTTTTGCATCATTTGTGTCTTACGGCACAGGAATCGCGTCGTTCGGACTGCGGTATTAGGTCGTGTATTCCTAAACCGCGTAAATCTAGAACATGTGTGAGAACCGAAATCCGGTCTGTTGTGTACCGCAAAGCATTTTTTGCAGCAATGGCAAATTTTGTATTGTAGCTGCCAAACACCAGAGAGAAACTGTGGTAGGCCATAGTTGGTCGCCGGAAAAATAAAGTAGTTTAGAGACTTATCATAATGTGCGATAATTTTTTGTTGAAGGTTCTTCTAGTGCACAAGCTAGAGGGTGTCAACCAGCATAGCTTTGCTGCCATATTTGTCCCCTTGCACATTTGCCTCATCGCTCTCATTGTCAGCTCGTTCGAGGGGAAAGGAGGCAATAAATGTGAGTAATTTTTGTTAACACTACTTTATGTTGATTGTTGATCTGATGTAACACAAGTGATACTGCAGTGAATGGGTATTTGTCGTCATGCAGCACCAGTCATTGGTTGGTTGGTTTTGAATCTTTCTCTTCGGACTGACAAGGCCTTAATAGGTTATTCCTGGTAGTTTCGCATACTTGTAGAGGCTCTTGACGCATTGATACGCCTATCCATAGGCATGGGTGCGCCTCAACCGTCTCCGTACGGGCGTCGGGCTTTTCCGCTCAACCATGCACCAATGGGGAATGGCTTCTTCCTCCTCCTGTGAATGTGGTGCCGAGGAACAGACCGCAGACCACATCATCAATGACTGTACCATCTTCAAGCCACCTAACGGAGTGGAAGGTCTGCGCGTCATGGATGATGAAACTAAAGACTGGCTGCTCTCTAGCAGCCTTCCAGTGTAGTCCGGGAACATCGTGAATCTGGGGTGGTAAAAGGATAGACCCTCGGCCCCAGAAGCTCAGACGATGACGACGATAGGCGTCGATTTTTTCTTAGAAAAGAGGAATTCTGGGTGGGCGAGAGTTTTCAAACAGATTTCATGGAATGTGTTTTGTATATGTTTGCAAATTTGCAATGGTTCAGTCTTCGAAATTAGCATATTTTTACTTCGGCAAAAACGTTGCCGAGGCCAAACGGCAAAAGTTGAAATTGCCTCGGCAATTGCTGTGAACACTTAAGGTCCGTCTACACAAAGACTGTTTTCTTGCTTAAGCTAGCAAAACTTCTTGTTTGTTTAAGATAATCGCACTTTGTGCCGCTTACTTTTAAGCAAATAAGCGAGTGAGCAAGTCGGCGAGAAAAAATACGCTCCAGAGCGAAAAACTGAGCGCCTAAGCGAGTTCTCTTGCTTAGAAATGTTTTCGCGGCTAATCCTCAGGTCTGCACTCAGTAGTCTGGCTGCTGGTCAAGCAACTGGGAAGTTTGTAGTTGTTGTTTTGTATTTGATGCACCCAGTGTTCTCTGGCCACACCTGTTTCTAACTTTTTAACTTCACTAAGGTGTCTGAACACTTCTTTCTGAAGTAAATTGCGTGTTTGCAACCTATTCATTTTGCAGCATGTTTTACACAAGTTCAGTTCAGTTGCTTTTATTTCTGACCATGACCATCACAACAAAAATAATACACGTTAACATTTGAAAACAATCATTGAATGACTGCAACAACGCAAAGTGCCAGCTCACTCCGACTAGTTGTTAAAGAACAGTTGGTTTACTTCTTGCTTTGGCGCAAACTTTTTGAAACGTGACGTCATTGCGGTTGAAGTACTCACGTGACCGCGGTTCAAGCAAGCAAAATCGTTTTTCAATATTGTGAGTGTAGACGAAACGAGCTTAAAAACTAGCTTAAGCAAGAATTTCTAAGCAAGAACACTTTCTCGTGTAGACGCACCTTTAGTAGGAAAAGATTGTACTAAAACATGTAAAACGAGAAGCGAAAAATATACCAGAGTAGCCTAGTCTATCACGAACGCATTGTTTGATTTGTTCTGATGTAATAATACCAGAAGTAGTGATAAAGCGAGCAACGCGATACGCACGCTGTTCCGGTAATCCACGTTAAAAAACTCATGGGGAGGGATAAAGTAAGTTAATTTTGTGTTGATTCAACGTTCGAGTCAGCACAAATCGATTTAATTTTCCCGGCAGGTTATATTGCGTAACAACAATGCTCAATAAGAAGTTTACGTTTGTTTTACATTAATTCGACATCTAGCGACGTTGAATTATCATAAAATAACGTTAATTGCTCAACCAGGTACAGGTAACATATCAAGAGCTCCTTGCGAGAAGATTGCCTTGATTTATGTAAGCTTATAATTTCTTCTCAACGTAATTTCGGCACAATTGGGACACTGCGAGCAACACAAAGTCTGTGATGAACTAGTAAGAATCGGTATCATCAGATGCTGTATCAGCTGGACGAGATAACGGAAAGGCGCAGGCGCAACAAGGAGTAGATGCTTACAATAATTTGACGTCTACTGGAGTTAAATCAATGCAAATAGGGTGATATTGCTATAAAAGATTCTCCCAGCTGGGCACGTGTCTAAGCGCTGGCGAAGTAGGAAGTAACCCAAATAAAACATCCAGCAATAGTAAGATTGAATCATCATCCTAGTCTGGTGTAGTCTAAGAAAATTAGTTTTTTCTTGTAATCTTGTGGTCCTTACAATCACCTCGGCAATTGCCGACGGTAATTTCGAAGAGTGTGGTTAGTCTTTTTCACAAAGACTGCGTTTAGCGTCGCTGCAGCAATTAAGCTTTAATAGGTTGGATGTTTTCTTTCTTGCACCTTGCGATCTTATGAGCGCTGCTAAACTAAACAAACTTCTTTTATGTTTTTCTTTGCTACCTGAAAAGCGCGTGACTCGTGACCTGTCATCTTTAAAGTGGTGCCTTCGGATTTGCCGCATTTTGATTTGTTTCAGTACGTCTTTAGTTTGTATCGGTTATTTTATTGTCATGTTCATTATGATGTCATATTCACATTCCCTTACGCTGACCGGAAACTGAAGTTTGATTGTGACGTAACGAAAGTGAGACCATTCGGAGAAAAGATCAAACGAGGCTTTCTTTCACCAGGAATTGCCAGCTCTGGCAGTTGCCGTAACAACAACAGTGCAGTGAGTACCATTTTTTCAACGCAGCGTTGTTGCGGAATTGCTTTGTTCTGTCGGATATTTAGCGAGAGACATAGCGTAAAACAAGAAGTTGCGCTGCAGTTGGTTGGATAATCCAGCGTTTAAGAAAAACGGAAATAATTGTAACGAACACTTCATAAGTGTCATGAAAACAGGGTGGGCGAAACATATTTTGCCCACCCTCGTTTCACGGCAGGATGGGCGTCGCCCACCCGGCCCACCCTATTTCGACGCCTATGCATCCTCAAGTTATTAAAAAACTTCGACTAAAATCATGATTTTGTAGTCTCAAACAGTGCATGTTCAACTTTAGCTCCTGCAGAAAGAAGATTTTTCAAATCACTTTCGTTGCTTACATGTCAATGACTGGCGTCTCAGCTAGTCTTTTTTCAATTTTCGGAGCTGTGTCTCATCGTTTTGCCTTGAAACCTCATTATGTGTTTTTTTGTCAAATTTATTTTTTATTTTATCTTTCACCGTACTATTCAGAATTGTAAATGAAAAACATGTTTATTAGGGTTTCTCATTTTTCAGAGAGGCCAATTCAGAGAAATCTCAATTCAGAGACAGCTTTGTTTGGAGAAAACCGATTTGGTGATTTTTTAAATTCAACGACAACTTCTGTTTATTTATAGAATTAGTAGGGATCATTTAGCTAGGCGGTTTTTGTGTTTGCTTTTTCATGGCCATGCAAACGTTATTGTTTCAGTGAGGTAAATGTGAATTTGCTGAGATCTTGCGATATCTAGCAACTTTAGTGGAGACATTTTCGCTGAGACTTCATTTGATTAACCACTTTTGTTAATCATGAAACGCCGTTTAACAACTGTTTTATTTTTTTGCTTAGACTTTATATGATTAACCTCTATTATAATCTCTCGCTCCCGTGTGACAAGCTTCGCTTCGCATATCTCTTTTCTGTCTTGAAGATATGGTACTGATGGGAGGGACCACGAGAAGGTGCTTGTTCTCCCCCCAAAAATATTATATAAACTGATTCCTTGAATAAACACTAAACAGATGCCTCTTTCACCGAATTGGATTCTCGGAATAGTAGCAGACCGCTCATTTTTGGGCCACTTTTCAGGAAAAATAAGCTTGGGTTATATTCTTGAAGAACGGTCAACGCTGAATTGAAATATGACGTTATTTTTTATTTTGACGTTATCTTGAGGCGCCATCTAGTGAATTTTTGCAATTTTGGCCGCGGGATTTCTAGAATGGAAAAAGATAGAGAGCTGGAACTTTTACCAAACTGACTGAAAAGATTGGTTTCCTATTTGCTTTCAATACATTGTTAAGCGCTAACTGCAACAGAAAACAAATTATTTTAATTAATTGGATTTTTCCCATTTTTGTCTGAAAACTAATAAACAAAATATCGTAATGTTACCCGAATTTGATTATAGGTATTAGGTTGTAGGGACATGTTTATTCCAATGGTTCAGCTTCTTAATTAGGAAAGGTAAGTTGCAGATTCACAATTCTCTAAGAAGTATACAATACAGTTGGCTACACCAACAGTCCAACATAAATATACAGTAATTGCAGATGTTACTAATCAAACAATCTTGATCAACTCGTTTCACAAGTGTGAGACGTTCAACAAAGTTTTTATTCACATCAAACTACAGTATTTTCATGGTCTGTATCAAAAACTTTTTTTTGTAGACCAGTGTAATAAAGTTATAAATTTGTTGAACTTAGGCAACTGTGGGAATGTTGTTTACATATGTACTATGCAAAGTTGCACGAATTTGTAAGTCTGCTTTGGCCAAGTCATTCTTGTCATCTCGAATCTATCCATTCACAATTCTTCTTAATTTACTAAAAAGCGCTCCGATCCTCGATTGTTCTTTGCAATACTGCTACAAAACACGGAAGGCGATAAAGAACACTCAACGCAGGGAGCCATCTTGCTTTCTTCAGTAAAAAAAAATACATAAATTTCTGGCTTTAAAAGGGTTGACGTGGTCAGGAAAACTGTTTTCTTTTACTGCATCCAAAATATAAGACGGTGCTTTGGCGTGGATGCTCAAAGTAACATTTTGAGGATGCAACCATTGGGATGCATGTTGTATGTTGAGGAGTGAGGACAACACCTTCCTTGGTCTTCTTCGTTTTCCCAACACTTCTGGCTGGTGTTCAATCATGATCTTTCTCTCTTAAAGGGGATTGCATGCTGTTTCTTCTGGTGAGCTCTGTGTATCGTGCATGTTAATATCACTTTTCTTATACTTAGCTGATCTTTGAAAAATTTAAATTGTTTAGCAGGAATCCAGTGTGCAAAAGGGCATTTACTCACAACTTTTCCAATCCAGAATTTCATAGAAGGATATAATATTCTCTTGCACTTGCATGCAGACATATCAAAAGCTCGAACAACTGTTAAAACTTACCGTTTTATTTGTGCTCGGCTTTAGTGATGCACCGGATGTTCTGGCTAAAGAATTGCTTCTGGCCTTTTGTAATTCTGTATTTACTCCGTAACTAATTGAACCGTGCGGTTGTACACCACTCTCACCAAGCGCTCTAGAAGGTGACTTATGGCAATGTTTAGAGTCCTTTAAAAGGATCTATTTAGGAGTAAACTTTTTTGGTAAACTTTAGAACTTGGTAATATTTTCTATCCATCTGGTGTAGTGTATTGTATTTAAGGTACCATGCAAAATTACAAATTACCATGCAAAAGTAAAAAAACAATAATTTTTGCTGTAGCGATTTTCTAGAAGCAAATTCCTTAAATACATTGGAAAAGTTGTTTGGTGATAATATAGTCCCTTTCAGGGTGAAATTGAAAGTTCAAAACGGGTGCCCAGCTTGGCCCAAGAAGAAATTGCAAAATTAAAGTGACTTTTTATCGCAATTAAAAAAAACGTCATTTTCTGTTACTTGATTTTCAATTTCTCACTTATTTCTTGTCCAATCTTGATAATATTTGGACTGTATAGTGTATGTGCTTATTGTTGTTGGCATCACATTTTGGTTGCGACTTTTGGATAACCTGGTTAGTTTTTAAAAAAATGATGTTTTATTTTTGTTTAGAATCAAAAAAAAAATTTTTTTTTATAAAAAAATAATTTTGTGTTTATTTTCAAATCCATCACCAAAATGAGCTGCTATAAGCTATAAGCTTTATACTTAGTCTTGTGCAAAAATCACCTGCGTATGTTGATTGGTTTTTGATTAAATTGAAATAAAAAAGGTCATTTTACGTCACCTGGTGGCTGTTTTTTGGCCTTAAAACAAGGCCAATCGAACAAAAATAATAATTTTGCTGTTGAACAGCCATGAAAAACTTTTCTGGCACAAAAGCAATACTTTTCATTTGTATGGCATACCTACCTTAAGATATTGAAGACTTTTTCCTTGATCCCATTTTTAATCTTACATTTACATTTAAGACCAACGTTGCAGAAAACATGTGTATTCTTCATTTTTACAATATCACAATGATAAAAACAAGCTTGATCAGAGATCATGAACTTGATCACAGCTGCACATGCTGCCTGCAGACACATCTCCGACTCCCGGCTGGAGTTGAAAAAAAAATGTCCGGAGTTTGGCCGAAACCGTACGTTGTTCCATCACTGCTTCACGTTTAGTTGCCGTCACTTTCATAACAATATCAAGTAGTGTCGCTTGAACTCGGCAATTTGTTGGCCACACATGCTGTTGCTTAGGGTGGTCCTTAAAAATCATTTTTTTGAAATTTACTGCTCCTAACCCTTAAAAAGTTTCGTCCTTACAAAAAATGAGGTCTTGCAAATTTTTTTTAAATTTGAAGATAATTTAGAGGGTGCACAAGACCCTTCAAGTTCTGCATCCCCCCAAAAATGCAAAATTTGAATATCTCGAAAACCGCTTGAGCTAGAGATGTGCTTTTGGTGTCTAAAGATGCAGAAGACAAGTTTTTCTATATGCTTTCTGAACATTGAATATGCCTATCTTGAGTAGAAAAGCAGTTATTTTGAAAAAACTACTTTTTAGAGGTTTTGCGTGTAAGATGCTTAGTTAAACAATGGTGTAGACCAAAAAACACAATTCTACAATTTATCTTTCTAACCTGTTAAATTGTGATGTTACAAGTAAACAAATAGAACATTTCAAACATGTGTTGTAGGGTAATAGGGTGATCCTTACACAAATAACAGGGTCGGGTAAGGTGGTCCTTCCGAGAAAATACACTTAAATTTTGATATTCGGTAATTTGTTTTTGAAAAAGGCTACAAAAGCACTTCTTGTAATCAAAAATAGGAAAACAATGCGCAATAAACTATACAAAGCACAAGCTTAGTATTATGACAAATTATTGGGCTTTATCAGAATATCACTGGTCACCGCAAAATTAACTAGCTTTTCGCATTGCTTTGGTATAAAAATCACATAGTTTTTCTGTCCGCATTGTTAATTGTTTGCCAACACAAAACACATGCTTGTCAGCTAAAGTGGCTTTATTGCAGTTTGGAAATCGTTTCCGAAGGTCTGCAACTGCAACCACCTGCATCAGATACTGAACCTGTTCTTCATTGTGAGTGAGGATGCGGTTATATTCCTCTATGAGAGCTACACCTCTCTCAGTGTGGTCATCTGTGACAGTTAGAGTGTCTATTTCCTTTGATGCCTCACAGTAGGCATCACAGATTGACCAGGTTTCTGGATCCTGTTCCATAAACTCAGTTGATATGTCCAGTTTTTTGAACAGTGACAATGACCCCTTAGTGACCTGGTCAGACAACTTCAGTCGATCAGTCATTGCAGAATTGATTGTCAGTCGTTAAGGGGTATCCTCAGTTTCTTCTCGCTCTTGTATTGCTTAAACCATGAGTCTTTTGGTTTGGGCCGATACAGAACGATCAAAAAAGGCAATGGCAGCTAGTTCTTCAGACAGATACCGTACCATAGGTGGAAGGAAAACGTGGATAATACAGCATTCGACACTGCAGTGTTAATGCTGGAATATGCTTTAACAGACTTCAAAAGATTTAGATCGTTATTCGGGGCTGCAGCAGGAGATTCTATCCATGCCTTAAGGTACAATTTAGTAGCAAAAATACACATCTGCAAGAGCCCACTTCTTTCTCTTTCTCTAAGTTTAAACTGGTCATAAAACATCCAAACTTTTAATGAGTACAAAATCTTCGACATTTCTTTATGCATTGGGCCAGGAGTCATAGAATAAACACCCCTCGGAGGAGTAGCTCCCATAAAAATTAATGAGAGCTCTATAAATTCTCTATTATCATCACGTAAATCTTTTCTTTCCTTCAAAAAATGTGACTGTATCAGCTATTTCTTTGTTTTCAGCTATTGTGGTGAACCTCGTCTTGTCTATAAACTCCCAGCGTGTTTGAAATCGTTTAAATACTAGAACATCTGGTGAAGCAGTACTTCTCATGATTGTGGTAAAAGCTGTGTGTACTAGCAACTCATGAATATGATGGAGGCATGCTAGATACAATAGGTCTTTTTGTAGCTCTTGTTCAATGAGGAGTTAAGGACACGTGAGCTAAGCTTTCGCCCTGTGTTGGAAGCAGTAGTGTCAAATGATAATGCAATCACTTGTTCTTTTAGGCCCCATTCATTGAGAGCTTCTACAGCAGCTTTTGCTTGTTTTGATCCCGTTCCTTTTGGCAATTTTGCTACTTGCAGCAGCTGAGAAACCCCATTAGGCCCTACCAGTTACAATAATCGGCAAGCGGTGGACATGCTGTTTGGTTGTTAAGTCTCTGAAAAGCTTTCCATTCCAATTGACAACCACAGGAACATTAGCTCGGAACTCAGCTTTAAGTTTTACATGAATTTCATGAAGTTTTACATTAGCTCGGAACTCAGCTAGACTTAGGGACACGAAAACAGTACTTACAGGTTGTTAAAGATTATGAACATTGTGTATCTGCTGCCCAGGTCGCTGAATTTCTAGTCACTTTAAACAGTGTTATTTGTTTACTTGTAACATCATAATTTAACAGGTTAAAAAGTTAAATTGTAGAATTGTGGTTTTTGGTCTACACTATTGTTTAACTAAGAATCTTACACGCAAAACCCTAAAAAGTAGTTTTTTCAAAATAACTGCTTTTCTACTCAAGATAGGCATATTCAATGCTCAGAAAGCATATAGAAAACCTTGTCTTCTGCATCTTTAGACACCAAAAGCACATCTCTAGCTCAAGCGGTTTTTGAGATATCCAAATTTTGCATTTTTGGGGTGATGCAGAACTTGAAGGGTCTTGTGCACCCTCTAAATTATCTTCAAATTTAAAAAAATTTTGCAAGACCTCATTTTTTGTAAGAACAAAACTTTTTAAGGGTTAGGAGCAGTAAACTTCAAAAAATGGTGTTGCTTCATTTTTTAAATCATGAGAATGTGGAGCTTTTGAAAGAAACGTGGCATTACTTTCCTGAAGAAGGTTACTCTTGAAACAGTAATCCTTGAGCACGTCTTCATGCGTGGGTACACAATTACACATGTGAACCGTTTTTTTTTGTGCTCTTGCTACGATCGCCTCCCGAGAAACATCACTCTCACTTTTTTGTGCCAAAATTTTTGTAGGCCTGTGACCTGTGTAATATAACCCAAGCTTACTTTTCCCGAAAAGTTGTTCAAATGGGACACCCTAACATTTGTGTTACAAAAGAACTAAAAATGTGAAGTTAGAAACGCATCAAACGTGCTTCCGCTCTTCCAGTCTATGTTTATAATATACTGTATTGTTGAATGTTGATATGTGTTAACTGTCTGTTCTCGTGCAATTTTTGAGAAGTTTCATCTCTCATGGAAGAAATAGCTGAAAATAAGAGTTTAAGATGCAGTTCGTGATGGTTTTCTCTTAACATTGTTTTTGTCG
The DNA here is from genome assembly GCF_918807975.1 of Aplidium turbinatum. Classification (NCBI taxonomy): domain Eukaryota; kingdom Metazoa; phylum Chordata; class Ascidiacea; order Aplousobranchia; family Polyclinidae; genus Aplidium; species Aplidium turbinatum. The sequence goes on from NC_137485.1 coordinate 21,779,504, forward strand.
TCATCAGGGTGGTTTGGAATTCGTATGGACTTCTGCCAGTTCTTACTTGAACGCTTTCCCAGTCTCCAACTTCATGGTAACATCTCTTACAAATCCCCTTCAACAGAAGAGCGTACTCTCCCGAACGCCCCCACCAACATTCATATATATGGAGCTTCCAAGAAGAAGAACCCCTCTTTTACGAACACGAGCGGACGTCACTGGCCAGTAGTGGCCATCGAATGCATTGAAACACCGGATTAAAATGTTTCGAACAAACGTTGTATTTTCATCTATCGTTGTTAACATTGCGTCGCTGTGACTTCAGCTGGTGTGCAACTTGATTAGCTTCAGTTTTGGAGAGCACCTGTTATTGGATTGTATCTATAGCATATTGGTTATTGGGGTCGTTCTGTCGTATAAGAGGCTAATTCAGATGTCACTTAACGTTCTCGTTTGTCAGAACTGTCATATTTTTATGTATAATGTATTTATGTAGCGACAAACGTTATACGGGAAGTAGCGTGTCAAAGGCGGAGGCGGCTCATGGGTGCAACCTCTCAAAGGGTCTACAGACACAGTATTGTTTTACTTAGATGTTGAGTTTTATTGCGGATGTGCTGTGCAGTTAATGTTTTTTTTCGTGTAGCTGCGTTTTTAGTCTTCAGTTTGCTTTCCATGTATTATTTGCATGAGATATGTTCATACCATGGCAACGTGCAGCTTAAAATTTGACTGAAGGCCGATCTGTTAGTAGCCAAAATCGCGAGTATAAGTTGATAATTTGAGTATTAGTTAATAAATAGAGTCTTTGTCTATATTTTGTGAGAGTTTGAGTTACTTTTGTGCTGTTTTTACTATTCAAATAACGGAATAGATTTTGGCACTTGTACTGGAAATTCGAAAAGCGTCTGGCAACACCACTATTTCGGAAAATATTGTCATTTTGTCAACATAATTTTAGGAGTTTTGCAGTGATTTGGGATTCAGTGATCACACTTTGGCAATTTAAATTGTTTAAATTATCATTTAAAAGGAATATAAAGTAAGTTTAGCTTAAACTTCAAAATTGAAAATACATCGGCCTTCAGTCAGCCCTCCAGTTCGTACGTTGCCAAGGCCTGTGGTTCATACATTTTGTAGTTTGGTTTGCAATTAGTAGCCTATATTATTCTTTGTAAAAATTGATCTATTTTCACCGTTATAGGAGAAGTTGAAAGCATTTCCCTTGAACGCATAGACAGAAGATCTGCTACTTTAGAAAATCAGATTGAGACTTCATACTCCAGCTAAGATAATGGAGCGACATGGACCATTTACACTGTCAGCCATCGATGAACTAGATCAGTGGTTTTCAACCAGGGTTCCGCGGAACCCTAAGGTTCCGCCAATAAGTCTAGGGGTTTCGCAAGTTTACATTCAAATCCAAGAGTCAGAAAGCGCTGCGACTTCTTATGCTGTTTTCAACCTCCTACTTGTGTGAGTTTGGATTTTCAGCTCTGACAGCCATCAAGCACAAGAGGCGAGCACAATTATTGCTGTCTATGGAAGATGAACTTCGTGTGTGTCTGTCAAACACACGACCCAATATTAAAGACTTGTGCAAAAAACACCAGGCTCAAGTTTCTCATTGAATTTTTTATGAGAATAAATGTAATTTTTTACAGTTTGTATTTTTATTTTACATGAATAAATCTGAACATGAGTATTTTTATTTTATTAATCAAACGATGTTTTTTGCATAAGGCAATTAAATTATTGAGCAGGGTTCCTCGAGCTTTTGGAATGTTTCATTGGGTTCCGTTCCACCAAAAAGGTTGAAAACCACTGAACTAGATGCTCAGTTCGCAATTTTTTCAGCGTTTCTTGTGCAGTATTCCAAAGTGTTCTTGGTTTGCTGATTGACATAAATACAAATGTTTGTTGGGACAAGGGGAAGTAAAATGTCTGAATCCAAAATCAAATGCCATTTTAAAGTGAAGGAAACGAAAGCAATTTTACTCAGTGCTTTTTAAAGGCATACTAAAGGAAAATTTCAAACCGGAATTAAGCATTAAATTGAGTAAACTGAACATTCAAGAATACATTTCAAAAACAATTACAGAAAAAAATTTGTTTTCAATGGCGCTGGCAAGGCCCAAAGTCCAGTGTTTCATTTATTTTCATTTTTTTCAAAATGACCAAAACGTGCAAACACTGCTCGAGAATACGTCATAAAAGCCAGCAATAACAAAAGCCACGTTACCACATCTGATGTTTTGAGCAAACTGTCTGCTGTTTTGATGTTAAAATGTGCTGTTTTGATGTACATACATACATAGTAGGGTGTTTCATTTTTTCACCATTTTTGAAATTCAAAATGCCTGGGGTCCCATCTGGTGGTATTTGGGGAAAAAAGTTTATACCCCAATTTTTTTTCAATTATGACGTCATATTGAGGTGGTCCACGAGGTTTGAAATTTTTGGGCCTCAAAATCTCGAAATTTGGCCGTATCTCCGGAACCGCTCATCATAGATCGACAAAATTAGTATCAAAATGCGCAGAAGGGTCGGTTTCCTATACCTGATGTAGAGAATATTAAGGTCTATCTGCTTCAGAAAAAAAGTTATTTCAAAAAATCTGATTTTCGGTCTATTTTCTCCTGATGAACAGAGATCAGGTGATCAAGATAAAAGTTTTTCTGTATTTTTCCACTCTTGAAAGCTGTTATTGCGTAATAATAGTTGGTGTTAAGGTTTCAGTACTGCGCTTGTCTAGTCTTGCTACCTGGTTAAGCAAAGCCCCATCTTGCATTGCTCCGGGACCCTTCTTGGCGCCGTCCATAAAAGAAATGACATGGGAAAGATCTGATATATATATTTCGTTTATGTGGAACATGCATAGGGTATGAATATCATAGGGTATGAATATCATGACCAACTTCATCATTAAAATAATTGACCAGTCGAGTATTGACTCCGGACTTTTTTCCTGTGTTGAGAGCAGTCGTATCAGCCATGACTGAATATACTTGGGATAGGTGAACTCTGCAAGCCTACTGGATGATGGTGCCAAAATCAGTTCTGCAGTGACCGACACACTTTTGGGAAAAGATTTAACAGCAAGCACACTTTCGTGTTTTATACCATTATTATCATCACCAAGTTGACCCAAGAAAACGTATCTATCTATTTTATCGACAACGCGCCAATCATAACATAACTGCATGGCAGAAGCTGAGTTGAGAAGGTTCTCACTTTCCATCAGAGATTTTTCTCTCGTTTTTTGTTGTTGGCGGTATACTGTCGAAGGTGATGCAGCATTGCAGCTACTTGATCTTTTCCAAGAACCGATCTCATAAGATCTGACTGCTGGCGTACCGAAGTCATCCTACGATCAGCAAGTACACAACTTCTATCATTTATGGAAAAAGAATGTACTTTCTTGTACACTTTTCCCCAAACAGCTGGTTTCAGAGGCTTGTATTCCTTATCATCTTCCCAATTTATGTCACCATCAGAGTCGCTTTCGCTACTGTGTAGACATCTAACTACTTCATGTATTTTTCTCTGTTTCAAACATAGTAGTGCCGATGCATTGGCAGATTGTATGCCAGAAGTGCTAGGTTTCTCTGTTTGCTAAACACTGGAATACCAGCTTTGTTCCATATGCCAACTACATCTTTCAGCAGTTCATCTTTTAAATCTTTGAAATGGGGTATTTTGTTCAAAAACTTAGGATTAGTTTCGGCTACTTTCTTCCTCAAGTAAAAATAGTGACTGACTATATCTGAATTCAGGGGAAGCACATTTCTCTCCAATTCCTTGAAGTTTGCATCGACTTAATAATACCTGACCTTAATGCCATAATGACACTTAATCTAAAGCAGGTCAGCAGCATACCTCTTTCTCAACGGTTACATTAATATTATAATAGTAATACCTTCAAATTACCATTTCATCTCTTGCAAAACGAGCAAGGACTATTATTACGCAATAGCAGCTTCAAAGATGGAAAAATACAGAAAAACTTCTTACCTTGATCACCTGATCTCTGTTCATCAGGAGAAAATAGACCGAAAATCAGATTTTTTGAAATAACTTTTTTTTTGAAGCAGATAGACCTTAATATTCTCTACATCAGGTATAGGAAACCGACCCTTCTGCGCATTTTGATACTAATTTTGTCGATCTATGATGAGCGGTTCCGGAGATACGGCCAAATTTCGAGATTTTGAGGCCCAAAAATTTCAAACCTCGTGGACCACCTCAATATGACGTCATAATTGAAAAAAATTTGGGGTATAAACTTTTTACCCCAAATACCACCAGATGGGACCCCAGGCATTTTGAATTTCAAAAATGGTGAAAAAATGAAACACCCTAATACATAGCCTACAGTCAAATCGCCCGCAGTAACAATTATTGCGTGATCGGTTGATTGCTAGCCTTTATGACGTAGACTGTACAGTCGCACGCTTCGTTGCTCAGGCTCAATCTCGTTTTGAAAGCTCTGACAAAAGCACGCGCACAATGGTGGTCAGACCGCAATGGGGCAAAATTTTATTGAAAATCGTTTTATGGTAGCATGTTAATCACAAAGAACGTGGAAAATCGCCAAGTCAGGTTTTTCCTTTAGTACCCCTTTAAGAGTAGGTTATATAATTTCTGTGCGGAGTGTTGAAATCAAAAAGAAAGTTCCTCTAGTGCCATTGTCAAAATTCAGCTAAAAAGCTGTTGAACGTTCAACGTGCCACTAGTGAAGAATTAGTTCAACAAGCAAAATATTTACATGAACATTATTCTCAAGACCTTAAAAAAAGTTTGTCTACGAATTTGTGCATTTTTATCAGTTTGTTTGAAAAGCAAATATTAATGAGAAAATCATGTGAGATATTGCACGATGATTGTGATGGACAAGCGACGGATGTGCTTCCAAACACTTGTGTTGCACAATGTGCATACTTGTGCAATGTGCATACTTGTGCAATGTGCATACTTGTGCAATGTACATACTTGTGCAATGTGCATACTTGTGCAATGTGCATACTTGTGCAATGTACATACTTGTGCAATGTACATACTTGTGCAATGTGCATACTTGCGCAATGTACATACTTGCACAATGTACATACTTGTGCAATGTACATACTTGTGCAATGTGCATACTAGTGCAATGTACATACTTGCACAATGTACATATTTGTGCAATGTACATACTTGCACAATGTACATATTTGTGCAATGTACATACTTGTGCAATGTACATACTTGTGCAATGTGCATACTTGTGCAATGTACATACTTGTGCAATGTGCATACTTGTGCAATGTGTATACTTGTGCAATGTGCATACTTGCACAATGTACATACTTGTGCAATGTACATACTTGTGCAATGTGCATACTTGTGCAATGTACATACTTGTGCAATGTGCATACTTGTGCAATGTGTATACTTGTGCAATGTGTATACTTGTGCAATGTACATACTTGTGCAATGTGTATACTTGTGCAATGTGTATACTTGTGCAATGTACGTACTTGTGCAATGTGCATACTTGTGCAATGTACATACTTGTGCAATGTGCATACTTGTGCAATGTGTATACTTGTGCAATGTACATACTTGTGCAATGTGCATACTTGTGCAATGTGCATACTTGTGCAATGTGCATACTTGTGCAATGTGTATACTTGTGCAATGTACATACTTGTGCAATGTACATACTTGTGCAATGTACATACTTGTGCAATGTGCATACTTGTGCAATGTGCATACTTGTGCAATGCGCATTGAGCGTGGATTTTCTACTGGCAGTTCCAGGAAGGCGACTAGTCCCCGTTAATTCTGAAAGCGATTTCTAAAAGTTGCCGGCTTTCAGCCTGAACGTTTATAATCCACTATTCGTGGAGCCACGTGTCAGTCAGTCGCGATTGTCATGCAACATTCTGCGCACTGTTTAGTCTGGCTGCAATTGCGTAACTTTGACGAACACCCTGGAAGACACCCTGCCTTCGCATTTAGCATCGGCAATTCCCGAGGGGAGTGTCGAAGTACTCAAGCAAAATTTCAATCGGTAAAATAAGTGCCGACGCAAATTTCGAACACGGTGTGAAACCCAGTTAGCAAATCAACTCTTTTTACATTGTTTCAACGCAGAATCAACGTGAAAAAGGGCTATGTCCGCCAACAATTTATCTGAGCCGAAAAAGCGTGTCCACTGTCTCGAAAATTGTAACTCATGTGAACATCGATGTCATTAAAAATAGCAGAAGTGCAACCTTGAAAGATCAAAACAATACAGCGCGTGTGACGTCATCATCACGTAGCAACCCGCTTTAATGTTTGCTTCAATTTTGGTGCCGAAAACGCCACAGAATTTAAAAATGGTTTAGCAAGTTACCGTTAAACAACGAAAATTGAATATTGGTGGTGGGTGTATCGCTTTCGACTTTACGAGTATTTTTGCTTTATTTTTTCGTGTTTTTATTCTGTAAAATTGTTTTTGTGTGATCAATTGCCTGCATTAACTACGTCTTTTACCACTATTATTACCCAGCCAACCTGACATCATTGTTTTATGCCGCCACGAAGGTTTAAGATCGACTGCAACGGTCTTAGAATATCACGTAATGAGAGCGATAATAATACGTAAAAATATAAAATGTCGCTTAAAATAGCTCTTTTTGCTTACTGAGTAGTGAGCAGTGAATACTATTTTACAAAAAGCAGTTATTTTGTTTCATGAGCTTTGCATATTTGCATCTTTGCAACCGCATAAAGTTCAGAATCGACAAGAAATCATTCAATTTGAAAATGCAACTTGAACCCAGGCAAATAAATGTGTTCAAAATTTTTGACTTCGGCAATAACGACGCCGTTTCACCATTCGATATTTTAAGTCGGCGATGATTTTGCGATAGTATAAATGTGCTAATGTTGAAAGCTGAACACATAGCTTAGTCTATGTAGTAGGCTTACCACGCTTAGTTACATAGGCTAGGGGTCCGCAAATAGTGGGTCGCGAGACCATCCACAGTGGGTCGCAAAACGGTTTAAACTTACCATAAATATAACTTGTATGGCAAAAATAAATACAATCATATAGTCTTTGATGTGCTGAGTTTCGTACGATTTGGTAGGCTACAAGAAAATTTATACTTTCGATTGCAGTACAGTAGTTAAGCCCACGGTTATATAGCCACCTTGAGGCAGGGCATGAAAACTCTCTCAGCTTATCTCCAGAACTGGCGACTGAAACTCAGCGAAACCAAAACATTGGCGGCAGCTTTCCACCTACACAATCGGAAAGCTGATCGTGAGCTACAATGGAAAACTTCTGCCCCGAACCAAAATATCTTGGGGTGGCACTATGACAGATCGTACACATACCGCCACCATTTGGTGTCACTGCGCAAGAAAATAACATTCCGCGCTGCACTACTCAAACGCCTGACAGGCCCCAGCTGGGGGGCGAGTGCTGACACTTTGCGTATAGCAGCCTTAGCTCTTGTCTACTCTTCAGCAGAGTAGGGGAAGGTGGGGTTAGTTGAGTCAGTGGGTTGGTTGAGTCACCATTGTTTTCTGACTAACCAAGCATGACTTCGTGAAGATTAATTGCTTGAAATAATAAGCATTATGGGTAACTGCGTCCATCTTGTTTTAGCAGCTGTGTAAGTTATACAGGTTATACAGTCAGCAAAATGCCATTTTTTGGACTAAAAAGTAAATATTTTCAGCTCAAAGTTGATTAGGATGCTGAAGCTATGATAGGCGTAAGCGAAGATAGCGTCGAAGTTTCATATAGTTTATAGCTATCTTATGCACAGAGCATTTGTGTAAAACTGATAAAGCTTTACGTATAGATAATACTTTCAATAATTGTCACGAGGAAGGATTGGGGTTGGTTGAGTCAATAGCTGCGGGACTAGTTGAGGCAGTGACTCAACTAACCCTACCTCATGTTGCAGGCTGCTGAAATCTTACTTCTGAATTTTATTGCTAAACGCGCATTATTAATTCAGTTACTTGGACAAAATGAGCTATTATTTGATTATTACTTTTCTGTTTAGCTTTAAAATATTGTCAAATTAAGTCTTAAAAATTATAAAAAAAACTGGTTGTGGACAATGGCTTATGGAGACTTTTGAAGCTGGTTTGAAGTTATTGCAAGATGGTATGTCGTTAAGAAAGGCAGCAGAAAGAGTTGGTGTGGACAAAGAAACGTTTAGTAGATGTTTGAAGAAGATAAATGAAACTGGAGCTGATGCTTCTAAAGTAAAGATGGGATGCTCAAATCACAAACAAGGCATGAAACAAGTTGGGTCTATTGTTTTTAGGGATAGAGGAGATTTGGTGACTATGATCGGCACCATCAATACTCTTGGAATTGCTCGATTCGTTATTGCTGCACTTGATGCAACTCGTGCTGTCCTATGGTGAAAGTAGTAGTTCTACATGTTTCCAATGCAACAGTTGGGCACATTTGGCGTGCACCGACAACAGTGCTGTTTTTACATGTCCACTTGTGATTAATTTAGGGGTAGGGAACTTAATGCCGGTGGGCCAAATGTGGTTCGCAAAGCAATAACTTATAATGTGGCCTGTGGGAGCATGAAAAGTATTAGATTTCATGTCACTTTCGATAATACGTGTGAAATTTGGGTCTGGGCGATATGAAGACCTTTTTTTTAGAGAAATGGCATAAAGTCGAGCGAAATCGAGAGAAATTTGGGCCTGGTTGCGGTGAAGACCTTTTTTTAAATTTTTTTTAGAGAAATGGCATGAAGTCGGGCAAATTCGAAGAAAATTTGTGACTGGTTGCTGTGAAAACTCTTTTTTTATGAAAAGTTTGTGGAAACGGGCGAATTTGGAGGAGCCATGTGGCCCGCCTGGTATTTTTAATATTTCTTGTGGCCCATAGTACAAAGTATAGGTTATTCCCCACTTCTGGATACAATAAACGTTCATTGATGGCATAGATCAGAGGTGCCAGTCTGCCAGATGGGGACGGTGCCCAATAGCCCCAAAAAATTATGCATCTCATGAATGCCATTGCGCCTCAACTAACCCCACCCACTGACTCAACTAACCCTGCATGCGGGGTTGGTTGAGTCAAACGGTGCTCTGTGTTCAAGGTAATAAAAATGACAATTAAACGTGAGATAGCATTTTAATAAATGGGTAGTAGCAAGCATAATTCATTACCTTTGTTTCACTTAGACTTTGATAGGTGTATCTACAATATGTAAAAAAATATAAGGAAAAATCTGAAACATGACTCAACTAACCCCACTTTCCCCTACTGTGCACCTGTTTGGTGCCGCAGTGCTCACTGCCATACACAGTGACCGGATGCCTGCGTCCCACACCATTGGACAATCTCCCCATTCTCGCTGGCATCCAACCTGCTGAGCTTCGTCGCAAAGAAGCCACTCTGTTTGTTGACCGACGGGCACTAGAGCCTAACCATCTTCTCCATCACAAGATCTCTGCTCCCCCAAACCAGCACCCCCGTCGACTGAAATCAAGACATCCATTCGTATCAGTCGCTCAACTTCTGATCAACGAAGCAGATGAACTTCATCTCTGCGGCTACTTGGGCGGACTATAAATGGAATTCTGAAGGGAAGTCAAGTATCACCAAACTCCATTTGTTCATCTCCGACGCCGACACATGCCCCATCGGCCTGATACTGCAAAGACAAGCATGAGTGCGCCTCAACTGTCTTCGTACGGGCGTCGGGCTTTTCCGCTCAACCATATGCACCAATGGGGAATCGGCCTCTTCCTCCTCCTGTGATTGTGGTGCCGATGAGGAACAGATCGCAGACCACATCATCAATGATTGTACCATCTTCAAACCACCTAACGGAGTGGAAGGTCTGCGTGTCATGGATGATGAAACTAAAGACTGGCTGCTCTCTAGTAGCCTTCCAGTGTAGTCCGGGAACATCTTGAATCTGGGGTGGTAAAAGGATAGAGTAGACCCTCGGCCCAAGAGGCTTGCACGACGACGAAGCACACGGTTAATAGGTCCACCCGCTTATTAAGCCTAATTTGGTCCATTCCGGAATTACTGAAGGTATAGGAGTGGTAGAAAATTACCCCCCGCTTAATAAGCCAAAATCGTCCGGTCCCGATGTGGCCTTAATAAGCGGGGACGACCGTATTGGAATTGATATTAAATTGCAAATTTTCGTTTCACACACCCTTGATAGAACGCGAAACTGTTCAAGCTATTTATCTGTGAAAGGAAGTCAATCCAAACTTGTTATACGGGTTGAACTTTGCATGATTTACGATTTGCAAAATTTATCGGTGTCTTTCTGTGTGTCTAAAACAAGTCTTGGGGGGTGTTAATAGCCAGATGTCTTGGAAAACGATATAAATTTATACAAATTATAACTTATTATATTTTCAACAAAGGGTTCAACTTCGGAATCCAAACTTTGAAAATTTTGGGGGGCCATGGCCCCTTTCGCCCCCCTTGGCTACGCCTATGATTCATTTCCACAAGTAGGCTACATTTTAAAAAAATCTGGGTGCCTCAACTGTCTCATTTTCAAAGGATCCGTGATCGTGTTTAGGATACCAAAGTTTATCAGTGGATTTAACAAGGGAAACTGATACTAAAAAAAATAAGCTCCCATATAGCCTACCTCACGAAAATGGCGGGAAAATTGCTATTTGAGACGTTTTTCAAAATGACCGCCATCTTAGAAAACTGATAAAGTTTTATTTCTTGACATGGATGGCCAAAAATGACAATTTAGGTGTCAATTCCCACTAATTTTGATGTCAGAAACACAATGGGATGGCATGATTCAGAGGCCCCTTAGAAAAAGGGAAGGTAATTTGATACATTTTTGTCTGTTAACTAAAAATTACTTGACACAAACTATTGATTTTAGGTTGAAATGAAAGTTTGATCCCTTACACATTTTTTAAAAACATTTTTACTTTTCTATTTTTGTTACTTCTTTTTAATTGAAATGTTAAAAACGTCACTCAAATGGTAGGCCGAAGGAAGGTAAGGCAATTTAATACAGTGAAATTAATACAGAAATCTCCTTTGACAGCAAAGCAATAAATGACAATCTAATATGTGGTTGGCGTGCTTGGGTACAAAGATGACTGTTGAGGTCCATGTGTGCGGTGAAACTTCTTCTGCAGGATGGACATGGGAAGGATGATTGGCTGGAGTTCTTATTCAAGATTCGGGCCTTACGTAGTTCCCGTTTGTTTTTTTTTAACAGCAGATAGCGTGTGGACCTATGAAAGCCTATAGCCTTAAGCTATAATATACAAAGGTGGGCAAAGTTACTTTCAAAAGTAACTAAGTTACAGTTACGGTTACTTGGCCAAAATAGTAACTGAGTTACCGTTACAGTTACCGATTTTAAAAAGTAACTAGTTACCGTTACTAGTTACTAGTTACTTTCAGTTACTCACAAATCTGAACATAAAATTCTGCACCTGGCCAGCTCTGCATGCAAGTCCAGTTTAACCGCAATGTTTGATATATAGTGTTAGAGCCATCCATGCTAACATAACAGCACAAGTACAAAACCAACAATGATTTATTTTAAAAAAATTACTCCCTGGCTTATATGTTTATTTCCTATGAGAAATACCAGCATTTCAAAGTGCTCATCACTTAGGCCTGCCCTTTTGGGCTTTAAAATGTCCTTGCCCAATCGTCGTCGTCGTGTGAGCCTCTGGGGCCGAGGGTTTATCCTTTTACCGCCCCAGATTCACGATGTTCCCGGACTACACTGGAAGGCTACTAAAGAGCAGTTGTCTTTGGTTTCATCATCCATGACACGCAGACCTTCCACTCCGTTAGGTGGCTTGAAGGTGGTACAGTCATTGATAATGTCCGCCCCGATAGTTCAATTGGTTAGCGCGTCACTTCTGAAACGAAGAAGCTTCAAGATCAAGCGGCGCTGGTTCGACTCTCAGCACCCATCCCTGTCTTGGTAGTGTCAGGCTGATGGGGAGTGTGTAGGTGTCGGGGATGAACGAATAAAGTCTGGTGATAAACAAGTGCTGCAATGAAAACAATATTTCCACTGCAGCACTTGACGGAATGGGAGTGTTATGTTTTTAAAACAGTTTTCTCATCGGTCCGCTTGTGAATCTGGATCCGCTTAACTTGGGCTCAAGGCCTGCTTCCAAATAGCCTACTCCTGTAACAGATTCAACGCGCATTGCTTTCTTTTCTTGGTTTTTGCGTAAAGTGGTGCAAAAAGTCTTCCGTGGCTCTACCACCATCCACTTCAATGTCGCTGCTACTCTCCTCGTCAGCAGAGCAGTTTGCTTCTTCAATTGCTTGAAGTATGTTCTGTTTTATTTTGGTCTTCAATTCAGCAGTGTCGATTAATTGTCAGGCATTAAACACAGATAAGTCTAAATTGTGGGTGGAATGCAGTCGCAAGCTGAAAGTCGCTGTCCTCGAACCAATGACCAAATCTGGTTTGTATTGCTTCCACAAGAACATCCACCAACGGCAAGCAAACAGCAATGCTGTTGTTGGTTTTGATGTCAGACAATCTTTTTAAAGACATTGCAAGCGTTACACTAAATGCAATAAATTTCAACTTCTTGAAGGTAACTAACTAACTGACTATATGCATCAAGAAATTGCTTTTAATCGCGGCATGTTTCTTGATGCTTACAGTCAGTTAGTTAGTTACCTTCAAAAAGTTGAAATTTATTGCATTCTTATAAATATTTTCAGGTTCCTGATGAGGGCTTAAGTTAAACCGAAAACGTTTGACTGTTAAACTATTTGTAAATAAGTAAAATATATTGTTATCATGCTCAACCCTGTTGTATTGTTATGTCTTGCCAGTCTTTGATACATATTGATCACCAAAAACAATTAATTTAGCCAAATCAGTTATCAAAAATCGCCAAATCATAAATATGAAGCCAAACGTCTTAAAAAATCGCCAGATTTCTGGATTTTGGCGATAAATTCGCCAATATGGCAACCCTGCTCCACAAGACCACAAAACAAAAGTAGAACCGCGCATGTGCAGTGCTGCGCCGACACAGCTGCTAGAAAAACGCATTATTGCACAAAGCGCAGAAAACACGCACAAAGCAAGACACAAACACGCGCAGAGGAATAAACGGCAAATTTGCAAAAGTAACTTGTAACTGTTGAAAAAGTGCTAAAATAGGAAGTAGTTACCGCACCGCGTTTCGTTACTTTTGGAAAATAGTAACGAAGTTACCGTTACAGTTACTCAAAAAGTAACTAGTTACAGTAACTAGTTACTCTTGTAACTAGTTACTGCCCACCTTTGATAATATAATAGCTGTTTCCCAAAGTAGCAAGTCTAGTTAAATAAGAACAACTTATTTAAATCAATGACAACATTTATTACAGTGACAGAAAAGAATTTAACACAGTGTATCATTTTACCTTTTTCAAAAGAATTTATAAAATTCTGATTTTTGTACGCTTGGATGCACATTGCCAAAAAAACGCAGTATGCTACATGCACTATTATATCAACAAACTGTTAAATGAGTTTGGTTTCATCTTTCTGGATCTTTTCTTCAATTTTCTAGAAGAAAATCATCATGAGCTAAAAATTTTACAGAAGTAGGCTACTATAAAAACACACTTTTCCAATTTTATGCCACAAAACACGAGTTGGCTGCATCATATTTGTACTCATTATTTTCACAGATCTTCCACTTAATGACAATATTTTGTTTTCGACTAATATTTTTGTGGAGCACAAAAAATATTAGTCAAAAATATTGTCGAAAAAATTCACAAGTCTGGTTCATTTGAAACCTATAGAAATTAGAAATTATAGACCAATATTACTTCTATCCCCTATTTCTAAAATACAGTATTTGAAAATTCTTTTTCTACCTTTTTTTAGACCTCTGCTATATTATTATTTATTTGCGTCCGACTCAGACAATCAGACATCAGTGAAGTCCTCCAATTAGGCAGACTGAGATGGCTTGGTCACGTTGAGCGCAGCTCAAGCTGGATCTCACAGGTCAGATGTGTCAACATCGCAGCCAGAGATGGGCAAGATCACCAGTATTGGTGATCTTGAAGATCAAGATCACCAAACTATGTGATCTTGAAGATCAAGATCACCAAACTATGTGATCTTGAAGATCAAGATCATGATCTTGAAGATCAAGATTACTTTCAAGATCACTTTTAGTGTAGGCTACTTGAAAAAAAATGAAGTTTTTGATCAATGATATTGCAAAAAATAATTACTATAAGCAACCTGGGTAAAGGTATTGTAACATCACTTTTGTGAATATAAAAGTTGTGTGAGCGAAATCAAAATTTTCCTATCTGGAAATTTGGTTGTCTGTTGGATTATAGAAACAACATTTAAATTCTCCCTTTGTCTGTAGCGTCCGGAAAAAACAAGTCTATTAACTATCTTAGATTCTGACAGTTTTCAGACTAAAAAGGAGTCTATGCCTCCTTTAGTCATATAGTGGCGCCCATATTTTGAAATAGTGTTATTTTTAACTTTCAACGCATCGAAAATAGCCTGTGTTGTCGGATTCCTTCCAGTTGATTAATTATTGTGAGATTACATCTGTGTATACGTTGGCATAGCACAGTTTGACGTTGATTCTATGCTAAATGGGTTCGCTTGTTTGTAAACGTATTCCTTTGTGTCAATTTCTTAAAAATTCGTTGTATTGTGAAATACTCAGCATTAACGTCAACGAACGGCCTTTTTATGCAACTGTAACGTTTTTACATTCAGCATCAGGAATAGCCTTTTTCCTAATTCATGGCTTTAAATAGAAGAACTTTGCGTTATTTCTCTAATTCAGCAATAATAGCTCAGCTACGCGAACATTCCTTTGTGTCAATTTCACACGTATTAATGGATAGAATTGTTTAGCAGTTTAGAAATAGATTACTGTATTTGTTAACTGAGCTATTGAAATGAACTCCTGATCGTAATTTAAGAAAGGTTATATTAGACTTTCTGGAGTATTTGTTAACTATAATTCTATTCTATTTAGTCGTGATATAATGCTTAGGCGTATCACCTTGTAAATGCATTCTGGAAAAGGGGTTGTCAACAACCGGTAAATATGATTTTCATTTTATTCATAGTTTGTCTCATTTGTTAACCAGCCGTACATCTCTTATGAAGTTTAACATACCAAACGTATGATGTCTACTTGTATATTGTGGTAACTGTTTATTATTATTATACGTTTTCGTATTCGTAAAGTCACGGTTATTTTCCCCAGAGAAAAACCGCGACCTGACGAGGACAAATCGAGTGCTTCGAAGACAATTGCGCGTTTTTCCAACATAGAACAATCATCCCAGCTTGTTGGTGGTATGCGAGCAGACAAGTTCAAGTGGAATCACCTCAGTGTAGATCAGGTGTTTTAACATCAGACAACCCGCACCGCTATACGATCTTACAGGTATATAGTTGGTATTGCTAACTTTTACTTTTAACTACTCTATCACTGGCCTAAGAATTGTAATAAGTTAGTGACTGTTGCTATTAGGCCTATCAATTGCTGACGTAGTTTGCGTAGAACCGCAACGTCACACCCAAGGCCGAGGTTAATTACAGTACGGTAGTACTGAAAAAGTCGCAAAATTTGCAATTAGTTTTATACTTTTTGTTTATAATAAATAAATAAAAACAAACTTTGAACTGCATCATTTTTTACCAAATTTTTGTCTGGTTCATGTGAAAGTTATTATTCGTGTTACTAAGTAGTTTTAACTTTCACTGTGTTATGTCAACGTTTATTGCACCATTTACCCACCTGGCAACCTTGATACTGTTGTCTGCTATCAAAAATTCAAAATGTTCAGAGGTCTGCAGTCAAATAAACCGCTCCACAGGGGCGGCTCGCTAGTGTGTGCTGCGGTGCTGCAGCACTCCCATAAAAGTTTTCACAAAAAGTTTCTCAAATATCTTAGCGTTTATTCTGCCCAAAATGAAACCTTGATGACGTCATGAACAGCGTAGCTTCTGATTGGTTCGTGGTTTATTAGAAATCTGCTTGTTAAAGTGCCTACCGTTTTGAAACAGCACATGAGCATAACGTCGTAGAGGCATGGATCGTGACCTCGTAGAGCCGCGTGTTTTCTTGAATTGTCTGTACAAACGAATTGCAAAGCGATGTGCTGTCTTCTGGACAGCTCGGGCAGAACGAGAAAAAAGGAAAAAAGACACAGAGTGAAAAGTCGATGCACTGTGTCTGGCTTCGTGGTGACGTCAAAAGTAGTTTACGACGCAATAGCGACACCAGTGTGAATCCACCATTACGCTGTGAAATTACGCATTGTTAAATATTACGCAATAAACCAATTAGTAGTTTACATTTTCGCTGATTAGTATTAGGGTAGTTTTAGTTAAAGAAAAACGCAAATACGGAGGCACTAGAAAAACTGATACTTTTTAGGATAGGTCTACTGTACTTCCCATCCGTGGAAAAAAACTACTTAAATTTAATATGTCATGCAACAAGCAACGTATCTACATCCAAAATGTAAAGTGACATAGGCCACGGGAGAATTTTTTGTCGAGTAGGTAATGAAAAAAACCAAGCATTTTCTCTTTTATCATTAAGAACGTGTGATTCACATATGTTTGTTGATCGTCCCCTTCAAAATATTACACATTTGCAAAACCTATAAGCCAAGTTTTACCTTAAACTTGTATCACAATTTAGAGCTAAAATATGCTCAGAATGCACCAAATCAATGTAATTTTCTGAAGGAGACCCCCCGCTGTTGTAGGCTATTCGCCTTCGGCAGACACGCCGTCGAGCGAAGCCCGGCCGCAGCACCTCCATTTCTGGGACTCACCAGCCGCCACTGCCGCTACATACTCAAACCTTAAACAAGTCTTGGTCTGGTTGATTTGCTGCAATAAACCACTTTACATGACCAAAGTCGGCTAGAGTCCAAATTTTTTAACACCGCCATTCTAGAGTTTTGAAACATCTAAAATTGAGTCAAAGAAAGCAAACATTTCTTTAAAATTCACACATGGAAATTGTGAACAAAGTTAAATCATTTTTTATTATACGTCAACATAGGCGTAGCCAGGGGGGGCGAACGGGGCCATGGCCCCCCCCCCAAATTTTCAAAGTTTGGATTCCGAAGTTGAACCCTTTGTTGAAAATATAATATAATTTGTATAAATTTATATTGTTTTCCAAGATATCTGGCTATTAACACCCCCCAGGACTTGTTTTAGACACACAAAAAGACACTAATAAATTTTGCAAATCGTAAATCATGCAAAGTTTACGCGATTTACGCTTCTTTTAACTAATCTGTGGAAGCAATTTCAGAATCGCTTACTCTGTAGGGTTTTTGTGTAGCTGAGTTTTTTGTGTTCTCTAATTTTAGCCGCAGTTTTTGCCCGTTTGTGTGTAGATAAGAGCTACCTTTAATAAGTTAATAGCTGTTTATCTGCTAATAAGTTTCATACAAATATTACCCTGAAAGTGTTTCCAGAAAGCGTTATAATCCATTATTTAAGTGCAATTTTGCAAAAATTTTCCGGGGGAGCATGCCCCCGGACCCCCCTAGAATACGCGTGCCTTCGGCACGCTCTAACCCCCACCAGCTTTATTGCTTCCCTTGATTAACCCACCAGGATGCGCCACTGCACATCAGGTGGTGATGTCTTAAATCAAACATTTTGTCGTTCTCTTCAATTCATCAAATATTTGGCCCCCCCCAAAATTTTTTTCTGGCTACGCCACTGTACGTCAACATAAAGTACACGGAAGTTGACTTCTTTATTATGACCAACACAGAAAACTTTTTCAATTTTGAAATGGCAACACTGATCAGATTAAATGGAGACTTTAAAATTAAATCGTCTTTTGTTGGACACATATCATATTAACAGTGGTTATCATATTAAAATGCCTCTATCTAGTAAGTAAATTTCAATTTTAAAGTGATCTTGATCTTATTGTTCTTCAAGATCAAGATCACACAAAAAAAGTGATCTTAGATCAAGATCAAGATCACCAAAAAAAGTGATCTTCAAGATCACGATCTTGATCTTCAAGATCACTTGTGATCTTCAAGTTCAAGATCACGCCCATCTCTGATCGCAGCACAGCGGGGTCAAGGTAGACCAAAACTTTCTTGGGAAGAACTTGTAAAACGTGACCTTGTAGCCTTGAACATGGACTCTGCCAACCCAATAAATTGCGAAGTGTGGAGGGGAAGACTTCGTTCTCGACAGACAGACCACACCCTCGACACGAAGATTAATTCATGGCCTGTATAATCAAAATTGGTTGGTGATGATGATGATGAAAGCTGTCCATATCCAAAACACAATAATGCACAAAGGACACAGTGAGCCACTTTGGATGTCATTGGTCACAGCGGTAAACCATAATCTCTTCGTGGGAAAATTGTAACATAAGATTCCCAGATCCGTTCGTCTGTATGTAATGACCGAAAAGAAACACTCTTCAGGAAACGTCTATTCAAGAATTGTATTTCTGTAAAAATAGCCTCAAAGCTGTCAAAAATGGAGTGCAACGCGATACACCACTAAAAACTTGTCACTACAGAACAGATTACTTGGATAAAAGACGGAAATTTTCGTCCAGCTGACAAGCACTAAGCAAAACAGTTAAACATGCGACCAACCTCTTCAAGCAACAATTTTAAAATGACTAGAATAATTTGCGATATCTCAAACTCACGTAAACAGTAACTGTGACGCAATAATGAAAGACATTGTCACGCAATTCTAACAGGTGTTCAAAGGTGGTGATCCAATGTTTCATGTTTAAACAGGTTTGACACAAGTCTTACGAACGATGGTGCAATTTTGGCTCATTTTTAGGAAAAATTCCATGACATAATACGCTAAGATTCAGTAGACCTGAACGGTTTTTATATGACGTTTGATTAGGTGAACAATTGTCTGGAACATAACGGCCCCTAGTTATGACAGTCTGACATGGCATAACTAAAAAAGAATTGACGACAATTGTGAGCTAATGAATAAAAACACATGATACACAAAATTGGTACCATAGGTACACGCTAAAATGACGCTATGTACAATGGTTGCGATAATAACCGACTGTTCTGGGCTCAGACAAGTGTCGGCCACCGCAGACAAAACCAGGCTCAAACCCTAACACTTAGATGTTCTTTACGGGGGCGAGGCACGAAATATCCCTCAACACATAGTCTACTTTCACTTTCCCCGTACTCTCATCATAGTTGCAGACGGCAACTTTAGCTCCACGAACCACAGGCTTCCCTTTCCTAATTTGTGGAACTACCTCATGCACCCTCCCAAGTTGATACTTCCCACGTTTACCAATGTCTTGAAGAGAACCCACCACTACAAGTTGACCAGGCTCCAAATTGTCGGCCATTTTTAACCATTTTTTCCGGCCCTGAAGCCCTGGCAAGTAAAAATCGATCCATTTACTCCAAAACTGCTGAGAAAGTGACAAATTGAACCAATAATCCCTTCTTAGTTGGTCACGATCATGTGGTTGCCCAACAGCACAGTATGGGTCTAAGTATGGGGTCAAAAGTGAGGCAGGGGTGATGACAGTAAAATCCCTAGGGTCGTCACTCAAACGTACCAAAGGGCGTTCGTTCACGATCCTAACGGCACTGCCTGTGTACGTAAGCAGTTCAATAAAATTGGGCTTACGAATTCAAGAGTCCAAAATGTGAAAAAAGTACTTGGTCATATCGGCCACGAAACCAAATCTACTCAGCCGAAATCTAGCCAAGAGATCTGCCAGAGGGTTTAACAAATTAGGACACGAAAACATTACATCATTAACACAAGTTCCTCGAAATTCAGACTTGCCATCGTAAACAATACGCTTTTTTAATTGTGACGTCACAAAGTATGGTAAATACCATTCAAATTCCTTTACATTTTCTGCTTCACCAGCACGCTCAATATAGCCATTAGATTTAAGATCCTTCATGGTGTCAGTAAGGAAATCACGAAGTTCAGGTTGTTTTAAAGCCTTCTTCCTTAAAGCAGCAGCTCTATCTGACGCCAACACAAAATTGTTAGGTAGATCAATATCTTCCTTCAACGGAACAGGCATCTCAAATCGACCATCTTTCAACTCAATATTCGGTTCAACAAGTTCTCTAGCCAAAATATCATTGCGAGACAATTCACAGGTTTCATTTTGCAAAGTCAAATGCTGAATGACTTTATTCAGGTCTGCTATTTCCATATCACGAGACTCAATTTTACGCAGAAAGCCAGAGATGACATCCGACTCTGAAGACGTCTGCACTCTGCACACTTTAGCAACGCTTTCAACTAAGGGTGACTTACCACCACAAGCCAACCAACCGAGAGGAGTGAGTAAAGCATGCGGTTCACTACGATTCTCACCAACACGTTCTTCTTTTGCCCACATCAAATAAGCGTTGTCGTTGCCAATCAGCACATCTACAGTACTACAATTATTCAAATGAAACATATTCACGTCATGAAAATGACGGAAACCACTTAAATCTTGTTTATGAGGTAAAGTTTTAACATCGTCAGCCCAAGCTGGGTTAACCACCGAGGTTATATCACAAAACAGTTCATCTGTCTCTAACGACTGGATGTTGAGTTTGACAAGGTTAGCACAAGTAGGTTTCTGACCAGCCAGGGTATCCATTTTAAACGACGCTTTATCGTACGGTTTAAGACCAAGTTCGCACACCAAATCACTCGAAACAAACGTCAACTGCGAACCAGGATCATGCTGACAATACACCAACTTCGATTTACCCGTCATTGGATTCAAAACACAAGCAGCAGTAATGCGATTAAAAGCTGCTTTAACATTTCCAATCTTAACATTACGCACAGGAACTCTGGCACCAGCATCATCTTTGCCAATCGAATCCAGAGAATCACGTGACGTCACATAAAAATCATGCAGAAGAAAATAGTGTTTCCTATCGTTGTTAGGCCCACACTTACGACAGTTGTTTGCATGAACGCAATCCCTAACCATATGCTGGCGCAAACAATTCAAGCATTTGCCAGCTTTTACAATAACATCTCTCCGACCTTTAGGTGTCAAGCGCAAAAATTCTTTACAGTTAGACAAAAAATGATATTCATAACTCGACCACGTGACGAACAACAAATGCATGCCGGTAGGTTTTTACGTCTGGCTTTACCACCGCGCGGTGCGCCAACAGCAGTCGAGTACTGCGAACTCCCTGACATCACATTATCATGGGGTTTTACCGACGTCTGCCTAACCGGACATGAAGGCAATTTTCCTTTGCCAAACTTTTTAAAATGCTTCGACTCACCAGAATCGCCCATTAGCATAATGCTAAAATCAGTCGACTTGCGCGTTTCCTCCCGTACTACAAATTCAAACAAACTCTGAAAAGTAGGCTCATCAGTACCACCATACTGATCACCTAAAAAGTCAAGATAACGCTGCTTAGCGTCAAACGGGAGTCGCTTAGCCAAATCCAAAACAAAACGTCCTTCCAATTTTTCACGCTGACCATAAGCTTGCGCATAAAGCAGACACTGCGACAATTCATCTTTAAACTCTTTCAAATCACTGGAAAAGATCGAAGTCAATTTGCTACCATAGCGATACTTTCTAATTTCCGGTTCGGCGAAAAGACCTCCACGAACCCCAAAACGCTGGGACAAGCGAGCTAACGACATTTCTATCCTGTCTTCTTCTGACAAGCCAGGAGTGTCAGAAACCAAATTAGCAATCGTTTGCGCAGCTGTTCTAACACAAGCTGCTTGTAACAAAGTCAAACGAGTTCCTTTAAAGGGCGAAGCTGCCATTAAGGCCGTAACACGATTTTTAAAGAAGATAAATGGCATATTATTACCATCGTAACCAATCAAGGCCGCCTTATCGAAAAACGTCCTACTATTTTGGTATTCAAAAAAGCAATCCTGTTGTTGAGAACTCGATTTAGCGGGAGAAGACAAGCTATATCCCTTAAGGGGCTGAGGGGGCTCAGTCACATGCACAGCCCGATCACGATCCTCACACACGTTAAAATCAGGAGACGCGATATGCCTCTCACAACCACCCAAATTACGTGTAGCTGGGCGATCAAAAACTAGCGGCGCAGAAAACTGTGAAGAGGGCAAAACATTACTTCTGATAACGGCCCCGTGACCTGTACGGTCTGGGGGAGGAGTTAGGTTATAATTCACAGGCCTTGGCTCTACAGCCTTCGGAAGACCCTTAGCCGCGGCCCCAAGACCTCCTGAAACAGCTTGAAAAGATGTGGATTGTACTGGTCCACTTACGGATCGAACAGGTGTCTGGAAAAGGTTATGTAAATTTAACCGCGATTGATGTTCACTTCTGGAATGCCTAGAAGAGCCCTTCTTGGAGCTACGCCGGGAGCCCACATCTGATCGATATTCAGCCAAAGCTACCTCTTTACGTTGTTCAGCCCTCAACTGTGCGTCTTTGAGTGCAAACTCAGCAGCTCTCGCGGCGGCCTCAGTAGCTCTTGCTTCGGTCTCAGCTTTCGCGACGGCCTCTGCTCGTACGGCTTCAGCTCGTATGGCTTCAGCTCTCGCGGTGGCCTCAGCAGCTCTCGCTTCAGCCTCAGCTCTCGCGACGGCCTCTGCTCGTACGGCCTCAGCTCGTATAGCCTCAGCAGCTCTCGCTTCGGCCTCGGCTTGTATCTGGAGCTCCTCTCGTCTTAGCTGCAGGTTAATTTGTGCAACTATCCGTGACGAGCTCTCAGACATCCTAGTGCTTACATTTGAAGCGCTATCCTCAGGATGTATGTCAGCGTCCAACATATCTGAGAACTCTCTTACTTTTTCTTCGAAGTTATTTTTTAACGAGTTAAATTCAGGATCTCCCCTATCACGAAGTTCTGCCAAGATTGCAGAGTTAAAAATTTTACTCAAAAGAGCATGGAAATGCCGTAAATACTCTTCCAAAGTAGAGAACTTAGATCTAAAAATTAACAGTTCCTGCTTATCACTCAAAGAACCTAGGGCTACAGAAAGTTCCCCAATTTCAGTCAAAATATCCCTTCTAAGATGCCGGGCCTCTCGAACTGACTTAGCCTCATCGTTACTGGGTCCCTCCCCAGAATGGCCTGCCCGACCGCAAAGAACATCATTAGGCTTAAACTCAGTCGAGTCTACGGCGGTCGAGTCCCTGTCGCCACCGAGTGTAGACATATTAAATGTTGGGGCTAAATTTAACAATTAAAAAATTGACACAAACACACAAAAATATTACAGTAGTTATAAAAAACTTAACTGCAATGACTGTAAAAATATAAAAAGGAATTTAAATGCACAATACCGTAGTTGTACGGGTATATGAAGTCCTAAAGTTCCACAAAACTTGCTTGGATTCTTCGACTTGAATCTTCAAGCACAGATCGATTGTCTTTAATCTTTTATCTTGCCAATGAATGTCAATGTAGTTTTTTCTTCAGAACCGACAAAGAAACGCCTTTAATTTTTAGCTTGAAGTTCTTCAGTACCAACTGAAAAGAAATGTCTTTAATTTTCTTTTGCTTCTGTAGACTACCAACCAACAAGATCTTCTTTTATTACTTATGTGCTTCTAAGTTCCAACTGACAACAACGTCTTTATTATTTTGCTTCAGTACCAAACACTAGACAGAGTAACGTCTTTTATTATTTATGCTGCCTGTGCTTCCGTACAAACACCAGCTAGAGTAACGTCTTTTATTTTTTATGGTCACAGCGGTAAACCATAATCTCTTCGTGGGAAAATTGTAACATAAGATTCCCAGATCCGTTCGTCTGTATGTAATGACCGAAAAGAAACACTCTTCAGGAAACGTCTATTCAAGAATTGTATTTCTGTAAAAATAGCCTCAAAGCTGTCGAAAATGGAGTGCAACGCGATACACCACTAAAAACTTGTCACTACAGAACAGATTATTTGGATAAAAGACGGAAATTTTCGTCCAGCTGACAAGTACTAAGCAAAACAGTTAAACATGCGACCAACCTCTTCAAGCAACAATTTTAAAATGACTAGAATAATTTGCGATATCTCAAACTCACGTAAACAGTAACTGTGACGCAATAATGAAAGACATTGTCACGCAATTCTAACAGGTGTTCAAAGGTGGTGATCCAATGTTTCATGTTTAAACAGGTTTGACACAAGTCTTACGAACGATGGTGCAATTTTGGCTCATTTTTAGGAAAAATTCCATGACATAATACGCTAAGATTCAGTAGACCTGAACGGTTTTTATATGACGTTTGATTAGGTGAACAATTGTCTGGAACAGTCATCAGTTTAAGAGCTCACTTAAGCTATCTAACTTACTGTTACAAAGTAACGTACAATGAGCGTTGGAAGAGTTGAAAGTAGTCAGAACGATAAAAACAATCAGATGACATCAGGTCTGATATAAAACGATTTGAGGAGTGTATGCAACTGTTGCAACCAAACTGTTGAAACTTTGCAACCAAGCCGATTATATAGCTGCTTGACCACGCCAGTATTGCAAAAAAAACAAGCATTTTTTTCATTTTAAATTAAAAAGTAGCGGGTAGCGGAGTGCGACTGAAAATAAGTAGCGCCTCTCCCGCTACCGCTACTTTGGAAAAATATAGCGCCGCTACTGCAGCCGCTACTCCAACTAAAAAGTAGCGCCGCTACCGCTACTTTTACCAAAAAAGTAGCGCTGCTAGTAGCGCCGCTACAAAAGTAGCGCGCTACTGCCCACCTCTGGCTATCCTACCATTTTCCTAGGACACACACCACCGCGTAGGAAACCTACCCACGCGGTCAGCGAAGCCTGCATGCACTGATGAGACATGGTTGCGGTTTTTTTTGGTTGACTTTTTTTTATGCGACCGTCTGCAGAGACCTACTACATGTTAAAGACTTTTTTTTGGGTCCATCAGGCCAAAGCTCCATCTCCTTGCCACGCCAAATCATTAATGTCCGTTGAACAACACAGCGAGACTTTAATAGAGTCGTTCAGTTGTATTTATTTCTGACCATCACAGCGAAAACAATACACGTCAACATAGCAAAGGTCTAGAAAAAGGTACAAAAAGCGGATGTTAAAATGGAACGTGCTTGAGACCGAAATAAAAAAGAAAATTGGCACAGTTGCAACACCGTCAGAAAAATTTTAGATAAAAGAGAAATAAAAAAAATTTACAAAAATAAATAAAAACAACATGTATCCAGGCTATGTTCATACATCTTTTAGGAATTTGGAATGGAATTGAAAAGAAAACGGAAATCGATCACGTGTGCAGCACAAGCCAATACGCATGCGCGCGAAATTACGTATGAGCGTATGCGCGCGAAATTACGTATGAGCGTCGGGTGAACGCCTGAGCGCATTAAGGTCTTGCTCGAGTAAACAACGTCTTGCTTGAGTGGTGCTTGTAAGAATAGCTTCAGAGGCTATTTTTACAATATGTTGTAAGAATAGCCACTTCGTAATAAAAATAATGGTGTTGCAAGCACAGTAGTGCTTTTTCACCTTCATGATAAGTTACGTAGCAATATTAAATAATACAATTTGGGTAGAGAGGTAACTCTTTTAAACCATAAACAGGCATAACTAAGCAACAACACTACATTTAACATTATAAAAACAAAAAACAACAAGCGAACGTTTTCGGCTAGTCATATAGCCCTTTTCAAGCCTATAAGAAAAATACATTATTGAAAGAAATGCTAAAGAATCATATAGTATCACAGCAAAAATATGGTTTATAATATTAAATAAAAAAAAAAAACGAAATAGAATACCAACAAGGAAGTCATAAACAAGAGAAAAAACACCAAGAAAAATGAGTCAATACTACCTAGACTCCTAGAGCACACATATTATCTTATAAAGGCGCAGCATAACACTAAAAATCAAACAAAAAACACCTGGGGCTGGAGACTGACACTGGTCATATAAGATAGAATATAACTGTCAGTTAGAGATAGGTATACAATCAGGGCCGGATTTACCAATAGGCTAGGCAGGCTGAAGCCTAGGGCCTCAACGTCCAGGGGCCTCGAAATTCGATTTCAAAGTTTGTAATTCTTTTAAAAACTTGACAAGTTTAAACCCTACCTAAAGTGCCTATATGTATCAAGCTTTTCAGAGTAGAAAATTCTATACACAAGTTGCAAACAGTCATTATTACGTCGTTACTCGTTTGCATCATCATAAAGGCAATTATTGCGCGCTTTCTGCTGGAGCCTGGAAGCTTCTATGTTAAAGTGCCGCAGTCTTCTCTGCAAAAAACAGTATGAAATAATCTAGTGGTTTTCTTGGAGAATCTAGTGTTTTTTTTTTAATTTTGAGACTGGCAGCATCAACTTTCCTTCTGTTGTTAACGAAGAAGATTTTGATGATTTGCAAGAAGAATAGGGAGCTTTGCCTCAAGCGTGCAATGCTCTGCATGATAGTGATAACCTTAGCCTACCAGAGTTTTGGCTAAAACTAAAAATGGACAACCAAGGTTTAAAACTTTTAAAGGAAGCGTATCCGGAAGATGTTGACCCGAGTCCCGAAACTTACTGATGAACTTCTATGTGCAAGGAAAAAATTAACACTGCCTTTCAATATGTGGAAGCAATATTAAGACTGTTTCTAAGCTTAATGGTCACTAACTGCTCAGGAGAGAGATTTTTCTCAAGGCTCAAAAGCATCAAAAATAAACTGAGATCGACAATGTCTCAAGTTGCATGATTTTGCTTTGACGAAAGCTAGAAAAAAAATTTGGTAGCCTAGTCTTACTCTATTTGATGGCTGTAACTATTTCTTATGTCCTCGTAAACAGTGGCGTAGCCAGGGGGGGGGGGAGGTTGGGGGTTTCAACCCCCCTTTGGCACGCGTGTAACGTCACGATTTTGAGAATGATGCTTTATGTCTCTAAAACAAAGTTTGCCTAATTTTAGAGATGTACCGATACCAATATTTTGGCCGATACCGATATTTTGGCCGATACTTTACTTTAGTTTAGTGTTACAAATAGAAGCAATTTTGGTATTTGCAAGGAATTGTATCAAATGCTAAGTTTGACTTTTTTTTTAAAGGTCCCATACTCAGATACTGAGCTTTGGGGAATGAGAAGATATAAGGTTCTCATTATACTAAGCCTTCTGCACTAAGGAGAGTAGGGTGGCCAGTTCCTCTCTCTCGGCCGCCTTTACTTCAGCAACTATGCACACCCAATTTATTACACCCTGGGTATAGGTGAGCGGTGTTTATCAACAACCAGCTGAAGCCGGGAGTCGAACCAGGTTTGCATAATTGGAAAGCCAACGCCTTATCCGTTGCACCATCCCACCGCCAAGTTTGACCTTATTTGCATATAGAACTATTAAAAAAAGGCAGTGGCTATTTGACCGGCGCCGGTCTTTGAATCTGAAACACTATTTGACCGTCATTACGTCATTGTCCAGTCACTTTTTTTCTTTTTCTCTTTCAAAGCAAAAGATGAGAAGCGCGCATATAAGTTCTGAATCCAACCATTTTATTCAACTCGTCATGTGGCGCGTGTGGTACGTCGCCGCTTCCTATTCTAGAGGGACTGAGTTCGATACTACCCAGAAGCGTTCTTTTTTTTAACTAAATTTTGACCCAAAGTGCATTTTGTTGAGAGCAAAAATGTATTGCTTCGTTCGGCAAACACGGTCACATCAATTAATCATTTTATTTTTCGTCATTAACGCGTCCGGGACGAAAAAGATACTAACTACAAAAATCAATACATATAGACCTCCCAGCACGTTAATGAACGGGAAGACGTGGCAAAACCTTGAAAAGTTTAAAACGTGCCTGAATTGAAAAATTATGTAGGCTATTTACCGTATCAGTAGTTAGCACGGCCACAATCGGAAAATTACCCAGAGAAATTCTCAAATTCCAGCAAATTAAAAAAACTCTAACTTTATTACTCACATTTGAAAAGACATAAAAAATAATTAAAAACTGACTAAAAAATGCACTTCGTGTCAAAATTTAGTTAAAAAAATAAAATAAAAAAAAAGAACGCTTCCGGGTAGTATCGAACTCAGTCCCTCTAGAGTCGGAGGCGGCAACGTATCGCATGCGCCACGTTACGAGTTGAGTAAGATGGTTGGATTTAGAACTTATATGCGCTTCTCGTCTTTTGCTTGCTTTGAAAGAGAAAAAGAAAAAAGTGACTGTATAGTGACGTCATGACCGGTCAAATAGTGTTTCAGATTCAAAGACCGGCGCCGGTCAAATAGCCACTGCCTTAAAAAAAGCCTTGAATTGTCATAGTTTATTAAAGATTCAAAAATTCAATCTCAACCGCATTGTTGTGTCATAATAGTAGGTTTTGGTAATGAAAGGCCACCGTAATTGAGGACTAGGGTATAAGGGAAGAAACATTACATCATAATTGGGGTTTCTGAAACATTAATATTTTAGGGTTTACTCTCCAAATAGGCTATCATAATTCATAATAAGATGTAAACCAAGTCATTTGTGTAGTCGAACAAAAACTATTAGACAAATAATGTGCAATGTTGTTTGGTTGAGAAGCTTTTGCCGGGCCAAGACTACCCAGGTAGCAAAAACGTATAATTTTGCATCTTTTTTATATTACTAAACGTTTAAAAAAACCATGTAACTTGGTTGCTTTTATAGTAAGCTGGTTCTATCAGCTTGTGATTTAATATTGTTATTATTATTATTAAGCTTAAACAATGTCATGGCAAGTACGCTGTGCAACGAACTCCCATAGTTCGGAATGGCCCGTTTCGGCGAGTCCGATTCGGCGAGTCCGATTCGACTAGTCCGATTCGGCGAGTTCCCTATTCGGCGAGAGGGTCAAATCATTATAATTCAACAAGGGGTGTAACCCAATGTTTCAAAAACTCATGAATTTTTGATATAAGGTGCACTTAAATGAGCTAAATCTGATAAAAGAAATTTCAGTGAAATCCATCGAGAAATGGCGGAGCTACACTAATTTAATTGCACCACTAGAGGCGCTGTGTGCGATAAGGTAAAAATACAAATATTGATAAAATTTGCTGTTCTGATGCTAGGAATGTGGCGAAAACTGGTGATGTACCATTTTTGGGGGTGTAGAATTCAAAAATGAGGTCAAATTCAGCAAAAAAGACTTGGAAATGGGTCAAAACTGGGATTTTATTTTCAAAAGTGACCCATTTCAAGCGCGTGCCCTCCGAAAAGGGGATGATGTTTCGAAAAAATAAAAATAGAAAAATGACCTTCGGGAATCAAGAAATCATGTCCAATATTCAAAATAGGTGCCCCAATGCATTGAAAAAAACTTGTAAAAACTGTTTGAAAAATTGTAAAAACTTTTCATGTTTGAATTTGATCACTAAATTACAGTATTTTGTGCTATTTCAGAGTTTTTTTTTATTGCAATTTGAAATTTGTCTATGAAACGCATTGGGGCACCTATTTTGAATATTGGACATGATACCTTGATTCCCGAAGGTCATTTTCCTATTTTTATTTTTTCGAAACATCGTCCCCTTTTCGGAGGGCACGCGCTTGAAATGGGTCACTTTTGAAAATAAAATCCCAGTTTTGACCCATTTGCAAGTCTGTTTTGCTTAATTTGACCTCATTTTTTAATTCTACACCCCCAAAAATGGTACATTACCAGTTTTCGCCACATTCCTAGCATTAGAACTACAAATTTTATCAATATTTGTATTTTTACCTTATCGCGCACAGCGCCTCTAGTGGTACAATCAAATCAGTGTAGCTTCGCCATTTCTCGATGGATTTCACTGAAATTTCTTTTATCAGATTTAGCTCATTCAAGTGCACCTTATATCAAAAATTCATGAGTTTTTGAGACATTGGGTTACAAATTGCAATTTTCTTGTTGAAGTATAATGATTTGACCCGAGAGCCTTTTTCGGCGAGTGCCCTATTCGGCGAGTTTTTGAAATTTTTAAAAGGAAATTATCGGGTAGCCTACCGTAGCCTAATTGCAATTGCCGTTTTTACATCGTTTTAACGTCGCTAAACGTTGAAATCGTGCAGAAAGGAATAAAAATAAAATGTTTGAACTATTAAATTAAAATTCGTCATGTCAGTTCAGTTATTTTTATTTTTGACCATCATATCAAAAACAATGCACGTCAACATAGCAAAGGTAGAAGCGACAATTCACGTCAACATAGCAAAGGTGTAGAAAAAGGTAGAAGCGACAAAACGCGAACGTTAAAACGTGCTTGTGACCGAAGTAAGTTATTGAGTTGAAAGAAATTTGGCAAGGTTGCATCACCTTCAGAAAAATTTAAGATATGAAGGAAAAATAAAACAAAGAAAATGTTACAAAAAAAATAATGTTTATGTCTATAAGTTAGTACTTTTGAATAGTTAAAATCATAGGCGCCTAACTATTTTTTTGGCCGTGGGGGGCGAAAGCGTGTTTCATCAGCAGTAACGTAAATTCAGCGAAATGTCACGCAGATGGATGACGTAATTATGTCGTCACACTAGGATTGCTTTTATTGCCACACTCGGAGTTATCGCTACGTTCGACCTACCGTCAATTATTATAAACAAAGCTCGACCAAAACACATGCTATGCGTCTGAGTTGGCTAGCGGTTGATGGACTGCGACTCTTTGAGCTAAGCGCAACAAAGTTTAGCAACGAACTAGATTTATTAGCATGAAACAAGAGACGAAAAGGTTTACTAAAAGGTATACTGTAAATGGAATGAAAATACTAACTTGATCATATGCTTGAAAATATATATACCTGTTGAAAGCAAAATCATTCATGTTTACATCAATTCAACAGCACGTCACCTTTAATAAATTTAAAAGTTGCTGACATCCATAAACAGCCCTTGAAAAATAGTTACAGAGAGACGTTTGATTAAGTTTTCGACTTGACATTGCTCCCTTTTCACTACAATATCGCAACTTATGGCTGACCAGCTTTCAAGTTTCAATTCGCTGTAATACGCCCGTTTTCGTGTTGCAGATGAAACAAAAGATGCGCATATTCCCCGCCTTTGATCGGGTTTCTATGGCAACGGACGTGTGTGCGCCATGCAGTTTGCGCGAGTCCGTTGTTGTGTTGATTATGCCGTGTGTGCGACTGTGGGCAGTGCGGTTTGTACCAGCCCTTGTTACGTTGGTTAGTGGTAACCTCGGGCCGAGACTTTAAGTTCATTTTCACAGCAAGTGATTCACTGCCGCGACAATTCTCTGCAGAGGTTTCGACTTTCGAAAGCGACAGCAAGGCTGTTTGCAAGCGCATTAAGTTAAACGCACGCTGCGTCAACGTAGCAAATTATGTTGTTTTTGGGTGCATTCAACATCTGATGACATTGAATCGACGCAAAATGGTAGATTTTTGCTATGTCACAGGCAGCAAAATCAGTCATTTTTACATTGATTCAACGTCTGCAGACGTTAAATCAACGTAAAAATGACAGATTTTTTTGTCTGGGGTGGGATTGTAGCATCGCTGCTCGTTCTAGTGATTATTTACTGCGAAGCTGTTGCGGTCTGCATTTAAAAATGTTTTCCTATTGTGAGTGTTTACTTGGTCAAATGGTTTAAGGTTTAGACTTGAAAAAAAACTATTGATTTATTTTGTTAATGATTGCTTTCTGTGTTAGGTTGATCGCCCATTTGAGGAAGTGTCATAGTACCTGATCACCTTTACCAGTTAGTTTTTCTCACTGCTGATCGCTAGTTCATCTATTTTTTTATGTATCAATGCCGCATAAAAAGTTGCTCCCACGCGGAAATATGCGTGGGGGCCTGGCCCCCACGGCTTAGGCGCCTATGGTTAAAATGATTAGTTTGGATCAACAAATGTGTGACCTACACTCCTACAGCTTAGATTGAAAGGAAATTATCGGGTAGGCTACCGTAGCCTAGTTATCCCGACTAGCAAAAATTTGTTCCAAGAACCCAGTTAGCCTAACAGTTCATTTTTACATTGTAGTAACAGAATGAAAAGGCTAACCAAATGTGTGGCCTATCGTTTTAACGTCGCTAAACGTTGAAATCGTGTAGAAAAGGGTGCTTTTGCTGACTAGGATACGTTGAAACTGAGAAACATTCACAGAAGCCCTACGATACGTTGCATTTTTAAGATAATGTATTCAGACGTTGAATCAATGTACAAATGAAATGTTATGCTAAATGGGTTCTTGGAACAAATCGTAGGGCTTCTGTGAATGTTTCTCAGTTTCAAAGTATCCTAGTCAGCAAAAGCTCCCTTTTCTACACGATTTCAATGTTTAGTGACGTTAACACGATAGGCCACACATTTGTTTAGCCTTTTCATTCTGTTACTACAATGTAAAAATGAACTGTGTTCTTGGAACAATTTTTTGCTGGTCAGGATAACTAGGCTAAGGTACCCGATAATTTCCTTTCAATCCAAGCTGTAGGCCACACATTTGTTGGTCCAAACTAATCATTTTAACTATTCAAAAGTACTAACTTATAGACATAAACATGATCTATTTTATTTTTTTTTTGTAACATTTTCTTTGTTTTATTTTTCCTTCATATCTTAAATTTTTCTGAAAGTGTTGCGACCGTGCCAAATGTCTTTCAACTCAATAACTTACTTCGGTCACAAGCACGTTTTAACGTTCGCGTTTTGTCGTTTCTACCTGTTTCTACACCTTTGCTATGTTGACGTGTATTGTTTTTGATATCATGATCAGAAGGAAAAACAACTGAACTGACATGACGAATTCAAGCACGTTTTAACGTTCGCGTTTTGTCGCTTCTACCTTTGCTATGTTGACGTGCTGGTTTTTTTTTTTCGCTGAGACTTTTCGGTCATTTGTCCGAAATGACTTGAAAAAATTCGGTCATTTTTTTATTTATTTCGGTCATTTTTTCTGATGAAAATATTTCCTTTGAAGTAGCTGATACAAACGAAAATTTGCACTTCCTGACTAGCTACAACATTAAGTTTTGCTGAGAAACGTTGTCGCGTTTTATCTGAGAAAAGTTAGAACAGACAAACGTTACTTTCAGTCTTCGAAATTAACATATTTTTATTTTTGCAAAAACATTGTCAAGGCCAAACGGCAAAAGTTGAAATTGCCTCGGCAATTGCATGTGAACGTTTATTACGAAAAAATTGTACCAAAACATGTAAAGCGAAAAGCAAGATATATACTAGAGTAGTCTATCACGACCGCACTGTTTGATTTATTGTGATGTAATAATACCAAAAACTAGCGATAAAGCGAGCAACGCGATACGCACGCTGTTAAGTAATAAACGTTATATAACTGACGGGGGGAAAGTAAGTTAATTTTGGGTTGATTCAATGTTCGAGGCAACACAAATCGATTTAATTTTCCCGGCCGGTTATATTGCGTAACAACAGTACCCAATAAGAAATTTACGTTTGTTTTACATTAATTCGACATCTAGTGGCGTTGAATTATCATAAAATAACGTTAATTGCTCAACCAGGTACCAGTAACAAATTAATAGCTTCCTGCGAAAAGATTGCCTCGATTTACGTTTACACTAACATAATTTCGGCACAATTGAGATACTGCGAGCAACACAAAGTCGCGAGGCGCGATAAGGAGTAGATGCTTAGACTAATTTGACGTCTACCATCGTTGAATCAATGCAAATAGGATGATATTTTTATGAAAGACTCAATTCTCTCAGCTGGGCACGTGTCTAAGCGCCGGCGAAGTAGGAAGTAACCCAAATAAAACATCCAGCAATAGTAAGTCTGGTGTAGTCCAAGAAAATTATTTTTTTTTTGTAATCTTTTGGTCCTTACAAGCGCTCCTGTGGCCTTAGCATTTTTATTGCCAACGCTAACGCATCTGCGTCGGCAATCACCTCGGCAAGTGCCGATTGCCCACGCTAATTTCGAAGACTGACTTCTGTATTTGCGTTATCACATATAATAAGACATTGGATCAACGTTTAAACACTAAGTCTACGTCTTGTATTTCCGATTGACAAGAAATCGTACAGTGGCGCAAGAAGCTTCTTTGCAATCACTGAAATCGATTTGAGCGCGTACGTATTTTTTCGGACATTTTGACCGAATTGACTATATTTTTTTCGGACATTTTGCTAAAAAATCGGTCAATGACCGATAAATGACCGAAAAAAAAAACCCAGTTGACGTGTATTGTTTTTCATATGTTGGTCAGAAATAAAAACAACTGAACTCACATGACGAATTTTAATTTAATAGTTCAAACATTTTATTTTTATTCCTTTCTGCACGATTTCAACGTTTAGCGACGTTAAAACGATGTAAAAACGGCAAATATAATTAGGCTACGGTACCCGATAATTTCCTTTCAAAATTTCAAAAACTCGCCGAATAGGGCACTCGCCGAAAAGAGCTCTCGCCGAATAGGGAACTCGCCGAATCGGACTAGTCGAATCGGACTCGCCGAATAGTAGCAGACCCCCCATAGTTATTAGGGCAGGTCGATTTTAAAATTTGATATGGAATAAAGTACCGGTAGTTGCCAATAAGTGAAAAACATCTTTCGCAAGTAAAAAAAATAAGTAAAGTGCAACGATCGCTTGCGGAAATACGATTAAATTCTTAAAAGTTGCTCCTCGCGTTTTTTTTGAAAAGAGCTAATATGTAGCGCCGTTTGCGGAAGTCGTCATAACAGCCGCAAACGCGCGATGACTTTCTCCATACTTTATAGATGATGTAGGCCTACCTAATCACAGTAAGTTAGCGGAATTTTATAAGAATAGGAGACCTGAACAGCGAAAAAGTTATTGTTTAGCTCGAATTGAAATTAAGCACTTAATTCAGTGATAGACTGTAGGCCTAGTGCTTGTTACAAGCCTGACGCGTCTCTAGATACTTAGGCTATTCATTAGATTGAGTAGCCTAATCAGCTTATCATTACAGCATTGGAGATGTGCTTCTTATGAATATAATAGATCGTTTTGAGAAATGATTTGAAAAGCCAGTTAATCAGTTGATCTAAACAAAGCTTTTTTTAAATCTTATTTAATTTCAGCTAGTATGTGATAAACTTTCTTGTTTACAAACTCTTATTGAAACATGCCAAAAGAAAACCCACGTTTAACACGACAAAGTGAACAGCATCATGGAGGAGGCCCTTGCGAGCTTGCCAAAACGGAACCTAGCACTTATAAACAACTAATTCAATATTATTACCACCTTAACAATGCTAAAATTAAAAGAAGTATTTGGGGTATTGTTTTGCGCATCAGCGAGGATTTAATTAGTATCTGGCAGGCAGTAAGCTAAATCCTCGCCTACGTTTGATTTCTGACAAAGCCACCAACAGAAAAATTAAAGATTTATTGAAATTGGTTAAGAATATAAACTGCATACACGCAAAAGGCCGAGCAAAAGCTAATCTGGGCATGTATGTATACTTGTTCGCTGGAAGTTGTGGCATGCAGGGCTACTCGTGTCAACTGCAAGCTCTTGGATTGCAAGAAAGAGCACATTCTCTGTGTATTCTCTGCAAATGCCAAAATTCCATTGGAAGAAAGAGCTTATCTGATGGATCAATCATCAAACGCTAAAAATTGGTCCTAAAGGTATCTTTCAAATGTTATTGGTTGATCGATCAGCAGTTTCATAAGCATAAAATAATGAAAAATTGCTACAAAAACTTCCCCATGACTTCCACGAGGAGGAAGGCGACATACCTGGACCATCAGAATTACCCGAGGCCGAATGGATAAGTAGCTCAAGCACGTCAAGTTCGGCGTCAGACAAGATAAGCACGATTTATTTAGTCGATTGAAAGTGATAGGCTACATATGAATTGGTACCACAATGAAAAAATCAACACGTGCATCACATTGATGTTATTTAATAAGCTCAGAGCTTCGGTAGAGAGTTTGTCTTGTTGAACCATAGGCATACGAAGCCGAGCAACGTTATCAAGTTTAACATATTAAAGATTTTTATATTTACAAAAACACAAAACTACGCAACAATTAAATATCGAACGTTTTCGACATGCTCTCTGTATTTTAAAATTATTTTTTTCTCACCTTGCCTTTCTACCATATCATGTGATCTGTTTAACATCTTTTGATGCAGTTACCTTTGATTCTCGTGGAGCCTATCGTTGAGTTTGAGCTAGTCAGAAGTACTGTGCAGTTTTTGTATTTTCCTGTTTATAGGTTTAGTTAACCATTGTATTTTATTCAGATGTAGTTAAGTTGTATGTATATTATTCCTGAAGAGGACATCTTGTGATGTCGAAAACGTTCGATATTAAATTGTTGCGTAGTTTTGTGGTTTTTGTAAATATAATAATCTTTAATATGTTAAACTTGATAACGTTGCTCGGCTTCGTATGCCTATGGTTTAATAAGCTCAGTGCACAAAGAGTATAAGTAACCTAAAAATTTATATACCGAAACTATTTTACCTTTGTTTGCCATAAATCTCTGATGTTTGAATGTTTATAATTTAGGCCGGTAACGTTTGATTTGTATAACAGATTTATTATTACCGTAAGTTACTTTTCTTTTAATGTCATCATGTTTTATTTTAGGACAAGCAAGAGTGCCGGCCTACGAATACAGCACCGTAAAATTTCCTTTTTTCCGTTTAGAGCTTGTGAGGAGTGACTGTATCATCGCTTGGCAATGCATTATTACATGACATCAAACATCTTTTGAGACCGTAAATTGATCTCCGTCACATTATTATGAATATGTCCAAACTGGATCGAGCCAAAGCAAAAACCAAAGTTATCGGCGAAAAGTTACAGACAGCAGCAAAATCTGAACTGTTTTTTTCTTGGCGTCGATAGTAAAAATTTTAGCAGTCGCTAACTTATTTTTGTATTTTTCTAGCGAGCACAGGGCAGCAAAAAAGATTCCATTAGTCCACTGGAATGCAAACGAGTGGCAAGAGTTAGTGAATATCAGCGATCTTGAAAGCCCAAACCCACCACTGACAAAGGAAGTTTCAAATTAGGACCTTCAATCATTCGTTGATAACGATCGGAAACTGAACATTTCTGATGTACCTTCACATTCGCAAAGTGTGGAGAGATGCGTAAAACTGGTTTCGGAAGCTTTCGGAAGCCAACTTTCACTTACTGTAATTCGCGTATACTGAATATTTGTTTCATTTTTATTAATTTTTTACTTCGAAGAGTACGCCTGAACATAAAAGTTTTCATTTTGAGTTCCTAAAGGGTTGAGTCAAAGCAGTTTAAACGAAAAATAAGCAGCCATTTTCGAAGTTGGTTTTGCGTCATCTAGCGGTAATGCAATTTTCTTTCAAAAATCGAAAAAAATTCAAATCAATTTCCGCAAGCCGTTTCTCATCCGGTATGGCTGATATTTCACAGAAGTGAATTTTTCAGCTAAATCTAACTACCGGTACATTATTCACTTTAATATTCCAAAAAAAGTATAAAATCGACCTGCCCTAATAGTTATCCCCACTTGCTGCTGACAAGTCAAAGAACATCTATGTCTTGTGATGTTGCCGATTTGCGTCACATTTTTGTGTTTTTTTATAGTGATAATTGCTCTTCGCTATTTCTGTTGCGTTACTTGGTGTGGTGTAGCACGTGTCATCACACACCACCATCTCTCTTGATAACAGCGCAGTGTGACTTTGCGGATTGCCTGGCTTGACTTATACTTGTTTTCTTTCGTGTTGATTCATTCTTTATTTTCAGTTAACAACAGTGTAGCAGTGCAATCGGAAACTTAAAGACTTGTTTAGTTTGTCATTTAATATTCCGTTAACATTCTTTACAGCTTGTTTTCAATTGCATGATAATCATGTTTTAAGTTTATTGCAGTAAAAAGCCTACTTCACAGAAATGAGTTCGTTCGTTACATATGATACAATGTAGGTCATGTCAATTTATTAAACGTAAGAATCTTAATTTAAGTAAGAATCTGAAAGACGGCAGACATCTTCCTCGTCCTAAAGACCTTTCAGTTGATCCTAACTCCGCTGATGTCCCTACCATTTTTTAATTTTGGTTTCAGGCTGTCACTGACGACCAGCGCTACACCACATTTGGTTTGCGTTAATTTAATGTAACGAAATGTTGGTCCGCAAAAAATCTGTATCTTTTAGTAAAGATAATTTAGATAATTTACTAAAAGATAATTTTGAGGGTGCACAAGACCCCTCAAATTATGCATCCCCCAAAAAATGCAAAATTTGGATATCTCGAAAACCGCTAGAGCTAGAGATGTGCTTTTGAAAACAAGGTTTTCTATCTGCTTTCTGAACATTAAATATGCCTATCTTGAGTAGAAAAGCAGTTATTTTGAAAAAACTACTTTTTAGGGGTTTTGCGTGTAAGATTCTTTAAAGTAAACACTGTTTAAAGTGACTAGAAATCCAGCGACCTGGGCAGCAGATACACAATGTTCATAATCTTTAACAACCTGTAAGTACTGTTTTTATGTCCCTAAGTCTAGCTGAGTTTCGAGCTAATGTAAAACTTCATGAAATTCATGTAAAACTTAAAGCTGAGTTCCGAGCTAATGTTCCTCTGGTTGTCCACTGGGATGGAAAGCTTCTCAGAGACTTGACAATCAAACAGCATGTCGACCGCTTGCCGATTATTGTAACTGGTAATGGGGTTTCTCAGCTGCTGCAAGTAGCAAAATTGCCAAAAGGAACAGGATCAAAACAAGCAAAAGCTGTTGTAGAAGCTCTCAATGAATGGGACCTAAAAGAATTAGTGATTGCATTATCATTTGACACTACTGCTTCCAACACAGGGCGAAAGCTTGACTCATGTGTCCTCATTGAACAAGAGCTTCAAAAAGACCAATTGTGTCTAGCATGCCGCCATCATATTCATGAGCTACTAGTACAAACAGCTTTTACCACAATCATGGGAAGCACTTTTTCACCAGATGTTCTAGTATTTAAAAGATTTCAAACACGCTGGGAGTTTATAGACAAGGTTCACCACAATAGCTGAAAACAAAGAAATAGCTGATACAGTCTTCGATGTGGATCTATAATAGCTTGGGCTGAAAAACCTTTGAAGGAAAGAAAAGATTACGTGATGATAACAGAGAATTTATAGAACTCTCATTAATTTTTATGGGAGCTATTCCTTCGAGGGGTGTTCATTTTATGACTCCTGGCCCAATGCATAAATTTCGAAGATTTTGTACTCATTAAAAGTTTGGATGTTTTATGACCAGTTTAAACTTACAGAAAGAGAAAGGAGTGGGCTCTTGCAGATGTGTATTTTTGCTACAAAATTGTACCTTAAGGCATGGATAGAATCTCCTGCTGCAGCCCCGAATAACATATTAACATAAGCATAACATATAACATAAGCATATTCCAGCATTAACACTGCAGTGTCGAATGCTGTATTATCCACGTTTTCCTCCCACCTGTGGTATATGTCTGAAGAACTAGCTGCCCTTGCCTTTTTTGATCGTTCTGTATCGGCCTAAACCAAAAGACTCCTGGTTAAAGCAATACAAGAGCGGGAAGAAACTGAGGATGCCCCTTAACGACTGACAATCAATTCTGCAATGACTGATCGACTGGAGTTGTCTGACTAGGTCATTAAGGGGTCATTGTCACTGTTCAAAAAACTGGACATATCAACTGAGTTTATGGAACAGGATCCAGAAACCTGGGCAATCTGTGATGCTTACTGTGAGGCATCAAAGGTAGTACACACTCTAACTGTCACAGATGACCACACTGAGCGAGGTGTAGCTCTCATAGAGGAATATAACCGCATCCTCACTCACAATGAAGAACAGGTTAGTAGGCTATCTGATGTAGGTGGTTGCAGACCTTCGGAAACGATTTCCAAACTGCAATAAAGCCACTTTAGCTGACAAGCATTTGTTGGAAAACACATAACAATGCGGACAGAAAAACTATGTGATTTTTATGCCAAAGCAATGCGAAAAGCTAGTTAATTTTGCGGTCAGTGATATTCTGATCAAGCCCAATAATTTGTCATGATGCTAAGCTTATGCTTTGTATAGTTTATTGCGCATTGTTTTCCTATTTTTGATTACAAGAAGTGCTTTTGTAGCCTTTTTCAAAAACAAATTACCGAATCTCAGAATTTAAGTGCATTTTCTCGTAAGGACCACCTTACCTGACCCTGTTATTTGTGTAAGAACCACCCTATTACCCTACAACACATGTTTGCAATGTTCTATTTGTTTACTTGTAACATCACAATTTAACAGGTTAGAAAGATAAATTGTACAATTGTGTTTTTTGGTCTACACCATTGTTTAACTAAGCATGTTACACGCAAAACCCCTAAAAAGTAGTTTTTTCAAAATAACTGCTTTTCTACTTAAGATAGGCATATTCAATGTTCAGAAAGCAGATAGAAAACCTTGTCTTCTGCATCTTTAGACACCAAAATCACATCTCTAGCTCAAGCGGTTTTCGAGATATCCAAATTTTGCATTTTTTGGGGGATGCATAACTTGAGGGGTCTTGTGCACCCTCTAATTTATCTTCAAATTTAAAAAATTTTTGCAAGACCTCATTTTTTGTAAGGACGAAACTTTTTAAGGGTTAGGAGCAGTAAATTTCAAAAAAATGATTTTTAACCTTCGTCCGGCTGCATGGGTACAATTGTATCCATTCCAATTTTAAAATACGACAGTCTTTTTTCTAGAAACCCGAGAGACCTGAAACTTCCTGACATCTCTACATTTCTGTGTTAGATTATGCAGACTAAATGTCGGCAAAAAATCTTTACACGTTACCGAGATTTAGGGTCGAGTTGTTTTTACACCCTTAACAGGCGGTATGGGTACAATTGTACCCTTGCACATTGTGTATCTAAATAATGCCAGTATACATAACACAAAGACAATTTTTTGAATGTTGAATGAAACAGAGTACAGAAATGATTTATTTGACACAGAAATATGAAAGAAAACTTAGTCGAGATGGGTTTAGCCAGTGTCACAAGTAATACACTTTGTTTTTGTTATGGAGTGTTCGTCGCACACAGGCTGAACGCAAGCCACGCAGCCTTTCCTGGTTTTACGTCGTTTTCGTTTCTGATCTCTGCAGACATAGCAACTGCCAACAATCGGTGTAGCTCCTCGATTTCCATGGGGTTCTTTGGGGTTAGCTTCTGCCCCTTCTGGCGGTGTCGCAATGGGCCGTCCTAGAACCATTTCCACTGCAGCTCGAAGGAAGCGGTTTCTCATCATCATGCGGTTGGTAGTGCGAGCTTCCACTGAAGGCATACATAGCTGTTTCGCAAGATCTTTCAGGAACTTTCTCCGTTGGTCCTTTTTCCTAAACACTGGCTTGTGTTCCCTGTAGATGATAAACGACGCTAAGCCAGTGACGTCGATCATGTTATAGAAAAACGCCAAAGGCCAACGCAGTGTCCGTCGTTTTACTGTGTATTCACCCAGCATTTTGTCCATTGCGTCCACCCCCCCTTTGGTTTTATTATAGTACGTGATGATCTCTGGTTTGCTTGATTGTGTTGCTTCAACTTCTCCGGTCATGTGCATGGATGATAGAAGCACAACTGATCTGTTTTTCTCTGGCACATATGAACAGACTGTTGCATCTCGATGGTAGGCGAAATTGGTCGAGTGAAGTGCTCTTTCCTTGCCAGGCTGCATGTTGCTTGGCAAAAACCTCTTGTTTTTTCTGACTGTTCCAACTAAAGTCATGTCCCAGGTGTTCAATACTTTAGCTAGCTGCATACCTGTGAAGAAATTATCGGTGGTGACATTTCTTCCAGAGCCTTTATACAAACAGACCAGGTCCAAAACTGTTCGCTCACCAACATTTGTTTGTCGGGGACCATCTATTGGTTTTCCAGTATAAAGCTGACCATGCAGCGGGTAGGCGTTTGATGCATCACAAGCCCAGAAAACCTTGATGCCATATTTAGCTGGTTTAGATGGTATATACTGTGTGAATTTGGTATGTCCTCGAAATGGAAAGAATTGTTCATCTATCGTGATACATTCATGTGGCTTGTAGGCTCTCTCCAAATTTTTATTCAGCATTAGCCACAGATCTCGTATTGGTGCAGCTTTATCTGTTTGCACACGCTCTGCACGTGTATTATCGTTGTCAAATCTGATAAATCTGAGCATCAACTTGAAGCGGTCACGAGACATAGCTGCACGTATAAGAGGCAAAGCATCTACTTTCCACATATCTTCCAGATTCTCTTTGTTATTCCTGTGTACACCAGCAGCAATAAGGATGCCAATAAATGCACTGAGCTCAACTTCAGTAAAGGGCTCGAATGTTCTTAGTGGTGGCCGTTCAGAAGCATTACGAAATCTTTCTGCGAGATTGTTGTTGAAAGCTTCATAAACTCTTCTAGCCTTTCGATTTGTTTCTCTTAGTATGATGTCACACATCTCTGGACTCATGATGGATTTGAACAGCTCTTTTTCTGTAAATAGATTGCTGGTTGCTGCAGGCCCACCTCTTTGTCGTAGGATGTTACGAGATCTTGTTTGGGCAGTTGGCAGCGGATCTCTATGCCATTCGGTTACATCCTTAGCAATCCAAATGCTATCAACATGTTGAGACATGGCAGGGACATCTTCAACACTCTCGTCTGAGTCGTATTCTTCTTCCTGTTCTATCACCATTTCTTCTTCAATGTCGGACGCTTCTTCAATGCCATCATCTGCTTCTGGTATGTAGTTTTCATCGTCAGATGCAACATATGCGCCTTCCTCATATTCAGAATCAGATTCTTCAATCATACGCCTAATTTCATCGGCCGTATATCTGAAAGGCAGCAAAAAAGTAAATAAATGTGTATAATGTTTCTTTGTGAAATACCGGTACTACAAAAGTAGGCTATAAGCTGGACACAAAATGATACTGACCTCAATCGTCGTGTTCTTCGATTATCGTAAATGCTAGATTCAGCATCACCATCACTCATGATTTCTTCACCAACCTTCCAAAACTTATAGCCTACAGTACAACCAATTTTCAATCTACAGTTTACACCTAACCAATTCCGGCAGAAAATTTACCAATTCCTACTAGTCCTACTCAAATATAATCAAAAACTCTAATACTGCACGTGCCTTGTCTTATCTAAGGCAAGAGACGAAGGGAGAGGAAACGAAGTGGAACGACTGGGATGACGATAGCTGATCGCAGGGGCAGAAAGGATGATAAAAATAAAAGGGGAATGGAGAGAGAACTGGTGCAGCAACACGTGCTATACTTCCCTAGAGCACAGTATTTAAACGCTCTGACCAATAAATACGGCATACCGTACAAAAAATATAACTAACTTGGAAATTTCAATGGAAAATGTACGTGGGTACAATTGTACCCATGCCGCCTGTTAGCGGTGTAAAAATATGCAGTCTGACAAAGGTTAAGGACCACCCTAATCCGCAGCAAGCGCTTTTTTTACATGTTTAGTATCGGCCAAATTTTGCCGATACCGATACTCAAAAAGTGGCCGATATCACCGATACCGATATATCGGTACATCTCTACCTAATTTTAAACAAAACTGCATTAAAAGAGCGAGTTTTGCCAATACCAAACATTCAAATATCTCAGTCAGGAATTAGCAACAAGAAAACATAGAGACTTAGCTTTATTTCCGAAAAATGCCGAAGAAAACATTATCTTATCCTTTTGCTATGCCACCGGACGGTACCATTTTACAGGAATATTCATACCCACATTTTTGTTGAAGATGCTATCAGAATGCACCAAATTCAAAGTAATTTTTCAAAAATTTTCTGCGGGAGCCCCCCCCAAAACCCCGTTGCTGGGTGTCGTTTTTACGGAATACGCCGTCAAACCCTCCCCTTTCAAAATTCCTGGCTACGCCACTGCTCGTAAATCAACTTTACAATTATTGTAACGGTTGTTTGATCAGAGATATTAAAATTAAAAACAAAACTGCCTTAACTAAATTTTTATTCTTTTAATTAAAAATTTGCACCCATGAATGTGGAAAATGAAAAGAACGAAGAGTTTAATGCACTCATATTTTTAACATTAAGCAATGACATATGATGTTGTTTAAAGAGAATTTCTGAGCTCAAAAATAGGGAGGGGCCTCAGAAATGGAATAGCCTAGGGCCTCTCATGGTCTAAATCCGGCCCTGTA
This sequence comes from Aplidium turbinatum, assembly GCF_918807975.1. Taxonomy (NCBI): domain Eukaryota; kingdom Metazoa; phylum Chordata; class Ascidiacea; order Aplousobranchia; family Polyclinidae; genus Aplidium; species Aplidium turbinatum. The sequence goes on from NC_137485.1 coordinate 21,823,581, forward strand.
TACAATACATCATACCGTACATAGTGGGCTACATATGGTATGTACTGTATAATACAAGTTACAAGATGTAGTGAATATCGATGTTAGTGGAGGTGGCCAGTACTTGCAATATACGGTACTGTTTTTTTGTTGTGATGGTCAGAAATAAAAACAAACTGAACTGAAAAATGCCTCTATGAGCAAGTGCAATATACAATTATTCTGACAAATCAGATCTTCTGACTTCATGTCAATATGGTTTCAGAAGTGCCATTCTTCTTCAATGGCTGTCTCACATATTTATTATGATAAATTTATTTCATCTCTAGAGCAAGAAAAAACATAAGTTGTTCTATTTGAATAAGAAATATCTAGCTATTCTGGAGTAGGTGTTGACTTAATTTTATTTTAACTGTGAATCATTTTCAATTGTAAAATTTTTGGCTTGAAAGAGAAATACTTGAAAAAGAAAAGTGAGACCTTTATGTGCCATTGGAAATTACTGATGGAGATGGGAAGATCAAAGTTTTCTGTTGGTGAACGTGTCTTGTGTTTTGAACCAGATCAATCGAAAGCAAGAGTTTTGTATGACGCCAAGGTAACACACAGTACAATTTCCGCTTGGCATTTTTACTTGAATATATATAGGCTAGTTGATCTTGTGTATCCGTCAATCCCTACAATTTCGCTAAAAATGGATGACATTTTTATTTTCTCAAGTATTGTATAAGTTGACTAGTTTCATTACATGCTTTGAGTTTTTAAATTGTTTTCGTGTTTTGTACGATTACTTCAACCTTTACCTCGGCAATTGGGATCCAAATTCAAAGACTGTAGTTTAAATCACAGTAAATATACTTGTACAAAATCGGCAATTGCTGACTTAATTTCACAATCGTAATTTTACGTTGGCAATGATTTTCCCGCAGTAAAAATATGTTAATTTCAAAGATTGTCGACTTGTAGACTAAATCTTGACCCTGAGTTTTTCGGGTGAAAATCTAGGGATGGTAGAAGTAATGGATTGCTCAGTGCTCACTCAAAAGTAAGGTGGACAACTGGAGGGTCATAATGTTATAACAAAATTTGATGCAACTACAACTTGAGGTCTACTGCCATATGTCGCATACTCAGGTGCAGTTTATATGACCTGCCCACATGTGTACAAAGTGTATCGCCAAAATAAATGTAGGAAATATGTGATATCGTGTTTATATAATAGTATTCAAGTCATGATAATGCAGGGGTAGACTTCATGCAACACCGGTAACGGTAGGTAGCCTCATACTGCTGCACTAAGGTTTTGCAGATTTTCCAGCACTCAAAATTTTAACCAAATATAGCAATTCATTTGATGAGAATGAATTTACCTAAAAGCAAAGAAAACATTGTGAAGTTTTGCTAATTTTTGAACTTAGTGATACTCCAGCTGTCTATTTCGCAAGAAAAATCGGTAAAGTGAGTCGTCCCGGTATTCCACTGTCCCTATGAAAATCACTTGCGAAAATCTCAACCTATATATACTTGAGTATTTACAGTGGCACGTTACGCACTTTTGCATTGGCTATAGTTAGTATGGATATTGTTTCGGCTCTGATCTTTTGGCCCTGGATAGCCTACTTCTTAAATTATTGCTGCTTTTTCTGGTAGTGCAGATAAACAGATTAGGCCTACTGCAATTCGAGTTTTTGCTCGAAGTCAATAAGGGACGAAAAATCTCTTGCACGTGAGCTCAGATTTGGGAGATAACACTGTATTACTAAGCTGCGCCCTTTTGGGGCAAATTTTTAATTTCAATTGGGGGGATATCTAAATATCTGTGTATGCCTGAAAAATGAAGACATGCAAAAAAAAAAAATTTTCCGTCAATGTTTAGACCCTGCTGTCGGCCCCGGAACATTTGCAGGTTACAGGAGTTTTGAAATCCTCATAAAATCTTAATCTTTTGTGCTAGGTAGGGCATGTTGGTATTCATTTCTATTGTTTTTGGATAATTAATCCATTTATTAAGTTTACAGACAAATTTAGACATGTTTTACAATTTTAATTTTTGCAACGATGACAAATTTTCTTGCATTTTATGTAAATTTTTGTGGTTTCTGAGGGTTATGATAGTAGCAAGTTAGATTTACTGGTTCTGGTACATTCTGAAGCAATATAAATAGACTCATTAGTTAAACATTTTAACAGAAACAATGGCTAAGGAAGTCCAGATGAAAAAATAGTATTATAATTCTTATTTATGTAACAAATTACATCACAGGCATGTAAGTGTGTATGATGTTTCTCCACCCATTAACTTGATTCCGATTTTACCTTCCAGGATACTACGAAATATACCTACCTGACTCATTCTTTTGAATGTATTGTAATTGCTGAGTGTAAGAATGGCATAACAATCTTCAATAAAGAATGATCCTTTAGAAATAGAAAAGTATGAGTCACTGCAAACATCCAAACTTCCGCTTCATTTGAATGTACTCATATATTTTCTCTATCTCCGTACATTTCAATTTATAAATTCCACAACATCTAGTCAACTGCACAATTAACTCTACGAAGACATCATCAACATATATTCATCTGCATCTATAGCAGCCACAAAGTGCAAGAAGACCATCATAGACCAAGTAAAAGAGCTTGTAACCAATGAAACCAAAAGAAAGACTGAACAAAAACAAGAATAACCAGTAGATTCTTAGGTTCAATAATTTTTTTTTAGGAAGTCTTAACTTTAAAATTTGTATTCTACAGGAAAATGTGTTGCTGAAGGTGTCGTGGATCATCTCATCTCAATGAAAATTAACATATCTAACATATGTGTTATTTGAGGAGATGGTAGCCTACACACTCTAATACTAGCTGGAAGGATGGTTTAATGGCCCATATCGAAAGAAGTATAGGAAGACCTTGTCAGCATGTAGTTCGCTTACTTCACCACTGCGAGTTATCACTTCGCAAACTTTTTGAACACATTGATGGATCAACTTCAGGGTCAAACAGTTTTAATGGCCCAATCGGAAAAATGCTTGCCAAAAATGTATGAGAAATGGAGCCACTACTATTTGAACCACTAAATAATATATACACCAAAATATCCTGAAATTTCGGTTCAAGTTGAGCAGAATCTCTCAAATGATGCAAAGCACCTGCATAAGCTGGGTAAGGCGACCAATAGTGGAAATCTTCCAGAAAGTTTAATCAAGAAAAAGATTGGCCCACTGTGTCACTCGCGTTGGTTAACTCTAACTTATTGAACCCAAGAATCTGCTGGTTATTCTTGTTTTTGTTCAGTCTTTCTTTTGGTTTCAAGCTCTTTTACTTGGTCTATGATGGCATTCTTGCAATTTGTGGCTGCTATAGATGCAGATGAATACATATTGATGATGTCTTTGTAGAGTTCATTGTGCAGTTGACTAGATGTTGTGGAATTCATAAATTGAAATGTACGGAGATAGAGAAAATGTCTGAGCACATTCAAATGAAGCGGAAGTTTGGATGTTTTCAGTGACTCATACTTTTCTATTTCTAAAGGATCATCCTTTATTGAAGATTGTTATGCCATTCTTACACTCAGCTATTACAATACATTCAAAAGAATGAGTCAGGTAGGTATATTTCGTAGTATCCTGGAAGGTATAATCGGAATCAAGTTAATGGGTGGAGAAACAGCATACATACTTACATGCCTGTGATGTAATTTGTTACATAAATAAGAATTATAACACTATTTTTTCATCTGGACTTCCTTAGCCATTGTTTTTGCTAAAATGTTTAACTAATGAGTCTATTTATATTGCTTCAGAATGTACCAGAACCAGTAAATCTAACTTGCTACTATCATAACCCTCAGAAACCACAAAAATTTACATAAAATGCAAGAAAATTTGTCATCGTTGCAAAAATTAAAATTGTAAAACATGTCTAAATTTGTCTGTAAACTTAATAAATGGATTAATTATCCAAAAACAATAGAAATGAATACCAACATGCCCTACCTAGCACAAAAGATTAAGATTTTATAAAGATTTCAAAATTCCGGTAACCTGCAAATGTTCCGGGGCCGACAGCAGGGTCTAAACATTGACGAAAAAAATTTTTTTTTTGCATGCCTTCATTTTTCAGGCATACACAGATATTTAGATATCCCCCCAATTGAAATTAAAAATTTGCCCCAAAAGGGCGCAGCTTACTGTATTACAAAAGAATATTGCGTATCCATTATTCAAAACTGAGATATGAATAGTTAAATATCTAATTCCATATTTAATTTTGGGCACTGATTCTGAATTTTAACTCATTTTTATGACTCGTCCACACTAGTGCTACTTAAACTTTTTGATGCAGCATACTGGTAAAGGTATTATTGTCATTCGGCATACCGGTCACACGTTTCAAATGAAAAGCTGACACTAACAAAGCCAATCTTGGTTTTACCAGTCTAAGATGAACAAATTTACAGTTTTTCATAACTGCATCTGGTTTCGTTTCTAGCACTACTTGTTATGTTCATCTGATGAAAGTAAAAGCAACAACAAACAGGTTGATTTATTGCTTCACTGACGTTTCGCGCACCATGACAATGCGCGTCCTCAGAGCGAATAACTTACAAAATAAAATTTATAAAGTTATATACTGCAGTGCAGTTGAAAGCAAGAAAAACAGAAAAACGCATTATTTTAAAGATTGGCCAAAGATGTGTGAGTAGTTACTTTCCACATAAAATTACGTAAAAAATTTCCAACATTAAACATAAAAACAGAGAGAGACTGTTCACCAGGCATTTCATTAGTAAACATAAATTTAAAGCAGTGGAGACCAACAGAAATTTGAGACAAAATTAAATTACAGGTGAAGTGGGTTAATTTAAAGAATTTAAACTAATTTTAAATGTTCAATGAAGCATTTATTCTGTTCTGAAGTGTTTGACATCATGGTACTGAATGTACTGAATCTAATTCTTGCTTTGCACTGAGCAATGGAATGGTTAGGGTAATAATGTACTCAGTTGCGCAATGCGCATCTATACGGCTGCATTGACACGGTCTGCATTATAAAGCGCTGAGGTGCAACGCATTCTGCCATGGATACAGCACTATATAAAAACAAACATTATTACAGTAGACTCTGCTTAGCTCGATCACTTCTCTGGATCACTTCCGGCAGAGTGCTTTTGATCCAGTTAGCTGAAAAGATACAGTAGGCTACTGAATTAAAAAAACGATAAAAAAAAAACTAAAAAAAGTTTTATTTAGTCATCAAAGCACGCCAAGTTGTAAAACAAATTAAAATTAATCATCAAAACAGTATAATAATATTTATTTATACTGTATTAAAATACAGTATTATTTCTGCTGAATAAAACGCAATATGTAGTCGCCTGTTTCAACTCAGCTGTAATTACTTGGCTTGATGTTTTTTCCAACTTTGCCAACAGATTGTCATGATCTATGGAACCTCATCCCAGCAGACCCCACTTGAGAGCATTCAAAGCATTGCCGGTCTCTAACAGTTGGATTAGGTTCCTTATCTTTATCAGCGCATTGTTTCAGCGCGTGATCACTGCATGGCGTAGCCTAATCTTGTTTCAGTGCGTGATCAATGATCCGTGAGCCAGTTAAGCGGAGTCTACTGTATTATTATCATCATTATTTTTATAAAAACAAGTGGGTCACTGAAAATTTGTGATGACTGATGAGTCACCTCGTGACCCTCGGATCAGTGCAGCTTGCCAATCCAAGCTTGTTTTCGCCTTTATCACTTTAAAAGCATAAGACAGTGAGAAAATTATGCTGAGAAAGAAAAATAACAAGCCTACAAGAGAAAAGTACTTTTCTTGTAGGTTTGAAAAGGGCTGTATGGTTAGCTGAAAACGTTTGCTTATTGTTTGTTTTTATAATGTTAAATATAGTGTTGTTGCTGAGTTATTTCTGTTTATGATACAATAAATTACTTAATAAATTATTTTCAAACTAATCACGTACCGGCACCGGTACATGTACCACAGTTTGAGGAGCTCTGGTCTGCACTACAAGCCTGAAAAGCCCATTGGCCAGGATTGTCCAGCATCCACTGACAAAAATTGTCTAAACTTGCAAATTTGATCCAGGGATATCTAGAGAAGGGGATATGAAGGCTCGCAGCGATTGCCTTATTCTCATGACACTACCAGGGCGGTAACTTGTAGTGCTTTAAACAATGTGGTTCTTTCTAAAATCGTAGAAAGTTTTGTAGTGCAGCTGGTACAATGAGCTACAGAAGACAGTTAGCAAATGTTACGTAGAGCATATTCAAAGAATACTTGTCTACAAAGACAGTTGAAAAGTTACCAGTAAGCTGTTTTTTTTTAAACAAAGCCTTTGCAGTAGGCTAGATGTAAAGCAAGTATATGAGTAGTTGAATTAACAAGCAACCATGAGCATGCTGTGAATATCCAGGCCTGATGCTAATAGCGCAATGCAAGTTATCATAACAAGATTTATTAAACTACTATCGGTGCCAATTGTCATTTTACGATAAACACAGATTATTTACAATAAACAAAAGCCCTTCTATTGTCAGACGTAATAAAAGCCTTCGTATCCCCTTCTTTAGATATCCCTGTTTGATCTTAAAAGTGTTTAAGCGCAAATTGTGTCTTGTCTAGTTTAGTCACATGGCATGTGAGCAACGCATTCTCAGGACTGCTTTCCATTTAGCGGCACCTAATGGATGGAATAGTTCTCCCGCAACAACACTTTAACAATCAGAAAACTTCACTCTATCAATCTCGGTAACAGGCCCTGCATCAAAAGCCTCTACAAGTACCGTATGCTAACCTAGAAAGAAACTGTCAAGGCTTTGTCAGTCCAAGGATAAAGGTTTAAAAACCATCCAACCAAACAGAAACTTCAAACCTGTATTCTCTGCGCTTAGGTTACACAATATACATCACAGTTAAAAAGGAGATGGAATGAAGACAAGAACGCCGGTACGATATTTAGGCCCTGGTCACCTACGACTTGCTGGTATGCCCCATGAGTGCAGACTTTGACCAGTTACTTCTGGTCGGCTATAATCGACTGGTAGATTAATTTTGTTACATCACAACAATTTCCATCCCCAACCAGACATGTAGGGCGTAGGCCTACCAGCAGGATAATAAGATCAATGATAATGCAAAAGTATTCATCGGGTACATCAAAGAACTGTGCTGTCACCTCTTATTTGTTATTGTGGTTGATGTTATGACTGAAGTGGTAAGGAAGGGCTTGCTGAGCGAAATTGTGTATGCAGATGGCCTGATCTTGACCAGTGATATTCTGGAGAGATTACAAAAAAGTTTGCGAAATAGAATAGAGCATTTGAGAGGGCAGGGCTAGGTTGGGCAAAGTTCAAGGAATGTAAGGAAATGTTATATAGGAAAAAGTTTTTGTTAAAAATGAAAAGGAAAGTCTATCGGAGTTGTGATAATCCATCTCTAAACGGCAATTATTTGCCTGTGGCTTGTCCTTCCTTTAGTACTGCTTTCTTTTCTAAAAACAATTGAGGGGTGGAACTGCAGCCTCAGTAGTCCAAACAGGCGATTGTTTTCCTGTGGCTTGTACTTCCTAAAAGGTTCGATTTCGGCATTTAATTAATTTGGGTTGTCAGGCTTGAGAATTCGGCCGCCGAGAAGAAGCTCTGGTAGATCATGCTTGTTCGCCAGAAAAATATAGGTGTTTAGATGCCAGTATTCATGTCTAATTGTCTATATGTTTTATATTGTGCAGATTCTTGACATTGATTTTGGAAAAGGTGGTAGGAAGGAGTTGGAATATAAAATTCATTTTCAGGTCCATTATTTATTTTTGTTCTACGTATTATAATTAATTCATTGATTATTACTTTATTGAAATCTGTTGTCTGAATTTTTCATTACAAATTTAAGATTGATTTCATTGGTTTGCATAATTTTTCATGCATAATGTTTTATTTTAAAGTTAGTGTTTGTCGGAATGGCCCGTTTCGGCAAGTCCGATTCGGCGAGTCCGATTCGGCGAGTTCCCTATTCGGCGATTTTTTGAATTTTTTTTAAATTTATGGAGTACCGTAGCCTAATTATTATTGCCGTTTTATGGTTAGGGGTTAGGGTTGAGGTTGGGAGTGGGGGTTAGGGTCTTATTTCAAAGTTTAGCGACGATAAAACGATGTAAAAGCGGCAATGATAATTAGGCTTCGGTACCCGATAATTTAAAAAAAAATTTCAAAAAATTGCCGAATAGTAGCAGACCCAGTGTTTGTAGGATGATTTGGACTGAATCTTGCACAAATGTTAGCAATCCAATACTGTTTTTTTTTCACTGAATTATTTCGGTCATTTGCCAGAATTCACTTGAAAATTTTTTGTCATTTTCAAATTAATTTGATTGTTTTTTTGCCATTTAAATAATTTGTACCGGTACTTACTGTTTAGTGTCTGCTAGTTTAAAGAACTAGCAGATTGTATAATGTATAGCCTATTAGGCTACTAAGCATTTCGTTTAGGACTTCAATGCGCAAGTTTTTAAATTTTAGGCTACTTATGAGGCAGCCTACTTTCAACTTGTAAATAGATTGGGCTAGGTTTTACTGGCAATTAAGAAAATAAAAAAAATATTTGGCAACCTTGCTACAAATAATTTAAAGAGAACATTGCACAGTGCCCAACATCAATTCTTAACGCGAAACTGTAATCTCACAAAAAGAATGTACAAATACATTAACCATAAACCTATTTTTGGTAAAATGATGGTCCGATTACGCAAGGTAGGCTAATAGTCCAATTAAGTAGAGATAACTGTACATAAAAATCAATTCAGATTTGAGACCAGTGAAAAAGGTCCGATTAAATGTGGTCCGATTTAGCAGTTCTCGACATCTGGGCGAAACCTTCTTGATGAATACTCCCCAGTCTTCGAAATTAGCCCCGGCAATCGGCAATTGCCGAGGTGCATTGATTCAACGCCAGTAGACGTCAAATTATTGTAAGCATTTACTCCTTATCGCGCTTCGCCTTCCATTATCTCGTCCAGTTGTATCAGAAACGATCTCGCTGCTTTCACAACATCAACAGACGTCGAATACATGTAAGTAATAGGTTAACGCGTTAACCTTTAGAGTGAGCTTTGTTAATTGCGGTTTGTGATAGATGTCTGGTTGCGTAACAACAACAGGTGCAATTTTATGCGCTGACAATACTCATGTGAACTATAAAAAAAGTTTGCAACCTTATAAATACTGGCTTAATTGTTACGCAATAAGTTATTCTTTCTTTACCTGCTCTCGGTTATAAAACAGAGGGGACAGAAGGAAAAGTTAGTGTAGTATTTTGCAAAATTTGTAAAGAATTTTATGATGGAAACAAATCGGAATTAGAAAAGCTACGGGGCGCAGTTAAAAAAGTAGTACAAAATTGGATAAATAGTAGCCTACTTCGGCAGTAAAGAAAAGTAATGCTTCCGATCATATGACATCGCGCGTTCATAAACGGGCAGTTTTGCGTCTTAAAGCGTCTTAAAAAATGAAGTCGTCGTCATTTCTTATTGGGCGTTGTTGTTACGCAGTACAACCGGTCGGGAAAATTAAATCGATTTGTGCTGACTCGAACGTTGAATCAACCCAAAATTAACATACTTCCCTCCCCGTGAGTTATTCAACATGAATTATCGTAACAGCGTGGGTATCGCGTTGCTCGCTTTATTGCTACTTTTGGTATTATTACATCACAACAAATCAAACAATGCGGTCTTGATAGACTACTCTATTATATTTTTCGCTTCTCATTTTACATGTTGTGGTAGCCTACAATTTTTTCGTAATAAACGTTCACAGCAATTGCCGAGGCAATTTCAACTGTTGCCATTTGGCAACGTTTTTGCCGAAGTAAAAATATGCTAATTTCGAAGACTGCTCCCTAACCGTTATTGAAACTTGTCAGTCGCAATACCGATATTGACGGTGCATTCTGTTGAAACATTTTTCAGTATAAGCGACAGGCAGCAGAATCAACCACTGCAAAGTTCTGATTCCATGTGACGTCAAGTCTTAAATGCAATGACTGTCAGTCACATTGTGTTCTGTAAACTGCTGATGCGCCTACGCAACGTCCAGAGCATTCACGTAACTAGTGTTCTCAGAGACATTATAAATCTTATGTGCGCCGCATGGCAGGATGTCACTGCGCAGACAATCCAAAAGTATTTTTTCCATGGATTAACTCCTGTTGTTTCGGATGAACCTTTTTTGGGATTTTCACCAGAAGAAGTCCCCCTAGCGTTGACACAAGAAGCGTATGCCGAGTTTGTTTGCGTAGATAACAATCTACAACTGACGGTAGTGCAAACAGATGAGAAACATAACATTGCAAATTAATTATTTTATGCGACAGTGCAAAAGACTTGAAAAAAAAGCCTTTGCAATTTCAAACAAAACAGTGAGTGTGAGCTGCGTTTTTCTGCATTATTATATCTCTGTTTTCGTAGGCCATACTCAAAATTACACAGCACATACGGAGCTAAAAATAACACGCTTGAATACGAAGTGTTCAGGTCATATTAAGTACGAACTGCAAAACTTTCTGTAAAGGAGCTGCAAAGCAACTACAAAAATTATATTGGTCACCACCGTTCCATCCAAGGGATCAGATATTTGGGTGTTTCTATCACTTAAACAAAGAACATGCTAAAGAATGGTGTCCCTGGGTCAATGCAGAGGTTCCGCTCAGATGCTGAATTTGTGTTGGCATGCAAAAGTGTCATAGCAATTGCATTTCTTCCAAGACCTCAAATTGTTGGGCCGTCGTCCACATGGTCTCGACCAGATGGGTTCGCCCAGATGTCGATTACCCCCGATTGGGGCTGACGTACCTCCTTTCATTCTTATTTCAAGTTCATGTTGCTTTTAGCTGATCTAAAATGCTATCAACATGTAATTTGCCAGCATATTTTTTTGGATGCTTTCAAAGTAAGATATCTGGTTATGCTTGGGTCGCAAAATTTTTTAAACTTTATTTTTTAGAAATTCTGGGCCGCTGCAAAATATGGTGGGAACCACTGAGCTACAACATCGTTTCTCTGAGAAACGTTGTCGTGTTTTATCTTAGAAAAGTTAGAACAAACAAACGTTTCACTAGCAAAACTCAACGTTGCAATACCTGGCCGCAGACATCTTTCATGGCGCACTAATACAGGGTCCACGTCTTTTAGGCACAGACAGTTAGGCGCCGGTCAAATAGGCGCGCACACTGTGGCGTCTGGATATTTAGGTGCGGAGCACTGTGGCGCCCTTTCACAGGGCTGCAATTTTTTCTTTCTTGTCAAATGACCAAAAATTCTGCGTTTGTTTGTCGAATGGTGGTATGACGTCACAAGAGTCAGATTATAAGCGTTTGGCCGCGAATTACTGCGTGATAGAGAATTTTTCTTTTGGCATCTCTTTAGTCTCGCTTAGTACCGTACGTTAAGGGTCTGCTACTATTCGGTGAGTCCGATTCGGTGAGAGCCTTTTTCGGTGAGAGCCCTATTCGGTGAGTTTTTTTTTTTAATTATTGCGCGCCGTAGCCTAATTATCATTGCCGTTATAGGGTTAGGGATAGGGGTTAGGGGATAGAGGTTAGGGGATATGGGTTGGGGGTTTTTGTGTTTTTTTTTTGAATTTTTGTTTGAAAATTATCGGGTACCGTAGCCTAATTAAAACCCCTAACCCCAAACCCCCTAACCCAAAAACCCCTAACCCAAACCCCCAAAAACCCCCAAACCCCCAAAACCGCAAACCCCAACCCCCAAAAACCCCCAAACCCAAAAAACCCCAACCCCAAAAACCCCCAACCCCAAAACCCCAACCCCCAAAAACCCCCAAACCCCAAAAACCCCCTATCCCTTAACCCCCAAACCCCCAAAAACCCCAAACCCCCAAAAAACCCCAACCCCCAAAAACCCCCAACCCCAAACCCCAAAAACCCCCAACCTCAAAAACCCCCAACCCCAAAAAACCCCAACCCCAAAAATCCCCAACCCCCTAACCCCAACCCCCAAAACCCCAAAACCCCCCAACCTCAAAAACCCCCAACCCCAAAAACCCCCAACCCCCTAACCCCAACCCCCAAAAACCCCCAAACCCCAACCCCAAAAACCCCCAACCCCAAAAACCCCCAACCTCAAAAACCCCCAACCCCAAAAAACCCCAACCCCAAAAACCCCCAACCCCCTAACCCCAAACACCCCAAAACCCCAACCCCCAAACCCCAAAAACCCCAACCCCAAAAACCCCCAACCTCAAAAACCCCCAACCCCAAAAATCCCCAACCCCCTAACCCCAAAAACCCCCAACCCCAAAAACCCTCAACCCCCTAACCCCAAAAACCCCCTATCCCCAACCCCCTATCCCCAACCCCCTAACCTCTATCCCCTAACCCTATAACGGCAATGATAATTAGGCTACGGCGCGCGATAATTTAAAAAAAAAATCTCACCGAATAGGGCTCTCACCGAAAAAGGCTCTCACCGAAAAAGGCTCTCACCGAATCGGACTCACCGAATCGGGCCATTCCGTACGTTAATGGTTATGCACGTACCCGCATGCAAACACACGGAATGGCCTGTTTCGGTGAGTCCGATTCGATGAGTCAGATCCCTTAACGGGGGATTTTTTCAATTTTTTTTTTAAATTATCGGGTACCGTAGCCCAATTATCATTGCCGTTTTAGGATTAGGGGTTAGAGGTTAGGAACTCACCGAATCGAACTCACCGAATCGGACTCATCGAATAGTAGCAGACCCGCAAACACAGTTAGGAGCGAAACATGCAAGTTACCAAGAAACACAGCGAAGATAAAGCAAAAAATGAACTGCAGATAAAAGAAAACGGAACAATACCACGATAATACAAAACAACGGCGTAATGCTACAGGCCTACAGCGTTTAAGGTGTGCCGAGATGGCAAACAAGCCTCTTCGTACAACATTGCAACAAACTACATGCAATCACGTAAAGTAAGACAAGAACAAATTAATTAATAACAGTGAAAAGGAAAGAATATTAGTAACAACACAAACATTAATGCCAGGGCATGCTTGCTGCTAGATCTTGATTTTGCTGCCTCTGTATGACTTTAGACAGGAGATTTCTGTTTTTTTTTTTTTTGAAGATAGAAATGCCAACCATTTGAGAACAGGCAGTCAAGTGCTTTTCGCAAAAATGGTTTCGCCAGTGAAATCGGTGGATCGCACATGCCAACGAATAGTTCATCTTGAATAGCTTCGTCAGACAGCGGCCTTAATCGCAAGTCTCAGAAACGGCAAACTCAGAAACGTTATCACTGTCCCGTCGAGAAAAGAATGTATCGATGCGTTGTTCTTTATGCACTTGAACGGGTTTATCTATAAAATTTTATTGTTGAAAAGTGAAAACGTAGTAAGTGCATTTTACTAAGCATGCTTTTGCTTACCACTATTAAATTAAACATGTTCAAAATTGAGAATGCTTTGCGACGTTAGGCTACTAAACGCTATTAGCCGGAAGTTTACCTGAATGATAAGTTCCAAAGTGACGTGGCAATGCTTCTCTCGATAGCTCCTTCGAACAGATCCCGCACTTCACTCGCTGTTTGCTGAACCTTAACACAAGCTTGTGCATAAATCCATCATTGTTAAATCTTTCAAAGAATGGCATCTCGCCTGGTGCGAGACAAATTTCCTGCAGATGTCCAGACTTCCTAGCCAGCAAACTTGTTTATACATGTCATGCATTGGGAATCAACGTCTGCAGACGTTGAATCAATGTAAAAACAACGGGTTTCGCTAGCTGGGTTGTGTGCTTTTATGAATGTGCAAAATCGCCCACTATGTAGGGGAAGACGGGGCAAAGCGGGACACTTTTCATAAAAACGTAATTTCAGCAACAGTGATGGTTGAATTTAGTTAATTTCTTTTTTAATCAAAAGCCATAGTTGGTCAGCATATTTGGTTCGAAGATCAAGCGGAATCTTTCTACTGTTATAGTACAAATCAAAAAAGAGTTTTTTTTTTAAATGTCCCGCTTTGCCCCAGTTGTGGGGCAAAGTGGGACATTTCATTTTTGCATGATTTGGTACTGTTTAGTCGCTTCTCTCAAAGACAACTTCTTGCTTTTTACATCTTCTATTGCATTCTTAATATTGGTAGCCTATCCGTCCATTTATCTATGTCAGTTTTTCTCTGATAGCGACGAACCAAATTGTCAGAATTAAATTGTGTAGGCCTACCGGTACAATACAAATGAATGCTGATAAATATTTTACAATCTTGAAGGTTAAAAGAGTCATAAACAAAAATTCAATCAACAGAAGAACCACAGATACAATCTAGACTTCTAGAGTCTCATGTTGCCCTAATGCGCTGTCCCACTTTGCCCCTAATACAGCTGTCCCACTTTGCCCCAAAGTATAGCCTTTAGAAAATAGTATCTCTTCTAAAGCCTGTAAAGTTTTAGGTAAAAGTTGCTTTTGTTACCAACAAATACTATCTAATGTCTAAGATAAAAACAAAGCTACCAACAAATTCGGTTATGGTAACGAATGTGGTAGCTACTTTTCCATATCTTTCTTATAACAATCCATGCCAAAACACATTTTACTTCCTCACGACACGCGTTGTGCTCTGCCAGTTGCCATTTTTCCACAGCAAATACAGTTTATAGTTGCCTGACTAGTGGTTCCGGTTAGAGGGAACCGAAGAATACAAAACGTGAGAAATCGCGATGTCCCGCTTTGCCCCGTGTCTCGCTTTGCCCCGTCTTCCCCTAATCACAGAAACTCTTTTAGTGGAAAGAAGTCGAGTTGCAACCGTGTTTATCTGTCTACTTATTCTTTATTCACATTGCAAAACATTTCTGCAATCTTGGAACAACAAGTGCATAAGTCAGACATAAATACAAACTTGCAAACACGTTGACAACTAAAAGTAGCCTACCTGTACTTCGGTTATTTTATCTATAAAAGAAACCGGTTGTGTCGAATAGCACGAAACGTGTGTGGCGAAATGTTTGATGGCAGGCGTTAGAACTTCGATCAAAGCATTTTCCCGCAGTGTTCAAAATGTTCTGGAAGAGAACTCCTTTCCATAAAAATAGCGGCTTTTTTCATCTGTATTTCTGAACATCTGGTCGGAAACTAGGCTGTTTTCTACATGTGAAAAACTTTCATAGCAAGTATCCAACAGTCATTTTACCAGAGCAATATTGGTAATTGGCTCAAACGGCGAAATACAAACTGGCATAGACGTTGACAACTCAACGTAGCCTAGGTTATTTCATCTATAAAAGAAACCCGTTGTGTCGAATAGCATGAAACGTGTGTTGCAAAAGGTTTGATGCCAGGCGTTGGAACTTCGATCAAAGCATTCTCCCGCAGTGTTTAAAATGGCGGCGCTGACGCCTTGGGAGTTTCTTGTGTGAAGCGTCGCTTTTAGACCTTGCTTTGAAGTACCTGGCGCAAGAATGTTTATGTAAGTCAGCACTTTTATGATTGTATCACGTGATGCCCCCCCTCCCCCGATTGTTCCTCGACCTGACGATGTTTAGTCCTCTCTCAATTTTTTTTTCGTTTTTTTTTTCCGTAAGGCACGGCGTTTGTCGAATAGTGATGGCGCGTGTCGAGTGACCTCGTCACCGAAAAAGGAAAAAATCGCAGCCCTGCCCGTTCATTTAGGTGCTATTCCTAGTAAAGTCTGCAGATTGTATCAGCTTAACTTTGGCAAAACCTAGACGAGGTTTTGACGGAAAACTAAGTTACTCTTCACTCAAGCCTACCACCCGCTTGAAGATAGGCTACGGTATATTTTTTACTGATGTATAGTGTAGTTATAACTAAAAGTGAACTCAGTCATGTTTGGAAACTTGAATAAATTTATTGATAAAGCTTTCGCCGACGCAAACCTGGACTAACAACTTTTTCTGTTCAATATAACATTTTGTGTGAAAAGCATTGCCGGTTTAAGCAGCTTTACTCATGGAAGCCATGACATATTTTTCTGTTCAAAATAACAGTTTGTATGAAAAGCATTGCCCTACCTACAATCTGCAGACTTTACTAGGAATAGCACCTAAATGAATGGACGCCACAGTGTTCCGCACCTAAATATCCTGACGCCACAGTGTGCGCGCCTATTTGACCGGCGCCTAACTGTCTGCGCCTACAAGACTTGCTCCCCTAATACATGTTTCAAAATAACACAAACCAAAAATACAGTACAGGAGAATACAAACATGTATGAATGACGAAACAAAAAGACACATTATGCTCTAATGCAGGGGTTCTTAACCAAGGGTACGTGTACCCCTTGGGAGTACGAAGCACCAAAGACTCAAAAGAAAAGATTTGAAAGCACAGAGGCCATTTGTAAAAAGTTAAACTTTTGAACAGTGTTACTTTCATGTTTGGGTTTATCACAAGCAATAAGACATTGGATCAACAATCAAAGATGTACTTGGTTGTTTATCGAATTCAGGTCGATAGCATTTGAAAGGGTTGACCAGTATGACTACTTGTTTAAAAGTTGATAATTTATCTCAGCATGTTGCATATACTATCGATTGACAGAATGGACCGATCAATCTTTACTAAGTGGTTGGAAGTTTCCAAGGAAACGCAGTATTGCATCACACTTAAAAGTACCACTGCAGTCAGCTAGTCACTTTTGGGAAGTTTACGCCTTGGGAAATGTTACTTTGTTTTGTGTTTGCGTTATCACATATAATAAGACATTGGATCAACGTTCAACACCAAGTCTATATATGTCTTGAATCACAAATTTACAAAATAAAAAAATTGACAAGTGTTGCAAAAAATCTTACATATTTTTTTCGGACGTTTTAACCAAATTTTATTCAATTATTTAAGACATTTTGCTAAAAAAATCTGTGAATGACTGAAAAAAAAACCTAGCTTGTGATTATATACAATGCTGGTTTGATAATAATTCACTCGTTTCATTTCATCAATCAGTACAAGCTTAAAACACTGTGACTTACAAGCTTGCTCTTTGTTGTTTAGGGTTGGAATAGTGCATGGGATCGTTGGGCAAATGAACATTTTGTTTTGAAAAGCACAGAAGAAAACAAGAAATTGCAAAGGAAGCTGGCAAAGCAAGCCTTAAAGAAATTGTATATATATTAGTTTATACTTGAAATGCTTTATAGAACTGTCATATTTAATGTAGCTTTTCAAAGAATTCTTGTCAAGCTTCTGCAATTTTGTCTTGCTGGGAAATCAATTCTAATACATGTTTGTTGCAAATTTGTAAGCCTTTTGATTTAAAATAGTTTTAATATATTGTGAAAAATGCAAGATAATATGATGGTCATCAAGTACATTTATCCCAGCACAATTTCAGGAGGAAACATCATAGGCGTAGGAAGGTGCATCTTCCAGGCGTGGCAAGTGCGATCAAGAATGACACTTCATCAGGTGATCATTTTTCATCTAATTTATTGTTTCGGGTCCACGTCTTTTAAGCGCTGACAGTTAGGCGCTGGTCTAATAGGAGCGCACACTGTGGCGTCTGGATATTTAGGTGCGGAGCACTGTGGCGCCCGGTCATTTAAGTGCTATTCCTAGTGAAGTCTGTAGATTGTATCAGCTTGGCAGGGAGGGTCGTAGGGCAATGCTTTTCACACAAAATATTATATTGAACAGGAAAATATATTGTTTTGTTAATGCGTGTGCGTTGTTGGTCATGGCTTCAGTGAGTGAAGCTGCTTACACCGGCAATGCTTTTTCACACAAAACGTTATATTATAATTTTAAGCAAAAAGTTTACGTAATTTAGCCTACAGTCTTTTTCATCGAGAAATTCCAAAGTAAGGGGTTGCCTAGTCAGTTTTGACTGCCAATTCCAATGAGTGAAAGAAAAAAAATCCACTGCGTCCCCTTCTTTAAGAAGTCCTCATCTGATAACTGCACCGCCAAAATATTTTTTTTTTAATTAGCCAAAAAAGGACAGGCAAAGACTATGGATTTGCCACCATTTACATTTTTTTGCTTGAAATAAGCTACCTTTTAACCTTGGACGTAGGGATACTTCCTTGGTCATCATGGCAAAAATCCCAAGGCGAGTGTATACGTCCGTGGTCGCAAAAAAGTTAACTAAAAATGAACTCAATAATGTTCGGAAGCTTGAATAATTTATTGATAAAGCTTTCACCAACGCAAACTTGGACTAACAACAAACAAAACAATAATAAATCAATAAAACAACAATATATTTTTCTGTTCAATATAACATTTTGTGTGAAAAGCATTGCCGGTTTAAGCAGCTTCACACACGGCAGCCATGATATAATTTTCTGCCAAGCTGATACAATCTACAGACTTTATTAGTAATAGCACTTAAATGACCGGGCGCCACATTGCTCCGCACCTAAATATCCAGACGCCACAGTGTGCGCGCCTATTAGACCAGCGCCTAAAAGACTTGCTCCCATTGTTTCCGTATGGTACTAGAAATGCATGCAATATCAGCCAAACTTTACTGTCATATAATGATCATGATTGTTGTGTATATTATAATATATATGTATTTTCTCACACGTAATCTGCAATAAATGTTTACAAAACCTTACTAAAATCCGATAAAATAAGCTACTTTTGCAAATATAAACTTACAAAGGTTGAGGCATTACTCTTTAAAGGGATACTAAATTAGGCACATTAAAGGGACATTAGGCACAAATTAAAGGGAAATTAGGCACATTAAAGGGATACTAAAGGAAAAACTTGACTTGGCGATTTTCCACGTTCTTTCTGTTTAACATGCTACCATAAAACGATTTTCAATAAAATTTTGCCCCATTGCGGTCTGACCACCATTGCGCGCGTGCTTTTGTCAGAGCTTTCAAAAAGAGATTGGGCTTGAGCAGCGAAGCGTGCGACTGTACAGTCTGCGTCACTAGAGACTAGCAATCAGCTGATCTCGCAATAACTGTTACTGCGGGCGATTTGACTGTAGGCTATGTATGTATGTACAGTACATTAAAACATCAGATTTCAACATCAAAACATCAGACAGTTTGTTCAAAACATCAGATGTGGTAACATGGTAGGGTTGCAAAATTCCCGGGAATTTTCAGAGCCGAAACTTTCCATGGAAATTTTGGGAATTAAACGGAATTTTGGGGAATTTTCGAAAGCTTTTAAAACAATCTTAATTTGATGTTGAAACAGGAAAATAATGGCCTTATACTGTTTGGAATAATAGTACTATGTATAACTAAAATACTTAAGAACATACAAACACATGGTTTAGTTTAATAACTCCAAAAAGGAATCGCCACCAATCTATTTTTTTAGAAAGAAAAACAAAACTGAGTCAGTTACAAAGTCGTTGTTCTAGTTCAGGGCTACTCAACTGGCGGATCGCGGTCCGAATCTGGACCATCTGGGTGTTGATGGTGGACCTTGAGCTTTTGGAAGAATAACCTCATTGCCACGTTTCAGGGCTTCTTTAAACAGATTTCTACTGGGATGAAGCAATTTTTACTGTTATTATCCTAGTTGCTGGGAAGCTTCGACTCCCAGATTCCCCAATGGTCACTCCCAGATAGTTTAACTTTTGTGGTTGCGTGTGAAATAACTTATTCACCGGACCACTAAAAATATTCAACTTGTCAAACTGGACCTTTGTTAAGATTAGTTGAGTAACCCTGTTGTAGTTGCTGCCAGTTAGCATCTCCTCCTGCTCGGCTTCTTCAGATGATGCACTAATGACCGTTCTGGCAGCATCATTGACTTTAGAGTCAACTTCAATTTGAGTTGACTTGTCTTCACACGGCTCAAACAATGCCAAGTTTGACCTGACTGATACTAGTTTTTTCACCCTTTCATTTGCGAGCCTATTGCCGACCTTGGTGTGAGCGTTCCCAAATATGATCAGTATTTTTTTAAATATTGAAACAGTGTGTGCATAAGCCTTATTCTTAATTAACACCAAATTAGTGTTTATATAATTAAAGAAAATAAGAAATGCTTAAGATAGGTTTTTGATATTTTTTCTAATTGATGAAACATTTAACAAATGTTTTAAACATAACAAATGCCAAATGAAAATTTCCAATATTCCCGGGTCCTTCAAAATTCCCGGAAAGTTCCCAGGAAAGTTTTCAAAATTTCCGGAAACTTTCCACCCATTTACAACCCTATAACGTGGCTTTTGTTATTGCTGTCTTTTGTGACGTATTCTCGAGCATTGTTTGCACTTTTGGTTATTTTGAAAAAAATGAAAATAAATGAAACATTGGACTTTGGGCCTTGCCAGCGCCATTGAAAACAATTTTTTTTCGGTAATTTTTCTTGAAATGTATTCTTGAATGTTCAGTTTACACATTTTAATGCTTAATTCCCGTTTGAAATTTTCACTTAGTAGGCCTTTAAGCTTTTTAAACCACTTTGTTGCAAGTGCTGGGTCAGCATTTTCGCGATCCAAACAATTTAAGTCATTGTAATATTTGTAATAAGGACAAACAAAGCTCACAAGTTACCTTTTTGCATGCAGAAGCCTAGTAAATGTCGTAATGTGTTATGTTTGTGTCATTTTGTGTTTATATTTGCCAATTATGAGCCGAGGTTTGCTCATATGAACATTTTCTAACATTTATTGAATCAAAATCATGTTTTTCATCATGTGCCATCTTCGAGTCGAAGGTTGGCTGTCAATTGGTTGAACACATCACGTTCACAATATTTACTATTTTCAGATTGTATGAGTTTGGTATTTCTGTTTGCTGGGTAGTGGGTAGTTTAGTTAATAAAAATGTTGTGGTATTTTGTTGAAGTCAGACCCTATTTGTTTTTCAATCAAAGGTTGTGCTGTATTTTCATAATTTGAAATTATTGCAATATTAAAGACTGTGGGCCTACTTTTTATAATTTTTGTCTTTAGGCTTATATCTTTGAGCATACAGTAGCCTACTTTAAAGATAATGATAAGGCCTATGTAATAAAATGTTGCAAGCAAATGAAGCAATTCGAAAGAAATACTCAAAATATTGCACTCGATGCGCTTCCACATTTTGACAGATCTACAATTTTACATGTGTGCCCTGAGGCAAATCTTTAAGAAACACTGTGCCATGCTTTCAACGCAATTCTTTTTTTAAGATTCTGATACCAGTGCTGAGGAGGAAAGTTCAATCACAAAAAGGAACGGGAAGCATCTTTCTCTTGCCATTGTAAGATGAATCATACTGTTAAGGTGGCATCATTTTGGTATAATCTAACAACACTTCATACAATAATATATCAGTCTTCATTACGGCACAAAGTTAAAGAGTCACAGTTGTCGCACACCAGAGGCAATTGTTTTTATTTGGAAGCCTGATTGACTTGATAAGAATCACAACTCCTGTTGGAAGCTGGAAAAATGTAAGACGGTCAGTCGGTCAAGTTTATTTTAAACGGCATTTTCTACACTTTTCAAATTTACTGTTGGGTCATTCCATTATAGTTTAACCACTTCCAAGAAAATTGAAAACCTTTACCTCACAGATTATTATTTTGGGATAGTTTAAAGAAGCAAAGAAATGATTAAGAATGCAGTTTACACAATGAAATGCAGTTTAATTTTTTTTTCTATTTGATTTGTTTTTTGAATAAACGCATATTGAAAATTTGCATTCTCACCACTAGTGGCGCCATTGTGCAGTTTAGTGTTTTACAAAATTGATCTAAAATAAAAAAAATGCCTCAAATTTTCTGAACAAAATATCTAATTGTATGTTTCTGAGACCAAAGATTTCGAAACTAAGGTAAACGCTTAGTTTTTGGTGTAAGTGGTCTTGAGAGCATTTTTCATTTGAAGACAGCATTTTTTGGAGACTATTTATTTGATTATTTCTTTAAATTTATTTTTTTCCTTACCCATGCAAACGAAACGGTTTATGTTGTCAACTGACAGTCTAACAAAGGAACTAACTGAAAGAATTCCAAGTCATACAGGGTGACCCAAAAAAAAAACGGGCCCCAACTCTAATTAGGCCCCGTTTCTTAGTGTTTTGTCCGAATGAAATAAAACTTTGGTTATAACTAGTTTATTATGTTCAAAACATCACATCAAAACACTAGGGTCTTTGGCCTTTTTTTCTCCGTTCTACAGCATGTGTTCTAGATGGCCTCCAATTACCTCCGTGCATTTCTTGAGGCGCAGCGCGAAGTTGTCCATGACGTTCTTACAGACTGACTTGGGAATGGCTCTCATGTCCTCCCTGATGGATTCCTTGAGTTCCGCGATTGTTCTGGGTTTCCCTGCGTACACTCTGTCCTTAAGATAGCCCCAAAGGAAAAAAATCTGGGGGCTTAGGTCCGGGCTATGGGGTGCCCACTCAAAATCAGTCTTGAGACTGATCACTCGGCCTCCGAAGTTCTCTTTCAGCCAATCTCGGGACAGGTTTGAGGTGTGAGAACTTTTCCCGTCTTGCTGGAACCAGAACTTGCTCATGAGTGACGGGTAGAGGGTCTGGAGCTCACTCTTGCAGGTTTTGAGGACTTCCACATACCGCTCCTTGGTGACTGTCACTGCTGCGGCAGATTCTTCGATGAAGATTGGTCCGATGATGCCTCTGGCCGAGATTGCAGCCCACACTGTGCGCTTAGGAGAGTGCAGGGCACTGCAGGGGCTTGGTGGCTACTTCAGTGGGTCTGGAGGACCCCCAGAAGACATTTGTCTTGGAGTTCGCCTTTCCATCAACATGGAAGTGGGCTTCATCTGAGGATTAAAGGAGGTTAAGGAAACCTAGTGCCCCTCGATCTTCTCGAGCATCTTGACTGCCATAGCGCTACTCTGCTTCTTGTCTGAGGCTATAAGGGTCTGCATCGTCTGTATTCTGTATGAGTGGCAAGCCCTGATATCGTTCACCAGCACTCTCCTGCAAGTCTCACGGGACATACCGAGAGACTGACTTCGTTTACGCACAGAGCGTTTCAGACTCTGCTGAAGAGACTCCCTCACACTTTTGACCAGCTCGGCTGTCCGCTTCTTGGGACGTCCCGAGTGGCCTGGACGGTTTTCACTGGCAGTGTTGAAGTTCTCCACGGTCCCATACTTCTCGAAGTGGTCCACCCAGTTCTGAATTCTGCGTTTGGATGGAGTCTTTTCACATTCAAACTGATGCATGAAACTGTGCTGGGTTTTCTTAAACGAGCTTGTCTTGTAGTAAAATTTAACACAGTGTATTCTTTGTCCCAACTCCCACTGGGGTCTTGGTGTACTCACGGTCGTTGATTCTGCCATGTCCTATAAAATAAAGGCAATCGGTGAAGAAATAAAGGAGATATGACATAAAGTGTACGCGGGGCCCGTTTTTTTTTGGGTCACCCTGTATAACGCTAAAACCCAGGTTTTATTCTAAACTGCCACTAGGTTTTAACTTAGTACAGTCTTGTTACTCAACGCAACAAACAGTTTACCAGCCTCATTTTTGTAATCACAGATCGATTTCGCTATCACAGCATCCTCAGTGTGATCATGTCAAGAGCAAAAATAATAATAAAATTCTTCAAAAGTTTCAAGTTTAAGGTATTGTGGTGTAACAATGCATGTTATGCCACCATGGGAGCAATTAAACAAATTAGATTTAATCGATTACTACGTAATTACTAGTAAAGAAATATAACATGTAAAATTCAATAGAATAAAAAAACAAACTAATAAGTTTCTTCACTGTAGATTCGACATTCAAGAAATAAGATTAATTTGGAAGAAAAGTTTTGAAGAAACATCCATACAAACAATTATATTTTAATTTTTTATTATTTTAAACCATCAAATGCCTACAGCGTATTGACGGGGCGATGGTAAGATGGACCTGCCTGGTCAAGCTTAAAGACAACATTCAGTTTGAGATTCTTTTATCCAGGCTTATTATTAGAGATATTGGCAAAGTCCTCCAATTGGGCACAATGAGATGGCTTGGTCACGTTGAAACTTTAAAATATATATATTATCTATCTATAAAACAGTTTTTTTTTAATAAATTTTTAAATTTGCAATGCCACCAAACTTAATTAATATTGCTTTGTTACTCGATTTATGATGAAAGCAATATTGAGACTTAGAGACGTTCAAAACACTACTGAACTCCATTTTGACATCATTTCAACAGTGCGAGATGTCGCAACGATATGAAATAATATATGCAAAAGAGAATTTGAAGGTAAACTAATGTAACATAGAGAAAAGAAAAGAGAAGATAGAATAAGAGAAGAGAAAGCAGGAGAAGAGACTTTGCTCTTTGTAAAAATGATTTTTTTTTAGATTGTGATACAGTTTAGTAACATTAGTTTTGCGTTATGGTTATATATTGCCTTAGTGTGCGCGAATTGCAGCGACAAAACCAGGCGAGAAAAATCATTGTTGCGTCATAATCACAGAATCAAATCAACTATTATTGCTTGAGAGTGTTGCAATGAGTGATACAGTTGAGCATTCATTCATTTTCTAATTTTCTTGCTAGTAAATTCAGCAACCGCTGCTAACTGAGCTTCTCTGCGAAGCGGACAGCGACATCTTTCTCTCGCGCCTTTTTATCAACAGTTAGATAAAAATAAATTTCCAGAAATACGAAAGTTTGCTAAAAAATGTTAAGTTTGTTCGGTTAATCATATTTGTGTGAGCAGACGTTTTCGGTTATGAACTTAAACAAGAATCGCTTGAGATTAAAGTTGAGCGACTCCCATCAACGTGATATTTTATGCTTGTCCAGTGTCTACCTTTAACCTCGAACCAGACTTGACCTAGGTGTAAAACTCAAGACGTCAGTTTCATCCTTGACACCAACATAGCTGTGATTTATGATTTTTTTGGATGTGCTAGTTTGTGATGGTTATACGATAAGTTATACAGCCCAACTTTTGATATTTCATGATCTGTATACAACAAACTAATTCGTCGTCGTGTGAGCGTCTGGGGCCGAGGGTCTATCCTTTTACCACCCCAGATTCACGATGTTCCCGGACTACACTGGAAGGCTACTAGAGAGCAGCCAGTCTTTGGTTTCATCATCCATGACACGCAGACCTTCCACTCCGTTAGGTGGTTTGAAGATGGAGCAGTCATTGATAATGTGGTCTGCGGTCTGTTCCTCGGCACCACATTCACAGGAGGAGGAAGAGGCCATTCCCCATTGGTGCATGGTTGAGCGGAAAAGCCGGACGCCCGTACAGAGACGGTTAAGGCGCACCCATGCCTGTCTTGGTAGTGTTAGACCGATGGGGCGTGTGTCGGCGTCGGGGATGAACGAATAGAGTCTGGTGGCGGTTGACTTTCCTTCAGAATTCCATTTATGGTTCGCCCAAGCAGCCGCAGAGATGTCTTGTACATCAGCTTCGTTGATAAGAAGTTGAGGGTGAATGGGTGTCTTGATTTCAGTCGACGGGGGTGCTCGTTTGGGAGAGCAGAGATCTTGTGGTGGAGAATGTGGTTAGGCTCCAGTGCCCGTCGACCGAGGGACAGAGTGGTTTCTTCGCGACGAAGCTCAGCGGGTTGGATGCCAGCGAGAATGGGGAGATTGTCCAGTGGTGTGGGACGCAGGCATCTGGTCACTGTGCGCAGGGCGCTGTTTATGGCAGTGTCGATGTTATGGCAGTGAGCACTGCGGCACCAAACAGGTGCACAGTACTCTGCTGAAGAGTAGACAAGGGCTAAGGCTGCTAAAGGCAAAGTGTCAGCCCTCGCCCCCCAGCTAGAGCCTGCCAGGCGCTTGAGTAGCGCAGCGCGGGATGTGAGTTTCTTGCGCAGTGACACCAAATGGTGGCGGTATGTGAGCGATCTGTCCAGTGTCTCCCCAAGATATCTTGGTTCGGGGTAGAAGGACAGAGATTTTCCGTTGTTATGGACGTGTAGCTCACGATCAGCTTCCTGATTATGGAGGTGGAAAGCTGCTGCCACAGTTTTGGTTTTGCTGAGTTTCAGTCGCCAGTTCTGGAGATAGGCTGAGAGAGTTTTCATGTCCTGGCTCAAGGTGTCTTCTAAATTTTCCCACGACTTTGCGGAGTAGAGAATTGCCAGGTCGTCCGCATAAGCATATTTTGCGGAAACCGTAGTTGGCAGGTTGTGGGTGTAGATGTTGAAAAGAAGTGGAGCCAGGACCGATCCCTGTGGGACGCCGTTTTTCAGGCGTCTTAGTCTGCTTCGTCGTGAGCTACCGGTGGTGAGGGTAAAGCTTCAATTCCTGACAAGTTCCATAATCATATGAACCATATGTCGGTCAGGAAGCAGGCGAAGCAGCTTGCAAGTAAGGCAGCGATGCCATACGGTGTCATAGGCAGCTGTAAGATCTAGAAAAACAGCGCCGGCCTTCTTTTTTGCCTCAAAGCAATCCTCGATATCTTGGGTTAAGAGTGTGACCTGATCTACGGTGGATTTTCCACGCCGAAACCCAGCTTGCTCTTTTGGAAGGAGCGAGTCGATGATTGGGTTGACGCGTGCGTAGATCAGTCTTTCGAGGATCTTGAAAGGAACACAGAGGAGGGATATTGGACGATAACTCCTTGGGTCCTCTGGTGGCTTGTGAGGCTTAAGGATCGCAACTACTAAAGCTCTTCTCCAGATTGTTGGGATTGTGAGGTGGTGCAGGCAGGAAGAGAGGAATCTACGTAATCAGGACTTTAGGGCATGGCCAGCATGGAGCACAAGCTCAGGGCAGATCTTATCGGGCCCTGGAGACTTGTGTGGTTTCACTAGGCGGAGGGCGGTGGCGAATTTCTCTGGGGTGAAGTCTCCAGAGATTGCTTCCTCTTGTGGTGTTTCCACACGCCAAAGGGCAGATACTTCCTTGGCAACAAGGCGGGATGCCTTGCGGTCCTTTGTTTTGTATACCCCGTTCTGCACTAGCTGGGAAGCGATGGCATTAGCAGAAACAGGGCACTGACGAAGGGAGTTTGCTGAGCGCCCAGTGAGGTTGTTGACGATGCTCCATGCTTTGCGGCTTGAGTATGAGAAGTCGATGGTTTGGACAGCTTCGTTCCATCGCTCAAGCTTCTTTGTGTCCAGCCGCTCAAGTAGTCTGGTGGCGGCGGTGTTAGAAGCAGCGCCACTTGTGGCGCTTAAGTAAGAGCGATAGAGAGCTTCACACTCAGAGTCCCAGCATGGTGTATAGCTGGTTCGATGGCCACGTGGTATTGTGGCCTTTGCCGCAGTTATTATGGCATTGCAGAAGTCCTGGTATGCCTCGTCTGCGTTGTATGTTTCAGCCGATGGTAACTTTGCAGCAGACTCATTGGTCAGGAGGCTGTATTGATTCCAATCGGCTTTTTTGAAGTTCCATCGCTTCACCGGTGAACTCGGGACAGGAGCCACAAGTTTTGGGGCGATGATGAGGGACGGCCGGTGTTGGGACCGTGGGAACTTCTCAAGCACACGCCTGTCTGGAAGAGAGCTGTCGACACTCGCGAAGGCCAAGTCAGGGTTTTTCCCTGTTCCCCAGTGGCCGGAGTGGAAACTGGCTGGTTCCTTTGGGTTGAATAGAAGGGCAAGATGGTTTGTAGAGGCCCAATCAGCCAGCAATTCTCCGTCACTGCTTGTGTTGTTGTAGCCCCAGTCGATGTGCTGGCAGTTGAAGTCGCCAGCGTAGAGACTGGGGGAGGGGACCGTTGGAAGGGATGGTGGCAACATTCGCGAGGGTGGGGGCTTGTAGATGTTGACAATGTTGTAGTCTGAGATACATATGCACACCCACTCAATCTCGGCATCAGTTGGAGATTGGTCGACAAACGTCCACTTCAGGCTCTCATGCACAAACGTGGCAGTGCCGTGCTTCCTGCTTAAGGTAGACCCGGCTAGCGTGTAGTTGGGAATAGCTAGCCTTTCTGCAGAAGTGCAGTGGGTCTCCTGGAGGAGGATGACGAGTGCCCGGTTGGTATGGGCAAGCTGCTCCACAATTTTGGTCTTGCTTGTTGTGTAGCCTTCTATGTTGAGCTGCAGAATGGTGGGGCGTCTGAATTTATCAATTGCCCCTTGCAGCTGTGCCGTCCAGGTGGAGGCTCTTTGTTGACAAATTTCGTTTCTCATCTGGTTGAAAGCAGATGGTACTCACAGGATGGGGCACGAGGAGCCATTTGTCGTCCATCCCTAACGAACAAACTAATTAAACCTACATAATGCTTTGTTGTATGAAAATGACATTTGATGATACAATATTGCTATATCAGTTGTCTAAACCAGTGCTTCCCAACCTTTTTAAGTTCGCGACCCACTTTTAATGCAAGTTTTATTGTGCGACCCACAATGAGATATGACATCTTTATTATCGCATCTTTACTACTGGCGTATTGCATTGTTTGTCAATGTCGAGATGGAGTGACGACATTGACAAACAATGCAATACAACCAATTGGTACCAACTAGCTCATAATCATGTAAATTGGCATGAAAAGGGGAAGGCTTACGCTCTGCAGTGGGCTCTCACAGGCTGAAAATGATGATGATGACTACTGGCGTACGTACTGAAATAGTTAATGCAACACAACACATCTAATTGTTACATTGCTGCATAATTGTTACGTAATGATAATGCAATAATTTTCCGATCTAATAGAAAACAGGGTGCACAATTCATGAAAATGGAAAGTCAACAAATGAAGTTGTGCTAGAGTAGCGATGGCGAAGCCGCAGTACTGTTCAAGACCAAACTGCGGCTTGTGACATCCATAATAATGTCGGTATTTTTTAGAAAGTTTTAACCTTCAGTAACATTTAGAAATGCTTCGCGACCCACCTGAAATAGCTTCGCGACCCACCAATGGGTCGCGACCATGGCTTACGTAATACGTATTAAAGTAATATAGTATTAAGTAAGCCATGGTCGCGACCTACCGGTTGGGAAGCACTGGTCTAAACTAACTAAGCTAACTTTGAAAAATCTAAAAAAAATTCTAGTTGTCCAAGACTGGTTCAAAGACATATAATGTAGCCTGCCGTCTAGGCTACGGATATTGATTATAACAAAGACAAGCATTCTTTTTGGATCCAAATCTTATTTGGTAGAAACTTTACAAACTTTAGTTTCCAACTTTCCATCTTTATCTTTTGTTAATCGTCTTCATAATAGAATTTATCTTGCTTTATTTTTTCAAGTTTATTGTTTCAAATGTAATCATGTAATGCATAACACCTCAGGAACCTACGTTTGTTCAACTGTCAAATGTTTATCCATCATTTGTATTATAGAAATGTCGTCGTCAGAAGTCAATAGCGAATGACCATAAGCAGGATGATTTCAGCAGCGGTGATGTCTTTACTGCTGATCTCAGTTCTTGCTTAGGATTCCAGAAAAGACCAAGTTTGTTTGAGCTTCCAGTCATTCTTAAAAAGCGCTTGGAGGAGGATACCAAGATGGTTACCAACAAGTGCATGGTAGGATCAAGATTTGAACTCTATATATCAGTGATTCTTAACCTCTAAGTCGTGACCCTACATTCAATTGCTTTACCAGTTAATTTGTGTCCAGGCAATTGTTTACAATAAATAAATCATTATTTTAATATTTCTAACATTTACATTTCTTGCTTTGGTTTTGAAAATCACTCATACCAGTGGCCATTACACAATTATCGAAAGAGAAATTTCAGATGAGCAGGTTAGATTCAAAAAAGGCAAAGGTGCTCACCACATTGCATTTCTAAGATGGATTATGCAAACAAGCAGAGAATACTTTATCAGAAAAAAATCTTTATATGTGTTTTATTGACTCAAAAGCTTTTGATGCCATCCAACTGAACACCCTTTGGAAATGTTTGGAGGCTATGGGAACACCAATACACCAACACCTGTTAACTCATCAAATTATTATATCGTGGTCAAGAAGCTACAGCTACGGAGAAACAGCTTGGTTTAAAATTGAACAAGGCCACGTCAGGGAAGACCTATTCAAAATCCCAAAAAAATTTCAAACTTTTTAGCTTCTTGCATTGATTCCCATGGTTTTGACTATGAGATATCCAAAAATGACAACCAGTTTGCTTTCAGATAATGGGGTACCCTGCCTCAAGAGCCCTAAGCATTTAGCCATAATCCTGACAGTCAAACTCTTTATTTTATCTCAAACCACTTTCATCTGATGCCCTCACAAGTGAAAAATCAACAATAGAAACAACTGTGAAAAAAGGGTCGTTTTTCCCGGCTATCAGCATAAGGCTGAGCGATTCGCTAACCATGACAGTGTAGCTTCCACGTTAGCCATTCCGACCATCCAATCAACTATATGTTTCTTGGCAGCCGATTGTAGCAAGAATTAACAGCGATAGACACCGTGTTTCGCCCATGAGGCTGCCAAGTCAGTATCGCATCGTATTCTTGCCACAAGGGTATTCGACCGCCGCTTTACCAGTCCGTTTAATTAACTCTTATCTCTGTGGAAAGAAAAGAGCTTTTGTTGGCTAATAGGAAGATAATTTATAGAGTGACCGAGGTCCGAGAGTCAAAATCGATTGAACGGACAATGATAAATTGTTTTTTATTGACGCAGATAATGAAAATAAGTGTTCTTGACTGAATTTGAGACACTAATTTCAAATCTGAAGTTAGATTTTCTTTATCATTTCAAATTTTCAAGATACCAGTAAGCAACAAATTTGATTATTTTCAGTATATACATACAACAAAAATTCGAGAGCTGAAAACAATCATAAAAGTTAACAACAAAAATAATAACAAGCAAAACAATGCTTTCAATATATTCTCAACAATTTCACTGCACTCTTCATGCTTAAATCTTTTTAAGAAGTTGTTAAATACTGTCTTGAATCCAAACCATGTTGCTGACACAGATTCACTATTTTTTGAAGCCATCATCGAGCAAAGGAAACCTGATTTTTTAGAACATAATCCTGCAATAACTATATTGTATGTTGGAGGTAGTTAACTTCTTCTTTATCATGTGTCACACGGCCGTAGCCCAGAGCATCACGCAAGCTCTTGCTCTATCGTTGAACTCGGCCAAATCCTGTGCAAATCCTCTGCACAGGTAGTTAACTGCATAAAATATGTTTATTTGTTGAAAAACAAAACTAAAATGTTATCTTAAACAATTTTGATACCAGATTCGAACTCAACACAACAAAATTGTCTAGAAATGGTTGTTAATTTCTCTTAATTATTATAATGGCTTATTTTGTGCCCATTGCGACAACATACAGTACACTATATCACAGATGGGATACAACTGGAAACAGCGAAGGGAATATAGTCTTCGAGTTAGCTGCTATCCATATTTTGGCATGCCATGAAGTATCTTTGCCAAGAAACAGCCTTGCGTTCTGGAGCGGTGTTGAATGGTTGAACCCACGTTCTTACCACTCAGCCGACTTGTAAAATTTCTTATTAACCAGTGTTATCATTCATGGTATATTATATAGTCTATACCAACGGTGGGCAAACTGCTAGTATGCGGCTCGTCAACATAAATTTTGTGGCTCTTGTATTAAATCGTAATATTACAAAAAAATTAAGATTTATATTTTATAAACATGTTATCAGGCGAATTCAACCAAGCAGTGGCGTACCTAAGGTATGGCAGGCATGGCTCTAGCCATGAGCGCCACATTGATAGAGGCGCGAAAATCGGTTGGTAAAAATTAACATTTGTTACTTACACTTTTTTCAAAATCTAGTTTGCACCAAATACATTACAGAGATCAAAAAGGAGTCTCTCTTTTACTCTAGCCATTGTTAAACAATGGAATTGTGACGTTGCAAAAGCAACATTGTGCCTCTCCTGGCCTTGGCTCATTTTGCGTTCAGTGAGCAACAATTGGAAGTTTCATAAAGTCGCTAAGCAGCGATTAGTTGAAGCTTAGAAGTAGCACCAGAATTTACTTATTCATTTTTATAAGAATTTATAACTTTTCATTAGGCTGTCATTCATTACTACATGTGTGCTTCTCTCTGTTTTTGTTTTATTTTTTGCTATTTGTTTTCTGGGTTTTGTGGCCTTGCTAACTACTGATATATAGCCTACTACATACTTTTTCATTCAGGCACGTTTTAAGACGTTTTGCCATCTTTTCCCGTTCGTTAACGTGCTGGACTGCTGGTAGGTCTATATCGATTTTTGTAGTTAGTATCTTTTTCGTCCCGGACGCGTTAATGATGAAAAATAAAACGATTGATTGATTTATAACTTTGTAAAATCAAAACATCGTGCAACCTTGACAAATGAATACTTGGAAGAATTAATTCGCACAGTATTAACAACTTATCGACCAAATTTTCAGAGATTAGCGAGTCAATTACAAAACTGATATGGATAAACAATCATTGTGTTTTAATTGCTGTTATGTTATTTTGTGTCAACTGATTTTGCGGCTCGCCGGTGTTTATGGTTTATCCGCAAGCGGCTCTTTGAACAACTTTGCCCACCCCTGGTCTATACTTTGTGAGCATGTGCTCGCAATAATTGCTGTATATTGACGCGCTCCCATCATTTACCTTCACAGCTTGTGGAGCTTCCTGCCAAATTGAACATTGTACAAATATTGGAGAACTATGCAAAATACTTTGCTTTTCATGTTGCAAAGCTTCCATCGTCGGAGAAGCAGATGAAAGGCGACAGCCAGACTTCTGACATTATTCCACCCGAGAAAAAGTCAGTGAATTTTTTCACGTTTAATTTGTCTAACACACTGCTTGAACTGACATGGAATGACCCTTTGCTGATGTGCACTTTTTCCCAACTCGAAATCAGTGGTGCACTGTGACTGGTTTGGCACTGTGACTACTTTGGTGTTTAGTAAAGTTTGGTCCTGAAACGTATAGATAAATCTTTTTTACCAAACTTTAGACGACCCTACCATATTTTTACATTGGCTAAAAGAAAGTAACAAGCAAAATTTTAGAAAAAATTCTCGACTTCAAGTATGAAAAACGTAAAATTATCATTTTAATTTTATTTATGTACAATTTTATTTTACAATCTATTTAACACAATTATTCCATATGATGGTCCTTTGCTTCGATAATTTAGGATATTTTTTAGCGAAACTGAACAACTTCATCAACTACTAGGAGCATAGGCGTCGATTTTTTGTTAGAAAAGAAGAATTCTGGTTGGGCGAGAGTTTTCAAACAGATTTCATGGAATATGTTTTGTATATGTTTGCAAATTCGCAATGGTTCAGTCTTCAAAATTAGCATATTTTTACTTCGGCAAAAACGTTGCCGAGGCCAAACGGCAAAAGTTGAAATTGCCTCGGCAATTGCTGTGAACACTTAAGGTGCGTCTACACAACGACTGTTTTCTTGCTTAAGCTAGCAAAACTTCTTGTTTGTTTAAGATAATCGCACTTTGTGCCGCTTACTTTTAAGCAAATAAGCGAGTGAGCAAGTCGGCGAGAAAAAATACGCTCCAGAGCAAAAAACTGAGCGCCTAAGCGAGTTCTCTTGCTTAGAAATGTTTTCGCGGCAAATCCTCAGGTCTGCACTCAGTAGTCTGGCTGCTGGTCAAGCAACTGGGAAGTTTGTAGTTGTTGTTTTGTATTTGATGCACCCAGTGTTCTCTGGCCACACCTGTTTCTAACTTTTTAACTTCACTAAGGTGTCTGAACACTTCTTTCTGAAGTAAATTGCGTGTTTGCAACCTATTCATTTTGCAGCATTTTTTACACAAGTTCAGTTCAGTTGCTTATATTTCTGACCATGACCATCACAACAAAAATAATACACGTTAACATTTGAAAACAATCATTGAATGACTGCAACAACGCAAAGTGCCAGCTCACTCCGACTAGTTGTTAAAGAACAGTTGGTTTACTTCTTGCTTTGGCGCAAACTTTTTGAAACGTGACGTCATTGCGGTTGAAATACTCACGTGACCGCGGTTCAAGCAAGCAAAATCGTTTTTCAATATTGTGAGTGTAGACGAAACGAGCTTAAAAACTAGCTTAAGCAAGAATTTCTAAGCAAGAACACTTTCTCGTGTAGACGCACCTTTAGTAGGAAAAGATTGTACTAAAACATGTAAAACGAGAAGCGAAAAATATACTAGAGTAGCCTAGTCTATCACGAACGCATTGTTTGATTTGTTGTGATGTAATAATACCAAAAGTAGTGATAAAGCGAGCAACGCGATACGCACGCTGTTCCGGTAATCCACGTTAAAAAACTCACGGGGAGGGATAAAGTAAGTTAATTTTGGGTTGATTCAACATTCGAGTCAGCACAAATCGATTTAATTTTCCCGGCAGGTTATATTGCGTAACAACAATGCTCAATAAGAAATTTACATTTGTTTTACATTAATTCGACATCTAGCGACGTTGAATTATCATAAAATAACGTTAAGTGCTCAACCAGGTACAGGTAACATATCAAGAGCTCCCTGCGAGAAGATTGCCTCGATTTACGTAAGCTTATAAGCCAACATAATTTCGGCACAATTGGGACACTGCGAGCAACACAAAGTCTGTGATGAACTAGTCAGAATCGGTATCATCAGATGCTGTATCAGCTGGACGAGATAACGGAAAGGCGCAGGCGCAACAAGGAGTAGATGCTTACAATAATTTGACGTCTACTGGAGTTAAATCAATGCAAATAGGGTGATATTTCTATAAAAGATTCTCCCAGCTGGGCACGTGTCTAAGCGCCGGCGAAGTAGGAAGTAACCCAAATAAAACATCCAGCAATAGTAAGATTGAATCAACATCCTAGTCTGGTGTAGTCTAAGAAAATTAGTTTTTTCTTGTAATCTTGTGGTCCTTACAATCACCTCGGCAATTGCCGACGGTAATTTCGAAGAGTGTGGTTAGTCTTTCTCACAAAGACTGCGTTTAGCGTCGCTGCAGCAATTAAGCTTTAATAGGTTGGATGTTTTCTTTCTTGCACCTTGCGATCTTATGAGCGCTGCTAAACTAAGCAAACTTCTTTTATGTTTTCCTTTGCGACCTAAAAAGCGCGTGACTCGTGACCTGTCATCTTTAAAGTGGCGCCTTCGGATTTGCCGCATTTTGATTTGTTAAAGCGATTGTTTCAGTACGTCTTTAGTTTGTATCTGTTATTTTATTGTCATGTTCATTATGATGTCATATTCACATTCCCTTACGCTGACCGGAAACTGAAGTTTGATTGTGACGTAACGAAAGTGAGACCATTCGGAGAAAAGATCAAACGTGGCTTTCTTTCACCAGGAATTGCCAGCTCTGGCAGTTGCCGTAACAACAACAGTGCAGTGAGTACCCTTTTTTCAACGCAGCGTTGTTGCGGAATTGCTTTGTTCTGTCGGATATTTAGCGAGAGACATAGCGTAAAACAAGAAGTTGCGCTGCAGTTGGTTGGATAATCCAGCGTTTAAGAAAAACAGAAATAATTGTAACGAACACTTCATAAGTGTCATGAAAACAAGGTGGGCGAAACATATTTTGCCCACCCTCGTTTCACGGCAGGGTGGGCGTCGCCCACCCGGCCCACCCTATTTCGACGCCTATGACTAGGGGAGCAAGGCCACCATGGCTGAATGCGGTGGCAAAGTGAATTACAAGTAACATGCCGGCTTACATCAGGCTAACGGGGTCGTCGTCGTCGTCTGAGCTTCTGGGGCCGAGGGTCTATCCTTTTACCACCCCAGATTCACGATGTTCCCGGACTACACTGGAAGGCTGCTAGAGAGCAGCCAGTCTTTAGTTTCATCATCCATGACGCGCAGACCTTCCACTCCGTTAGGTGGTTTGAAGATGGTACAGTCATTGATGATGTGGTCTGCGGTCTGTTCCTCGGCACCACATTCACAGGAGGAGGAAGAAGCCATTCCCCATTGGTGCATGGTTGAGCGGAAAAGCCCGACGCCCGTACGGAGACGGTTGAGGCGCACCCACGCCCGTCTCTGTAGTGTCAGGCCGATGGGGCGTGTGTCGGCGTCGGGGATGAATGAATGGAGTCTGGTGGTGCTTGACTTCCATTCAGAATTCCATTTATGGTCCGCCCAAGTAGCCGCAGAGATGTCTTGTTCATCAGCTTCGTTGATCAGAAGCCGAGCGGCTGGCACGAATGGGTGTCTTGATTTCAGTCAGCGGGGGTGCCCGTTTGAGAAGGCAGAGATCTTGTGGTGGTGGTTAACGGGGGCTAACGGGGTGAAAGGGCAGTAATACGAAAAAGTCAAGAGAGCAGAAAACGGCGGACAAGAAAATGCAAGTAACATGCCGGCTTGCATCAGTACAAAATGTTAGAAGCCCGCCACGAACGTCCATGGTAGAATTGCATCTACAATAACCACAATAGTAGGGCACAATGACCATTGACCACTGGTGAAAGTGCAAAGAGTAGTCAGACAGGGTAACCTACATGGAGCTATTGTACTTAAATTAAGAGTCCAAAGAAAGCAACTGTAGCAATCCAGTAAAATCCTGTTCAGCAAATACGTCAACGCTATAGACAAGAGATATTTGAGAAACGACATTAAGTGTAACATGCTGGTGAGAAAGCGAGGCACCAGCAAAGATGATACAGAGTGAGCCGTACGTTAAAGATAAGCGACAGAGCATGTCGCAATCGAATGACGGCTACAGACAGATGATAATGACAGTGAACTACTTTAACTATTCGAGTAACTAGGTAATTGCAAGAGTAGATGCAGTTTCCCGTCTTACCCAGGACGGTGACCTAAGCAGAAGATGTGTAGCACAGCCAGGGCTGTCTACAAGCACTCAGTCAGGTGTCTGGAGAGAATCATGCAGACAGTGGTATAGCACTTTATCCTCTTCACCGTCATGGCCATCATGACATCAGAGAAAGCTCTCGGGTGCTACACTGCACAAGTCCATTTCACCAGGAATCGCTTTAAACTCCCAAATACAAAACATTACAAGATTATGGACTTTGTATGTTTGTTTTTAATAGTCTAATTGGTGGTTTATTTGCCCGCTTGCAACACCAGTAGGCCTACCACATCTTGATCTCGATTTTGTCAGCAACATCAAGAGCTTTGCTGATTTTGACCCCATTGTAAATTCTGCTGCACTCAAAACTCATGTGTGATGATGCCCGTGGAATGAAGATATATCTTTAAAATAAAAAAAATAAATGAATCAATTACAATAAGGTTTGGTACTGGATTAAGCCTAAACTACCTGATATCAAAACTAGTGAAGGGCTCTCTGTGACACGGTTTGTCGCGTTTGATAGAAAATCGTTTTTTCAAATTTTGCAATTCTCAATGCTTTTCTTAAAAAGCTTGCAGTACGTTGGAAGAAAATGAGGAAAACGCTTTTTGCAGAGCGATTATTAACTCTTTGAGAGTTTGCAATGACTGAGAGGGAAGTGAAGCTTGTGATCATCTTTGGTAACAGTATTACAATAAGCCAGCGCCAGAAACAAAACCCTTAAACCATAAAAAGGGGCTATGCCAAATTGTGTTCAAATTGGTCGAGTGGTTGCCAAGAAAACGCAAATTACAGTGCCGGAATTATTTTCCCGGTATTGCATCTAAAAATAAGCTTTTCACTGAGCTAAGCTAAAACTGGGTGGGCCTGTTCATAATTAATTCCAATATACCAACTATATGCTCCACCAAACTGAAATTTTATTATGAAGACACTGTCCCAGATCAGTGAAGGCGTCTTCATCTTTTGCAGGACGTAATGCTGAATACAGCATTTAAATTAAATACACTTGGGTTCGTTGGTTGTTTCAACAAGAATTTAAATTATGAGAAAGCTGAACAAATTTTTATAAGGCACTACATGACATTACTTAGTCATTATTTTTCAACCAACCTAATTGCTTAATCTGAAGCCGCCCTTCATTTTATCGGTGTTTTCAGTGTGCTTATTAAAAAAGCTTTCTCATAGTTGGAGAATTGCTACCATGTGAGTATGCAGATAATTATGAAATTATGTTTATCTGCGCATTATTGAAGTTTGTTGCACAATGATCATTGAAACATTGCCATGGTTGTGACAATGTTATGAAATATATAAATATTCTGCTTCCTTGTAGGTAATATGTGTTATGCTTTTTCTTCAGCTTAAACCTGTGTAAAGAAGTGTGTCAGGACATACGCATCACGTTCGACTTTGTTCTCCCCAAGATGCTCCTTTATGACAACGAACGAGCACAGCATGACATTCTTGCCATTAACATCAAGACACCTAGTAGCGGGTCTGTTTTGTAATATTTATAAACTGCTGTGTGTGAGTTGTTTTGACAATGTTATGGTCCTCCGATTGAAAGTTTACTGTGAAACAGTCATTTACAAGTTTTATGCAATTTCGATAAATGATTAATTATACACTTAGATATACTGGTAAGAAGTATTATGTATGACAATTTCACTCGAAGTTTCGGTGAAAAAACTGTTGAAAATCTCAATTGCTAGAGTTGCGCCCTGTTTAAAATCAATGGAAATATTAAAGAGGGTATTTAAGTTGCTCGTCATCTTCAATGTTAGTGAGGACAGTGACTGATGGTAATGGAATCCTAACCTGAGCTTCTTTATAGTATTCACAACAAGGAAAAATTGTGCTGTGGAGGAACAGCGATGCTTGAGGATTCTGACTCCAGTTTGGGATCTCCGAATCCTTCTTTCACTTCAGGTGAGTATTTGCGTTATAAAAAATGAGTTATCCAACATCGATTGTTCACCGATAGTCGACATGGGATGGTATAAGTATTAGGATGGAGTGCAAAAAGTATTTCATTTCTTAATGTCCCATTGCCAGCTTAATGGCTTAGTGGTTAGTGTGTCCACCTCTGAATCAGTAGGCATGGATTCGATGCCCTGTCGGATCATGCCAAAGACTTTTTAAAAGTAGTACTGAATCTTGTTTCAGTTTGGCACTCAGGAAAAGGAATAGGCCTAGTCCCTTTATACGGCTACAATGACCCTGTCTGCCATGTAAAACACTGAGAAGCACGTGTATCTGTTATGGATACAGCAGCTTAAGCGTCTAACGCAAGGGCAGAAGGATGGTGCCCCCTTGGCTCTGAAACAGAGCAGATTTCTCCACTTGTTTAATCGGGTCTGCTACTATTCGGTGAGTCCGATTCGGTGAGTTCCTAACCTCTAACCCCTAACCCTAAAACGGCAATGATAATTAGGCTACGCTACCCGATAATTTAAAAAAAAAATTCAAAAAATCCCCCGTTAAGGGATCGGACTCACCGAATCAGACTCACCGAATCGGACTCACCGAAACGGGCCATTCCGTGTTTAATCAACTATGATCACAATAATTCGGCGACAACTCTACAATACAATCATCTGTGACCAACCATATGGCAGTACTTCGGAACGAAGATAACAGGTTAAAATCACGTCAATTTCAAGCCCTTTTATAACTAAAAAGTCCAATGCATACGGCCACAACATGCATACGGCCACAGCCATGATAATGGAAAAGGAAATAGCTAACTTCAATATTTTCATTATTATGTTCTTGGGTTGTTTTCCTTAAATTGTGCTGCAGACAATTTAATCATCATGATTGAGTTAACTATTTCCTTTTTCATTATCATACCATTGTCATACATGTGCTGTTCACCTATCCATCTGGTCTTATTTAATTCAAAGCAATTAAAGTTGATGACTGACATAGCTTGTTTTAAGTTTTTTGTATCATCCTGCTTTGTATATGGTCCTTATCTTCCATATTCCTACTTTAAGTACCCCCTTTCTAGTATTCAGCAGTATAACATCAGGTTTATGCCTTCCTGAGTGATCAACTCCTACTGACAGTCCATGCTGGCATTAAGTTTGCTACACTGTGACATCAGCGTACAGTCCTCTTGCTAAGCCATAAAACGTATAACCCCGGCCATCTGAATACCACCAAAGGTCATAATTAAAGGTCAAGAAAGCCATTTGCACTACACTAGGCCTCTTGGCAGATTCTGGTGGATACTCCAGTAAACAATGGTGTCATGCGGCATGGTGTGAAGCATTGTCAGGCACACCTTTGCGCTCAGTGATCAGATCTCTATGGGATAGCCAGTTGGACCATAGCTTTTCAATACTTGCCTCAACAAGGCGCAACGGTCTTTTTGCTGTTGTTGGATGTTTTGGAGCAGAAATTGCTACCTGTGAGTGCGATGTGCAGATGAGTGACAGGCCTTATGCCCAGAACACCTCATGGTGTGGAAACAGACAAAACCCGGTGGTGGCTAACCGACGGGTGACCTCATTTTTAATAACAATACGACTGCAGAGTATAAGCTTAAAAACACTGTTTACAGTTGTTCCTGATGCATTGCACAGCAACACTCCTCACTACTCAACGCAGTTGTCGGTTAGAGTCCTCTACGAAGAAGCCTGTCTTGAATTCTAACCAGCGGAGCACATACAGTCATACATCGTGCTTGCAACTGACGTAAAGTAGTTGTAATTCGGCCAAAATTTTTCCGAAATTGTTATTAAAGGTCTCAATTACATAACAATGTATCATTAATTACATTCAATTACAGTTGTAATTGATAGCACATCTACCCATGGAATATTACTTTATTACAGTGCATTGATAAGTAATTCCTTTGAAGTAGAGTTTTCTGCAGTAAAATCTAATGCAAACTCAGTGAAAGCTGAACATGGAAGAAGATGGGCAAGTTCCTCTTTCCAAATGTAATGTTTACTTGATTTTAATGTTTTAACCTTCGAGTCCATAATTCCAACAAGGCAGAATTAATTTTTGACTTTGACGATATTTGTTATGTAGCCTTGGGCGTAGTTGCTGAAGGAAAGGCGGCTGAGAGAAAGGAACTGGCCACCCTACTCTCGTTAATGCCGAAGGCTTAGTCTAATGAGAACCTTATCTTCTCGTTCCCCGAGGCTTGAATCAAGTATGGGACTCACCTTTACCTTTATGTAGCCTTATTCAAATATCCATGCAAATACTGCTACAAATAATCTACATAGCTACTAGTGATGGAACAACCTCCGGATTCAGCCATTTTTTTTACTCTGGAGCCGGAGGTGTGTGTGTAAGCTTTGTGTGTGGCTGTGATAGTCAACTTCGTGAGCTTGGAAAGATCTATGTTTATTGTGGTACTGACTAATGCAAAAATGCACATGTTGTCTGTAACGTTGGCCTTAAATGTAAATCTAAGATGGATAATGGGACTGTGGAAGTCAATTTGAAATCTAACAAAATGTTTACTCCTTGATAGACCATGTTAAAAGACCCTAAACATTGCCATAAGGCTCCTTCTCATGCGCTTGATGAGGGTGGTGTACTGTACAACTGCTCCGTTCAATTGATTATATGAAGTAGATATTACCCAAGGCCGAAACATCTTGACTTCCACCAAAATGTTGCCTCTAGTGCATCAGTAATTGCTGTTTAGTAAATGTTCCTTCGAGGTGAAACGTAGAAGTTATTTTGTTGGAGGGGATGCTAAAAAGTATTTGCACACTCCTAGTTTACATGATAATTGTAGCATCCAATTATGGCACAATGCATTGGTCAGTTGGTCACATCTCGCTTTTATACTTCTCGCAGAAGATGACAGCTTGGCAATCAAGCCTGACATAACAAACATCAAAGGAAAATTGGAAAAACCTGTGAAGTTTCCGACTTATCATAGGTATGTCTGCTGTCGCATGCATGCTGAAAGGCATCTTGATTAATGTTGCGGCACAACACTGACTTTATTGCTACAGTATTTGTAAAGAATTGTAGCTCTCTTACAGTGTCCTCTGCCATTGAACATAGGTTAACCAAGTATTATCCAGTAGCAATTACATAATTGAAGCTGTGCTGTGTACAATGTTTGTTTTTGTGAAGTATATTTTCAGGTGCTTTTGTGAACCACATAATATATATTATAACAAAACAATGAAAACTATTAATACTACAAAAAGTGCTCAATGCCAAGCAAAAAGGCAAAGCAGAGCGAATTAAATCAAATATAGTTATTACTATCTGAAGCCTTTACAAATTGTTTCACCTAACGGATCATCATCCGTTTGGTGATGATGATCCGTTAGGTGAAACAATTTGTAAAGGCTTCAGATAGTAATAACTATATTTGATTTATACTGTAGCCTATAGAAGAAAGTCCGCCCTGATTGCAGTAAAATGGATAGAAAGGCATCATTCAGCATCATAGTTGAAACAGGCGTCAATGGGCCTGACTTGGCAAGGAATATGGGCATCTCATGCTTTTCCAACATGCTTTTCCAATTAACATATTCAAGAGCAGTGGTTCCCAAACTGTGGTACGCGTACCAATCCATTAGTGGTACGCGAAGGTCTTTCAAATGGTACGCGGGAGACTCACTGAAGTTGACACGTGGACGTCCACGGTTGACAGTAGTTAAAATAAAATAATACAATTTGCGCAAACTTTCAGATTACTCAATGTGCATTACTGTGTCATAATTAACTTTATTCGTAAGAGATTCAAGCGTTTATGACGCAACATCTAGGTCAGTGGTTTTTAAACTTTTTTCGTTGCAACAGTTTTGAAAATTTTTGTTGGACTTGAGACGCACTCACCACTCAGCTATAGGAATTTCAGTCATTTTTATTTATTTGTGTCTCTAGCCTTTTTCTGTCTCGTGACAAAATGAAATTAGAAAGTTAGAATTGCGCTATGTGATTGTTAAACCATAAGCATTTGCTACAGTTTCGCAATGATGAGTTCTCATGCACAATGCACATGTCAGGGTATAACAATATCTGTGAGTGCTTTATTATGCAATTGAGTTTAGATACGAAGCGGAATCATTGTGTGACGCCCTTGATAAATTAAAACTACGCACCAAGGGCATGGCGACGCACAGTTTGAGAACCTCTGACCTAGGTTGTTTAACAGAAAGCCAAAACTTTTCAGTTTTCAATATTGCTACTAGGTAGGGCAATATATGGTTTGAACCGTGGCCTTGAACCCAAAAAATTGCAACAAAAGGTTTTTCAACTGATTTGATTAGTATTGGGTGTCAGTACTAACATATTCAAAATCTTAAGGGATCCAACTTCCGGAAAGTGGTTATTTTCAAGATGGCCGCCAAACCATTGAAATAACAGTAAATTGACCATAACTCGGTCATCATATGACCATTGACCAATGACCATACATTGTTATTGTTCATTTTTAATTGTATGGTCAATTTACTGTTATTTTATTGGTTTGGCGGCCATCTTGGAAGCCATCTTGAAAATAACCACTTTCCGGAAGTTGGATCCCTTAAGATTTTGAATAAATGTTAACACTGACAGTCTGACACCCAGTACTAATCAAATCAGTTGAAAAACCTTTTGTTGCAATTTTTGGCGTAAGGGTACCATATGTCATAAATTCCCCTACCTATACTGATAGTAGTAGTAGTAGTGGTCTTCTACTAATCCAACAGCTTAATGTAATTATATTTACTCTAATATTAAAATTATTTTGTCTTGAAGCGCTTTGCTAAAATTCCTTAAACTTTTTTGTTTTTGTTGTATATTTTTGAGATTTTCTGGTGGTAGCATAGGTGGTACGTGAACACTGTATGAAAGTGCTAAATGGTACGTGAATAGAAAAAGTTCGAGAATCCCTCGCTTAGATGATCCACCGAATAGAAGTGCCAGGAATGAGCTAGACCAGTGGTTCCCAACTCATGGGTCGCGACCCAAAGTTGGGTCGCCTGATAATTTTTTTGGGTCGCTTGTTTTTCAGGCATATTGTATCTTGGGCGAAAAAAATAACAATAAAAAAATTTAAAACGTGATGAGATCGATCACAAAACTGGAAAATATAAACACGTGTCATGAAGCGTTTCATGTCGAGACATCGGAAAGCTTTGTAGCATGATCGTAGTGCAAGAAGTTTTAACAATTTTCGCTTTTATTATTAATTGTTATTATTATTAAATGTAAACCCAACAAAAATTTCAGTCTCAAACATGAATTAACTTGACAAAG
Organism: Aplidium turbinatum; assembly: GCF_918807975.1. NCBI lineage: Eukaryota > Metazoa > Chordata > Ascidiacea > Aplousobranchia > Polyclinidae > Aplidium > Aplidium turbinatum. Next base: position 21,867,405 of record NC_137485.1, read on the forward strand.
TTACGGAATATATATTTTAACGTGCACAAAGAAATTAACACTTAAACTAAGAACTATGCAGAGAGCACATGAACGAATCATGATGGGTTTAACATGGCGAGACAAAAAGACTGCCGAATGGATCAGAAATCAAACAAAATTACGAGATATATTGAGCACAATCAAGAAACTAAAATGGTCCTGGGCAGGTCATATAGCAAGATATCAGGACAATAGATGGACTAAAAAATTAACAACATGGACACCACGAGAAATCAAAAGAAAGAAAGGAAAACCAAAAGTAAGATGGAGGGACGACATTGACAGACAATGCAATACAACCAATTGGTACCAACTAGCACATGATCATGTAAATTGGCATGAAAAGGGGAACGCTTACGCTCTGCAGTGGGCTCTCACAGGCTGAAAATGATGATGATGATATGTCACGAACGCTATGTCGGACAAACTATGACAAAGTTTTCCACACGTTGGACCACGCATAGTCTGGTGTGGTAAAACGCATCAAAGACAAAGCCCCAAGTGCTGTATGGACTTATTGCTTTCTCCACAGAGAGGCCTTTGTTGCAAAAAAGCTGTCTCAAGAGCTGCACGAAGTGTGGAATGATGTGAAGTGTGTAAACTTCATCTAAACAAGACATCAGTCCACTAAATCGGCATTTGTTTTCGTTCTTGTGGATTCTGATTATTATCAAGCATTGCTGTTGCACACAAAAGTGCGATAGTTGTCACGAGGTCGTGTCCTGAAGCGAGTTTGTAATTTGCGAGAGGAGATTGCTATCTTCCTGAGGCAACAGAACTGTGTGAGATTAGCCGAGAAGTTTTTGCTAGAAGATTTCAAAGCAAAAGTTGCTTATCTTGCCGATGTATTTGACTCTGTGAATTTTCTAAATTTATCTATGCAAGGCAACGGTTTTACGATGATTGATCGCGCCGCAAAAGTTTCTGCAAACACAAAAAACTCATATTCTGGAAAAGTTATGTCACCAGAGATGAGTACGATATATTTCCTCAGCTAACGCAATATATCTGTGGCAATGAAGTTAATATTTAAGCAAACGATAATTAGACACCTGGAACAGTTTGCGAAAAAGTGTGTGCACTATTAGGGAGAATCTCTAACACTTAATAACGAAAATGATTGGATAATTGATCCATCTGTTGAAAAAGATCTGCCTCAACTTTCCACTCGTGTTGCAGAACAGTTTATGGACATAACGACAGAAGTAGCAAACCGTATTTCTTTTGCGTCCTTCAAAGACAAATACCCCAAAGATTCTGCAAACATCCACTTTTGGGCTTCTATCTACAAAGTGTATATCACAGTTTCACAATTAGGGATTCAAAAACAGATTCCATCTGCAACAACTTGGCTTTGTAAGATTGGATTCAGCGTCATGTGTGTATTGAAAACTAAACAGCGAAACCGGCTGGAAGTTAAAGCCGACATGCGGCTATGCCTATGCAAAATAACGCGTCGATTTCAAAAACTCACTGACAGCAAGCCAGCACAGCTATCTCATTAGTGATTTGATAAACATATTATTTTCGGAAAAAGTTACTGCTTTTGTAGTGCTGTTTGTTTGCAACACAACCTCGTATGGCTTTTAAAATATTACGACAATTTGCTTGGGTCGCAAGATTTTACCAAACTGAATTTTTTTTTAAATGGGTCGCCTTAAAAACGAGTTGGGAACCACTGAGCTAGACGACTTTTACACGAGAGAACAAAAATGTCACCGATTTTCAGCAAAAAATTTTCAGCTTTTTCCCAATAGCCGTGTATTCGTGCTATTACTTCCTTATCTTCAACGACTACTATCAGAAGAAGTTTTCTCATTTAGTTAAACAGAACATTTTTGTCTACAGGGTACAAACGTCTGATTTGATTACTCGCACGGTGTTCCAACCAAACCAACACTTTGTACTTTTCACCTAAATTACATTCTTTTCTCAGTATAAATTGTAGTGCAATCGACTACAATATTTCACTTCGACTTATTTTGCTTGTCTTTGCCTTATTCTGTCTTTTGTTAAATGCAAGTCTAGTAAAAATGCAACACGTTGGATGTGTAATTTGTTAAGTGTAGTTTTTGTTTTCTGTAAATGTTAAAATAAACGTGAATATGCTCAATCTGTTGTTACATTACTTGGCTTCGTATGTCTATGGTTTAACAAGTCAAAGTAACGCAGACAAGCGTATGTGCTTAATGTTTGGTTTCTACTCATTCTGTTACGTAATAATCATATGTCATTTTTAAGAATTACTGAATTTTTTGCTAAATTTTAAGGACAAAAATGAGTGAAAAGTTAATCCAGCTCGACAAGACATGCAAATAGCGAAGTTTGGCCTGTAGCTAGAAAGTTTTGGCACCTCTGCTATAAACAAATAAAATGCTCCATGGAGATCAAAAAGAGGTGTCGATATAAATGAACTATCGATGTAGGTGAACGCGAATGCGTGTACAAGGTAGGAATTTCAGTGTACCAACAAAAAAGCGTCGATATAGGCAAACTGTCAATATAGTCAAAATCAATAAAGTTGTTTTTGATGTAGAAACATTAAGTGTGGCCCCGCAATTTATTTGGTTGGATAACGTAGCTGCTTTAAAGTATTGCTGAATAATCAAGCAGTCATCAAAATGCAAACATACAATCTTAGCATTAAAACCTAGCAATTAATGTTAACGGCAAAGCTGCTAAAATGAAAACAACTTGTTAACTGATCAGTTATAAACACAATTTAAGGTAACTATTAGTTTCAACCAGGGATATCTATAACTACGGGATTGGAAACTCTATTCAGTGCTATACATCAGTAGGGTCATCACATTACTACGACTACAAAATGATTAACAAAATACAATACCCACTAAAAGATATACACAATTCGATTTTACAATAATAATACAAAATGTACACTCACATTAAAACTTAATTGATGTATAAAAGATTAAAAGTACATTTACGCTGCTAGAAAAAAAAAACGATGAATCCAAAAAATGAATGAATGCAATGAGTCCAAAAACCGCCTACTGTTGTTCTTTGGCATTTTGCGTACTGCAAATCGGATCAGAAGTAAATGAGGACTGTTCAGCAATCAGTGAAATGTGCTGTTGTATCATCAACTTGTTCACAGAGACCAATCCAGTACGAAACCAATACGTTTACAATGTTATCAGAACTAAAACCAATAGTCATTCTGGAAATTTTTTAAGCAGCAAACAAAATACTACATGACTGCACTAATGGAATACAAACAAATAAACAAACCAGGCAAGCGCAGTCCTTACAATTTACAGGTGAATTGATTGTTACACTTTTGGTTGTTCGTTTAGCCTACCACTTGCTGCCCTTTGAGGTCAATTTATGTGAATATTTATCACAGCAGCGCACAAAAAAAAGTGACCCTACTGGTGTATAAAATGGTTTTCAGTTCCACAGAGTTTCCAATCCCGTAGTTATAGATATCCCTGGTTTCAACTAGCAGTATCTAGCTTTAAAGCAAGATACCTTGTGCACCAGAGTGAGCTTCGAATAACAGGTACTTTGGAGGTCAAGGAATCATGGCTCTGTATTTCTAAAAGTTTTAAGGAAAAGCTAATGAGTATTATTGCTTGATTGCACTAAAGATATTTAGTAGCTGAATTGTAGCTTTGTTGCAATCCATTAAACACTTCCACTTAGGCTGCTCGTGCACTATGTCTGACATCATCTAAATTTCATTGCAACCTCTTGGCAGGAAAAGTGCTGAAGAGCAGATTATAGAGGAGACCCATACCTACCTGATACCTCACCAGCCCAATCTAGACAAGATCGGCCTATCCAGTGACTTGCATGGACGCAGAAGATCAAGTCGTCTTTCCAATCATCTTAACCCCCCATCACCGGATGATGATGTCATGGTAACTACAGCGATAATGTGATGTTGATAACTACTGTGTGCGCAATCACGTTTTGTTTATCGCTTTATTCTACGGGTCAATAAGCTTTTTTCAAAAAATGTGAAGCAACTGCTAGAGTGGACCATTTCAGCAGTGTAATCGTTTTTTTTTTTCAAATTCAACTTTAGCCCTGAGTTTAGATACAACAATATATTCTAAGACCTTTGGTAAAAAAAAATTGAAATTTGGCTCAACAGCATTTGGTTAACCTGTGGAAGACCAATCATCTTGACTCTATATCCAAATCTCAGCCAGCTATGGACATTGACTTCTTCAACAGATTGATCATGTTTGATCAGCTGTGATCTCCCATCTGAACTCCCTTCATTCTGTTCTGTTTTTGCTAGGACTTTCGGCATGCTTTCCATTCCCGTGATTTTCTTGATATTGTGAAAATATTTCATTTTTGGTTTGATTGTTTTATACCTTGTACCATCCCAGTCAACATTAAATTTTCCAACGAGTTGCTTCTTTTAAGTTTAGCCATGGCTACCTAAAGATACGGCCTGATTTGTCACATTTTGCAGAAATTTCCAGATTTTGCTAACTTTGGGCGAATGTTCAAATAAATTTTTCTAAAAATTTTATTTTTATGCTTTCTTTACTGTTTTCCCCAGATGACACAATAGGTTTTAACATCCTCACAGGTTGAAAAACAAAGAAAATTTGATTTCAAAGATTTTGGTCTGACTGTTAATTTTTCAATAACAGTCTGATTCAGCATTTTTCAACTTACTTTTTCTCATTTGCTATTGCTTCCCCAAGGCAACAAAAAGCTTTTATATCATTAGGAGACAGCAAAAAGTAAAAAATCTCAGGAAATGTCAATCAAACACTAGCAGTAGCTGTAATTAAAATCTGCAAAATGTGACAAATCAGGCCGCATCTTCAGTTGGCCATGGTTTAACATATTCAAGTTTATTACATTTACAGAAACACAAAACTACGCAACAAATATCGAACGTTTTCGACATCACAAGATGTCCTGTTCAGGAATAACTTATATACAGTACATACAATTTTACTACATCTGAATAAAACACAATGGTTTACTAAATCTATAAACAGGAAAAAGACAAAATTGTACAATACTTCTGACTAGCTCAAACTCAACGATATAGGCTCTACGAGAATCATAGGAACTACATCAAAAGGTGTTGAACAGATCACATGATATGGTAGAAAGGTAAAGTGCGAAAAATTAATTTTAAAATACAGAGAGCAAGAAAGATGAGCCGCAAGCATACAAATGTCTGGTTCATCTTTCTGTTTATATTTTCTAGATTCAAAGTTTACACTTTCTGTTTCGAAATTGAATTTCCTTTTGCATGTTTAGTTGTTTTTTGGCAACTTCGTTCTGTGTTCTGCTATACCAGATAGTTTAGCTTAGTTTGTACATGAAGAGCGTACCATGTTATGTTATCTCAACCTTGGTTAAATAAACAGTGTCTAGTGATTGGAGATGTACAAATATGCCACGACTGCTGTAAAGTTGGAAAATGTAAGATCACATTGATTGGAAGTAAGTTCACCAAGGCTCAGTTTTCAGCCCTTTCTTATTTTCTGTTGTACTGGATGAAGTAACAAAGGATGCCAGAGAAGAATTGACAAAAGAATACTTATATGCGGATGATCTGGTACTTCTTCTCGGAGGCAACTGGCTGGAGGTGGAAGAGCGATATGCGAAATGGAAGGATGCTTTAAAATCTAAAAGCTTAAATATAAATGTGAACAAAACAAAAGTCTTCCACACCTTCAATCCAGCTAAAGTTGATCTTTGCTCAGCATGCGGGAAAAGAGTTGGCAGCAACTCCATAAGATGTGATTACTGCAATGAATACCGTTTGCGATGGTATGGGCATGTGGAACGTATGTCCGATGACTCCAGTCATGGCAAAGAAGATTTCTGTCCAGGGAAAAAAAGTGGAAAGATCAAAAAAAGGATGGATACAGTTAGTGAGAGACGACATCAATGCAAGGAACCTGGACAGAATCAACCTTAACAACAGGGAAGCATGGCGAAAGGTTTGCAAAAACTGGCGGACCCCTGCTCCTGGGGACAAACGCCAAGTCTCATGTACTGAAGGGACAAATGGATGATGATGAGGTCTAATGAATGTCTCTGATTTTTTTTAGACTAGTGAGGATGTCTACTTGTTTAGCCCGCTGTCAACAGGCTAAATGCAATTCTGACATAAAAGCATTTTTACGTCCTGTCATTTTGATAAATGGTCGTTCTTGCACAAAATGTTTTATGAAACCAACCAATGAACTCCATAGTTGTTTTGACATGTAATATATTTTTTTATATAAAAAGTCCAGCCTAGTACCCTGGTTCCCGAGCAGGGGTGCAACCTATTCCGTCCCCTGAACACTTTGTTACCCGATTTCGTCCCCTGAACACTCCGTTACCCGATTTCGTCCCCTGAACACTTCGTTACCCGATTTCATCCCCTGAAAAGATACAACAGAGCTGAAGTCGCTGATCGGAGTTGCCACAAAAATGCTGCACGACAATCGCGACAGACTAACATGTGGTTCCACAAATAGTGGATTATAAACGTTTAGGCTGAAAGTCGGCAACTTTAAGTAATCACTTTCAGAACTAGTGGGGAATTCTCACCTCCCTGGAATTAGGTTACTGCAGTAAAAATTTGACGCCTGTGGAAAGCAGCCCATGATTTCATCTTATTTTTACATGTAAATGTCGACAGATATCTGTCTTAACAATCTAAGAAAAACTTTACTTCTGTTCCCGAATAAAGTTAGTGCCACTACAGAAAAACAACCCTAATGGTTTGGGACTATATCCAGGCCCTTGCCAGAAAATTGGATCATGAGGTTCCAGATAAAGTTTTAAATACTGTAGCACTCTTTAAATCGGTTAGTACTACCGCATGATGTTTGCTGTCATACACTATTGAATACAACATGCAATGTGCTCGGTTGGGTTTTGTACTTGTACCTTTTTTGTTACAGCGTCCCGTTTTTGCCACAAGATTTGAATAACCCATAATAAATAAATTTGTATCAAGTGAAGTGTGACCCACATTTCTGGACTCTTAATTAGACTTTCAAAAGTGTAATGACAGGTTGCATATAGAACCCGTTTACATAGCATCCACTGCATTGTTCCTACAGCATGAAACCTAATCTCCACGTTTGCATCTCAGGGATCTTCTCTCGCTATGCCATACAACATTGATGCCAGAGGTAAGGTGGTCACAAGAAGAGATGTGTATTTCAGGGTCTAGAATAATCTTAGTTCATGATTTCAAAATCTTTATAAATAATGAAATCTTATTTTAGAGTTGATTGAATCAATTATTTTTAGAATAAAAACTTTTAAAAGAATCTGTTTTGTTAAAGTGTTGCACTGTGACGCTATTTTGCACCCAACTGGTATCAAATAAATTATCATTATTACTTTTACTGTGAATCATTTCAAATCAGTGACAAGTACAACGAAAACCATGGAAATTTATCAGTCCATTATCACAATATAAGTGAAACAGAACAGCTTGAGTTGGTTTATGTTTATTAGTTTGGCTTTTTATCCATAACCTGCAGACTAATATTTTGTCGTGGAGTATTATATTAAGTGGAAAGCCAGTACAGGCCTCGAAATTCGTTTTTGTTGACGGCGGAGAAACGGGTCCGGTCTGAGCAGCTATCTCGGCGGACAAATTAAGTCTCACGGCAGACACACCAGTTTTAGCATCGATCGTCACGCTTGATCACTTTATCTTGATAATTCTTCGCCATTTGGAACTAACTACGATTTAGAAGGCTTTTTAAAATTGCGAAGTCACTCTGAAAATTTTTCATCAGACCAACGACGTGCGCTTGAAGATAGGGACGGTACATTACGGGACGCGCAACTCCGTTGTTCTGCCAACATTAGAAGGGTCAATTGCTAATTTGGCATTTTTTTACGCTTTGCTGCTGGCTTGCTTTTAACTAAAAACCATAAATTATTTTAAAACCAACTTTAATCTTTTTATATAACCCATAAAAAGTACAATATTTTGTAAATTAGAAAAAATCGTAACCCTTCTAGTGTTGCGGATAAGACAAAAGCGGATGTAGTTTCGCATCCCTATGATCTACAACCCCTAGCTTGAAGAGTCAAAGCGCCCTGTAGCTGCTTAAGCCGCATAACTGATTAACTTCCGCTGAACGAGGTCGTGTGGCTTCTTGCGTCACAATGCTCTGGGCAGTGGGCACGAGTCGGAAAACTTCTACACAAACGCTACTGTTTTCTACTGTGCAAAGTTTCACTAGGCTTTTTTCTTAAGGTTTGTTTTTGCATGTCATGTGAGCGAAAGTGAATTTTCCCTGAGCCTTTTCTTTCTCACTGCTATTTTGCATTCATCAAATGCTGGCATTTGCACAACAATCTAACCTCTTAGTGTAATTTATTTAAGAATCGATTTCGCTACAGTAATAGCATCTTCAGCTAGCACATGTAAAAAAGAAAATTTGAAAAATACGTAAAACGAACAAATAAAGCAAACTTCGATATTATTAACAAGCATAAAAATTCTATTTTAAATAGATGATTACATAAAATTAAAATCAAAAGCTGCAAGCCTAAACCTTAAACTGGTGTTCTGCCACGATTTCCAACAATATACTGGTCGGAGGTTGCTGATGACATGGGAGTTACAAAACATAATAACCTACACGCATAATCTAATTTTGTACCCAACCTTGCCTTATCAATATTACTCGGATATCAAAGCCAGACATTGTGACGTAAGACTTGAACTAAGTTGCGCGTGATTAGTGTAGAACAGTGGTTCCCAAACTTTTTCTATTCGCGTACCATTTAGCAGTTTCATACAGTGCTCGCGTACCACCTAAGCTACAACCAGAAAATCTCAAAAATATACAATAAAAGGCAAGAAAGTTTAACTAATTTGAGCACAGCGCTTCAAGACCAAAATATTTTAATATTACACTAAATATAATTACAGTATGCTGTTGAGCTGTCGGATTAGTAGAAGAGCAATAAATAAGATGCACTACTACTGCTACTATCAGTAGCAACATTGAAAACTGAACAGTTTTGGCTTTTCTGTTAAACAACCTAGTCAGAGGTTCTCAAACTGCGCGTCGTCACGCTCTTGGTGCGTAATTTTAATTTTTCAAGGGCGTCACACAATGATTCCGTTTCGTATCTAAACTCAGTTGCATAATACAGCGCTTACAGATATTGTTATCCCTTGACATGTGCATGAGAACTCATCATTGCGAAACCGTAGCAAATGCTTATGGTTTAACAATCACATAGCGCAATTCTAAATTCATTTCGTCGCGCGTCAAAATAAAGGCTAGAGACACAAATGAATAAAAGTGACTAAAATTTTATCGCTGAGTGCGTCGCAAGTCAACAAAATTTTTCAAAAACGCCGCAACGAAAGAAGTTTTGGAACCACTGATCTAGATGTTGCGTCATAAACGGTTGAATCTCCTACGAATAAAATTAATTGTGACACAATAATGCACATTGGGTAATCTGAAAGTTTGTGCAAATTGTAGGCTATTATTTTAACTGCTATCAACCGTGGACGTCCATGTGTCAACTCAAGTGAGTTTCTCGCGTATCATTTGAAAGACCTTCGCGTACCACTAGTGGTACGCGTACCACAGTTTGGGAACCACTAGTGTAGAAGTACCGGTACTCCCATCGATTCTAAGTGAATAATTCACCTTTGTTACGCTGATTCAATGTCACTAATCGTTGAAGCAACGTAAAAATCGAACGTTTTCCTGCTTGAATGGAAGCTAAGGGACACAGTATTCACATTTTCTAGATGCGCGCTAGATAAAGACTCGTGATCAAAACTCGATTGTTGTTTTGTAGATACTAAAATTGTTTGTCAATTTTATTGCGAACTTACGTCACTCTTAGATGCTCTTAAACATCACAGAATCATTATCGCTATGTGACCTTCATTACAGAGAATCGTTATTGCCATGCAAATAATCATCACGGTGGTATGAACACTGAGATATTTCTCCGACCTCCTCTCAATCATTACCATGGAAGAAAGAGTAGCCTGTGCAAAAATGCACCTCTATCGGTCTTATGCAAAGCAAGTGACAGGTGGTATTTCTTGGTGTCTTTTGATTGTATTCAAGATTTTGTTTGATTTTAATAAAAAATATTTTTGCACCTTACAGCAAAGTTTTTCGATTAATCAAGGCTCAAGGGGAAGGATGACTAGAGAAGGGGATTATCAAATATTGCACTGGTTAACACAATTTCGGTTGAATTGAATTTGACAATTGATTTCAGCTAATTTAAGGGCGTTGTTTCAGAATCTGGTCTAGTTTTTGTTTGTTTCTTATTTTATTGTTTCTGAAAAAAACTTCTTTGTTTCTGAAAAAATGATAACTGTTGTGTTTTTTTGTCGTTTGTTGTATCAGTTCCTTGGAGTCTATTTCAGAAAGTCATATTAAAAACATGTTTTATATGTTCCCTGTGCCATAATACTGCTGCTTTGCCAATACCAGTACAACAGCTACACGAATTTTCACATATGCCAGATAGCTCAAAAACCTTCAACAAAGAAGCCATTGAAATCCTTTTGTGATCGAGGATGAAAAATATTTAAAGCATTATTGGGCCTCAGTTTGCACAAAAAAAAACTACCAAAACAAGGTTCAATTTATTACAATTTTTTAGAAGGCAAGCTCCCCAGGTTCTCTTACCACATTATTTTGTTTTCCAGACTCCGACTATTACATTGCCCATTTTGTCTTACAAATTTTACTTCGTCAAAATTTTAGTGCCATCCCCAATTTTTTTTAGATTCACTACTGCAAGTAGATAAGGAATTAAACGTTCAACAAACATTAAAACATTGACTGTCGAAACCCGGGTCGAAACCAAACCTCGACCTGGAACGTTTTATTTTATTTATTTGACAATGTTATATGTTTATTACTCAAAAAATTGTCTACCATTTGTTCAATACAGTTGTTCGAAGTTGTAACGTTAATTATTGAAGACCCTGTGTATATGGCGATGTACGAGATGCTTGTCTTTGTAAGGTGGTCTACAAATCAAAGCAGAAAATAAGTTAAGATTTTCTATGCCGAAAAGTTTTTTTTCCACAGACTAACTTCCACATTTGTGAACCATGCCCATTTTATCATCTGCAGTACATGCAATCATAGACATAATATTTAATTCAGCGTAACACCTAGCTCAAATGAAGAAGAAAAGTCAAGTTGTGAATTACCTCCGCTGCACATATTTGGTGATCCAGTTGGTGAAGTTGCTCGCTCGAACGGCAATGAAGCTCCAACATCACGCGTAGATGACGTCTTCAATGATTTTAATATTTTTACATAATTGCAGACATAGTTGCAGTTCTTCGTCAATCCACTTTAAACAAATGTGCCGGGAGGCTTACATAAGTAGTGCTGGGGAGGACATCAAGAAAGCTGTGATGCTGGGAGAGGTGAAAGTCTTTATGGAAAATTAACACTTCTTGGTTTTATGTATGATCTTGTGTCTGCAGTGCTGCATGTGCAACAGTTTATTACAACATGCTGATAGCATAATGTTTCCACAGACGTGGAGGTTTGCCTTATTTCCAGCTAATTATCAGCCTCCTGATGGTGTCGGTGTACCACCTTCATTGATCTACGGAATTCAACACTTGCTACGTTTAATTGGTGAGTTCCAAGTCAGATTGTGTTGGTTGTTTTACTTCGTTATACTTTTGTGGATTTATGCTTGCAGTGAAACTTCCGCATATTTTCTCCACGATGGACCTGCCAGATTATAAGCTGAAGATACTTCAGAAACACTTACGAATACTTCTCAAGTGAGTTTGGATTGCCTGAACTGTTATAGTTAAATCATATCGGAGATGTTTCATACTTTCTTGTCTTTCATTTTCGTTTTGGTGACTCCACTTGAAGCCACTTTGAAGCAACTGGTCTATAGTTACTGCAATTGCTTGGGTCTCCCTCTTTATAGATTGGCACTACCTTACCGATTTTAAAAGCTTTTTTGAATTCACCATGTACCAAAGATAATTAATTAATCAATTGATAAAGATAATGGCTTGAAAAGAAAAAACGTTATATTGAATATATCAACTTCACTGTTAAATCTCTTCTGAAATCATATAATTTTTCCCTGGTTAAGAACAACTTCACCAAGCAATCGATGATAACATTTATTTTTTTTTTCAGGTTTTTAGCTGAGTACGAGAGTGAAATTTTTGCGGTCAGCTCTAGTTACGTCGCTGCTGCGACGCAATGATGTGATTAAAGCGCTGCCAGTCAACTGGTTGTCTTATCCAACCACTCATGATCCATGACTATAGCTCCCCAGTAGGTTCAATTTGACTTGCTATTTGAACATTGAGTAATGTATAATGAACATTGAACAATGCAAGCAGACGTTAAAATTACATTGTTTGTTTATTGAATTGCGTTGCCATTGCCCAACGGGGTTTATCGGAATCCCGGGGTTTGACTGCTTCCCGGTTTGCTTCCCTATCTTGTGCCTGAAAGACGTTTATCATTGAAATTTTTTATATTTGTTATACCCTTGGTAACTTTCAAGTATGTTTTTCTTTGTGTAAAACATTGCAATGCAATGTTGCACACTTTATGATCCTCATGCGGTGTTCCATACACAGCTATCACTGTAGCATTGTAGCTTACTGCCAGTAATCGCTTTCTAACAGTTTCTCAGTGGAATACTTTCATCAACTTGTAGGCTAATAATCATTTATATATTTGGAAATGATTGTATTTTGGTGTTACTGAACTGGGAGCCCGCGGCGTTCACACCACCGTTAGCTGAAAAAGTTATCAATTGAAATAGCTTTCGGTTGTTGTAAAGTAAATTACTTCAAGGTGATTGTCTGGTATGTTGCAGACATTTTCGGTGGTTGGGTGCCCTGACTGACAAGTTTTAGAGCCCTTCAAATTTGCTTTTGGTCAGCTGAAATAGTTACCGGAGTAAACCCAGTTATTAATCTGTCAGTGCAAAGCTTCACAACAATGTATATGACAAAAAAAAATTGACGGTTGGTGTCTGACAGACGACCTAAAGTAGGTGACCTCCCAAACTTGCGCTAGGTCAGCTGAACTAGTTACCGGATAAAACTAATTGAAAAGTAGTGACTCCCCAGGTTTGCACCAAATTAGCGATAGGAGTTGCTGGTGAGGTGTGCTTTCGAAGTAGGCTATGCAAAGCTCTGTTAAAACTAAAGAAAAAGTCTATCGTAGTTGTGTGCGGTCTGCAATGTTGTACGGCAGCGAAACATGGATGCTGAGAGAAAGTGAACTTGCAATTTTGAAGGGAATGGAAAGGGCAATGTGTGGGGTAAAAACCAGGAGGAAGAAAAAGACTAACGAACTGATGGATATGCTTAAGATGAGGGAGACTATTGAACAATGTGGCGGGGCAAACGGAGTAAGATGGCATGGACAATTGGGTATGTACTAAGGAAGTTTTCTTCCACTTTGAAGGTAGATGGGAAGAAGAAACGAGGACGTCCAAAAAGAACATGGAAGGAACAGGTGAAGAATGAGACAAAGTCACACTGGGAGAAGAAGATGGGATGGATAGAACAATATGGAGAGTAGGAGTGAAGGCAATCGCTGCAAGAAAAGAATCGGCCACCTCTACAAGTGGGGACAAAACCGAATTTGGATGATAATGATGACAACGAGAGAGAAAAGTTTTATTTCATCTGTTGCGAGAATAGTACGGTACAATTATACACAATACGAATAAAATAGCACCATAGCAATCTAGGTACCACAACAGACAGGAAGGAAGAAGTGAAAGACTACCGGTAGATCAGTCATCGAGTCAGCTGCTTCCCTGTTCTTAATCTGACAAATGTCAAGCATCGGTAAATTACGTTGAAACAAGATAGAAATAAAAGAAGTCATATGCTGCTGTGATCCTCAAGTGAAGTCCTGTTGTTTTATTCAAATATAAACTTGACTTCTATTCTGGTGTTTATAAATAACAGAAAAAGAAAACTTTTGAAATCAATAAACTCTTATTGCAAGGGCGTTTAAACTTCAGTGCAACCAATAAGAGTTCAAGTCAATAAATAATACAAATAAAAACATTTTCAGTACAGTATTACAAAAATAATTAATCGAAAAGCCTACCCCTTGTCTTCTGTGAAAACAAAATTATTTTGTCCTGGTTTGCGGCAACCGCCGGCTTGGATTCTTCATATTAGAGCTATAACTTTTCTTTGAGTTCTTGATCAATTTTGAAAATCTTGGTAAGTTAGGAAACGTTCAAATATTACGTAACGCCTTCGAGGGGGGAGGGGGTTTATGCAAAGCGTTACGTTAGCGTCACATCGGGGGGGAGGGGGTTCAAGCAAAACGTTACGTAACGCTTTCGAGTACGGAATGGTAGTTTTTTGTGCTAAATTTGTAGTGAAAAAGCGTTAGGGGAAAGTGCCATAACCTGGACTAGCGCATAATATGGACCACCCTTGTTTCCTCCAAAATTAAAAAAGAATTTGTGAAAATAACTCCACAGCTGGAATTAAGCACATTTTATTGTCTGTATGACGTAATTTGTTTTTCTCAAGATTCCTCTTTTCGAGAAGAAAATGTGTTGAAAGGTTTTAAGGGGGTTTGATGTTATTTTCAGTTGAAGCGTTTTTCCGTGCAGTTACTTCAGCATAGTGTCTAGAGTAAAAGGTTTGCTTGAAAGTTTATGTGCATTAAGTGCTCTTTTTGGCTGTAAAAACGTTTTTGGAAATTTTTTGAAGTTTAAATGAAAAAATTCAATATTTGAGAAACACTCACTTTTCTTAATTTGGACCACCTGTCGTTTCCTAATGTGGACCAGTGGTCCGAATTAGGCTACTGTAGCAATAAAACTTGGTATTTCATAGTTCAAGGAAAACGGGCAATTTTACTTCAAGTAATTGGAATTTAAAGACAAAAAAAATGTTTAGCCTACTGTTCAATTCAGTTCAGTACTGAACTTATCTTGTTGAGGTGGAGGCTCATTTACAATAAAAATATAACTACCGGTACCGGTTGTTGGTAGTTCGTAAAAATAACTTCCGCTATTGCAAATACTTTATGCCCACAATATTTGCTTCATTGTGTGATGGTAGTAGATTACTTTCATGATTATAATGCATACTTTTTCACAGTCTACTAATCTTAAAATTTCACATATTGATTGTACCATGTCTACTTCAACAAACAAAAGAAAACACGGAAAATGGGAACAGTCAAATATGGAATTGGCAAGAAGAAATGAGATTCTTAAAAGCCTCAAAAACTTTTAATGTTCCCAAGACAACTCTTTGTCGGCACTTATCCGCTACTTGTCGCTATCCAGCTAATTATGTATGCTGTGGCTATATTTACACTATATGCGGTAAATATAGCTTCAATAGTGTTGCCAGATAAGGAATTCTTCCCTAATTTGAGAAAAGTTTAAAGCTGTTGAAAACAAAAACTTGTATTTTGGAAATTTTTTTTAGTTCTGGGCAAATATCAAAACCCTATCCTTATTCCTAACTCTAACCCTTACCTTAACCCTTATTAACTTTAATCCTAACTCTGGCAACACCTGATTGTAACCATTGCAACAAGTGTGTAAAAATAGCCAATTCCAATTATGTAATTTGGCATGCAAACAACTTCATCCCAGCCAGCAAAACTGTTTGTCTTTACATTGATTCAACGTCGGCAGACGTTGAGTCAATGTAAAAGGGACTAGTTTTGCTGTCTGGGATAAAACGCAATTGTTTAGTCATTAGTGAACTGCTTGCATGTTTTTCTTACTCATTTGGTTGTGTAATATAAGTTTTTCCTTGTGTGCTTAATGCACATTGCAATGCAAGCTTATTTCTGTGTAATGATTTAGGTAGTCCATATTAGGAATCAGGGTGGTCCGAATTAGGAAGCAGGGCGCCTAATATGGACCACTCAAGCAAATTTTTTAATTGCAAATAATTAACCTTTTGGTGTTTCTGTTTCATTTTTGTGTTAAGTCTGTGTGATGTTACTGTGAATACAATTTTAGTAAGTTTTTCAAATTTTGTGAGTTTTTGTGCTAGTTGTGGAACTTTTTCCTTAGGTGGTCCAAGTTATGGCACTTTCCCCTACATGGGGGAGGGGGAGATTGAAAAAAGCGTTACATTGGCGTTACATGGGGGAGGGGGGGGTCAAAAAATCGAAAATTTGGAAAAACAGCGTTACGTAATATTTGAACGTTCCCTTACTGTAATGTTCACTATCGAATTATCTTGAATTTTGGTAAAGAGGTCACTTTCTTAAACCATACAGATAAAACCAAGCAACCACACGGCATTTAACTTAATACATTAAAGCAGGGGTCACCAAACTTTTTTCTCTGAGGGCTGGATTGCTGCGAGATTAACAGCTGCCGGCCGGATGCAAATTGCGAAAAGATATACAACTATTTAGAATCTCCATTGACTTTAATTGAGCATAATAAATAACAAAGTCAGCGGTGGAATAGCAAAGTTGTGATGAAAATCGAAAGGTTGCTAGAAAAGTTATCCCCTGCTGTGATACACTACAGGGGAGCGTTCAAATATTACGTAACGCTGTTTTTCCAAATTTTTGACCCCCCCCCTCCTCCATGTGACGCCAACGTACGGTAACGTTTTTGTCAACCCCCCTCCCCCACGTGACGCTTTTCCATTACAAAGCCCATTTTGCCAGTTTATATCAAAATTATGACGTGGAAACACGTGCTGATAGAATATCTTGGTTTGTATGCACCTAAAGCTTACGTTTGAGACATGAAATTTTAGCTAAGTTATATTCTTTTTTTGGAATTAAAACGTTGTGTAGGCTACCTACTGAAAACGTTTAGTAGCCCACCGTCCAAAATGTTTCGATCCAAACCTTTCATTGTTTGGTTATGTATTGAAGGAAAAAGCGCAAAAGAAACCGCAAGGAAAGCTAAGCATCTTCGAATGGAGTCATCAATGCTTCAAAAATGTTTCTATATATTGGAGCAGTACTCTCGCTTGTGTGGTTCGAACCTGATGTAAGATCGTATAGCGGTGCGGGTTGTCTGATGTTAAAACACCCGATCTACACTGAAGTGATTCCACTTGAACTTGTCTGCTCGCATACCACCAACAAACTGGGATGATTGTTCTATGTTGGAAAAACGCGCAATTGTTTTCGAAGCACTCAATTTGTCCTCGTCAGGTCGCGGTTTTTCTCTGGGGAAAATAACCGTGACTTTACGAAAACGTATAATAATAATAAACAGTTACCACAATATTCCAACATGCAATGACTCAAAGCGAGATCGAGTGGAAATATAATCCCCCAGCCTGTTCACACTCAGGTGGTGTCTGGGAACGTTTAATCAGATCGGTTAGAAAGCACATGCGCCTCATGGTAGGGGAAACCAGCTTAGATGATTTCGAGCTGTCAACTTTGATCAGCGAAATAGAGCGAATCTTGAATGATCGGCCCATTACTGACGTTTCAACAGATCCAAAAGACTTTATGGCTTTAACACCAAGTATGTTGCTTACCGGGACGCTGGAAACGGTCTTTCCGAGTGAAGTGTCGACGAAGAGAGATCTGTATCGACGATCCTGGCGCAAAACCCAAGCTGTTGCGGACAAATTTTGGAGTCGCTGGCTGACCGATTATTTGCCAATGCTCCAGCCTAGAAACAAGTGGTATGGGACCTCTCCAAACCTGGAGATTGGTGACCTGGTGTTAATAGCGGACGATAATGTCAAACGCGGCTGTTGGCCCAAGGCTATAGTGAGAGAATGCTACGCTGATTCAGATGGCCTGGTACGTCGGGTGCGCGTCCAAACTGCGGACAATGTATTGATTAGAGACGTGAGGAAAATCTGTTTGCTAGAAGGACATTTGGGCACTCAGCCCTCTGTGACATGAACTGTTTCTGCTGCGGCTTCGCTGATCGACAATTTTGTTGTTATATGTATTAAGTTAGGCATAGCTATGTTTCACTAGGTGGGCTTAACCTGTCTTGGTTTGCAGTGCCAATTACTAGTTTTGGTAGCACTGCTAATAGTGACACACGACTGCTACCTTTAGGTTTAGTCTGTTAATTTTATTTCTTGACTGCTCTTTGAATTTGATATCATTTTTGTTTTTAGTGTCTGTAACCAATGATCTAACTTTGGCGCTATATAGGGCGTACTGGATAATCTTGTCATAATTTTGTGTTGCCTTTATTATCCTCATTGTGTGTTGTAATTATGTAATAGATCAATGCGTTCAACCTTAGTTACACTGCTGTTTTCGGTTAGGTTACAATAACTACCTGCATGCTTGTGATTATTCGTTGTTAGTTACTTTCGTACGTTAGGTTAGGAAACTCCCCACGGTGCCTCGCCTCTTGCATAATACCTTTCTCTAATTATGTCCTTGCCATTTCTAATTTAGGAACCGTGTGCCTTGATTGCACCGAGTAGTTTTGTCCATATACTTGTTATAGTCGTAGTGTAACATCTTTACATCTACTAGGTAGCTATCTTGTTACCGCTCTTAACAGTCGTGCTTGACTAGGTAGCAATCTTGTTACAGCTCTTGACACTCGTGCTTGAATGTGTAGTATCGTCTTGTGCGTTTCATATCGTTTGAAGGATCCGTTGTTTTGTAAAAGGTCATGCCCTTTTAGGGGGCGGTATGTTACGGATCCCCTTCATATCTGAGCGTTCTTGCAACTGTTAAATTCTTTATCGATTGTCGATCAATTAATCTCGTGACGTCATCTCGCGGTCGCTTTGGAACTGTCTTTTAGATACTGACATCGCTAGAGTTAGGACGTATTTTTGCTGTCTCTTAATTACTAGACAGTGGTTGTTTCAATAATTGGTAATCCTTTCATCAACCTCATCACTCGAATTAAGTTGGTCATTGTTATTCCTTTAAGTGTTTACATCATAGGCTTGAGCCACAATTATACTGTGTTACCCATCTCCTTATGGTGATTTAACTGAGTGTGGTATTTAAGACAGCGTGGGTGTCAAGTCAGGAATAATTAGGTACAGGTTGACGACTGGTCTACCAGACTATCCACTAAAATTAAGTAGGCGAGCAGCGGCGGTAACAATACGTTTGGTATGTTAAATTTCATAAGAGATGTACGGCTGGTTAACAAATGAGACAAGCTATGAATAAAATGAAAATCATATTTACCGGTTGTTGACAACCCCTTTTCCAGAATGCATTTACAAGTACTCGGCAGCAGTGGCCGAGTGGTTAGCGCGTTGGGCTCGCAGTCGAGAGCCTGCATGTTCGACTCCAGCCACCCGCACTTGCTGTTGTTTCTCTAGGCAAGAAACTTTACGATAATTGCCTCTACCCAGTGATCGATTTCGAGTAATGGGTAGTACCAAATTTCAATCATAAATAGAGTAGACAACCGGAAACAGACATTGCAGTCGGCTGCAGCGTGGGTCAAGCGTATGTCGAAAGGCGTACACCGATGCATAGCGCTCAAGTCCGCTTTCTCGCAATGCAGGATAAAGATAAACAAACAAAGGTGATACGCCTAAGCATTATATCACGACTAAATAGAATAGAATTATAGTTAACAAATACTCCAGAAAGTCTAATATAACCTTTCTTAAATTACGGTCAAGAGTTCATTTCAATAGCTCAGTTAACAAATACAGTAATCTATTTCTAAACTGCTAAACAATTCTATCCATTAATACGTGTGAAATTGACGCAAAGGAATGTTCGCGTAGCTGAGCTATTGCTGAATTTGAGAAATAACGCGAAGTTCTTCTATTTAAAGCCATGAACTAGGAAAAAGGCTATTCCTGATGCTGAATGTAAAAACATTACAGTTGCATAAAAAGGCCGTTCGTTGACGTTAATGCTGAGTATTTCACAATACAACAAATCTTTAAGAAATTGACATAAAGAAATACGTTTAGAGACAAGCGGACCCATTTAGCATAGAATCAACGTCAAACTGTGCTATGCCAATGTATACACAGATGTAATTTCACAATAATTAATCAACTGGAAAGAATCCGACAACACAGGCTATTTTTGATGCGTTGAGAGATAAAAATAACACAATTTCAGAAATATGGGCGCCACTATATGACTAAAAGAGGCATAGACTCCTTTTGAGTCTGAAAACTGTCAGAATCTAAGATAGTTAATAGACTTGTTTTTTCTGGACGCTACAGACAAAGGGAGAATTTAGATGTTGTTTCTGTAATCCAACAGACAACCAAATTTCCAGACAGGAAAGTTTTGATTTCGCTCACACAACTTTTATATTCACAAAAGTGATGTTACACCTGATGCATAATTGTCTTCTTCAGACTCACACGTATGAATGTCTTCTACCTGTTGAGAGGTTTGTGTCAAAGTCGTTTGGTCGTTGTTCTATTGCAGACATGTTGTGCAATGCCGCCACGTTCTTCTGAACGGTCTGCGTGATGCTCAGCATGATGTTGTTCAGGGTTACCAGATACTCAACCTATAGTAAGGCCAAATTCATTATAAAATAAGGCCAAAACAAGGCCAAATTTTTTGTTTACTTCTATTAAGGCTAAATAAACGCTAACAACTTAATTAAAATATTTTTTTGAAATGCGATTTAACGATCAAGCATAACTAAAAATAGTTTAACACTGTCAGAGCATAATGACCGGTTCGTTTGCATAATCTGTTTAATAAACAATTAGGCTACTGTAGTAGCAGAAAAACCAGAAACCATTATCACTTTAATTCATCATCAGTATGCCTTACTAAACGCTAACAACTTAATTAAAATATTTTTTTGTAAATGCCATTTAACGATCAAGCAGTACCCATTTTTAATACTTGGAGAATAGGCTATACCTTAAGATTAAAATATAACTGTTTCTGATAAAATTGGTTCTTTCTATTATTATTACTATTACCCTATAATCAGCAGGTCTATGAAGTTTTTAGATGGTTTACAGAATCAGTTGCTTACACCTTACTATGCTGTTGGTACTATGTACTGACTGCTGACCAGTGTTGTACGCGTCAATGAAATAAATTGACGGCGTCAGCGCGAATTGCCTAAAAACTTCATGGCGTAAAGTACTGCGTAAGCTATTAAAGAAATTGACGGCGTCAGCGCTAATTTTTAGCGCTATTTTAATCAGTGTCACACGAAACGAAAGTATTTCAAACAAGTTTAGGGTAACAATAGCTATAAATAAAGAGCAGGTATTAAGTTAGGCTATGTTTTGAGACTGCATTGTAAGAATCTGCTTAACCCAGTGGCATAGCCAAGGGGGGGTTTTGGGGGTTACAACGCCCCCCTTTGGCACGCGTGTGACGTCACGATATTGAGAATGATGCTTTCAGTCTAAAACAAAAATTGCCTAATTTTAAACAAAATTGCATTAAAAGAGCGAGTTTTGCCAATACCAAACATTCAAACATCTCAGCCAGGAATTAGCAACAAGAAAACACAGAGACTTAGCTTTTTTTCCGAAAAATGCCGAAGAAAACATGATCTTATCCTTCTGCTATGCTACTGGACAGCACCATTTTACAGGAATATTCATACCCACATTTTTGTTGAAAATGCTCTCAGAATGCACCAAATTCAAAGTAATTTTTCAAAATTTTCTGGGGGAGGCCCCCCAGACCCCCCGCCGTTGGGTGGTCAAAACTCACCCTTTCAAAATTCCTGGCTGCTCTACTGGCTTAACCTATCAGTTATTTCCCTGTAGAAACACAAGCAGAGGAGGTTCACTGCACCACCATCGCTCTTTTCAGGGGCACAGAGCTCTTGAAGTAAAGTATCTTCAACCTCCGCGATAACCTTCATTGATTTTTCGCTTTCTCTCTCTGATCCCTTGTGCTCGATACTGCTCACGATATGAGTGATCACCATTTGACGAACTTCTTCCGCGTGTATAGTTCAGGCCCTTAGGGGCAAAAATGAGCATCTTTAGGCTAAACGTGTTACACGTTGTTTTTTTGCATTTTTTTGTAGTTGATGAATCTAACTTCAATTTTAGTGGGTGCCGCAAATTTTTGGGTCACGTGATCACCCCCAAATCGGGGATTCCCCCCAAGTCAATTTTGAGCTCTTTTCATGGCATTTTTATGCAATTAGATACGTTATTTTTTTTACATTTGGACTGACTGCCACTACAAAATACACGAGATAAAAATCACACAAAATTATGTTATTAATGACGTCATTGTGACGTCATGTATTAATTTTTTTCTTGTTTTTTTCTTATTGTAGTCGCTTGTTTGTTGTTTACCAATGGTTTTTCAACTGATTTGATTAGTATTGAGTGTCCGTACTAACATATTCAAAATCTTAAGGAATCCAACTTCCGGAAAGTGGTTATTTTCAAGATAGCTTCCAAGATGGCCGCCAAACCATTGAACAAAACAGTAAATTGACCATAACTCGGTCATCATATGACCAAAACATGTAGTTTTGGTGTCTATATCTAGGTTTTTATACCCTGTGAAGTCAATGAGACTATTTTCAGAATTGTTGAATTATCTGATAACCTATAAATTCAATATGGCCATCCAAGATGGCCGCCAAACCATTAAAATAACAGTAAATTGACCATAACTAGGTCATCCTATGACCAAAACATGTAGTTTTGGTGTCTATATCTAGGTTTTTATACCCTGTAAAGTCAATGAAACCATTCTCAGAATTGTTAATTCATCTGATAGCCTATAAATTCAATATGGCAATCCAAGATGGCCGCTAAACCATTAAAATAACTTAGTAAATTGACCATAACTCGGTCATCATATGACCAAAACATGTAGTTTTGGTGTCTATATCTAGGTTTTTATACCCTGTGAAGTCAATGAGACTATTCTCAGAATTGTTGAATTATCTGATAGCCTATAAATTCAATATGGCAAACCAAGATGGCCGCCAAACCAATCAAATAACAGTAAATTGACCATAACTAGGTTTTATCATATGACCAAAACATGTAGTTTTGGTGTCTATATCTAGGTTTTTATACCTTGTGAAGTCAATGAGACCATTCTCAAAATTGTTAAATTATCTGATAGCCTATAAATTCAATATGACAATCCAAGATGGCTGCCAAAACAATTAAAAATGTACAATAACAATGTATTGTTTATAAACCCGGTAAATTTCTATATATATTTGGGTTAACTGAGCAGGCATAAAGAGCTCATACGATGTGGTCATGTAGACTCTTGACATAATCAGCGTAAAGAAAGCAAATGGATCAAGTATTACTAATGCTTATCGCTGTCACTCTCAATGTCATCGTCTGTAATTATGTGATTGCTGTATGGACAGTTGGACACATGAACCAGTTTGGCATGGTCCACATCCAGCATGGTGTGGTAGCACATATCTCCGGCAACTACAGTGAGGTGAACACGATTCGCACTTGCAGTGATCATTTTCAGTAGGTTGTCCGGGACAGCTTTCATGTCCGTCATGATTGGAACCATCTGATTATTGTCTACTTTCCATCCCCAATCTAGAGCATCCATACCATTGTCAGTAGCCTACCCATCCTGACCATAATCTGGTGGTAAACTCTGAGGCAGTGGAATTTGGTAAAGGATGCTGTACTGTAGGTGGCAAACGTTCAGGGTGAACAAAGGATTTGGCTGTTTTAATTTTCTTGACCAATGTATTGTTGCGCTGTGTTTCTAGGTTACTACTGCCATCGTTGCCAAACATAACGGTCATAGCTTTGTTTCCAAGATCCTTAATGATGTGGTCTGTCTGATTTGGGAGAATAAAGCAATTTGCACAATCTTCGATTATTGGTTGACTTTTCACTAGTTTCTTGAAAGCGTCTTCTTCCCGATACCAAATATCCTTGACGTTGAATCACAACCGGTGAATGAAGAGGAGCTGTAAGCATAATTATGTCTGGTCCGATGATTGCTTTAAGTTTGTTGATGTCGTGTATCTTGGTTGCGTAAGCCTTTTCGGAGCGGAAGTAGAGGTCTTTAATGTTTGGGTCAGTGTCAGCATAGCGTAGTATCAATATTAAAAGGTCCGTGTCTTCACCAATTAAAGTCGTACTATGTCGATGAGGGCTGTCCATCTGCCGTCTTGACGATGTCAACATCTGCATCACCTGGACCGTTCATCACATTGCAGCTTCTATTTCTCAGTTGAGCAGAAATTAATCCTTCCTTGTTGGAAGCTCGAGGCAAGAACTGCTCCTTCTTTCCAATGAACTGGGTGTCTACAGTAAAGTGAACAACCGGGTGGACGTTCATGCCGCGTCTTTGATGGGTATTGTCTTTGATAGACGGACTACCATATCCATCAAAGACCACCGTTGCTAAGCGATAATGACGAATGGTAAAATCTGCATACGACTGTGCAATAGAAACCCGTATGTTTCTCCATGTGAAACATGGAAAATCCGATGCCATAGTCAAAACAGTAGATACTGATGTGGTAATTATTGCAATTTCGTGTTTTGACAAGTTAGAAATCTGTAAACTATGGGTTGAATTTGGAGTTGGAGAAAAAACTCGCTTCATTCCAATCCATGATATTGTTTCATCTTCACCTCAATCTCCGATGATTTGCGCTTCTTTACTGTAACGTCCGCTTTGTCTATTTGATTGCGACGTTAAAGTGACGTATTTTGTTTGTCGTTGTTGACCTTTGCTCTTTTTGAACTGTCTAGATTGCTACCAACAACACAACACATGAGTTTTAATTGAGTTTCACGTGTTCTTATTGTGCGTTTTTAGACAATCTGTACCGACTGCTGTCTCGTATTCGTCATCAGCCATATCTGCAGTGCAGTTATCATAATTCTACTGTTTAGTCTACTTTCAAGTTTTTATATTATTAGCATAATTCAACTGTTTCAAGTTTTATTAATTCATTTCCAATGCGCCTGGCAGCACTCGATTCTTGCATAAAACACGCTAGCATGGCAATATTCGTTCCTTTTTGAATTGACACAACCTGGTGTAGCTCGTCGTTGTCTCGGCTATCTGATGACATCCTCTTGCACGCTGGGTAATCAATAAAGAAACCTTTTTGAGAAGCAACAGTAGTGCTTTGTCCACGTATACAGAATGTTAGTTTAGCCACATCTGCTTTAGCCACTTCTGTTACAATGGTGACCCCGAGTACATCTTCAGAACTCACGACCTGCAACAAAGGCATCCACGCCACCTGGTAATGTACCACGTTTTTTCAAATATTTTTTTAACTTTCTGAAATTATCTCTAACTGTAGTCTACATGCATAGTTTTTAACTTCTATTCCTAGATACCTTATCCTTGTGGTTGCCATAGAAACCACTGCATGCTACATTTTTTTAATTTTCTGAAATTATCTCCTGTAGTCTACATGCATAGTTTCTAACTTCTATTTCTACGGTACCTTAACCTTGTGGTTGTCATACAAACCACTGCATGCTAAAATTTTTAACCTTATGTAATTATCTACGGTAGTCTTTATGCATCGTTCATAACTTCCATTTTTTTCTACGGTACCTTATCTTTACTGTTGCTATAAAAACCACTGTATAAAATTTTTTTTAACTAATTGCAAGTAGCTTATTGCCGCCCTTATTCCTCATTAATTTCCCCACTATGCCTCGTTTCCCTACAGTTTCTCGTGGCGTCACTCCCCATACAACGATATTCGTCATACTTACATTGCTTCAACGTTTGCTGACGTTGCATCAATGTAAGGGTGACGGATCCACCTCTGTGTCTTCATAATCAAGTTTATCGCCTTCATGACGTAGCCTAACCACTGCAATGTCAACTAACTACGTCATGATGTCTCATTGCGCGCTGGTCAACTGCCAGCGCAAATATTTCTGTGTTTACATAAGCAACCGCCATACACCTACTGTATTGTTTCACATGCTGCAAACCCACTTTTCAGCCTACCGATTGCATCTCGGTATGTAGCCTACATCACAGCTTCGTACACCGCTTCAGCCTGCGCTTGCCGCTATTTTATTCTACAGCAATATACCGTCCTGAGCAAGACGTCAAAACTGCATCCATTCTGTAGCTTACCGTCCTGAGCAAGACGTGAAAACTGCATCCATTCATTCATTTTATAATCACTCGCTTAACTACAGTCATGTGACGTTGTAACTACTTTTTATGCTCGTGTTTGTCGCTTTTTTTTAATGAGTGCTGAGCCTACTCCGTACTTATACTACGACTCTCATAGTTTCTTGTCTCGTTTCCTACCCATCCAGCCGGCATTGCCTTGCCATGCCTTACCAATTTAATAACTTGTATCCCTGCATGTATCGCTATTCTTTTTTCATTATGTGTCCCATCATCAGCCGGCGTCTGCCGCCTATGGCACTGCCATATTGTAACTACTTGTATCCCCGCATGTATCGCTTTTTTTAATGTGTCTGAACTGCTTATGTGTAACTTTCTAGCGGTCGCTACTTTGTATCAATTTCGTTTCAGACCTGCCTATCAACACGGTTGCTGCGAGAGGTTGATGCGAGACTTCAAGGAACTTCAATTCAACACCACGATGATGACACGACAAGCTCACTGATGAGACCACTTCAACATGGCACCACAGCACCCCATGTTCTTCACGACTTGCACTGAGTTGAACAGTCCCTCATCACATACCTCAACATGAGATGCCTCAACCACGAGATGCCTCCACGGAGATGACCCTCAATACGGCTATCCACAGCCACCGACGCAACCAATATGGTTAACCCCATATCTGTCGCTACTCCCTGCGACACACCTTCGACGTGCAATTGCTGCATCGTTCATCATTCAAGCAGGGCCGGATTTAGCTGATGGGGGGCCCGGGGCACTTTTAGATCGGGGGGCCCCCGTGCAAAAAAATTTTTCGCGCCTACGGCGCGAAAAACCATCTCTACGTCTACAGTAGCATCAGTCCAGTACTGCACAGCATTTTGAAGAAACTTTAAAGGCCAAAAGGAAAAAAATAACACAAAATCACATTTTTTCCACATAGGGGGGCCCTTCAAAAGTCGGGGGGCCCGGGGCAACTGCCCCCTCTGCCCCCCCCTAAATCCGGGCCTGCATTCAAGCCTTCTCTGCGTCAGAAGCACACCGCGCCGTCAACCCAACCAGTGCCGCTATTTTGCGCCACTTTCGACATGCAATGGCTGCATGTCACACAGCTTGCAACTATACAAGCTGGCCTCTTTCCTGTCATATTCGTCCCATATCGACTGACTCACAACTCAACAGCTGTCGTGCTCGTCATCCATCAATGGACTACTAACTGAACTGCTTATCACCTGCTGTCGTGCTCATCATATACATCACCGAACTTCCAAATCAAATACTGTCGTCTCGTCCTCCCTCATCGAAATACTCGAACTAATAGTATGACTTTAGAACATTCTGTCTCGCACAACCACGCGCGTACACCGTTAGGCTACATACAATTTTTTTACTATTCTGGTTTGCTTCCATGGGCGTCCGGTCCTATCTCTTCGGAGGCGGGACATGGACAGCCATGGACGCTTACCTATTTGTATACATGCTTAATTTTTTTCTCTAAAAACGCTTGTAAATATTTTTCTCATGGCTGATTTTACAGTTGTGCCCCAGTATTCAATTTCAGTTTCTAACCCTCAATCATACTTAATTTGTTTTCGTCATTCACGACGTTTCATCTACGCTTCAACGTCGTTTTGACTGGGGCCAACGTATGTACCGACTGCTGTCTCGTATTCGTCATCAGCCATATCTGCAGTGCAGTTATCATAATTCTACTGTTTAGTCTACTTTCAAGTTTTTATATTATTAGCATAATTCAACTGTTTCAAGTTTTATTAATTCATTTCCAATGCGCCTGGCAGCACTCGATTCTTGCATAAAACACGCTAGCATGGCAATATTCGTTCCTTTTTGAATTGACACAACCTGGTGTAGCTCGTCGTTGTCTCGGCTATCTGATGACATCCTCTTGCACGCTGGGTAATCAATAAAGAAACCTTTTTGAGAAGCAACAGTAGTGCTTTGTCCACGTATACAGAATGTTAGTTTAGCCACATCTGCTTTAACCTCTTCTGTTACAAATCTTTTAAACACAGGTAACTTTGAGATTTCTTAATTTGCGACCGTCTAGAGAAAAGCAATTTTTAGAATGAAACAAAACAATTTACGAATTCCCTTTCTCAAGGATTGGCAATTATTGAAAAACGAATAGGTCATAATGGTTGTATAATTCAATGAAAACTGACGTTATATCGTTGACTAATAAGTTATTGATTTAACGAAAACAAACCACAGGTGCAAACACAGATGCGACAGAGGCCAAACATTATAAAAGAGAAACAAAAACAGGTGGCTTTTTTAGTACAGTAGACTTACAAAGAGATAAAAGCCAAATATTAACAAACGAGTCACAAATGAATGCAGAGGGCTTAAATAAGAAATTTGGCAGTAACATTCCCTCCCCTTTAAGGCCTCGTACATTTGTTCAAATACACAGGTATAAACGACACGAGAAAACAGAATCAGCACAAATTTACATTGGTTTTGCAGGAACGATCAAGCATAACTTTTGAATTGGTCTGACAATCAAGGACTGTTTAGTTTGAACGCTAACTCTACGGACAATGCCATTTTTGTCGGGAAACGTTTGAATTACGCGACCCATGAGCCAATTGTTTCGGGGTGTGTTATCTGCGATTAAAACTATGTCCCCCACAGTCAGATTAGGAGATTTTTTGGTCCACCTTTGTTTTTGCTGGAGCAAAGGTAAGTACTCTTTTACCCACCGTGTCCAAAAGACGTCGGCCATGTATTGGACTTGTCTCCAGCGTTTTCGAGAGTAAAGCTCTTTTTTGTTTGTGAATGAGCCTGGAGGAAGGTTTATTTGCTGTTTTAAAAGAAGCAAATGGTTCGGTGCGAGAGCCTCCATGTCATTAGGATCGTCTGACGATTTTGTAAGTGGGCGACTGTTAATAATGTTTTCTACTTCACACATGAAGGTAGTCAGCGTTTCATCTGTTAAAGTTTGGCCTTTACAGATAGCTGATAAGATTTTCCTAATGGATCTGATTTGTCTTTCCCACACACCTCCATGATGGGATGCACTTGGAGAGTTAAAGATCCACTTGATGCTTTTTTGTGTTAAAGCATCTTCGATTTGACTGTTGTTCCATGATTTGACGGCTTCTCTCATTTCTCGTTCACCGCCAACAAAGTTTGAACCATTGTCAGATCTAATTTCTTCTACTTGCCCTCTTCTTGCGATGAATCGTCGTAGAGCGAGTATAAAAGATGAAGTGTCAAGAGAGTTTGCGATTTCAATGTGTACGGCTCTTATTACAAGGCAAGTAAAAATGACACCGTATCTTTTATGTTCTGTTCTACCCTTTTTAATAATAAGTGGGCCAAAATAGTCTACACCAACGTAGGTGAATGGAGGTTTGTCTGGTGTCAATCTGTTTTTAGGAAGATCAGCCATGAGTTTTCCGCTTCTTTTGCAGCAATCAACACATTTGGATAAAACCTTACGGACTGCTGAATTGGCTTTTATAATCCATAGATTTTCGTGCAGGGCAGACAGGACGTGTACCCTGCCAGTGTGACCAAATGTGTCGTGCATTTCTTGAATGATGAGAGGAACTATTTGGGAGCGGTTTGGAAGGATAACTTGATGTTTTGCATCGTGTTTGAGAGGTGCAGCTTTGATGCGGCCACCAATTCTTAGTAAATTGTTTTCTAAGAAAGGGTCGAATTTTATTGCTACTGCAGTTGTTTAATGGCTTTTGTGCTTTCAGCTGGCTGATTTCGTTGGCAAAGTGTTTTGACTGAACAAAGGTAAAAATAAAGTTTTGCGCCTTTGTGAGCTCATCTATAGACAAGCAAAGATTATGTGCTAGAGCATTTTGTCTATTTGCAAGGTTAGTGAGTCTTAAAGTCAGAAATTTATGCTTACAACGGAAAAGCCAAGCAACGATTCTTTTCAGCTTGTACCAAGAAGAATACTTACCCAAAAGATCTTCCAGAAAGTGGGATTCGCTTTGGGTTGCAAAACACGTTTGCTTTGGTTGTTTAATTTCTGGGTCATTGTCCACGACTTCGAGAAATTCTGGTTGCTTAGGCCATTGAGATTGTGGTTTCCATAGAAATTCAGGGCCGTCTTTCCATTAATTGCATTGAAGAAAGTTTGGAAGTGAGAGACCCCTTGAAGCATGATCAGCAGGATTACATTTGGTGGGAACGTATCTCCAACGTATCTCCGTATCCCAATTCCCTTTCTCAAGGATTGGCAATTATAGAAAAACAAATAGGTCATAATGGTTGTATAATTCGATGTAAACTGACGTTATATCGTTGACTAATAAGTTATTGATTTAACGAAAACAAACCACAGGTGCAAACACAAATGCGACAGAGGCCAAACATTATAAAAGAGAAACAAAAACAGGTGGCTTTTTTAGTACAATAGACCAGGGTTTCCCAAACTTTTTTGGGCCACGGACCACTATTTGTGAATCTGCTTATTCGCGGACCCCCAATACAAAGGTAACAATGAATAAAACCGAATTTTGTTTATTTAAAAAACTGACAACATCAATGGGACGGATGGGATTGCTTCTTATTGCATAAGTCATCAATTCTCGGAGTTATTTGTGAAAGGCAAACTCGTAACTCAGGGTCCACGGAAAGTCTGGTTCTTCTTCGCGTCCTGACAGATCAGTCTTTGTAACAACAAAAGGGTTTAAAATCCAGTCAAAATTTTCATATGTTTCTTTTAAAAAGTTCTTCTTGAAATGTGCAGAAAGCTATTTCAAATGTTGTGTAACGTCAGAGAAAATCAACTCTGCATTAATTAAGGATTTGTTGGTAATGTAGTCACACAGAACAGGAAACATATCCACAACATTATCACTTATCCTTGCTTTCCATGTGTTGAGTTTCTTTATGAATACTGTTATTTTGTTTTGAGTAAGTAAAATGTTCGCATCTCTTCCCTGAAGTGACAAGTTCAATTGGTTTAGAAGGTTAAAAATGCCTGCCAGGTATACAAGTTTCTCAAGCCAAATTTCGTCGGCTACTAGTGAAGCCATCAAGTCAGCATTGTGCGTTTGCAGGAAAACTAAAAGCTCCTCTCGCAGTTCAAATACACGTTCTACAAGTTTTACTAGTAGTCCAGTTTTAATCCGGTGATGTCACCGTTACTGAGGGTGGCCGGATTCACCTCCAAGTGCCGCAATCGCCTTCACACCCTGCCTCCACATCAATCGGTCTAACGCGTCCTTTCTTGTAAAGACCACCTTGCTGCTTTCCTTCTCAACTTGCCTTTTCCACGTTTTCGTGGGTCTTCCTTGTTTTCTACGACCCTCCACTTGCAACTCCAGCGCTTTTCTCAAAACATTATCTTCATCTCTTCTCAAGACATGTCCAATTGTCCATACCACCTCGCACCAACAAGTTAAATGAGAATGTTGAATACGAGAATTTTTCCTAAACAACTTTTTAACTGCAACGAAAGTGCAACAAGTAAGATTTACGATACTGGATAACAAAAGCTTTCGAAATCATTTAAGTTCTAAAGAACTGCGACAATTATCTTTGACAGGGCACGTAGGCTACTGTACAACGTACTTTCTAATTTCTAGCCATATCGCCACGGACCACCTGTTCAGTCGTCGCGTACCACCAGTGGTCCGCGGACCACAGTTTGGGAAACCCTGCAGTAGACTTACAAAGAGATAAAAGCCAAATATTAACAAACGAGTCACAAATGAATGCAGAGGGCTTAAATAAGAAATTTGGCAGTAACATTTACCTTTGTTTTATGCTATCACAATCTGTGATACTGTTTCGTCTTGGGAAAAAAGGCTTGGGATTGTTGGATGCTTAATCTTACCGCAATGTGTGGCTTATTTAACTCTCTGAATTTCTCAAGCTCACCTAGTTCTATAAATGACATACAAAAGTATGTCATAGCTCTTTATGGCAATGGTCCTACTATCACGGATGTAGACGAATGCCGTTATATGATGTTTACCAATGGTTGCACTATTGAAAAGCTGCCACCAACGTCAGCTGCTCTGATGCAACATACACGCAGAGCGATACATCAAGCTGAAATACGGAAATCAAGCCTCGTAAATGTTCAGCAACTACCTTCTCCTTTAGCTTGGGGTTGGAAACATAATGATGCAAATAAGCTTGTTCCGTTTTGTCAGTCTACTTGTGGCTCTCGATGTTCCTGTAAGAAAAAATCCATAAAATGCACAAGTCTTTGTTCATGCGAGTGCGAAACATGCAATTCGACCACAAAATATCCAATCCTCTCTGATGTTTCATCTTCAATCCACATTGACGTTTCATCTCCAATCCACACTGATCATTCAAGAAATGCTTTTGACTTTCTAAACTCTATCTTGTAACTTGAAAAAACTTGTCGTACACGAATTTTTTTAACATCAAATTACGTATGGTAGGAATTTAACATCGAAAACCGCTAGTTTTTTCATCTTGAATTAACAGTGTTAAGACTCAGACATTGCATCATCTGGGGTCGTGTATTAATTTGATTTGTAGATCATAATTAGGCCTACATATTATTTTAAATTTTAAAGTGGCATGACCAAAAGGGAAATTCACCCCTGGTAGCTGCTCTTCTGGTTATTCCCTTGATGACGTCGTTATTGCGTCATACTGCACTGGAATTATTGTTATTGCTTGCAATTGTAAAATTTTAAGCATTTACAAAACTTACAATGAGAGTATTTGATCGCTTTTTTCGGAATAAACTTACCTTTGGTTCCTGAATTTGAAGTTGTCTAGTTTTAATAATGTAATGATGACGTCATAAAAGATGCAATCATGACGAAACTACTTTTAGGAATTGTGAAATGGTTTTAGTAACCGGTACTCTAACTAAAACCAACAGCAAACGACCAAAATAGGTTAAAAAAGCAAAAAAATATATGTGATGACGTCACAATGACCTCATCAATCAAATTATTTTGTGTTTATTTTGTCTCACTTATTTGTATGTGCTTTTTAAGTTAAAATATACAAAAATCAAATATGTAATTGCACAAAAATGACGTAAAAAGAGCTGAAACGTAATTTCTGGGGAAATCCCCGATTTGGGGGTGATCACGTGACCCAAAAATTTGTGGCACCCACTAAAATCAAAGTTGGGTTGATCAACTGCAAAAATATGCAAAAAAACAACGTGTAACAATATGCAGTAAAACAACGTTTTTGGTGACACGATACTTTTTCCCGATCCACAGCTTTTTTCTTCCTTCTATGGTGCACAAAGCTTCACCAATTTGTCGTTTTTGCCTGGCCATCCGCCCAGATGCTGCTGTTGTCAGTTTAACTCCATGTTCTACAGATTGAGTGCGACTTGGATAATTTAGAGTTTTAGATGAAGAGGATGTTCTACAAATTGCTTAATGTTAATGCATGATTTGGTCAGGGGAGGTTTGTTTACTTGTCGTATCCAGGCTTACACCGGTGGTTGAAGATTTAGATTAAGTGGACGGGAGGGCAAGGAAGCCAATCTTTGTGTCCGTTCCATTGCCGTTCCAGGGCTCTCACCACTCGGCTATGCAGCCGACAGGGGAGGTTTATTCAAGGGAAGGATTTCTTTTTTGTTTGAGAGGTAAGATATTGTGGAGCATCCACTGCCATATAGGATGTTGCTTCAAAATTTAATTTGCGAAGGTTAAACTCTCGCACTGAAGAAGTTTGCGATTGACTTTCATCATTGGTGGTGCTCCTAATTTTAGAGTTTCGTTTGACTGCATTACTCCATTAGCTGTGATGGTTTTGTTATTATCGCCCAGCATTACCAAAAGCACATTTTCGAGATGATCGGAATGACTTCATTGAATAGATTCTTTTGCGATTGCATTTCTTGAAAAAGTTTCTTCGGCCCATCCATGATTGTACTTTGATATTTAGCTTGAATCTGACTTTTCCAATAATATTTTGCAAGAAGACTGATTTTTTTTGTAAGGTGCATTTGGTATCCATGGATATGTAAACCCTTAGAACTCGTGATCCCAAAGTCAGCCAGCGAGAATCGCACAGTGGACCAATTTTGTAACCGGTATTAACTGTTAACTCCGGAGATGATCATGAAAGCTCTGATTTTGTCTATAACAAAATTGATCCACTGTGTCATTCTCACTGGCTGAGTTTGGGATCACGAGTTCTAAGGGTTTACACATCCATGGATACCAAATGCACCTTACAAAAAAAATCAGCTTTCTTGCAAAATATATTGTTGGCGTTTATTGGAAAAGTTACATTCAAGCTAAATATAAAAGTAGCCTACTATCAGGGATGAGCCAAAGAATCTTTTTCAAGGAATGCAATTGCAAAGGAATCTATTCAATGGCAATGAAGGGCTTCTAGTCATTCAACAGAGTGTTCAACAAAATTGATTTTTTGCTCATACGTGCTTTTGGCAATGCTGAGCGATGACAACAAAACCATCACAAGCCAATGCATTCAAACTAATCTATAAGATTAGGCGTACCACCAACGATGAAAGTCAATCGTAAAATTCTTCAGTGCGAGAGTTTCATCTTCCTAAATTAAATTTTGAGGCAACATCTTATACAGAAATGATAACCATATATGGCAGTGGGTGCTCCACGATATCTTACCTCTCAAACAAAAAAGGAATCCTTCCCTTGAATAAACCTCCCCTGACCAAATCATGCATTAACATTAAGCAGTTTGTGGAACATCCTTTTCATCTAAAATTCTAAATTATCCAAGTCGCACTCAATCTGTAGAACATGGAGTTAAACTGACAACAACAGCATCTGGGCGGATAGCCAGGCAAAAACGACAAATTGGTGAAGCTTTGTGCACCATAGAAGGAAGAAAAAAGCCGTGGATCGGGAAAAAGTATCATGTCACCAGGAAATCCAAGCAAACATAGATTCTATTGTGTGAAATGCGATGTGCTGTTACTATTTGATTAATAAATTAGTAGTGCTGTTATCACTTTATCCTTTGCCTAACTCTCAGAAAGAAATCATGTCAATTCATCGGTCAATTTAAGGAGCAGTTACATTGATAGCCTACTATAAAATGAATTTATAAAAAGTTGTTCAAATCTTGAATTAAGCCATGCAAGTGTCTTCCTTTCTAAAAAGCAATAAAAATAAATACCAACAACATATATCTAGCTCAAATAGTACTAATTTTATCATTAAAAACGTGATTTAAGGGGCTCGATTTAAAAATGGTGTTGGGGCAGGGTCTAAACAAGGTCAGATTTAAAAAAAATTGGATTTATTAATATTTTGGTCTAAGGCAAAAATTTATCACCCATGCAAGTTGAAAGAAAAAAATTGCCTCAAATGGGGCCACCCTACTGACGCAGGCCCGGTCACCGAGATTGACAGAGTGAAGTTTCCGATTGTTGAAGTCTTGTTGCCGGGGAATTATTCCATCCATTAGATGCCGCTGAATGGAGAACAGTCCTTAACGTGCGTTGCTCAAGCGCACACCCTGAGAGTGAAACCAGCGGGGCTTGATCTTGAAGCTTCTTCGTTCCAGAAGTGACGCGCTAATTAATTGAGCTATTTACGCACAACTCTAAAAGACCCCAAAGATGGTTTGTTGTTTTATCTATCTATGGTTGAATTATCTTAATTTTACTAAGCTTAGTTTATCTCCAGGTCTCAATTTTATCACGAACAGTTTTAAGATTTGGACCTGGAGAGCGATAAATTTATCAAACGTTTTTAAAGCTGCTTTGATTAAATTGCTCAATGCCATATTGCGAAATGGGGTTGTCTTACTTTTGTGATGTGAATGTTACAACCCTAACGCATAGCTTCGAACTGTCAAATTAGTTCGGAAAAGATTATTTGCTTTCGCGTTGCCAATGGCCAGTGTTTTTCAACCTATATTGAGCCACTGAACACTTCATGCATTAAACTAATCAGAGATGTACGTAGGCTATACGCCGCAAATTCTACGCCGCAGACTTGCGGCGTAGACTTTTTGTTTACGCTAACGCTTACGGCTACATTTTTTTGGATAGTTTGCGCTTGAGGCTACGCCGTCAAGTTTTCGCGGTTTTTTAGCGCATAGCGTCAACACATACTTTTTAATGTCTTTTTTCGCTACAACACGCCAATACCTTCCAGCGCTCCAGTTGAAAGAATGTTTTCAATGGGCAAAGACATACTGGAAACAAAACACAGCAAAATGTCAGATGAACACTTTCAGATGCTTGTGTTTCTTCGTGGAAATTCAAAATAAAACTTGTTTGTTTCGAGTGGTTTATACCAAGGCTTCCCAAAGTGGGGGTCGCGACCCCCAGAGGGGTCGCGTAACGAACTTCGGGGGTCGCAGAAAGTATACAAATTTTACACAAAGCACTGCATATTATCACTTATATGCAAAATGCTGTGAAAGTTATTAACTATTAAGAGTTGTGCACTCAATAGGCTACCCGTATTTTTTAAATTTATATAGCCTATTGAAATATGGAATAGGAGTTTAATATCCTCTTTTCTGCATTGTAAACGTGGATTTCAAAACTAAAGCCAATGCTTTAACAAGTTATTAGTGTTATACAGCTTTGGTAAAGAGTTTGTCTTGTTGAACCATAGGCATACGAAGCCGAGCAACGTTATCAAGTTTAACATATTAAAGATTATTAGGCTATATTTACAAAAAACACAAAACTACGCAACAATTAAATATCGAACGTTTTCTACATCACAAGATGTCCTCTTCAGGAATAATATACATACAGCTTAACTACATCTGAATAAAATACAATGAATAACTAAATCTATAAACAGGAAAAGACAAAAAAAAAAACTGCACAGTACTTCTGACTAGCTCAAACTCAACGATAGGCTCCACGAGAATCAAAGGTAACTGCATCAAAAAGTGTTTAAACAGATCACATGATGTGGTAGAAAGGCAAGGTGCGAAAAAACTAATTTTAAAATACAGAGAGCAAGAAAGACGAGCCGCAAGCATACAACTGTCTGTTCAAAAGTGGATTGTGATGTTTTATGTATTAGTGTTAAAAAATTAAGTCGTGAATTTTCCAACGGAAAAAGTGTAGCCTTTGTTCACTGTGTTTGTAAAGACGTTTTTGGAAAGGCTTTTCAAATTATGCTATTTGTCAGGTTTGCCTGAAAAGGGGGAACGAATTTAATTTGTCCTTCCAAGGAGAAAAACATTTATGTTTTTACATGGAAATCTAAAGTTGGAGCGTTCATCAAAAAATTAAACATCTAGAAACAAAACAGTGAAAATGATTTATTTAAAATATTCTCATTTACTGAAAATTTTTTGGCTAACAATGGCGTGGAATCAAGCGTTATTAAGCCTCTGGTTATTGACACTTCTCAAGACTGTTGAAAGAGCTTAAAAGTATTTTTTTCCAGAATTGGACAATACTTTTAGATTTGATCCAAAACCCATTTGGTTGGTTGGTTTTGAATCTTTATCCTCGGACTGACAAAGCCTTGATGGTTTATTCCTGGTAGTTTCGCATACTTGCAGAGGCTCGTGACACAGGGCCGGTTACCGAGATTGGCAGAGGAAAGTTTTCTGATTGTTGCCGAGGAATTATTCCATTCACTAGGTGCCGTTTAATGGAGAGCAGTCCTGAAATGCGTTACTCAAGCGCACACCCCGAGAGTCGAACTTGCGCCGCGTGCTCTTGAGCTGGACGCGTAACCACTGAGCTAACGGGGCGGACCATGCAAAAACAAAGTACCGATTACCTCTCTTTCAAATCTCAAGTAAAATTTGCAGATCTACAGTATCTTTTAACTAAGTTGTGGCTTGAATTTTCTGGAAAAAAGTTTCACACTTTTTGGCTTAGTCTAACGTTAGACCGGAATATTCACCATTAGGCCTA
The DNA here is from genome assembly GCF_918807975.1 of Aplidium turbinatum. Classification (NCBI taxonomy): domain Eukaryota; kingdom Metazoa; phylum Chordata; class Ascidiacea; order Aplousobranchia; family Polyclinidae; genus Aplidium; species Aplidium turbinatum. Next base: position 21,905,238 of record NC_137485.1, read on the forward strand.
TATGGCTTAGCAGTAACCGCACTCCTGCCGTTTGTCTCCACGTATATGTGCGTGTCAGTGTTTTCAACGTTGATAAAATACCGCTCCAGCGTAAATAACGTTGAAGCTGCCTTGAGACCAGCATTGACAAACATCAAGCGACGGCTAGACGTGCTTTGTAGCAGAGAGCAGTCGCACCCATCACACTGAATAAATGTGTTTACTGTTGTTTGGTTTTGTTTCCAGCAGGCTACAAGGCCTAGTAAAGTAGTAGGCTTCGAATACGGAAAGCTTGCTTTTAGTTTTTGTTCAAATTAAACCTTTCAATATATATCACAAACGTATATTTCGCATTGTTTATCCCTTTAACCGTAAAGGGGGTCGCGGAAAATTTTAGGAGACTAAAAGGGGTCGCGAACAGAAAAGTTTGGGAAGCCCTGGTTTATACCGTGTGAATGTTTGGCACCTAGCAAACAAAATGAGTTTACGCTAGTGTATGCGCTGATGCTGACGCCGCCAACTTTTTTTACAATTAAGTTACGTTGACGCATGCGGCGTATGGTTTTTCAAACGTTTGCGTTTACGCTGACGGCGTCAATATTTTTTTGTTTGCGCGTACATCACTGAAAATAAGCATGCAGAACACCAAACGAAATTTTATAATGGTGCAGTAAAATAGGCCGAAATTCGTGTATTTAGGCTACCTTATTACCTTTTCTACATGTTCGCGCCAGCAAGGAAAAATAAATTGAATTGGATCCTGTATTTTGCGGCCATCAATGCAAGAAATATAGAAAACAAAGACAATATTGTTGAGGCGTCAACCATGGTGGATGAAAGTTACTCAAGTCAAGAGCAATGTTTTCTAAGAGAAAAAACAAATCACTGATTCGTAGTGTTGTGGACATAAGCGCCTGTTCACACTAGCCTATAAGAAAACATAGTGGTAAGGTCGCGAAGCAAACGTTTGAAAAGAGAAAAAACTGTCTAGGGACCGTTCAAATATTACGTAACGCTATCGAGGGGGAGGGGGGTTTATGAAAAGCGTTACGTTAGCGTCACATCGGGGGGAAGGGGGTTCAAGCAAAACGTTACGTAACGCTTACGAGTACGGTACGGTAGTTTATTTGTGCTGGCTGGTATCGTCGTTTGGATACTAAATTAAGCTGAAATCATATCCAACAGCACCTATTCAGCACCAACAAAATCTTTATCAAGTATCAACTACAGTACTGTAATTCCCGTAATTCCATACAGGTTCTAAAATCTAAGTGCTTAAAACCTCGCATTGCGAAATTGCAAGACAGCATTCTTTCAAGCTTGCTTTGATGTGAGTGAACAACATCAGGGTTGCCAGATGGCCTTTTTTAGGCCAAATTCCAAAAATCTGGCCTTTTTAAATTGCAGTTGGCTTAAAAAAATTGATGCAATAAAGGCCAGAAAATCTGGCCATTTGGCCCTTTTTATGGCTGCAAATTTTGACCGGTTTAGAAAGTATTATTTTAAGTAAATTGCAAATAAAAGTATCACTTATCATCACTTAAAGCCTGAACTATATCTGTTTTAATTACTAAGTAGAGACATAGAGAGTAGAGAATGTGTTAGCTGTGGACAGGGTGGTTCTATTGAGTTGAACCGGTTTTCGGGACTATTGCCAAGTAGCCCAATTAGTGAAGTCTCTTAGCTTAGTCAGCAGTCAGTACATAGTACCAGCAGCATAGTAAGGTGTTGGCCTAAGCAACTGATTCTGTAAAGTGTAAACCATCTAAAAACTTCATAGATCTGCTGATCTATGAAGGATGGATGACCCCATTCGAAGATGCTTAGCTTTCCTTGCGGTTTCTTTTGCGCTTTTGTGATGTTTCTTTCAACACACAATGGAAGGTTTGGATCAAAACATTTTGGACGGTGGGCTACTAAACGTTTTCAGTAGGTAGGCTACATAACGTTTTAATTCCAAAAAAAGAATATAGCTAAAATTTCATGTCTTAAACGTAAGCTTTAGGTGCATACAAACCAATATATTTTGTCAGCACGTGTTTCCACGTCATAATTTTGATATAAACTGGCAAAACAATGGAAAAACGTCTCGTGGGGGAGGGGGGGGGGGGGTTGACAAAAACGTTACGTTGGCGTCACGTGGGTGGGGGAGGGGGGTCAAAAATTCGGAAAAACAGCGTTACGTAATTGTTGAACGCTCCCCATACACTACAGGTTATTGCAGTTGAAGGAAAGCAAAGCGAATAGATTACCTATGCCTTTCTTTTTTCAACTGTTGAAAAGTTGATTGGCCCAGCGGATAAGGCGCTCGCTTTCCAGTCATGCTGGTTTGACTTCCAGCTTAAGCTGATTGTTTAAAAGCACCTCGCACCTCCTCCCAGGGTGTAATAAATTGGGTGGGCGTAGTTGCTGAAGCAAAGGTGGCTGAGAGCAAGGACCTGGTCATCGCACTCTCGTTAGTGTCGAACAGGGGCGGATCCAGGTATTCACGTTAGGGGGGGCGATGTCATTGACGTTCAGGAAAGTGATCAGCCCGGCACAAACAACGACGGGGGTCTCCCCTAGAAAATTTTGATCGAATTTGATGCGTTGAGAGCAGTTCGAACACAAATTAAACGAATATGAGAATTGAAATTGTATAACTTAAAAAACCTTCAACAATGCTTTTGTTTAACAAAGGGAGGGATGAAGAGCTGATATGCCCTTGCCATGTCAAGTTGAAGCCTGAGCAACCTAGCCGCATTTATAGTTGAGACTGAATGTTTCACTCTTGATTGTTTCACGGCAATTTAAAAATTGACCTCGGAAAGATAATAACAGGTAATTCTGTCTTCTCAATATTGATACAAACATTGAGGGTATAGACTTACTGTATAACTTCGAGGTTTTATTTCTCTGACAAGTTTTGAATTGTTACAAAGAGCAATGAGGAAAGGTTATGCATACATTCAACAGAATGAGCAACAAAAGTGGGGGCCAGGTCAAAGTACTGGGTCATGCTCCACCCCCGTAGAATCGCCACTATAGGCTATAGGTATCGATTGTAAATTTTTATTTTGGACCAGCGAAACACTACAATTTGTATAATAGAATGGCAGTTAAACATAGTTAAATGACGACCAAAAGATATAGTCCTCTTTAAAACGTGTCATGCACGGTCGCTGCACTAGACAAAAAAAGAAACTAACAATAACAGAAACAACTATTTCTGTGGACTTCACAAATAAAACGAAAATAAAAAGCTACTTTTCCGGTACGGGTAATACTAACAGGTGTCGTACCTTTGACTACAACACAAAGTCAAGTTTACGGTGTCTACTGTTGGCAAATTGATTTATCACGGAGTCTGTGTCAATTAAAATGTCCCGATGCTGGTATAGTAAGGCCAATCCATTCAGTCTTTCCTCGCCGATGTTGTTCCTCAGCCAGGTTTTCAACGACCGAAGAGATGAAAAGCTTCTTTCGGCTGATGCTACGGTGACTGGCAAGGTTAATAGTATTTTTAGAAGAGAGTCTACGATTGTGTACACATTTTCATCAAACGGTTGTAATGCTTCTTCCGCATTCATCGGTAAGACTGCAGCAGTCGCCGGAACAGTTTTATTTTCCCACTTCTCCTTCCATAGTTGGATCTCTGAACCTAGAGCAGATTCCGCACTATATGTATATATATGACGTAACAAGCCGTTGTAGGCATTGCAAATGACTTTTGTCAATGCTATCGGGTCAGTACTTATTTCGTGGTAGCAATGATGTTAGGTTTCAAGATGCTAAAAAAGTCTCATTGAAAAAAATTGAGCTTTGCTGTTTCTAGATGCAATTTCAAAGTAGAATTTCAATGGTTTTAGTTCCACGTCTGACCGTCAAAGTTGCCAATAACCTGATCTGTCAACCAACTTATCTAGGCTAAGGGATTTATCGCTATGCTCTACAGTGCCGGCAAAAAGTTTAGAAACTTTTTAAATTTTACTAGTTTCATTCGGTAATTAGACTCTGCGACGAAATAATAGCCTTAGCCTATACTAGGCTATGTTATTATTATAGCCTACCCTAGCCTAACCTATTCTTTGAACAAGGCGAAAGACTTATTCAGCATTGCTTTCGATATGTTGTTTTCCAAATCGTATAGGCTACATATAAATGAAGAATAAAGCTACTTTCTTGGGTTTTAGGAGGGGCGATTGCCCCAATCGCCCCCCTCTGGATCCGCCCCTGGTGTCGAAGGCTTATAGTAGGCCTGTAATGAAAACATTATTTTGACATCCCCCGATGCTTGGGTTCAAGCAGGGCCGTAGAGGGAATAATTCGGGGTCGGTTTCAATGAGATTTTCGTGCCCCGTATCAAGATTCTTCTAGAAAAAAGCACTATACATTCAAAGAATAGGCCTATGCTGTAGTTTCTTCAAGTTATCAGGCCCTAAAATCATCCACGGGGTAGGCCTACTTTTTGATTCGGGATGATATTATCAACCAGTAAACTTTTTAAGGGGCCCGAAGATCTAAACAGTATCGAGCCCAGACTGTTTTTTTAACGCGCTTACCAATGGGCAGTCTAGCGATGTTCTACCACTCTAAATTTTAAAAATTAATAAAGAGTGGGCGGCTTGGACGTTCATAACAGATAAACTTCTACAAACCAACCATCAATGCCGTTTGTAGGCTATTTGTAGAAGTAGGCTATTGTATTTGTAGAAGGTGAAACTTTTTCCTCGGTCAAAACTTAATGCAACCCACCCTGGTTCAAGCCTATCCTATAACAAAACATTTCCAACGAGCCTAGGCTGTCGCCTGCACGGCAAATTGTGGAAAGTTTTTTTAGGCCTAATAGCTTTAAAGTTTAGCGTTGTCTTGTAGTTGCTCTTAATCCTGCTGATGCAATTTTTAAGTAAGCAGCGATTCTTCATAATTTTCTCTGACGCGAGTAGGCTATGGTATGTAATTTCTGACAGTATTAACCCTATCTGGATACGAGCTGTTTTCGTACGCGGAAAGTAGGCTATAACTTATCAGTAATTTGCGTAAATTAGTAATTTCTAAATTTGTCTATTTAAAAATATGCTATTACCTGGCTACTTTGAACCTTACTTGCAGGAAATATCTGAAGTAGGCCTACAGGTTTGATGAGGTTTGTACAGGCCCGTAACTAGCTTGGAGCACTAAGGGGGGCAAAAAGTATTCCAGAAGGGGCCTAACTTTTACCTTCCGTATCATGTACGAAAACGATGTTTGTACACAATGTGGGTATATTTACGCAGAAACATTAATCGTGTTACAGCGTTTACATTAGCATGGATTATCATAGAAGCAGCAGCGTGAACTGGCATTATAGAGTGAATTACATGTTGTAGCATAAACAGTTACAATGCGACAGCATAGAAATTGAGAAGCAAAATCATTTTTAAAACATCCGACTATCAACTAGTGACAAAATGGTTAAAAATTGGCATAGAAACCGCAGTGAAATTTATGATTATGTAGTTGATTCTTTTGTTAGTTAATCAATTGCCTTTCATGAACTTTGAGTTCATTTTAGTTTATTTACATTTCCTCTAATGCGCTGCATAAATCAGACAAAATATAGGCTACTAGGCCTATAGCCTACATAGAAAATAGGTGTTGAACTATTGGTCAAATAGGGCTGCAGCCGCCGCACCTATCATTGTTTTGTAAATAATTGTACAGTGCACCTCATTTTTTGTAAATAATTGTAGTCTACAGTGCACAATCATCTCTTCAAGATCAATCCTTAATGATAACAGTGAGAATCTATTTCACACCATCAGTGAAATGTATCCTCGCCATAATCAATCAATCATTTAATTTTCGTCATTAACGCGTCCGGGACGAAAAATATACTAACTACAAAAATCGACGTAGACCTACCAGCACGTCAATGAACGGGAAAAACTTGAAAAAAAACTAGAACTTAAAAGGTTTAAAACGTGCCTGAATGGAAAATCATGCAGTAGGCTATATATCAGTAGTTAGCAGGGCCACAAAACCCCCAAAAAATATATATATAAAAAAATAAAACAAAGATAACGCACATGTAGTAACTTAATAAATGACAGCCTAATGAAGAGTGTTGTGAATTGAGTTTGCCAGTTCCAAACATAGATAAGTTAGGTTAGGTCCAACCTTAACAGAAGGTGTGGATGGACTTCACTGAATCTATTAACAAAAAGGTCCAGATCTATTTTCTCGGTCATTTCCTTTTGAAACGCCAACAGAACCAAGTTCGTCCGGACTCCGGAGCATAGACCTGCGTGTAGGCTTGTCTATCCGAAATAAGATGAGAAGCACTCTCACAAACCGCACTACTGGACCCGAGAATGGTACCACAGTAGCGGAAAGCTTATGTACATTCAGGAATGCCAGTCGTTGATTGTGCAGCTCTTTCAGTACTATATTGGAATCCTGGTGTTCTGCAACTTCCACATGGTCATGTAAGAACTGTTTCGCGAATTGCAATTCCGCCCCTGATGGAATATCTATCTTCAGTTTCGTATAGCCTATAGTGGAATGAGCAATTCACAGTCCAAGAAGTTTTAATTTTTTCTTGAAAGGGCACGAACAGATGTGTAAAACCATGAATTGTCTGTCAATCTGAGCAAACTGCAAGTATAGAAGCATAGCCTACCTAGAACGCAAATGCCAATGTGGTTGTCCGGTACTTTAATAACGCTTAGTGGCAGTCAACTGCAAGCATGGAGGTCTGGAGGAACCACGTGGACCAGGCCCACTTACTCTATTTTCTGGGTGGGCCCAAAAATGGAAAATTTTCGCTTGTTGGCACAAAAGGCAATCATGAAAACACAGTGTACAAACGATTTCAAGTAGTAGGAACGCAACAATGTTATGAGGGTTTGGGGGATCTGGGAGGAGAAGCCCCCCAGAAGTTGGATTGACTTTGACTACTGCACCCCTGGGCCCACCTACTTTTAAAATAGTTCCTCCATGCCTGGTCAACTGCACAGTATTCTGGAGACTGATCGGCTATCACACTGCTTAGCTCAGTTGCAAACTGGTGTAGGCCTACTCTGGATCTTACCAGCAATAAATCTCGAGTCTGTCTGTTTAACACAACATTCGAACACACCATTAGACACACAATGTTTACAATTAAACAACACATAAAAATTGGGTATAAAATTGAAATGTTAGCGAACAGAGCTAGTTAACATAATTTTTTTCAGCGGGGGCTTCGCCCCCCCTAGTTACGGGCCTGGGTTTGTAACTAGCCTTTAATTTGTTTAGTCCACCAACCTTTAAATCGATCCTCATTAATTTTTAGCCTTTTTTTCATTTAAATCCTACAATCTCACCCCTTTTTTCAATTATTGATCGATCTCATGTAGTCTACGCTACAGTAATATCAACACAGTGTAGGCTATGATAACGTTGAACTAAAATAGGCTAACTTCGGAAACGAAGGGCGAACATCATCAAAATAGGCTAACTTAAATATAAAAAACTGCGACATGGATATGCATACTGGCTTATGGGACAAAACTACAATTTAAAAGTACCGCGGTACCGGTACTCGTCAAAATAGTACCGCGGTACCGGTACTATTTTCAAAAAGTACCGCGGTACGGTACTCGGTACGGTACTTTTTAAATACAAGTTACAAGACTTAGAATGATGAATTTCTCTATGTAATTGTAATCGAAATAATCTTACATTTAAAACCACAAATGCGATTCATCTCCATCCCAATTATATTAACAAGTAACAGCAACACGCCATAACGATGTTCATATTCTACACAAAGACTGCTCAACCAGCCCTTTGGTAGGCACGCAAAGCTGAATGAAACAGATCGGAAAATAAAGTCACAAGTCTCTTGATTTTGCTCAGTATAAATGCATAAATTTAAGGTAGGCATATTAATACTTGTTAGTTTATTAAGGGTACTTAACCACTCACCAGCTCACACTCCGTGCTAGCTGAAAACGATAAGAACAATGAAAAAGAGAGATAGCCTACGCATGAACGAAAATGACGCGAAGAGATGATTTCTCTTCGCGATTTCTCTTCGCACCATTTTCGTTCATGGATTAAATCGTTACGAATTTAATCGTTTCGGAGTTAACATTGTTGAAAAAAAAGTAGCGATAAAAGTACCGGGTATTTTGACCAAAAAAGTACTGGGTATTTAGGCAACCGGTACAAATTTTAAAAAGTACCGCGGTACCGGTACTCGGTACTGCCCACCTCTGATTTTTTACTTTAGGCTACACATATTTCTGAAGTCAACCATAAAAGCACTTCTGGGATTTCGATAGCTGACTTTCTTAGGCTTTCTTTACTGTAGGCCTACTTATTTTTTTTTGACACATGTCAAGAGAGACATAGCATCTAAAAACATTCGATTTATGGCCTAGGCTACTGGAGTTGATCGCGGTGGGATGGCGATGGCAATCATGCGATCTCGGTTCGATTCTCAGCTTGAGCTGGTTGTTGAAAAACAGCTTAAGTTTAAATTGGGTGGGCGTAGTTGCTGAAGAAAAGGCGGCCGAGAAAAAAAATTATCCTACGGCACTAAGAACTATATAAAAAGAACTAAGTTATTTCTCTCTCTTTCTCGCTTCTCACCCTACATCGCCAGTGCCGAAAACTGAGTAGGCTATAGGCTTATTTTCTCATCTCCCGATGCTTGGAATCAAGTATCTTTACCTTTTTTCTGGAATTAAGACTAGAACTGGTGGTACTATTTGGTTGCATAATGCATATTATACGATCAATCATCTTAAATTCACAGAATTGTTTTCAAAAAGTGACGACATAACAAATCAACATGTAAGGTTTTTCGATAAACAAAGAATAAAGAAAGATAAACAAAGAATAGATATCTAACAAAAACATTCTAAGGGAGATTAATATTTCTGTTGGTACGAACTGAACATCCATTACCACACCAACGCAAGGTACCAGGTATTTCTTAAAACAAACATAACGTCTGTTTAGTAGTCGGTAGGGATGCCATATTGAAGTTCGGTTGTGGCGATGCAACGGCATAGCTGGCAATGATGCGTTGATTTAATTGATGTCAGACTGATTGTTTGAGAGTGGTTTGTTAAAAAGGACAAATTCTTTCACCAGAAGTTGTAGGAGAAAAAAGGTTGCACCTTGCCCACATGATGGCCTCGTTGAGCGACAATACCGAGCGGCCGTCATCGAGGAAGTGGGGAGAACCCTGCAACGTCACAATGGTGCGGTCAGCAAACCAGCACCAGCAGCTAGATATGTTGCCGTGATGAAAAATCAGGTAACCTCGCTCACAATATAAATTTTACTTCTCGGGGTAATTGAAATTGAACTTACGGAAATATGTTTCTTAGTGACAGTGGACACGTGGTTATCGGAGTGTGAAGGGAGGTCCGAGGCATTGGCCACCACTGGTCCACTCATGCACCTGATTGACTCAACTCCCGATCGATGCCGCATTCGTGTCCCAGCTTCCCCATCATCATGTGACTCTGGAGCATCCAGTGAGTTCATCTCATCCTGAATATCATTGGGGTGCAATGGAAAGTCCTCGTCAAAGTTACGAGCAAGTTTGCAAAGAGATCTGCACAAGAGTAATTTGATGATTTGATGGGGACGATTAAGAAGATGTAACTGGAAGGCGCTGCGCGATATGGAACCGAACGTCAATCATGCAAGGATCTGCAAATAGTGGGCATCAACAATGGGTCGAAAAGCGGTTTAAACTTACTATAAATATAACTTGTATGTCAAAAATAAATACAATCATATAGACTACTCTTCGACGTGCTGAGTTTCGTACAATTTTGTACAAGAACATTTATACTTTCGATTGTAGTACAGTAGTCCCCCGCTTATTAAGTCCACGGTTATAAAGCCTAGAAGACACCTTGAGCCAGCTGGACAAGAAAACTCTCTCAACTTATCTCCAGAATTGACTACTGAAACTCAGCGAAACCAAAACTGTGGCAGCAGTTTTCCACCTAAACAATCGGGAAGTTGATCATGAGCTACATGTCCAGAACAACGGAAAACCTGTCCTTCTGCCCCGAATCAAAATATCTCTGGGTGATATTAGACATATCGCTAACATACCGCCACCATTTGGTGTCATTACGCAAGAAACTCACATCCCGCGCTGCGCTACTCAAGCGCCTGGCAGGCTCTAGCTGGGGGGCGAGGGCTGACACTTTGCGTATAGCAGCCCTAGCCCTTGTCTACTCTTCAGCAGAGTACTGTGCAACTGTTTGGTGCCGCAGTGCTCACTGCCACAACATCGACACTGTCATAAACAGCGCCCTGCGCACAGTGACCGGATGCCTGCGTCCCACACAATTGGACAATCTCCCCATTCTCGCTGGCATCCAACCGCTGAGCTTCGTCGCGAAGAAGCCACTCTGTCCCTCGGTTGACTGGCACTGGAGCCTAACCATCTTCTCCACCACAAGATCTCTGATCTCCCAAACGAGCAAGTAGACTGAAATCACGACACCCATTCGTGCCAGCTGCTCAACTTCTGATCAACGAAGCTGATGAACAAGACACCTGTGCGGCTAATTCGTTCATCCTCGACGCCGACACACGCGACATCGGCCTGGCACTACCAAGACAGACATGGGTGCGCCTCAACCGTCTCCGTACGGGCGTCGGGATTTTCCGCTCAACCATGCACCAATAGGGAATGGTCTCTTCCTCCTCCTGTGAATGTGATGCAGAGGAATAGAGCGCAGACCATATCATCAATGACTGTACCATTTTCAAGTCACCTAACGGAGGAAGGTCTGCGTGTCATGGATGATGAAACCAAAGACTGGCTGCTCTCTAGTAGCCTTCCAGCATAGTCCGGGAACATCGTGAATTTGAAGTGATAAAAGGATAGACCCTCGGCCCCAGAGGCTCACACGACGACGACGAAGTCCACGGTTAATAGGTCCACCCGCTTATTAAGCCCAATTTGGTTCATTCCTGAATTACTGAAGGTATAGGAGTGGTAGAAAATTCCCCCCCCGCTCAATAAGCCCAAAATTGGCCCCGATTTGGGCTTAATAAGCGGGGACGACAGTATTGAAATTAATCTTAAATTGCAAAGTATTTTGCGCAAAATTATATGCTTCTGAAACGTTTGGGCCGCAAAGATTTCGAACGATTGTTTTTTAGGTTGGGCCAACAAGTATTTGCGGACCCCTGATGTAGTGGACCGATATCAATATAATGTGGGGACTCATAACAGCAACAGACGGAACATAATTGAGGACAACCAACACTCTTGATATTTCCCTTCAGTGATCTGGACAAAAGATTGGATCTTGGAACAAGATGAACGATTTGGCTACAGACCAAAGCAAAGTAAAAAAATACAGGGTGTTCACAAGGTCTCTTTACAATTTAAAAAATTATTAAAAAGTGAAATGATGAGATATCGCAATGAGGTTTGTTTTATGTTAATCAGTATTTCATAAAGTTTTTATTGACACATTAAATACACTTCTAAACATTACTTTATTTAATACACTTCTATATGGCCCAATTATTCGATTGCACATGATTTCACACCAAACATTCACTTTTGGACTATCTCGCTGAAGTTCTTTAGTCGCATGGGGGTTTTCTGATCCCCAAATTCTCACATTGTGTTTGTTTAACTTTCCTGAGACATGAAAAGTTGCCTCATCATTGAAACAAACTCGCTTGGGGAATGCTTCATCCTCAGAAATTCGTTGGAGCATGTTCACTGCAAATTCTTTTCGTCTTGGCATGTCGTTTGGCTGAAGTGCCTGCAACATTTGCACTTTGTAAGCAAACAATCTTAAATTTTTGTGTAGGACTTTGTGCACTGTTGCACGTGGTGGATCCAATTGCCTGGCAGCAGTAGGGATGGACTTCATAGGAGAACGTTGAAAGGCTTGCCTTACACGCTTGATGTTTTCTTCAGATGTTCTTGGTAGTCCACTCCTCCTTGCATCGAACACTGTCCCTGTCTCCATAAATTTCTTGTGCCATAAACGAATTGAAGGACGTGATGGTAGGTCTCTTCCATACTTACTTCTGTAGTTTCGCTGGGTCTGAAAACATCTGATTTTGTCTCAATGAACCAGGATACACATTGCGCTTTTTCTTGAACAGTAGTCATTTTATGTGGGTTCGATTCATATAACTCAATAATTAAACATAAGAAATTTTAATTAAGAAATTTTGTCTGAAACAATAAATTTTAGTGTCAATAAAAACTTTATGAAATACTGATTAACATAAAACAAACCTCATAGCGATATCTCATCATTTCACTTTTTAATAATTTTTTTAAATTGTAAAGAGACTTTATGGACATCCTGTACGTTAACTTGTCAGATGAACCAATGTTTCTAGGCAATGGTAAGATGCATATTCAATTACTAACTTACATGGCGTATTGGAACATCGGCTTGATCATGACGTCATAACCTCGTCTGTGTGCCAACAATGCACCAATGTATGAAGACAAAGCTAGCAATTTAGCACGAAGTTTCTTGTTGCTTCGAATCTTCAAAACGTCAGTTCTGACACAAAACAGTGCCGCATGATGGTTCATAATGTCATCCACAGTCCATTCGACATCGTCGGTTAGTTTTTCTGAAAAGCATTTATGGAAGCAATACAGCTTACATTGGAATGTAGTAAGTTGTCATGATGCAAGGCAAAGTTAATCATAGGCTAGCTATGTGGCCGTGTGGAGTAATGAGAGCATCTGCGCAATCCTCGAAAAGAATCGTTCAAGAGTTCGCGGCGGTATCGTGGCAGGGCACTTGATGGCGTGCCGAAGTGGGAACAGCTAACCCGTTACACAATTTTTCACGGTTTCAGCTGTCTACTGTGTTTTAGAGGCTTTGAACCACTGACGCAAGGCCCGGACGCCGAGATTGACAAAGCAAAGTTTCCGCTTGCTGCTGAAGTGTAATCTTGGAATTATTCCATCCACTTGGCTGAACAGAGAAACAACTTACTGATTAGTAGATTCAGACCACTTTCCAGTCCTGCTTGAGGAGAGTCACTCATCAGGTAAAACTGCGAGGCCTTTAGATACGATCCCGTTTTTTGCAGTTGTAACGCGAGCTCTCTGCATCGTGCGGGGGTGGGGAGACCTGCACATGTCACATTGTCACAACCTCTGGCAAACAACACATATTTTAGTCTTAAGCAAATTTCCTTGGTTGCAGAGTTTTCTAATGCTACTACAGTAAATCAAAAAAGAACATTGCCTTTAGAAATTGACTCTTCGGTTTGTTGAGATATTAGCCTGCATGCAAATTTTAGGATTAATATTTTATTTATGTTATTGACTTTGCTAAGGCTGTATTTTTTTTTCAAGCAAGTTGAAACAATAATGATCTTTATTTTGTTATGCTACTGTTTATCGTGAAAGATGACGATTATTATCTGTATTTAAATCGAATTTCTTGTAAAAAACTTAAAAGCTCTGTAATAGTAGCAGTGAACAGTTTATACTGCAACGTCAGGGAAATCAAGAGCCTACCGGGAAGCGTCCAACTTACTGAAGCACACTGGATTTCCTTGTTACCTCGATTTTTCCTGATGCATAGTTTGGATATCAAACTTCTAATTAGCATGTTATTGGACAACCATCAAACGTTTGTGTGGAAAATACACCAGATTACACACTATTTATAACCAAATTACATCGGGTTGAAAGATAACTGCAATAGGCTCGAGCTTTTTATAAAGTCCTAGTTGCCAAGTTGACTACTTTGATAGTTAAGTTCATGACACCCTCTATTGTTTTACTGGAGGCAAAGTTTTGAATGCTAGCCTACAGCTTTACGATAAATTAATGCAATGAGTATCAACATTTCAACGATTTTATTCCTTTCCTTTTTACTTAGAGTCTAAGTCTTAATAGACTATAACAAATACCACTGATTCTCAGTTCTCATATATCAGTGCTTCTCAACCCTTGGGTCGCGACCCAAAACTGGGTCGCCGTTTCATTTGGCTGGGTCGCTGTAAGATGTGGTGATAAAAGATAATGTCTCTTGAGCAAAGTTAAAACTGCCTACCACTACTTTTCGTAATCTTCATTATTCCAACTACGCCGTAGGTTTCACCCGACGATTTTGCGGTGAAGTGTACACAACAGTACACACTAGACTAGGGAATTGTAACAATTAATTGTTTCAAAAACCACACAAAAACTTGATCTTCGCAAAAGAAGATTATAAAATCTTCGCAAAAATTATGCGAAGATTTTAATGCAGAATACAGACATCTGTTGTACTTTTCTGATGTGAGATGGTTACCTCGTGGCAAAGTACTGGATAGATTTGTAACTCTGCGCTAGGAGGTGAAAGAATTTTTGATAAACAAGAAGCATAGCTTGGCAGAAAAGTTTGATGATCAAAAGTGACTTTTGTTTGTGACGTATCTTTCTGATATGTTTTCGCAGCTGAACATCTTGAATAAATCTTCGCAAGGACTGCAAGGACCAAACATAATGTTGGTAGATGTATCTGAAAAACTGATTGCTTTTACGGAAAAGCTGAAGTTGTGGAAGAGGAAGATCGCGTCCCAGAAAACAGCAACATTTACTGTTTTGCTACAGTTACTGGAAGGTCCGGAGTTAGGCTTTGACGATGTCCAGCTTGTCATAGAAAGGCATTTGGTTTCATTGATACGAGAATTTGATTTGATTATCCCTAAAAATGCAAAGGATTTAGAATGGGTGCGCATTCCATCTGCTAATGATGTTGATATCCTGCCTGAAAACTACCAAAGCATTTTTGGGTTTCAAGAGGAGTTTATTGACATTCAGCGCGACAGTGTATTGATGAACTGTTTTAAGAAAGAAACTCTTGGTCAATTTTAGACAAAAGTCAAGAATGAAAAGACTGTTGTTGGGACGCACGCAGTAAAAGCTCTCCTGCCATATTTTACTACCTGCCTGTGTGAGAGCGGGTTTTCTGCGCTCACATCAAAACAAAGGAGAGAAATTGTCTTCAACCTGAAGATGATATGAGATTGGCACTGAGCAAGATAGCTCCAAATTTTGACAGAGTTGTTGAAACAATACAAAGTCAAGGCTCACATTAATTAAATTCGACATTTTGTTGTTATGTTTAATCGTGTTAAATTTGAGTGTGGTTAATTTTTTCATGCTTACAAAACGTTGTGCGAAACGTAGTTTTGGAAATAGGGTCGCCAAATCTTCGCTATTAATTCAACCTTAATATTTGGGTCGCCACAAATAAAGGTTGAGAAGCACTGTCATATATGAATGGGGAAAAAAATAGTAGCTACAGGACATTGAAATCACTGCACACCACAAAAAGATAAAACATCCTTGTCGAGTTCGGATAAGAACCGCTGCTGTAGAACAGCGGTTCTCACTCGAGGGTCCACGCGGACCCCCAAGGGTCTGTGAAGCGTTTTCATGGGGTTCGTAAAAGTTTCCGAATTTGCAGCATGATTGATAAGTTACGACATTTAAAAATTAGTTTTGTTTTGTTTGTGTATTTATAGTGATCTCAACTGTGCATAGCGACTCCTGGCTCATTTTGCGTTCAGTTAGCAACAATTGGAAGTTTAGTAAAGTCGGTAAGCAGCGATTAATTGAAGATTAGAAGTAGCACCAGAACTTACTTATTCATTTTTATAAGAATTTATAACTTTGTAAAATCAAAACATCGTGCAACCTTGACAAATGAACACTTGGAAGAATTAATTCGCACAGCATTAACAACTTATCGTCCAAATTTTCAGAGATTAGCGAGTCAAGTACAAAACTGATATGAATAAACAATCATTGTGTTTTTATTGCTGTTATGTTATTTTGTGTCAACTGATTTTGCGGCTCGCTGGTGTTTATGGTTTATCCGCAAGCGGTTCTTTCTTTGAACAACTTTGCCCACCCCTGCACTAAGCCTTCGGCGCTGACCAGTTCCTTTCTCTCGGCCGCCTTTCCTTCAGGAACTACACCCACCCAATTTATTACACCCTGGGTGTTTAAGCGGTATTTTTCAAAAACCTATTCTTTGACCGGTATTTTTCAAAAACGGTATTCTTTGCCTAAAAGTGGTGCTGAGGAATCGATCAAAGCATGAACGATTGTACTATCCTTCGTCCGTTAAATCTGCGTGTCTTACATTACTACAAAACATTACCAGCTACCTGCTGGTGTCCAATAGCCACTCTGGGTAGACACGGCTAATCTGGCGTAGTAAAAAGATACACCCACGACCATAAAGCAAAGACGATGTGGTACATTTGACTATCAAAAAGTTATATATTAATGTGGAAGTTATTCAGAATAGACCTGCTTCTTTGTGGAGATCATCTTTGTCAGCGTCACATGTCTGGCACCGAGCGCACACAGCATGAATAGGAGTCCATGTGTCCTTGTCGGTGGATGATGGGACAAATTGTCGAAGGATTTCTATCGCCAATTTGAACTCACCCGCGCTGTAAAGAAACAACATCAACCAAGGCAATGAAATCAATCAATCATTTCAATCATTTTATTTTTCGTCATTAACCCGTCCGGGACGAAAAAGATACTAACTACAAAAATCGATACAAACCTACCAGCACGTTAACGAACGGGAAAAGGTGGCAAAACCTTGAAAGGTTTAATGACGTTATTCCGCCACTAATCAAAAGGATGACGTTATTCCGCCACTAATCATAACGAATTAACGTTGATTGACGGATTAACGCTGTGAACCCTGACAGGGCGTTCATTATTTGATATATGCGTGAAATATTATGTGGAAAGAGGCAGTCATCGTGTTTATTTCACTCAGCTTGAAGTGGCTTTGGGACAGGCAGGAAGATAAAATGTTTTTGTCTTCCTTCAATGTGTAATCTGCAGTTTCCCATTTGCGCGGTGAGTAATTAGTGGCCGTTACAGGTGATAATCTAGTTATACGGCTGTACACATGTAGTTGATGCCAAAAAGTCATTGGTTTGCATGAGCCCAAGCTACCTCTATGCTCAAAGTTAACTACTAGACACTTACAAAATATCACCTCCGTTACGACGGCGAAATTGAATGTTTAAAAATAGATCGAAGTTTTACTTAAGTTAAAGCATCACCTTTCACACTTCCAGGCGAGCATCTTGGCGGCTTCTGCGGCTCCTCGGTGCTCTCCTTTCAGATTTCTGGCCACGCACAATGCAAGTGCGAGTTTATTAGACTAGAAAACATGGTAATGACGTAACACAATCGCACAGATCAATCAGAACATAGAGCATTAAATGTTGATCACTGCATTTCCGTTGATGTGTCGTACCTTTTGGAATGATCGATGAAATTCCCACAATGAATGTTTCGGCTATGTTTTGATGTAAATTCCACGTGCATAACGCATCGCTGTCGCAAAAATAAATCAGCGACCCGCCGCATACGCTACTGTCATCCAGGTTATGACAGGCTATCCAGAGATAGCAGGCGCCACATATACCAGTGGCCGGGGATTGGATTGGTGAGTGCCGGGACGTTTCCGGAAGCCAGTGGGCCATGCACACTGCACATCTAGGGCCCAATCTGCTTCGAGATTCCTAGCCAGTTAACCTGGGGCCGCATGGCACTAATACTAATTTCCTTACTGTACAGTACACTAATTTCCTTAGTGTACTACGAGGGGGGGGGGGGTTGGCTGGAGTCTTGTCAGTGGGGACTGGGGAGGTTATGTACCAGTAGGGAGGACTTACACACTCGGCTTCCCATTTTGTCCAAGACTATCTGGCAGATGAGACTGAAATCGATGGATGGGAAATGCAACTGCATTTACACCCAGCAGCATCACTAGACACATCATCAATGGATACTAATTATGCATATTGAAACATTAGAAAGTGCAACTAGGCCATTCATTAACAGGAAGTCACCAGCCACCAATAATGTTGTAGTACTAACCTTAACCAAGATATCCACGGCATTGTGGGCGTCATTGTATGCGAGGTATAAAGAAGCAGCGTTGTAAGGATCTGCGTTGCAGTAGTGACGCTCGGCCAACTCCACGTAACATCTCGTTGTTAAGCTACAAAACATGTCAGCAAACAATATTACACTCCCGCAAATCGTCATCATCCACTTTGCTTAAAAGAAGCCTGGCCTTTATCCTGAAACAGCATGTTCGACCAGTTGTCTGCAGCGACTCCTCCATCTCTATTGTTGGCATCTTCAATTTTCAGGTTTCTTTTTGTCATGTCATCTTTAACGCATCATCCAACGTTTTCTTTGGTCTTTCTTAATACATCATTTTTAATTTTGTTGAAAAGTATCTTGCCACACACCATACGAACCATCCTCATTTCTGTCGTTTGCATTCGCCAAATATATCCCATGTTCATTGCCCAGCATTCACTTTCATAACCCGCACGTATCCTTGCAGTCACTGCTCTGCTGGTGCAATTATCTAATCCTAACACATCTCCAAGATACCGAAACTCTTTAACAACTTCTATCTTATCGCATCCCAATTCCACATGCTTCTCGTACGTTTCATCAGCTGCGATACCCTCACATCTTCTACATTCAAAACGCATACCACTCATCAACCTTTCACGAATGCCTGAACATCTCTTGTGCACTCAATACTTGCACTTAATACACTAAATAAAATTTCCGATTACTCTCTTGCCACATATTGCCCATGGATTCATAACATTGACTGTCAATACGTCATTGGTACATTTTATTCTTGTTCTCATTGCTTTCGTTTTATTCACGTTCACTTTCAAACCTTTGTTTTCCAATGCATTTTTCCATCTGACGTACTTTTCTTCCTTTTTTCCAACTGTCTTCCATAAGCACTAAATCGTCAGCGTACAAAATTCTTTCATTGTCTTTTCCAGTTCATCTGTTAAAGCATCCGTAACTATGTCAAAAATCAATGGACTGAGTACTGAGCCTTGATGAACACTCTACTTTCACTTCAAACCCCTCTGGCATTTTATTCTCCAGTTTCACTGCTATCTTAGCTTCTTTGTCCATTTCCATCGCTGTTCTTACTTCTGACTTCACCACACCTTCCTTTCTTAATACTCACCAAATCACTTGTTGTAGATTACAACTGACCATTCTTATTTTGTCTCATGCCTAATCATTTATATTGCTTCTCCTTGCGGTACTATGACGTAGGTAATTGCTCGTTTAAACAATCAAGTACCTGCCGCGACATTTTACTTGTGCTCTAGCAGTGTAGCTTCATACAGCACATTGTTTAGTAGTGAAGACATTTCAGTTGCATGCAATCTTCAGTTTGTAAGCTGTAGTGTATAATCTCCTTATTTAAGTTAATACCAACTACCTTATCATGTGGATGTTAACCGCTATGTTTATGTTCAGCTATATCGCGTGTTTTGTTTATTAAACCTTGATTTAAAGGATTTGTGATGAATGAATATGGATTCATAACAATTTAATAAACAGATACAGAATGGATCTTAAGGACTTGAGACCAAAACTGTTTACTGCCGATCCTCACAGTAGCGAAGCCGGGAAGCTTTGGTCGCACTGGTATAGGTCATTTACCTATTATATTCAGAAGTGCGAAGGCATTTCGGATGCAGATAAATTCGGTCTTCTTGTCAATCATCTTGATAGTGCAGCTTATGAGGTCATTTCAGAAGCTGACACGTATGAAGCTGCAATTACTCAACTTCAAAGTGCATGTGACAAAGCTCCTCATCGAATTTATGCGCGTTGTTAAGATACTGTTGCAGCTACCGTTTCAGTAAGATGTCCATATTATGGAAATAAACGGCATTCTTGACAATTTTACCCAGCTAAGGAAGTTGAGTGCTATCGTCGTTGTGCGAAGAAAGGACATTTCGCCAAAATGTGTCGATCACCTAAACTTTCTATGAAATAAAGTTGTTTTTCAACTTTGATGAACATAACCCCTCAAATAGCTTTTAAATCTATAGATACGAAAGTCATTATTCCTGTCACGATTAGCGGTATTTCTGCCAATACTTTAATGGACACAGGATCGTCGTTATCACACATAAGCAAGTCGTTTAGTCAACAATTGCAACTAAACCTTGAAGAGACTGATCAGCGGATTGGTTTAGCAGTAAAAGGATGCAGCTCTATAGGTGTAGGCATATGTAAAGTCAACGTGAACCTTCGTGGTCAACTATACCAAAAAGTGGCTGTGATGGTGCTGGAAAATTTTCTAACTGATGTCATACTCGGTCAAGACTTTATGGAACAGCATAAAAGAGTCAGCATTTACTTCGGAGGTTCGAAGCCCACGTTACACCTCGGATTGTTGCAATCTGTAAAGACGTCAACTCCTGTCAATCTATTCCAGCATCTCACGGAGGATTGCCATCCAGTGGCAACCAAAGAACGGCGCTATTAAATGCAGGAAAAAGAGTTCATAGGATCAGAAGTAAAACGACTGCTGAAGGAAGGACTCATCGAGCCAAGTAACTCTCCATGGCGTGCGCAACCTCTTGTGGATACCCAAGATAACCATAAAAGGCGAATAAATAAATTTACTAGAATTGATGCGTATCCACTGCCACGGATGCAGGTCGTGGTGCAAAAAGGTTGCAAAGTTTAATGTGTATTCGACAATCGATATGACAAGTGCATAGCACCAAATAGAACCACTCCAATGCGACAGGATATTTACTGCGTTTCAAGCTGACGGTTCACTTAGGCAGTGGAAAAAAATACCATTTGGGCTGATAAATGCAGTGCCATGTTTCCAACAAATTGTGGACGATGTTATCAAGTCTAATGATTGCAAAGGTACGTTCGCTTACCTTGATGATATTAAAATCGGTGGTAAAACGCAGCAAGAACATGATGAAAATTTGTCGAAGTTTTTGCAAGTAGCTAAAGAGTGTAATTTGACATTTAATGAGTCGAAATGTGAATATTCGACTGACTGCATACAGTTGTTGGGTTATCAAATTTCTAAAGGTTGTTTAAAACCAGATCCTGACCGAGTGAAAACTCTTTTAGAGCTCCCTTCTCCAGTAAATAACAAAGAGCAGCAGAGTGTTATCGGACTTTTCGCATGTTATGCCAAATGGATGTCTCATTATTCGGACAAAATTAAACCGCTAATAGAAAACAGCGACTTTCCTTTTTTAAAAGCGTTTGTAGAGCTTAAATCAGAATTGGCCACTCGTCGTCGTCGTGTGAGCGTCTGGGGCCGAAGGTCTATCCTTTTACCACCCCAGATTCACGATGTTCCCGGACTACACTGGAAGGCTACTAGAGAGCAGCCAGTCTTTGGTTTCATCATCCATGACACGCAGACCTTCCACTCCATTAGGTGGCTTGAAGATGGAGCAGTCATTGATGATGTGGTCTGCGGTCTGTTCCTTGGCACCACATTCACAGGAGGAGGAAGAAGCCATTCCCCATTGGTGCATGGTTGAGCGGAAAAGCCGGACGCCCGTGCGGAGACGGTTGAGGCGCACCCATGCCTGTCTTGGTAGTGTTAGACGGATAGGGCGTGTGTCGGCGTCGGGGATGAACGAATAGAGTCTGGTGGCGGTTGACTTCCATTCAGAACTCCATTTATGGTCCGCCCAAGCAGCCGCAGAGATGTCTCGTACATTAGCTTCGTTGATAAGAAGTTGAGCAGCTGGCACGAATGGGTGTCGTGATTTCAGTCGACGGGGGTGCTCGTTTGGGAGAGCAGACATCTTGTGGTGGAAAAGGTGGTTAGGCTCCAGTGCCCGTCGACCGAGGGACAGAGTGGCTTCTTCGCGACGAAGCTCATTGGGTTGGACGCCAGCGAGAATGGGGAGATTGTCCAATGGTGTGGGACGCAGGCATCCGGTCACTGTGCGCAGGGCGCTGTTTATGGCAGTGTCGATGTTATGGCAGTGAGCACTGCGGCACCAAACAGGTGGACAGCACTCTGCTGAAGAGTAGACAAGGGCCAAGGCCGCTAAACGCAAAGTGTCTGCCCTCGCCCCCCAGCTAGAGCCTGCCAGGCGCTTGAGTAGCGCAGCGCGGGATGTGAGTTTCTTGCGCAGTGATACCAAATGGTGGCGGTATGTGAGCGATCTGTCCAGTGTCACCCCAAGATATCTTGGTTCGGGGCAGAAGGACAGGGATTTTCCGCTGTTCTGGACGTGTAGCTCACGATCAGCTTCTCGATTATGGAGGTGGAAAGCTGCTGCCACAGTTTTGGTTTCGCTGCGTATGTGTGTTTATACTCGCAACAAATAAAATGCAAATCAATGTCAATCAGTTTCAGTCGCCAGTTCTGGAGATAGGCTGAGAGAGTTTTCATGTCCTGGCTCAAAGCGTCTTCTAGACCAGGGCTTCCCAAAGTGGGGGTCGCGACCCCTTGAGGGGTCGCGTAACGAACTTCGGGGGTCGCAGAAGGTATACAAATTTTACACAAAGCACTGCATATTAACACTTATGTACAAGATGCTGTGAAAGATATTAACTTTATTTTTTAAATTTATATAGCCTAGTGAAATATGGAATAGGAGTTTAAAGGCATACTAAAGGAAAATTTCAAACCGGAATTAAGCATTAAAATGAGTAAACTGAACATTCAAGAATACATTTCAAAAACAATTACCCAAAAAAATTTGTTTTCAATGGCGCTGGCAAGGCCCAAAGTCCAGTGTTTCATTTATTTTCATTTTTTTCAAAATGACCAAAACGTGCAAACACAGCTCAAGAATACGTCATAAAGTCCAGCAATAACAAAAGCCACGTTACCAATCTGATGTTTTGAGCAAACTGTCTGCTGTTTTGATGTTAAAATGTGCTGTTTTGATGTAAATACATACATAGCCTACAGTCAAATCGCCCGCAGTAACAATTATTGCGTGATCGGTTGATTGCTAGACTTTATGACGTAGACTTTATGACGTTCTTTACAGTCGCACGCTTCGTTGCTCAGGCCAATCTCGTTTTGAAAGCTCTGACAAAAGCACGCGCACAATGGTGGTCAGACCGCAATGGGGCAAAATTTTATTGAAAATCGTTTTATGGTAGCATGTTAAACACAAAGAACGTGGAAAATCGTCAAGTCAGGTTTTTCCTTTAATACCCCTTTAATACTCTCTTTGCTGCGTTGTAAACGTGAATTTCAAAACTAATGCCAATGCTTTAAAAAGTTATTACGGTAGTGTTAAAAAAATAAGTCGTGAATTTTCCAACGGAAAAATGTGTATACTTTCCGCCGTTTTTATAAAGGCGTTTTTGGAAAGGCTTTTCAAATTATGCTATTTGTCAGGTTTGCTTGAAAAAAGGGAACGAATTTAATTTGTCCTTCCAAGGAGAAACCGTCCATGTTTTTACATGGAAATCTAAAGTTGGAGCGTTCATCAAAAAATTAAACATCTAGAAACAAAACATTGAAAATGATTTAGTTGAAATAATCTCATTTACTGAAAAGTTTTTGCTAACAATGGCGTGGAATCAAACGTTATATTAAGCCTCTGGTTATCGACACTTGTCAAGACTGTTGAAAGAGCTTAAAAAGTATTTTCTTCCAGAATTAGACAATAGCCTACTTTTAGATTGGATCCAAAAACCATTTGGTTGGTTGGTTTTAAATCTTTATCCTCGGACTGACAAAGCCATGATTGGTTATTACTAGTAGTTTCGCAGTTGTAAGAGGCTCTTGACACGGGCTGGTTACCGAGATTGGCAGAGTGAATTTTTACGATTGTTGAAGTGTTGTTGCCGGGGAATTATTCTATTTAGTAGGTCATAGGTGCCGCTGAATGGAGAGCAGTCCTGAAATGCGTTGTTCAAGCGCACACGCCGAGAGCCGAACTTGCGCCGCGTGATCTTGAGCCGGGCGCATAACCACTGAGCTAACGGGGTGGACCATGCAAAAACAAAGTAGGCTACTGCAATGCAAAAACAAAGTAGCCTACCGATCACCTCTCTTTTAAATCTCAGGAAAAATTTGCAGGTCTATCTTTTGACTTTGTGGTTTGAATTTTCTGGAAAAAAGTTTCACACTTTTGGCTTAGCCTAACGTTAGAGCGGAATATAGGCTACCCCATTATATGGCTTGGCAGTAACCGCACTCCTGCCATTTGTTTCCACGTATATGTGCGTGTCAGTGTTTAAATTAAAAGTTGATAAAATACCGTTCCAGCGTAAGTAACATTGAAACCGACTTGAGACCAGCATTGACAAACATTGAGCGATGGCTAGACGTGCTTTGTCGCAGAGAGCAGTCGCACCCATCACACTGAATAAATGTGTTTACTTTTTGTTTGGTTTTGTTTCCAGCAGGCTACAAGTAGTAAAGTAAGAAGGCTTCCAGTACGGATAGCTTGCGTTTAGTTTTCGTTCAAATTAAACCTTTCAATAAATATCACAAACGTATATTTCACATTGTTTATCCTTTTAACCGTAAAGGGGGTCGCGGAAGATTTTATGATATTAAAAGGGGTCGCGAGCAAAAAAGTTTGGGAAGCCCTGTTCCAGACCTTCCCACGACTTTGTGGAGTGGAGAACCGCCAGGTCGTCCGCATAAGCATATTTTGCGGAGACCGTAACCGGCAGGTTGTGGGTGCAGACGTTGAAAAGAAGTGGAGCCAGGACCGATCCCTGTGGGACGCCGTTTTTCAGGCGTCTAAGTCTGCTTCGCCGTGAGCTACCGGTGGTGAGGGTGAAGCCCCGATTCCCGACAAGTTTCATAATCATATGAACCATATGTCGGTCAGGAAGCAGGCGAAGCAGCTTGTAAGTAAGGCCGCGATGCCATACGGTGTCATAGGCAGCTGTAAGATCTAGAAAGACAGCGCCGGCCTTCTTTTTTGCCAATTGGCCACTGTGATACTGGGAGTAATCGATGGAGAAGCCACGTTTGTAGTCGAAACTGATGCTTCAGATGTTGCCTTGTCAGCAACCTTAAATCAACGAGATAGACCAGTTTCAGTTTTCCCGATCGTTGACAAAAACCGAAAAGCATCACTCTTCAATAGAAAAAGAGGCCACTGCTATTGTTGAAGCAATGCAGAAATGGAGCCATTTGCTGGCCGCGCGGCGTTTTAAACGTGTGACTGATCAGCGATCAATCGCGTTTATGTATGATTGCAAAAGTCATAATAAGTTGAAAAACAGTAAAATTTTGAGATGGCGTGTTGAACTTTCGCAGTATGAAAATGACATAGTTTATCGACCAGAAAACTTAACGTGGCACCCGATACCTTGTCAAGAGCGTATTGTGCAAGTTTGTCTAGCAATTATTTGTACGAGATTCATGCGAGTCTTTGCCACCCTGGCGTAACAAGAATGCACCATAATATCAAAACAAAGAATCTACCTTATTCGCTCGGCGAGATACGTAAGATGATCTCAGAATGTAACGTTTGTGCTGAAATTAAACCTCATTTCCACAAGCCGATTCAAACTCCGCTCATAAAAGCTACCCAGTCTATCGAGCGCCTAAATATTGATTTCAAAGACCCATTGCCTTCAGCCACAAGAAACAAATATATATTGACTGTAATCGACGAGTATTCGAGGTTTCCACTTCCGTTTCCTTGTGCAAATATGAATGCCGGAACTGTTATTTCATTTTTATCGCAATTGTTTTCTTTGTTTGGCCTTTGCTTACATATTCATTCTGACAGAGGGCCAGCATTTATGTCAAACGAATTTATATCATTTGCGCGCAGCAAAGGAATATCTCTTAGCAGAAGTTCAATATACAACCCTCCATGTAATGGTCAATGGGAAAAATATAATAATATTATTTGGACCGCAGTGCAACTTGCATTACAAACGCGCAATTTGCCCATTTCAAAATGGGAAAGTGTTTTGCCTGACGTATTACATTCCATACGTTCACTGCTCTGTACTACGATCAATGTATCTCCCACGAGCGCTTTATAAAGTTTTGTCGTCGTTCTATGCTGGGATCATCAAAATTTCCAGCAGAAGAAACTGAGGCAAATGCTAGGTACTCGTTGGGAAGATTGTCCTACCAGCGATTGCTCCTGTGGGAGAAAGAAATGTAGGCCTATTTGAAAATAGCGCAATTGATTCTGACACTTCTGTTTTCATTAATGATCAATCGTACCATGATGAAACCGTTGGAAGCGATTCATCCGTTGATAAAATGCATCACAGCAACGTGAGAGGTGCTGAACCAAACACCGAAGTTGATCGTCATTCTGAAGTCAACGAAGAGCCTAACACAAGAGAAGAGTCAATGGTGAGGCGTTCTTCCCGCGTAGGGCGCCCTCCCGATCGTTTAATGTATGGATGATACAAATACCCGTTTGAACTCGATTTCTTGGCAGGGGAGAATGTTGTAGATTACAACTGACCATTCTATTACTTCTCCTTGCGGTACTATGACGTAGGTAATTGCTCGTTTAAACAATCAAGTACCTGCCGCGACATTTTACTTGTGCTCTAGCAGCGCAGCTTCATACAGCACATTGTTTAGTAGTGAAGACATTTCAGTTGCATGCAATCTTCAGTTTGTAAGCTGTAGTGTATAATCTCCTTATTTAAGTTAATACCAACTACCATATCATGTGGATGTTAACCGCTATGTTTATGTTCAGCTATATCGCGTGTTTTGTTTATTAAACTTTAATTTGAGGATTTGTGATGAATGAGTTTTGAGTATGGATTCATAACATCACTTCTCTCGGAGCACGATCGAAAGCTATCTCCAAATCAATGAAGACAAAATAGTTCTTTTCCGACTCTTTTATATTGTTCCAAATGTGTGGTATAGCAAGTATAGTACCTACTGTACCTTTCCCGGCATAAAACCGATTCGAATTTCACTTATGTCAATTCTCTGTCGAATTCGCTCTTTAAACCCCCTTTCCAAAACTATCATCGAATGTTCAAGCATTTCCAGGCTTCGATAGCTAGTTACATTCCCTTGTGTAACCTTTACCCTTGTGTAGTGGTATAAGCACACTTTTACTCCAGCTTGTTAGCGTTTCTTCCCTATTTATCATGCCATTACCAATCTTCGCTTGGATATGCTCGATATAGCACAAACGAAATGCTTCAATGGGTATGTCACTTGGCCCAGCTGGTTTGCTTGTTTTCATTGTGGACATCACTCCCTTTACATTATCTTTTGTAATTTCATCCAAGGGCCCTTTATTTTGCTTTAATTCAAGAGTATTATCCCACTGATTCTCTTCAATAACCCTTCACAGTATTCCTTCCACAATGTCAACTTGTCTACCAACTCCATCTTCAACTGCCCATCTTTATTTCTCATGCAAGGGCTGTCAACAACACTCCTTTTGCCTTTGTTCTCACCATGCGATGGATATATTTCAGTCTTTTTTCCACTCTCATTTGCTCAACCTTTTGTGCCTCTTCCCTTGTCTTCACGGATTGCATTTGAAATCACTCGTTTTTGATTTATTGCTGTAATCTACGTGCTCTGCTTTTGCTTTGTCACTTCTCTCTTTTCTCCCTTTACGATAAGTTGCTTTCTTTCAGAACTTTGACCGCATCATTGTTCCACCACCAAGTTTCTCTTTTACGAAAACCCCTTGATACTCCACAAACCTCTTTCTTGATTCTTGCCACTCTTCTATTCATCTCATCCCATTCCACATCATCAGTGAGCAGGATTCTTGCCTTATTCTTAAAATTCTTTTGAATATTTGACTTTTACTACTGCAAAGTAGCCTAATACAATTCAAAAAGTAAAATGACCTAAAGGCCAATTTGTAGCCACTTTCTGAACAAACGTTCTGAACTGATGGGTAAATGTCGTCATCGCAACAAATACTCAAATACTTCAAAATAACATAAATTTAATTTTTTTATGGCATCCGATGGAGGTAGTCCTTTGGAATTCTGTTTTTTTCTGCAGATTAACTTAAGGGTATAATATTTAATATCTTTTCAGGTATTACCGATTTATTGCTTTTGCATGTTTTTCAGGACCTTCTCATGATCCCTCTTTTAAGGCGAAACAGACTGTAGAGGTTTTAGAAAGTAATAACTATATTTGATGTAAATTGTTCTGCTTGGCTTTTTGCTTGGCATTGAGCACTTTTTGTAGCATTGAAAGTATTTATTGTTTAATATTCTAAAAGATATAATTTAAATGAAAAATTGTAGTACAAAGATACTCACTCGCCACATACATCGTCACTTGTGACGTCACCATCTCTGTTAGCCACAACATCAGATATTGCATGGGGGGAGTTGCCTTCGTGAAAGCTTTGAGCAACCAGCAACGCATCCTGAAAAGAAAAGAAGTAAATCTCATCGCTTTAACTATATGCACATTTGCCAGGAAGATGAAACCAGAACAACCTGCACATTTGCCAGGAAGATGAAACGAGAACAACCTGCACATTTGCCAGGAAGATGAAACGAGAACAACCCGCACATTTGCCAGGAGATGAAACGAGAACAACCTGCACATTTACCAGGAAGATGAAACAAGAACAACCTGCACATTTGCCAGGAAGATGAAACGACAACAAGCTGCACATTTGCCAGGAAGATGAAACGAGAACAACCAGCACATTTGCCAGGAAGATGAAACGAGAACAACCTGCACATTCACCAGGAAGATGAAACGAGAAGAACATGCACATTTGCCAGGAAGATGAAACGAGAACAACCTGCACATTTGCCAGGAAGATGAAACCAGAACAACCTGCACATTTGCCAGGAAGATGAAACGACAACAACCTGCACATTTGCCAGGAAGATGAAACGAGAACAACCTGCACATTTGCCAGGAAGATGAAACGAGAACAACCTGCACATTTGCCAGGAGATGAAACGAGAACAACCTGCACATTTACCAGGAAGATGAAACAAGAACAACCTGCACATTTGCCAGGAAGATGAAACGAGAACAAGCTGCACATTTGCCAGGAAGATGAAACGAGAACAACCAGCACATTTGCCAGGAAGATGAAACGAGAACAACCTGCACATTCACCAGGAAGATGAAACGAGAAGAACATGCACATTTGCCAGGAAGATGAAACGAGAACAACCTGCACATTTGCCAGGAAGATGAAACGAGAACAACCTGCACATATTCCAGGAAAATGAAACGAAAACAACCTGAACACTTACAAGGAAAATGAAACGAGGACCAGGAAGACAAAACCAAACCACAACCTGCACATTTGCCAGGAAGATGAAACGAGAACAACCTGCACATTTGCCAGGAAGATGAAACGAGAACAACCTGCGCATTTACCAGGAAGATGAAACGAGAACAACCTGCACATGTACCAGGAAGATGAAACGACAACAACCAGCACATTTACCAGGAAGATGAAACGAGCACAACCTGCACATTTGCCAGGAAGATGAAACGAGAACAACCTGCACATTTGCCAGGAAAATGAAATGAGAACAACCTGCACATTTGCCAGGAAGATGAAACCAGAACAACCTGCACATTTGCCAGGAAGATGAAACGAGAACAACCAGCACATTTACCAGGAAAATGAAACGAGAACAACCTGCACATTTCCCAGGAAAATGAAATGAGAACAACCTGCACATTTGCCAGGAAGATGAAACCAGAACAACTTGCACATTTGCCAGGAAGATGAAACGAGAACAACATGCACATTTGCCAGGAAGATGAAACAAGAACAACCTGCACATTTGCCAGGAAGATGAAACCAGAACAACCTGCACATTTGCCAGGAAGATGAAACGAAAACAACCTGCACATTTGCCAGAAAGATAAAACCAGAACAACCTGCACATTTGCCAGGAAGATGAAACGAGAACAACCTGCACATTTGCCAGGAAGATGAAACGAGAACAACATGCACATTTGCCAGGAAGATGAAACGAGAAGAACATGCGCATTTGCCAGGAAGATGAAACGAGAACAACCTGCACATTTGCCAGGAAGATCAAACGACAACAACCTGCACATTTGCCAGGAAGATCAAACGACAACAACCCGCACATTTTCCAGGAAGATGAAACGACAACAACCTGCACATTTGCCAGGAAGATGAAACGAGAACAACCAGCACATTTGCCAGGAAAATGAAACGACAACAAGCAGCACATTTGCCAGGAAGATGAAACGAGAACAACCAGCACATTTACCAGGAAGATGAAACGTTTCTATTCATTCTATTCTTTGAAAGGTAAGTCGCCCTCTGGTGAACCCCGATTCAAAGTGCGAACGATTATTTGCGACCTGGTGGCATTGGAGACAGTGCTGCCAAAAGCGATTAACAGCAAGTCTTGCTTTCCTCGCTAGAGCGAGTGAGTGAAAGCGACACCGGCCTAACTTTTACCAGCCTTTTTAGATTTTTTTTAAAAGTCAGCTAGATAAATAAATAACTAGAAAGTTTAGAAAATAGCCTAAGTCAGCTAGATCAGTGCCCCCCTGCTGGGAACCACTGATCTAGGCGAGTAGTTAGCTTTTTTTTCCTTCCCTAGATTTTTTTTGGAATAATCAGCCTTTTCCCCTTAAGGGAATTAGTTGATTGCCAGGTAGAAAGGTCAGGTGAGAATAGCCAGTTAGCTACAGCGAGTCTAGACAGTACGTGACCAGCTTTTTAGGGTGTGGTCAAGTCAGAATTAGCTAAATTTTCCTTCAGAAGGAAAATTTGAAACTTTAAAAGCTTGGACTTTGGTAAGTCTTTGTTAATTTCTTTATATTTACAATCATAATCTCTACATACAATCTATACTCATGGGCGATTCTAAGACCAACGAGTTTAAATATGAAAGAACTTTGGTGGTGCAAGCATCAAGCCAGTCCTGGCTTGATGTAAGCACTTTCATAGGTTTCTTTATGGAAGGCGGTTTCCTTGCCAAATATGGAAAGGAGCTAAAAGCTGTGCGTGCCAAGAGCCTGCGGCAGCACATTTTCACCGTAACTTTCTCAGCTTCTGAGAATGAAACAAAATCGTTGCTGATGGAACAGCTGGCGCTAGACCATCAGTCACCCGTGACCTACAAGCACAAGGAAACTGATAACGTGATCAAAGTATGGCGACCGATGCCACCATGCGACGTGATCACATTATATCCAGTGTCAGACGAGTGGCATCTGGATTTAATCAATGAGTTTGCTTGCCAAGCAAACTGGGGAAAAGTCTATCAGATGACCAAAGGTAGACATAAGCAGCACCCCACCATCTGCAACGAGTTTCTGCATGTCTACCTGCAGAACACTCAACTGAATAACATCCCAGAAAAGGTGCAGATGTTTGGTGAATGGATATCCATCACCAAGCCTGGGGAAGGACATTTGCCTCTCTGCCAAATTTGCAAAGTCCGGGGCCACTTAGCTTCCAAATGCCCCACGAAGCCGAAGAAGACCCAGGCCAACCCACCTCGAGACCCGGCGCCCAAGGCCGATCCACCTCGAGATCGAGCGTCCAAGACGACCAGAAATCGGACGCCTAAAAGAAAATCAAAACGCTCTCGGGACAGGAGCGAAAGAGTCTTATGTAAGGAAACCGGTTTCCTTGTAAGACGAGAGAACACATCAAGCAAAACATATGTGCCAGATTCGCCGCCGACCAGGCAGATCGCCTGTCCTGTATGCCGATCAACAGGCTGGCAACACAAACCTGACTGCAATGCAAGAGAAAAATTCCGGGAAAACAGTAGGAAGCGAAAGAACCCCCCCACGAGCGACGATGGCTTTACCACCGTGGGCAAAGGAGGGAAACACAACCCCAAAACCCTCGTGCGCAGCATCTTCTCACCAGATGCTGAGATAATGGATAAGCCCAGGTCCAACATAGAATCCAAGACATCGACTCCAAAAGAACCATTGCACAAGCGGAGATCGGTTCCCCAACCAGCATCTCCCAGGACGACGAATCCTACAGACCACGACACATCCTACGCCAGCTCCAAGGATGCGTCGGTCTCAGTTGACAATGACAACTCGTCAACTGACTCGGAGTCCGCTTCTTCGAGAGAGTCTCCGCGGGCTGGACTGCCCGGGACCTCTCCTCCCCATCGAAATGTCTTCAGTTCGGTGGGTGAGCTCACGGACTCAGACGGCGACAACCCAGCCATCTACACGGTCTAGTCCAACCCCTTAAACTTTAACCTGCTTTTTCTCTATCTATAATCATGTTCGCAGATACGGAGAGTGACGATTCGGACGCCGGACTGGGCAACCTCAAGGTTAGCTTAATGAACATCAACGGAATATCCAAGAAATTGCGAAATGTCAAACAGTTCTTTACATCTCACAGACTCTCTGTACTGGCAATTCAGGAAACACACAGAATCCCCACCGATCAACTCGAGACGTGGGCTCAACATAACAATTACATAACATACACCAACATAGAACCTGACAGAACCCCCTTCTATGCAGGGACAATGATCATCATGAAGAAAGACATACACGACAAGTCCGAAATCACACACCACACCATACTACAAAATCGAATACATCTTCTCAACATCAAATGTGGTAAAAGTAACATAAACATATTCAACGCATACCTTCCGCAGAGCATCGGAGAGAGAAAGTCCTCTTTTGAGCTACTCTCCGAGGCTATGCTGGAGTGTGAACATGAACATGTGGTCTTACTTGGTGATTTTAACGTGATCCTTGATCCGTTGGACACTGCTAAGCCGCAAAACTTCAAAACTACACAGGATAAAACATCACTTAAAACACTCATACGTCATAACCAATTGACAGATATATTCAGACAAGAACATCCATACAAAAGATTGTTCACATACAAAAACCGCAACAGAAAGACCAGGATAGATAGAATATACATAAATCAACATGCACTGGAAAATTATCATAACATCAAACATGAATACTTCACATCATCAGACCACTGCACATTACCGATAATTCATCTCAAATATCAACAACACATCAAATGGGGTGAATATTCATACAAAATCAATAACAGCATATTGCAATATGCACACGTCATAACAGAGCTCGAAACGGCTTGGGAAAACTGGACTATAAACGTACCACAAATGGAACCACCAAACATGCTAATATGGTGGGATATCGAACTCTCGCAAGATGTCGCACTCAAGCGTAGAGAAGACTACAACCTGCACATTTGCCAGGAAGATGAAACCAGAACAACCTGCACATTTGCCAGGAAGATGAAACCAGAACAACCTGCACATTTGCCAGAAAGATGAAACGAGAACAACCTGCACATTTGCTAGGAAGATGAAACGAGGACCAGGAAGACAAAACCAAACCACAACCTGCACATTTGCCAGGAAGATGAAACGAGGACCAGGAAGACAAAACCAAACCACAACCTG
This sequence comes from Aplidium turbinatum, assembly GCF_918807975.1. NCBI lineage: Eukaryota > Metazoa > Chordata > Ascidiacea > Aplousobranchia > Polyclinidae > Aplidium > Aplidium turbinatum. The sequence goes on from NC_137485.1 coordinate 21,938,431, forward strand.
CACATTTGCCAGGAAGATGAAACAAGAACAACCTGCACATTAGCCAGGAAGATGAAACGAGAACAACCTGTACATTTGCCAGGAAGATGAAATTTTTTTTCTTCGCGCAACGCTCAGAGTTCAAGATGGATACCACTACATCTTCCAGGTTTACAATTTTCCATATGAAATGGATTTGTTTCCTGTCTCATTATTAGTGCGTCCGCTCCGGGAGCCGTCCACACACCCAAACACTCAGCAGACACACCATACTTACATGGAAGATACCTACCAGGGAGGCGAGGGACTCACTACGACCGAAGGGACCCACCGCGGTAGATGGTAATCTGTGGATGTGAATGTTTGGTTAGTGGCTGCCTCAAGCTGATCTGCCTGTCTCGACTTTCCTCTTGCTGATGTTGGAGCAGACTAGGAGATGGCGGATCAAGCTGGAGAACTAGCGCGTTTTGGTAAAGAGTTAATTTTAATTTTATTTGAAATTGTTTGTGTGTGTGTGTCTTCTTGTTTCCCGCTTCAAGAAGGGCACCTGCTTGTGGGAAACGGGCCACTGCAGTCTGACACCTCATTTGGCGGAGATGCCAGAGAGGAGCGGCCAGAGGGAGGGTAGCTTTCGCTGACCCCAGATTCATCTTGGAATAGGCCGCTGCAATCCTGTCATCCCAGGGCGAGTGGGACAACGGAGAGGGACGGGTAAAGATTTCCCGCTGCAATCACTCTTCCGGCATCAGGCCGTTGCAGATGAGTGAGAGGGACGGGTTAAAGGTGGGTTGTTACGCCCTTGGCTGTCTAAACTTCTTCAAAGATGATCTACGACCGTACTGTGCTAGTAAGACCCACCGCTGCAATCAGTCATCCCTACCACCAAGGACGACTGAGAGGGCGGTTGAAGAGTGGGTCTCGACTGGTTCTTCTTTCTTCTGACCGTAGGAGGAAGTTTTGAAGGAGTAGAAATGTCAGATGACAAAGGAATGTTATGCTTTTGTGTTATGTTTTTCGTTTTTGTCATGATGACCCACAGGGCTTGAATGGTGGACCGTTTTGTGTCCTGTATATATGTGTCGCCTATGTCCAGAGATATCTTCTTTTGGATGATGGTGTGTTTGGCGACGTTCATCATGGTCAAAAGAATCGGGTTGTTCTTCTGTCCGTCAGGAATTTGGTTGTAGAGGATCATGTCCTTTGTTATTTCCATGTCTTCGTTGGTTAGGCCAAGATATTGTTGTTTTAGGCGCTCCCATATTCCTTGCGCAAAGGAGCACTTGGTGAGGACGTGGGCCACATTGTCTTCTGGTTTTCTGCAGAACTTGCAATTTGTTATTCTGTCAGAATGTATTGATCTATTAAAATCTCCCCATTTGTATCCTCCATGTGCAATCCGAAAGGACATGGAGGATAGGTGAGGTGGAAGGAGAAATTTAATTTCTTTATTTCTTAAAAGAGTTTCGTTCCAAGGAATCTTCTTTCCGTTTTGATCAATCTTGTCAATTTTCTTTTCATTTTGCTTTTTCAGATTGAGATAGATGTTTTTGTAGGAAGTATTTTCCCAGTCGTGTTTCAAGCCTTTGAGTTTACAAAAGGACTTGAAGATGTCCGCATACATTTCGTTTGGAATTGGGGCATGCGGAATGCTGTTGGAGAACAGATGAGGATTAATGTGTCTCATTCTGTAGCTCAAATTAAACATGGCCCATTCGTGCCAGATTTCGGTGGCGTCTTCTAGTGGGAAGAGGTGACGAATTTTGTCTATGCGACTAGTTTGGAATTTTGATTGGATGTCCACCATGTTGATGCCTCCATCTTTGACAGGAGGAAATGTCTTGCTTCTCTGGAGCTGTTCAAATGGCGAAGGATGCCAGAGGAAGCCGAATAGGATTTTGTTTAGTTCTTTGATGTGTTGTTTTGTTGGCATCAGCACTCTACTGAGATGCAAAGTGACGGGTACCAAGAGAGTGTTGATGATCGAGATCTTTCCATAGAGGGAGAGTCTTCGTGGTTTGATGATGTTGGCGATCGTTTGAGTTTTCTTGATGGCGGTCTGCCAGTTCATCTTGTCGAGTTCTGTTTTGTTTGTTCCTAGCCAGATGCCCAGGATCTTGACGTTGTTCAAGATCGCAGCTTCTGGAAAGAGCTGCTGAGCTCTTTGGGCCAGGTCCGGTTTGGACGCCAGGATCTGGGTCTTTCCCTGGTTCACTTTCTGGCCGGACATCGTCTGGTAGATGGCTAGTTCTTTGTTGATTTCCTTGAGAGATGGAATGTCTCTTGTGATGAATGTGGTGTCGTCCGCATATTGCTGGATTTTGATTGTCAGCTTGGAAAAGCGAAAACCGTTGATCAGATGGTGTTTCTCTATGCGACGGGTCAACACGTCGGCACAGATTATGAAATAGAGCATGCTGAGGGGACAACCCTGTCGTATGCCTATTTTTACGTTTATTCGTTTTGTTAGGGCTCCATTGATTTCTATCTTGCTTTTTGTTTTGTTGTAGACCAAAGACAGGTAATTCATCATTATTGGTTTTACTCCGAGCTTCTTCAAGATTCCATAGAGAAAGGAGTGACTAACTCTATCGAAAGCTTTTTCAAAGTCAGTTATCATGATGTACAAGTCCCTGTGTTGTGTTTGAGAAGCTTCCAGGGCAGCTTGTATGTTCATTGTGACATGCTCTATTCTGCGGTTTGGCAGTCCACATTTCTGATTCGGACAAATCAGGTTTGTGATCATGGGTGTGAGTCTGTTGGAGAGGATTTTACTCAAGATTTTGTAGTCTGTGTTGAGCAGAGAGATCGGTCTCCAATTTTTGAGCTTTTCTTTTTCACCTTTTTTAAAGATTAACTTCACTTTTGCTTCTCTCATTGAGGGAGTCATTGTTTTTCTCAAGTAGCAATTTGTAAGCATTTCTAGAATGTCGTGTTTCAGGAAATGCCAGCATTTTTGGTAGAATAATGAGCCGAGACCATCTGATCCAGGTGCAGAATCCTTGTTAAGAGAATCGATGGCGGTTTTTACTTCTTTTAGAGTTATGAGCTGTTCTGCTTGTTCAGCTGCGTCTTCTTCAATTTTGGCCTCTGCCAGAATGTTGAGGTAGCTGTTCTGTTCTTGAGGGTTAATGTGGTCTTCTATACCCCATAAGGAGTGGTAGAAGCTGTGTACTTCTTTGAGAATGTCTTTTTTCTTGGTGAGAGTTGTGTTGTTTGCATCGTGAATCTCAGTGATAGAGCTGCTTTTACAATTTTTTTCTTCTGATTTGAAAAAGCTTTTGGAGGGCTCTTCATCGCTTGTTGGAGTTGTTCTGGATCTGATTGCTTTCTAATCGTAGAAATTTTGGATTTTCTCCAAGAATTCCGGTCGACGTTCTTCCAAGACGTGGTTTGGATGAGCGTCCAGAGTGAGGAGCATATTTTTAGCCTGATTGTAGTCTTCTCTACGCTTGAGTGTGACATCTTGCGAGAGTTCGATCAGTCGATTTTTCAACATTTCTTTGCCTTGATCCCACCATATTAGCATGTCTGGTGGTTCCATTTGTGGTACGCTAAAAGTCCAATTTTCCCAAGCAGTTTCGAGCTCTGTTATGACGTGTGCATATTGCAATATGCTATTATTGATTTTGTATGAATATTCACCCATTTGATGTGTTGTTGATATTTGAGATGAATTATCAGTAATGTGCAGTGGTCTGATGATGTGAAGTATTCATGTTTGATGTTATGATAATTTTCCAGTGCATGTTGATTTATGTATATTCTATTTATCCTGGTCCCTCTGTTGCGGTTTTTGTATGTGAACAGTCTTTTGTATAGATGTTCTTGTCTGAATATATCTGTCAATTGGTTATGACGTATGAGTGTTTTAAGCGATGTTTTATCCTGTGTAGTTTTGAAGTTTTGCGGCTTAGCAGTATCCAACGGATCAAGGATCACGTTAAAATCACCAAGTAAGACCACATGTTCATGTTCACATTCCAGCATAGCCTCGGAGAGTAGCTTAAAAGAGGACTTTCTCTCTCCGATGCTCTGCGGAAGGTATGCGTTGAATATGTTTATGTTACTTTTACCACATTTGATGTTGAGAAGATGTATTCGATTTTGTAGTATGGTGTGGTGTGTGATTTCGGACTTGTCGTGTATGTCTTTCTTCATGATGAACATTGTCCCTGCATAGAAGGGGGTTCTGTCAGGTTCTATGTTGGTGTATGTTATGTAATTGGAAGATGAAACAAGAACAACCTGCACATTTGCCAGGAAGATGAAACGAGAACAACCTGCACATTTGCCAGGAAGATGAAACAAGAACAACCTGCACATTTGCCAGGAAGATGAAACGAGAACAACCTGCACATTTGCCAGGAAGATGAAACGAGAACAACCTGCACATTTGCCAGGAAGATGAAACGAGAACAACATGCGCATTTGCCAGGAAGATGAAACGAGAACAACCTGCACATTTGCCAGGAAGATGAAACAAAAACAACCTGCACATTTGCCAGGAAGATGAAACAAGAACAACCTGCACATTTGCCAGGAAGATGAAACGAGAACAACCTGCACATTTGCCAGGAAGATGAAACCAGAACAACCTGCACATTTGCCAGGAAGATGAAACGACAACAACCTGCACATTTGCCAGGAAGATGAAACAAGAACAACCTGCACATTTGCCAGGAAGATGAAACGACAACAAGCAGCACATTTGCCAGGAAGATGAAACGACAACAACCTGCACATTTGCCAGGAAGATGAAACAAGAACAACCTGCACATTTGCCAGGAAGATGAAACGAGAACAACCTGCACATTTGCCAGGAAGATGAAACGACAACAACCTGCACATTTGCCAGGAAGATGAAACGAGAACAACCTGCACATTTGCCAGGAAGATGAAACGAGAACAACCTGCACATTTGCCAGGAAGATGAAACAAGAACAACCTGCACATTTGCCAGGAAGATGAAACAAGAACAACCTGCACATTTGCCAGGAAGATGAAACAACAACAACCTGCACATTTGCCAGGAAGATGAAACGAGAACAACCTGCACATTTGCCAGGAAGATGAAACGAGAACAACGTGCACATTTGCCAGGAAGATGAAACCAGAACAACCTGCACATTTGCCAGGAAGATGAAACAAGAACAACCTGCACATTTGCCAGGAAGATGAAACGAGAACAACCTGCACATTTGCCAGGAAGATGAAACGAGGACAACCTGCACATTTGCCAGGAAGATGAAACAAGAACAACCTGCACATTTTCCAGGAAGATGAAACGACAACAACCTGCACATTTGCCAGGAAGATGAAACGAGAACAACCTGCACATTTGCCAGGAAGATGAAACAAGAACAACTTGCACATTTGCCAGGAAGATGAAACGACAACAAGCAGCACATTTGCCAGGAAGATGAAACGAGAACAACCTGCACATTTGCCAGGAAGATGAAACGAGGACAACCTGCACATTTGCCAGGAAGATGATACGAGAACAACCTGCACATTTACCAGGAAGATGAAACGAGAACAACCTGCACATTTGCCAGGAAGATAAAACGACAACAACCTGCACATTTGCCAGGAAGATGAAACAACAACAACCTGCACATTTGCCAGGAAGATGAAACGAGAACAACCTGCACATTTGCCAGGAAGATGAAACGACAACAACCAGCACATTTGCCAGGAAGATGAAACGAGAACAACCAGCACATTTACCAGGAAGATGAAACGACAACAACATGCACATAGGCGTCGAAATAGGGTGGGCCGGGTGGGCGACGCCCACCCTGCCGTGAAACGAGGGTGGGTAAAATATGTTTCGCCCACCCTGTTTTCATGACACTTATGTCTTATGAAGTGTTCGTTAGAATTATTTCCGTTTTTCTTAAACGCTGGATTATCCAACCAACTGCAGTGCAACTTCTTGTTTTACGCTATGTCTCTCGCTAAGTATGCGACAGAACAATCTACCTATCTATCCGCGCGTCATTTCTGGAACAAAGAAGCTTCAAGATCAAGCGGCGCTGGTTCGACTCTCGGGGTGTGCGCTTGAGCAACGTACGTTAAGGACTGCTCTCCATTCAGCGGCATCTAATGGATGGAATAGTTCCCCGGCAACAAGACTTCAACAATCGGAAACTTCACTCTGTCAATCTCGGTGACCGGGCCTGCGTCAGTGATTCAAAGCCTCTACAAGTATGCGAAATGGCCAGGATTAAGCTCTGTAAGAAGCTTTCCCAGTCCGAGGATAAAGATTCAATCAATCAATCAATCAACAAAGCAATTCCGCAACTACGCTGCGTGGAAAAAAAGGGGTACGGTACTCACTGCACTGTTGTTGTTATGGCAACTGCCACAGCTAACAATTCCGGCAATTCCTGGTGAGAGAAAGCCACGTTTGATCTTTTCTCCGAATGGTCTCACTTTCGTTACGTCACAATCAAACTTCAGTTCCCGGTCAGCGTAAGGGAATGTGAATATGACATCATAATGAACATGACAAAAAATAACCGATACAAACTAAAGACGTACTGAAACAATCGCTTTTACAAATCAAAATGCGGCAAATCCGAAGGCGCCACTTTAAAGATAACAGGTAATGAGTCACGCGCTTTTTAGGTCGCAAAGGAAAACATAAAAGAAGTTTGTTTAGTTTAGCAGCGCTCATAAGATCGCAAGGCGCAAGAAAGAGAACATCCAACCTATTAAAGCTTAATTGCTGCAGCGACGCTAAACGCAATCTTTGTGAGAAAGACTAACCAGTCTAGGGCCATTTTTATATGACCTTAAAAAATCAATAATATGACTTTATTTTTTGGAAAATATGACTTTATGTGAAAATCGTTTATTTTTACATGCGAACAACGTCACTCACGGCACTAAAGAGTAAAACATACGCAACATAACAGTAATACACATCCATTTTTATTTTAAACCACTGTTGTAGTACAGTTTCATGTAGTGTGGAATGTTAGAGTTTTGAAGTTACGATTTGGACGTAAAAATGACTTTAGTAAGGAAAATGAGCGCTCCACAGACGCTCATGTGGGTTGACACTTCTGCAGTTTTGCATAAAGCGCTGGTGAAATGTCTTGTCTTTGTAGCTCCATAACTTGTTTCACATCGTTTTTGTCCAATCGCTTCGTAATGTAATTTTTGAGATCAAGCGGATCTTTTCCGAAATCAAGGGCATTTAGATCAGCATGGGCCTCTTTGATGGTGTACGTACAACTTTCCATTTTGAGTATTAAGTTGACCTCAATGTGTGACTTCATAAAATATAGGTTTGTGACTGTAAGTGTTATGTAGGCTAATCCTACAGTTTGCCTTCGTTCAATCAGAAATTGCCTTACTTTCTTAGTGCTTAATTGCTTCACCGCTTAAATTGGTATTTTTTATTTAAAGTATACAACGGTATGACTTTATAACTCAAAAATATGACTATATAACTTAAAAAGCTGATTTATGACCTAACCAGGAAAATATGACTTTATATGACTTCATAACTTTCTTAATATACCTCATAGGGATGCGGTTTTTGCGTTAAATTTGATTTCACGACTTACTGATGCATAGAAAAAAATATGACTTTAATGACTTTAAATGGCCCTACTAACCACACTCTTCGAAATTACCGTCGGCAATTGCCGAGGTGATTGTAAGGACCACAAGATCACATGAAAAAAACTAATTTTCTTAGACTACACCAGACTAGGATGTTGATTCAATCTTACTATTGCTGGATGCTTTATTTGGGTTACTTCCTGCTTCGCCGGCGCTTAGACACGTGCCCAGCTGGGAGAATCTTTTATAGAAATATCACCCTATTTGCATTGATTTAACTCCAGTAGACGTCAAATTATTGTAAGCATCTACTCCTTGTTGCGCCTCGCTTTCCGTTATCTCGTTCAGCTGATACAGCATCTGATGATACCGATTCTGACTAGTTCATCAAACAGACTTTGTGTTGCTCGCAGTGTCCCAATTGTGCCGAAATTATGTTGGCATATAAGCTTACGTAAATCGAGGCAATCTTCTCGCAGGAAGCTCTTGATATGTTACCTGTACCTGGTTGAGCAATTAACGTTATTTTATGATAATTCAACGTCGCTAGATGTCGAATTAATGTAAAACAAACGTAAATTTCTTATTGGGCATTGTTACGCAATATAACCGGCCGGGAAAATTAAATCGATTTGTGCTGACTCGAACGTTGAATCAACCCAAAATTAACTTACTTTCCTCCGCCCCGTGAGTTTTTTAACGTGAATTACCGTAACAGCGTGCGTATCGCGTTGCTCGCTTTATCACTACTTTTGGTATTATTACATCACAACAAATCAAACAATGCGTTCGTGATAGACTACTCTAGTATATTTTTCGCTTCTCGTTTTACATGTTTTAGTACAATCTTTTCCTACTAAGTGTTCACAGCAATTGCCGAGGCAATTTCAACTTTTGCCGTTTGGCCTCGGCAACGTTTTTGCCAAAGTAAAAATATGCTAATTTTGAAGACTGAACCCTTGCGAATTTGCAAACATATACAAAACACATTCAACGAAATTTGTTTGAAAACTCTCGCCCACCCAGAATTCTTCTTTTCTAAGAAAAAATCGACGCCTATGAACATGCACATTTGCCAGGAAGATGAAACGAGAACAACCAGCACATTTACCAGGAAGATGAAACGAGAACAACCTGCACATTTGCCAGGAAGATGAAACGAGAACAACCTGCACAATGCACATGTACCAGGAAGATGAAACGAGAACTACCTGTACATTTGCCAGAAAGAACAAACGAGAACAACCTGCACATAACCTGCATATTTGTCAGGAAGATGAAACGAGAACAACCTGCACACTTACCAGGAAGATGAAACGAGAACAACCTGCACATGCCAGCCAGGAAGATGATCAGCAAATAAAAATAAAACAAAAAAAGTAAAGCGGCCAAGAGATAAGGTGTGTCAATCATGGCATTTGTGACTGGAATCTTCGGTATCAAAATAGAGCAAACTGCTAGGCAATGGCAGGCACTGACCTGATACTCGTTGTTTGAAATCATAAATTGCACTGCCTCCTTGGCGGATCCAGTAGCGACCATAAAGGAAATGGCGGCGTCATTGTTAGTTGACGACAGGATATCAGCATACCTGTAGTTGAAACAATGAATGCTTTGTACTTCAAACGCCTGTTCAAACCAGCATCGATGTTTTGAAGCTAGTGTCACAGAACCACGTCACAAGTTCTACCGTAAAGAGTGGCGTTGTAAGTCGTCCTAAACCTGAACGAGCCATATTCTATTTTAATTCACTTAATCAGCAATTTCGTGGTACAGAAAATTTTAAAGTGTGAAGTTATTTTCATTGTGCAGCAGCAGCTTTTGCATTTTGGGTAGCACGAGGGAATAAATTTAAAAAGTATTGTTGCTGACATAGATTTTTGACTTGAATTATGCTAATTCTGTTGGTTTCAAAAGCACCGTCAGTATTCTTTACCACGTCAAGTTTTTGTTCTATCTGATTATGGGGTATAGGCCCTTTGCCTCATTCACCAGGAAGTTTCGTTCAAATATACGCTTGAACATCTGGATCGTGGATTCGTGGTGAATATCTTAGTAACACAATTTTGGTAAAGAGGTTACTTTCTTCAACCACAGACATATACAACCAAGCAACCACACGGCATTTAACATAATCGATTAAAAATTGAACAAAGATTTGTTCAATTTTTAATCGATTATGTTAAATGCCGTGTGGTTGCTTGGTTGTATATATCTTAGTAACAGCCTAATGAAGATATTTTGAAATGAAAATTATCTAAATCGTGAAGTAATCAACATAAGTTGAATGCAATAGATTGAGTTTCGCTTTTAGCAGCATGATCGTTGCTTACTTCACAATGTAAATATTAACGACCTGTTTTAGCCTGATGCTGCCACTTTGCTGTGGTAGTAGCGGTTTGTACTATGACGTCATAGCACATGACCAGGGAATTGTGTTCCGAAAGCAAATGCAATTCGCTACCACAGCGAAATCGCAGCATCACGCTAAAATAGGTCGTTAGCATCTACATTGTGAGAAGTAAGTTGAATGATTTGGCACGAAGTTTGAGATTACAAAAAAAGCTTCGAAGCTCTCAACATCTAGACTTAATGAGAGAAATAGCTTGGAAAAGGATCTAAGATATCGTACTTCAGAAAAAGTGCATTTTTACGTAGTAGGCTACGGTAGCTTTGTATTTTTCCATGGTACACTGGATTTATTAGAAAAGTTGGAAGTTCCAATTTACTGTACAAAAACGAAATGATTTAATTTGTCTTTGTGAATATTCCAAAACATATAGAATCAATGTTGCTACAATATCGCGTATGTAGTTGACGTGTGTTGACCTTGAAATGACATGTTTCTTTTTAGTCAGCACAGCACAGATTCACGAGGCACACCTGCTATCGGTATGTAGCAGGGCTCGAGATCATGATTAGGTGGAAAAGAATTGACCGAGATCTGATAATAACCCGGCGATCCCAATATTCCACACGAGCTACTTGTTGACACAGAGAAAATTATTTTCCTCTTCTACGTTTGTTGTGTAACCTTCTACGTTGAACTGCAAGATGACCGGGCGTTTGTAGTTGTCTGAGGCAAGGCTTCCGCTTAGATGAGGTACGAAGATGAAGAACCTATGTAGATTATGTTGACAAATAAATGCTACCAAAGTTGTTTGTATTTACTTTCTCGGAAGCTCGTTACTTTTTATACACCTCTGGAATACACAAAATCAGATCGCTACTACATATTGATAATAATGTAAGATGTCCTCAGTCCGCCATTTTATTATGCAAAACTCAAAAACTGTTGAGACACAGTGAAATTAAAATCACCAGTTGAATTCTGTTTGTACCTTAAAATTGAGGACTACATACATTAAAATAATGTAAGATTTGCTCAGTTTCAAGACGACTCATAACACCAAGAATAGCCGCTGTAAAAAGTGAAACTATATTTCCCACTCAAAGTAACTAAGGTAACATGACAAATCGTCGCCACAGTCAGATTTATGATTACACTAATCTGAAATTAGGTGGTACCTTCAAATCTACCATTTCACCAAGCACCACTTCGATCACTGTTTCCACCACCACATAGGCCTAGTGAGCCCTTATAACTCGAGAATGACAAATATTGTTCGATTATTAGACCTAAAGAAGACGTCACAAACCGTTTGGAAAGTTCCGACCAAAAGCTCATGGACACAGAGGGTGCTAGAGAGATGGCGCGTTCCCACTCTCCTAATTGAATGAGAACTTCGCAGTGTCGTTTCATGTTGCCGAGACGTAGGTACAAATTGGCGACACGCATCAGTGATTGGTCACGACGACGCGTTCCCACACCGCTATTGAGTTTTAACAAGTGCTCAGTCTCCTGTGCTTCGGACTGAATACAAAAAGAAGTATCGGATACAAGCATACAGCAATTGTGTCGAGTTATAAAGGATTGAACTAAATACGCAAAGAACAATAATTCAGATCCGCATTTTGCCACCACTTTCGCATGAGGCGTTTATCCTTTTGAATATATGTCAGTCAAATTATTGTTGGTTTTATATTGCCACCAGGCTAGTTTAGTAATTTCATTCAGAACAGGGTAGGCTAAAGATAAATAGCTTATATATATTCATAGCAAAAACCGATGCGGACCAGTTCTGCACTATCTAAGGTTGGTTTCGTGTCACAGTAAATAACAAATCACCAGGTGAAAAACTTGTTCTACAGTATTTGAAAAGAAACAAGTTGAGATGTGACTCAGTGTCCTTCAAAACTAAATGTTGGGTAGACCTATAATCGGCATATAGCTCCTGCAAAAATTCCAAGAAATATTTATAAATTTCGATATTGCTTAGAACAATTTGCTGAAAACATTTTATTTTACTTAACACTATAACTGAATGTATTACTTTGTCACCATCGTCATGTACTGCGCCCAGGACCATAGTTTGTATTAATATGGATACGGGCTACGGCGGTATAAGTTATCCATCGCAGATGTGAGTTACTCCTCAGCGCTTTACAAAGCAGACAGTGTTACAAAACAGTCCACCCCGTTAGCTCAGTGGTTACACACCGGCTCAAGATCACGCGGCGCTGGTTCGACTCTCGGGGTGTGCGCTTGAGTAACGCATTTCAGGACTGCTCTCCATTCAGCAGCACCTAGTGAATGGAATAATTCCCCGGCAACAACACTTCAACAATCGGAAAACTTCACTCTGCCAATCTCGGTAACCGGCCCTGCATCAAAAGCCTTAACAACTATACGAAACTACCAGGAATAACCTACCAAGGCTTTGTCAGTCCGAGGATAAAGAAAAAGATCCAAAACCAAACCAAAGTGTCAGTGCAGTAGTATAGAGGCGCAGTCGAGCTGTTATTGTGACAGCTCGTCAGCGGAGCATTATAACTGTTTTGTGGATTAGCTTGGGAAGGGAGTTTGTAGAAACCCTGTCTATTGAAACTATTTAAAATTAGTGCCAGCAAATCTGTATTACAATGCAGTGTATCAATGAGTAGCTATCAAATATGTGCAACAAAGGTAAAACCATAGGTCACCCAGGTCGTACTTGGCCGAAAAGCATAGTTAGAAAAAAGGTACACAAACAAAGATGATCTAAAGAAGAGTCCAAACCTAGGCAAACACCTATCACCAGAGGCAACCAAACAGGTATCAATGAATAGCCTTCAATGGTGTTTATGACACAATTTTACACTGTATATTCCAACACATAACCATAACTGATTTCAATTTAACAATGCTTCAGTGCTAAAATATAAAAACAATATTAATTTTGAGATAAAACACACAGTGCTTTCCATGACAAACAAAAACCAAAAATGAATTTATCGAATTTATATTAGTTGTGTGAGATCTGCAATGCTGTACGGAAGTGAGACATGGTGCTTACGGGAAAACGAATTGGCGATTTTAAGAAGAACTGAGAGAGCGATGGTGAGAGCAATGTGTGGTGTAAAGCTGATGGACAAAAGGAATACCGAAGAACTTATGAGCTTGCTTGGGTTGAATGAGAGTGTTGATAAGTTGGCAAAAGCGAATGGAGTGAGGTGGTATGGGCATGTTTTGAGAAGGGATGAAGATGATGTTTTGAGAAGAGCGCTGGAGTTGCGAGTGGAGGGTCATAGAAAACAAGGAAGACCAAAGAAAACATGGAAAAAGCAAGTTGAGGAAGAAAGCAGCAAGGTGGGCTTGACAAGAGAGGACGCGCTAGACAGATCGATGTGGAGGCAGGGTGTGAAGACGATTGCGGCACTTGGAGGTGAATCCGGCCACCCTCGGTAACGGGGACATCACCGGATTAAAACTGGACTACACTACAAGGTATACCTGGCAAGATGGCGCGATAGAGAGCACCAACAAAACAAAAAAACGAAAGGGGGTGATGTGATGGCTATCCCTCGTCTTCGAGAATGATGGTCTTCGCAATAAAGTCTTGCGAAGACGCCTGTGCGTGGGTTGACGTGGACTTAATGGCGCACACCAATACCAACATTTTCACCCATACCGATATCACTTTTTAGGCCGATGCCGATATTTTGCCAATACTTTAGTGTTGGCAAAGAGAAGCTGTTTTGGTATTTGCAAGGCGTTAGATCGAATGCTAAGTTTGACCTTATTTGCATAAAACCAGTAGCATCGACAGGGGGTCCAGGAGATACTGTTTGACCCGGGCCGTGATGATTTAAAGGGCCCGTAATTTTTCCAATAAGCCCAAAACGTTGACGAAACCACAGTGTATTATTTGGATATAATGCGTGTTTCTGAGAAATGTCTTGATTTGGGGCCCAACGATGTCATTAGTACAGGGCCCAAATTATCCTCGCAATGGCCCTGCATAAAACTATTAACCCTTTCCTAATACGAGCTTTTTTCGCACGCGGAAAGTACGGGCTATCTTAGCCCCATGCTAATTAATCGCTAATAACGGGAGCTATGAGAATCACAGAGCCAAAATATTTTACAAGACAATAGCCATGTGTATTGTGCATATAGAAATTAAATTTTTATACCCAACAAATTTATTGAAATAAATTGTTTGAGATGAAAAAAACGTCAGAAAGTCTGTTTTTATTTTTATTTTCCAAAAATAACTTCAAAATTGAAATTTTTGAATTATAACATAGAGCTATGCTAAACTAAACAAAAATTACTTTTGATCATAAATATAAGACATTTTTGGGCGTTTTTACATTTCAAAGTAATTGCACTAACAATTATATTGCAATAACATTAACATATGTGTCACGATTTCTTTCTATCTCTTACCAGGAAAAAGACTTGGAAAGGTTCAATGACGTAGTTTAATGGGTCAAACCGAAAAGCAGTCAATTAAATGTCGAATAATTCTACTAGTGAAATGATAATCTGACTTCTTGAAGAACTTTAACGAACGGCTTCTCAAATAACTCTAATTTCGAACACAATTTATATCAGCACCAATTCTCATCTTCTTGTATTCAATTACTTCAAGTCTCAATCACCAATAATTTCTGCATCAACTACCAATCCACAACTCATAGCACAACTCTCATAATCAACTCATAATAATAATCATCATAATAATAAACATTACACAAACTACACCACTATTTATAGTTGGTTGTTCAGTCCAGTAACTTCGAGAAGGTTACGTAAGGTTACATCATAAAGAACCATTGTTCTATCAAGCAGCATTTAAATGTAAACAACAGAAGTCTCTAGAATGTCACGTAGGGAAAATTCCAGAAAACACATTTTACATAATACAGATTTCGTAATCAGAGGTTACTTCAGGTCATAACCGATAATAACACATCGCACCAGAATTCTACAACCAAAACAACACGCTCGTTGAAGATACAAAGCAAGCCATCGCGAGGCATTGCACCTTGATTGTGACAATATGTATAACTACCATTGCACGAAAATGTCTAGCTACCTGAGACAAAATGCTTATTGTGAAGGGCAGGAAGGTAGAAAAATGACCAGTTTAGGTTTAAAAAATTCGCAAAGAATAAAAATTAAAAGTCAAGAAATTTCACATTTTTAGGATATTTCCTTCTGTGAAATATTTCACTACTAGAGTGTGGCGTCCTCATAAAATCCCGTGTCGCTACAGATAGGGTTAAAAAGCTTTAAATTTCCATAATTAATTTGTAGATTCATTATCCCTTCTTAAAGATTCAATCAATCCAATCTCAACTGCATTGTTGTATCATAATAATAGTGTCTAATAATAAAAGGCCACCATCAATGGGGACTGGGATAAAAAGGGAAGAAGCAGACATCATAACTGGGGTTTCTGAAAAAATAATAAACGTTTGGTTTGTTTAAACTCTCTAAATAGGCTCATAATTGAGAATAAGATATAAAATTTAAACCAAGTCATGTTTACAAAAACTATTCGACCATTAGCAGGGCCGTTGAGAGGATAATTCAGGTCCAGTACCAATGATCTCGGGATCCAAACCACGAAACTTTTAAGATAAGTGCACTACATCCAAAGTAGCCTGTATGCGGTAGTTTCTTCAAGTTCACGGGCTCCTTGGAAAGGTTAGAGGCCCCTAAACTCATTCTGGGCCAGGATCCAAAAGCATTCCATAGATAGACTACCCCTGTCAATACTACTGTTCATTAGTGTACGGCCTAAGTCATCGTTTGTTTGAAGCTTCTACCAGGCTTGATAAGACTACCTAGCCAGGTTCCTTGTAATACCTCTTTGAAGATAGATGACGAGTATTAACAAAAATGAACGAAAAGAGTATGAACATTTCTTGCTGAACGTCAAAAGTAGCACAAAGTCACACAAAATGTACATAAATACTACAGTGCTGTATATCGATTAACTACTACTCGGATTATTATCAATTTACTAGCGATTTCGTCTGCTATCAAGCGAAGATCGGTCTCCAGTCAAATTTGGAGCTCGCACGTTGACATGGCCTGTTCATGTAGGTCGCCATGGGAGAGACATACTTACGCTTATAACACTTACAAAAAGTTAACTTTAAAGCAAAATTATTTCATCGTAATATTAAATAAAATACGATGTACAAGAAGAGAAAATAGTGTGAACCAAAACCAAACACATATCATGCTAATGCTTTGTTCACGGTTGGATAAGTATCACTAAGAGCAAAGCCTAGTTACAACAAACGTGCTATCCTGGTGGCGGCCAACAATCTACTTTTTCCCAAGAAACCTACCGCTTTGTATTTGGTGAGATGCTTCATATGCAGAATGCCTTCTTTGTATGATGTGGATAAGCTAGATTCCCGTTGACCACGCACTATGCACAGTAAATCCCACAAATTCTCAAGCCGTCTTGACGACTGCAATGAAGCCATTAATACGTTAACAACCGTTGAAATAATGCAGTAACAGAACGTTAGGAATTTCTAATGAAGTAACTTATGCAAAAATGTTATTTGAGTGAGTTGGTAAACCAGTGAATGTTTGTGATGTTGCGCGGCTCCTTGACGTCTGACGCCTTCGCGGCTGTTCACCTTGGTCTTGTCAATATGCTTGCAATTGAAATATCATACACGAACAGATAACTTCACCTGAACATAAACCTGCACCTCAGACTTCAACATCAACTAGAACATACGCAGGAACATAATCTTGCAACATGAACGGCCACATGACTTCTGCAATAAGTCGATTGGATTTATGCAGTAGAAACTGAACGCCGCAACACTGTCAATGAAGCGTACAGTATTTCATCATCATTATGTCCCCTCCTCTCGTCGAGGATTGGAGGCAATGAGGCGTCAAGTATCTCTGTTGTGAGATTTTTCTACTGCACTTTTGTAATTAAGTCCTGACTAGTCTTCACTATCATTAGTCCAAATTCTTGGTATTTCGTTTGGCGTTCACCATTTCAATTTTCTGTTTGCCAGTTGAAAGTTTCATATGTGCTGGTATAATCTCCACATCCAGGTTTGCTTTGCGGGTCAAAAGGTTGTCGCTATAACATTTTTTTGCAGTTGCCTACAATACTGCAGGGCAGTAGCGACTCGTGTAATGGTGCTGTGGCGCTGCAGCTCCACCAATTTTTTGGCTCATTCTGCCCGTGATAAGAAATGTAAAACAAGTCGTGATTTTCATTATTTTTATTAAATTTGTTTATTTTGCAGACCTTTTAAACTTTTTCGATTTGTTGACTGGAAACGCCTTCTCAGAGACATCTCGCTGTCACATGACTTTCACTCAAGCTTGACCGCTGTGGTTTCGCTGTGTGGCGCTGCGATTTTCGGCGCGCCTAAGCGTCATAAAAGCAAACAAACCAAATCGAAGTCACGTGACAATGACGTACGGTAGTTTGTCAGTCTGGAAATGGTAAAATTCGTCGTTTTGGCGCTGTTTGGAACAGTGCGCCTAGGGTTGCCATATTAGCGATTGAAATATGGAGCAATGAAATGTGATGTTTTAAATTTTGCTGGGGGAGGCCCCTCACACCCCACGCTGTTTCGCACACCTTCAGAGAAAACGCGGCCGGGCTGCACCCGTCCGCAGCACCACCACTTTCACAACTCACCAGCCGCCACTGCTGCAGAGTACTGCTGCCTTATTTGTACTCTGATTCACCTAGAATTCAGTTCAATACAGACCAGTCCGTATGATGACAAACCTCATAAGTCATAGAACGATCACCTCCAGCTCCGGTAACTCCAGATGAAGCATAGGCCTACTTAGACGCCCATAGCTTAGTACAACAATCCTAATCCTTATCAACTTCAATGCAGAGATGGGCAAGATCACCAGTTTTGGCCGTGGGTTATTGAAATATTGAAAGTAACAAAATTTTCAATTAGTTTTATGCTTTTTTTTTAACAAAAACACCTTTGAAATGCACAATTTTCATCAATTTTTCGTCTGGTTCTAATGGGAAGCTTTTATTCGTGTTGCTAAGTAGTTTCAACGTTCACTAGAATATATCAATGTTTATTGCACATTTACTCATCTGGCAACCTTGTTTGGCTACTGATGCCTGCTGTCAAAAACGTTTAGAGGACTGAGGTCAGACAAACCCTTTCAAACAAAATGAAAAACAAAAGCTATACAAAAGGGAGGCAGCGTATGTTTCAACTTGTAATATCATCATTATCGGCCATGCCTGAATAAGGCGTCGGCTACCGTGAGTCTCCACAACGATCGATTGTTCATAGTTCTTATTAAGATTTCAAAATTTTGGTTTGTCCATGTTGAAAGATTTTTAAAGATTTACAAACGTGGGCGCCCCCGGTGCCTCTGACCAGGAAGTCGCCCCATCATTGCCGAGTGTTCAATTCCGCGTTTGCGGTAGACATGCCCGATAAATGTCATTTGCATTTTTTTGATAGTTGAGATGAGGACGTCTGGGGTGCACCCAGAGCGTCTCCACACTTCTTCGTTAGTGATCTTATCCATCCAGTTAATTCCCATCATTCTTCAAATGAACCAAATTTCAGCACTGTTGATCTTCTTTTCTATCTGCGGGCATATAGTCCAGGATTCATAGCCAATATAGCAGAACTCACCAAACGTACACATGTAAAATTCTTATTCTAGTGTTTAGAGAGATTGATTTAGATTTCAGTATTTTGGCCATTTTGATGAAAGCTTGTTTGGATTGATTTGTTTGGTTTTGATTGCAATTCTTGATTTTACATCGCTCCAGCATCGACCATTCGAAGTGACTATAGAACCCAGTTAGTTGAAACTATGTACTTGTGAGACCTTTGTATTTTATATTTTGATTGTGCATTCTGGAGTTATTGCCTTTGATGAGATAGTCATGCAGAAGGATTTCGTTGCATTCAAATTAAGTCCAAGGTTCTCACTTTGCTTAATGATTATGTCGAGTAAGTTTTGTAAACTGGAGTTTGATGTGGCGATTACTACCGTGTAGGGTTGGGACTCCGGGAAATCCCGATCCCGATCTTTCTATTGCCATATTTTGATTTGTATGTAATTGTGTTTCTTTATATCGAGTCGTATTAGAAAGGCAAATAAACAATATCTCTCTCTCTCTCCCGGAATTTTTACCCGTTTTTCTGATCCCGATCCTGGGATTAATTTCATTAAAATCTCTGGATTTCCAGAAAACATCTACAAAAGCTGATGTAGCGCCATATCGCTTGAAACTCATATTATTTTGGTTTTAAAGCAGCTTTACAGTATCAGCTGGTTGTCTCCACTACGCATTAGTGTGATGATAATACCAACTATGACATAACAATGAACTACACAATCGCTTCAGTGGTAGCATTAGTGCCACTGGGAATTTTAACGTTAGAAAAACGGATGTGCCATTGTGCTGTTAGGACCCAGCCAGCAAGTCCATATGGGCCCCATATACTATTTTAATGGGCTTGTGGGCATGTGGGTTTTATGTGGGTTTTTTTGTTTTTGCCATATGCGCCCAGTATGGGCTTTCTTGCAGAATGTGTTGCTAAATGACAAGGTGGAATATAAAACTTCCAATCTTCAAATGCGTGATCATATAAATGCATTTTAAGAAATTTAGCCACATAAAATTATTGATCATGGGCTAAGCATGAAATATTGATGGGCTTCCCACTTTGTTTATGGGCAGACCATGGGCTGCCCACTTTGTTTATGGGCAGACCATGGGCTGCCCACATTTTTATGGGCAGAACATGGGCAGCCCACATTTTTTATGGGCAGATCATGGGCTACCCACATTTTTCATGGGCAGGCCATGGGCTGCCCACATTTTTTATGGGCAGACCATGGGCTGCCCACATTTTTTATGGGCAGACCATGGGCTACCCACATTTTTCATGGGCAGGCCATGGGCTGCCCACATTTTTTTATGCGCAGACCATGGACTGCCCACATTTTTTATGGGCAGACCATGGGCTACCCACACAGTGATTCAAAGGTTTGTGGGCAACCCATACTAATATGATATACACCTCGATCAGCATTTGTCTAGACTTTGAGATTTTTTAGTTGTCTCAAACGACTTTTGTTGATCTTTTAAACAAACACAAAATGAAATTGAACAAGCAAAATTACTGGAGGCACCTTGCTATGCATTGCGCAAAGCTCACTGCTTGCAGTTGGAGCACTTTGGCAAGGTTAGCAGTAGTACTATTTTTTGTGCTTACGTACCACAAATAGGAAAATGTCACATGGAGCTATATACCTACTCGTGCGTTGTTAATCAAAATAAACATCGTGTACACTGTCTGCAGTTGACTGGGGGCACCTTGCTATGCATTGCGCAAAGTTCACTGCTTGCAGTGGCACTTTGGCATCTGTCTGCAGTTATGGGCAGCCTGTATTAGATTTATGGGTTACATATGGGCAGCCCATATTAGATTTGTGGGTTGAGTGTGAGCAACCCATAAATGAATATGGGCAGCCTATATGGGGGCAATGTGATGCCCGCGGACACAATGTGTATGGGCCCCATATGGGCATCTCACATGGGGCCCGTACATCAGCCCATATGGGTCCCCATGTGGGGCCCATATAGGCTTGCTGGCTGGGGACAGTTTCTGCTAATTCTGGCCTATCTTTTTGCAAAGGAGAAATTAAAATTTAGCTCAGATCGGCGAATTTTAAAGATGTCAGATCAGATAGAAAATCCGAGGTGTGGCAAAACTTTTTGTATTGTAAATTTACAGAAAAAGCAAAATGTAACTTCTGTCAAGCCGTTTTGAAAGCTTCAACGTTTAGTACAAAGGGACTAATAACTAAATTCAGAAATTAGCAATGACTTGAAGAAAAAGGTTTAGGTTTCGAATCGACGAGCGTCGGAATGTCGAACTGGCTCGCCTTTTTGGGTACCTCAAGAAACCTTTCCACATTGATCAACCGCAGGGTCAGCTTGGTCATACAATAAAGCGTCAGAAACTCGCTGCCTTGGCCACGAACGTTCTTCAAAGATTTTTCCCAAGCCCAACTGTTGAATTGGATCGAGTCTCTACTGAACAGCATGAAGATGGCATTACAGAAGATAGTAGCCATGACACTGAAATGACTTTAGCTCAAGAGCTGCATGCTTTCGCAGCAGAAGATGACAGTGAAGAAGCACAAAACTGTGATGTCGGCGCTCGAGTAATGCAAAAAGAAATGCTGCTATATGAAGCAAGCAAAAAAAGGCCAGAAAACCTTAACAATATATATGAGGCATTGAAAAGTATTAAGCCAACATCTGTTGAGACTGAACGTGCATTTTCAGCTCTTGAATATTTCGCCAGCAAAATCAGAAATCGTCTTAACGATGATATTCTCGATGCTCTCATGTTTTGCGTCAGTATGAGTAGCCTATTACAATAAATAATTAATCGTGGTTTGTGTAGCTCGCATGTGCATTTTCCTACTTTGCTAATCCCGAAAAATCCCGGGGTTTCAAATTTGATCCCGAAATCCCAACCCTAGTACCGTGTCGTCTGCGTATCTTATGTTGTTGAAGTGTTGTCCGCCTACCGAGACGCCTTCTTCTTCATCTAGATGTCGTAAGATCATTTCGCCGTAGAGTGAGAAAAGATCAGGTGAAACTACGCACCCCTGTCTAACACCTCTCCGAATTTGTGTCCACTTTCTCAGCTCGCCATCTATCCGGACTGCTGCTGATTGATCCCAGTAGAGATTTCTCAGAAGTTGGAGGTCTTTACCATCTGTGTCTAAGCTGTCAAGCATCTCCATAAGTGGCTCATGTCTAACACGGTCGAAAGCTTTGCTGCAGCCCAGAAAGCAGAGGTACAGGTCTTCCCTGTGTTCTATCGACCTCTCAGCAAGTGTCCTGATTAGGAATGTGGCGTTTCTAGTTCCTTTGTCTTTCACAAATCCGCATTGCACATCTGAGATTTCGGGATTGATACATCTGCGTAGTCGATGGAGTAAAACGGTCAAACAAATTGTGGTGACATGACTCATTGGACTGATTGTGCGGTGTAGTTCGCAATTAATCGCCCCGGGCTTCTGGTAATGTGATGACGATCGATTGTAAGAGGTCCTCCGGAATTTTTCCGCTGTCATAAATCTCCTAAAGCCTTAAGGGTGTCTGTATGCACAGCGTCAGGTCCTGGAGCTTTTTTCAATTTGGCTTTCTTTATAGCATGACGTATTTCACTTTCTAGAATCGGTGGTCCATCCTTCTCTTCTCTAGTTTTAACATACTTTACTCATGCAAACATATACATAAATAAAAAAATATATAAATAGACTACTTTTACTAGTTTAATCATGTATATTTTCTCATGTGATTAAAGTATGTTGATGATGGCGTATGAGCGATCTTTCCAGGCTAGATTGGAGGGCAGGAAATCTTCAGCCACTCAGCAGTCTCGTCGTCCAGGACCCTCAGACCATGCGCACCGTGTGGAGGCCAGTGGGTTAGGCAGTGGTGGATGACATGGTCTGCGGTCTGTTCAGTGGCACCACACTCGCATTCTGATGAAGGAGCCAGGCCCACTTGTGCATGTCCGAACGAAAGCGGCCGACGCCAGTTCGCAGGCGGTTAAGCCTGACCCACGCAAGCCTTGCGAGGGACATCCCTGGTGGACGGGGATCGGCGTCGGGTATGAAGTCACGGAGCGTGGAGGTGTGAGTTTGCCACTCCGTGTTCCACATATGGTTCGTCCAGTGTGCCACACTTAAACCAAGTTCTTCTGCGTTCTTAAGTAGTTGTTGTGCGGCAGGCACAAAGGGACGTCTTGATTTCAGCCGCTGCTTTATAGGTGGTGGTCTCTTGAATGTTGCATGGAGGAGATGGTCGGGGTCCAAAGCGGGGTCGAGCGAGAGAAATCGTGGCTCCTTTACGGCGTAGCTCAGCGGGTTGGATGCCTGCTAGGATAGGTAGGCAGTCCGTTGGAGTGGGACGCAGGCATCCAGTCACAGTACGTAGTGCGTCGTTGATGGCGGTATCAATCTGGTGGGTGTGAGAACTACGACACCAGACCGGCGCGCAGTACTCAGCGGTGGAATGAACAAGGGCTAGGGTACGATGAGTTTTAGCACCAGCTCCCCAGCCGGAACCCGCCAATCGCCTCAAAAGTGCGACGCGTGTAGATAGTTTTTTGCGCAGTGACTTCAAGTGCCGGCGGTACGTGAGTGACCTGTCCAGGGTTATGCCGAGGTATGTAGGTTCGGCACAGTAGGGCAGGCGTTCTCCATCAATCATCATTTTGTTTCTTCCTCGTATGGAGGGTTGAATACAATGCGCCATTGTTCTCGACCATGAGCTGTGCGTACTGCACATTCATAAGTTAATTTTGTGCATTTTGTGATGTTTGTTGTCCAAATCATTCTTGGTCTGCCTTTACTTCTTTTACCGTTTATCTTCCCTTCTATTAATGATCTTTGTAATGAATTTTGCCTTATTGTGTGTCCGAAATACTTCAATTTTCTTCTTTTGACTGTTTGTAAGAGCATTTTGCTTGAATTGAATTTGGAGAGTACTTCATCGTTAGTGATCTTTTGTTTCCATGAAATTTTTAACATTTGCCTGTATGTCCAGAGCTCGAAGGCATCGATCTGCTTCTCCATTTTTTGTGACATTGTCCAAGTTTCAGAATTGTATAATAGGGTCGACCAGATATAGCATTTTAAGATCCTGAGACGAGTTGATAAATTTAAACGTTGATTGGTTAAAATATTTTTCATTTTTCCAAATGTAGTTCTTGCAATTTCTATCCGTCTATAAATTTCATGGTCACACCTCCCATCTTCAGTTATTAAATGACCAAGATATGAAAAAGATTTTACTTTTTGTATAATTTCGTTGTCAATTATAATTTGATTCCCCATCAATGTTGATGTTTATCTCACGCTGTGCCTCCTGATTGTTAAGGTTGAAGGCCGCCGACACTGTCTTTGACTTGCTGAGCTGTAGCTTCCATTTCTGGAGGTATGCTGATAGTGTTTGCATGTCTTGGCTGAGGTTCCTCTCCACTGACTGCCAGTTTCCTGCTGAGTGCAGGAGTGCCAGGTCGTCTGCGTAAGCATATTTCCTGGAGATGGTGGGGGGCAAGTCGTAGGTGTATATGTTGAACAGGAGAGGAGCCAAGACTGAGCCCTGTGGAACGCCGTTTTTAAGTCGGCTTAGTCTGCTTTGACGACCGCTACCAGTTGTGAGGGTAAAACTGCGGTTTTGCACAAGTTCCATCATCATATGCACCATGTGTCTGTCAGGGAGCAGACGGAGTAACATGCAGGTAAGGCCGCTATGCCATACGGTATCATAAGCAGCCGTGAGATCAACAAACACGGCGCCAGCCTTCTTCTTAGCCGAGAAGCTGTCCTCAATGTCTTGGGTCATAAGTGTGACCTGATCTACGGTTGATCGTCCGTGTCGGAAACCAGCTTGTTCACGGGGGAGCTGCGGATCTATTATTGGTTCGACACGGGCGTAGATGAGTCTCTCGAAGATCTTGAAGGGGATGCAGAGCAGTAAGATTGGACGGTAGCTCTTCGGGTCCCCTAGGGGCTTATTCGGCTTAGGAACTGCAACCACAAGGGCTCTTCTCCAGATTATCCACAAATGTGCAGTGGGTCTCCTGGAGGAGAATGACGAGGGCCTGATGTTTTGTGGCCAGATACTCGATGATGCTGAGCTTGCTGGCCGTAATGCCCTCGGTGTTCAGCTGCAGTACGGTGGGTCGTCGGTACTTTTCGACAGAGGAACTGCCGCGCCCTGAGAAGGGCGTTTCCCTATCCACCCTGCGCTGAACCTGGGCCTGGTTTGCTCGAGTATGACAAGCTTCGCTTCGCATATCTTTTTTTCTTGAAGATGTGGTACTGACGGGAGGGACCACGAGAAGGTGCTTGTTCTTCCCCCCTTAGTATGTTATTATTAAAGTATTAAAGTATGTTAAAACCATTGATGCTACTAAGTTTTGTATGTATGTAAAACAACAGAGTTAACTCTCTACAAAAGCTCTAAATAAAATAGATATAGGCCTGTATCATATATCAAAATAGAATCCCAAATTATTTCCAAGCTGAGTAGATCAAAATCGATTTAAGCTAAATAGGACTGATAGCACCGACATAAAACTGAACTTATTTGGAAACCGTGGTATGCGTGACATACGTTTCATTCAGTGGAAGTAAGGGTACGATCGTAAACCAATTAAAAAAGGAGTGACAAAGAAAGTTCACTTCAGGCGGCCTAAATCTAACAATGTTAAAAGATGGCAATGATAAGTAATAAAAACCAACTCACACAAAAGAGCTCGGAAAACCACCTCAATTTCACCGTCTCTTGATTTTTTCGTTCGAGAAGTTGACACAGGAGCTGCTTAGACATGTTGCCAGACAACCGCATAGGGGCGCCAGCTTGCATTGAGGATTCTAAAATTTAAAGTTTTACTTGCAATTGTAGCACACGAGCATCTATTATCGAGCCAGTCTTGTTTTGCCATACGCAACTTGCACACTACGAGCACATTGGTACCCAAGCTGCTGTTCGTGTATTGAAAGATTCATAAAAAACAATGGTGATGAAATTATGTATAATGTAATACTAATTCTATTTGAATAAGGACCTTCTGATGAGTGATGATCCTCTATTTGGGGTGAAACAGGCTGTAGAGGTGTTAGACAGTAACAACTATATTTGATGTAATACATAAATCCTACATTAAAAATGCAAACATTTTTTTTTTTGGTAAAATGCTGCAAAGTTCGTGTTATGCAAAAACGTGTTGAATCATACATGATATATTGTTACTATATGGGTCCGAAATTAGAGCTGTGGACTTTGAAAACCGTATCATATACGATGCAATCTGAATGAAAGATCTGAGATAATGAGATAACGTCATGCTGGCCGCCACGTGGTTTCTAAAACGTTTTCAAAGAATCAAGAGGTGTCTAAGCCTAAGGAGTTGATCTGAGGATGGATGGCGTTTGCTGCCCAAACTATTTCGCAAACATACATGGGAGCGAAGTACCAATGATGTATACAACACACCAACGCGAAGTGTTAAGGGTTAAACTGAACGATCAAAGCGTTGTAACACATAGTTGCTTTTTTGCTACATTTTATATCATCTCTTCCTCGCCGATTTGTGCAGCTTTCGACTTTTAAACGGCTGATGTTGAAATTGTGACGTTCAGAACTTTAATTTACAGCGTGAGTATAAAATAAATTAAAAAATTAATCGATAGCTAGTTGTTCTTTAGGTGTAGCTATATTTTTATGGTAATTCCCAAAGAGGACACAATGGTGTGTCAAAAACATTCGATTTACATCATAATTTCATTTTGTACATTCAAAATAATCTGGTGATTAGGCCTATTTGGCTGAAAACGATAAACTATGAACTTAGCAGACGATGCTACAAAACTCTACAGGCAAATGCCAATTGAAAATTGATGTTGGATGAGAGACTAAGAACTCACCTGGGGAGGCGATGACATCGGAGGGATCAACCCCAGCCAATATCTTGAGAAACAACATCTTGGTCATCGGTGCAAGAGACCACAAACGTAAAGTTGAATCACGTGACGACGTTGCCATGGTGAAGGGATTAAGAGGATGAGTGGCCAAACCTGCCGAATGCATCATTACATCTAAAGAACAACGACACATGATTGCTACGATAAAACATTGATCGAAAAAGTATTTTTTGCTTGATAAAATGTAGAGAACTTGTAAAGACTGAGTTAAAACGACCATACTCAACTGCTTTGGTGCTATTTCTTGTCTAGGCAAATTAAATCGGACGGCATTTATAACATTTCGAGTTGTTTGGCCTTCACTGCATAGGTGTACGAGCCGGGGGTGCAATCGCACCCCCAATCTGTCGAGAATTTGGGCAATTTTTCATATTTGGGCAAGATTTCACACCTATCTATCTTCCTTAGTCTTCAAAAGGAGAATTTTGGAAGATACAAATAATGCCAACCAACAAAGCTTGAAGTTGATATCTGACTTCTACACCATGGAACAGGATTTCCTGGAATCGGAACATCAACTTTTTCACCAACTCACTCGCAACAGAGAAATCAGAACTGCTGTACAATGTACAAAATTCCTAATTTCAAATGGATTAGATAAAACTATGCCCCACTTTGCCAAAGCTGCAAAAATTCTAGCAACAGTTCCTGCAACTTCATGTTCAGCTGAGAGTTCTTTTTCCGGATTACGACGATTGAAGACATATCTGAGATCAATAATGGGCCAAACACGTCCTGTCAAACTTCGCTTTGTTGCACTTAGAAAGAACAACAACAAATAAAGTGGATGTCAATCGCATTGTAGATATATTTGGACAACAAAGTTGGCGAAACAAATACTTCTTTTAAATTTGTGTAGCCTATACCACCAGTCTACCACTAATCAATACTTTCTAGTTCAGTTTTGCAGTTTTAGAGCCATGCACTGGTAGTACTGCATTCTACTGGTTCGTTAGTGTAGTGTCAATTACTCCCTTCAATTGTGTTTTGATGAATTTGTTGTTTTGCAAATTTGCATAGCCTAATGGTATACCGTACCGCATAGGCGTAGCCAGGGGGGGCGAAAGGGGCCATGGCCTCCCCAAATTTTCAAAGATTGGATTCCGAAGTTGAGCCCTTTGTTAAAAATATAATAAAATTTGTAAAAATTTATAAAGTTTTCGTAGACATCTGGCTATTTACACCCCCAAGGATTTGTTTTAGACACACAGAAAGACACCAATAAATTTTGCAAATTGTAAATCGCGCAAAATGTACGCGATTTACGTTTCTTTTAACTAATTTGTGGATCAATTTCAGAATGGCTTACTCTGTTGGGTTTTTGTGTAGTTATTGGGTTTTTGTGTAGCTGAGTTTTTGGTGTTCTCTAATTTTAGCCGCAGTTTTTGCCCGTTCGTGTGTAAGAGCTACCTTTAATAGGTTAATAGGCCTAGCTGTTTTTCTGCTAATAAATTTCATACAAATATTACCCTAAAAGTGTTTCCAGAAAGCGCTATAATCCATTATTTGAGTTTAAATTTGCAAAAATTTTTCGCGGGAGCATGCCCCCGGACTCCCCTAGAATACGCGTGCCTTCGGCACGCTCTAACCCCCCACCCCTTTTATTGCTTCCCTTGCTCAACCCACCAGGATACGCCACTGCACATCAGGTGGCGATAATTTAATCAAACACTTTGTTGTTCTCTTCATTTCATCAAATATTTGGCCTCCTCAAAAAAATTTTGTGGCTGCGCCACTGCCGTACCGTACTTATCATACGAGTGGGTGGAAGCCTTGTCAGTTGATGCCTTATGCTGTATTTTTAAGGCTATATTATTGCTTTTTCTTACATGTGTAGTACTTTTGTTTAGGACAGTTGATTATATTTGGGCAAGAATTCTTTTGCACCCCCAAAAAATATGCTTCCCGTACACCTATGCTTCACTGGGTCATTTGACGGTCAATTTGATATATTTTCTCTATTTGGAATTGACAACCCTGCTTGAGAGATACATCACTGCCTTGCAAATGAGAATGATATGTTATAATAACTACGGTAATTTACACGACACAAATTTTGAATGGAATTTATTATTAGTTAGGCTGATGATGTCCGTACAAATAAATGATAATAATATTCGGGTTTCATTTTAATGTATCTCGCTTTTCAAATAAGTAAGTGCTAAGTATGAAGGACTGATACATTTCAATTATGCCACAAAATATCTGAACGCCTTGATGACATGTCGTCGATCATGGCACAACGGAAGAAACCTTTAGCCGACCACCAAACAAAAACTGTTAACGAATCAGCCTGACACACAAAAGCTTCATTATTTAAAATTATAAAGCATAGACGAAATATAATATTGAAATTTAAACATTTTTAACATACAGGCAACCAATGAACATACGCTTATAGAATGGAAGGCTATTATAATAAGTCAGTGTAAGTCTATTGTAAGTTCAGAGAACGATTGCAAGTCGGGGAGCTGGAAGACAATTTGAGAGAGACACGGCTTAAATGATTGCGTCACGTCGTAAGGAGAGATGAAGATTTTGTCGGAAGAAAGATAAGGCTATTGGAAGCTAGTAAAAAAAAGCGAGAAAGGCCGAAAAGAAGATGGAGGGATTGAGAGACAAAAGACATGGAAATAGTGTAGTGAGTGTAGTGAAGGAGGAAGATGCTGCTAACAGAGGACTGATGCAGAGGACTGCAATCCGCACCGGCGTCCAGCAACCTTAATTGGTTGAAGTGGGAATAAAGCTGGAAGAAGAAGAAGGGCATTATATTATTTCTTGAAAACTTATGTTTTGACGAAGCCATACTTGTTAGGCGAAAGATTTACAATAAATTCGATTTTATCGATGTAGTGTGATACTAGTCTAAAAAGCGTCTTAAAACTAAATGATAAAACCGGTAAAAAAACCAAATTTGTTGCTTATACGTAGCTTTACACTTATTAATGACACTATATGGATGTTAATATAGCCCAGCTTATCTTTGCAACCTACGGTACCTACACTACAGGCCTTGCCAACGTACGGGAAGCTAGTGTAGTTTCGATTTTGTACTCTAGGCTAATAAATTAGGCTAAAAATTCTTCCCTGTTACCAGCGTTGGTTGATTGAGTTTGAACCTTTATCCTCGGACTGACAAAGCCTTGATAGGTTATTCCTGGTAGTTTTGCATACTTGTGGAGGCTTTTGACGCAAGGCCGGTTACCGAGATTGGCAGAGTGAAGTTTCTGATTGTTGAAGTGTTGTTGTTGCCGGGGAATTATTCCATTCACTAGGTGCTGCTGAATGGAAAGCAGTCCTGAAATGCGTTGCTTAAGCGCACACCCCGAGAGTCGAACCAGCGCAGCGTGATATTGAGCCGGGCGCGTAACCACTGAGTTAATGGGTGTTGCTGGAGGCTTGTCATATTTCCAGTTCAAGTGCCACAATCTAAGGATAAAATTTGCACGCTAACAGTGCGTAGAACAAATATTATATTATTGTTATCAACGACTATTCAGCCGAGTAACTTAATAGCGATTCTGACTGCTCTCAAGCGTAGCAGCTCAGCCTCCAGTCAAATTTGAAGCTTGCACGTTGGCATGGCCTGTATATATAGGGAGGTGTGTGCATATATTTTAGGTTTAAAATAAATTTGTGGGTTTTAAAGAATATTCAATCAATATTACTTTAATTGGAGATTTAAATGTGTCAATAGAAATCGCCTGATTTATTCAAGTCTCGTTACCATAAATGTCAGCCCCGTGATCCAACAAAGTTTCAAGGCATTTTCCACTTCTGACATCCCAGAATTTGAGAGTGCTGTCCCAGGATCCGGATGCAAGCAATGGGGCAATCTCGTGGTTCCAAACCAGCCCCCTGACTGATGACGTGTGGCCTTCCAATGTGGCGGTGCACGTTCCACTTTCTAGTTCCCACACGCGGACGGTTCTAGAAGGATTAGAATAGCTATTTTATTTTTAGTCCCGTATACTATTACACAAGTAAGTACGCGTGTATGCGTAGATTGAACAGCAAGGAAAAAATAATGTAACATAAAATTTGTTTTGGTAAAAAAGAAACGCAGAATATGAATTAGGGGTATCTTTGGACTGACAAAACCTCTTTGGAAGTTTAAACTTAGCAGTTTCGCATTCTAGTAGAGCCTGACCGAGTCATTCAGATGGACAGAGTGAAGTTTTCGCTCATTGTTGAAATAATCTTGTTTGAAAATTATTTCATCAACTTCAGTAGGGGTCGCTGAATGGAGATTGTAGAGCTGTCCTTTAAGTGTGTTGGTAAAGCGCACATCTCTATAACCATTGTTTCTTGATTGTCACGATTTCTTTCTATCTCTTACCAGGAAAAAGACTTGGAAAGGTTCAATGACGTAGTTTAATGGGTCAAACCGAAAAGCAGTCAATTAAATGTCGAATAATTCTACTAGTGAAATGATAATCTGACTTCTTGAAAAACTTTAACGAACGGCTCCTCAAATAACTCTAATTTCTGCATCAACTACCAATCCACAACTCATAGCACAACTCTCATAACCAACTCAATAATAATCATCATAATAATAATCAACTCATCATAATAATAATCAACTCATCATAAAAATCATTACACAAACTACACCACTATTTATATAGTTGGTTGTTCAGTCCAGTAACTTCGAGAAGGTGACGTAGTATTGCATCACACGAACTCATCGTCGGTCACGTAGCATTGAGATGTAAACAACAGAAGTCTCTAGAAAGTCACGTAGGGCCGAAGGTTGTAGAAAACACGTTACATAATACAGATTTCGTCATCAGAGGTTACTTTAGGTCAATACCCGATAATAACACATCGCTCAAAATTCCATAATGAAAACAACACGCTCGTTGAAGATACAAAGCAAGCCATCGCGAGGCATTGCACCTTGATTGTGACATTGATCTTGCCTTCTTTGTCAGGGCAATTATCCACCCAGGCTATCGGTGCGTTAGTTCATACATTATGATTAAGCACGTACAACTTTCAGTTCAACAAATCTTGATCTACCTGTAAAAACGTTACTTCTACACTATCAGTCGTCCACCACTTATCTGTCCAACCAAAAGTACTTTAAATTTGAAATTAAGGGATTGAAGCTGGTACACCAAGTTCGACCCTTTTCTCTAAAACCGAAGGTGTACCTGATCTGTATTCAAAATCTCAGTTTTACTCGTGCTATTTTTGCTGATCCCATATTTTTTTCGAACATAGTGATTATCACATGTCTTGTATGGGTGCTACCAGCAATTTGCATTCTATGTACTGCGTCCTGGTAAGTGATCCGTGGTCATAAAGCATTCACAATGAAGCCGGAACAATGTTTAAAAATTTACACCTAACAAGCTGAAGTGAATACATTTATACGTGATAGCTTCAGCGTAAAGTCTGGTTGGTAAATGGCGGGTAGGTCTCGAAAGAAGTTTTTGATTACTATAATTTCTTTGCAGCGATTTGAAAAGCACTGCAACCTTTAAGGTGGTTTACATGTCAACTAGCTACCTTTACAAAACAATCAAATGATCGGAAATGACCTGTCATCAGACCCGCTGCATAGGACCTCTCGAAGAAGAGGGTGCCACTTAACGTGAAATATTTTGTTTGTGTGGCCGGTCAAAGTTCTATACGTCTTGTTGTCATTTTCCGATACCACAGTCCACACCCTCACCACTCCGTCATTGCAGCCGGTAGCAAGTAAGTCTCTGCAACAAAACGTAAAAGATTAGAACAAAGACTGTATGATTAACATTGGAAAGGTGGCGATTTTCACATACCTAAAAGAGTGGATGCATCAATTGACGCATATTTTTAAGCAAATCGTCCACACATTGGTTTTATACAAGCTTGGCAACGGCCAATTGTGTGATTTCTGCACCTCACGGTTGCCCAGTTGAGAATTTGTTTTGCAGCTGATGTGGCATTCGTGCTGATGGAGCTAAAAGCTTTCTCAGCTGAATGTCTGCGAGATATCGTTGCTAAACTCCTAGACAGCTCTTCTGCTATAATCTGTGTGCATTTTTGCGTTTGATATTGCTTTGGCGTAGGTGTTCACAAAGGATCCAATTGTGAGTGCCATATGAATCACGTTATAAAATACAAGCACAAGCCACCACTGATTTTATGGAGCAAGCCTTTACCTTATGGTCGTAGGCATCCACTCACGGTTTTGTTCTATTGTAATATCTCATTGAGAATTCTTCCTTTTGGGGATTTTGTTGGTAATTACTTGAACATCTGCGCGTAGACTGAGACTGCGCAAACCTACCACAATTTGGTCTGTGCTGCGCTGATAAGGAACAGTGTTATTTTCGTTAGGCCATCATGCCTAACGACTTCTGTTTTGTGAAAATCTTTCTTTTTCTTGCACTCTTTGAGATTTTTTTCTTCTTACTGCGTAATGTCCCAACAAGTCTACACTTCTTCCTTGCAAGTCGCAATGCCAGATAATGGGAGGTAAAATAATTATCGTATGTAACATTGTCACCTGCCTGGAAAACCGTAGCCAGCGTTATTGTTAAGTGAAGAGTTGATTGATGGCACAAAACTTGAAAATTGCGAGTAGATAGTTGCACATAGCTCGAAGCTGCAGGTTTTCGTCTAACTGTCTTCAGGAGCTAACGTATAAAATAAACCTAAATGTGGTGAAACATTTATAGTGGAAGAAAAACAAAATGTAGCCTAAATTTAGTTAATCCGAAGAATTCAAATTAACGAAGGAGCTTTAAGGCATAAAGAGTTCCTGAGCAGTAAGTCGTGGCCGTTCTAATTTTCTGTACAATTAAAATAAAAACTTAAAATTTATAGATTAGTTGCATAACGCTAAAATAGAAAGAGACACAAAATATCGCCGCTATACGGTGCAACGCTTAAATGTTACAGAAGCGCAAATGTTGGAAATGCGTCAATTGACGTGTCCCGTCCTTCTAGTGAAAAATCTACAAAAAAGACAGTTTGGCATATTGGACTTTTATATCAACAAACAATGTACAGCCACAATCCCATGAATCTAAGCATAACAATGTATTCCTCTCTCCAACTGTTGCTCTTGTTCGCTATCCAATTTCACGACGACTACACCCTCGTGTGAAATCAGTGTTTATCTATTTTAAATTAGATACATTTAAATGCAGAATAAAAAGCTCAATATAATCTGAGTAGAGACTAGAGAGGTTATTTTGTTTAACCATTGTTGCTCAGATATGTCTGATCACAAATATAAACTTCTGGTGTAAAGAGCAAAATAGTTTTTCTGAAACTACTATAACATATTTCAATAACTTTGCAGTAACCAACAAATTGTGAGACTAAAACTTCAAAAGTGCTGCCACATGTCAATAAAATCTGCCAAAGACCAAAGCAAATCTGAAAAATTAGCGATAAAATTCAAAATTATGTATCAATATTTTTACTAACTTCTGTAGCAGATGAACAATTTATAAGTAGCGTTTTGATACACTGACAGATACTGACTTATCGATGGGGTTCCAGTCGCAACCAAAGGCAGAATCAGGGTGGAGCAACTTTGCAATCTCCTGCCCATCCAAACTTCGAATAACGCTGCAAATACATCACGATCACATATTCAAAATGTTCCATGACTGTAACGCAGTACTAACCGTTAAGCTATTCTTTCATTGAGCAATTGAGCATGGCATATAATTAAAATACAAGTATATGATAAATGGTATTAATACCACAAAAGAGTGTAAATAATAATAAAATATACATTCTCAGCACATCTTTTCAGTGCAACCAAGTACATTATTCTTCAACTCCATTCTCTCACTGCTGTGTTAAACAGGATCGAGTATTTTACAAAAAAGATTAGTATAACTGACGGATGATTTTGACAAACCTGGTGCATTGTATATAATGACGGTTGTCTAAGCGTTTTTATTGGGTAAATTAGGTGTATACTGTATTACTGGCTATGTACGCTCTGGGAAAGACGGCAAGATCTTTCCGTTGATGGTCATTGTAATATCACGTTTTGCCTCCTTGTTATTGAAGTGGAAGACTGCCATCACCATTTTACTTTCGCTGAGCTTCAATTTCTATTGATAGAGCTATCCTGATATAGTCGTCATGACTTGGCTCAACGTTATTTCCAATAATTCCCAATCTTTAGTGGAGTGCAAAATGACCAGGTCATAATCATACTTGTCAGATGTTGTAGAATGTAGATGGTAAGTCAGGCATATAAATGTTGAAAAGGAGGGGGGACAAGACTGAACCCTGTGGGGCACCTTTGTTGAGGGGCCGTAGTTTACTAAGTTTTCCGGTGGTAAGAGCAAAGCTCATGTTGTGGATGACTTCCACGATCATTTTAACCATGTGTCTGGCAGGAAGTAGGTGGAGTAGTTTGCTTTTTTTGCTGAACTACTTTCCTCAATGTACTGAGTTAGTAGTGTGATTTAATCTAAGGTTGACTTCCCGTGTCGGAATCTAGCTTGTTCTTTGGGAAGCAATGAGTTAATTACTGGTTCGACACGAGCGTAGGTCAGCCTCTCAAGGACCTTAAAATGGATGCAGATCAAAGAGATGAGGCGATAGCTCTTTAAACCGTCTAGGGATCGCGACAACCAGGGATATTCTCAATGCTTTCGGACTCTTAAGACGGCGCAAACAAGACGTCAGGAAATCGCATAACTAAGACTTCAAAGCATAACCGCGTGCGTGATGACCTCTGGACATACCCAATCTGAACCAGGAGCCTTCTCAGGTTTTAGGTGCACGAGGGCAGCATTGAATTCGCTCCGTGAGGGGCAGCATTGAATTCGCTTCATGAGAAGGAGTTAGAAATACTCTCCTGGTCGGGGTGTGTTGATCTTCCAGAGCTTTGTCACTTCTTTGGTCACAAAACGAACAGAGGTACGATCACACGGCTAATATGTCCCGTTTTTTTAATATGCGATGTGATCGTGTTAGCAGGAATGGGTCATTTTCGGGGTGATTGCCTAGAAACTAGATTGTCCCGTGAGGTTATAGAATATAGAGCGTGTTCCACACTGGACCGCTTAAATACGAGAGATTGATAGATTGGATGGTCTCTGTCCAGCGTTCTTTTCTTTTGTATCGAACCTTTCAAGAAAAGCCTTGGCTGTTGAGAATGTTGTTTGACCATTTGAAATGTTAAGAAACGATTGGCAGAGGCGCTCGCACTCTGCATCGAATTTTCTGTGACCGCGAGGGATGGCTTGTTTGGCCATGCTAAGATGGTAATGCGGAGGTCCTGGCAAGCCTCGTCCACATTATGAGAGTTAAGTAAAGGAACCGCGTTTGTGAACATGTTGATATGGAAGCTACAACCATTCCAGTCGGCTTTATAAAAGTGTTACTGCTCGACACTGGTTCACTTGGAATTGGTGTTTTGAGTGGTATCGCGGTAATGTGGGAAGGTCGGTGTTGGGACCGAGGGAACATTTGTAGCACACGTCTGTCCGTAAGCTGATTGTTGTGGCCAGTGCTTACAAAGAGTTTGTTCCAGTGCCTATCTTCCAGTTGTAAACCTGGCTACCTTTTAGCAGGGCTGGTGTACGGTAGCCCGAGTCGATGCGCTGATAATTAAAATCACCAGCACAAAGTGGGAGGTA
This sequence comes from Aplidium turbinatum, assembly GCF_918807975.1. Lineage (NCBI taxonomy): Eukaryota > Metazoa > Chordata > Ascidiacea > Aplousobranchia > Polyclinidae > Aplidium > Aplidium turbinatum. Next base: position 21,974,500 of record NC_137485.1, read on the forward strand.
GGAGTACACTGGGATGGTCATTGCAGTGAATGGCGCGGAGGTGACTTATAGATGTTGACGATTTTGTACCCGTTGACGTCCACGCTTAGCCATTTAATCTTTACGTCTGAAAGGAGATGGTTCCAAATGACCTCCAGTTTAGCTTCTCATGGACAATTATAGCTAGTCCATGTGTCCTGCTTAGGATTGATCCAGCTTGTGAGGAATTTGGTATCACTAGCGTGACTGCGCTGTAGCAGTGTGTCTCCTGGAGGACAATGATAAGGGCAGCGTGGGAACTGAATTTCACTGAGTTCGAAATAGCTACAATAAAAAAGCTCAAGTAAAACAAAGAATTGTCTCAACAAAAGATTTCGTGATGCCCCCAGCAAAACATCGAGTCGATGTTACTCAAATCGGATGCAAACTGCGCGACAAATCAATTCAAAAGAACTGATCGGTCATACTTGAAAATACACAGAAATTAGAGTTTTAAAAACTGAAAAAATCAAGGAAAGTATGAATAAAATCAGCAAAAAGTACCGAATGAAATTAAATGTGAAGAAAACTAAGACAATGTTAATAGAAAAAAGCAGTGAAAAAAAATTAAGCTGGAAGGAGAATAATGGGAACAAGTCACTACCTATAGCCTACATACCAAGGGGTTAGGTGTTGAACAAGCCTCGACATTCTCAAATATGGCTTGGCTTGTTTGGTTCTGTGTGAATGATTGTTGATCGGGTTTGAAAAACTTCATCAACATTTACCTCTCCCACGTGGGCAGTTAAGTTACCCACTTTGCAAAAAACATCAACTTTTTTTGTCAGTAGATGATGCTGTTTTATAGTGACATCATTATTGTCAGCCAAGTGTTTACCAATTTTAGAAAAGTAGTTATTAAAGTTATCGGCTATAATCTTTAGCTAGGAGATTTGTGTTCCAACAACGTTAATAGTACTAACAGTAGGTTAAGTTGATTTTTATTTGATAACAGCGAGTTGACAGTTTGCCATGCTTTTCTTGCTTCATTTCGATTTGCAGATAGTTTTTGTTCAAAGTATTTTTATTTGCTAAAAATTTTACTTTTGTTAGTTTGTTGGAATACTTTCTGTAGAAGAATCTACTTAAGTCACCAGATTTCATAGTCGGAAGTCGTCTACTTATGCTGGGCTTGAAGCGACAAACGTCAAACTGGCGAGGGTGGATAAGAGGAAAAGAAGGTTTTAGTTTTAGACGTTGACCATAAACGTGGCGTCAAGATATTTGAGCTGCGTTTACTACGTAATGGAATTGTATAGCAGACATAAACTGCTTTTAAAAAAGATTTTCCCGAGGCTATGGTGGCTTGCGATTCATTAAATTCGTCACTCATTACCACAGAGCAGTATTAAACGTGTGATATGTAAGCCCATTTCAATCAACGTCTAGAATCTAAATTATCAAATAAAAATCTTACAAATTATCCATTCCGGTAATATTTGTTAAAATGAATTAAAAATTCTTCACAAAAGTATGCACCGCTGTCAATGCAAACTACAACCTAGTGATGAGTGTAAAAGTTTGCCTGTTCAAATTAGTATTAGATTATTCAAATTAGTATTGTTCAACAACAATATTAATTTGAACAATCTATGTCGCAAACAGTTTTATACATTCTGCATCTAAAACCGAGCTTTTGCATATCGAAGAGCTGCAGCGAAATTTTAACTGAAAATGTAAATCGCTAAAACAATTCATAAATCTTATGCCAACTTTTCAGCGCATACTACTTTAAAGATTAGTCCGTTTAACTTAAATATGCTAAAACCTTCATACAATTAATCAAAGCAACAGACATATGGACATCAATCTGCATTGCTTACGCAACAATGGACATCAATCTGCAATGCATTGCTTACGCAACAATGGACATCAATCTGCATTGCTTACGCAACAATGGACATCAATCTGCATTGCTTACGCAACAATGGACATCAATCTGCATTGCTTACGCAACAATGGACATCAACCTGCATTGCTTACGCAACAAACAATAAAATAAAAGCAGGAAAGCAATAAGACGACCACTTATCATGAACAGTAGACAGGATTATTCCCAGAACAACAAAAACCCATAAAACTTCGGTAGGTATCGAGAATCGAATCAAGGCAAGTCGTTTACTTGGAATAATCAATTCTAAGACCCAATGCTCGCAATAAAACATTTCTCAGATTTTATCAAATTATTGCTAATTACATTTGAAGAAGTACCAAAAATGTACTCGACAAGCAAAACTATTTTTAATTGATGTTGCACGCTAAAGGTGATCTGACTACCTAAATTACCGATTGAAAATGTAATAAGAATCCTGGTCATGCGATGCCATATAATAATCACCTTCTCACAGTAAGCAAGACAAACATGGAAATCGTTTATAATATGAAGTGGTCGCGATGAGCAAATTATAATTTAGAAGTTTGAGAACAGAACCATCTAATTACAGCCGCAAATAATTGAACAATGTTAGAAACGTACAGCCTACAATTATACGAGCTGTCACGAACCACTTCATGCAATGTATGGCTATTGTACATGACTCAATATAACGCTTTACTAACTCACTTTACAGATTCACTTAAGCTATTAGTTTTTAATGTTTAGCATTAGCTTTGTTGCAGAAAAGGTGAACACATAACCTCGTATATAAACAATACAGAAATAATTTATATTTGAATAATAAAATAATAAATAAAACCTTCTGATGATCCTCCTTTAGGTGGAACAGGCTGTCAAGATAGTAATAACTATATTTGATTTAAACAATACAGAAATATTATTCTCCAGCAACTAAGTGCATCTCCTGTTGTTAACTGATGTCCAAAACAGTATTGTCAATTTGTTTTATTGCAACTCAAGAGCCTGGGGAGGATCCCAAATTTCTCAGCAAATAAATAAACAGCATTGTCATCTTACCAGGACAATTTTCTCATCTAGGTGCAGCGCAACATTTCCAGAATTTATTTAATCATTCTATTTAATTGTATGTACCGTAAAAGTAACGCATTGCAATGATGGAAAATGACTCTAACAAATTTATTTTCAATAGCCAAGTTTTCAAAGCTGTTTCACGATTTGTTGAGATACTGTATAATGAAGAAGAAAGCTTGTACAGATTCATCCGCGAATAGTGGATTATTGTAACCAAGCGCGACACAACAGAGAAATCAGAGCGCAGTTTGAGAGTGTAAAAAGTAGACGTCAACGATCTCTAAGATTCAAGCGCAAGTCGACGAGGACTGATTGTTTTAGTGCGTGTCTCAGACAGTCAAATCTCGAGTAAGTTCAGCAAAACTCGAAACTTAGGGATGACTTCCAATAATTATATATAAGTTACGTTCACAAAAAGTAGTGAAGTATGAATAAAAATAAAAGCCTTTTATTTTCAAGAAAGCTGATGAATAAACAAAAAATAATTATTATGCAATAGACATATGTAGTTTAGTGGCATGGAGGGTGTTACTAACTGAAAAAGCAAGTTGAACATTTTCGGCCATGAAATCAGACATTTCGGTATCCGAAAAACTAACAGTTGGTGTTGACGAAGGTTAACGAGTAGGCACTGAACAGCCACATATCAACTAACATTAGTTCGTTACAATTATTTTCACTAAGTGCTTATGAAACAATTATTGTTTCAACGTTTCAACTCATTCTTAGACTATTGTCGTAGATTTTTTACTGCTTGCTAATACTCTTACAAGTAAGTGATACAGTTTAAAAGTGTGAGTTTTGATGTACCAACGGTTTTTGATATTGGGTGTTTCAAACAAGATATAATGAATGTGAAACTTTATGTTCCGTAGTGATACTAAATTCCTTTATCTTGGTTTCCCTTCACATTAAGTTATTTAAAACAAAAATTTTTGTGGTCAATTTGTTTCTAACACTTCTAGTTTATATCGATCCCGTCAAGTTTCAGTAAAAACAAACTAATTTTTTTAAATATTGCAATACTGTAGATCAGTGCGTCTGAGATATTTTCCCCAGTTACTTGAAGACATAGTTGCGCTTGTTAGACATTGACGATGTCGGCTCAAAGCAGTGGCCGAGTAGTTAGCGCGTTGGGCTCGCAGTCGAGAGCCTGCATGTTCGACTCCAGCCACCCGCACTTGCTGTTGTTTCTCTGGGCAAGAAACTTTACGATAATTGCCTCTACCCAGTGATCGATTTCGAGTAATGGGTAGTACCAAATTTAAGTCATAAGTAGAGTAGACAACCGGAAACAGACATTGCCGTCGGCTGCAGCGTGGGTCAGGTGTATGTCGGAAAGCGTACACCGATGCATAGCGCTCAAGTCCGCTTTCCCGCAATGCAGGATAAAGATAATAAAACAAAACAAAAACCAACGTTACTGAATTTATAATCATATAAAAGTTTTTATAATGCTAGTTAGTGTAACATCTATTCTATGGTCGAGGCGTTGCAACAAAGGTTAAATTTTTACAGGACAGCAGCATTCATCGTGCATTCTTCCATGGAGTGAAACTTTCGAACTAAAATTGGTATTGGAAAACAAATCCCCGTAAAGTACACTAAAGCTACAAATAACATACCGTACCAAACTAAACCCACTACAATTTTTTGCGCACTCTACAAGCATAAAGTGACGTATTGTGTGTAACTGCGCATTGTAATCATAAAGTACATTGCAATGCGCACAAAATGGTATTTTTCAACTACAAAAATTAGTTTCAAATAGTGAAAACAAAAAGATTCTATTTGAATAAGGACCTTCTGATGATCCCCCTTTTAGATTGAAACAGACTGTAGAGGTTTTAAAAAGTAATAACTATATTTGATGTCATTCGTTCCATATAGTATTTTGTTTGAATTTTTTTTTCTATTTCGGAACGCAGAAAATGGCACTATTAACTTGACTCTTAAACAAAATAGTTAGCTAGTGAAAGTCTTGTGTATTGCTACGAAGCTGGAATAATGAAACAATTGAGACAATATGATTAAATTTAAGACCTATTATGCAAACGACATTGATGTTAATGAGCTTGATAGAAATTGCATAGGTTCATCCTACCTGCACAGTGGCTCACAAGCTGGAGTCCACGGACAATCAGGGGACCCAGATAAATTTTAAGGGAGATAGTGATTCCATTTATTCCAACAAAAAGTACTAACATTTTAACAATGGATTTACTTCAAGAGTAATATTTCAACAATTTTAACCATAGTCACTCTAGAAAGTGTGTGGTCCACAAGCTTGATAATCCTTTAAAAGAGGTTTAAAAAACTACTTTTCAAGGTGTGGTGGTTTAAAAGGGGCGACATTTAGGGCAGAATTTCCAGGTCGACAGATGGTGTGGCTACGCCACTGGTTGTAAGACAGAAAATACATCATTACTGTTATTATATAAAAAAATGCAGCAATGCAGTCATCACACAGTAAAATACAAGTGGAAACTCATCTGCTGTTATCAGTTGTGACGCACATCTGTGCGCTGGGAACACAACTATAACAAGATCTGAGATGAAAATACACCAAAACACTTTCAAGAACATTCACATGTCAGAGAGAAAGTGACTGTATAATGATGGAATTCACCAACCACAAGCCACCTTGATGATAGTGGAGAAACTGTAGCTTGTAATTATTGCAGCATAGTTACATCATAATCGAGGATGCTAACCGTGCAATTACAAAGAGCCACCGCCAAATTAAACCATAGACTTTATAATAATATCGACTGCGAATTTCCCACATCTTAGGCCTTTAAGTGGCAAATAAACAATATACATCGACAGATTAAAGTTTAAATATCGTTGAAAGGAAGAGGGACAAAGCAGTCAAGAACACTCAATCAAGAAACTAATCAAAATCAGAATGACTTTTTATAAAACTAGGGGTACACGCTGGATAACACATTTTACTAGTAGTAGTAGTCCAGTTTTAATCCGGTGATGTCCCCGTTACCGAGGGTAGTCGGATTCACCTCCAAGTGCCGCAATCGCCTTCACACCTTGCCTCCACATCGATCTGTCTAACGCGTCTTCTCTTGTTACGCCCACCTTGCTGCTTTCCTCCTCAACTTTCCTTTTTCACGTTTTCTTGGGTCTTCCCTGTTTTCTACGACCCTCCACTCGCAACTCCAGTGCTCTTCTCAAAACATTATCTTCATCCCTCCTCAAAACATGCCCATTCCACCTCACTCCATTCGCCAACTTATCAACATTCAACCCAAGCAAGTTCACAAGTTTTTTGGGATTCCTTTTGTCCATCAGCTTCACACCACATATTGCCCTCACCATCGCTCTCTCAGTTCTTAAAATCGCCAATTCGTTTTCCCGTAAGCACCATGTCTCACGTACGTACAACATCGCAGATCTTACGCAACTAGTATAAATTCTTCCTCTCATTTTCAATGGAAATCTTCTACCACATAACAACTCTCGACACTCTCTGAATTTCACCCAACCAAACGTTACTCTTGCAGTCACCGCCGCTTCACAACCACCGCTGGCATTCAATCTATCTCCTAGCTAGATAGCAAAAGGCAACCATTGATTCAATTTCTTCATTCAGCTTTTCAACAGGACCAACCATTCCTTCTTCAATCTTCTTGCATCTTTCACATTCAAAACCATCTCCGGATCTGCATGTCACTCTCTTCATCTTTGCACATCTTTCATGCGCCCACTTCCTGCATTTCATACACATAACAGAATATTCCCTTATTCGTTTTCCACATACGCCACGTCGCCACAAGGGTCGATTTTACTCATTGCGGTTTTCCATTCCCTTTACATTGAAGCGACTCCTTCCACTTCTCAATTTTTTCTTTCAGATCTTCGATTGTGCCACTCAACAAAACCAAATCATCGGCGTACAGTATCTCCATCAATGAATATTCTCTTACATATCCGGTAATCACATCAATCACAATGGCAAAGATTAGAAGAGAGAGGGCAGAACCCTGGTGTACACCAACCTTCGCCGACAACTCGTCTGAGGAGACAAATCCAACTCAAACTCTCGTCCTTGCACCGTCATAAAGACTCATTACTGCTTGCACGAGTGCCTCTGGTAGTTCTTTGTTTCTCATTGCCCATTCCATCACTCTTCTTGGAACTCTATCAAACGCCTTTTCCGTGTCCACGAAACACATGTACAAGTTCTTTCCCTTGTCCCGATATTCTTCTTGCAACCACCTCAAAATAAAAATAGCATCTGTCGTTTCCTTCCCAGGCATAAATCCACACTGCACCTCGTCCAGCTTCACTACAGATCTTATTCTATTCTCCAACACCCTTTCCACTACCTTCATTGCATGCTCAAACAGTTTTACTTCCCTACATGACCCACAATCCATTACGTCACCCTTTCCCTTAAAGATGGATATCACCACGCTCGTCTTCCATTCATTTGGCATTCCTTTTCCATCTAATAGACGTTGGCTGATTTCCTGCATTGCTTTCAGTCCTGTCTCTCCACTTGCGCGTATCATTTCCACAGTGACTTCAGATTGTCCAGGAGCCTTCCCGATTTCATTTTCTTCATTGCTTGCGTCCCCTCCACTTGAGTTACTCTCTTTAATGGACCTGATACCACGCCGGCTTCCACATTTTGATCCCAATCGTTTCCCTCGTTCATTATCACTACAATTAAATATTTGAATACAAAATCACTTGAAATAATTTGTTTGTGGCTGTACTTATTATCGCGTGAATAATAGCGTAACTTAGCAACAGAAACGACAGCGAGTCAACATGTACTAATTAGTGTAATGCATGCGTGATTCCCACAGCGGCCTTCGAATGCTGTGCGAAAGAATAAACTGCTGACCATATCATCCTTGAATGCCCGTCAATATAGCACCAAATAGGTTGCAAGGTATAGCAGTAATGGACAAAGTCACTTTCACCTGACTTATCAACTCATTAGAAAGAAGTGGATGTACTGTTTCTTACCGTTTTAAAAGATACGGAGGAATAAAAAGTAGAACGTGGTGCAAGAGGTAGCCAATATTTAACTGAGAGGGATAAAAACAATTTGTCATCACAATACCATAAGAGTAAATGGCTAAGTTGTCAGATTAAAGTGTACTGTTGATCGGTATCTATTTTAGTGGTAACATGAGCAGAACAAAGATAAATCGGATTGATTCACAATCAGCATTATTCCCTTGAATGGGAAAAGTTTCCTCTGTCTGAATAAATGTTGTAGCTGAGTATTAAACTCCTTAAACATCAGCCGTATTTAGATTTAAAATTTGACAGTAACACAGCAGATAATTCCATCATTCATTTTAGTTTACCTAGTATGGCGACAGTTTGGTTTTAGAAATGAACATTTATAAAAATAATTAGTTCTCTCGTTTCTACATCTTAGGCTGCTGCGATTAGTCAGATTTATTTAGTGTTTTTTATTATTATTTTGTTTTGCAGAAAATATGTGTATTGTTATCACAGCATTTAACGAGGCCTCTATTCCAAGCAGTTCTATGATATCTTTCGCAGTGAATGTTACATAACTTTACAATTGTTAATAAGCTGTTGTTTTAAATGGTTTTCAAAGCAGATTTTATTGGTTAACTAATTTTTGTGTTTTGACTTTCCAAACCTGACTGATTTTGTTTACTTATCATGCTTAATTGTTCGATTGCATCCTACATGAAGGATTCTGGTATAACTTTTCATCTTCAATAACACTGAGGAACCAGAACAGAGGTTGAGAGACATCAGCTTCGACTTCATTACATTTAGAATCATGTCAGTTTTTGTAATTATAATAGCAGTATCATTTGATTTTTAAACCATATCAAACTAAATCCTATAAAAAAAATCTTAAAAGGGTTGTCGCCGCAGTATCAACAACTGTAACAACTTTCATAGCTACGGAACAAGTCCAAAAAAAGCACTGAATTCATAATGAAGAAACTGCCTAAAACAAGGGTTCTCTACTGGGTCTATGGATCCTAAGGGTCCACTGGGACCTGTCAAAGGCTTCACAAAAACTTTGCTATAAAGTAATGCTTTCGCTGCCGATGAGTGAATGATCAATCAGCTTCACTTGTTTAAAGCATCAATATTACCGTGATAGTCAGTCATTTGTTTCGGATGAAAAACAAAACGTACATTAAAATGGAAACGAAAACATACAGTGTGCATCCAACGAGAGAGTGCGTGTGCATCCAACGAGAGAGCGCGTGTGCATCCAACGAGAGAGCGCGTGTGCATCCAACGAGAGAGTGCGTGTGCATCCAACGAGAGAGTGCGTGTGCATCCAACGAGAGAGCGCGTGTGCATCCAACGAGAGAGTGCGTGTGCATCCAACGAGAGAGCGCGTGTGCATCCAACGAGAGAGTGCGTGTGCATCCAACGAGAGAGTGCGAAAGACGTGAGAGGTCGTCGAGTCTGCACTCTTTGAGTAATTTAACAAAATTTAAATAAATTGCTAGAATTCTGTTGACACTATGTTGCATGTAGAGTGTTATTTACAGGTTAACTGGAAATGCACCTAACAGAATTTATCAATTGGTTGAAAAACTTCTCCAGTCTAACGAAACAAAATTTGTAAAATATATTTGTAGAATAAGAATTGGAACTTGCATGCATTAGCGGGGATTTTATCTTCCACATTTCTAGTGGAATTTTTTAGTTTTGCTTCACTTTCCTTAACTAAACGTAACTTTTATATCTGCCTCGTCTGGTAGAGCTGTGTATTCAACGTTTGAGTGAGTTGTTTTTTTTAATTGATTTTGAAAGCTGGGGAGGTCCACACAATTCAATGAACTGGCCTGGTCATCAACTGAGGCAAAAGATCTGAGAAACCCTGACCTGAAGAAATGAGTCTGCTGTAGTTACGCAAGCCTTCTGAAAATCAATTTTTGCCTCGTTGAATAAGTGTATACTTATGATCTATAGTCGAAGAAAAAAAATGATGAAAACAATTAAAAAACACCTTAAACATTATTCTGGGATTACAGCACTTGCTATTGAACAGATACAAGTACATAAAAGGTACAAGATAAATTATTAGAGCAGGTAATTGTTTGTATTAGATATGACGATGTCTTGTGGATTTATTTTTCTGATCGGAGTAGTTACGGCGGCAACCGGACAGCAGACCGTTGCTCAGCAAGGTGAGTAAAAAGTAAAAACAACACCCATGGTTTCACATACCAGTAGGCTACAACTGTGTCGACTAATCATTTCGCCATTCACTATTAAATAATAATGCCTGGCGGCCAATTGGACTAAAATATTTGGCGAACTTAGTTTAGAGTCACAATCTGTGATCGTAAAAATATATTTAGAACGTCTATTGGCCTGTTTCCAGCACCTGCTCTTTTAAAAGTACAAATAACTTCTTTTTTATGGCATTCACATTGTTTTAATGTTACTGTTAGCCGATGGTTAGGTAACAATGGAGAACTTATATAAGGTCTTCTTTTACAAACTTGTAAAATGTTTTCACTCTCTGTGTAAGACACAGACTACAATTATAAAACAATGTTATGCATAAGCCAATGAGTGGCTGGTTTAGGGATTGAAAAACTAAGTAGATTCCAATAGAAATATAACAACAGGCAAAAAGAGATGCATGTGCCTATCGACTAAGTCTTTCCTAAGCAATTACCAATAAGAATGATGCTAACAAAAATTATTTTTTCAAACACACGAAAAAATCGTGGGTTGAGCAGGATGTGGCGGCAACTATGAAGGAACAAAAGGAAGCATCACCAGCCCCAATTGGGGGAACGGAAATTATCCAAGTCACTCTAACTGCACGTGGACAATCAATGTACCGGAGGGAAACATTGTCAAAGTAAGCATCAACAGAGAAATAAAACAAAGTAACTTCAGCGGGTTTAACATGATGCATTACATACACAAATATAACATAATTACAGTAAAAATAAACTCTAACGTTTTCGACACGTACGTGTGCCCTCATCAGAAATTACATATCTGCAATATACATAAAATTTTATGTTTGAATTTCATTTTATGTATATTGCAGATATGTAATTCCTGATGAGGGCACACGTACGTGTCGAAAACGTTAGAGTTTATTTTTAAATATGTTATATTTGTGTATGTAATACATCATGTTAAACCCGCTGAAGTTACTTTGTTTTATTTCTCTATGGTTCAACAAAGCAAACTCTCTACCAAAGTTTTAAGCATCAACACATTAACAGATTGTGGACTCTTTTTTTGATGCAGTACACTTCGCGAAAGGCTAGCTAGAGGATAATATTCCATCTGGAAGCTAGTATTCTGTCTGGCCACAGCAAGCGCGTTATATCGAGAGAAACACATATTCAAGGTGTTTCTGTCGACATAAAAGTATAACACAAGTCTTTTTATATACAGTATATAGACGTGTTATAACGGATTTTTAAATTTTAGATGACATTTGAGTTTATCGACGTAGAAGGGCAAGCAACCTGCTTTTTCGACGGTGTGTTGCTTTATGACACAACAAAAAGAGGAAGTCCTCCAGGTTTTACTCAATATGATCTCCTATTGGGGAAAACGAGTTATTGCGGAGACCAGAAGTATGCCCCAATACTCAGCAACACAAACCTGGTGGGGGTGCACTTCTACTCTGACGAGGAAAGCGAAAAACTCGGCTTCAGGCTTAACTGGAAAGCGGAAGTCCCAGTACCTGGTGGTAAGTGGTGGTCAAATAATCAAACTGGTTTCATTAAAAAAGGTACATTTTATAGACATTTGGATCAACCAAAGGTAAAATTGTGATGATAGCATAATGTTTTATTATGTGACAACTATTGTCGGGGAATGTTTGCAACACACTGACCGTTTGCTTGCTTTATCATTTGATATTGCAATAGCAGCAAATACATATCAACAGTAGCGTGGAAAATAGGGCTTAATTGTTAACAAAAAATGGTTTTGTTGGCTCTTTCTTTCCACAAAGATAAGAGTTAAACTGACTGGTAAAGCGGCGGTCGATTACTCAAGTGGCAAGAATACGGTGCGATACTGATGAGCCCAGCCTCATGGGCGAAACACGTGTCTATCGCTGTCTATTCGATGCTACAATCGGCTGCCAAAATAACTTAAACGTTTAATTGGAGGTCTTTATGGCTAGCGTGGAAGCTACACCGTTCTGGTTAGCGAAGCGTTACTGCTGCTCGCTGTGCTAGTGAGTAATCAGCCTTGTGCTGATAGCCGGGAAGAACGCCTTTCTTCACATTGACCCACCCCAGGCACATGCTGGTTTTGTTGGCTCTTTCTTTCCACAAAGATAAGAGTTAAACTGACTGGTAAAGCGGCGGTCGATTACTCAAGTGGCAAGAATACGGTGCGATACTGATGAGCCCAGCCTCATGGGCGAAACACGTGTCTATCGCTGTCTATTCGATGCTACAATCGGCTGCCAAAATAACTTAAAAAATGGTTTATTCGTTGCGTGTCATTTCTTAACTTTGAAACATGCATGGCATCATCAAGCTAATTGTTTCAGTCTGTTTCGTGGCCTAAGAAATTGGATGGCCTAGACACCGTGCACAAGATTTCAAATCTGAAAGCAAAGTCAATTGCAGATAACAGTATACGTGGCTTCTATATTTGTCTAAAATGGTTCTTCAAATGTTTTCACTGTTTGTTTCAGTGTTCAGTGTTTTTTTCATTTTACACTATAAACTTGAGCAAATTGATAGTTAATACAGTAATACCCCGCCAATAAACACTATTGGATCTACACACAAAGAATTGCATCAAATTCAGTTACTAATTTCTGAAACTTCCACTGCCTGTTTCACCCTTACTGAGGATAATCAAAAGGTCATAAAAATATGCAAAAATAATAATAAATCAGTAATACTTGAAAAGATCAAATGCTTAATCTAGTGTGCGAAAAAAACCTCACAATGTCAAAGGGCTACCACCATCGGATGCCACAAAAGCCTCAACCAAGACATCTAATAAAAAACTAATCTGATTTAAATAACAAGATGTATGACGTCATAGAAAAACAAAATGCAATAAACCGCTAACGTGACCTGTTGAAAGCAAATTAAATTTATGTTATTCCAAAGTATTTGAATATAAACTTGTTGCAATGACGACATTTACCCAACAGGTCAGAACGCTTGTGCAGAAAGTGGCTATAATCGGCCTTTGAAACGGCCAGCTTTTTCAGCAAGGCAAAGGCCACAATTATAGCGGCCACCTCCCTGTAAGGCCGAGCATATCTGTGGATGGACCATAATATTTTAGGATCAACGCCCTTGTCCTCAAGGTCCCAAACCGCCTGAGATAGTTCGGTGCTGTTTCGTTTAGACCTATCTATGAAGGTACATTTGTGGTTGGAGAAACGGGTTTTAAAAGTAGTTTCACAACAACCAATGTAATTTAGAACTTTTGGGCCGTTATCAATGGTGGTTTTACAAATAAGAGTCTTCTGCAAGCATTGCCCATTCAAAGGGCAATTGAATTTCTCTCCTACAATTGTAACCAGGCTGAGATGGTTCATTTGTAGCCTGCAATATAGATTTATTGTTGGTGGATATGATGCTTGCAACATTCGGAGTACAACTATAGCTTAGCTTAATACAATTAAGGTTGAATATTTTATGCAATCTATGATGGGGCGGAAAGTGGATGGAAATGAGTCTGAAAACTTCCTTACCTATATTACTATCAACCTGTAAGCTGAAAGGAGGATTAAAACATAAAATTTTCCGACTCCTTTTTCAAGATGGCCGCGAGATATTGTTTGAACCAAACAATTGTGTTTACACAATGCTTGATTAAACGCTCATTTTCTTGTCACATTAAAGCTTCTCATGGTAAAAAAAAAACACTTGAACACCAAAACAATTGAATAAAAAAAAAACAGTTAGGCATAGGCTATATAGGACCCAAGTAGCACGCTTATCTGCAACCGACTTTAGCCTTCAGTTTCGAAGGCTTCTGCACAGTGTCTAGGTCATCTATTTCTGTAGGCCACGGCTTGTTTTAACAACAAACTTCCACAGAATGGGTGGTTGCGCTAGCTGTTCCGGAGAGACCGAAATAAATGCCAGTCGAAAAATTCAGAAAGAAAATAGGCAAATTTGTTGGCAGTCGTTTTTAATCATCCAAGAACATTAGTGTTAAACTTGCAAAAGAGCATTCATGCTGTGCTTTTAAAACAATTTTTTTAAATCATCAGCCCTGTGCAAACAGAAACTTTGCAAAAACGCATATATGCCAAATGTTCTCTACTACAGCGCACGCCTGTCATATCACCAGGCTTGCAAAAAAAAATATGACGTTACAATTATTAGCCCTTGCCCCGATAAAATCCTGGATACTCTGTTGTGTATAAATATTTTGATTTTGCAGAAGCCACTTAGATACAACAGACGTTTTTATTTTGGTAAACACCTTGGTTTTGTTTTTAAGAAAATCAGTAATAACTTCGAAACATCTAAAATATATTATGCTTTGCTGGACAACATTTAGATCGATTCAACTGCACATTCGAACAAGGCCTATGTAAGGGATGGCATGATCTCTTGCAGCCGAACGACGACTTTGATTGGACGTTGCATAGCCACCGGACACCAACCACAGGGACAGGTCCAACGTTCGATCACACCCTACGCAATCCTAGTAAGTTGAAAAAGGGGAAAATTTAAGCTATTAAAGCAAAGCACAACAAATGAAAGTTCGAGTTTAAAATTTGAATTTATGAATTTTTGTATGAAATTCTTACTCGCTTATGATTCCTTTACAGATGGCCGGTACATTTACATCGAGACTTCCGCTCCTCGGTTGGAGAACGACACAGCCGTTTTGGTTTCACCACAAATGTCTTTTAGTGAAGGAGAACAAAAAATGTGTATCACGTTTTGGTAAGAGCAGTGAGCATGAAGGCAAAACGTTGCTATAATGTTTACCTACTACCTGTGTGTGTAGCGACTAGCACACCCTAATGATAGTGCAACCAGTTCTCTGATTGTTATATTTAGAGATGTGTTTGTTTTTTTATAAAAGCAATCGTTTTTTTTTTTGCTCTAACAATCTGTCTAAACTTGATATAATTTGGACTCGTCGCACATTTTTCTTGAATATAAAATTTAAATGTTGGAACAAAAATTTCGTACTTTTGCTTCCCTGAAATATTTCTGCTGAAATAATCAAGACATCGATCAGTTACCAAAATAAAACTTCGTCACTAAAATTTTCATTGAAATCTTCTTTTAACTTCACCAATTATCCAAAAAGATGAGTAGTGTGATAAAAAATAAAAATAAAACTAGATGCTACACTAAATTGGCAAATTCAAGTTCAATAAATGTAAATTGAAAGAACTTGAATTTTCCAATTTAGTGTCGTACTTTCTACTCCCTTTTTTGGCGATAAGTTAACTTGTATCAGTCGACTAGACTGCAAATTCACCAATTAGATGCAATAGATTGTGTTTCGCTTTTAGCAGCATGATCATTGTTTACTTCACAATGTGGATAATAACGATCTGTTTTAGCCTGATGCTGCGAGTTCGCTGCGGTAATAGCGAATTGCACTAGCTTTCGGAACACAGTGCCCTGGTCATGTGCTATGACGAGCTATTTCGTCATAGCTTCATTGTGAAGTTACCATTAAGACTTTAAACAACATAATAATAATCCATATAATAGGCCTCCTCGTTATAATAAGCTATAAGTAATGAAACAAATGACAGGAATGAAACAAACTGATAAAAACATTAAGACAAGTAACAAAGAGGGGGTTGACTGTTGACATGGGCACCGCTGGGACCGATCAGTCTTCATCCTCATTGGTAGTACTTGAAGTTTGGTGATTCACTGGTAGGCTACTACTTCCTGAGCATGCGGCCACACTTTTAACTTTCAGAACTTAGTCAAAACTACAGTAGGCCTAAACTGATTTATAATAGGTTATTCAGCAGCTGCAATTTAACACTTGTCTTGCAATTCTTTGTTATGAAACATGAAAACAGTTGTTAGTTGAAAAAATGTATGAAACGATTGGAAATAGTATAAAAAAACAAAAAAACGGATAAAAAACAAAACGTAAAAAACGATGAATAGTGCTGTACTGGTAGTATGCAATGTTAGTAATAATGCAAAGGCATCTGGTACAAAGGGGGTCTTGACTTTAATCCCTGGAAAGATTCCTGAAGTGGGACGCTGAGCTTTGCGTAGAGCAAGTGGTTAGAATCTTCTTCCTTGCGAGACAGATGTATATTTTAATGGCTCCCTTTCAGCGAAGCTAAGCAGGTTGGATGCCTGCAAGGATTGGTAAGTACAGGGGACCCACTCAAGATTTTCCTTTTTTTATGATTTTATGCCAAAAAAGTCAAACATTTTATGATTTTTTTGGTTATTTTATGATTTTTTTAATGATTTTTCATCAAAATTTTATGCTGTTTTATGATTTTACATCAGAGCTCGATGTTTTGTTATAATTATTTAAGTTTTTCTTTTTACATTTTAAGCATAAGAAGCGATTACGGAAAAACAATCAATGCAAGTCATCACGTCAAAGCAAACATAGGCTACAGCTTTTGAGTGGAAGTAGAAAACATAATATACTGTAAGCTTGTTGTACTTTACACTATTTCAATATGGTCGAATTGTTTAGCTCAGTTCAGAGCAAGCTGTACTTTAAAAATCAAATCAATGCAACAACAGACTTGCTAGGACATTAAGAATAACCAGTACTTCTGGGTCCTGCAGAAATCCAACTTATCATAATTCCTTTGGAGCAGACCTGTCAATCAGTATTTGCTGTGGTTTGATCTTTCTTGCATGGCTCATGTAAACCAACTTTCTAGTAAAATTACTCAAATGGTCAAACTGAACTAAGTTGCGTGACGTAAGTCTTGAAATAAGTGGCGCGTGATTAGTGTAGAAGTACCGGTACTCCTATCGATTCTTAGCAAAGAATTCACCTTTGTTACGCTGATTCAATGTTATCAATCGTTGAAGCAACGTAAAAATCGAAAGTTTTTCTGCTTGAATGAAAGCTAAGGGATACAGTATTCACATTTTTTAGATACGCGCTAGAATGCGCTTGAAATTATATTCTCACAACAATTGTTCGTGCTATCATAGCACGAGCATAGCAGCTATGCAATGACGATTTGTATCGATAGTTCCTATGTTATTTCTCGGCGGACAAACATGACCGATCTAGATGGTATTTCCCGCGGACATCACATGCTGTGACGGCGGACATGACCACCGTGAGTTTCCAGGCCTGAGTAACACATTGCTTGCAGATGACCTCTATAGTTTCCTTGCCTTGCCCTACGCTTTTTCCCAAAACATTGCTGTCAAATTATCATTTCACCATTCTCCCACAATTAGTGCAATGTCTTGAAATCTTGTCAGCGTCTACTTGTCTATGTCTAAGGACGTTTAAAACGTGCAATGAAAGTATCTAGCTACGGTCCATTTCTAATTCCAGCTCCACAGGCAACGCTGGACTTGATTACGCAACCACATGTTATTCTAAATCAGCGCATTCCACAGACGGGGTCACAATCGTTATACAAATAATTATGCTGTCATCATGGTTGGAACTATTACACAATACACTATTTCAAAATTTTTGATTTTTACATGCTCAGTTCTTCATCATCATCAGTCGTTATCTCCGCCTGCGGCAGATTGCGCATCAACATAGCTTATTTGCTTCCAAGAGTGGCGATTTTGAGCCAACTCACCCAGTGTTGTCAAGTCGAGTCTGGTCCATGATTGAATGTTGTCTTGCCATCGTTTTGGTTGTCTGCCACATTTTCTTTTTCCTTCTACTTTTCCAGTTCTCCATACGAACTAAATTTTATGCTATTTTATGTTTTTTTCCAAATCAAGGAAAATTTTATGATTTTTTGCCGAGTGGGAGTCCTGTAAGTAGCCTACTCTGTTGGAGTAGGGAGCAGGCATCCAGTCACAGCACACAAAGCGTCGTCGATTGGCCGGTCGATTAGGCAGGTGTGGGCACTGCGGCACCAGGCAGACGCGCAGTATTCAGCACTGGAGTGAATCGAAATCAGGGCTGCAGTGCGTAAGGTGTCAGCATCTGCACCCTAACTTGTGCCTGCCAAACGTCTCAGCAGGGCGACGAAAGATGTTAGATTTTTGCGCAGTAACTGTAGATGGTGACGGTATGTGAGTGACCTGTCGAGTACTTCGACGTATGTAGGCTCTGGGCAAGACGGAAAAATTGATGGTCACTTTCAGGTCACGTTTTGCCACCTGTTGTTGAGATGGAAGACTGCCATCACCATTTTACTTTCGCTGAGCTTCAATTTCTATTGATAGAGCTATCCTGATATAGTCGTCATGACTTGGCTCAACGTTATTTCCAATAATTCCCAATCTTTAGTGGAGTGCAAAATGACCAGGTCATAATCATACTTGTCAAATGTTGTAGATAGTAAGTCGGGCATATAAACGTTGAAAAGAAGGGGGGACAAGACTGATCCCTGTGGGGCACCTTTGTTGAGGGGCCGTAGTTTACTAAGTTTTCCGGTGGTAAGAGCAAAGCTTCTGTTGTGGATGAGTTCCACGATCATTTCAACCATGTGTCTGTCAGGGAGTAGGCGGAGTAGTTTGTAGATAAGACCACGGTGCCAGACGGTGTCATAGGCTGCTGTTAGGTGAACAAACAAAGCCCCCGCTATTTTTGCCAAAAAAGTCTCAGTGTCCTGAGTTAGCAATGTGATTTAATCTACGGTTGACTTCCTGTGTCGGAATCCAGCTTGTTCTTTGGGAAGTAATTGGACAATTATTGGTTCGACACGAGCGTAGATCAGCCTCTCAAAGACCTTAAAAAGGGGACAGAGCAAAGAGATGGGGTGATAGCTCTAAAGCGTCTAATTGTTTATTCGGCTTAGGGATCGCGACTAGAAATCTTCTCCATACGTTTCGAACCTTGAAGCGGCGCAAACAAGATGTCAGGAAATCGCATTAACAAGACTTTAAAGCATAACCGGCGTGCGTGATAATCTCTGGACATACCCTATCTCGACCAGGAGCCTTCTCAGGCTTTAGGTGCACGAGGGCAACATTGAATTCGCTCCGTGCGAAGGAACTAGAAATGTTCTCCTGGTCGTGTGTGTTGATGTTCCAGAGCTTTGATGCTTCTTTGGTCACAATTCAGTCAGAGGTACGATCACACGGCTAATATGGTCCCATATTTTTATTGTCTGCAATGTGATCGTGTTAGCAGGAATGGGTCATTTTCGGGGTGATTGTCTAGAAACTAGATTGTCCCGTGAGGTTATAGAGCGTGTTCCACACTGGACCGCTTAAATACGATAGATCGATAGATTGGATGGTCTCTCCAGCGTTTTTTTCTTTTTGTATCGTGTCTTATTGAAAAACCCTAGCATGTTGTTTGACTATCTAGAGAGTTAAGAAAAGATTGGCAGGGGCGCTCGCACTCTGTATCCCAATACGGAGTGTAGCTATTTGTATTTGACTGCGAGGGATGGCTTGTTTGGCAAGATGATGTTGTAAAAGTCCTGGCAGGCCTCGTATACAAGAGAGATAAGTAAAGGTACCTCGTTTGTGAACATGTTGGTATGGAGGCTACAACTATTCCAGTCGGCTGTACGAAAGTTTTACCGTTCAACTGGTTCACTTGAAATTGGTGTTTTGAGTGGTATCGCGGTAATGTGGGAAGGTCGGTGTTGGGACCGAGGGAACATTTGTATCACACGTCTGTCCGTAAGCTGATTATTGTGGCCAGTGCTTACAAAGAGTTTGTTCCAGTGCCTATCGTCCAGATGTAAAGCTGGCTACGTTTTGGGGTTGTACAATGGGGCATAGTTGTTGTTTGATGCCCACTTAGTTAGACATGCATCAGCAGGGCTGGTGGTGCGGTAGCCCACATCAATGCACTGATAATTAAAATCACCAGCATAGAGGCAAGGGTAGGAGTACACTGGGATGGTCATTGCAGTGAATGGCGCGGAGGTGACATATAGATGTTGACGATTTTGTACCCGTTGACGTCCACGCTTAGCCATTCAATCTCTGAGTCTGGAGGGGTTTGTTCGACCAGACTGCAGTTCAGATTATGAACAAATGTAAGCTAGGGTTAGTGAGCTAGTGAGTATTTTGGGATAACTGGGATATCTGCGCTGTAACAGTGAGTATCTTGGAGGATAATGATAATGGATAAGGATAAGGATAATGAATTGTTGCTGAGCTATTCCTTGTACGAGGTCGATTTTAGCAGTCGTAACGCCTTCAACATTGAGCTGTATGATGTTGGGGGTTCTTTCATCGTTCTCTGGGGTCGAGAATTTATCCTTTTACCATCCCAGAGATAACCTGATGTTCACAATCAACTGCCCTGTTCACAATACATTTGAGTCATGGCCCCCTCTAGTGTCTGGCCTGATTTGTCACATTTTTCTTTGAAACATTAACAGTCTGAGTTGCTGGCAAAATGTGGCAGGATACTTGAAAAGATAGCGATTGCTAAAGAAAAGTTCAAAGCAGTTGATTGATAAAAAGTTCATGTGTTATTGTTATTTTAACTAGAGTTAACTAAACATGATTTATTTGCCACTCCCACATACTCAACTGGCTACTTGGTGAGACTTTTGATCAATGCAACCCAGCCAAGTCCAGAAGTTCAAACTTCAAACCACTGGTGATGGGTCTGTTTTCTTTTTGAAGCTGCTTAGTTGATAGTTAAAACTGAAAAGTACCTGGGCAGTTCAACAGGCATAGGTATACCAGAATAGGTTAGGCATTCACCAATTTAATCTTTGGGTATGTTTAACAGATACCGTAATACCTTGCAGCTGTTAGAGTGCCTTGTCTAGCGTCTACTGCTTTAGCTAACATAGCCCAATGATATGTCAAACAAGTATGAATGTTTTATTTTGACTATGCAAAAACTATACCTTTTAAATTTTTCCAAGCTTTAAAGTATGCCTAATTGCCTAACTGACAGGTGCTGATTTCATCATGAAAAAACTCATCATTCATCATTGCAGTCATTTTTTTGGTTGCTATTATGGCATGGTTTATTCAAAATGACATTTGTCTCTCAGTAGGTTTTATTAGCCATGCTTTTGTGAAAGTGATCAGAATTGAAAGAATTAAATCAAGCCCCCAGATCTTTTTAAACACTGCACTGTAATAATAAAAAATCAAAAACTTTAGTTTTGCTCCAAGTACGGTATATTTAGACACTGGATCTTTTCAAGTTATCGCAAGTCAAATACTTTGTAATATGCATGAAAAATTGTAGTAACTTGACTGTATTTGGATTAAATTTTTGCAGTGTGCTACACTTTATAAAAAAAAATGGAGTGGGCAATTTAACGTAGGCTACAGTATTTTCTCAAAATTGGGCAGAATTCCATGTCTGGCAACCCTTGTATGGGAATGATAGCCACAGTCATTTTTATTTAGCCTTTTTGTAAACTGAACTGCTATAAATTTTAATGTGCTGGTTATGGAGTTGTGTGACACTGAAAATGGTTCAATACCCGAAATCGCGATATATCGGTACAGCATGGTAATTTAGACTTGGACAATGGTAATTTAGACTTAGACTAAATCTACTGGAAATAAGTAGGATTGAAGGAGTTAGAAATGCTTTTAAATATACAATGGGTCAAAGACTGCTCAATCAAGTTAATCTTAACATTATGTTAACATTGAAACAAATCTAACAAAATCTTTAATGTTTTTACAAGTTAAAACACTTTTGCGGCAACAATAGCCAACAAAGTACCACTGTGTTATATTCACCATAAACAGCTTTTTGACATTTAGGAGCTGTGTTTTTAAAAACAAAAATACATGATGGATATGTTAAAAAGTGAGCCTACTAGAAAAAACTTTTTTAAATGCCATTGCTTTTTTAATTAAACTCGTTTGTGAACATCTTGAAACAACAAGTTTATTTTTTGCTGGTAAGTGTTAGGCTGAAACATCGTCTCAAAAGTGGGGTACTTTTAAAAATCCTCGTTATAACAAGGTTCTTAGCGAAAACTTTTATCTAGTTTTATTCGTAGTTCATAGCAATCACCATTTAGATGCAGAATTTTTGCTGTTACAGTTAATCAGGGCCATTACAAACATTTTTGAAAGTTATAGTTTTGTATTTAAATGATTGTGTCTTTTTGTGGAAAGTTCATTCATCAAAAAAAAAACAGAAAAATAGAAGGGAAGGTTCAGTTGTGTGATGTTGAACAAAGGAATGAAGTTGCTTTTAAGCATATTCATGGTGATGGACCACTTTCTGGTGGTAGAAAGGCATTCCAATTTCTTAATAAAATATCAGTGGTTTGAAAATGACTCAGCATTTGACCAGGTTTTACTTCATTAATAAAGAAGCTTTGCCACATATAAAAACAAGAAGCAAAAACACAAGGAGTTCAAGAACAACTTCAAAACAAGACAAAGTTGAAAGAATTAATACTTACTACAAAAGTATTTAAGTGACAAGTATGAACATAAAAGTAATTACAAAGTTTTTGTCTACCACCTGTTCACCTCTCTCCTTATCCGTTGATGGAGTTAGAGTGACTGGTGGAGCTGGTATTGTTGGTATGTACAGATTTCAGTAGCCCTTGGTGTTAAACCTCAGTGCCATGGTGAGTATGTAGCTTACTGCATTAGGAGTGTTCTACTTTTGTTATAAAAATGCTGTAAGACTAAGAAGTGCTCTTCGTGATGAACAATGATGCATTGTATACAAACCCTCCTACAAGATAGGAACGTGATGATTTACCTTTGTTGGTTTTTGTACCTTTGCGTTGTAGATATGTTCAAAACAATGTGTTAAAAAATTGGTATTAATTAATCAGCTGGGTACCACAACTGAGAGTATTAATCCGTCTTATGATTTTTGTATGTTACCTTTTTCTAGTCATTTCTTTAATGTATCTTGGACATGCACCTAATTATTGCATGTATTCTGAAATTGTATTATACGTGCTGTGAAAAGCAACAAAGACAACAGTAGTTATTGTGATAGCCCAAACACATTTGCCAACATGACATTCAACAATTTTTAAGGATTTTGTTTTTCATAAATAGAGTCTTTTTATGTATGACTGACAATCAGTTTGGCTTCAACTTCTGTAAGTGTATTTTTTTAAATCAGTAGGTTAACTATATATCTTGCATTTTGCTAAACCCATTGCCTACACTTATTTACTGTACTATATGTTTAAACTATTCAAATGAATTTGACCAAGTAAAGTTTTCAAAGCTTGTTCAATGATCCGATGATATTTGTACAATTCTTGTATTTTTATGCAAAACAATGTATGATTGTAAAGTAGGGATACCATAATTCTCATCCCTTTGGTGTATGTGATGGTGTGAAGCAAGATCGAGTATTAATCTTGAAATTTTACGTAGGCTATGAAATATAATATCAGAGGTGCAGCCAGCACAAAATTTCAGGGGTGGCAAATAAGTATTTTTTCATATGTGAGTGAGCCTGGAGTGGCAACGAGTTTCATCGAAGGTGGAGCACTCACTGGGGTCCTCCCCCAGAAATTTTTTTAAAATATATCTTAAAATTGCCATTCTTTCAGCCAAAATCGATAGTAAAACTTTGTCAAATGATCCTGTAATAGAGTGTGAAATGTTACTTTAAAATATTTCGAGGGGAGGCAATTGCTCCCTTTGCTTGCCCCCCTGACTACACCCCTGATAAACAGTTATCATTATAATTTCATGGTCTTTCTTTTGGCTGCTGCATTGGCAATTATTTTTGTAGTCGTGTTGTGTGTATGCTAAAGAAAGACGTATGTTATTTTGCACCAAGTATTCAGGGTCTTTTCTAAAGTTTGTCATTTCTGCAGGCAAACGTATTTAAAACGGTTATTATTTTATGTATGTTTTTTTCCACACACCGTACTTGTTGTGAGGACCTATGTGATAAATAATAGTTTGCACTAATTATGCAGAAAAAGTAAACTTGTGAAAGAAAAATTCAGGTCGTACGTATATTTATTTGTGCATTGCCAATTGAAACTGTGAGGGGACCCGGAGTTTGGCTTGGTACCGGGCCCAATTATGCACTCAATGGCCCTGCCAAGACGTATTTTTTTATAATGTGCATTGAGTAAAGATCAGAAACAATCTACTGAATTGTAGAAAATGTTTTTTTTCTCCGTTTATGTTAATGTTGATGGTTTAGAGAAAACTACTTCTGATCAAGGTTTCATTTCGTATTACAGTTGGCATTTATGAAGATTAATAACTATCAATCAACTCAAAGAAAGCTCACGATATCGTACAAAGCTTTAAATACTTATTACTAATAAAGGAAATGTTTGTTACCCTCTTACAATATTTTCTGAAAGAACTTTAGTTGTAGAAACTGCAATGTTTAAGACAATTTGAGTCAGCCTGTTAATAAAATCCTTCAAAATGTGACAAATCTGGCCTTATCTGCAGTGGGCCATGATTTGAGTTTATCAATTTACTGCAATAACCTACTTTTTATTTCATTAATTAATATTCATCGCACTGCTCATCCATTTGGATCACTGGTAAATTGAAAAGAAGATTTTAATGAGAATTTCATTCACGAAGTGTTATTATCGTATTTTATATTGAGCTGGCTAAATTAACAAATAAAATACATTTTGAAACTTTCACAAGCATTTTACTCTTTTCTGTAGTGAAGTGCATGAATTTTTTCTGTAATTATTTATGTGCAAATCTACTTCGGGTCAAAGTCCCTGACGGTAACATGTTTATATTAGGCCAAGCTTTGCAGCCTATTCCATAAAAATATTCACGTGAAAATTTTTGTTAAAACTACACAGCCAGTTAATTATGTTGTATTTTGTATCATAAATTACTTTTTAGACATTATGAAGAGTTTAATGACAAGGTCTGTTGTAGGTCATGCCCGGGAGTAGACTTCATGTATGTAAATTGGTGATGGTTGCAACTATTACTACAACAGCGATGGCAATCGCCTACTTGTCATTATAAAACAAGTCAAATATGTATCTATGTATATAGGGTCAAGGTATAGTCAGTATCCATAGCTGGCTGGGATATAGGGTTGTTGGCAAGTCTTGCACAGGTGTACAGGGTTACCAAAAGCCGTGGAGCCTGATACAGTTCAGTAACGTTAGTTTTGCGTAGTGGTTATTGCCTTAGTGTTAGTGCATTGCACAGAGTCACGTGCGCTTGATTACGTCGTGCCTGTGACTAGTTCGTAATTATTGCAGCAGGACTTGGTAACCACACAGTGATTTGTCACTTGTACACAAGAAAAGAGGTTTTAGCTCTACTCGTGTTAAGACCTCTTTTCAATTCCTTTTCGTTTGTGGGTTTCTGTAGCTATTCTGCATCTACAAGCGTAACAGTGACGTGTCAGAAGTAAAATAGAATCTACGTTGCAGTTTTTCTGAAGTGGGCAGATCATCACATTGTCGCGGTGGTTTTCTACAGAAATTAGTCATGGAAGAAACCGTCTAAGTAATGCTAGCCACAATGGAGAAACAGCAGGAACACTTTTTATCAACATTAAATAACATTAGTCGAATGCAAACCAACAAATCAGCGCCAAAGTTTGAGAGTTTCAACCAGGATAACAAACAATGGAAACAGTATATGCAAAGGTTCTTGCATCACATGGACATTTACATCGCAGTTTATTCAAAGCCCCCCAAAAAACGAGTTCAACCCAGGTTTGAAATTTTGCTCCAAACTGGAAACACTACTGGATACTAATTCCGAAATAAAAATTTCAATTGCAGTTCTCTATTTTTGACGAACATCCAACAACGAAGTCATTTTTAGAACGGTTGGGAGGGTGAGGATAGATGTAAACATTTTAATAAACCTTAAAACTACCAAACCTATAAACTGTCAAGACTTCTGAAAAAAACTTCAACCATAATTAGGCTAAATTAAATCGGGCTCATTACTTTTTTGACTGAATCTACCAAAGCTCTAACATGAAAAGATAAGACATCCGACATTGGGATGCAGGATGAAACAGATGCAGCCTAAAACGACTGAATTAATAAAAGTTGAGTTCTGATGTTCAAGGGCAATAGTTTTAGCGCAATCACAATGCATTTGTGGTCAAAACATGCTACTGATGTACAAGATTAAATCTCCCTCAAATTCAGGTATCACATGTTTGGAACATCTACCGGCACATTGTTTGTTGCAATGACGTCTGCTAATGACAACGCGATATTGTGGGTGAGGAGCGGGGAACAAGGGGTTAGCTGGTTACAAGGAAAGGTGGAACTCACATACACACCGCATCCATTCCAGGTAAGCGTGTAAATCATTCTTGCCCAAAAAATGCGTTCATGATAGCGTGCTTTAGCGTTGTGTAAAATTAATGCATCCTGCAGAATGCACAAAAAGGTTGGTCTGTCGCTTTCAGTAATTTATTTGACTAGAAATCTACTCAAAAATTATTTAACGCGATTCCTACAATAGCGTTATTTGTTACGTTACGATATCAAAAAAAAATGGCGCACAATGGTAAAGATACTTTGCATAGATGATGCCTTGCCAGGACATAAAGTTATTCAGTCTTCCATACATGATTACCATTAGACTATAAAGGCTGAAGCCTAGGGCCTGAAGATTTAGGCGCCTAAAAGTTTGTGGTGTTACCACGTATATTTAAAATGTTTAAATAGATATATTTGTAAAACTTTCACCTTGTAGGCTAATAACATGAAATTTTCTGGCAACCAGTTCTAATAAAGTAGCCTACCTAAGTGGCCTATACATAAACAGGTCGTAGCCTGATGCAAATTAAATTTCTAGTGTATTTTTTTATAGAAAGGAAACGTAACACAGCTAAAGGTTATATTTTTAACTGTTAATTTGCAAATGGCTTGACAGTTGATATTCATTAAGGAAATTATGTGCTGATTTTAACGAGCTGTTAGCACTTCTTTCGTCCTCCACTAGTTGTGGACAAATTCGCACGTTGTAGCCTACATGAGACAAACATAATGGGTCTAGAGAAGAGCACGTTTTGTCTCATAGGCTACGGAACTCTATCAAATCATATGCCAGCAAAACAATTCAGATGGTCTTCCCAAATGTAGAATCAATCATCAGGTTACCAGCTGCTCAGGACAAGAGATCCTTTTCAAGGATTAAAAATGAATCGAGAACTACTTCTTTTTCGTTGGAACCTTCGTTCTTCGCCCCCCAAGAGTCGAATGGTGTACGTGGTCTGCATGAACTGGATGACTAATCAGTTCAATGGCTGCTCGAAGCCTTCCCAAACATCTAGCCCAAGTCACCGCTACTACTCAACCTAGCCCAAGTCACCGCCTATCAGTTTCACCACCGTTGAGTAGTAGCGGTGACTTGGGCTAGATGTTTGGGAAGGCTTCGAGCAGCCATTGAACTGATTAGTCATCCAGTTCATGCAGACCACATACACCATCGGCGCATGGTAGACATGGCAGTTGCAAGTGGTGTGGTTAGCGATATCTTTCTCCTTACCGCACTCACAGGTCGCGAATGGTGCCATCTTCTATTTGTGCATATTGGAGCGAAACAATTTAACGCCAGTGTGCAGGCGATTGGGCCGCACCCAGGTGTCTCTTGGCAAAAGCATTCCGGTTGGGGCCAGTATTGGAAATGAAGCTTTAAAGTCTTGTGAAAACAGGTTGTCTGCACTATATGCTGCACATAGACAGTATATAACACATTCTGTGTATTAAAAGTGACAAACTGAGGCAAATAAATAGTGAGGAGAGTTTACATAATTTTATGAGGAAGGCTAGAAAAAAAAACTTTTGAGTCAATCTAAATATTTTTGATCATATCAGTTCATTTCTTATGTGATGTA
Organism: Aplidium turbinatum; assembly: GCF_918807975.1. NCBI lineage: Eukaryota > Metazoa > Chordata > Ascidiacea > Aplousobranchia > Polyclinidae > Aplidium > Aplidium turbinatum. Next base: position 22,002,302 of record NC_137485.1, read on the forward strand.
ATTATCTTGTTACAAATGAGGATTTTTCATACAGACAATATAAAATTTGTAAGTTGAATATTTCTTTAAAGAACTTTAAAGAAATTTCACAAAAGGTTTGCAATGTTATAAAAAAAATTAGTTATCTTCAAACATTTCATTTCAACACTTGCGTGCATATTTTTCCATGACTAATTCACTGTGGTATCGGTGGTTGTTTGAAATACTCGTTTCAATGGCTGTTAGGGTAGACGTTGGAGGCCTCACAATGGGAGTAGCCTAGGCCCTAGGGCCTTTCTTTTTTCTAAATCCGGCCCTGCATACATGATATAATTTTTTTCAGATATTGTTTACCGGAATCCGTGGAAAGCAATTGTACGGGGATATCGCATTAGATGATGTTTCACAATCAAACGGCGCATGCAGTGATAGCGCAAGCAGTGGTGGGATGCTTTTTTTCTAGGAACTATAAATTTCCGAGCTTGCTCAGTTGTCTAACAAGCTTTACCACCACGCAGAGCAAGTGAATTTGGCTATTGAGGATTAATCGATCCAACAATTTTCATGAACCAAAAAGCTCCCCAATAATGTATTTTAAATCACTTTTGCCTTGACTGACACAAGACGTGAAACACATAGTTGGCAATGTTGCCCGCTCTCCTACTAGGCACCTTCTCACGGTTGGAAAAGTTTATAAATCAAAACGTTTGCTAATATACGTATCCGGTTGTATGGTAAATAGAACACATGTAAAAACCTAATGCAACAAATTACATGCACAAAGCCAAGAAGTATTCACTTTCATCTTAAGATTCCAGCTCATGGTAAAACAATCTTGTAGGATGTTGCAAGCGCCCAATGGAATTTAAATTCTAATCTAAACTTGCTTGAATTTCTTTGGTTCTGTGTTTATGCGGATACAGTAGAGTTCATCAATCCAAAGTAAAACAAAATATTAACGTTTACCCCAACTACGGGGGCAGTTTTTATTCTTCACTTCGTAATAAAATTCAACGTTTTTGCCACTAGAAGACGTTGCATAAAACTTACAACACTGAGGGTCCCTTTTTGCACAACCTGAAAAACCCTGATTGGACCTTTGGGCTTAAAGATATTAGTACACATTTTTAGCTCTTTGTTGCCAATAGTGGCGAAAGTGTTATTGGCAATAAAGAGCTCGTTACTTGTCATCAGTTTAAACAACATGCAATGATATACAAGTTCGTTACAAGCAATTTTACTAAATCGTACTTTCTGGGATGTTTTCGGCTAGGAGTCTTCTTTCCTTTTCTACAACTAGGAAACAATTTTACAAATTTTCTTCAGTTTTGGAGTTATTTAAAAAATCTGCCACAGTCTTCCCCCCTCTCAGCAGAGTCACTGCAAACTCATTATCGCTCTAGCTCTGCCAAAGGCAAAGTCTTCACCTCACTGCACTGCAGGATTTTTAAGAAGAGCGTTGGGGAAACGTGACAAACTGTGTCAAAAGCCCTAGCCCGGTGTTGGTATCAAGGAGTTTTCTCAGATCCAGCACCAAACTCACTCGTAATTGATTCATTTTTAGAGACTACACTTTTAGCCAGGAGATATTTTTGTCCTGAGGGTATATCTTCATCTCACGAGGCTAAGGAAATGAGTTACCTGGCAAATCCCATGTGTGCCTTGAAAAAGCTTTGTGCAGCAGCACTTACAATAGAATGTCAGCAATGCTCTTGATATCGTTGACAAGATCAAAACGTGGTGCTGATACTGCAAGAAGGAAAGTAAACAACCACTAATTGAAAGCAAACGTACAAAGTCCATAAATCTTGTAATGATTTGTAGTTGGAAATTTGAAGAGATTCCAGGTGAGATGGACTTGTGCAGCATAATCACTTTGTAGCAATAATGTTAATTACCCATCCACCTTGTTTTGTAGACACGGCCACACTTTGTAAACTTAAATTGGCCTTTAATTGTTGCTTCTAATGTAGGCTTCCATCAAATTCGACAGTTCTTTGTTGAATTTGATGCAAAGGCCTACTTGATCTTCTTATTTAATATTGTTGCTCTTCTTTCAGCTTGGTAGAGTGAGCTATTGGAAGGAATGCATAGCGGTTGCCGTTATGGAGCAGCACATACCCTAAGCTTCTTGTAGAGCTGTCTATAAAAAATCGCCAATCTTCTGGTCTGTAATCTTATATTTGCATTTTAATCAAAAGATCACGTGTGTCATTGCAATATACCAAATTTTCATTTAATTAAGTAGAGAATTTGTACCGACTTCAACCTTGAATTCTTACAAATCATCGTATTGGTATTGAATCCAACACTTCGGTCTCACTTAAACATATATTACATTCTTATGATTTCATATCAGTATGCCATATTTGAGAGACATTACTTTTAATGGCTCGCATTCTGAACATGAGGTCATAAACGTCTTGTTCTCCTAACATTAGTTAAGAGCTTTAAAGAAGCAACGCTCATTTTTCTTCCTGGCTTTCTACAATCGTACGTACTACGTAGCTATGATTAATTCCTTTTCGATCAGTTTCACGTTGACGAAAAACTGTGTGAACTTTAGCTACATCTGCAGTCGCACACTTTTTTAACTTGTGCAGAAAAAGAAGGGGCAGTATTTCAAAGTACCTTCAGACATAATTTTTAACACAGCATCTTCTAGTGGCTCAAAAGTAAAATTTGTTTTCAAATGGCGCTCAAAACTATTCCAGTGGGTGGGGTGAACGTTGGCGATTTTTTTTCAAACTTTGGATTCATGATCAACATTCAATAAACACAGAACCAATAAAAATCAAGCCATATTTGAGAAGATCTGGGCGCATGTAACACCCTACAAGTGTTACTTTGATAATAGTGATTTCAATTAGTTAATATATTGTTTATATATAGTAGAAACTGTGTCTTCAACAACGCTGCAGTCCAGTTCTTCACTTTCAACACCCATGCTCAACTCTGGCCTCATAGAACCACCACTCCCAACGGATATCGGTAAGCTTGAAATATGGTGGCACTCGAAGCAGTCGCACAATGCAACATAAATTCTTCTTTCATGTGAGGTCATAACCAAAGATAGTAAATAAATAGCCAGCAAGCCAAGCCCGTCGATTGGTTGACCTTCTTATGAATAAGGTTAACGACACTTATCGTGAACTGCACATTGCACAATCATAGTAGGCTACACTAAAAGAAAAGTCGTTGAAGTTGGTAACCAATTTTTGCTTTGTGAACCTCTCGACTCATAATTAGGCAATGAGAAAGTTTCATGGATTTCTTAGAAAGCATATTTTTATTCATTGAGGGATACTTTAATGTTTTGGTTAAGTGTGCTGCATTTGTTACCAATACCACATGCTCTTTCAGCCAGTGCATGTGCTTTCCTTAAAACTTTCAGCTTGATAGATTAACAGAGCGATAGAAAAATATTTGGATGATCAGTGAGTACTAGCCTACATTGCCAGAAAAAAATCTTTAAATTTATTTAGCAAAAAAATCTTTACATGAAAAATCAATATGTGTGTTTAACTACTTTTCCCGCCAAAAGCATCCCATCATCAAAATGCTTACAGTTACATGATAATAGACTGCCTGGCTTGCCTTCACCTCACAGCCTGCTCTGAGTGCCTCTTGTTGTGTCACATGACATGATTTCATTTTTGTAAGTCTCAAAATTTCCAGAAAGTGAAAATAATAGTTCGATTTCACCAACCTACTTATTCACCATCATGTGACAACAAGAGGCACTCACAGCAATGGCTGTGAGGTGAAGGCAAGCCAGGCAGTCTATTATCATGTAACTGTAAGCATTTTGATGATGGGATGCTTTTGGCGGGAAAAGTAGTTAAACACACATATTGATTTTCCAGGTAAAGATTTTTTTGCTAAATAAATATAAAGATTTTTTGCCAGCACTTAGAATATTTAGGAAAAACGCATAAACAAATAACTACATAAAACAAAGCCAGGCTGTAACACCATCTTGGGCACCAAGTAGGGCCTTCATATTCAACCAAATGGATAAACTAAAATTCCATCTGCTTTCCAGCATGCTCCTCAGATTTTTACAAGTGTATATCCGGATCCACGTGCATTCCGAGAATATTTTTATGTGATGGAACTCCTGATTGCCCAGATAAAGATGACGAACTCAACTGCCATGGTAAAATAAATTTCTATCAAATTCCCATCATTTTTTCAAATATGTGGTGTACCTATATCACACCGACTAGCCACTCATGAGACCTTTCAAGAGGGTAAACTGTGTTCATTGCTGTTTTTTAACTTTGAAGTTAAGATTAAGTAACTTAATCTAAATAACTGTGCCTCTCTAGCCCAAAGATATGACTTCTATTTCCATTTTACTGCAGACAACCAAGTTGAAACGACTGCAGCAACACCTACTCCATCGTCACACTCTACAACTGCAGCAGGCTCAGGTAACGAATCTTTTAAGCACATTCTTTTAGTTTTTTTTCTCACTGTGTCACTGGACGACGTGCTTGTTGGCTGACTTTTTGCGCGACTATTGCAGTAAAACTATCTACAATTCCTCAATTAGAAGTTTGTTTCGCTAAAACGTAGCTAGGTGCAGTTGAGTTGCATGAATCATTTCCACTTCTTCGACAAGCGGTTCATACTTGCTAGCACGAACGTGTCGTCTCAATAAAACCTTTTGAGGACATTTAACCCAAGTATGTATGGAAAGACCTAGACTTGAACGACGTGGAAAATTAAACAATCGTTTGTGTGGCGTCACGTTTGTTGCAGTACATAATGAAGAGCGTATGGAATGTAAAACATCAGGTAGAACACACTCCCACTTAGAAATAGGATTTCGAGTTTTCAAAGCAAGTTTTACAGAAGTCCAAATTACGTCGTTATATCTTTCGCACTAGTCATTAGCACGAGGATTGTATATAGAGGTTCTGCTGGTAGGAATACGCAAACTGTACATGCAAGACACAAAATCCTTAGACATAAACGATGCATCTCTATCCGAATGCACATAACCACATTTACCAAACATCGCAAAAAGACTAGACATGCATGAGATTACAGTTTCAGTATCTACTTTACTACAAGGAAAGGCGAAAGGAAATCGAGAGTACTCATCTGCTACAGTCAGAATGTATTCAAAGCAGAAGGTAAAGGACCTTTGAAATCGTTACCGGTATACAACAATGTAGAAATGACAATTTTACTAACTGTGGAAAGCGGTGCAAAATTAGTCATGTAGCCAATTTTATTTCTTCAATACAAAATCTATCACAATATCTTAATTGTATCACGCTCCTAAACGAACATCACTAAAATCGCTAATAGGGTTTTCTCTAAAAAAATGCCATCGATTGGTTTTGTGATTCACGCCCAAGCAACGTTAAAAGGGAAGTATCTCGGTTTGTTATCTACAGTATTGTGGTATATGCCAGGCAAGGAAGGCAGTTTCTGTATATAAAGTGTCGATGCTGCAATGATGTTTCAGCATGCCCACCTGACATGTTCCAATGCATTGCCGCCCCTTTTTGCATTCCCCGAGCTTATCATTGTGATGGCTTTGCTGACTGCCCTAATGCGGACGAAATAAATTGCAAAAGTAAGAATCGTTTTATGTTAATGCACGTCAGGCATGCTACGGGGCATGCATGTCACTTACTAGATAAACCATATAGAATGCACTTAGTATAGCATTGCAACAACTTTATTCATTATAAAACTGTGTCTTCGTATCCTTTTGTTTTGGCAACTCTGGTCACAGTTCGTTTCCATTTCGTTTTCAGCTGAGACTTGCTGCTGGGTACAGTTTACTTTATCTCTTTTAGACTGATCTTTGTATTAGAAATAAGTAAAAGGGTCAATTATTCTGTTATAGTGTCGTTTATCCTGTGGTCTGTAATAACTAAATAATAATTATTACTTTAGCTTGATTAAGTATTCGCCTAACCAGGTAGTCCAGCTCTGTAGCAATTGTGAGACTGTAAGTAACTACTGATTTTTATCAATTTACTTGGCCAACTGGGAAAACTGGTATGTGACACGTCTTTCTAACTGCCATTTCTCTTGTTTTTCATGCTCGTGATTCTATTGGATAAGACTTGATTAATTATGTAAGCTGTAAATAATAAGCGACTGAGACTATACAAAAGTGCTTCTTGCGTAGCAGTCGGAGTCTGTACTGCAGACAAACCATGACAATAAGCTAATATTGTGCGATGTATTATAAAAAGGCCAACCACGAACCATCAACTATAAGCAAGAATATTGGGCATTACAGTTATAAAGAATAAAACCGGGCATCAATCATTGCAACACCTGTCAAAAATACAGTATAGCAGTTAGTACTATTCCAATTACACAATTTGGATAGACAACAAATAGTTTGTTAAACACAGAATGAGACTGTCCACCAGGCATTTAATTATAAATTATTTTCCTGCGTTTATCTGGAGACTCCAGACTAAGCTATCAACAAACATTAAAAACGGTAATCAGCTTTATTTCCGATGTTTGGTTTGTCAGTACGACTGACTTTAATGAAAAAAAAACGCATATTAACTTTCGTATTTTCCAATGAGAAATAGTAACCAGGTTACAAAATTTATATTTCTAAACAAGCAATGAAAATGAGAAATTCTTTACAAATTGCAAAACTAGAAGGGTCCTCCATAATGAATTGGTCATCAAATTGCGCTAATAAAGATATTTATAAATTTGAACGGCTTAGACTAAGTTTTGTTCCAGTTAAATTGGAATGTGTTAAAAGATTCGTAGCTGAACATCTAATCTTTTTACATGTTGCAACCAATCTCAGTATGTTTTGAGTACTTCAGATCAGCGATACAAATGCTTACAGTGATTGCCTTATTCTCATGACACTAGAAGGGTAGTGGTTGGTAGCGCGTTAAACATGCGTTTTTTTTTAATTGCAAAAAGTTTTGTAGGACAGCTGGTACAGTCAGTTACTTGTTACTTGTTTGGAAAGACAGTTGAAAGGTTACCAGTAGCTGTTTTTCTTAACAAAACCTTTGTAGTAGGCTAGATGTAAAGCAAGTATGCAGGTAATGGAATTAACAAGTAATTATGAGCATTCAACAAATATCCATGCCTGCTGGTAATAGCGCAAATGTAGGTTATCATAACAAGATTTATTAAATTACTGTTGATACCAATTGTAACTTTACGACAAACAGATTATTTGCGATAAACAGAATCCCTTGTATTGTCAGACGTAATAAAAACCTTCGTATCTCCTGCTTCAGATGCAGTGAAGGTGGTCGCCACCACACAACGAAGCGCCGTTTATTTAACAAGTAATAAAGTCGAACAGGGTAATTATCATTAAAAAACTCTGTTAACCATTATCATCAAGTGAATAGATAATTACTAGACTGTAGTAGGCTGCGCACTTCCAGGTGATGGCGTGGTCAACAACACTCACAACATTATAAAGGGGTCACAACTACAGGTAATGTGACTGATAGTTCCTATATTCCTGTAGTGCATTTGGTGTAATCTGGTTTTACATTAAATGTTCTGCTGCAAAGTTAATCAACTCTGACCAAATTTAACAACTCTGCCAGATCCGTTTGCGGAAATAAAGTTCATACGATTCTTTATGATAAAACGATAAATTGATAGAATCACGACATTTAATACCATTCTTTTCTGAGCTTTATGTGATTAGGAGCCAGCTGCCCTCACCCAGATGACTTCCATTGTGGAGATGGACACTGCATAGCTATTTGGCTCAAATGCAACCAAGCAAATGACTGCGATGACGGAAGCGATGAGTGGGATTGCTCCCCGGACAATACAGACGAAATAGACGAAAGTAAGAACGTAAAATAATAAACCATGGTTTATACTTTTTTATAATTCTTCTTCTTCGCTGGGGCGTTTGGAGCCGAGGGTCTATCCTTTTACTCCCCCACGTTCACAGTGTTCCCGTACTACAGAAAAGCTACAACTTTTTGGTTTCGTCGTCTAAAAAACGTAGACTTTCTAGTCTGTTAGGTAGGTTGAAGATAATACATTCGTTGATGATGTGTTATGCGTTTGATCTTCAGCATCACATTCACAAGAAGAAGATGTCATTCCCCACTGTTGTGAGGTTGAGCGGAAAACCCTTACAAAAAGATTATTGAGGTGCACTAACGCTTGACTCGGAAGGGTCAGGCAGGCAGGACGGATGTCGGTGGCGGGGTTGAACAAACGGAGGAGAAGTCTCAATTAACACGTCTAATAAGAAACCAAATTAATGTAAATAACAAGATTTATGACGTTATAGAAAAGCAAAATACAATAAACCGCTAACGTGACCTGTTGAAAGCAAATTAAATTTATGTTATTTCAAAGTATTTGAATATAAACTTGTTGCGATGACGACATTTACTCAACAGGTCAGAACGCTTGTTCAGAAAGTGGCTACAATTGGCCTTTGAAACGGCCAGCTTTTTCAGCAAGACAAAGGCCACAATTATAGCGGCCACCTCCACTGTAAGGCCGAGCACAGCTATGGATGGACCATGATATTTTAGAATCAACACCCCTGTCCTTTAAGGTCCCAAACCGCCTGAGATAGTTCTGTACTATTTCGTTTAGACCTATCTATGAAGGAACATTTATGGTTGGAAAAGTAGTAGTAGCAGTCCAGTTTTAATAAGGTGATGTCTCCGTTACTGAGGGTGGCCGGATTCACCTCCAAGTGTCACAATCGCCTTCACATCAATCTGTCTAACGCGTGAAACGGCTTTAAAAGTCGTTTCACAACAACCAATGTAATTTAGGACCTTTGGGCCGTTATCAATGGTGGCTTTATAAACACGTTTCTACAACTACAAAGTTCCTTCATGGATAAGTCTAAACGAAATAGCAAAGAACTAGCTAAGGCAGTTTGGCCTCTCAAGGACAAGGGTGTTGATCCTAAAATATCATGGTCCATTCACATTCCACAGCTATGCTCAGCTTTACGGGTCTGCTACTATTCGGCTAGTCCGATTCGGCTAGTTCCCTATTCGGCTAACCCAGGTTTATTCTAAACTGCCACTTAGGTTTTAACTTCATCTTTTATGTCAAATGCTATTTGGCAACTGTCTTTTTTTCGTTGACACGTTTTCGCTGAGACTTTATCTCATTTAACCTCTATTGTTAATCATGAAAAATGTTGTTTTGATGTAAAACACTTATTTTGAACGAACCCAGACAACAAAATTCGTCATTTTTACATTGATTCAACGTCTGCAGACGTTGAATCAATGTAAAAATGACGGATTTTGTCGTCTGGGAAGGCACTCAAAGGTAAACAGGTAAACACTGGGTAAAATGCAAGAATGCAAAAGAAACGAATAGTTGAGGATTCTAATATATTCTAAGTTTGCATACAGACGGTGACGTAGGATACATGTCGATTTTATGTGAGCAAACATTTCAATTTAATAGTTCAAACATTTTGCGCTAAATTTCATTTCAATTTAATTTTCTTTGTCGGAATGCAAAAGAAACGATATTGTGGAATAAAATACAAAATACAATTCAAAACTGTAGCCGAATCGGACTGGCCGAATTGGACTAGCCGAATCGGACTAGCCGAAGCGAGCCATTTCGCAGCTTTACAGTAGAGGTGGCCACATTGTAGCCTTTATTTTGCTGAAAGCTGGCCATTTTAAAGGCCGACTGTAGCCACCTTCTCAACTGGTAAGCAAATGTCGTCATCACAACAAATTTACATTCAAATACTTTGAAATAACATAAATTTAATTTGACTTCTACACGTTACGTTAGTGGTTCATCACACTTTGTTTCTCTAAGGCGTCACAGATGTAGTTATTTATATTAGTTTGGTTTCTTATTGGACGTTTTGGTTAAGGCTTTTGTGGCATCCGATGGCGGTAGCCTTTTGTAAATCTGAGATTTTTTTGCAGATTACATTAAGGTTATAATGTTTAATATCTTTTCAAGCATTATTACCGATTTATTATTATTTCATATTTTTCAGGACCTTCTGATGATCCCCAGTAAGGGTGAAACAGGCTGTAGAGGTTTTAGAAAGTAGTAGCTGTATTTGATGTAGCCTAATTTGCTCTGCTTGGATTTTTTGCTTGGCATTGAGCATTTTTTGTAGTTTTAATAGCGTTTATTGTTTAATTTCCTTCATTATAGTTTGTTCAAGATGGCAAAAAGATAAAAAAGTTAGTGTAAAGCAATATTTCAAAAAAAAACTTTAATATAATAAGCCAATGTGCCGTGCCAGATTCCGACATTCTTTGGTGCACAGTAGTCCAAAACGGTTTCAATACTGCTAATCTACTGTACGCTTCATTGGCCAACTCTCATGTCGCTTTCCCTAGTTTTTTAGATCTTTCCCTAGATCAACAGAAAGGGCTTGATTCTCAAACGTTAGCTTTATTTGTTCAATGTTTGTCATTTGTGGAAGTAAAATAGTTGCAAATTTGCAGAGTTTTCCAGCAGAACGAGTAATAAAATAATCCCGATATCTCTATACTTCTGTTCTGGCCGGTGATATATTGTAAGATGGAACCAATTATTACAAGTTTTAACGAATTTTATTTGCTACCCAAGCATGACTGTTTTTATTTACTGATTTTGAAGCAAACAAACACAAATTTGAAAATTATTATTATCAGTGAAGAATTAAAAATAATTTCTGCTTTCATTTCGTTAGATGAAAAGTTATTTGAATCATAGGCATACGATGCCGAGCAATGTGATCAAGTTTAACATATTCAAGTTGTTACATTTACAGAAACACAAAACTACGCAACAAATTAAGTATCGAACGTTTTCGACATCACAAGATGTCCTCTTCAGGAATAACATACATACAAATTAACTACAACTGAATAAAATGCAATGGTTTACTACATCTATAATCAGGAAAAAACAAAAACTGCACAGTACTTCTGACAAGCTCAAATTCAACGATATAGGCTCTACGAGAATCAAAGGTAACTGCATCAAAAGGTGTTGAACAGATCACATGATGTGATAGAAAGGCAGGGTACAAAAAAACTAATTTTAAAATACAGAGAGCAAGAAAGATGAAAAGTTATTTTTAGAAAAATAAAGATTCAGATGGTCATCCAAACTTTTCAGTTTTCATATATTCAATTGATTTTAACAAACTTTATCAGAATTGTATTTTTCACAGACATCGACTACACAGCTACAACAGACCAATATGACGAGCAGACTACTGACGTACCGGACTACACTTGGAAACCTGAAGAAATCTACCACCTCACTGATGGTACAACTACAATGACTGATAAACAAACCACTCTAGCCGCAGATGCAATGACGGTGACGCCAAGAGACCATCAAACATTTTACAAACAAAGCACATCTTGGAAAACTAAAGACATGACCAAGCCAGTTGTGTTTAGACCAAAGCAAAATGTTTCAATCAAAGAACCAATGACAACAAATGAAGATGGGAATACAAAAGCTGATAACATTGAGGAAGTTACTGAACCACCACTTTTAATGACGAGCAGTAAAACAGCGTCTTCAATAACCACGACTAAGAAGCCAGCAGTTGAAGTACAGACTGTTGCAACAGATAAAATCAAATCTTCAGCTGTCAACAGTACAATGGCAGCTGCAGACGAGTTTTACACTAAACTCACCGCTCAAGCTCACATTTCCCGAAATACCGAGGAGGACAACACCACGGTGACAGGAGGGACCGCATCACGTCAAAGATCCTCGTTTACTCTAGGTTTTACCTTTCAAGTCATTGTCATTACTTCTACAGCGAGGTGGCTGGGTGGCACGAGATGATGATGCCACAGCAAAAATAACACGATCAAACAGAACGCTATTGTGACTGTCTGCTTTGATTTTGTTTTTAGACAATTTTGTAATACAGTAGTCCGAAACTTAAATATTGCGAATATCTGTTGACCACAACACTCATGTCACCTTGCGATGGACGAGAGGTTGAAAGTTTGCTAAGTTAGAAAATATTAATAAGAAATAACAACGATACAAGAACTCACCAGGTACCATCTTCGGAACAGGATGCCAGCCGATTTAAATCATCTTTGTGATTCCAGGCCACACAGAACACGGCATGCATTCCGTGCTGGAAATCAAAGGCGTACAAATAAGATCATCTCTGTTTTAGGAAATCAAAACTTTTGTGAAAACTTTGCTTTGTCCCACATTATGTAAAAACAAACACAGAGAGAGAGAGAGAGAGAGAGTGAATGAGATTGTTCACCAAACAGTTGATAAATAAAATGAATTGCGTTCTTCTGGTTCGTCTACTAAGTTACCACCTGATGTTAACAATGATACCCGGGTTGATCTACAATCTATAATAATACGTTTTTGGGTTAATCTACCAACTTCCGTGTCAAGACTGTAATTTGGGGGTCCACGTCTTTTAGGCGCAGACAGTTAGCCGCCGGTCAAATAGGCACGCACACTGTGGCGTCAGGATATTTAGGTGCGGTGCCATGCCTAGTAAAGTTTGCAGATTATATCAGCTCAGCTTTGGCAAAACCTAGTCGGGGTTTTGACGGAAAACTAAGTTACTCTTCACTCAAGCCTACCACCCGCTTGAATATAGGCTACGGTATATTTTTTACTGACGTTTAGTGTAGTTATTATACTCAATCATGTTCGGAAACTTGAATAATTTATTGATAAAGCTTTCGCCGATTCAAACCTAGACTAACAAAAAATAAATGCTGAACACGCGCATTAAAAAAAAATAGAAATATTTTTCTGTTCGATATAACATTTTGTGTGAAAAGCATTGCCGGATAAAGCAGCTTCACTCACTTAAGCCATGACTAACAACAAATAAATGCACACGCATTAACAAAACAACATATTTTTCTGTTCAATATAACATTTTGTTTAAAAAGCATTGCCCTACCTGCCAAGCTGATACAATCTGCACTCTGCAGTATTACCATCAAGCACCTAATGAAATTGAAATAGACTTTACTGGGAATAGCACCTAAATGAACGGGCGCCACAGTGGTCCGCACCTAAATATCCTGATGCCACAGTGTGCTCGCCTATTCGACCGGTGCCTAACTGTCTGCACCTAAAATACTTACTCCAGTAATTTGATATATATACATTGAGTTTTAAAATTTCAACGCCCGGAGAAATCCGCTCTTTGCAAACACTCTATAACTTCAGACCATAGAATTATTTGGATCAACGCTACTATTCTCAGAACTGAAAAGGATTATACAAAAAGATTGTTTACAGAAAGCTGGTACATTAACAAAAAAGCAGGTGTTCTCAACCAGAATGATGGTTAAAGCTTTCCCTTTGTTTACAAAAAATCACTTTAATGTTGCAACTACTTTTTCCATTGCTCAGAGCTTTTCCACAAAAATTTATTTGCTGATTTCTTTTCTGTCTTGTCTCACATTATTTCAACGTTTCTTGACGTTGAACCAAAGAGATATATAAACTTATGTTGCCTTCTGTTTTTAGGCATCACTGTGTTGTCAGTTGAGCCGCAATCTTGTTGCGTATTTTAACTCTGATGCTTGCCAATTCATTTAGTCAGTTTGTATTGTGTCATTTGCTGCTAACCAAGAAGAGCAGATGTGAGACCTATGGATACAGTATGACCTGGAACATAGGGATATTGAAGCTCCAGTGAAATACAGATCATTTTCTATATTGGAAAAATCAATTTTACAATTATTTGAAAACAAAGCCAGAATAGTAAAGATTTATTTTGTGTTAGTGCCGAAGTATGATGAGAACCTCATTATACTCAAACTCATTTGTCGATGCTTGGATCAAATATGCGACGCACCTTTTTTGTTTTGGCAGAAAATAGCGTTTTTGTGATTTCATAGGGGAAATCAAGCATTTTTGCTCAAGGTATGTAAAGAATTTTCTTTGGTCAGAGTAAACCAAAAACCATTATTTATAGTGTATTAACACGTACAAGTATTTAATTTGAATGTAGACATGGTTTTAGCCTACCCAAGCTGGGCTTACGTAGGTTAGAATGTATTTCTTCAATTATTGGGCTGTGTGGGACCTATTGAACAGTTTATTTCAAAGTGTTCCATTGATATCTTGTCCTTTAAGTCAAGCCTTCTTTTGATACAAAGAAATAAAAAAATGTTTTCTGAACAACAGCTGCAAAATCTATCACAGATATTGTTTCAAACACTTAGGATTTGGAAAGTTTATGCAATAAAATGGTTTATGAGCTTATCCCATGCGATTAACCAGGTGTATTTGCGATTAACCGGTTCACGTTTTGTATTTCAAATGCAAACAAATAAAACGCTTTTTCGTGATTTACTTACTAATCATGGTTTGCAAATAATGCACGTATCTATCCTTATTTAAAATGCTACATTACATGCTTTTCAGTATCACTTAAATACTGTTCTAAAGGTCCCAGTGGGAATTCCATTTGTGGCATAGGGGGGTGGGGACTGGGGACGTATGGAAAAATTGACAACACTTCAATATATTCTCGTTGTTCACAATTAAAATGATAAATTCAAAAATAAAGTAGTTGTGAAGGTTGGTCAGTTCTACTACAAGACTGGAAAACAAAACTTAAACAGTTTCAAACTAATATGTAGAAGTGGGGGTGAAATGACAAAAACCATTCCATAGATCTCACACTTCCCGTAGCTTAGTGTTCACCTGTTTCTGCCCTCTTGATAAAGTCAGTCGTGCTGACTGTTAAAACGTTGGAAATAAAAGCTGGGTATCATTATTAACATCAGGTGGTAGCCTAGTATAATTATTAATTATAGTCACCAGAAGAACGCAAGATATTTTATTTTAATACAAGTTTTAAAAGTTGTGGTGATGCATGTCCATGCCTGTGAAACCAAACAATATCAAAAGTTGTAGCTATCAATATTTCAGACCACACTGATATTAAACAAACAATCTAAGAGTGCTTTTCAACCTTTAAAAGAACGATTTGCCCTTTGTTATTTTGCAAAAACTTCATTCGGACAAACCAAGTAGAGTTAGTTTGCACTGATTTGTTTTTCCTTATTTATGCAATCACAATGGAATAGTTTGTTTATTAAAATTGTGCATCTAAACTAATTTTATAATCAAAAGCTTAAGATGCAATAGATTAATCTGAATTCAACTTTCATTTACAGTACTTCACTTCCTACTGCTTTAAGCAAGTAGGCCTAGGGAACATTAAAACAAATAAGAAATTCTGTTTCATTTAACAACAACAAAAATTAGTGTCGGCCTTACATAAACAGAATTAGCATTTTTTTTATTCACATATTAAAAAACAGTAGAATTCGTCTATATTCGTCTAGTTCGCCCAAATCGGCACTTTTTGTTAGTCTCGGTAAAATTTTTATCTTTTCAGAAAATGCGAGAAACTTTTTTTCATGCTGTCGTTTTTAGTGGCAAAACTAAATCACTTTATTTTCAGAGACGCTCAGGGAAGGGTCAATATTAGAGTTGTCATGTTGAACTAGTTTTTGTTTAAAATGTTAGAGAGTACTTCAGATTTTGTGAAAATGTAATAGGAAAGTAATGGAAATTAACAGACATTGATTTTAACAATACTTCATAAAGATTACAAAAAAACATAACAAAAAACAGATAATAAAAATTACAAATAAACAAGACTGCATAGCGTCTGGTAACACTACAAAAGAACCATACTCCAAAATTCAGTAGGCTATTTCTCAGCCAACAAATCAGTCTTTGTATACATTGATTCTATCTCTGCAGGACTAAGTTGTTGGCCATGTTGCTTCTCAGTTAAGATTTTATAAACAGGTTTTAGAAGAGATATTGAAAAACAATATTAAGTAAATGACTGAACATGACGACATAGTGTAGCCTAAATTCATGAATCCACAATTTAATTTGTGAAAAACTAGCTTTTACCGAATACTGTTTCATAGAAATATTAGATAGCATGTGTTTGCTCAACGGAAGACGCCATCATTGTAGTTAGATGATAGGCAATTGACTTTTTGTATACCCTACAACTGAAAGTTACTGGTAAATAACCCCCCAGTTAACTCCCAGCAAAATGGGTGATGGAGTGTGATCAAAGATTACCTCAAACATTTTATTTTTTGTAAGAATTTCCCATGTAGACAATGTAAAGCTTACAAGGACTTTACAAACTAAACAGGTCTCAGGTAGAGCCTGTAGCCAAGTGTTCATATCGTATCACTTTATTTTTCGTCATTAACACGTCTGGGTCGAAAAAGATACTAACTAACTACAAAAGTCGATATAGTCAACCAGCACGTCAATGAACGGGAAAAAGTGGAAAAACCTGACTGAACAGTAGATCCTGTAGTAGGCTATATGTCTGCAGTAAAAACGGCCACAAAACCCAAAAAACAAACAGAAAAAATAAAACAAAAACAGAGAGAAGCACACATGTAGTAATGAATGACAGCCTAATGAAAAGTGTTGTGGATTGAATTTGCCAGTTCCAATATTGATGTGGATGAGCAGTCATAATAATAATAATATAATGGAGAAAGAAAACCGGACATAAAAGAAACCCATCAAGCAAAAGCCCGTTTCAATGTGGCCCAGGAGAGTAAGTGTTGCTCTTTCTAGGCTTTTTAAGGTTCTTTCAATATAAGGAGTTGGACAAAATTGTTGAATAGTTTTTCGTCCAATATAATTCACAAACAAAACAAGGTAACTTTGTTTTCGACACGTACGTATGACGTATGTCTTTGTCAGGAATTACTTAAATCTGCAATATACATAAAATGAAAATTGTAAGATATATCTGACTAGGTTATGCACTATAACTGTAACGACACTCCGAACTGAAAAGCACAAACTAAACAAGTGATACAAGAATGATTACGAGTAAATTATAGGGCGGGAAACAGATCAAATGAGGTGTAAACTACAGGCATGTGACAAACAATTAAAACACGTAATAGGAACGATGAGCCACAGGCGAATAACTGCCGATTGAGAGACTTGAGAGAGGTTTGTAAATATATACTCCTGTAAAAACTTTTAAGGATATTGCATTTTGAGGGATGTCATTTTTGTCTAGTTCAGATTTCATCTCTATTGCTTTATCTGGTATCTGGTAAGAATACCCAGGAATTGTTGATCTGGAGGGGACTGTTGCTAAGTCTGGGATGTGAGTTTTTTGCAGTAGGAGACAGTTGATTTGATGTTTGATCAAAAACTTGAGCAGCTATTCACATTTTTCCATTGATTGTCCTTCCACATTAAGTAACATAATGTATTTATTGAGTTCCATTGAGGAAAGGGGATCTCCTGACTAAGAAGCAGCAGGCCAGCGATTCTCCATCAAGTATCAATTTAATATTTTTTCATTATTAAAAATGCATGGAGAATCAACAGACCCCTATTTATGCATTTAGTAGTAGAGCAAGCATCAGTAGTAAAGCAAGCAGTAGTAGGCATCATTAGTAGAGCGAAATGCATATGCCATAAATAGGGATCTGCTGATTTTCCAAGCATTTTTAATAAAAAAAAAAAATACTAACATAATATGTTAATACATAGTTTCTCCAAGTGAGATTGAATTGTACAAGAGTCAATGCGCACAAACACCGAAACGCCCAAATTGACTCCAATACAATGGCTGCTAAGAGCGGAATGCCCCACCACATCTAAGAAGAGAAACCACAGCCAAATTAAATCAAAGACTTCAAGAAGCTGATAATACTTCGTAGGGGGGGGGATGTTAAAATATAAATTTGGATTACAAACTCTGAGTACCCCCCCAAATAATGCCACTGGGAGTAAAAAAACATATCATGAAAAAAATTTGGGTTGCCCCTACAGGAACTTCCCACTACCGGGGGGTTTTACAAGCGATAGTCAAAAATACATGGGACTTCATACCTAAAATTTGAACCGGTGGTCATAGAAGGCTGGGACCAGTCTCAAAAGTTTGGTTTTGAAAAGTTAAGATAGGAATGTAACAGTTTCAAAAGTGTCAGGTGTATGGATTGTTCCGGACAGGACCATTTTGGTCCGAAATGGCCTATTTGGCCTATCGTGAGTGTATGAAATTCAAAATTCTACCTTAATAATAATAAGTCCAGTCAAAATAGGGTTTGACCCACCACTAATTGCAAATGTTTCGACCCATACATTTTCTGAAAGCTTACATCATACAAAATAACATACTAAAAATCTGCCACGAAAAATTTAGTGGAACCCCCTTTTTAGGGGTAAAAACAAAATGGCCGCCATGTGTCCTAAAAATCTTCATTTTTCCATATTTTTTCACCTAATTCATATAATTTAGGTCTGTAAAAGAGCTCATTCTATATTTCGGGTACAGGAATTCAAAAACAGACATTGGAAAGTTGCAATATAAGACAAAAACGTGTCTTTTTTAAATTTATAACAATTTAAAAATAAAATGGCCTCCACAAGTCCTAAAAATCTTTAATTTTTTCATATCTTTTCATCTAATTTAGTTCTGCAAAAGACCTATGTTAATAACTCACTGTAAATCGAACATAAACCTTTAAAAAGTTTGCTAGTTTGATTATATTACATCGATTTACATCAAATGCAGTATGGAAACTGGAATGATCCTGGTGCAGAAGAACCATACGCAATGGCACATCTATTATGGGAATCGTCTTTGGTTCTTAAGGTACCACGTCCTCAATGGTCTGGCTTCATGCAACTTATCCACCAAGGAGAACATCAAGGCAAAACTTTTGTCTTGTTCCTGCCCATGATTGCCATGGACCCCAGTGATCTCTCATGCATCTATTCTACCCTGAAATTCATTTCGTCTCATGCAACCAGATACAAAGTGTGTCCTGTCATCACACTTGATCAATCATTGTGGCTAAAGGCATTTAGCATGGTTGAAAGTCAGCCAGAACTTCAACCATCTGTGATAAGACTCGGAGGATTTCACACCATGATGAGCTACCTAGGCAGCATTGGACATTTTTTGATGAATGGAACTGGACTTCAACAACTCTTGGAAATAGTTTATGCACCTAATTCAGTGGTCCACATGCTGTCCGGAAAAGCAGTGAGTCGCGCAGTCAGAGGACGTCTTTTGGTGGATGCAGCCCTTAATGCACTGTTAACCTCGTCAGCATTAGATATCAACTTGTCTCATATTCTTGAATCCGATGGGTGCTTTTCAAATGACCACGAACAGGACAACCACTTGATTCTTCAGTTGAGACATCTAATGAAACGACTACTATTAGGCGCAGTGTCTCCATCAGATTTAGATCAGAATGAAGTGCTACAGTGCTTAGAACAGAAAGTACAGCAAACTAAAGACACCCTAAAAGAATTTAGAACAGCACGACTTTGGCTACAATACATTTCGATGGTCACAATCCTGTGCAGATTCATTAAAGCAGAGCGAATAGGCTTATGGCCATTGCATCTGCAGTCCATGTATGAAATGCTTCCGTACTTGGCAGCATCAGGTCACAATCACTATTTGAAAAGTATCCACTTGTACCTAGCCAAGATGTCCAAACTTCAGACTGAAATGCCTCTTGTCCACATGCACTTCATGGAAGGACATCACGTTGTTTGTCGCACAGACAGATGCTGGGTTGGTCTCTGGACTGACCTGACAATCGAACAATGTCTAATGAGGAGCCTGAAGTCAAGGGGTGGACTTACAAGGGGGTGTGGATTGACAGAGACACAACGACTCATCTGGGTTCTATCTGCACCAGCATGCGCCCAAGTAAATGAAACCATGCAAGAGTTCACAGGGTGAAATTTCTCACCAGTGAGCAACACAAAGAGAGTACCCCAGCAAGGATGAGCAGAGATATGAAAGATCTTCAAGATCTAATTCAGTATTTGACAGTGAGAAATCCATTTCGAAAGGATGGCCCACCAAGCCTGAGAAGCATAGTGACAGGCATTGCAGCTCATGACAGTGTCAACTGTGACTCAGCATAGGATGTAGGTATGAAAATGCTTGCACTAATGCCTGGAGTAAAGGTGACTGAGCATTCCTTCAAAAAGAAACACCAAGCCATCACCATGGGTGCAAAAGAATCGGTCAAAGTCAAGGACAGGAAAGTGAGTGTTGATCCCATCCTCCTATTTCAACGTTTAGTCTGTGCTGGCACAACAACGAATCAGCTACCAGAGGTATTCCAGTATGAACTTTGTCAATTTCCATCAGCCTTGTTTGAATCAAAGTCCATCATTAGACCAGCCAACAAGGCCTCCTTGGCTGACTTCTTGTGGTCTTCATCAATTGAGTCTGCTCCAAAACCA
This sequence comes from Aplidium turbinatum, assembly GCF_918807975.1. NCBI lineage: Eukaryota > Metazoa > Chordata > Ascidiacea > Aplousobranchia > Polyclinidae > Aplidium > Aplidium turbinatum. Next base: position 22,022,531 of record NC_137485.1, read on the forward strand.
TCTAAGCCCTTAGTCCAGCATGTACTAGTTCAGTGTTTCTCAACCTTTTTTGGCCCAACGCCCCCTTCATGAACTGGCAAAGTTTTACCGCCCCCCAACAAAAACGATTAATTACAAAAAGCGAATATAAAACTATAAATACTACAAAAGTGCTCAATGCCAAGCAAAAAGCCAAGCAGAGCAAATTACATCCAATATAGGCTGCTAGTTACCAGTCTCTAAAACCTTTACAGCCTGTTTTACCCCCGGGACTCTGACTTCGTACTTTGACGGGCGGAAAAACTTAGTTCCTCGTCCCGTAGTAAAGTCCCGAGTTTTACCCTAAAAGGTGGATTATCAGAAGGTTCTTATTCAAATAGGTCAAATTCTATTTCTATTAGAATAAGAACCTTCTGATGATCCCCCTGTTAGGGTGAAATAGGCTGTAGGCCTAAGGGGTTTAGAGACTAGTAGGAACTATATTTGATAAAAAGCAAATATATATTTGCGAGCATGAAAACAGTAGGTTATAGGCCTACTGGTAGTCATTGTGAACCTTGGGCTTGGTGAGAAAGTGCCAGTTCCTTCACATCCGGTGTAAAGCCAGTGAGAAACATTCGAAGATCACCTGTTATGGTCAAGTGAGTGAGTTAAGTTATGTCAAGTGAGTTTCGCTGTTTGGTATGTAGCAGAACAACACAACTGAATCTCTTTTCCACCAGGTAGCCTATGAGGTAGGAAATGCTACCACGAAGAAACGAGCTCTTTGACGAAATCGTTACGCTGGGCGGTAGATGGGTTAAACCAGAATTACTCCTAATACTCAAAACGCCCCCCCCCCCCCTTAAGCCGAGGCAATCATACCGCCCCCCCTGCAAAATCAAAACGCCCCCCTGGGGGGCGGTACAGCCCCCGTTGAGAACCACTGTACTAGATGGAGGTGCCCTGCTCCATTAACTTCCTTGGACCAAAGGAGCTGCATGGGATGAAATCATGCAGGTGTACACTGATTATGTGATGTCCAAATATGGAACCTGTATTGTTGTGTTTGATGGTCACACAGATTCGCCTTCCACAAAAGATGGTGCTCACTTCTGAAGAACTGTTGGTAGGATTGGGGCTGAAGTAATATTCGATCCAACAATGAAGCTCCAAACCAAAAAGGAAGACTTTCTTGCTAACCATCAAAACAAACAGCGACTAATCCATATGATAGGGGACAGACTCGAAAGAGCAGGATGTGTTGTCCACCATGCCTGAGGAGATGCAGATGTCCTGATAGTAGATACCGCGATGTCATCTGCACAGCAACAAGACACTGTAGTTTTAGCAAGTGATACTGACATTCTGATTTTGCTCATACATTACAAGAAGAGTAATACCACACACAACATCTGGTTGCAAACAGCATCTAAAAAGGGCATTAAAAAAACCATCAAAGTGCTGGAACATTTCAGTCACCAGAAAAATTCTTGGAGACACTGTATCAAGTAATCTTCTCTTCGCCCATGCAGTGTTGGGATGTGATACCACTTCAAGGGTATTTGGAATAGGCAAACAGAAAGCTGTTTCGTCACTCAAATTCGTCATTAGGCCTAATGGAAGACATTGACTCTGAAGATGAACGATGCCTTGGTTTGAACTATTAATTGTTTGATAAAATTAGGTCTTTTACAGAACTAAATTGTGCGAATTAGGTTAAACGATAAGGAAAAACAAAGATTTTTGAGACTCATGACGGCCATTTTATTTTTAAATTTTGTTATAAAATTTTATTAAGACAAATTTTTATCTCATTTTTCAACTTTCCAGTGTCTGCTTATAAATTCCTTGTACCAGAAATATAGAACGAGCTCTTTTACAGAACTAAATTACATGAATTAGGTGAAAAGATACGTTAAAATGAAGATTTTTGGGACACATGGCGGCCATTTTGTTTTTACCCCCAAAAAGGGGTGTTCCACTAAATTTTTCGCAGCAGATTTTTAGTATGTTATTCTGTATGATGTAAGCTTTCAGAAAATGTATGGGTCAAAACATTTGCAATTAGTGGTGGGTCAAGCCCTATTTTGAGCCGGATTGACTGGACTATAAGGAGATAATTTTAAACGTTATGCTTCGAATTAGTACTTTCAAATAAATCATATGCACATCTAGTTTGTCATCACATGTAAAGTCAGGGACGTTTTAGATTTGGGACGGTTTGATATTGTAAAAATTGAAATATAGGCATGCAAACAGTCATTACAAAGCATTTTCAATTTCTTTGCTCGTATTTGCTCTTTTAAAATATACCGTAAATAGTTATCAAATAGTACGTGTCAGTTACCAATGCGACGTGATATTCAGTACTGATAAATAATAAGAACAGGATGAGGATGCTAGCCTATGTAATATTAAATGATAGTTTGTTGATCCGTAGTTAATAGTTATATTCCAAAGGACCAATGTTATGAAAGTATTGTGTAGTTCCAGATATCAAATTAGTCAGTGTTTTTTTATCTTTTCATTAACCCATTAACCACTGACGTTGCGTTGCTGCAACGCTTACTTTGAGCCTAGTCTATAAACGCATTTTAAAAGCAACTTTCTATCTAAAAAACTGAATATTCTTGTCATTTGAACTCTAAATAAAGTGTTTAAAACCTTATTTTAAAAGAATAAAAAAATTTGTATGCTTAAAATTATCGCTCTTTTACGACACTTTTCACGCATTTCGAGCGCATTTTGTTAGTCGTACTTCAATATGGATTAATTCAATAAAATAATTTCAAAAATTGGCTTCAAGTATAGTGTAGTGATGCTAGAACACACCAGAGTAAGCACATCTTCTAAATGTGTGAAGAGCCGGAGATATTTAAGTGCAAACTTTGCTGTACCATTTCTGCAACATCAGCGTAAAGCCGATACTTTATTATGCATATGCACTATGCAGTGTAGTAGATACGCACCCTTGTTTCGTAAAGAGATGCTGATTACCGGCGAAAACTTCTGTTAGTTTGCTAACAAAGCATTTACGAAACAATAAAGTGACAATTGACCTGATATGCAAATGATTTCTGAGAATACTGGCCAGTAACCAGTTGTCCAATTCTAAACGATACTTAGTTGTCTTACTGGTGGCTTGATCGAAAAAGAGCTGGATTTTGTTTTCTGCCTCACACGATAACTGATTGTTAGAAGAGGCAGGCCGAGCTACTGCTATTTTTTCCGAACGCATTACGTTACACTAAATAATGTCTCGCCAGAAGTTTCTTACTGTAGAGGAGGTATTAGCCGCTTTCGAAGATATGGAATGTTGTAAAGAAGACGAAATTGACATGGTCATAGCACCACCAGATCCTGCTGTAGTTAGCGACGAAGAGGGTATGGACGAAAACGATTTGACAGAAAGTGAAGCAGTGCTACCAGACGCTGCAGGAGAGATTGAAATTCATTGCAACCCAGTACAAAGTGATGATGTGCCAACGACCCCAGTTCCGAAGAAAAAACGCAACTTATCGGAAGTAAAATGGAGTAGGAAAAAGGCTTCTTTCTTATCTTCTCCTGTAAGCAAAGAAGCTGACAAGCTGGAAGATTTGGAAAGGAAATTGCTGGGACTAGACTTTAGACGAAAAGTGACTGTGAAAGTTTTGAACTCCAAACGCTTTGCAATCTCTGCCACTGGCCGCCCAAGTGTTTTTGCTCTTGAATATAGCCGACCAAGTAATTCTACATCGCACCACTTTCTAAAAACTATTCCCTGCAATAAAAGACGTCGTTGCAAACTGTGTCACAGCCAAACGCGTTTTCTTTGTGGGATGTGTGACGTTCCTCTTCATCAGCATTGTAATGAATTGTACCACAAAAACAGGCAATATTCCAAAGTAGATGTGTTCAAGGACATTGTGTTTTATTGAGTGCATTTTTTGTGTACTTTTATTACTCGTATGTTTTTATGCCACATGACTTCGTTGTTTGCAATTGTGAATAGAAAACTATGTTTTCGCACTTGACTAAAATATGGTCATATGTTCAGAGAAAAAAAAAACAGTCAAAAGAGAGACGCAGAAGACGCAAAGGGAGAAGAGTCTTAACCCTCGATTAGTGAAACAATTAAAAAAAAATTATCGCTTAACCGCTGACGTTGCGTTTCTGCAACGTCTCAGATTTTGTATAAACAAACAAAAAATTTCAATTTTTTTTACTAATTATCGAAACTGGAAGGGTGCTACTAACATATCAAAAAATGAAAAAAAATTAACTTCTAGAAATAGGTGCGGCGTTTAATGGGGAGCTTCATTCAATAGTTGAACTGTTTCATTTGAAACACAGCATTTGATTCAGGCAGATCTGACAAACGACACATCCAAGTTATTGTGAATGATCTGATAAGTGTATGTGTATGACTGTATGTGGATCAGATCTGTTATTTCAATTTATGAAGAACATCAGTCAGTTGGTTACTTGAAAAGGGCTAACATGAGTATGGTCGAAAATGTTCGTACTTTTTAGTTTATTTTCGTGTTATTATGTTAAATGCAGTCTGGTTGTTAGGTTTTATTTGTGTATGGTTAAAAAACATTACCTTTCTACCAAAATTAGATCTGATAAGTATCAGTAACAAGAAGTTCAGGATTTTCAGGGGAACTCCATATTTCTCCATGTCTACTGTTGCCAACCTTCTTGAAGTATGTAAGTAGTAAGGCATCATCATTCACAAATTCAACAATGTTGGCAAAGTACCAGCGTTATTAGCTTCCTTCAATCCAGATGGCAGCTACGAACTCATCAAGTTGATAGGCTGGTTCTGCAGAATCAGATTCCTGATCATTTGATGTTAAGCTTGAATTTACCTTGGTAAGCAAATGCATAACAGAAAGCACACTTTGGAGGTCTGACATTGTTATAGTTGCACATGAACGTGAATTATCTAAGTAGCTGATAAGGTTATTGGCATAGTCTTCAGATCTGAAGTTTTTATAGTCTCGTTTCAGTCAGAATATTGAAGCACTTGGTTTTAGGGAGAGGCACGTCATCTTTGCATAGCGAACTTCAGTGTAAAGTCTTTTGTTCAAGATGATGATCTGTTACAGCATCACTTTGAAGGTAAGCAGTCACTTCCTCAGAGGTGGTAAAAGGCCCTGGCGGATTTTGCGCTTTCAATAAATCTAAAGCAGAAAGTTTACTTTGCTCTGCTCTGATATTAAAAGCTTCTTTTTCAGAGTAACCTTTTTTTCACAAGCTTTCGTCTTTTCATTGAATTGCAGTCTAATTTCTTTACTGTCTTGTACTGGTTTTTCCCATTTCTTTTCATTAATCTTCTGAACATTTTTAAGTAAATCCGTGCTTTTATTGAGAACTACACTTCTGGAGACTGCATCAAGATTTCTTTTACCATAAATATTTATCTTGTAGTTCACTAATCCGACACTACGTTCTTCACCCAGGTTGTGAACTGGCAGATTATCCAGTTTCTGTAGGACATCATCACTTGCAGATCCAATTGTCAACAGCGATCCTGTCCTCATTTGCAGCAGGACAAAAACCAAACAGAGACCCTTTTTGAGTTGCCAAGCCTTTAGCAAAAGATTGAAGGAAAAGAGCAAGTAAGCTCTTAACTTCATTATAGTGTTCTTACAAGCAAGCATCGATCGAGCTGAGAATTGTTGGTTTAAATAATGTCGATTTGAACATTCTGAGGGCATATACCGTATGACTTATGCAAAAATATTGCAACCCTATCGTAGCTTGTTAATCAAAACTTTTGGGCCCATTTAAAACTCGTTAAGGTCAATTATTCCCAAATTTTCGATTTTGTACCATCGCGGTAGGCTAAATGGGTCATTTTGGGACAAAATGAGCCTGTCCGAGCCAAACTATACACCAGACACTTGTGAAACTGTTACAATCCTATCTTAACTTTTCAAGGCGAAACTTCTGAAACTAGTCCCAGCTTTCTATGACCACCGGTTGAAACGTTAGGCGTCAAATCCCATGCATTTTGGACATCGCTTGTTTGAGCCCCCTGTAGCGAGGAGTTCCCAGGGGGGCAACCTAAACATTTTTTTATAATATATTTGTTTACTCTAAGTGACACTATTTTAGAGGGTACTGAGATTTTTTTAATTTTAACATACCCCCTACTTAAAGTAACTCACCATTACAAAGCATAATCCAATAGAAACCAAACACCCACCGATTAAAATCACGTCATCCTTTTAAAAACCAAGCAACCAAGAACTATGATCTAAATTCTAAATTATGAATGGAAAGAATGTTGGACAAAAATCGACCTTATGGTGGAGACATTATGTACGATCCAATGCTACCCCTCGTCGATTTCTCGATGTGCAACAGAAAGGAATGGATCAGTTATAATAGAATTTTATCCCGTCATGCCCGAACTGCTACACTCTTCATCGATGAGGCTATCAAAACACACCAACTTGTCCAAATCGCAAAACGCAAACAAGCTATTGATCATTTGATTCTGTACTGTCCAGTGTCCATGGACTGCACTACCCGGTGGTTTCAACAGTTTACTAATGAGGAAACATATTTAAAAACTAGCTAAAAACCTGAACGAGTTTCAAGTGTGACAACGCCAAATGAAACCACTACTACTATTCTGAATATAGCCCTGGTCAATAAAAAAGGTTTGACCACTTCCGATTAAAGTAACAAGTCAGAAAAGATTTAACGAAGGCGAAGCTATGAATTTTGTAACAAGCATAAAAGCAGTGCAAGATGAGAATGCATGTCTACTTAATACATTTTCTCATTTTGTCAGAAATTCAGCAATTGCAGTACACAAACTTTGCTCAAATACTGCCTTTTATGGATTTCTGATAAGTGTTCTAAGAGTTCAGGCCTCTTATTTACCTGAAGCCCCTAACGACCGAAGGGTGGTTAATCTGGCTTGGGGCAGAAGAAATAGGGCGCACACTGCATCTAGCACAAGCAGTAGGCTAAGCTAAATTGTTAAGTAGTAAAAGCTTCATCAGTCAAAAATACTTCGTTTCAATTTAATTAAGCTAAGGCATTTAACTTTTCATTGTCCTTTTAAGAACCAAAGCAAGAAATAAAAGTGATTCAGGCTAATAGGATGTACTGTGGTGTACAAGAAAACGACAGTCGGAAACAAACATAGTGTGGTTTGATGAATTGATAACAAGTTGAGATGCTTTGTTGTAGTGTGACATAGTCAAATGTATCCCCAGCTCCTGCAAATGTATCAAAGATCTCGAAAGCCAACCTAACCAAGCTGATAAATACCTCTTTGAACCTTCGAACAATCTTTGACATGTCAACATCCCAAACAAACACCCCCCTTCTTCGCGTTCCACATGCAATGTAGTTGAGATTACCTGGAAAGCACAACAAGTATCGTTCGATATATCATTGTGATAAAGGCCTCGGTCGTTAACCACCTTTCCATTGCTCTCTCCAATACAAAATTACATCACAATGTTGAAAAATATAAATGTATCCCTGGTTTAAAAATTACCTCGGTAGTAAAAATTGGTGTTCCACCGTTATTTAAACGTTAGGTGGGATTCCCACCGAGCATACAAAAACGTCTCCGTAAAAATAGCACACGTTTGTTTGCTGGATGTGAGTAGTAAAAAGGTATTTTGTTTCCAAGCGACAAGTTTGTATCCTCGCAACAAAAATACATGTTTTCTGAAAGGGTTTAACGCATAATTCGGTTAATCGAATAGGAATTCTTGATAGATTTGTAAACTTGTATCACTTAACCGCATATTTCCTTTGACGAAGTGTTAAGATCCTCAAGATTATCCTTACCAATACACAAAAATCGTCGCAAGATCTCTCACAAACTGTTTTTTCGATTGCACACACAAAAAGTCAAAATATTATTTACGTCACGCATAACGATTCACGCGGCGTCTCTCCAAGCAAAAAGGAAAGTGACTTGCACTTACCAACAAGCCATGCATTGCAAGAATTAACATTGATAGCCTATTACAAAAAATATTCTAGAAAATGCAGGGATTACAGGTTAAAAGCATACACATCCAGAAAAAGCGCACCTGGAGCCCAGGCTATGGAGTAGATGACCCCTTCATTTCCGGTGGTACTCTGTAGAGGGGTCAGATCAGACACTGACCAAACCTTCACTGTCCCGTCAAACGAGGCCGTAGCTAGCACCTTTGGGTCGTTTGGCTTAAACTTGCAGTCAAAAATAGTTTCAATGTGACCCTGAATGTATATGTGGAGCGATTAGTAACAACAAGCTGGCAACCCTTGATGTGTCAAACCACTACTCGCTGCTGTGGTGAAAGCATAATCACGATAACAAATAAAATTGTAGATTGCCTCACATAACTGACAGAAATACAAAATGCAAGCAGCAAAGTGGATCTGTATAGTAGTCAAGTTTAGCAATTAATGTAACAATTGTAACATGTGTGGAAAACAAAAACCGTAAAAGAAAATTAAAATGTGGTGTTGTGGTGCAAGTAGCACGTTTTTACTTTGGGCAGTCGTCATGGATTTTTATACCACGAGTCTCGGGGAACTCTGATCTTGATCACACACCAAGCTAACAAGTGGGTCCACGTCTCACCTCACGGGCAACAGCCTCGACTGGCTGCTTAAAACTTCGACTGGCTGCTTAAAACTTGCTGCCTTGCAGGAAATACCTTTTTAGGTAAAGGTTTGGCCCACCAGTCCACTACCTATAACTGTGGTTAGCGTCAGAATAAGCATGTAGCTGGAAAAAACATACCTTCTAAATATTTGCTTGATGCAGCAAAAAACAAAAAATGGACCCCTTTTCCCCAACAGCAATTAGATAAGCAAGGGATGTGAAGAATCTCTAAGTAACGAAAAATATTTCACAAAAAGAAAAATGTGGTGTGCCGATTGGATGTTGGAATGTAGGAAGTTTGTGAAGAAAAGAAACTGAATATGTGAAGAACTAGCAAAAAGGTGAATGTATGTTGCCTAAAAAAAGTAAGATAGAACAATCATCGCAATCAAGTTTTCTAAGTTTGAAGAAGTGACAGAGTAGTAACAATGATACTTTCTTTTGAAGAATCTGTGCTCATGCACTTTAAACTGGAAGAGATTGTGTAGAAAAGGAGTTCTGTAATGAATTGGCAGAGAAATGGGATTTAATGCATTCAAGTGAGTTGGTGCTTGGGTTAGGGGATTTCAATAGATATGTTGGGGAACGAAAAGATAGATTTGAAGGTATTCACGGGTTTGGGGAAAGAAACTTGGAAGAGAAAAATGTTACTTGAATTTTGTGATGTAAAAGAACTTTGCATTGAAACACGCGGTTCAAAAAGGTGATTTACAGGTCAGGAAGACATGAATCGGAGAATGATTTTATCTTGGTTGCGCAATGCGCAATAACACAAAATGTAACACAAAAATGCAGTAACACAAAATGTATTTGAAAAATGTGAAAGAAATCCCGTGGGAATTAGAGCAAAGACTAGTAGTGGGAGACTTGGATCTTCTTTTATTGTCGCACTTGATTCCAAGCATTGATTTCCTCTTGTATGAAAAGCTTCCAAGGTTCTGTATTGTTTGCTTTGTGTATTAGGTGTATGTTGGTGTTGGTTTTGTCGGTTTGTTGGTTTAAGTAGGTTAATGTTTGTCTGCCTTGAGCACGCTTCCCTTCAATTTTGCCTGAGAGAGAGAGGTTGTTCTAATTTTCCTTTTCGCAACATGTGTCCTTAAAAATTGAAGTTGATTTTCTTTGATATTTTTTAGTAGATTCTTTGTTTGTTTGACTTGATTCAAAACAGTTTGGTTGCTTTTTCTGTCAGTCCAGGAAATCCTCTGCATTATTCGGAATGCCCACATTTTAAACCCATTTATTCTTTTATTAAATGGTTTAGTAATTGTCCAGGATTCTGAATTATATTTAAAAATTGGATAAATGTAACACTTCAATACTCTGTATCTGGTTGCGAAAGATATGTACTTGTTGCATAATATTGATTTCATTTGCTGAAAAGCGGCTTTTGCTTGAGCAATATGTATATTGACCTCCGTCCTCCATATCATCTTTGGCGTCCCAGTTTATTGTTGTCCCAAAATACGGAAAACTTTTCACTTGTTTTATAATTGTGCCATTCATTTAAATTTGACAGATTGGAATTTCACTTTCTTTTTTTCTTGTGATTACCATTGTTTCCATTTTCTTTTCATTCATTTCCATTCCGAATTCTTTACTTCTTTTATTTACTTTGTAGAACAAATTTTGTAGTTTTGCTTCCGAATCAACCACCAAGACAGTGTCATCAGCATACCTCAGGTTATTAAAGTTAGTTCCTCCAACATTTACACCAGCTTCATCATCAAGACATCGGAGGATGATCTCACTGTATAATGAAAATAGGCTTGGAGAGAGCACGCATCCTTATCTGACGCCTCTCTTGATTGATATCCAATCGCTGATGTTGTGATTGATCCTTAATGCTGCAATTTGATCAAAGTAAAGGTTTTGGGTATTACGTATATCCTTATCGCCAATTCCAATGTTATCTAGCATCTCCAGTAATTTGGTATGTTTTACTCGGTCGAAAGCTTTCTTATAATCAATGAAAGCGATGTACAGATCTTTCTTCATTTCCATTGATCGTTGTGCGATATTTTTTAATACATATACAGCATTTCTTGTACCGCGGTCTGGCATGAATACGTACTGTTCTTCAGCGATTTCATCGTTGATTTTGTTCTTGATTCGGTTCATCGTCGTCGTCGTCTGAGCTTCTGGGGCCGAAGGTCTATCCTTTTACCACCCCAGATTCACGATGTTCCCGGACTACACTGGAAGGCTGCTAGAGAGCAGCCAGTCTTTAGTTTCATCATCCATGACGCGCAGACCTTCCACTCCGTTAGGTGGCTTGAAGATGGTACAGTCATTGATGGTGTGGTCTGCGGTCTGTTCCTCGGCACCACATTTACAGGAGGAGGAAGAAGCCATTCCCCATTGGTGCATGGTTGAGCGGAAAAGCCCGACGCCCGTACGGAGACGGTTGAGGCGCACCCATGCCTGTCTCTGTAGTGTCAGGCCGATGGGGCGCGTGTCGGCGTCGGGGATGAATGAATGGAGTCTGGTGGTACTTGACTTCCATTCAGAATTCCATTTATGGTCCGCCCAAGTAGCCGCACAGGTGTCTTGTTCATCAGCTTCGTTGATCAGAAGCCGAGCGGCTGGCACGAATGGGTGTCTTGATTTCAGTCGGCGGGGACGCTCGTTTGGGAAAGCAGAGATCTTGTGGTGGAGAAGATGGTTAGGCTCCAGTGCCTGTCGACCGAGGGACAAAGTGGCTTCTTTGCGACGAAGCTCAGCAGGTTGAATGCCAGCGAGAATGCGGAGATTGTCCAATGGTGTGGGACGCAGGCATCCGGTCACTGTGCGCAGGGCGCTGTTTATGGCAGTGTCGATGTTATGGCAGTGTCGATGTTGTGGCAGTGAGCACTGCGGCACCAGACAGGTGCACAGTACTCTGCTGAAGAGTAGACAAGGGCTAAAGCTGCTATTCGCAAAGTGTCAGCCCTCGCCTCCCAGCTAGAGCCTGCCAGGCGCTTCAGTAATGCAGCGCGAGATGTCAGTTTCTTGCGCAGTGACACCAAATGGTAGCGGTATGTGAGCGATCTGTCTAGTATCACCCCAAGATTTTTTGGGCTCGGGGCAGAAGGACAGAGGTTTTCCGTTGTTGTGGACATGTAGCTCACGATCAGCTTCCCGATTGTGTGAGTGGAAAGCTGCTGCCACAGTTTTGGTTTCGCTGAGTTTCAGTCGCCAGTTCTGGAGATAAGCTGAGATGGTTTGCATGTCCTGGCTCAAGGTGTCTTCTAGATTTTCCCACGACTTTGTGGAGTGGAGAATTGCCAGATCGTCCGCATAAGCGTATTTTGCGGAGACCGTGGTTGGCAGGTCGTGAGTGTACATGTTGAAAAGAAGTGGAGCCAGGACCGATCCCTGTGGGACGCCGTTTTTCAGGCGTCTCAGTCTGCTTCGCCGTGAGTTGCCGGTGGTGAGGGTGAAGCTTCGATTTCTGACAAGTTCCATAATCATATGGACCATATGTCGGTCAGAAAGCAGGCGAAGCAGCTTGCAAGTAAGGCCGCGATGCCATACAGTATCGTAGGCAGCTGTGAGATCTAGAAAGACAGCGCCGGCCTTCTTTTTTGCCTCAAAGCAATCCTCGATGTCTTGGGTCAACAGTGTGACCTGATCTACAGTGGATTTTCCGCCCCAAAACCCAACTTGCTCTTTTGGAAGGAGCGGGTCGATGATTGGGTTGACACGGGCATAGATCAGTCTTTCGAGGATCTTGAAAGGAACACAGAGGAGGGATATCGGACGATAACTCCTTGGGTCCTCTCGTGGCTTGTGAGGCTAAGAGATCGCAACTACTAAAGCTCTTTTCCAGATTTTTGGGATTGTGAGGTGGTGCAGGCAGGAAGAAAGGAATCTACGTAACCAGGACTTTAGGGCATGGCCAGCATGGAGCACAAGCTCAGGGCAGATCTTATCGGGCCCTGGAGACTTGTGTGGTTTCACTAGGCGGAGGGCGGTGGCGAATTTCTCTGGAGTGAAGTCTCCAGAGATTGCTTCTTCTGGTGGTGTTTCCACTCGCCATAGGGCAGATACTTCCTTGGCAACAAGGCGGGATGCCTTGCGGTCCTTTGTCTTGTACACCCCGTTCTGCACTAGCTGGGAAGCGATGGCATTAGCAGAAACGGGGCACTGACGAGGGGAGTTTGCTGAGCGCCCAGTGAGGTTGTTGATGATGCTCCAAGCTTTGCGGCTTGAGTGTGAGAAGTGGATGGTTTGGACAGCTTCGTTCCACCGCTCAAGCTTCTTTGTGTCCAGCCGCTCAAGTAGTCTGGTGGCGGCAGTGATAGAAGCAGCACCACCTGTGGCGGCTAGGTATGAGCGGTAGAAAGCTTCACACTCAGAGTCCCAGCATGGTTTATAGCTGGTTCGATGGCCACGTGGTATTGTGGCCTTTGCCGCAGTTATTATGGCATTGCAGAAGTCCTGGTATGCCTCGTCTGCGTTGCATGTTTCAGTCGGTGGTAACTTTGCAGCAGACTCATTGGTCTCATTGGTAATGTTCTCATCGGTCAGACTCATTGGTCTCATTGGTAATGTTCTCATCGGTCAGACTCATTGGTCTCATTGGTTCATGATAATGCGTAGTAGAATTTTTGTAATTTGAGACTTGGATAAAAAATGAAAAAAGCACGTTTGCTTGAGAAACATTTGGAAATTAGGAGAAAAAGACAATAACATAAAATTTGTAAAAAAGCACAGGAGCTGCATGGGTGCGCAAGACATGTGGATTTCATTCAAAAAAGGTGTTGTAACTGCTTGTAACGAAGTGTCGGGAAAAAGAGGACAAGGAAAGATTGTGGAGACATCGTGGTGGGATGAAGAGGTGAAGCATGCTATTTTGGAGAAGAGAGTAGGCTGAGTAGCATACAAACATAGTGTAAAGGCATAATGCAATGTTATACCTTAAGACGCTACGCAATGGTAATTACTGCACTGTGTACGTACCTGCTGTTGGGTGACACGAGGACTGCTATGTAAGCAGTTACTGAGTTTTTGTCATTCATTCGAGACTAACACAGCATGGTGTCAGAAGTGAAATAAACTGCATCAGATAATCTTATCAGAAGCGGTTAACTGGCAACATAACCTGTGGGGCCAGTGGATTAAAACATTCGAACAATATAGGGATTTTTCCCAATTAGCATCAAAACCTGAAAAAGAGCAAGTCAACTCGAAGCAAAGGCGAAGATGTGTTTTCTTCATTTAAGTTATCAGAGGCCAATTCGATCAACTACGACATAGTCAAGGAACGCTTCAACAATCACTTTAAACTACGCAATAACGTAATTTTCTAAAAAGCAGTATTCAACTGCCGAAATCAACTGCCATGCGAGCGGTTTAATGACTACGTTACTGTTCTAGATAGAAACGTGTCAGTAAGGTGATATGTCTGATTAGCCACTGCGAGACAGACTCGTCGTAGGAATTACAAACAAGTCGCTGTCCAAACGCATGCAAATGGACCCAGAGTTAACTTAACAAAAATCTATCGACGTAGCATGACACACAGAAAGCATTGCAGAGCAACAATGTAAACTACAAGGTAAAGCAGAGCAAAATTTCGACTACGTGGACGTTGTGAAGAGAAAACGTAGCAATAAATTCTTCCCAAAGCGAGAACCCTGCCAACGATGTGGTAGATATAAACAATACAAAAACGACAAATGTCCAGCAGAATTCATTACTTGTTTTCAATGTTCAAAATAGGCCAGTCTTTGCACGTCCGTAAGCATCACCTTGAAGATCACGTCAAGCAAAAAATTGACTTTGACCATCAGCATAGAGTGAGGCCTCTACCCACCCTCTATCACAGACAGTGATTCCCAAACTGAGTGCCGCCACAGATTCTCAAGTGTGCCGCAAATCTTTTTGAAATTTTGGAAAAGAACTGTATAAATATTTAAAATAAGGCATGCAGACATGCATATGCGACTTAATCCTATCTTAGTACGAGCTGTTTTCGTAAAACTATTAACCCTTTCTTAATACGAGCTCTTTTCGCACGCGGAAAGTACGTCACGGGCTATCTTAGCCCCATGCTAATTAATAGCTAATTACGGGAGCTATGAAAATCACAGAACCAAAATATTTTACAAGGTAATAGCCATGTGTATTGTGCGCAGAGAAATTAAATTTTTTCCAACAAATTTATTGAAATAAAGTGTTTGAGATGAAAAAACGTCAGGAAGTCGGTTTTCATTCTAATTTCCAGGAAATAGCTTCAAAATTTACGTAAGTGTGCCGCGAGCATTTTATAATTATTTTAGTGTGCCGCGAGCGTTTTATAATTATTTTAGTGTGCCACAAGCTGGAAAAGTTTGGGAACCACTGCTCCATCAGGTGACGAGGTGTTTGTTTAAGACAGCAGTGCCACTCAGAAGGGGCCGCAAAAAACGCGCACGGTACCAAACGGTCATATATCACAGATGCTAATCAAGGAACATCAGTTTGTAGAAACCACAGCGCCTTGGTAAGAATACCACAGACTGGTGATTTTGATATACGGCTAAGTAGTACCGTAAGAAGCAAAAACTCTCATTTGATTGTCAATGATTTAGTTAACCACAAAGCAAATATGGAGACCAGCTAACAAAAGCTGGAAAGATCTCAAAACCACCTGAACGCTTATCCTATTATGTGTTTACATCTTGTTCTTTGTTTAGGTGGAGATAATGAATAGTTGTGACTTACTAGTGCATATTGTTTGAATTTACCACGTTTCTTTGAAACCGTCCTACGATAGGAAACATGATAACGTGCAGCGAAGTTTCATGGTTGTCTAACTCGTTTACATGAGACTTGCTCGAAGGAGAAAAACTGATCTTAATTAATACGCTCCTCTCTTTCCATTAACATGTGTGAAAGACTTATTCTCTATTATATTTTCAATGCTTGAATATCAGTGGCGGCTGGTGAGTCCTAGAAATGGGGGTGCTGCCGCCGAAGGCGAATACAACAGCGGGGAGGGGTCTCCTTCAGAAAATTACATTTGATTTGGTGCATTCTGAGCATATTTTAGCTCTAAATTGTGATAAAAGTTTAATGTAAAACTTGGCTTATAAGTTTTGCAAATGTGTAATATTTTGAAGGGGACGATCAACAAACATATCGTCACCCTCATAACAAAACTGCCTAACTCAGTTTTTGACAATTTTGAGATTTTCAGCCCAAGTCACTGGTTTTAACTTTAGTGATGCCTGGAAAAATGCTCAAGACGCTTCACACTCACTAAAGTACTGTAGGCTACCGGTACTTTTTTTGCAAAAATTTGTTAATAAAAACATTATCTTTGCGGAAGTTTTTTGTGTTTTTCTCAAAAGCTAAAAAAATGAGTTAGGCAGTTTTGTTATGAGGGTGACGATATGTGAATAACACGTTCTTAATGATTAAAAAAGAAAACGCTTATTTTTTTTAATTACCTACTCGACGAAAAATTCTCCCGTGGCCTATGTCACTTTTCATTTTGGATGTAGATACGTTGCTTGTTGCATGACATATTAAATTTAAGCAGTTTTTTCCAGGATGGGAAGTAAACCTATCCTAAAAAGTATCAGTTTTTCTAGTGCATCCGTATTTGAATTCTTTTTTAACTAAAACTACCCTAATACTAATCAGCGAAAATGTAAACTACTAATTAGTTTATTGCGTAATATTTAACAGTGCATAATTTCACAACGTAAAAGCGGATTCACACTGGTGTCGCTATTGCGTCGTAAACTACTTTTGACGTCACCACGAAGCCAGACACAGTGCATCGACTTTTCACTCTGTGCCTTTTTTCCTTTTTTTCGTTCTGCCCATTGTGCTGTCCAGAAGACAGCACATCGCTTTGCAAGTTTGCAATTCGTTTGTACAGGCAATTTAAGAAAACACACGGCTCTACGACGTCACAGTCGATGCCTCTACGGCGTTCTGCTTGTGTGCTGTTTCAAAACAGCACATATTTCCTAGCACGCAGAGTTTCCAAATATAATTTACACTTATAACAATCAGCAATTCTGTGAACAGAGAACATAAAATACATTTCATGGGCAGAAGAAACGCTAAGATATTTGAGAAACTTTTTGTGAAAACTTTTATGGGAGTGCTGCAGCATCGCAGCACACACTAGCGAGCCGCCCCTGTTGAATATACACCTGTTCCTGCATGATGTCTTTACAGTTACTCGAAGTTCGGCGGAGATGTAGTGTAAAGGCATAATGCAATGTTATGTCTTAAGACGCAACGCAATGGTAATTACTGCAGTGTGCACGTGCCTGCTGTTGGGTGACACGAAGACTGCTATGTGAGCAGTTACTGAGTTATTTGCGATTCATTCAAGACTAACACAAACAGAGGCGCAAGCACAGGCCAGAAGAGAATAGAAAGAAAACAAAGAGCAGGAAAAAGAGTGCGAAAAGGGTGGTTGCATGGACTTTGAAAAACAGTACTGAGGACAAACTTAACAGACTGAGGAAAAACCTTAGCAATGTGGTCAAGCTTATAAAACAAATGAAAATTGAAGAAAAAAATATTGTGGCGGAGAAAACGTACAAATAAAAGGGGAAAGTTTTACTTTAGGAAAGCAGAGAGGAATTATGGAAAGAACTTATGGAAAATATTATGAATGGAGAAAATGTATGGGATAATATCACAAAGGCACATTTAGTGAAGGAGCCTTTGAAACAGGTTATTCGAAAAGAAATAGTGGAAGCAATGGAGAAAGCGGCCCATCCATCAAATGAGAGTGCAGACATGATAAAGGCAAGTTTAAAGTGAGGGTTTGAAGTGCTGAAACGACATTGCCTAAAGGTATTGGATTGTGAGAGAATACAGGTACCACAAGAGTGGAAACAAAGCATTGTTGTGCCACTGTCCAATGGAAAAAGGGAAAGGGAATGTGAAAAGTTGCAGTGTATATAGGATTAGGGAAGTAAAATTGTTAGATCACGGAATGAAAATTGTAAAGCGAGTTAAAAACAATGTTTCACCACATTGCTTATAAGAGAAGCTTTGCAACACTGTTGACGTAGTTATTTTACAAGGAAAAATCTCATTTTATTTAGATTCATAAGTTGATTAAATATGGTGCGTCCTTTCAAAAGGAAGTTTAGTCAAAGTGCGAAGACTTTAGGTCTGTTCAATGCAATTCGGTTCTTACCTGAGAAAGAATGAAATGATTATATTTATCGACGTATGGCACCAGCCTTCATCAGCTCACTTACTTGCTCACGGAGAAACTCCCACTTTTTCTGACCAAGGTTATAAAGTCCGACTCCTCCGTCAGCAAATGCACATATAATTCGAGCAGGCGGAATAACGTAAGGACGAGTATTAACAACAGACGAGGAACTCTTGTGACTAAGTATGTTTGTAGAGGACTCTTTGGTCGCCTCTTTGCTGCAGTTGTTTTCTGAAATAAATACTAGATGAATATTTTAAAAGTACTATTTCAAACTACTTTACTTCTCCATAACAAAATACCAACATCTATAAAGCAATGGAAAATAAAGAAGCAACCCTTGGAATCTTTCTAGATTTACTGAAGGCTTTTGACACAGTAAATGATGAAATACTTTTGGAAAAACTTTATCATTGTGGTGTCAGGGTAACTCTCCTCCAGTGATTTCAAAGCTACTAACATAATCGTTTTCACACAGTAGAAATTTCTGGTTATATTTCATCTCCATTAGAAACAGTGTTGTGTACCCAAGGATCTATCTTAGGCTCCCTATTGTTTATAATCTACATAAACGACTTCCCATAACAGACTTCCCAATAACCCATAACTGCAGACAAGACGCAACTACTTTGACCTTAAGGCCTCATCAGAGAAGTAAATCGCACACGACACTGTGAGCCTTATTAACATATAAGTAACATAGCATGGCGATATTTCCACTTGTGGTAGGCAAGGAAGAACATTTGGAGAAGCGGTTGAGAAAGGTGGTGAATTGAATGACTTGCAACTTGGATTCATGCCGGAAAGCGGAATAGATGCTTTGTTTATTTTGAGAAAAATGCAAGCAGCTTATAAGGAAAAAGAGGAAAAACGTACATGTCCTTCGTTGACTTGGAGAAGACATTTGGCAGAGTCCCAAGAAAAGTGATGGAATGGGCAATGAGAAAAAGATGTGTACCGGAGGTGCTAGTAAAGGCGGTGATATCGATGTATGAAGGTGCGAGAACAAAACTAAAAGTTGGTTCAAGTCAGTACTCAGATGATTTTTTTGTGAAAGTCAGAGTACACCAAGGACCAGTGCTGTCACCCCTGATATTTGCTATTGTGGTTGATGTTGTGACTGAAGGGGTAAGGGAGGGTTTGCTGAGCGAAAATTTGTATGCGGATGACCTGGTTTTGACCAGTGATAGTCCGGAGGAATTGGAAAAAAGTTTGAGAAATAGAAAGAAGCATTTGAGACAAAGGGTATGAAGATAAATTTAGAAAGAATCGGCCATTCGTAAGAGTGGGGACAAAATTGAATTTGAATTATGATGATGAGGCTTTCAAAGAAGGAATACGGCATAAATGTTAAGAATCACTGTAACTACAAGTTAGTCAATAATGTTCAGGAGAAAGTATCTCACTAATATTTGGTTGAATACATAATTAAGGAACGTGTTTTGCTGTTTTTGTTTTTCAACCTATTTTGTAGTTTTTTTCTTGCATAAAAAAGTTACTAGGCCACAGAATTTTGTGCAGCGACAATGGGCCATGAAAGAAAAAAGCTTGAGAATCACTAATCTACTTCTACACTCTACATTATTATGATTTACATATCACTTCACAATATCTTTTTGTGTTTGCAATAAACACATCCAATCTTCGGACTGCTTTGCATAAGTTTGTAACATGTACCATACAACTTCACGTTTCCACTTAAACCCTTGCAGATGAAGATGGCTGCTTGTTTGTTTAGAAATCCTCTTCATAGAATTAAAATATTCACCTACCAATATGGTGGGGATTGGCGAAAGGCCACTTCCATAGCAAGATTCCCTCTATCTCGCTGCCCTTAGCAGCAACAAGGCATTAGCAGGCATTACGAAGTAACGGTCATCTGCATTAGTCGTAGAACACAGTTGCTGTGTTGTGCAACATCAAGTTTGACTTGTTCTACAGATTATTTCTTCATTAAAAATGCACACTTTGTTTCATCACACAAAATGAAAGCAGAGTCTGAAAGATAGATGAACGTGTTATTCCTTACCGACGTCTCTATGTGTTGTTTCGAGTACCCGGAGACACTGGAAGCCGGTGGACTTGAGGTTGATGCTTTCGAGCGGTTGACACTGCGAGACATTCCACAGTCGCAGCACTCCTGATTCATGATCTGTGAGTACACATCAAGATGTACCGGATTACTTTTGCAACATGTTGTGCCGCTTAAGATCGCTATAAAAGACACGGACCATACTGTTTAAGGTGAGCTATTTAGCCTGTAATGTCAAAGGCATTACAAAAAGGCGAAGTCCCCAGTCCAAGCCTGCACCTCCTCACGGAACGGCCCGATTCGGTGAGTCCGATCCCTTAACGGGGGATTTTTTCAATTTTTTTTTTAATTATTGGGTACCGTGGCCTAATTATCATTGCCGTTTTAGGGTTAGGGGTTAGGAGTTAGGGTTAGGGGTTAGAGGTTAGGAACTCACCGAAACAGACTCACCGAATCGGACTCACTGAATTGGACTCACCGAATAGTAGCAGACCCACCTCCTCATGTAGCACCTGGGTAATGCCATGAGGGACGACTGCAATTTTCTGGCGCAGTATACCAAGAAAGGTCCAAAATTATTTATCTGTCTGTACTTACTTTGGCGGTGGGGTGGCACAACGTCCGCGTTTTGTCGCTTCTACCTTTTTGCTAGACCCCTGCTATGTTTGTCATACAGTATATTGTTTTTTCCTTGTGGTGGTCAGAAATAAAAACAAACTGAACAAACTGTACTGAACAATTATGCAATCCTGGTTCGACACCCGGCTTCAGCTGGTTGCAGAAAAACACCGCTCACCTCTACCAAGGGCATAATAAATAAGGTGGGCGTAGTGACTGAAGGAAAGCAGCCGAGAGAAAGGGACTGGCCACCGTACTCTCGTTAGTGCTGAAGGCGTAGTATAATGAGAACCTTATCTTCTCATCTCCCAATGCTTGGATCATATATGGGACTCACCTTTACCTTACAGTATCTTTCGAGAGAAGGTGGTCTGTATTGGAGTGTCTGAGAATTGGTCGTTCTCGGGTACATATATACTACTGTACAGTTCAAAGGTCTGCTGGTAACTATGTAGGCTTGGCCCATGGCCCCTCGCCTGTGTGAGAGACAAAATCGTCATCAAGCAAGCACCTACAAACGTTTAGGATATGCAGTCTCAATGTAAATACACTGAGAGGAAGAATATGGATGGGAGGTAGTGAAGACACTCACTCGTCGAAAAATGATGTATGCTGAATGGCAGAGACAAGATATCAAGGCGGCTAGTGCAGTACTGTGACAGGGAAGGATTCCGTGTACAAACGTTTCTGGTCTATAGAATGGCACGGCTGGGGTTGGAGTGTTTGTAGTAGATAAGTTAATTAAATGTGTGTTTGACATGCAGCGTGTCTCAGGCAGGATTATCTTAGTGAAGCTCATAGTTAGCAAGTGTGCACTTAGCAAGATGTCTGTCTATGCACCTCAAAGTAATTGTTCATTTCAGTGATGCTCAGACAGATCGTTTTTACAACGAACTACGTGTTGTGATCACCAAAATCCCTGCATCTTCCCTGCATCACATGTATTAATTACCCATGGAGAGTGGAATGGCCATGTTGGTAATAGTGAATTACTTTTTTTAGACAAGTGCATGGTGGTTTTGGAAATGATAAACTGTAACCTGATAAAGAAGGTGTACAATAATACTTACAGAGGTCAAAAAAGAAAAACTAGATAGAAACAAAGCACGAACGTTTTCAAAGTACGAGGACATCACAAGATGTCCTCCTCGGGAATAACAGTACTTTTACATCTAAACAAAATACAATGGTTAAATATTAAATTTATCCACAGAAAGACAAGACAAGATGCGAAAAACTAAATTTAAAATTTATTAATTTTCCCATCTTGCCTGTCGTACATATCACATCATGTGATCTGTTTAACGCCATTTGCAGTGACCTTTGAGATTCTTGTGTTTATTGTTGAGTTGGTCAGAAGCACTGTGCACTTTTTTTCCTGTGGATAAATTTAATATTTAACCATTGTATTTTGTTTAAATGTAAAAGTGCTTCCAGGAAAATTTCAAATCTTGTTTGTTGACTTCAGAAGGTGGAGATGGAGTAGCACTTGGCACATGTGGAGTGGCACATGTGTGGCTTTACACAACATCGATAGCGGCAAGACACAAGGTGGTGTACAAATTAAATTGAACAGGCCATCAAAGCAAAGCGATTAGCATATAAGGCATGAAATTCTGGGAAGGGTACAAACGTGGAGCACAATATAGGTACCGGTAAGCGAACATCAAGACGGGAAGTTCGACATGATTTTTATGGGGGGGTGAATTTTAATTTCAACTTTTGCCCTGATTTTAGGACACAACAGGACACTCTAAGATACCTGAACAAAAAATTGAAATCTCCATCCCAAAACCCTCCCCTACCCTGAAAAATACTTTTCACGTCAAATTGCCTTGTATATATTGCATTGACGTCAATTTTTATTTATGGCATTTAAAGTTCATCTTGCAACAATATTAACGTGTTTTAGTACAGTAGCAAATAATATTTCAACTTTAAATGCCATAAACAAAAGTATATATACCAATATTTCATCCTGCAATGATAGGCCTACGTGTGTGGATTTATTAGCAAAATAGTGAGATTGTAGATGCTCCTACTGGTTTTTTGGTTGTGTTCTTTTTGTTTTTGCAGAAGTCTTTCCATCCACTTTTACCAATCGCCATAACTGTGGGATATGCTCTAACCCAGTGGTTCCCAACACGTGTTTAAGGCGACCCATTTTTTAAAAAATCAGTTCGGTAAAATCTTGCAAACCAAGCAAATTGTCGTAATATTTTAAAAGCCATACAAGATTGCTTTGCAAACAAACAGCACTACAAAAGCAGTAACTTTTTCCAAAAATAATATGTTTATCAAATCACTAGTACTGGAAATGAGATACCTGTGCTCGCTCGAAGGCAGTGAGTCCACTTCATAGACTAGAGCACTTGGGGCTTTGTCTTTAATACGCTTTACCACACCAGACTATGTATGGCCCAACAACGTGTGAAAAACTTTGTCATGGTTTGTCCTATATAGTGTTTGTGACATAATTATAGTGCACGTTGCAATGTATATATATCCCGTAATTTTGGAAAGTTAATTTATGTTTGAGACTGAAACTTTTCTTGGGTTTACATTTAATAACAATAATAAAAATAGCAGTGGGTTATACTGGGGTGATTTTGACTTTTTTCAAGTAACAGAACAGAACTGGAGTTTAAAAGGTGCCTATGGACAATGGACATACCTAGGAACGTGCAAAAAAATTTTTTGATTTTGTTCAAATTTCGAATGGAGCCCAGACTTTATGTGAAAAATACAAGATGGCCGCCATACAAATTGACGAATCTGCAATAAATTTGCTTCCAGTCAAGCTTTTGAGCTGATTTTGCTGTCAAAACAGCAGTAAATTGAGCCTGTTACTTTAAAAGAGCAACAAAACGTCCAGCATGCTTGAAAGTTTCCTAAAACATTGAAACTATTATATTTTGGTCATTATTTTTCATAATTTTTTCATTTTTGTTCGTGCAACTTGAGATTACTGGTTGCATCCAAGAATAATAATGACAATTTCAACACTATGTACACATAACTTGTTACCGGTATATGAAATTCACATAAAAATATCATGAAATACACTACATATTTGAGAAACATTTATAGACTTTAGTAACGACACAATGGTCGTCACACCTTGGAACACCCATTCAGTCTCTACTGTGACAGGGACGATTAGAACAGGAATAACATTCCTGAATGTAATCTCTTTTTGGTCTCCTCCACATGGTATTGTTATCGTCAACCTGCTGATAGTGGTCACATTCTGCAGTGCCATCATCGTTTCAATGGCAGACCCTTGCCCAACACCACTGACGTCGATTGTTTTCTCAGTCCCACACCATAGCCACATTCGTTCCTATAGGGTATTCTTAATGGAGTTAAGGAATTGCTGTTGCAATACACATTTTCACTGGTTGATCTGTGTCACCAGAGGAAACTACAGCAGTAGAGGTTAGGATGGCATATACCTCACCTTCTGTTGGGAAGATGGTCTCAACACCCTCATCCTCAGTTCCAAGAATCACAGCTAGGTTCAGCACTCAGCAACATTGTATCTACATTCAAGCTGTTTGCTTTGTGATGGCTGGGATTTGCCTGGCTGTCACGTGGATACATCATCCGTTGGTACAGGATCTCCATGCGGAGAATTTTTTCAGCGTGGATGGTGATGCTGTTGGCAGAGCTCAGAGCTCGTCCACTTTTGTAATTGGGCCCCCATGTCCCTTACATTGATCCGCCAGGTGGTTGAGGAATTCTCCCTCCCTCCTGCTATTTTTAATGCGTTCCTTCAGTTTAGTTTTCATCAATTCTTTATGCGTTTCTGTCCATGCAATCACCATTTCATCTAACTTCTTCATAAACTTTGCGGGATGCTAGCTCACTGTCAATTGGTGCATCTTTAGCAAACACTAGATCATCTCTTATTCGTTTCGTTTTGAAGGATCTATTTGAATGTTCTGCGAACAGTCCTGCAAGGTTTCCGAATCAGGCTAAGTATCTTTCTGAGAGCAAGTTCTCTGTGGGGAGGTTTACACTCATTTTTTCAGTTAGTGTATGGATCCTTGTACTCCTCTAACTATTCTGTGTCTCGTCTTCCCAATACTCTCTTCCACATTGCATCTTGAGGCCAAGTGCACCCTGCTTGGCCATAGCAGAAACTAAGTAGTGGTCGAGGTCTGTTGCGGGGCTGTGTGATTCAGCACTCACATGCTTCCGGGAAACGTGGAACTCAGGCAGGGTTTCGAGATTAGCCCTCTTAAGATCTTTGTGTAGTTTAGGAAGGATCCAGACGAGGTCGGAGTATTGGCAACGCTCTACCATGTTGAGGTAAGGCATTGTCACTTTGTGACAGAAGTGAGACCATGCTTTTAGTGATGCCACAATCAACTCATTCTTCAGGTAAAGGAAACAGGCTCTGACAAGGAGGTTATTCTTGCTAGTTCTGAATAGTATCTTCTTGAAATGGAGAACACAACCAACCAACGCACCAGCAGTGTGACTCTCCCAAACGAGCACCCCCGTCGACTGAAATCAAGACACCCATTCGTGCCAGCCGCTCAACTTCTTATCAACGAAGCTGATGTACAGGACATCTCTACGGCTGCTTGGGCAGACTATAAATGGAGTTCTGAATGGAAGTCAACCGCCACCAGACTCTATTCGTTCATCCCCGACGCCGACACACGCCCCATCGGTCTAACACTACCAAGACAGGCATGGGTGCACCTCAACCGTCTCCGTACGGGCGTCGGGCTTTTCCGCTCAACTATGCACCAATGGGGAATGGCCTCTTCCTCTTCTTGTGAATGTGGTGCCGAGGAACAGACCGCAGACCACATCATCAATGACTGTTCCATTTTCAAGCCACCTAACGGAGTGAAAGGTCTGCGTGTCATGGATGATGAAACCAAAGACTGGCTGCTCTCTAGTAGCCTTCCAGTGTAGTCCGGGAACATCGTGAATCTGGGGTGGTAAAAGGATAGACCCTCGGCCCCAGAGGCTGATACGACGACGACGGCGATCAAATTGTAACGATTCGGTAAGTCGTGCAAGGCCTGGTTGGTTGCGGTTGAAATGGCTACACTCATGGTAGGATTTTTTTGAGAGGTTTTCTTTGCCTGCCTTACTCTTCTTTGGTATGAGCTGAACGCATCAAGATATGTTCCCCTCACGACCATCAGCACTCTCGATAACACACCATGGCCGAACTTCATAGCAAGTGTCTATTTATACAAACTTTGAAAATATCAGCTAAAAGCTATATGGGCTGATAAAGCTATTAGTGTACTTAGTGTAGGCCTATTGTAATTTTATGTTTTTTTGTTAAAAGCAAAACATCACTTGAATGTGAAAGAATATATGATAAGCTCAAAAAAATACTAGGGTGGTATTTTTTCTGAACATTTTTGAGGTACTAAATCCAAGATGGCGTCCAAAATGGAGGCTAGGGTGTTGCAGGTGCCTCACGATGTTTAAATTTTATTCTAAACCACCGATAATTCGCTAAAATATTGAGAGTAGTTCAAAGTGTACTATATAGCCATGACCACTTACCACCAGTTAAAAACATGCCAGGAGCAGAATCTACCCACGACAAGGTTAAAGCGGACACCATCTTGCTGGGCATGATGAACTGGTTTACGACGCTGCCGATCTTAACATCAATCAGTTGGACACCTTCATAAACAACAACCTATCATAAGTAAAGTGCAAGTGCAGCAAAACACTAACACTTGTCAAAGCATATATAAGTTCTAAGTTGAACCAATCACCTTTAGTTTGGTTATTTCAAAAAACTGTTTGCATTAGCACGGAATTTTCAATGTCACGCTCACGTGCCACCGCCATTTCGTGACATTGGACAAAAGACTGTCATCTTACACAGCCTCGTTAAATCGCTAAAGAGCAAAAGCTGATACATTGCTTACAGCAGCCCTTGCACTGTTTTCTACACTGTTCTTATACATTATCATCTTTAACCAGTCATGCCACTGTTGGCAGATGGCTTCCAGATATGTTTCCACACCGTTCTGTCTTTCACTGATCTCATCCAGGTGATGCCAATCTTTTCTTTAATGTCATCCCGCCATCTTCTTTTCGGTCTTCCTCTAGTTCAGCGTTTCTTAACCGAGGTGCTAGCACCACTTGGGGGTGCTGGAGTAGACTGTAGGGGGTGCTAAATGCATGCAATATAATATCAAAAAATTCCTTTTTACTTTTCTGCATTGTTTCGTCTTTCTGCCAGCATCGGCAGTTGTCATATCAATGATTGCTGTTTCGAAATAGCCTACCGTACATGGTTTGTTGTTATTGTAGTCATCTCCCAGTCAAGTACGCAACTTGATCCTGAGTAGTTTGTGCGAACTCACCTGGTGGGTGCTTTGTTGTAATATTACTGCTCGCTTCTAGCAACCACCATGGAAAAATACGTTCCCACAAATCACTCATATCCAGAGTGGATACAGCAACCCTTCTTGGCAGACACGAGTGATGATAATAGACTAAAGGAGGAGCTGATTGACATGCAGGTGAATCAGAGTTGTCGGACAAAATTTCGTCCTTCCGCTTGCTGATTTCTGGTGTGATCAGTTGACAGCATATCCTGCATTGGCACTAGCAGCATTGGAATCGATCTTTCCATTTCTGACTACCTAACTGTGTGAAAAGGCGTTCTCCACCATACTCCAAATCAAAATAATTGACAGGAACCGCCTTCAACATGGGTTGCTCCACGATTTGAGAGTGGCTTTGACCAACACTTAGCCTCGAATAGAGCAATTGGTCACACATAAGCAACAACAGAAATCACATTGATACATGTGTAACTAGTTACCCAGCTGAGTAACTTAAGTATGCTTAAGTTTTTCCATGTTCTTTCACTATTCTCGGGTTTTCCTATTTCTTTATCACCAATGACGACAGTAGTTTTGAAGAATAAACAAAATGATCAATTTGTACATCGCTTTCCTTTCAATAATGCAGACCAAAGTTTAATGGCGGCGCCGAAATTTTGACATGCTTCTTGATCACTGGCGGTATATTTTGTATTTTTTGTCGCCATTTTGTAGTTTTTGTGTTTTGTCGTAACAAACTGTGCTGTTGTTTTAAGAGAGTTGATTCGCTTACATATGGTTATACAGACGAAATCGGTTAATCGAATCACCTATTTGCCAGACATTTTGATACGATTATACGATTGATTCGTTTAACCAATTTACTAAAAAAAGGTTTATTGTGAATGGGCGTAATGTTGAGAAGATGTCTGTGCTGACTAGGCTGCAACGCACATTACCACTGATACTTCCTACAACTGTTTACAATTCTGGTTAAACTTTAAAGAATTTCCTAGTTCTGTGTTAACATACCACTACGCTGTATGTCCCAGCCAGCAAAACTGGTCTTTTTTACATTGATTTATTGTCTGCAGACGTTGAAACAATGTAAAAAAGATCAGCTTTGCTGACTGGGAGAACCATCAAAGCATTTTTCTGCAAACTGCAGCAATCGGACTGCAAATCGGCAATCTTTCATATCACCGATCTCTGTGACGTCACAACGCGAACTTTGACGTTGAAGATTTTGATTCAAGCGGGCTATTTTTAGCTCTGTACCAGCTGTGTAGTTTTGAGTACGGAAAAGGGCCTACGAAAATAGTGGTATGGTGGAAAAACACAGCTCACACTCATTGTTTGTTTTGAAATCGCAAAGGTTTTTTTTTCAAGTGTTTTGCCATGTCTGGTAAAATAATTAATTTGCAATGTTCTTCAACTGAACAATACTGCAACAAATGAAATTACGCACTGCATTTCACAACAATAGGCTACTTTTTTTCAGCAGTTTAAAAAAAAATTCTCCACAGTTTTCTGGTTTAAACTTTTAGACATTCTTTTCAACACTTCCCTCTCAAGCCGAAATAATTTGTCCATGTCCTTTCCTTGCAAGGCCAGTCGCCGACCGATGACATCAAAAGCATTTAAACTTCTTTATTGGGAAGTGTGATTATTCCTTTTGTGTGCTCTTCTGTTTTAATGAAGCCCAGCTGTGCGAAAATTGGTTCTTTGTAGTGCGATGTCTAGCACATAAGATTATGGCAAACTAGAAGCAAATCCTGATGCTTTTATCCGACTTATTCTTTTAAGCGGTATACGCTTAACCGATGTTTTTACTTAACATTAGATTGGAGTTGGTTTGGGATTTCAGATTTTGATTCAAATAAACGATTGATACGTTTAAGCAGTATACTATTAACCGATTTCGTCTGTAATTGAATTTTTGTTGGTGAATGAAAGCCAAATACCAAATCCTGAATCAACTTGGTTAAAACAACTGCACAGTTTGTTAAACAACAAGAGACTTCATTACAAAATATATCGCCAGCGATCTAAAGGCATGTCAAAATTTCGGCCTCTACTAAACTTTTGGTCGGCACTGTAGTAGCCTAGTCGTATGCCAATGATAGTTAGGGGGTGCTAGACTGTTGAGGCTTGTTTACATGGGTGCTAGAGTCAGAAAAGGTTAAGAAATGCTGTTGTAGTTCTTTTCGCATATCTTGTTGTTCACTTTGGTTATTTTTGCCCATCCGCTGTCTGTCATTCATGCTACATGCCCCACTCATTGCCACTTTAGATTTGTTACTGTTTCAACGGCATCTTTGATAAGTGTTTTGTAGCTGATAACTTCATTTCTCATTTTGTCTTTTCTATTTATGTTTAATATTATTCTTTCCGTGTTTCTTCGCGCTGCTGCCAGTTTTAAAATTTGTTGTTTTGTGAGTGACCACGTTTCTGCTTCTTATGTTATTGGCAATAGTACTCTGTCTAAATTTTCGTTTTAAGCTAATTGGAATCTAAAAAAGATATCTAAATTGTTCGATTTCAATAAAAGATTATACTGTAAGATCGTGATATTGATTTTTAGTTATGTTTGTTTAGCTTTAGCACCTCCACCAGCACACTGGTGTTTCCAACCTGAGTTTTCCCAAATTCGAAACTTGTTCATTTTGCTGCGAGAAATATGGAATATTTTTGACGTCAAAACAATCAAACGACTTAGTTTGACTAATCTGTTTATGCTTTTACATGAATACTGTAAATTGCCTCAAAACTTCAACGAGGTGCAAGATAGATGTTTCGTTGGCAATGTTAGTATAAATGACACAATATTTCAAATAACATTAGCTATTTTTCTCCTAGCTTGCATGGTCTTCAAAATCTCTCCAACTGCCGTCACGACTATGCCTCCAATCATGACATTATTTTCTCGTCAACATTTCAACTCTCTCAGGTCTTTCTTAAAAGTTCGAAAAGTTTTCTTGTTGAGTCGGTTAAATGCTTTAAAGGGTTTATATACATAACTCTTTGTATAAAGAACTGGATATTTTGTGGCAAGTGCGCTCACTTTAATCTATGGCCAATAAACCAAAATTACGATTTCACAAATGTTCAACAGTTTATGAGAATTTTTTGTTTTGTTGATGTTGTACTGTATGTCGTTTTATGCCTCGTAATTGTTGCATAGGTATCACCTTTCTTGTCTTAATCGTTTTCAAGTGGCTTACAATGACCCGTTTAGAGTCCTACATGGTCTGTCACGTCATGCGAACACACATGAGCACCGAATTATTTTTTAATGCATCACTTTTAATGTCTTATTGAGAAACAACATGTTTTCCTATATAGAACGTTGTATTAACTCTGGCAGTCTTTGTTTTACAAATCAATTTTACAGGTCTGACTACTGACAAACATTAACAGCAGGCTTTTATCTTGATATCCAAATGGTAACACTGCCTGGTTTGCTTGTTTTGTTGTTTTTGTTTGTTTAGGCCGCTATGGACAATAACATTAAAAGGACAATAATATTGCTAATGAATAATAAAGTTAAAAGAATTAAGCCCATTGCCTAGGTTTAAGGCATTCAAAGAACTACTCAATTACGTTTAAATATGTATTGGTTTTATAACTTTATGAAAGATGTTACATCTCATGCTAAAAATGTAACACAACATTTTAAAGTACCACATCTCTGATTGCACGGCCCACTATCACATCATTCCTTAGCATGTAGTTAACAATAAGAAAATATAACAGCTACAATACCTGACTGCTTTCTAACGACGAGTAAATAATCAGAAGAAAGAGGATCCCATATAGCAGCCAACATTGGGTCACCACCTTTTAAAGTAAACTCTCCAGTTCCACGAAGCAAATGTTTATTACGCTTTCCTGCCACAACATAGGCGCATGTTTTTTTATGTCAAGTCATCAGCATAAGAACCACAATATTGTCAAATGTAAAAACAGGACCAGAGGTGGGCGACCCTTACTTTGAAAGTAGCGTGCCATCGCTACAATATGCCGAAATACTATATACCACTACTTGTTACCAGTCGATGAAAAGTAACGCAGTACAGCAATTGAACAAAAAGTAGGACATGCTACTTTTGTCTTTAAACAGACTCTGGAAAGCTCTATTCTGAAGTCAAAATCACCGTCTTCTTCTTCTATCGAGTCTTCTAAAGTTCGTTGATTCACCACAGATTGACACATCCTTCCGCAACGGAGTCCCACCTTGACAGGTCCCACCCACCTTCCACACTGACAGGTCCCACCTACTGCACCGGGTGGCAAGCCGAGGGCAAACAAGAAGGTGGTCCGCTGTTTGGGGCTCGGAGCCACAGATACATGCAAGTGGGCCCGTGTCGTAACCCCACTCCACCATTGCAGACTTAGTGCGTCCAACACTGGTTCGGAGTCGATTTAATGTTTTCCACTTTGCCCAAGGAGCGTTTGCTCCTGGGGGGAGGGACTCTGATGGTGGGACCTTCATTTCAGTATGATGGGTCACCGTAAAAAAAATGATATCACCTTTCAGTACCACATTCGTTTCCACTGCCATTTCAACATCGTTAAAAAAAACAAGTTCTAGGTGAAATTTTATTCTCATGGACCAATGTTTTTATAAAAATATCGTGATATTGTACTCGATAAAAAATTACGATTCACTGGTTTCCACTTTAAAGTATAAAGTAGTGGCTACCGGAAGTATGACTGAAGCAAATGCAGCACCTCTCTGCTGCCGCTACATGGGGAAAAGCAGCATTGCTACGCCTATCCAATACGGCACAGATTTCAAAGCCGTTTTTTTTTGGCTTTTTTTGCTACCCGATACCCAGGTTTCTGGACAAAATGTGAAAACGATTTTGATCTAAACAGGTTTAAATGATTTAGTCAAACTGTTAGTTCACACTAGTCAGTGGTTACCCTTTATTTTGTATTCATTTATCACAATTAGGTGTTATAGCATCATACAACATTGTCTGTTGCTACCTTGCAAGGTAGAATCACGTTGGTTCCACATTAGAATTTAAACTTAACAATGATGAAAAAGTGGAGTCGACACAGCACAGGGTTATTGCCTTTCATATACTCATGCATATTACATAAGAGTAAGCAACTACCCAGAAGACAATGACACCAGCAAAATAGACAAAACCCCCCAAACACCATGTAACCCTATGCACTTTGAATTTCCTTTTATGAGCGACAATGAGGATCGTAAAATAAGGAAAGTCTTCAACAACCTGGGTCGCACTTTTGAGGCGATTAGCGGGCTCCGGCTGTAGAGCTGGAGCCAAAACTCTTCGTACAGCTACCCTAGCCCTTGTTTATACCACCGCTGAGTACTGCGCACCAGTCTGGTGCAGTAGTTCTCACACCCACCCTATTGAATTGATACAACCATCAACGATGAGCTGTGTACTGTGACTGGATGCCTGAGTCCCACCCCGACAGACTGCCTGTCCATACTGGCAGGCATCCAACCTGCTGAGCTACGTCGTAAAGGCGCCACGATTTCTGTCGCTCGCCGCACCCTGGGCCCCGACCATCTCCTCCATACAACATTCAAGCGACCACCACCTTATACAGCAGCGGCTAAAATCAAGACGCCCCTTTGTGCCTGCAGCACAACAACTACTTAAGAACGCAGAAGAACTTGGGTTAAGTGGGGAACACTGGTGAAACACGGAGAGGCAAAACCACATATCCACGCTCCGTGACTTCACACACGACGCCGATCCCGGTCCACCGGGGATGTCCCGTGCGCGTATTTGTAAAATCTACTGTTGGACGGCACCCATAAGGCGAAATTGACCAATCAGAAAGCAGCAAGCGATGCACACTTCTCCCAGGAGGAGAAAATTTCTCCGAGAAAGAGTGATGTTTCTCTGACCAATCAGAAGGCAGTAGTAAAAGGTCGTCTGCACGAAAAGCAAAAGCACTGGTTGAATGTCATCCTGAATAGAAAGTGCCACAGCTTGTGAGGTTTGTATGAAATATGTCGTTTGGCTATGGAAATTGTGTAGTTTTGAGCGACCATAAGGATTCGAGGCAGGGTTGATCTCTAAGTGGTCAAAACTGGTTTTGACCACCAAGCGGTTTAAACCTGGTTTTAACCGGTGAAAACTAGGTTTAAACCAGTCAAAACCCAGAAAAATATTTTTATGTAGTGAATGGTCGGCTACCTAGGCTATGGGCTATTTAGGAAATATAAAAGCAGTTGTGAGTTGTGACCATTTTGATATGCAGGCCTCGAAATAGCTGATGGCCATGGCCACCTGAACTTTCATTAATGGCCGCCAATACCGACCTGTCAGGCAGCCACAGATGGCTGCCTGTAAAATTCAAGAAATACACGAGATAGGAGATACACACCAACAAGAGATAGGAAGATCGTTTGATTTCAGAGCCAGACGAATCGACTTTCATATAATGCCAATGTAGCGTTCGACTTGTGAATTTCCGCTCGAGTGATACGGCGATGATGTGCTAGAAGCAATTCCCTGCTGCAACAGATAATCCTTAACGCTCCCAGATGTAAAACACTTAGCGTTAGGGGATCATGTTGAGAGTCTTCACGGAGCAATTCCGGTTAATCCTTTACAGTCCTGACTAATCTCAACACCACACTCCAGTTACTGCCGGAGAGAGCACATTTAGGGTGGTAAAAGGATAGACCCTCGGCCCTACAATGAAAATAATTAGCTTCAATACGGAAGGTTTGTCAGCAACAAATGCAGTTCTTATTGCTAACCTACAACCAGACATCCTGTGCTTGCAAGAAACACACAGAGAAAAAATCCCTCCTAGCATCCTTGGAATGTACTTAGCCATTCAATCACCCAGCCGAACCCATGGTAGTGCCATATTCTGCAGCGAGAAATCAGCGATACTCGGATCGGCCAACCTAACAACGGGTGCTTTAAAAATTTTGCACATAAAAACTAACTCATTGGAAATCTTCACGATATATAAATTATTAAACCCCCCACAGAATCTTTTTCCTGGCCAAAAACACCTGGATCGACAACAGCAAACCGTGCCTCATAATAGGGGACTTTAACAGCCACAGCATTGCCTGGGGATACAGCAGCAGCAATAAAGATGGAGAACTAATTGAACTGTGGGCCTCCAACAATAATCTCTCCTTGCTCTACTCGCCGTACGACAAATCAACTTTTCACAGTGCCCATTGGAAGAAAGGCTATAATCCCGACCTTGCTTTTGTTAGCTCAAAATACATCAAGTTCAAAAGAACAATCCTCGTACCCAAGTCCCAACACCTCCCAGTATGCATCAATGTAAACCCAGTAATTCAGCCACGAATCTCATTGCCACGGTTCAATTTCCGCAAAGCTAACTGGGACAACTTTACATAAGTATTAGACGCAGAAATCGACAATATACCCCCCACATCCCAATCATACGCTGTTTATCAAAAACTGGTTTGGAAGTTCTCAAAACAGACCATACCTAGAGGAAGCCGCAAAGAATACATACGGTACCTTGTCTCACAACTGAAAGCAAAGAAGTGTATGAAGAATACCTGAACCAATACAACCAGGATCCTTTCAGCCAAGAAACTCTGAGCCTTGGTGAAACAGTCCTCAACAAACTCGATGAAGAAAGAAAAACGCGCTGGAGAGAAATGATAGAGTCAACTGACCTTCGCCATAATAGCACGAAAGCATGGGCTAGCATAAAAAAATTAAATTCTGATAACCAACTGCAAAATAACCTCGCAGCAGTCACACCATACCAAGTCGCCCACCAACTGCTCCTTAATGGAAAGACCAAAGCCAAACACCGATACCACAAACCCACCAGTTACAAAAACGATACTTTACTAGAAAGGGAAACCAACGATCAACTTTTCACACCGGCAGACCTCCAGGTAGCCTTCAAACACTTGAAAAGTGGTAAAGCAACTGGCCTAGATGGAATCACTACTGAACAGATCCTCCATTTTGGTACGAAAGCTAAATCATGGCTCTTAAAATCTTTCAACAATTGTCTGACCGGTGCAATAATCCCAAAGATCTGGAGAAAAGAAAAAGTAGTAGCTCTTTTGAAACCCCAAAAAGATCCTTCCTCCCCTAAGAATTATAGACCAATATATAAAGTTAAGTCATAGGTAAAATTCATAAGTATTAAATGCATGATTGCAATTGCTTTTAATGCAAAACATTTTTACTTGACGCCCATTTTAATCGCGTGTGCTCATGACCCGGTAACAACCTTTTTTTCAACTTGACCCGGTAGTTGGAGACCCATGCTCTATACAATGTCACTTTTGTTTACATCTGTTTCAGCACTGCAGCTGGAGCCAACAAACCAAAAAATACAACAAATGTTCCTGGAAGCCACCCAATTCATTCCTCCATTCACACTTTAAAAAGTCTCCAATGATACCAACAGTAAAGGTAGAAAGAGAAATGATTATAACCAAATTCAACCTCACCTGAAATGAATAATGATAGGCTTCCATCGGTGTGGCCGAAAATGAACTTTGCTGGATCTGTGTGGTGCCATTGAAATAATGTGACGTCATACTCAAACCCATTTGTGTAATCAACTTGTGAGGTTGTCTGATCGTTGATGTTCCATAATGTAACATTCCCACGTTTCCCACAGAAGGCTACCACATTGGAATGTTTTTTTCCAGGAACCCATCCAACACAGACAGGGGTATCTGGAAAAACAAGAGAAGAGTAGCCAAACCCTATTGCACAAACACAATCCAACCCTTTAAATTAAGTGTTAAATTTTTTCCACAACAATTTTCTTTTTTCTGCTATTTTGCTTGAAAACAAACAAGCACTAGCCTATAGCAACGACAACTGAATTCTTGCATCACATTTCATTTTTTCTCAGTACTCTTTTGGCATTATCTCTTCATGTTCTATTGTTTCAGGCTGTTTTGTGAGATAATCTACAGTTCGTGCCATATGCAGGGGGGGAGGCATTGGGTTTTGCCTCCCGTTTTAAAGAAAAGTTTCGGTAATTTAACGAAAAAGAATATGGCATTCAATATGTTTTGGGTCGCACTGTCAAAGAAAATAAAAATATTGTTTTAAACTAAACAAATACTAAATCCAATGCTAATAAACCACCCCCTCCCTTGCGCGGTACACGACAACTGGGCGAGACAAAGTGGGCGATACCCACTTGGGCGAGACCAGGTGGGCGACGAGACAAGTGGGCGACGGACCAGGTGGGCGACGAGCCAAGTGGGCGACGGACCAAGTGGGCGACGAGCCAAGTGGGCGACGGCCAAAGTGGGCGACGGAAGCGAAAGTTTAACCGTTCGGAAAAATACGACTTTTAATTTTTACTTTAAAATACAATGATTGATTTGTGAAAGGGAGGCAATGAGAGTTCTCACGCTGAGTTTCACGAAGCATTGGAAGCAACATTTTCATTATTTTTTGTAGCCTAGTAATACTAATAGCGCTTGCTGTTTGATGTTAACTTGCATTGTGACATCATCTTGACACATTATTTTGCAATTTGCGGCGTCAGGGTTGATCGTGAAGCTTAAGAGAAACCTCTCAGAAAAGAGACAAACGAATGGCTAAAGAGTGGTTGAAGTCAGTTATGAACGTTCCCTAACCGTTAATCAAAGCTTGTCAGTATAAAATATGATTTTTAATTTTTACTTTAAAATACAATGGTTGATTTGTGGAAGGGAGGCAATGAAAGTTCTCACGCTGAGTTTCACGAAGCATTGGAAGCAACATTTTCATTATTTTTTGTAGTCTAGTAATAGCGCTTGCTGTTTGATGTTAATTTGCATTGTGACATCATCTTGACACATTATTTTGCAATTTGCAGCGTCAGGGTTTATCGTGAAGCTTAAGAGAAACCCCTCAGAAAAGAAACAAACGAAAGGTCAAAGAGTGGTAGTAAGAGTAGCCTAATTGTAATCAAAGAGTTAGAAAGGAAAACGCCGCAGAGAGTTGTTGCAGCAAAATTTGATGTGGCACAGGCGCAAATTTCACGAATATGGAAGGCACGGGAGAAGCTCTTGAACAACCATCGTAACAACAACATCGACAAAACTCAGCTTAAGCAAGTAGAAGTTGTGTTTTATTTCCAGCAAACACAACTTCTTCTGTCCATCTTTCAGGCCAACGTATCATCAAGAATTTCAAACATCATTATCGATGGAGTATGTTGCAAAAATTTCCGGTCACCATCGATGCTAATAAAAACGCTGCAGCCACCAACATAGCACGCGCAATCTGTTTGTTTTTTTTCGCTGAGACTTTTCGGTCATTTGTCCGAAATGACTTGTAAAAATTCGGTCATTTTTTATTTATTTCGATCATTTTTTCTGATGAAAATATTTCCTTTCAAGTAGCTGATACAAACCAAACTTTGCACTTTCTGACTCGCTACAACATTAAGTTTCGCTGAGAAACGTTGTCGTGTTTTACCTGAGAAAAGTTGGAACAGACAAACGTTTCTTCAACGTTCATCAGCGAAACTCAACCTTGCAACACTTGGCCGAATTGACTATATATTTGTTTGCACATTTTGACCGAATTGGCTAGGCTATATTTTTTTCGGACATTTTTCTCAAAAATTGGTCAATGACCGAAAAAAAAACAGCGCACAATTAGTGTTCTTGACGCCATAAATCGTATGTGCGTGGAAAATCCAATGTCTCATAGAGACTTGCCATTAACTTACATTTACAATGTTGATGTGAAAGTACCAATAAAACTTTAATCCGAATGCTCTAGTCTAGACGCTGCGTAGCCGCATCAGCAGTTTACAGAACACATTGTGACTGACAGTCATTACTAGGGCCATTTTGTTTATGACCTAAAAATTGAAAAATATGACTTTAGTTTTAGATATTCTGTCAAAAATTTTATTTTAATGGATTATTTTTAGAGCATCAAATTTATGCTAATCTCCGTAGTTAATGATTCGTATGTAAGTTTTTACATGTATTTTAAACAATAACACACTCGAACAACTAACAAAAACTTCTGTTTCACTTGAAAATCACTACAAACATTCAAATGTCTAATGCATGTATATACCTACCAAACCAGCTACTTTGTAGTTAAGATCTCACCACTGGCTGACCTAGTGACCTACCGCAAGTGTTTATAATATTCAGAGACTGGATTGTGTGTTGCAAAATAATGTGTCAAGATGATGTCACAATGCAAATTAACATCAAACAGCAAGCGCTATTACTAGACTATGTTAGACTACAAAAAATAATGAAAATGTTGCTACCAATGCTTCGTGAAACTCAGCGTGAGAACTCTCATTGCCTCCCTTCCACAAATCAACCATTGTATTTTAAAGTAAAAATTAAAAGTCATATTTTTTACTGACAAGCTTTGATAACGGTTAGGGAACGTTCATAACTGACTTCAATCACTCTTTGGCCATTCGTTTGTCTCTTTTCTGAGAGGTTTCTCTTAAGCTTCACGATTAACCCTGATGCTGCAAATTGCACAATAATGTGTCAAGATAATGTGTCAACTCTCATTGCCTCCCTTCCACAAATCAACCATTGTATTTTAAAGTAAAAATTAAAAGTCATATTTTATACTGACATCATCATAATCCATTGTCCGTTTGTTCCCCACTAGTGGGGGTGGCCGATTGTTTCCGCGCAGCAATTGTCTTAATCCCTTTTCTCCATTTCACCCTGTCCCTTGCATCTTCCTCCTTCAGTCCGACTTTTTTAAACTCATCCTTCACTTGTTGTTTCCACAAGCTGACAAGCTTTGATAACGGTTAGGGAACGTTCATAACTGACTTCAACCACTCTTTGGCCATTCGTTTGTCTCTTTCCTGAGAGGTTTCTCTTAAGCTTCACGATAAACCCTGACGCCGCAAATTGCAAAATAATGTGACAAGATGATGTCACAATGCAAAGCGCTATTACACAAAAAATAATGAAAATGTTGCTTCTAATGCTTCGTGAAACTCAGCGTGAGAACTCTCATGGCTTCCCTTCTACAAATCAACCATTGTATTTTAAAGTAAAAATTAAAAGTCATATTTTTTCCGAACGGCTAAACTTTCGATTCCGTCGCCCACTTTGGCCGTCGCCCACTTGGCTCGTCGCCCACTTGGTCCGTCGCCCACTTGGCTCGTCGCCCACTTGACTCGTCGCCCACCTGGTCCGTCGCCCACTTGTCTCGTCGCCCACCTGGTCTCGCCTAAGTGGGTATCGCCCACTTTGTCTCGCCCAGTTGTCGTGTACCGCCCTTGCGTACACCACTGCCTACGGTTGTTGGCTGTTGTCATAATATCATTGCTCTGTGTGGCATTTTTTTGCAATGCAGTGCTGTTACTTTGTCAGCCATACTTTTTTATTCATATAAAATGTTTCAATACAAAATTATTTTACAAGAAATACTAATCAAAAATTTAAGAACCCAAAATGTTGATACTAAACTCATGTTCAGCAAACGTTGTTCTTTCTTTTTGATAACCGCTATGTATATGAGCTGCTATCCAACCTGTCTTCTTCCTAACTTTCGACTCAAGTTCCACATGTGTTGAGTGAAGATTGATGGTATATTGTTAACAAGAGACGGGTTCAATTGTGATGTGGAATAGTCACTTCACACTCTTAATTACGTCCGTCCGTTAGATTCACACATCGTAAAAGGAAGACGAAGCACGTTTGGAAAACACAAGTTAGAAAATTAGAAAAAGAATGACGAGAGATTGTCGCTCAAGCGTGACAGTGCATCGCAATGATGACGTCACGATTGCGCGACAATCCATGTCACAATACGGAGACAGATAACTTGGCCATAATTTCGTGAACATAGCAGCCTCCAAGATGAATATTACAATATCCATCTTCCAGAAGATTATTTTTGCCTAAACGAAATTACTGATCATTGGCCATACCTAACACGCATTAAACATAATAGCAATACCGCATAATATTGTCGTATAAATAACATACATAGTCATGTAGATGAACCTGTAGTCCCATACTGCTGTCTGAAGGTATTTAAAACGGACCATGCTCACACGACATTACAGTACTAACACACCATACACCTAAAGTTATACAAAACAAAGTTGTCATATGAAGATACTAAATTAAATGTGAAAGAATGAATAAGATGCTCAGCTTAGTCACAGGTATCACAAGCAAATTTGCTGTAAGCGATATTGGCGTAACTCAAAGTGACAATATGTACTTGATAAAAACATACGGTTCCAGCCAGACTGTATCTATTTAATTTGTAAACAGCCAACATAAGCATCATACATCACACAAGTCATAAACAATTAAACATTAATAAAAAAAGTGAACACATTTTCTATGAGTGACGTTCCTTAACGTCCATCCGGGGGGCCCGAACCAACTGGAACGAGCACAGCAGTGCGTGCCCGCGCGCCCTCTACCGGAGCAACGCAAGAAATATCACGAAGCACGGTTTCAACGTGCGACTTCTTTGTGTTAGTGTCCCATGCTACCACAGCCACCCTCACCCTTCTCACAAACTCTTTACCTTTTCGATGCTGCGGTAAAATTTCAACCACTCTGCCGACTCGGTAGTCCCCTCGTTTAGGCCGATCGTTCATATCCCATACCAGGACCAAGTCTCCGGGTTCTAAATTGCGACAGATGTCTCTCCATTTTCCCCGACCCTGCAGCTGAGGTAGGTAGAAATCTGTCCAGTGACCCCAAAACTTATCAGAGAGCCCTTGTAAAAACCGGTAATCACGCCTCAGAAGGTCCCTGGGTTGAGGATCCCCCAAAGGCACATAACGGCCGAAGGCGGGTGTAAGCAATGACGCAGGTGTTATCACCGCAAAATCGTCAGGGTCATCACTTAACGATACTAATGGTCTTTCGTTGACAATCCTAACGGCGCTCGAGGAAAACGTCAGCAATTCAACATAGCTTGGCTTACGTGCCAACTCGTGCACAGTTCTTGTGAAAATTAGCTTAAACTGCTTGACCATGGATTCCCAAGTGCCACCTTGCGATGGGGCATATGGCGGGATCCTTTCAAACTTAACACCTCTTTCACGTAGAGAGTTCGACCACTCGCAAGACTCAAGCAACTCTGGCAAAAGGTTAGCTGCCCCTTGAAACGTAGACCCGTTATCAGAGAACAATTTCGTCACGGAGCCTCTTACGTCAGTGAACCTGCTAAATGCCAATATAAACTCATTCAATGACAGCGAAGTGACAAGTTCGACATGTATTGCCCTTGAAGCCATGCAAGTAAACAACAATCCCCACGCCTTACGTGTACTTCTCCCTTGAACGAATTCAATTGGCCCCAAGTAGTCCATGCCACAGATGTCAAAGGCTTTATCACATGTAGCAGTACGAGCTACTGGGAGATCTGACATGAGCTGCCTTATGGGCTTCGCTTTCTCCAACGCACACCTTGCACATTCTTTTAAGTATTTTTTGACCGCACATGCACCTTTGATGATCCAAAACCTCTGCCTTGTACAAAGCAGCGAATGTTGTACACCAACATGACCATTTCGGCTGTGATACCATAACACAACCAGCCGCGTGAGCGCATGCTTTGTTGGCAAGATAATCGGATGTTTTCTATCTTCAGACAAAACCGGTGCATTACTCAATCTTCCTTCAATTCTTAACAGACCCTTTCCATCTACGCATGGTCTAAACCTACGTAATGATCTCAAATCACCCAACCACTGTTTATTACGTACGCTACTCCTTTTGCTTAGCTTTTTGATCGCCTCATCCAAGGCTTCTGGCGATTCTTCAGTCATCAATTCCACAGCAGACCCATACACTTTATTTTGAACAAATTTAACAACTAATTCCAATGACCAGTTAAGATAATCGACATCTAACTTCGGCTTACGAAACTCGCGTCCTTTGATTTTGCAGAACAGAAACTGAACAAACGCTGCCCTATAGGCCACACGCTTCTGCAAAACATACAACGACGGTGCAGAGGCAATGAGTTGTTCTAGACTGTCATCATCGTCACCAGGGCACATCTCAACCTTTGTGCAATTAGTCTTATGACAGGATACACTACCCACACCATCATCAACAAGAGGGATTTCGCAGCTTTGTGATAAAAACCTAGGTCCGTGAAACCACAAACTTCTCGATGTCTCCTTCTTAACTCCATCTGGTCTTGAAGCGACATCTGCCGGGTTTAAATCTGTGGGACAATACCTCCAATCTGAAGACTCCGAAAACAATAATATTTTGTCAACACGACGTGCTACAAATTTGTCCAATCTCAACTCGTCATTTTTTAACCAATGCAAAACGGTTTTCGAGTCAGACCACAAAAAGGGCTTACAGTTATCTAGTTTTAACGACTCCTTAGCCTGTCGGAGTAACTCTACACCCATCACAGCAGCAACCAATTCCTTTCGCGGAATTCCCCAAGAGCGCTGATGCCTTAAAGCCACTTTACTCTTGCCGAAGACAATCGACACTGATATAGATTCATTTACTATCCGACGTAAATAAACAACACTACCAAAGACACGCTCTGATGCATCCGAAAAACAATGCAGTTGGAAAACCACTTTATCATTGGGCTCCACTGGGATAGAATTCGCAAAGTAATACCGAGGCAATGACATGTCTAACAGTGACTTTATCAATTGAAACCATGTTTCCCAATCTTTTACAACATTGTCTGGAACCGGGGTGTCCCAGTCAAAGTTATCAATTGCTAATTGCTGCAAGATCAATCTAGCCTTCACGAAGAAGCAACAAAATATCCCAAGAGGGTCAAACGACTTGCCTAATTGGCTTAACATGCTTCTTCGCGTGTATTTGTTCAAAGGTTGCAGTTCTGACTTGAGTTTTAAGCAATCAGAGCTTGTCTCCCAGATGCAACCAAGAGCCTTCATGCCAGGCATGTCATCCTGACATTCATCATCCAAGTCTAGGTCTCGGAAACCAGACGCTAATGAGTCTACATTCAAATGTGACAACGCTGGGAGTGCCTCACCATTAGCAC
This sequence comes from Aplidium turbinatum, assembly GCF_918807975.1. NCBI lineage: Eukaryota > Metazoa > Chordata > Ascidiacea > Aplousobranchia > Polyclinidae > Aplidium > Aplidium turbinatum. Next base: position 22,065,222 of record NC_137485.1, read on the forward strand.
TCCACTTAACCAAATGAAACCCGCGACTTTTAAACAAAGAAATCGACTCGTTTACAACCGACTCTGCATCACACAAGCTATCCACCGCAAATATTAAGTCATCCATATAGATATTTTCTCGTATAGTGTTTAAAGTCAGGTCCGATGCACCAGTTGCATTATCCTCTAAAGTCTTACGAATCGCAAAACTCGCTACAAAGGGTGAGCTCTTAAGTCCCCAGGCATGGCGCGTGAATCTATACGGCCGCATAGCGCCATTAATATCATCGTTGTCAAACCACAAGATGCGCAGCAAATCTCTTTGCGCTTCAGGCACTTTTACCTGAAAAAAGCATTTAGCTAGATCCGACATAAAGGCATAGCGACCCATACGAAACCGCGCAAGAACACCCGCCAGGCTGTTAAGCAAATCGGGGCCAGTGAAAATCCAATCATTTAAACAAGTGCCATTAAATGTTGCCTTCCCATCATATACAATCCTTTTTTTAGTTTGTGATGTAACAAAGTATGGAAGGTACCAAGAGCCACATTCAGTTGACTCGTTCAAAGCGGGTTCTATATATCCTTTTTCCTTTAGCTCCTGAAAAGTTTCTAGCAAAAATTTGTACAACTCGGCGTCACACACGGCTTTTCGCTTTAACGCCCCTAACCGCTTTCGAGCCAGGCTTTCATTTTCCGGTAACTGAAGGTCACCTTTAAATGGGATAGGAATCTCATAACGATTGTCCGATAACACATGATTTTCGTTAGTCAATCTCAGCACTTTCTTATCAGCGCGTGACATGCTCCGCTGCGAATCTGCCAGCGTGGCTTCTTTTAACTCCTGTCTTAATTCGTCCACAATACAGTCGCGCGTCAAAATTTCACGTTTTAACCAGTCCACGTTCTCAAAATCATCGCGAACCTGCACTTTCCTGACTGTGACGCGACTGTCCGAACAGAGAGGAGACCGCCCTCCACCGGCTAGCCATCCCAATGGTGTATTGATCGCGTGTGGCTCATACAACGTTTTACCAACTCGCTCTTCAAGCACAGTTAACAAGAATGGACAATCATCGCCTATCAAAATGTCCACAGTCTGACGATTTTCTAATTCAAACACACTAATGTCATCAAACTGTCTGTAACTACTCAATTCTTGCTTATGGGGCAAGGTTTCAATGTCATCGCTCCATGGCGTCGAACAAACAACATTATCTATGTTAAAGCTCTCACCAGTCGACAACGATTTTACCACAAATTTGACCAAACCAGTATCAACTTTCGCGTCACCGTTCAAGGTTTTCATGGTAAAGGAAATGTTTTCATAGGGCTGTAACCCCAACTCTGCACACAAAGATTTTGATACCAGCGTTATCTGGGATCCATAATCAAGCTGACAGTACACCAACTTTTCTAAGCCAGTTGCCGGGTTTATGACCTTCACAGCAACTGTTCGGTTTAAAACTTTACATGGTGTCACTTTCACATTTCTCAAAGAGACTGATTTTTCTCTACCTTGAACTCCAGTTTTATTAACCGCAGACTTGTCAACTTTGTCCACAGCGGACTCGCGTACCTTCTTTGGAACTGGTTTGTTTGCTGGCCTATCATTAACGACCCATTCATGCAACATAGCGAAATGCTTCGGTGTTTTATAGTTAGCATCCTGACACTGATCACAGTTCATGGCACAGCGACAATCTCTAGCCCGATGCTTTCCTCCACAATTATAACAGAGCCAATGTTTGTAGAAAAACTCTTCACGCTTTGCCACAGTCATACCCTGCAAACGATGACATACCTCCAAACCATGATCCACATTCACACCAAACGAAAGGCAACACTCACACAACGAGACACTCGTTTTTGACGTTGCGGAATTTATATTACCATAGCCGTCAACCTTGGCCGCCGTATGTTTCACTTGAAATGCACCCGCGTCCCTTTTACTCTCCGACTTACCAAAAGAATGGTTATTGCTCGACTTATGGTCCTCACTCATTAACCAAACGCCAAAGTCGGTTGATTTCGCATTTTCTTCCGCAATAACAAACTGCAACAAACTATCAAAGGAAGGGTCCGCCGTACAACCAAATTTATCACCTAAGAAATCAATGAAGCGTTGACGCGCATAAACGGGCAAACGTTTAGCTAGATCACAGACAAATTTCCCTTCAAGGTAGTCCAACCGCTTGTATGCTGCCGCATATATTTGGCAATCTAGTAATTCTGCCCGAAACTTGCGCCAACCAGTAATGTCAGCCCCCGACACACGCGGCCCAAATCGGATACTTTTAACACAAGCCTCAGAATTAAAACCGCCGCGAACAGAAAATCTTAAAGACAAACGCTCCAATGCCATATTAGCACGCATTGCTTCGTTGTAACCTGGGGTGCTACTGATCACCAAGCTTATGTCTTGAGCAGCAGTTTTAATACATGCTGCTCTAATCAAGCTCAGTCTCATATCCTCATATGGGCATTTTTCTAACAAAGCATTTATCTCGTTTTTAAAAACAATAAAGGGCATAGAAAACCCGTCATATTTTATGAGCGAGGCCATGTCAAGATAGTCCTTCCTTGACGCCTTTTCGCACGCTCCGTCGTAGGCTAGGGGCGGTTGCTGTTCTCTCCTTGCCATCACGTCACTTTCATGCAGGGGTAAGCCATAATACCCATCATGGACTGCACTACCCTTAGGGATATACCTAGTAGTATCAGTAAATCCTGGCGGAGGTCTAATAGGTCTCTCATAAACAGGTACATTTAAGCTAGGGGCCATTAACTTGTCTGCTTTGTTAGCAGCCTCCATATGGGCACAGAATTTAGACAACACTGAGTGAGGGGCTTTTTTTGGTTTCTCGCTTTCCTTGAGATGGGGACCATCTTTCACCTGGGCGCTCGTCTTGGAATCCCGCGTGCGATAACTCCTCAAGCTATGTGTCTTCTCTGTATAGCATTCCGACATGGCCATCTGCTTCTGCAAGCTTGCACGTACTTGTAACTCCCTAAGCTCTCTGGCCAGCTTACGCTCTTCTCGGGCTTCCTGTTCCCGGGCCTCCTTAAGCTCTCTGTCCAGTTTACGCTCTTCTCGGGCTTCCTGTTCTCGGGCCTCCTTCAATTTCCTTGTCTCTCGCGCCTCATCTAAGCGGTTCTCAATTTGAATCTGTTCTAATTGAGTTTCCAGATCAATCTGAGCTAAAATATGCGCAGACCTTCTGCTTTTCCCTGCAGATGAGGGAGGGACCCCAATGGTTATGTTTGGCAGGGAAGCTGAATTTACTGGGGGCGAGTCTGTTAGCTCCTCCCATCGTTCTTTACATCTCCTCACCAACATTTCAAACTCGGGGGCGACTCGAGGTTCGGAGTCCTCTTTCTGCGTAATGGCACAAAAGTCTCTAACCCTCCAATCTAGAGCCTTGACATGCTGTGATTCAAATTCTATCACTTCGTCTCTGCTTCTTAGTTCCCCAAGCTGTCTCGTGGCCGCACTGATGTCACTAAGTAGCTGACGCCTTCGTTGACGGGCTTCCCTGTCATTCTGTAGCCCTAACACTTCCTGGTGAACCTCCTCTCTACCGACCTCTGAGGGCAGTTGTGATTGTACTACTGGTCCACTCACCGGAAGCCGCGCTACGGTGGCCCCACTCTCCGCGACAGATCCACCTCGCCCCACCAAAGAGCGGCGGACCGGCCCCTGTACACTCCCCAGCCCGCCCGAGACCCACAGACAGTCCTCAAGGGAAGCGGCACTCATAGTTATTTCAGTAACTTATTAAATGGAATATGTACGGTAATCAACAAATTAACTTTTACTACTAAATTGCAGTAGGCTACACAAATTTGCTATAAAAGCTCGATAACATACACAATCAAATAAGTAACACACTGACCAGAGGCAGGAAATAGTCCTCGCACCACTGCCCTTACAAGAAGCGTCGCACTCTTTGTCCACGTGATCCAGTTTCAAAATGGCGTCGCGCGCTTCGTCTTGTGGTCGGTGGAATAACACAGTTTCTTGCTCTCCTCGGACAGTTCGATCGTCGACGGATTGTTGGTCTGGTGACCGTTCCCCAGCCGCTTCAGGCAGTATAAAGTAACCGTGCTTATACTGCCCCACAGTAGAATTAGTGACTTCTCTAGCTGGAGATCTGGTTTCGCTTTTTCGATTGCTGTTCTTTGGCCGCTTCGGTTGGCCAGCAATATGCGTTTTACAGCACCAGCAAAAAACAATTCTTGTAGCTTCACGATTGAAGTGACCAGAACCACACAATTGAAGATGTTCTTTCTTTTTGATAACCGCTATGTATATGAGCTGCTATCCAACCTGTCTTCTTCCTAACTTTCGACTCAAGTTCCACATGTGTTGAGTGAAGATTGATGGTATATTGTTAACAAGAGACGGGTTCAATTGTGATGTGGAATAGTCACTTCACACTCTTAATTACGTCCGTCCGTTAGATTCACACATCGTAAAAGGAAGACGAAGCACGTTTGGAAAACACAAGTTAGAAAATTAGAAAAAGAATGACGAGAGATTGTCGCTCAAGCGTGACAGTGCATCGCAATGATGACGTCACGATTGCGCGACAATCCATGTCACAATACGGAGACAGATAACTTGGCCATAATTTCGTGAACAAACGTTTCAAAAGTTATACTATCTTCATCTTATTCTTCAGTGCTACAAATGTTTGTAGCACATTTATTTATAGAGGTAGAACGTCTATTGCAAATTTATAGCACTGTAGGTAGCACACATATTATATATATATTAGCCCAGATCAAATATACAATTTTGGTAAAGAGGTCACTTTCTTCAACCATAAACATATACAACCAAGCAACCACACGGCATTTAACATAATCCATTAAAATTGAACATAAACTATAAGCTACAAACGTTTTCAGCCATACTTGTAGCTTATAGTTTATGTTCAATTTTAATGGATTATGTTAAATGTCGTGTGGTTGCTTGGTTGTATATGTTTATAGATCAAACATGGTTACTACTTTCTAAAACCTCTACAGCCTGTTTCATCCTAAAAGGGGGTTCATCAGAAGGTCCTTATTCAAATGGAATCTAGATTCTACTTATAAGACATAATATAGCCAAAGTAAGACACATAATATATATAGCCTGTTGTGGGGCTTCGCATATTGATTGTGACAAGCACTATACAATATACACCAACGTAAGTTAGATGGTATTAGTATAGCACTATATAGCAAAGTACTATTGCACATTTATAGAGGTATAATATTTATTGCACATTTATAGCACCAAAGATAAAGATAGTTTTCGAAACGTTTGCTGAACATGAGTATATCTACATTATGGGTTCTTTATTTTTTGATTAAATACTATTAATACTACAAAACTTATCAATGCCAAACAGAGCAAATGACATCAAATACAGACAAGTAACATTCACCTAACAACCTCAACAGCCTGTTACAACTTTATTGGGATCATTGATAGGTTTTTATTCAAACAGTAGAAAAAATAGCTAATGATCTTGCAGCCATTGAACCTGTATTGAGGATATATTTTCCACTGCTCAACCAACTTCAGAGGATTGCTAAGTTGCTGGTGAAGTTCTCTGTGCCAATGTGGTGTCAATCAAGAGACATTTGTGCATGACAGATGGTCTACACAGCACTTCTGCACGCTTGCAGTTATTGAAACATCTAAACAGCAAGGAAGAAGGAGGTGATGCCAAGAAAAGTATTTTTTACTCATCCTGATCAACTCCTGCTTGCCATGTGTTCATATAAAGATGCAGAATTGAGTAGAGACTCTGTTAATAACATTAGGAAGCTAAAAGATCAGTAGGCTACATTCCAAAAACTATGGAACTTTTCTGAACGTTGAAAAAGAAGGTGAGAGGCCCTACAATGATGAAATCTTCTTTTATCAATAGATAATGAAGTAAAGGAAGATACAGAAGTGAAAGGAAGGACATGTGACAATACATGCATCCCAAGAATATCAGAAAATCTTTTCAAAATTTTATCAAAGAATATCAGTAGTTTTTCCAAAGTTGAACTTTCATGCAACGAATTACTATCATATGGTTGATTGGGACACTCCACTGAAAACTCAATCTCTATTTTTGACATTCCTCAGTGATGGAGAAGTACAAAGCATCCTTGAAAAACTCTACGCATTCCAAAATAGCTAAACCAAACTCAGTCAGTGGAAAGAGGAATTACATCATGACTAAAGCTTGCACTGAAGCGGCAGGTTACAAGGCGAGTTGTGATTCCTCGAAGCAATGGCTTAGCAGCAGAAGGATTATGCTTACATGTAAAACCAAATAGCACTTCAGCTTCAAACAATAAAAATCATTAATGCTAAAGTATCGCAATGTTTGAATAAAACTTCTTCTAATACTTAAACATTGGTTAGTGTTTACACACATCAACACTTTGTACTATACAAAGTATACAGTATAGTAGCTTTTATAGGTATACTATAGCTTTTATAAGCAAAATTAGCTAAAAATTGACATAAAAAGTTGGTAGGGAAGACGAGCTCATTTTAATGCAAAATTTGGCTTGTTCAATTATTTTACCCATAGCAATATTGCGCTAGGCAATCATAAATTCAAAAATTTGTATCTTTTTATTGCCCTTACAATTCAGTTTGTCGTATGTGGTGAGACACTTCTTTTGCTTGATGTCCCATACACAAACTTTTTGATCACAGCCTCCTGTAACAAAGATGTGGCTGTTGCATGTGTTCCAGGATATGCATGTGATGGTCTTGCTATGAGTAGCATTGATTGAGGATAACTTGTACTCGCCATACTTTATATCAAACTGAAAAGAATTAAAATTCCTCTAAGGCTTGTGTAATAATATAAAAATTGAAGTTTTCTGGTAATTAGTTGAAACTGAGAAATGAATGACAAACATCAGTGGCACAACTAGTGGGGGGCTGTTTAGTCAGCATGACAGCCCCCTTTAAGATTTGCAACTTCAAGAAGAGGAACGACTAACTAGACTGAGACTTAGTACTACTTAACGCGTGTCAGTTCAAGCTACGTTCTATGCATACCAAACTTGTCTCACGCTCAAGTCGCATAAACCACAATACAAAATATTAACATACTGTCATTTATTCACGCAAACTTGTGTCAATGGTCGAAAAAAAACAAATGTAAATACATTGTACCTCTGTAAGGTTGGGATTAACGTAATGAACATTACGAACGAATTATGTAACGAATTTACGGGATTACGAGAATGAGGGTGGAGAAACTAAAAGGATTTCTTTTCCTTTCTTTGAATTTGGTTTTTAAAATTTGGTAAATTGGCTAACTTAGGATGCAACCTTATTAACCCACAAAACGAAACTGCAGCTGGCTTTAGGCTAGTCTGATTTGTAATCTTCGTATGGTCGCAACTTTACACATTCTTAAACCAATTTTATGATTTTGGTATTAAAAAGACAACTTGACGTGCATCCAGGCCCTAAGCTTGTGTGGACTACTTTATAAAATGTGGGCCTGGAGAGCAAACAATTTGCTGCCTACTTTCGAAAGCGCGGGAAACTTTTTGTGAGAGTGAGTAGCAAGCGCAGACAGAGCAAAAAAGGTCGCTTTGCACGTCACAGAATTGGATCATTGCGCTGTCAATCTACACTAGGCTAATATTCTAACAATCTAACTGTGATATATCCGCTTCTACAAATAATTGTTAGTTTTCTCTCTCGTTGCCAACCCCTTCGATTTTTTCTAGTTGCGCCGCTGACAAACATGATGATATTGTCTTCAAATCTGTTTTAAAACATTGCGCTATTAGCTTGAAGTTCTAAGTCTATAATTATGTAAAAGGCTGTAAACATGTATGTATATGCTGTTTAGTGTTTACCTTTCATTAGCACATATCCTGAAAATAAAAAGTACCATTACTAATTTAAAATGAACATTAGGGTGATTCAAATTCAGGGCTAAAATGTTTTTTGGAAATGTTTACAACCTACCATCTCGAAACTTTCCATTTGCCAAAAAAAAAACCTGGTGTAAAATAATTTTGAAAAATAATAATGTTTAGGGGTGATAAAAGGCCTCTGAAATTTGAACGGTTTTGAAGAAATCTGAAGATTGAAATGGCCGCATCATAAAAAATATTGATGCAAACATAATAAGTGTTAGGGTTCACTTTCATCAGCATAATGAGAACTGTCGTTTGACAAAGTCAAATAACTTAAAATATGTATTTCATGCATTTTCAATTTATAGTAAAATCTTTCAAATTAAGATTATATATAATTCTAAAATCTGAATACAGTAGCTATGTTGAAGTGAATCAGCTATTTTCACAATTCACACAAGATTATTTTGGGTTACTACCACCCATAGTTGCCCAAAGGTGCTTTTGAGTGGCAAAGGAAAGTTCTTGCGGAAGATCTGAAGTTGATCCTCATCTTTTCTTGAGCGCCCAGAAAACGTTTGTACAGTAGAAGAGCAATGCTGACCAGCTGATTATTTCGGCAATTTGGATGAAAATGAATCCCAACACTTACATGTTTGCATCAATCAAAAATTTTCATAACGCGGCCATTTGAAATCTTTTTTTGTCAAAAATGTCAAAATTTCTGGGGCCTTCGGCCATCCTTAAACATTAACATTGTTCAAAAATGTTTCACACACATTTTTTTCAGCAATGGAAAGGTTTTGAGGGAATAACCCATAAACATTTTAAAATTAGATCATTTTGAACCAGCCAAATAAACAAATGTTGTAGAAATATTATAAAAACAAATACATTACCTCATAAATATAAACCGCTAGAGTGGCACAATATGCAAAGTTTGGGCCACAACTTGAAATCATGTTCAAGTTCCATGGTTGGCATCCAGCAGGAAGCAAACCGGTTTGCCGAATTGTTGATGCCATTCATAAAATGTTGTTTGCTAATGGTATGCAATTATTTTCAACACTGAAATAGAGTATAACCAAAAAAATGTGAATAAATTGTAGTAGATTCCAGAAAATATGATGCTATGTTGAATGAGGGGCATGAAAATTTTGTAACTTTATATGACCAAATCACATTTTGTGGAATTTTAATGCACAAATCAATAAAATGTAGAAAAGTTACATTTTATTTAAATAAACTTCACCCTCCAATTGCAAAAAGTATTATCTGACTACATACCATGAAAAAGTTATGCATAAAACAAGTCTACGACCAATGCATTCCTCCAACTGTTACACATAGCAGTGGTTCCCAACTCGTTTTTAAGGCGACCCATTTTTTGAAAAAATTCAGTTCGGTAAAATCTTGCAACCCAAGCAAATTGTAATATTTTAAAAACCATACAAGATTGCGTTGCAAACAAACAGCACTACAAACGCAGTAACTTTTTCTGAAAATAATATGTTTATCAAATCACTAATGAGATAGCTGTGCTGGCTTGCTGTCAGTGAGTTTTTGAAATCGAGGCGTTATTTTGCTTAGGCATAGCCTATTAGCCACATGTCGGCTTTAACTTCCAGCCGGTTTCGCTGTTCAGTTTTAAATACTCACATGGCGCTAAATCCAATCTTACAAAGCCAAGTTTTTGCAAATGGAATCTGTTTTTGAATCCCTAATTGTGAAACTGTGGGATACACTTTGTCCATGGAAGCCCAAAAGTGGATGTTTGCAGAATCTTTGGGGTATTTGTCTTTGAAGGACGCAAAAGAAATACGGTTTGCTACTTCTGTCGTTATGTCCATAAACTGTTCTGCAACAAATCTTTTCCAACAAATGGATCAATTATCCAATCATTTTGGTTATTAAGTGTTAGAGATTCTCCATAGTAGTGCACAAACTTTTTGGCAAACTGTTCCAGGTGTCTAATTATATTGTTTGCTTAATATCAACTTCATTGCCACAGATATATTGCGTTAGCTGAGGAAATATATCATACTTATCTCTGGTGACATAACTTTTCCAGAATATGAGTTTTTTGTGTTAAGCAGAAACTTTTGCGGCGTGATCAATCACCGTAAAACCGTTTCCTTGCATAGATAAATTTTGAGAATTCAGAGAGTCAAATATATCGGCAAGGTAAGCAACTTTTGCCTTGAAATCTTCTTGCAAAAACTTCTCGGCTAATCTCACACAGTTCTGTTGCCTCAGGAAGATAGCACTCTCCTCTCGCAAATTACAAACTCGCTTCAGGACACGACCTCGTGACAACCATCACACTTCTGTGTGCAACAGCAATGCTTGATAATAATTAGAATCCACAAAGACGAAAACAAATGCCGATTTAGTGGATTTGTTTTGATGAAGTTTACACACTTCTCATCATTCAACACTTCGTGCAGCTCTTGAGACAGCTTTTTTGCAGCAAAGGCCTCTCTGTGGAGAAAGCAATAAGTCCATACAGCACTTGGGGCTTTGTCTTTGATGCATTTTACCACACCAGACTATGCGTGGTCCAACGTGTGGAAAACTTTGTCATAGTTTGTCCGACATAGCGTTCGTGACATTATAGTGCATGTTACAATATATATCCCGTAACTTTGTCAAGTTAATTTATGTTTGAGACTGAAATTTTTGTTGGGTTTACATTTAATAATAATAATAACAATAATAAAAGTGAAAATTGTTAAAACTTCTTGCACTACGATCATGCTACAAAGCTTTCCGATGTCTCGACATGAAACGCTTCATGACTTGTGTTTATATTTTCCAGTTTTGTGATCGATCTCTTCACGTTTCAAATTTTTTTTATTGTTTTTTTTTTGCCCAAGATACAATATGCCTGAAAAACAAGCGACCCAAAACAATTATCAGGCAACCCAACTTTGAGTCGCGACCCATGAGTTGGGAACCACTGACATATAGCATCAAAACTTGGAACCTTACAAAAAAGTTAACTCTTAAACTAAGATCAATGCTAAGAGCACATGAAAAAATTATGATGGTTTAACACGTCAAGACAAAAAAGCAGCTGAATAGATGCAAACTCAATCAAACAAAATTATGGGATAATTGTGACAACCATCAAACAACTAAAATGGTCATGGGAAGGTCATAAAGCAAGATATCAGGACAACAGATGGACTAATAAATTAACAACTTGGACACTCTAGAACAGTGGTTCCCAACCTGGGGTTCGCGGACTCCTTGGGGGTCCGTGAGAAAGCATTTGGGGGTCCGTGATTACCTTGATGACTTTTGGAAGAAAAAAACTACTTTGTTCTATATGCACGGATGGAGCACCAGTTATGCTCGGGAACAAATCCGGATTTACTGCTTTAGTAAAAAACGAAGCTCCTCGCGTGGTTGTTACCCATTGCTTCTTGCACAGGTACACCTTAGCAGCAAAAACTTTACCAGCAAGTCTCAAAGAAATTCTGACGAATTACGTGAAAGTCGTTAGTTTCATCAAAAGCAGAGCTGTAAACCACCGTACTTTTAAAGCGCTCTGTCAAGAAGTAGGGTCAGATGACGGAGTACTTAAAATTGTATCATTCTGAGGTACGTTGGTTATATATCTAGAGAAGTTTTAAAACAACTGCAGCAGCTAAAAAAATGAGGTATCAACTCTTTTGAAAGCAAAAGGAAGTCCCCTCTCAAAATTATTCGAGAGTAAAAGTTTTCTATACGGCATGGCCTACTTAGCCGATATTTTCAGTCATATTAACAATGTTAATCCTGGTATTCAAGGACCAGGTGTGACAATAATTGATGCAGCTGAAAAACTGAAAGCGTTTTTAGCCAAGTTGCCGATTTGGAAACGCAGATTGGAAGCAGGTAATTACGCTAACTTTCCAATGTTAGAAGATCTTATCTTGATGGATGAAACTCAAAGAGAATCTACTCTTTTGACCTCTATGAGAGAAAAATTTTGCGCACACTTGAAACCCTGCAAATCTCATTTCAACGTTATTTTAATTTAGAACACCTGCCGAACGAAGTTGAAACATGGATTTGAAATCCTTTTCTTTTTGACTTGAACAACATTAGCGATGACGATCTCAGTAAAGATGACCTAATTGATTTGAGATCAAAAGAGTTATTACGCATTGAGTTTCATTCAAAAACTGTGGAAGAATTTTGGTGCTCACAACTGCAAACCTACTCATTCTTGGCAAAGCAAGCGATTATTGTTTTGTTACCATTCATAACCACTTAACCTTTACGAGGCAGGATTCTCAGCTCTTGTTACAATAAAAACAACATCGAAATCACCTGGACAGTAGACGTTGAAGATGACATGCATGTTGCATTGTGAAAAACTCAACCGCAGTTCAGTTGTTTAGTTCAGGAAAAGCAACAACAACCATCTCAATAAATTTGCTTACGTTGAAAAAGTTTCGGCATGGCACTTTGGGCCACCTTAGTATTCAAACACTGCTGACATTTTTTGAACAATCCATTCATTTTCTTTTTTGAGCAACTGTTTGACCTGATATTTGCCGCATGAGTCACAGCGGCAATGCAATATGACACCGTAAACAGTAGTTGAGTAGCATAATTATTACAATAGTCAATAGTACTGTGATTGAACTGACTCGTGTAAAAATAAATTTCTTTGCAATAGTCAATAGTAGGTTAATTGAGTTTCAAGCAAAATTTAGGTAGGGGTCCGCAGATTTAATAATTTGTCTAAAGGGGTCCGTGACAATAAAAAGGTTGGGAACCACTGCTCTAGAAAAACAAAGGCGAACAAAAAAAGCCAAAAATGAGGTGGAGAGACGAGATTGACAAAGAATGTGAAACAACAAACTGGTATAAAGAAACCAACGATCAACTGGATTGGGAAGAAAAGGGAAGGCCGTCGCTCTGCAGTGGGCTACCACAGGCTGAAAATGATATATAATTACAATACAAAATAGATACTGCTTTCATTACAAAACTGGTATTCCATGGGGAGCACAAGTTGCAAATGCGGACAGGAGCAAACAATGCAACATCTACTCGAATGCTCTGACCTAAAAGAAAGGTGCTCTGCACAGGATTTGGCCGAGTTCAACGATAGAGCAAGAGCTTGCGTGATGCTCTGGGCTACGGCGGTGTGACACACGATGAAGAAGAAGATTACAAAATTGTGCTTAATTGTCCATGTTAGTTTTTTTATAATTGTTTTAACTCTGCTTTCTGCATTGAGCCTCTGTTTGCAATTTTCTACAACTTATTCCTGGAATACTACTTATTAAGGGACAATAAAAAGATACAAATTTATGAATTCTGTTATGATTGCTGAGTGCCTTCACCCTCGATAATGTGGAAATCACTGGATTAAAACTAGACTACTAGGAGTAACACTCCAATGAAACATAGCATCTTCTCACCAAAGTTTGATGTTGCAGATTGCAAATTTAAATCATTGTTTTTGTTATGATTGGTGCTATTTGATGGTGAATTTCATTTACAAAAGCAAAGCAGTTCAGAAGGAGCAATCTTCCTGGCATCAGCACTACCTGACTGCTCACAAAAGAACAGCGAACATTGTTGGTTGAAAACTATGTGGCATAAATTAGCGGTACGATACTGATGAGCCCAGCCTCATGGGAGAAATCTATCGCTGTCAATTCTTGATACACTCGACTGCCGAGAAACAAAAGCAAAGCAACCAGCAAAGGCCCGTGGGAGCATTTTGTTGACGGTTCAAATTGACGGCATCAACGTACAACACTGCATATTTGTATATAAACTTTGCAGTCTCTAATTTAATAATATCTTCAATTCTAAGCACATAAAATAGACTACAGTCGACTCCGCTTAATTTGGACACCGGATAACCTGGACAACCGCTTTATTCGGCCAAAATGCTCGGGAACGGAACAAAAGTAAAAATTGCACGGAAAATACTCCCGTTAATTCGGACAATTCTCCGCTTAATTTGGACACAGTACACAGTATTTGAAGAATTACTGTATACAGACGAAATCGGTTAATAGTATACTGCTTAAACGTATCAATCGTTTATTTGAATCAAAACCTGAAATCCCAAACCAAATCCAATCTAATGTTAAGTAAAAACATCGGTTAAGCGTATACCGCTTAAAAGAATAAGTCGGATAAAAGCATCAGGATTTGGTTCTAGTTTGCCTACTTCATTCATTTAATCGTATAATTGTACCCGTTAGCGAAAAGAGAATGTCTCTTTTTTGCTTCGCATAATTGTCTGCAATGTTCAAAGGCGAAATGAAGCAAAGGTGAGACAGACGCAAGCGATCAAAACAAAGACAAGTGTCTGTAATCCCAGGCCATAATCTTATGTGCTAGACATCGCACTACAAAGAACCAATTTTCGCACAGCTGGGCTTCATTAAAACAGAATAATCACACTTCCCAATAAAGAAGTTTAAATGCTTTTGATGTCATCGGTCGGCGACTGGTCTTGCAAGGAAAGGACATGGACAAATTATTTCGGCTTGAGAGGGAAGTGTTGAAAAGAATGTCCAAAAGTTTAAACCAGAAAACTGTGGAGAATTTTTTTTTAAACTGCTGAAAAAAAGTAGTCTATTGTTGTGAAATGCAGTGCATAATTTCATTTGTGCAGTATTGTTCAGTTGAAGAACATTGCAAATTAATTATTCTACCAGAAATGGCAAAACACTTGAAAAAAAAACCTTTGCGATTTCAAAACAAACAATGAGTGTGAGCTGTGTTTTTCCACCATACCACTATTTTCGTAGGCCCTTTTCCGTACTCAAAACTACACAGCTGGTACAGAGCTAAAAATAGCCCGCTTGAATCAAAGTCTCCAACGTCAAAGTTCGCGTTGTGACGTCACAGAGATCGGTGATATGAAAGATTGCCGATTTGCAGTCCAATTGCTGCAGTTTGCAGAAAAATGCTTTGATGGTTCTCCCAGTCAGCAAAGCTGATCTTTTTTACATTGTTTCAACGTCTGCAGACAATAAATCAATGTAAAAAAGACCAGTTTTGCTGGCTGGGACATACAGCGTAGTGGTATGTTAACACAGAACTAGGAAATTCTTTAAAGTTTAACCAGAATTGTAAACAGTTGTAGGAAGTATCAGTGGTAATGTGCGTTGCAGCCTAGTCAGCACAGACATCTTCTCAACATTACGCCCATTCACAATAAACAGTTTTTTAGTAAATTGGTTAAACGAATCAATCGTATAATCGTATCAAAATGTCTGGCAAATAGGTGATTCGATTAACCGATTTCGTCTGTATACTATTTCAACCCTATATGTGTGTTACACAGTAATATATTTGTTGAATCGCTTGGTATCGAAATACTGTAGAATACAAGTAACCAGAAGGTATACGGTAATTCTTGTGCGTTTTATGCGATCAGTGCCAATTACTGCAGTATAGCGCAGCTGCAATTCATTTATTACGCAACAGAACGGTATTTTAATGCGCTGTCTGCCTTTACACATACCATAAAACGAAAAATTGATTTTCCACTTAATTCGGACAAAGCCGTTTCTCCGCTTAATTCGGCCAAAAGTGAGCGGAACCAAAGTGTCTGAATTAAGCGGAGTCGACTGTATATGATAAAGAATAGTTTTACTGGGTTTACAGAGTGAAATTAAGTATTGCATTATTTTAATTGCACGCTCTGCACAGATGCTTGAGTAATATTGATATAGGCATTCGCCTGTAAAATTATGATCCATTGAAAACTACATAACAGCACCGAATCAAAACCTTTACTGATGAGAGATAACAACTCAACCAAACTGTCTACAATGCAACGCGTCAAATCAGTCCACAGACTATCTCATATGCCCAGTAATCCAGCTTCATGAAGGATATCACACAGCATACCATTGCAATGCAACAACGTCTTCATGGATTGGCTGACAAAAACTGCTTGGACTTGTAATAAAATAGTGTCCTATGAAACAACAACCTTCATAGCCAATTCAATATCAAGTTAGTCTTTTTTAGACTGCTCCCTTTAAAAAGTTGGCACTCATGTCAGGTTGATCAACAGATAGCGGCCAGACAAAATCGGAATGGCCCGTTTCGGTGAGTCCGATTCGGTGAATCCGATCCCTTAACGGGGGATTTTTCAATTTTTTTTTTAAATTATTGGGTACCGTAGCCTAATTATCATTGCCGTTTTAGGGTTAGGGGTTAGAGGTTAGGAACTCACCGAATCAGACTCACCGAATCGGACTCACCGAATAGTAGCAGACCCAGACAAAATAGAGTCTACAATGCCCAAAGTCTCTATTTGGTAGAATAGGTGGATGAAGTCACTAAACTCTGTAGCTTTGCAGGCAATGAATGGTTGCGACATCAGCATCATGTTGGTTTGTAAAGTTTGCCTGTTTTTGGAGTGTGCATTAATAGAGCTGAACATGGAAAGCAAAAAGGTTCATATTAACAGAAACGAAAGTCATGTTTAATGTAGCGCCCTGCGTTTCACCTTAGGTCTTTTCAACTTTCCTTAGGTTTGTTACCGTCGTGAAATTTACAATTGTGCTTCGGGATTTTCACCTTAAGTCTTTTCAACTTTTCTTAAACGCCTGTTACCGCCTTGAAGTTATCGTTCTGTTGCATATATGTAATGTTACCCAGTAAGTCAAGTAATTCATGTAGTTTGGCAAGTGTGCTTTGGGCTTCCTGAAGTATGATTAGGAATTTGCTTGCCTCTTAAGAAATCGTATGCCAATCAGCTAAACGCATTCTTGCAACCGGCACCTTTCAATCACATATAATATGCGTAATTTTTCGTCTTTTTAACGTTTTAGCTTACAGATGCTTCATTCCTCAGCGACTATGTATATCGCGTTTTGGCCGACCATTCGACAGAGAATTTTAGTTTTGGTGTAAGGAGTATGTCAGAGTATGGTATAATTTTGGTGTAGTTTACTATAACATGATTTTGGTACAGTAGTGATATTAATTCTGGCTCCGCTAGTCAACGTTCAGTGTGCAGTTTCCTGGGTTGGACTTATGATTTGGATTATGTTCTGTTGTGGAAAGACGATTGCAATCTTTTCAGTTATGTGGTGACAACAAAATCATACTTGTAATAAAGAAGTACAGACCTCGCTCTCGGATCATTTCTGCCACATTGTTGTGCCCGAAATGTCGCTGTAGACTAGGGTGGGCCAAAATTGAGCGTTTTTCAAATTTATCTTTCAATCGCTTCAATAAATTGGTAAAAGTTGCCATTTTCTATATGGTTAACGATGGCAAAAAAATTTTTTTGAATAAAGAAGTTTTTAGGGTCCCGCAAACGCCCCGAAGTGCTCCAATTTTGTTAAATTTCGCAAAAAAACGACTTAAAACGCCAATTATACCATCTAAATTATCGCCAATCGTTCTTATACTTGACAGATATATGGAGCAACTTGATACACAACATGTAAAAAAAAATCGATTAACATGGCTGAAATACTTAGTGAGATATTCATGTTTAAAGTTTTGAAAATTTTAACCACATGGTGGCGCTATAATTTTATATTTTCTTTAATAACTGGTGACACACTGAAGCTACCGACATATACAAGGTATCAATGAAAAGGTAATTAGCACGGCTAAGCGATTGTGCATTGAACTTGGTCATGACAATGTTTGATGATGTCATTATGACGTAATATATTGGAAATTGAGTATATAAACGATTCATTTGCCTTTTACAGTATATCGAATTCTTAAAGTTCAACTTTTAATTAGTGATATTTTCTTCCCAGTTTAAAGTAACATTTTCTTTTGGATGCAGGTAATCGGAAGTACATGGTTTGTAATTATACACTTATACAGACAGAAAATGATACTAATGCACAACACTATAAGTCAAGAAATCAGCCAAAGTTTTTTTGGTTAGGCCTACTCGTTCAGATGCAGTAGCTGCAGATCGTTGGCATTTTCTAACTGCATCAATCACTTTATATGTTGCTTGTAGCTGCTTTTCATTTTTTTGCTTTGTAGGACCATGAAGAGATGTTGCTATGCCAAGTGCTCTTTCGGCACAATCATTTACCACTGACAGATTCTTGACAACAGATACGGTATATTGATAGTCTGGTGATTCAGGCCATTTAAACGCTGACAGTTTTAGCAACTCTTCAAGGAAATGTAGAAGATCAAAAAGTCTATATGTGTCGGCCCCAACAAAATCTTTCAATTGCTTATTGGAGAATGAAGAGCATTGTGGCCTCTCCTGACATTTTTAAAGAGGTTTTCCTTTGTATTTCAACGAAGCTGAGCGCATTGCTTCTTTGGTTGAGTTATCCACTGATGTAACGTATCGAAAAGAGCAAGACCTACCAGCCATTCACTCAAGTACCAAGTGTATCTTGAATCTTATCTAGAGCAGGTTGGACAATCTTTAAAAACTCATAGGGCAATATTCCTTTAGCACTGCAGATTTCCTCTAGTGCTTTGATGAAAGCCAAGTCATTTGAGGGAGCTTTGAAAGCAAACATGCATGTTAGCCACGCTTTGGCATAGTAAACGCTGTAGAATGTTGTCAAACTACGGAGTCTATGTCATGGGCAAAATATGGCTTAAGCATTGCTAACTTCATAACGTAGAGAACTTTAGACATCCATCTTGCATGATGGTTGGCAGACGGTGTCCGCAGCTTAAATGGCACCAAGATACACGTAGTAAAGTTGGGCCATTTCTAAATAATTATGCCTTAACACTGTGTCATTTTTCAACCAACTTTTCAAAATTTGTTTAGCTTCTTCAATGTGGCGGAATAAAGTGCGTGAAAGTTTCTTCTTATCCAAGAGTTCGAGATTTTGTGTATCTGTATTAATATCATTCCAAGCAGAACACAGCTTCTTAAAAAGTGGTTCATAAGGTGCTGCTTTTGTGGTCTTCTTCTTATCTCCAGTTGTAGACAATTTTCCGAGGACGGATTCACTTGCTGCACCACAAAGCAATTCGTAAACATGATGCCGGCAGGCTAATTCCAACAGTGCATGGGATAAGGAAGTTTCCAAGCGTTTCACAATGCCAAATTTTACACCAGTAGGCTATTAACCGTGGTAGTGTCAAATACGCATGCGATTATTTTGTTTAGTTCTATGCCCTTTTCTATTAGCAGATTAAGAATTTGGGAGTGCTCTTCAGCTGCAGATCCATTTTTCGCAGGTATTCTTCCGAGTAATATCTCGTCTCCCTCAGAAGTGGTTGGTAGCACGGCCACTCGCTCCTCCTTGTCAGCACAGTGAGTGAGAGCTTTGAATATTTTCCCGTCCCAGTGAAGTGTGAAAAAATCAGTAGCTGCAGCAAATTCATTAGCTAAGAAATTTCTTTCTGCTTCAGTAGAAAATTTCATCCGCTTTTGGCGTACAGTATTTACAGAGAGGATTTTGTTATTAAGACTATTTTCTGCCGTCGCGGCACTTACCATTTCAAACACTTGCCTGTTCGACAAAGAATATTTGCCTGCCAGGCTGCAAACTTGGGGTGTAAGAACTTGCTTTTTCTTGGTTTCCGTTGTCTTGCTTGTTTTTGCCGACAATTCTCCCACATAGATTTGATCCAGATCTTCTCCACTTTTTTCTGAAGAAGTACTGGATTGCAACAAATCTTGCGGAAGTATGTTGTATCTAAAGCATCTTTAAGTTTACGTTTTATACCTTGATCTTGTCTCGTTTTCTTTCTTTTCATTTTTATTTGGTCTTGAATATTTAAAGAACCCAAAGTGGCTTTTCGATTTTTACCCCGAATTGCTTCAAGATAATGCCAATCCTCCTTTTTCTTAGGGTTGGTAGACGTTCTCAAATCGTCTTCTACGTTTTTCTTAACAACCCATAGCGTATCTTGCAGATCATCTAAAAATTTCTTTCTGTTTCTCTTTCTTTTCCTTCTCTGGGTTTGCATTTTTTCAAATTTTCATACGGGTCTGTCAACTTCTTTACCATGTAAGTTATAGCATCTGTGGTTTTAAGACCGATTCCTGTTTTCTTCCACCATTGTTTAATATCTTCGACAACTAGAATTATTGCTTCTCGTTTCGGAGAAGTACCTTTAGATTCTTCTTGCTTAATTGTGTGATAACCATGGAACTGAAACAAGACTTCTTTCCCACATGGAGGATACTTTCCAATAAATCCAAGTCTATGGACACCAGCGTTGAGATTTAGCAAAGGTGATTCGTCAATTAGCCATAGTTTTTTTGAATACATTTCATTTGATTAATTGCAGAAAGACAATTTTAAATAGTATGACGTCATAGTGACGTCATCAAATATTAGTTTGGCCAAGTTTAATACATGATCGCTTAGCCTTGCTAATTACCTTTCCATTGATACCTTGAATGTGTCGCTAGCTTCAGTGTGTCGCCAGTTACTAAAGTAAGTATAAAACTACAGCGCCACCATGTGGTTGAAATTTTCAATATTCCAACATCTTCTCCACATGAATATCTCACAAGGTATTTGAGCCATGTTCATCAAATTTTTTTAATATGCTGCGCATCCAGTTGCTTCATACGCGTATCAAATATGAGGAAGATTGGTGGTAATTTAGAAGGTATTATTGGCGTTTTATGTCGTTTTTTTGCGAAATTTGACAAAACTGGGGCACTTTGAGGCGTTTGCGGGACCCTTAAAAATTTTTCAATTAAAAAATTTTTTTTACCATCGCTAATCATATAGAAAATGGCAACTTTTTCCAATTTATTGGAACGAAATTCCAAAGTCGGTTTTTTTGGCCCACCCTACTGTAGACTAGTATTACAGATAGGTATGGGCGGATAAGTCAAGTTACCCATTGTCCGCTACATTTAACATATTGGCAGAAACAAGTATAGAAAAAGTAGATCAATATATTCCCCTTGGTTAAAAAATTACAACCAACTCCAGCAAATAAAACAAAATAACAAGAAGAATATCACTTGGTTGGCAAGCCTATGACAATATTTAAGTCAAAATTGTCTCTATTTAGCCATGTAACACTTTTGTACGTAACTGCGATCAGACACGGAGATATGCGACACAGCTGTGCTCAACGTGACCAAGCCATTTCAGTCTGCCTAATTGGAGGGCTTCACTGATGTCTTTTATTTTGAGCTTTGATAGAAGAGTCTCAAACTGGATGTTGTCTTCAGGCTTGATTAGGCAGGTCCATCTTACCATCGCTCTGTCATTACGTTGTAGACGCTTGACGGTGCTTGCTAAAGTAGCCCACGTTTCAGAGCGATAGAGCATGACACTCCTCACACAACTGGAGTAAACTTGTCCTCTGGTACAGTAGCAGCAGGAAGTTGCTTGCTTGTGAGGATAGGGAGGAGTTCCTTAAACTTTTTCCAGGCTGACCTGCACCACATTATAGCCACATGCTCACACCCCCTCCAGAAGACATGGTATCACCAAGGTAGCAAAAGTCAGCTACCACGTCAAGTGTGCCACCTTCAACCTCAACCTCGCTTACCGGCCTGCCAGTAATGTTTCGCAAAAATCTGAGAGTCAACCTATAAAAACTACATTGGTGAATTCCTCTTTGTCATGAGTTACCAAGGGGGGACTTGTATACCAGCTCCCTATTTTTGATGTAAATACAACTGTAAATATGTTGCAGGGCCTTGTTTGCGTTGTTCTTGCCTGAGTAAATGCAAGAAAACACAATTTATCAATGAACAGATTTTTAAAAACACAAACTTTTAACGGACTTTTTATTTTTGCTGCAGGGAAGAAGTTCTGGTAGGACATGCTTGGTCGCTGGTAAAATAAAGGAGTTTGAAAGCCTGTGATAGCCTATTGTAATATTAAATTGATTGATTGAATCTTTATCCTCGGACTGGGAAAGCTTCTTGCAGAGCTTAATCCTGGCAGTTTTACATACTTGTAGAGGCTTTAAATCACTGACACAGGCACAGTGATAAAAATATCACAAAATTACAATGAAAGATATCACTGGAAATTGCGCTAGAAAGCTTTTTAACCGCAAAATTCTAACAAGTTCAAACGCTTCACGACCAACTGTTTGCGAAGTGATGTCAGATGCAATGCAGTAGGACCATAAAAAATAAGGCAGTGGCTATACTTCCCGCAATACTGTTGCCAGATAAGGAATGCTGCTCTAATTTAAGAAAAGTTTGAAGCCTTGAAAATAAAAGCTTGTAATATGGAAAAATTTAAGGTCCTGGGCTAAGAAAAAAAACCTAACCTTAACTCTAACCCGTACCTAAACCCTCTCTGACTTTAATCCTAACTCTGGCAATACCTGTCACGAAACAACGCTTTTTGATTGCAACCATGGTATTGGCTACAAATGCGTAAAAATAGCCACTTCGTAAAAATAGCCTAAACATTTTAGAAAATAAATTAATAGTTTTTTTTCAAGTCTAAACCTTAAACCATTTGACCAAGTAAACACTCACAATAGTATTTCAAATTTTTTTTTAATATAATTTATGTATTTTTATGTATAATATAATTTATGTATAATATAATCGAAACGAAAAAATGGAAGTGTCATAGTACCTGATCACCTTTACCAGTTAGTTTTTCTCATTTCTAAACATTTTAGGGCCATAAGCTACTTCGTTGTCATAGTTAGCTTTTTGGTGGCTGAACATCGATACGGATGAGTGATGGTGTTATTTTCATAACTAAAATATGTTTCAAATTTGCAGAGGGTAAAAAATCACTTCGGTTCAGTTTTTTATTTCTGACTATCATATCAAAAACAATACACGTCCAACATAGCAAAGGTCGAGAAAAAGGTAGAAGCGACAAAACGCGAACGTTAAAACGTGCTTGCGATCGAAGTAAGTTATTGAGTTGAAAGAAACTTGGCACGGTCGCAACACCTTCAGAAAAATTTAAGATACAAAGGGAAATTAAAAAAAGAAAATGTTACAAAAAATAAGAATAAAATAAACAACATATATTTAGGCTATAGTTTTATTAGCCCACATAGCTTTAGCTGATATATTTAAGATTTGTATGGACAGTTGCTATGAAGATCGGCCATGATGCGTTTTCGAGTGCTGATGGTCGTGAGGGGAACACGTCTTGATGCGTTCGGCTCATAGCAAAGAAGAGCAAGGCAAGCAAAGAAAACCCCACAAAGAAATACTACCACGGCAAAGCCATTTCAAAAGCAACGCACCAGATCTTGCACGACTTACAAAATAGATAGGTTATAACTTGACGACATGAAAACAATGACTAAAGCAAACTAGCGAAAACAACATCATCATCTTGCGGAAATTCAATTTATACCCAGAGAAGTTATGTCTTGAAGATATCAAGCGTGCTTTGATATAAAGTTGCGTTGATAAAGCGATAATTTTAGACCCCAGTCAGCTTAACTCGTCACTTCCACACCAGGCCCGTAGCCAGCCAGTGGCCAGGAGGCCCCCCTGAAAAAAATTTCGCCCCCTGGCAAAATCTCAACATTCTCGAGCAACAGCTACGATTATATTGATTTTGCTCATCTTTCCCGTTGCAGAGCTCCAACCTAGGCCCAATTAACTACAATTGTTTTGTTTAGTTAACAGCTAAGATGATTAGGCTAAACAATTTCTCCCCCCCCCCTCCTTTGGCAACCTCAACATGTTCAATTCAACCAAGGCTAACACGTGTTAGGTTGGTAGAAAAATTGTCAGAAACAAAATGAATGTTTTGGAAAAGAATGATAACCTAACAAAGAGGGAATGGTTTTCCAGCAGGCCTACAAACCGGTACAAATTAGGCTATTTGATATCAGCTGCCGCTATTCTTGCTACCATACCTAATTGTAAAGGTCAGTGATAACCAATTTGTGCAGTAATAAACCAAATTTGTGCAGTGATAAATCGCAAAATGTGCAGTGGTAAAGCAAGTAGTTTTTGAAGACAACGCATACAAAATATAAACCCGTAATCTTTTAAGCAGTGTTTATTTTTTCTCTTGAATCCAATCAGTGTAAATAAATTTTGTTTCTAGTTTTCTGATCTGTGAAGTGTTCAACCTTGCAGCAGATATTGCTACATTTGGATCTGGCACTGCCGTTTGTGAGTGTGGATTTTCAGTGTTAACAAGGGTTGACGCTCCCACTAAGAGCATGTTACAACCAAGACAGGCAAACTTGGTGCTTATGGCCTTTGAACATTCTGTATCGAAATCTATCGATTTAGACTTGTTTGTGAAACGGTTTGCATCCAAACATCCGCGACTGCAATTGCAATAGACTATCTCACGGGTGTATAGGCGGAATGTAATCATATATATATCAAAATCCTCGGCACTAGCTTCTTCGAGCCAGTTAAAGTTTTAGCTCATAACAAGTAGCCTACCGCTATTTATACAACAAGTCAGTTCAGTTGTTTTTATTTCTGACCATCATATCAAAAACAATACACGTCAACATAGCAAAGGTCGAGAAAAAGGTAGAAGCGACAAAACACGAACGTTAAAACGTGCTTGTGACCAAAGTAAGTTATTAAGTTGAAAAAAATTTGGCAACAATTGCTGTGTTATGTTGGTCATTGTAATATGGTTGCCGTGATTTAACTAGCCGATAAAATAAGAGACCAGTGTTGGACTGGTCTTAACACTAATCTTGATATATTACAATTTTTGTGGATACCGGTATTTAAGAGGTTAAAATGCCAAAATCATTTAAATTTTTTCGGCCCCCCCTAACAAAAAGTTGGCCCCCCCTTGCTCTGCGGTCTGGCTACGGCCCTGCTCCACACCGATCCAACGTTAGCAAACGTTGAATTAATGCAAAAATGACAGGCATCCATCTTTTAGAGCAGTGATTCTCAATGTGGTCCATCTGGAACTTCTGTTGGTCCACAGAGACAGAGAGTTCTATAAATCTTTGATAAAACGTTCTTCAAAGTTGTATCATTTAGGTACTACAGTAAATTATGTAAGGACTGCATACATTACCATTCTACTGGAACAATATGTGCATGATGTTTTGTTAGAATAAAATTTGGAATTAAAATTATGTGTATTCAAGTAGTTAAGGTTGATTGTGCAAATTAAGAGGGTTTGCTTAAATAGTTAATTACGTAAGTATTATTTTATTAAGGACTAAGATTGAACACGCCCTTGAGTTTTCTGACCTATGTGCAATACAGTTTCCACTAGTGGCGTTCATGAGGCGTCAACATAGCAAAGTGGTTCATCAGA
This sequence comes from Aplidium turbinatum, assembly GCF_918807975.1. Classification (NCBI taxonomy): domain Eukaryota; kingdom Metazoa; phylum Chordata; class Ascidiacea; order Aplousobranchia; family Polyclinidae; genus Aplidium; species Aplidium turbinatum. The sequence goes on from NC_137485.1 coordinate 22,090,241, forward strand.
TTTTTTTTAAGTATATTGTCCATGGGTCAAAAAAGGTTGAGAATCACTGTTTTAGAAGGTTTGACACCAAACTGTTTGTGAAAAACTGAAAACATTGTGAGTATAGGGACACAAAAGCAGTTTGAGGCGTTGTTGAAAGAAGGGCGATTGTAACATCTTTGTAACTCCGATTATAACTTTTTATTATGCAGTTTCACAAAACATCAGATAAACAATAGGCTACATGACAATTGACAAGTTGACAACTGCTACAATTGAGATAAAGAGAAAAATTTTATTTCGACTGTTGCGAGAATGTGCATTAATGTTCTCAATTGACAACTCACTTAATTTCACTTTCACTGCATACGGAAATCAAATAGAACAAGTATCAGAAATCGTATGTCTTGGCCACGAAAAGACACAAACTATCCTCGACCAACGATGGAAATATATATTGTAACTGTGGTACATCGAATTGGTTTAGGTTGGGCAGCATTTGAAAAGAATAAAAAGATTTTAATCTCTAACACAGTGGTTCCCAACCGGGGTGCCGCGGCACCCTGTGGTGCCTATTGCAATGCTCAAAGGTGCCGCGAGATAATTGAGATATTGCAATAGTGCGGCCCATTCTTTATTTTAACTTTAACTCGTTAAGTTCGGAATTTATTTGTTTCTAATCGAGTTTCAGTGCGTATTAAGTTTCGCGTCTCGCAGTCATTCCTGGCTCCCTTCTAAGTTCTGGGGAGTCGCTTAGTGGGGAAGTCGCTGGCGGTAAGTTGATAGTCCGCGGTAAGCCTTTGTTTTCTCGCCCAGGAAAAACAGCGTGAAAGAGATTTTGACTGGTTGCTGTTCTTTCCATAAAAACGTTTGAAACGCATCATTATTACCAGGTTTCATGATTTAATTTTGCGAAGAAATCGAGAAATCCATTTTTACTGGACTCTCATATTGTTTTGAATCTTAAAGAAAAAGAATTAATTATTGACATTTAGCCTATAATGATGGAAATTTTAAGCTTATGCACAAGCAGATGCCTCTCGACAAGTTCTAGATAAAAATTCAAAATAAATATCCTTGCGTTGGAAAGAAAGTTATTGTACTTTTGCTGCAGCTGTCCAAGTCATACCTTTGTGAGAGTGGATTTTCCACATTATCGAACATAAAAACTAAAAAACGAGAACGACTGCTTATTGACGAGGAAGAAATGCGGGTGGCTTTATCGAATGTGCCCTCAGATATTAAGGGACTTTGTGCAAGAAGTCAAGCCCAAATTTCACACGTTTGATTAAATACATTTATTTACGCGCGCTATACTGTACAACTCATTTTGTGTCATTTCATACAGTTGTTTGAAATACAAAAACCTCATAAACTTGATCCAGTTTTACCGGTTATAGGCAAATTGTTCGTAAGCAATTGTTCGTAAAGCAATTGTTCGTAAGCAATTGTTCGTAAAACAATTGTTCGTAAACTGTTTTTCGTAAAATAAAATCCGTAAAACAATTCTTCGTAAAGCATTTCTTCGTATAGGCCTACATCAAATTTTAACTGCATGCACAAAAAAATGCTTTAGGAAGAATTGTTTTACGAAGAATTAATTTTACGAACAATTGCTTACGAACAATTTGTCGGACACCAGTTTTACCAGGGTGCCGCAAACTATTTATCTCTTTGATAGGGTGCCGCAAGGTCAAAAAGGTTGGGAACCACTGCTCTAACAGAATCAAACTAAAATTAAATATTTTCAACACTTACGTTTTATCATTCGTGCTATACAGTTTATAATACGTAAATCAGACGTCCAACGCAATGAAAAAACTCACCACTTTCCAATATCACATCATGAGAAGCATGACCAACAAAAGGCTACTTGACCACAAGAAAATAGAAGACCTATTAATTATAACGAAGCTACAAGCAAGCAGCAACAATAAAATCAAAAGTTGTAAAACTATCCAGCAATACTAAACTCGACAAGTTCTAGATAAAAATTCAAAATAAATATCCTTGCGTTGGAAAGAAAGTTATTGTACTTTTGCTGCAGCTGTCCAAGTCATACCTTTGTGAGAGTGGATTTTCCACATTATCGAACATAAAAACTAAAAAACGAGAACGACTGCTTATTGACGAGGAAGAAATGCGGGTGGCTTTATCGAATGTGCCCTCAGATATTAAGGGACTTTGTGCAAGAAGTCAAGCCCAAATTTCACACGTTTGATTAAATACATTTATTTACGCGCGCTATACTGTACAACTCATTTTGTGTCATTTCATACAGTTGTTTGAAATACAAAAACCTCATAAACTTGATCCAGTTTTACCGGTTATAGGCAAATTGTTCGTAAGCAATTGTTCGTAAAGCAATTGTTCGTAAGCAATTGTTCGTAAAACAATTGTTCGTAAACTGTTTTTCGTAAAATAAAATCCGTAAAACAATTCTTCGTAAAGCATTTCTTCGTATAGGCCTACATCAAATTTTAACTGCATGCACAAAAAAATGCTTTAGGAAGAATTGTTTTACGAAGAATTAATTTTACGAACAATTGCTTACGAACAATTTGTCGGACACCAGTTTTACCAGGGTGCCGCAAACTATTTATCTCTTTGATAGGGTGCCGCAAGGTCAAAAAGGTTGGGAACCACTGCTCTAACAGAATCAAACTAAAATTAAATATTTTCAACACTTACGTTTTATCATTCGTGCTATACAGTTTATAATACGTAAATCAGACGTCCAACGCAATGAAAAAACTCACCACTTTCCAATATCACATCATGAGAAGCATGACCAACAAAAGGCTACTTGACCACAAGAAAATAGAAGACCTATTAATTATAACGAAGCTACAAGCAAGCAGCAACAATAAAATCAAAAGTTGTAAAACTATCCAGCAATACTAAACGATAAAAAGACGAAGTCAGCAAAATCTGCATGGAAGGTAAACGAAATAAGGTCCACGAAAAATGAAAACGAGGCAAACCACTGTTCCTTTTTGGTATTGGTTAACCTTATTTAGCTTTCGCCGAAAAGCCACATAAAAATAAAAGCATGAAAATTAAAAATGCAAAACTGACTTTTGAGCATTTTCAAGTGTTCTCGGCGGAGTTTATGTGTTGTGAGAAAAGAAGACAAATCTTCCTAAAAGAGGACATATGGATGGTAGCCTTACTTAGTAATAGTATGACTCTTTGAATGAAGTTAAAAGCACAACACTTATTCTACTGCAGTTGAATGAGCAATATTTTTTTCTCGAAACAATTCAGTTTTGATAACCACATAACCAAATTTATGATTTTAAACACGCGCGTTAGGTTGAACTGATGCGTGGGTTAGGCTAACAAAATGTGATTAGGCTAACAAAATGTGATTAGGCTATAACGAAATGTGATTGTGCAAACGAAATGAAGAAGAAATATTTGCAAAATCCGAAAAAATTTGCACCTGACCAAGTGCCCCACCTGGATCTGCTACTGGTGACGAGTGGCATTTGTTTTGTGAAGAAGGTACCGTAAGTCGACACTCAACAACTAGGCTACTGTATTTATTCTTATTGCCCCAAGATTTTTCTTTGATGGTTGTACATTTTCTTTTCACCGCCTTCAAGGCTTGTGTAGAAACTAATCAGTCATTCTCAAGTTACGTCATTACATTTGCTTCTATTTTTTAAAAGCATTTGTCCTCAAGGATAAGCAGTTGAGGTAAGAGTATCGGTAGTAAAAGCGAATTTCAAGCATCGTTGCGCTTTACTGGTTTGGTAAATATTTGCAAAGATTGTGATTTTGGCTATATGACGAAAATCATTTCGTAACACGAGAAACCGCAACACTTCAAAGCGGTTCGGTTTGGCATAGTTGGAGACTCATTCTATCATTGCACAAGACTACAGTATTTTTCTTCATTGAGGTTTTTGTTGACGCTAAACGAGAGTAAACTCTAAACTCGTTTTAACATTACAAGCTGAAGTTGATTGAGTGGATAGCATTGCAAAGAGTTCGCTTGTGCAGTAGGCCTAGCCTATAGTTTATTGATGCAAGAACTTTATGTGAAAGTGTTTGCGTTTTGATGTAGTCGCATCGCATCTAATCGATTTTGCACTTTCAATGCTTCTGTGCAAAGGTTTGATGTTGTTCTTCTGCGGTGACGTAGTAACAAGGCAGAGCTATCGAAATCGATTTTTATTGATTCTTGGTTGGACCACTCTGATTGTGATTAGATTTTCTTCTGCATGAGCGGAGAAAGAGTATCGTATCATAATGTGTTAACGCAACGCAAAATGGTATTTCCCGGAAGGCTCATCCAGTCAGTAGACTTTTCTCTTCAGCTAGGCAAATCCGGAAATAAGTGCCTGATGTAAAGCCTGTTGCTTTAAGTTTGCGTGTTTAGGTTATTTCTCAGCAAGTTGTTGAATAGAGAAATAGTTGAAAGCTCCAGGTAGGGGTGAAACAAGCAAATCTCATGTATAGCCCGTATATCCTTCTATTGAAGATACCATAGCCTATCTGCAGATAAAACAAAACTCTATCAATGTGCTAATAGTAGCCTACAGCTGATAACCTCTCATAATCATAAGAATTGTGCAAATTATGACTAAAGCATGAAATTTTTACCAGTGTTACCATTTTCCGGACGGTATGGCAACCCTATCATAAGGGTCATTTTAAGAATGGGAGGTAAGTCAGATTTGACCTCTGATGACCTTAAGAGGTCAATGACCTCAAAGTATCAGAATATTGATATTTGGCGTCATTGATTAATCTTAAAGTTGTATATGATGTACAAACCATGCATATGTGTTATAATAAAAGTGTCTACACCAGGCGCGGATTTATGGGGGGGCCCCCCCGAAATTTTGTGAAAAATTGTATGTTTCCGCATCAAATGGTTTGATATGCTTCTAAACAGCTGATATTAGTCCCTCGGCATCACAATTGATGAAAATGGTTGTTTTAATGTCTATTTTCTAGCATATGGTATATGTCGTACAGTCGTAGTATCATTGTTCATATCTGTTTAGCTTTTTCTTTTTTTTTAATTGATTTTCAAATTTTCTGGGCCCCCCGAAAAAAACTCTTAGATTCGCGCCTGGTCTACACATTCTACAGAGTGTTGACTGTTAGTGTGTTCGTCATTATGATCAGGGTTGCCAGGTTGACCTTTTTACGGCTAAATTTCACAAATTTGGCCCTTTTTGAAGTCGTTTGGCCAAAAAATTTGGGTTTGGCCTTTTTTGGCTTTTTTTCTTATTGGTTTGGCTCCAAATTTTCTGTTTGGTTTTTTGCATTTAGCTTACTGTATTTTGTAAGATTGAAACAACAATGGCAACACTTGTGTGTTATTCTTTCAGTAGTGGTGATTGTTATGTGTTAACGCGCATGTGCAGAGTGTGCAGGCAGCAAGGATGGAAGTCTTACACTTGTAGCGATGGTTGTTAGTTTGCAGTGCCCACTAAGATCTACCATGACATCGAAGGTGTTGGCTATGCATCATTGAAAGAAGACATCGTCCAGTTCAAGAAACTTCGTCACATGCCAATGGAACTCGATGTCAACAGACTGGATGATGGCGATGACATAGAAGCTGACTTGAGGAGACACAGTGCTCAGTGGCACAAGAAATGTCGTTTAAAGTTCAATAAAAATAGTTTGACTAGCAGAACAGAGCAGAATCCGCTTCAGTACAACAATTTGGTACCGGTACTCCAACCCTGCGCACACGATCAGCAGCTGCCCGCAGGCTTCCACAGTCAACCGAGCCTATCTGCTTCCTTCTGCAATAAGCCAGCTGGCACTGCAGACTTGCACCAAGAAGTTACAATGGGAATTGACAAGAACGTTCGGAGATGCGCCACTGAATTGGACGACACTGAACTGCTGGCCAAGCTGTCTGCAGGAGACCTGATTGCCATCGAGGCAAAATACCGTCGCAACTGTCCCCGTGCATTATACAACAAAATCAGACCAGCATCACTCAAAGACGAGGACGATGATCAATTGCATGGCGTAGCCTTTGCTGAGCTGGTAGTGTTCATGGAGGACATGCATGGAGATGAGGACAATGCCCCTGTATTCAAACTCAACCACGTGGCTAACCTCTACAAGACCAGATTAGAGCAGCTGGGTGCCGCGGTAACCAACAGAGTACACACAACCAGATTGAAGGATAGGCTTCTTTCTGCACTTCCTAATTTGATACCGCATTCGCAGGGCCGAGATACACTTCTCTTGTTTGAGAAAGACATAGGTCCCGCTCCCACCCTGATGAAGGCCTATGATCACGACAGTGATGTAATGTACCTAGTAAGAGCAGCACAGGTAGTCCGTAGAAAAATGTTTAAGACAAAATTCACCTTTGACGGTGCGTTCCGAGCTGATTCTCAGATAAATTCTGTGACACCATCCCTCCTCTGGTTAACATGATCCTCAATGGGGCGAACATCAAGTACCAGACTCAGTTGGTCAACACAACTGCTGCGCTTACACTATCGCAGCTACTGGTGTTCAACAGTGTGAAGCATGCATGCTGCATGGAGTCAACTTCAGTGCGCCACAATCGCGAGAGAGAAACCCCATTCCCACTCTACCTGACCCTCAAGATTCACGCTGTGACCAGGCGCAGAGGACTGATCGACACACTCTTCAGCCTAGGTATGTGTGTTTCGTATGATAGATTACTAAAGCTCACAGCAGACATTGCCAATGGCGTCTTCCACCGCTTCAACACGGAAGAAGTTGTTTGCCCACCCAAGCTGCACCAGGGGCTTTTCACTACTGGGGATGTTGATAATATTGACTATAACCCTAGCTCTGCCATGGCCAAGGATTCTTTCTATGGCACTGGTATATCCTTAATGCAACATCCATCACACATAAATGGGGGACACGACCTTGGTGTATTCGTGCTTGGGCAAGACATCTTCACCTCTAAGACGGTAACACCTCTTCCTTCAGTGTACACAAGTGTGCCACCCGTTGCCATGAAGACAAAGCACTTCACTGCACCGGCTATACAACGTCTGGCAAGACCTCTCAACGTGCTGACTGCTAAAGCTGCTGCTCTACACTAACAGTATTGGTGGTTGAGGAGAGTGACGTCAGCTATAGAGAAGCAATCCATAGAGGAATGGATATCATGGTCTGCCTACAATCTACATGGTCTGTGGCACTGTTAATAGAGGTTCTCTTGCTAGTGTACAAAGTACATCCGATCGCTTTGTGAAGGAAACTTTGAGCTCTATGTGCAATCCCTGACACAGATTATGCCCTGGATGTTCGCCTTAGATCACATTTACTATTCCAGGTAGCTTTCTGTACACATCCGTGATATGATAAACCTCATTGACAAGCACCAAGTTGTCCTTGCAGAATTCAAGTCTGGAACTTTGTGGTACACAAGACAGCAATCAGTTCTCTGCCATGGCGATCGACCAATCTCATGAGCAGAACAACGCTATGGTCAAAGGGTCTGGTGGAGTTATTGGGATGACAGGAAACCCTGGAGCACTCAGGCACTGGATGGTGGCAGCGCCAGAAATAGCCAGGATCATTACAGAGTTTGAAGAGCAGGCCACGAGAGGACATGACGACATCAGGCATCTCCACCATGACCAGAAACCTGGAGTACAGACAGCCTTTGTGAAGGATGTCAGGGTGCTTATGGAAGTGTTTCAAGAGATGGGAAGTCCCTTTCTAGAGAACTCTCAAGATTACTGGTCCTTGACACGAGAGACATCGTGGAAACCTCAGTGGCAGAAACTGTGAGGAAGATTGAATCCCTTGGTGAGAAGTAATATACAATGTTTGTTGAAGAAAGGCTGGAACTATGCACGAAGCCAGTTACAGACACACTGAGCAAGAACAAGTTGCCGCTCTTCAGTCAGCCACAGACCAAGACGCAGTCAAAGCAGCAGATGCATTTCGCAGCAGTGAAGAGTGACTGCAGTCTCTTCTCGAGGCTGTATATTGCATGTCAATCACGTGACGGGGATCTTGACCAATTCTTCTCCCGTGAGAACCAGGCAGCTCCACCTTCATTATCAACAGGAAGCCAACTGCGCATTGGAGTCAAAGCAGATCTACTACACTGCCTGAAATCAGACCAAACTGAAACCACAAGAGCACATGTGGTTGGTGCCATAATCCTTGATGGGGTAGATTGTTCAAATGCTTAATCCTGTTGCGGAAAAGACCGTTGAAGAGTATATGAACACAGTTTTTGCACCTTACATCTTCACTCAACTGGAAAAGTTCCAAATACTGGACCTCGTCTGGAATGTACATCAGCCTGACAGCCTGAAGGCGACGACCAGACAGAAGAGGGGTAAGGGCATCAGGAAAATAGTGGCTCTCTCTACCGTTTTGCTTAAGAAATGGAAGGACTTCCTTCGTATTGACCAAAACAAGACTGAACTCTTTGGTTTCTTGTCACGAGAGACCGTTCGTCTTCCAGTTACTGATGGCAAGGAAATGTATGCGACCTGTGGAATTGATGTCCTGTAGGCCTACTCTACTGCCGAGTCCGACTTGACCAACCTTTCTCCATGTTCTCAGGAGGAGGCGGATATACGCATGCTTCTACGTGGAAGATGCTGTCTAGAAGGGGATGAGGAAGGTGACCATGCGCACTGTAGATACTGATGTTGCGGTACTGGCTGTGGCTTCCTTCAACCGCATTAACCCTGACGAGCTGTGGATAGCTATTGGTACTGTGTCCAGCTTCCAGTACATAGCTGTTCACTGCTTGACTGCCACCATAAACCCCAGACGATGTGCTACTCTTCCGGTCTTTCATGCCCCCATAGGGTGTGACACTGTGTTTGTATTCGCTGGCAGAGGGAAGAAGACTGCCTGGGAGATTTGGACAGTTTTCCCAGAGGTGATTGATGCCTTCGAAGAACTACTACGCATGCGAAGTGGTGTCAATGAGGAAATGTCACTGCTGGAGAGCTTCGTTGTGCTGATGTATCACCGCACCAGCAACATCATGGAAGTGAACGACGCTAGGAAATAGCTATTCGCACACAAGTCGAGGGCTCTAGAAAACATCCCTTCTACGCAGGCAGCACTCCAGCAACACATCAAGCGGGCTTTTTTCCAGGCCATCTGCTGGAACCAAACTCTGGTCCTGAATCCCAAGTTTCCGAGCCCATCTGACTGGGGCTGGACAAAGGAGACTTCTGGGTGGCAGTTGGACAACGCTGGACAACTCTGGACAATACTGCCAGAGGCATCAAAATTTTGCCAAGAACTGATCCACTGCAACTACAAGTGCACCAAGGCTGCACTGAAGTGCACTGCATTATGTGCATGTTCAGGAGACTGTTAGCTGCGATGACACACCTCGACATTTATGCGGCAATGTGGATAATTCGTCTGTATATCATTACCGATATGTACTATTCATGTGTCTGACACCCCTCCTGGCCTCACTGTAGGCCTACTTCAAGCTTTTATAGCCTCTGTCTAATGTACATTAAACATTACACTGCAGCAAATTATCTTAACATGTCTTTCAAATAAATCCCAAGACAAACAACTTGCACCAGAATCATGAAAAACTGTAATTTAGGTTATTGATCTCTCAAGGTCATCAGAGGTCAAATCTGACTTACCTCCCATTCTTAAAATCAACTTTATGATATGTACTAACGCTAGTGAAAAGTTTATGCTTTAGTCATAATTTGCACAATTGTTATGGTAACCCGCTGCACTATAATAGCAGTAACCTATTACACTGAGGATCTGTTTTCAAAGCACTTGTAAAGCAAATCATGCAAATGTCTCATTTCAACAAGCGAAAGTTAATGTCAGAATGTCTAGAAATGATAATAACAACGAGATAAACAAGAAAACAAACCGTGGGCAAATAAAAGCTGGCTAATCTCGTACAAGCCGATCTAAAAGCATAGTTTAGAAGGGACACAATAATTCCATCAAAGCAAAAATGACAAGAGAAGATTTATATAAATGTTGAGGTGTGCGGAAGTAAAGATGGAAATAAGGGATCTGAAGGCGTGCCCAAAAAACTTTAACAAATTGTTTTTGGCATATTCTTTTATCATAGCCATCAAATCAAGGCGTGTTTGGTCAATAGCGTTCTTCCTGATAGCTGGAGATTAGAGACTCATGAGCACGATATTTGCTGGAAAAATATAAACCTACAATAATTCTAACAATCATCATGGCTGTAAGATTTCGAGTAGACCTAAATCTAGCCGATCTCACTATTTAATTAAAAATCGGTTTTGTGCGCATCGCAATGTAGCCCAAGTGGCGTACGCAAAGGAGAGAGATTTAGAAGTTACCCCCCCCCCCCCCCGATTGAGCTTGATATCTAAATTTTGTTGTTTTATTACTTAGGCTATTATGCCAGTGTTTAGGCCAGTGGTTCTCAACCTTTTTTGGCTTACGGCACCCTGCAAATAACCAAAAGATTTTGCGGCACCCTGCAAACAGTCTACAGCCAAAGAAAAGAGTTTTAACAAAACTAACAACAGCTGCGGTATCATATTAATAACGATTTAATGAAGTTCATTTTAAACAAAGTCAGTGAGAAATTTGCGCTTGATTTTTAGCACAAATCCTTTCAATGTCTGGGCGCACATTTGATAATGCTACTCTCATCTCTTCTTCAACCGCAAGTAACCTTTCTCGTTTTTTTGTTTTTATGTTAGTCAAAACGGAAAATCCAGTCTCACATAGATACGAAGTCGAAAATTGAAGTAAAATCACAACCGCCTTTTCTCCAATGCAAGGAAATTCATTTTGAATTTTAATCCAAAATTCATCGAGCGACATCTCATTGTACAATAGCTTTATGTTTCCGTCATTGCGAATGTCAATAAGTTCTTCCTCTTCTTTGAGATTCAAAGTAAAATGGTTGTCCTGCTGCAAAAATGGGTTTCTGACCCATGTATAGTTTTCTGAGCATAGTGTTGGAAAATAATTCTCTATTTTTGCTTGCAAAGATTTGAGATGCTGAATAATCAATGGGATTATTTCCCGGTTATTTGTTTCAGAGAAATGAGAGAACATGCCAAAGGTTCCTTCTTTTGCACGTACTGACCACACTTTTAATTTTTCTTGAAATGCTCTCATTTTGTCAGTTGAAGATAAGAGATTTTCACTCTTGCCTTGCATACTAGAGTTTGTCTTGTTTAAATGGTCAAAGATATCTACCAAATATGCTAATTTGGAGACCCAGATGTCATCGCAAAGCAAATCACCAAATTGTTCTTGTTTTTCAAGTTTAAAAAAAGCTAACATTTCTTCCTTCAGCGCATATACTCGTGATAATGCTTTTCCACGGGACAGCCATCTTGCCTCTGTGTGTAGCAGAAGATTTTCATAATTTGCTTCCATTTCTTTGCAAAGTTTGGTAAATAATCTTGACTTAAGTGGTCTAACTTTGATGTAATTAACCATTTCTACAACTTGTTTTAGAGCTTGCTTTAAATCCGAGTCTAATGTTTTCCCAACAAGCACTTCACGATGAAGGAAACAGTGTGTTGTTATTATTTCATTATTTACCCTTTTTGAAAGTGACACAAATCCTTTGATTGACCCAACCATGGATGGGGCTCCATCCGTACAAATTCCTACACATTCTTTCCATGTTAATCCATTTTCTTCCAAACACTTACTTAAAGTATCAAAAATATCTTGACCAGTCGTCCTTCCCTTGAGCTCTTTACAGCAGAAAAACTGGTCAGTTATTTTTCCATCATTGACAAACCGCATAAATGCCAACAATTGGGCCTTCCCACTGATATCAGTTGATTCGTCAACTTGCATCGTAAAGATTTTGCTTTCCTTCACAGAAGAAATTACAGTATCTTGTATATCCGTGGACATGTCACAAATACGTCTACGAATGGTATCATTTGAGAAAGGAATCTTTTTTACTTCTTTCTCAGCCTCTGTTCCAAACATTGTTTTCACAATTGCAGTGCAAGCAGGGAGAATAACTCTCTCCGCTTCCGTGTGAGGTTTACAATTTTTAGCTATTATCTCTGCTACCAGATAGCTGGCTTGTTTCGATTTCGTGGAAACTTCAAACGTTTTGGTGAATGTCTGACTTTGTTGTTTTCGCTCATCCAAGAGTCTTTTGAAATAGCTCGGCGGTTTGTCGGAGAGGTGCCCATGCTTTGTCGAAAAGTGCCTGTTCAATTTACTTGGCACCATAGCTTCATTTGACAATTTTGCGTGACAGATAAGACAATCTGGCGAAGGTTGGGTTTCATCACCACACCAAGTAAAGCCGATGTTCAGATAACTGTTGCAATATAGGCGAATTTTCTTTGCTTTTTTTTCTAATGTACTTCCACTTTCGATAGCTGCTCTTTTTTTCGTTATAAACTTCTCCATTACAATAATGCAAAAAGTAAACTATTGTACTGTATTAGTGATCTGTAATAAAGTATTGTATCCTGTATGAAAAACACTGCGTTGCTCTGTTATAAAGCTAATCATTTATTAAGGCTTTAAACAACTTAAAATGTAACATAAACTCTGAAAAGCACAACATTAAAGACAACTCAACAATCACTGAAAAGAACCAACTATCTCGATCGACTGCACCTCGTTACTGAATACGATTGCGAAATGTAGGACAAACGTGTAAGTAAGACAAAGGCAACTGAGCACGTGTAAGACAAAGGCAACCGATTACGTCACGTCACAATGCTAAGTCACAAGATTCCGTCACAAGATTCCGTTCCAATTAATTTGGATGTAATAAGAATTGTACTGTAATATGCAATAGCTCGCGGCACCCTTGCTAAACGTAAACGGCACCCTAGGGTGCCGCGGCACCCCGGTTGAGAACCACTGGTTTAGGCTATTATGCCAGTGTTTGTGGGTTATCCCCTTATATTTACACCAATGCAACATAAAACTTATCAATGGCTTTCCTATGAATCGAGTTTGGTTGGTTGGTTTTGAATTTTTATCCTCAAACTGACAAAACCTTTGATAGGTTATTCTTGGTAGTTTCGCGTACTTGCAGAGACTTTTGACGCAAAGCCAGTCATCGAGATTAATAGAGTGAAGTTTCCTATCGTTGTTAAATTGCTGTCGCCGGGAATTTATTCCATCCTCTAGTTGCCGCTGGATGGAGAGCAGTCCTGAAATGGGTTGCTCAAGCGCACACCCCGAGAGTCGAACCAACGCGCATGATCTTGAGTTGGTGCTTAACCACTGGGCTTACTGGGCAGTTAATTTTGTTGTGACATAGCAATAAAGTAGACTCTCGATTTAACGACTTCCATTACGAACTTCCGATTAAACGGACTCAGTTTGACAGCGACATGCTGTTATTGAATGTGAGAGAGACAGCGTTAATGGTAGCGGTATCCAAGCTTGCTGCTCATTTAAGCATCATGGATTTTAAGAGCAGTGATGGGTGGTGATTTTTAGAAAGTTGCCTATATGGCTTTCCTTTTCAAACAACGGAATAAACTTAATTTGATTAAGATCTAATTTCTTGCATCTTAGATTCATCTCAGATGATTGTTATGTCCTAGCTTAGTGATAAATTTCTGTCTTTTTCTCAAATTTTTATTTTTAACAAATTCCAGTCATTGCTTAGCACAACTCCTCTCAAAAAATCACATCTTCTAATTCAGGGGTCACCAAACTTTTTTCTCTGAGGGCCGGATTGCTGCGAGATTAACAGCTGCGGGCCGGATGCAAATTGCGAAAAGATATACAACTATTTAGAGTCTCCATCGACTTGAATTGAGCACAATAAATAACAAAGTCAGCGGTGGAATAGCAAAGTTGTGATGAAAATCGAAAGGTTGCTGGAAAAGTTATCCCCTGCTGTGATACACTACAGGGCATCGTGCTCTTGAAAAAACATTACATCTTTCCAAATTTGGCCTAGGCTGTCCCCATTTGTGGTGGCCTAATGATAAAAACAGAACACCAACATGTAGGCTGCCTGGTGAAAAAATGAACAAATTCAACATACAACAACGAACTATAAGAACGAACAAACAAAAAAAATTTTCACTTTTTTTCTTAACAGTTGCAGTGCAGCTGTTATTTCCGCAGCACGTGGCGGGCCGGATGAAATGAGTTCGCGGCCGTAGTTTGGTGACCTCTGTTGTAATTGACGGTAAAATTACGTTTCGCTGGAGTCTGATATCAAAAATTAAATCCGTTCTCATTGGCTTATTAAAATCATCATCTCAACAACACTTCAAAACAACTTTCTACTTTCACTTTACTACGCTAAAGAGATCGGAAGATCGAAACACTGGCCACTGTCCGTAGTTACTTTTAATAATGTCTTTTTAGACATTATTTTTAAACAAACAAAAAAAGAGTCAAAAGTCATGTAAATTTCACTTTGTGTGGAGCTACATGTACTTAAGAGGTTACTGTTATTTTTTTATTCACTTGTTGATTTATGCATATCAGTTTGCATTCTCTGTGGATCCTTTTCTTGCATCATGGGCCAATCCTATAGATGCTTGCTGGTACACCCCTTCATTTTTTTGAATCTCCACCAAAGCTTTAGCATATTTAATGGTGCACCATAACAAAAAAGAATGTTCAAGAGCGCTGACTTATGCAAGTCAACAATGAAACTAAAGTGAATCTTGTATTATAACTACCAACCCTTGAATGATAAATTCACATCAATACTACAAAAGGTTTCTCTTCAAAGGATTTGATCAAAAATCATTTGATCAAATGCAACTTTGTGACTTCCTCTGTTTCTTGAAAAATCTTGTACAGTGGTTCCGCAGTTTGCAAAACAAAGCACATACGTACGAATGACGTTTTTAAAACATTGCTTTAGGAATAGTTTATGTAATACAACTTGCCATAATTTAAAAACATTGCGTTGTTATTTTGAAACAGTAAGTTATAAACATTATGATCTTTACAGATGAATTGTGATTACGGAATTGAAAGAGCATGTTTGAATCGCTAAGATTGAATATGAATTAAATTACAGTTGCACCAGGTAGAAAATAGAAATCACTTTAAGTAATATGCTTTGATATAGGCTACTTAATAAAACTACCAGCATAAAAATTTAGCATTTAAAATGTATACCATGCTTGTGTTCATAAAAATAACAGGAGGTTGAAAATGTGAAAGAAATTACTCGTGACCATGAACAAGACAACTAATATTTTTTTCAAATGTAAGCATGGGACTGATCACGGAACCAACCGCTCAACAATAAAAACTTCAGAATAAAGTTGAAACCGTAAGTAATGGAATGGTGTTACCATTTAAAAGTCCAATGTGACATATCGAAAGTGTTTGATGATTTTTAGATTCAAGTCATTAAACAACTAATAGTTTGCAAATTATAAGTGTGCTTTGAGTAGCTACATTTTATTGTTTAGTCACTCCGATGGTTGCTGGAAATGCTTCATCTTAATTTTTTATGCTAAACCTTTACAAACTAAATTGAGCAACATATAGCCTAAAACAATCAAAAATGAAGAAAATGTATTGTCTTTTAGATAAATAAAAATAGTTTCAACAAAATGAAATCTGAAAGTTTTACTTTAAAGACATTGAAACAAAGTTTATTTTAAGAAATTACAAATTTAAGTTACATAGCTTACAAACTGAAAACAAAACTAGTTTAAAAAAATCAACAAAGTTTTAACTGTATACAGTATATCAACAAGCTAAAACACGCTCAGCGAAACCAAAACAGTGACGACAGCCTTCTATTTAAACAACCGGGAAGCGAAGCGTGAGCTCAACATCAACGCCAATAGAAAAACTCTGTCTTTCTGCCTAAACCCTAAATATCTAGGGGTAGTCCTGGACAGGTCACTTACCGTCAACATTTGGAGTCACTACGCAAAAAGATCTCAACACGCACAGCTTTGCTAAGGCGTCTGGTCGGCTCAGGCTGGGGAGCCGGAGTTGACACCCTGCGCTAGTTCATGCCTCTGCAGAATACTGTGCATGAGTGTGCAGTGTGCACCTGTCTGGAGCCGCAGCGCCCACTGCCATCAAATCGGTACTGCCATAAACGACGCCTTGCGTATCGTGACAGGGTACCTGCGACCTACACCATCGGACAATCTCTCTGTACTTGCAGGCATCCAACCAGCTGAGCTTCGTCGCAAAGAAGTCATCCTGTGTCTTTCTCGCCGTGCTACGAACCCCAACCACTTGCTCCACTTAAGTCTCTACGAGTCTGTGAGCGAGCAACCTCGGCAACTGAAATCGAGATACCCATTTGTACGTGCCGCATAACTCCTGATGAAAACCTCTGAAGACCAATCCATCAATGCGGCTACCTGGGCGGACCACCAATGGAGCTCGGAGTGGAAGAAGAACTCCTCAAGACTTCAATGTTTCATTTCCGACACCAGCCTCCACCCAACTGGTATTGCATTTGCCAACGAAGGCCTGGGTGCGGCTCAACCGCCTGCGTACTGGCGTCGGACTATTCGCTCCAACATGCACAAATGGGGGATGGCTCCATGCGCGATCTGTGAGTGCGGCAAGGAGGAACAAACCGCAGACCACACCATCTGCAACTGCGCCATTTACAATGCGCCAAATAGTGTGCGTGGTCTGCGTGAACTGGATGACGAATCAATTAAATGGCTGCTCGACACCTGCCCAAACATCTAGACCGCGTCGCCGCCACTGTCCAAGGGTGGTAAAAGGCAGAGCCCCTCGACCCTTGAAGTGGCGAAGAAGGTTCAAACGAAGAAGAAGAAGAAGAAGATGAACAAACTAAAAATATTTTTAACAAACTACAAACTTGTGTATCTTGTGTAACTTGTGTATCAAACACAACTTTAAGTTTCTGTTCCATATAAAGTTAAAACCTGTGCTCGAAGTTTTGTTTATGTGTTCTTTTCATGTTTCAAAGTATGATTATGTGTTGAACAATTTGTGCTTTTCATTCTCTTACAGTTTGTCTTTTTCGTGTTTGTTTTGCAGTAACAATTTGTGATATAGATTCTGCTAAGTTTCTTGAGTTTTTCTAGTTTTCAGATTGTAGAAATATGTGTTGCAACAATTTGTTTCATAGCTGTTCATTTAGGTGTTCTCATTGCATAAAAGAGAATATGATTGTTTAGCTGTTAGTAAAGGTCCTATATTCAGTTATTGAGCTTTGAGGAATGAGAAGATAAGGTTCTCGTTATAGTAAGTCTTCGGCACTATCGAAAGTAGGGTGGCCAACTCCTTTCTCTCGGCAGCAACTACGCCCATCGAATTTATTACATCCTGGGTAGAGGTGAGCGGTGTTTTCAACAACCAGCGTAAGCCTGGTGTCAGCTATTATTAGCACCACACAAAACAAAAAACCTATCCACTGATTAAAAGACTCATCAAAGTATAACGAAATCTTCATTTCACTAACTTAATTATCCAAACAGCGTAACCTAATTATGAAACCTCGTTGACTTCCAAATGAAACTACCAGAAGAATTTTTCAATCAATGACAAGTTATAAAACTCGAAAGATTTACTCCCAATAACAATAAACAAAATAACAGACTCAGCAAAAACAAGCACAGCATTTGAAAAGATGGGAACCTAACCAATATTTGACAAAATTACAATGAAAGCTCTGATCTCACAAGCAAAACGCTTTACGAAAAAACATGACCACTATCAAATTGCCAAAAATTGACAAAACTTAGGTAGAGTTGACATGTGGTTATCGCCTTCGGCTCTGGTGCTGGTAGCCCTGGGTTCGATTCCAGGTCAAGTCATACCAAAGACTTTAAAAAGGGTACCGATTGTGTTCTTTTTTGCATAACGCAGTGAAGATAAGTCGGGTAATAATCTGGTGACATATCACCCTCTTCCAATCTGCCTTGAGCCAGCATGGAAGCAGTACGGCTCATAAAATCACATGGAACCCTGTCAAGTAACCCATGTTGATGCGCAATCTGCTGCAAGCGGAGATAGCGAATGATTATTATTAGGTAGAGTTAACTTAGTTAAATTCTGCATATTAACCGATTTATAAATTTTATGTCCATTTATTATGTATACAGAGAGTTTTCTAACTTAAACGCCGCGTCATTTGCGTTGTGCGGGTACAACTGCAAACATACGTTGACGTGTGGTGTTTAACACGTGATGGTTTATGTCAGTGGTTCTCAACCTTTTTAAAGAGTGAGGGCCAAATTCAAAGCTTAAAGTTTGTATAGGACCTCAAAAAAACAAATCATGAAACAGTATATTAGCTATTATAAAACAACAACTATAAAGAAATTTAATGTAAAACTTGATGTTGGCTTTCTATAAGTTTCATTATACGAAGGGTAGTCTTGGAAGATACAGTACGGTACGCAAAATGTGGTTAAAGATGATGGTTCGTCAATCGGTTGTGATAATTGGTTTTCATTCCATTTTTTGCTGAAAAGTGCTTCACACACGTATGTTAAACCTAATACAAAGGCAATTTTTAAGTGCATTGGCGATCAAGTTAAGATAGGTTACTTTCTCTCTGGAAACGACTCCAAAAGTGTAATAGATGGTCACATAATTATGAATTCTTGTGTCAGTTCCACATCTGACTACAAGTTCAGCAGCTCCAGATGAAAATCATTGGGGGCGGTGGCTGCGTCTGTTTCCATAAGTGTTGCAAATAGTTTCATCAGGGGTACGAAAGGTTTAATAACGTTAATGCGACTTTCAAGTTCATCAATCATTTCGTTAACAAGCCTAGTGTATCTTTCAAATAACCTGTTGACTTGCTACTCTTAAAGTGATGGAAAATATGTAGTCAAACCACGCATAAGGCTCGCCTTCCAAAGACGAAGCTTTGTAATGAAGCCAGACACTGTGCGGTGCAAATTGTGACAAAGGCGGTCTTTACCTGGCAGTATGCGGTTCGAACTTCGAAGACGAGAGGTGTGTGGTGATATGAACCATGAATGACCATTCATGAATAATCCATTGTTAGTTGCTCAGTTGAGGGATGATTTTATTACCTTCAGCAAACGCCTTGATCTCTTGGAGAAACACGTAGATCAATTCAGTTCAGTTGTTCAGATCCTTTTAAGCAGAGGCGGATTTACCTATGGCGCCGGGGCGTCGCGGCGCCCCCTAAAATTCCAATTTATTTTTTTATGTCTGCATGCAAATTTCATTTTTATGCTATACTTTAACTTGTAAATTTCCATTTTACTAACGTAAAACAATGCGTGATGTTTAGTCTCGGCAAGTAGACCTACTAACCGCTGATAACGGTACAAGAGACAATGGACATTATATAAAATACTGATAACTAATAAAGAAACTTTTTTTAACTCAAGTTTAAATAATATAATGCATGGTAGCAATCCAGATTTTATGGCAGTTTAGGCAGAGAGATAGGATGGAATGCCATACATCAACCTTTTGGACAGTAGGCCTAAAGCTGGATCTGGTCTTGAACACATCTCTGCTAAATTTATTACGTATTTTATACAAAACATGTTTGTGATCGAATTACTTGTTTGAGGAAATCCAATGTCATTTTTATACGTTGTTACAAATTACAATTACGTATTGAGACGTTTTTGCAACATTATCAGCATGAGTAGTTTAATTGTATTGTTCTTTTGCTCAATTGCATCATTGTTAGTTCACAATATTGTGTTTTGCTGATAGGGTATAGGCCCGATTTTGCTTATTCTACAAAATAGAAATAATAGACTCTTATTTCTGCAAGAGCTTTGTTCATATTTGAATTATTTCTTTATTCGCAATATCTTAACTGAGTACCACTCACTTGTACTAAGTACACCTAGGCCTCACCGTTTGAATGTTTTTTATACTGCATTATTTTGGGCTATGCACCAGTGAGCTTCAGGCACTCTAGGTTGGTGATTTATTGAAATTGATTTTGGTAGTTACCGTATCCCTTTTCATTCACTTGGAGCAATCACTGTTGTAGGCCTATAGCCTAAAGTTTTAGTGGAAAATACCTAAATTATCATTTCACGTTCGTTATTGCTTTTAATTGCCACGAGCGGCATTATGGCATTGTCTCAACTTTACAACTGATTGTCACTTGTGGTGTTGAGTTGTGATGTGGGAATGACTGGTAGCCTACCTGACTTATTTAGGCAATTTTATTGATAAAAACGCAAAAAAAATTTCCAAGCCATTTGCGGCGAGGTTGTTCCATACTTATTTGGCGCCCCCTAAAATTTTGCCCTAAATCCACCACTGCTTTTGAGACATGGAACATAGCGGTAACTGGAACATAGCGGTGACTGGAACATAGCGGTGACTGGAACATAGCGGTGACTGCTGGAACATAGCAGTGACTGGAACATAGCGGTGACTGGAACATAGCGGTGACTGGAACATAGCGGTGACTAGAACATAGCGGTGACTGGAACATAGCGGTGACTGGAACATAGCGGTGACTGGAACATAGTGGTGACTAGAACATAGCGGCGACTAGAACATAGCGGTGACTGGAACATAGCGGTGACTGGAACCACCGAACAGCGGTGAACACGAGCACGTCTTCACAGTCAGCATCAATATCTGCCAGAAATTGCTTAAACTTACGATGGTTAAGCGCATTTGCACGAATCCAATCTACTGTTGATGTTATGATTTCTATTACATTGGACATCTTTAGTGGCTGAGCAATGATACTTTCTTGGTGAAAAATGCAGTGGTACCGCATCTTAGAGATTATCCTCTTCATGCCATCTGACATAAAGACCTTGATTTTTCTATAAATACGTAGAAGGAAACTCATCTGTTGCAACTGAACACAGCTTTGACGGGTCCAAAGGAGCTTCTAGAAGACCTGCACGAAATTGACAAACACATCTAGGCTATCTCTTTTTTTGTGTCGTGAAAAGAACGTAAAGTGAGAAATTCCTCTCAAATGTTAAAGTCTGATGTAACACCTCTGATAAACACAGCTAATTGTTTTGTATCCGCGGTGCGGAGTGTGGAGAAACGTTATTATAAGACACTTTCTTTGCTAGAATGTAAGTTACGATATGTGACAACGCTGTATTCTCGGCTTTTTGGGTACGTAGTTCTTTTTCAGAAAATGATCATTTTGGCAGCATCGATGAAGGCCACAGGAAGAATCGTTGAGGGCCGAATGCGTCCTAATTGGCCGCGGTTGAGAATCACTGGTCTATATGTACTGAAGTTTGTTTATTGGTTTGTTTGTTTATCTTTATCCTGCATTGCGGGAAAGCGGACTTGAGCGCTATGCATCGGTGTACGTCTTCCAACATACACCTGACCCACGCTGCAGCCGACGGCAATGTCTGTTTACGGATGTCTACTCTACTTATGATTTAAATTTGGTACTACCCATTACTCGAAATCGATCACTAGGTAGAGGCAATTATCGTGAAGTTTCTTGCCTAGAGAAACAACAGCAAGTGCGGGTGGCTGAAGTCGAACATGCAGGCTCTCGACTGCGAGTCCAACGCGCTAACCACTCGGCCACGGCTGCCGAAGTTGAGAATCACTGGTCTATTTAATCATGTTGTAACATAACATTACATTTTTGACACTGTCAAAAGTGTAATGACAAGGTTCGTTGTAGGTCCTGCCCAGGAGTTGGCCTAATGTATGTAAATTAGTGATTGTTGCAACTATTGCTAGAAAAGTTAGTGATGGCAATCGCCTACTTGTCAATAAAACGCAAGTCAACGGTGCATCTAAAGAGAGATGGTCAAGCTAATCAATTTCCATAGCTGGCTAAGCTTTGGATATAGGATCAAGCTGGCTGGTCTTCCACAGGTTTAGGCTACCAAATGCCGTGGATCTAAAGCCTTCCACATTTGGCTTGTGCGTCAAAAAATAATCAGGGGAATGCGGTAGATTTCAAGAAAATCAGTTCATTCATGAAAGTTGCTTGCAGTGCTTTAAAGGAGACTTAAGGAAAGACCTTCTGAAAGTTTACTTCGCAGAATCTGCGCATTGTCTAGAATCCTTTTGATAAAGCTTTTTTTACAACCACCTCGCGTCGACCACCATCCATTACAACAACTTTACATTCAATATTGCCGTTGAAGCATCTTGAGCAGCAGTTGTTAGCCTGAGGATTTTAATTGGTTGTTGCAGCAGAAGCATAGTAACCAATGGCAAGTTGATCTCCGTGATTAAACTGAAACTAACAGATAAAATGGACAGCAAGATAAAATGGGGTTAAGCCGATAATCTCAGAATGGGAGCTTAAATCGAAAATTTATCGTTATGTTGGTTAAACAAGAACAATCATAAAATAACGATAGATAGTAAATCTTTATAATCTTCAAGTGCACTTTAGGTTGATTGTGATGTTCTAATCGACAAATTAACAATTTAAGGTACATAACATATTTTCAGTAATCGTGTTGCAAAACGTTTTTTTTGGGTTCTATAATGCTCCCGATTCGAAATCGAAAACGTTGTTTTCGTGTATTACCGACTTGTTTTCCCAGCTGAATTTGCCGATTGAACGCCTTCAAGGCTACTGTCTTGGCGGTGCAGCAAATACAGTATGTCTTGGTTGCTAGAAGTGAGTGCAGGCCAAACTTAAAGCATTATGCCCTGGATCGGTATACATTCACTGCAGTAATCATGCTCTCGATTTGATTTTGCAAGACGTTGTAAAGGAAGCGAGGCTTATTGCCGATGCCTTAAACTTCGTTCAAAGTGTTGCAGTTGTAATTCGTGAATCGTCTAAGCGTATATCTTTATTCGTGTCGCTTTTTGGTTTCGATGAAGTTGCCTGCAATTTGCTGGGTTTGTGTCCTACTCGTTGGTGTGTTCGTGCTTTTGCCTCGCTCGTGTTGTTAAGTGCTACCCTACCCTGTCGCAATGTCTGACCGACATGATAGAAGATAGTGCAATGAGAGGAGACGCACGTGCAAAAATATTCGGCTTCGTAAAACAAGCACGTACGATGCGGCTTTATTTTGCGATTACCTGCAGTGGTGAAGTTCATCAGCCTGCAGAAGCCGTCGCAAGACAGCTCCAAAACAAGAAGATTTCTGCTTCTTCAGTTTTGGAATCCATCACCATTCTCCGCGAACGGATCAAAAATCTCAGAAAAGATGAATCCATTTCCAAGCTTATGGATGCAGCAAACGTCTTTGCGTTTGCCAATAACCTAAAAACGCCAAAGGATTCCCGAGTGAGCAAAACTCCAGTAAGGTTTCGAAACACAGAAGAATCCGATGGTTTGTCGTCTGTGGGAAAAAGAGCGAGGAAACGGTAATACATTGAAGCCCTTGATTTGGTTCAAGCTGAGCTTGATCGAAGATTCGACCAGGCGGATTTGCTTACAGCAGCTAACAGATGGAAGGCCCTTCTGAGCTGTGCAAATGGTGAGGAAAGATCTGATAGGCTACTGAGAACAGATTATCCGATGCCATCAGAAAAGATCGCCTAAAAACGGAACTTTTTTTTTTTTTTTTTTCAATTCAATTCAATTTATTTTTCTTTGTCAGAATGCAAAAGAAATGATATTGAGAAAAAGAAATACAGTAACAAAACTAACAAAAGGAAAAGGTGACAAAACCTTAATGGTTTAAGACGTGCGTGAAAGGATCTAATATTGCGGTATATGCATCAATAAATATAGTTAAGCACGGCCACCAAACCTGATACTTTAAAATAAGTTGATGAATTAGTTAAGAATCAGTCGCCTCCTCGTTCCTGGAACAACTGGAGCGCCAATTCTTAAAGCAATGAGAACACGACTGAACCCAACATCACAAAAACAAACTAATATACACAGTTACACACACATATTGAAATTACATAACGGACTATCAAAACAAGGACTATTTACAGATTTCATACAGAAATAAAGTGTTCGCAGCAACGATATTAAGTAGCCTATATATTGTAGAACAAATACATAATATGGCAGCTCATTATCAAGATAAAATAGTTAAAAAAGCTTTGTTTTTTAAATTAATTTCCTGCGCATGTAAGAGCATAACAATATATAGCAGCGTGTTTTTGGTATTTCTAATAAGAGTTGAATCATCTTTGATAGCGTCAGTGAGGGATGGAGTGTTTTTGGTATAGCTAATGAGAGGTGGAGACTCTTTGGTAGCGCCGATGAAGGATGTAGTGTCTGAGTTGTTTCATGCATCTTTTCCAAACCAACCTAAATAATAATCTTACGAAAAGTCCTTGTTCAACGAAGTTGTAAGTGGAAAAACCGCAAACTCCGTTCAAAAGGTTGCTGAGATACTATCACAACTAAATCCTCAAACACTAGATCTTTTCAAAGAAATGCGAAAATTCGTGGAGCTCTGCCTTTGCCTCCCGGCTTCAGCTGCATTATCAGAACGTTCTTTTTCTGCTCTAAGACGCCTGAAAACGTGGTTGAGAAGCTCAATCACACAAAAAAGACATAACTTACTCATCTTACGTTGATGCATGTCCACCAAAACATTTTGGACACTGTCGATGTCAAAGAACTCATGACACAGTTCATAGAGAAAACACCTGAGCGAAAAGCAATCTTCGGAAGCGTGTGAGAACTCACTTCCACAAACTGTCGTTTTCATATCACTTTCTAATTTGTACGTTTTCATTTGAATTTCCTGAACAGCTGCTTTGTTGTTGCCGTTCTTCATTTGTCACAATTTACAATGTATGTGTTTTGGCGTCGTCTCTTACACAGGAGGGGACCGAATGCTTATAAGCTACTACCACTTTTAAATGCTGACCCATATAAGGGGGGTCTGGGAGGCGAAGCCCCCCAGAAGCTGACAACACTACGGCATCTTCAGCCCCCCCCCCCCCCTAGAGAAAAATAGTTCCCGCGCCACTGGCCACTGCACAAGATATTTTACACCTGCAAAGTGATCAAGCTAGACTTGCTGGGGAACTATTTATGGAAAGACTTCCACAACCGCTAAGTGCAGGCAGAGCTTATAGCCAACGATCTTTGTGTTGTATGCTTGGACAAGTGGCTAGGAGTATGCTTGGACTGGCAGTATGCTTGGACAAGTGGCTTGGACAGCCGTGGCCGAGTGGCTAGCGCGTTGGGCTTGCAGTCGAGAGCCTGCATGTTCGACTCCAGCCACCCGCACTTGCTGTTGTTTCTCTGGGCAAGAAACTTTACGATAATTGCCTCTACCTAGTGATCGATTTCGAGTAATGGGTAGTACCAAATTTAAGTCATAAGTAAAGTAGACAACCGGAAACAGACATTGCAGTCGGCTGCAGCGTGGGTCAGGTGTACGTCGGAAAGCGTACACCGATGCATAGCGCTCAAGTCCGCTTTCCCGCAATGCAGGATAAAGATAAACAAACAAACAAACAAAACAATATTACTAGTTTACCCTGTGGGCTTGTGTGTTGCTGTTGAACTAATAAAAACAAAAATTAGTTGCATGTCTCTGCTACAGAAAATTTATTTCCGAACGTACATTCAATACGCGCGGTTGATTGGGTTAGGTAAGTCAACTACGTCGCCAACGCAAAACATTATAGGCTATGGGACGTTAAGAGTATTATACCCCATTGTTCGTTTTCAATATAAAATCTAATCAAATGAGTAACCAAGTTGCTGCAAACTAAAATATTATCGTCAATTCAAGCTGAGCATGGTAGGCTTATCTTACACTATATAAATTAGCCTACTGGTTATTATTAGCAAAAGTTTATTTTAATTCGTTTTCGTTTCGATTCAAAAAGTATTTCGAATGCCTCCTCTCCCCCTTAAGAAAATCCTGCGTGCGCCACTGTTTGTGCTTACATATGATCGCGGCAGCATGCCTTTGGCAGAAACGGTAGCTCATGAATAAGTTATTGTAAACTTTTTTGACTCATTTTACAGTAAACAGGAAAGTACAAAAATACAAAACATTAAATCAAAATGCGGTTTGAGTTTCATCAACCGTATCAAATGTTACGTAATAAAACTGCTCTATTTTGATATTATGACGTCAGAAGGATAATAAATCATCAAACAGCATCTAGTGCAAAGCTACAAACTCACGTGACACCTCTCTATGTCAAGAAAACAGCTAAGCAAACCAGTGACCAAGATATTTGTTGTGCAATTAGTTATACTGAATGATGTTCGCGGTATATTTTTAGTAGACTAAGTTGAAAAATTTTATATTCAAGGAAAATGTACGACGTCCAAATTACACCAAGTCATGGTGTTGCATATCGCGATTTCGAATATCAAATCTTCCTCAGTACAACTTTATAACAGGTATAGTAAAATTTTCAGTAGTTCAGTTCAAAGGATACAGCAGTAAAGTTTAGATGGAGACCAACAATAACGTTTTTTTTCTATTGCTTATAAGAAACATGTAGGCCTAAATTTAGTTTGCGAGCAGATATAACAAATTTTGAAACGGAGTGACAAACGCCAGGGAGGCAGTTTGGATGAGTCCTATGGATCCGTAATTGGGCTTCTTTGGCTTGCTGGGCGTGCAGTTGTTCTCTTGCGTTATATTGCCTATTTCATTAGTTAACTTACAAAAACTCTTATTATTTCCAAGGTTACTTTCGTCGGCACAACTTGTAGTCTATTGATGTTTTTTCTCATGTATCAAAGAGAGTTTGTCTTGTAGACTATTAATGGAATTGTTTCAAATAATGGTTTGGGAGTTTTGTTTGTTCATGAATCATCGCTGCTTTTTTAGTTACTTTCAGTGGAGTTATGTAATTTCTCATCGTAGATTGAACGTTCTTTTCTTTTTTAGCCTAACGCTGCGGGTTTGCTGTGGTAATATTTGTGATGATTTTTGATTTCATTCATTTTGCTAAAAAGTGCTTCACACATGTTAGTTATGTTGAACAGAGGCATTTTCAGTGCATTGACTCTCAGGTTAGAATAATTTCCCTCTGGGACAACTCCAAAATTTAAATAGATGATCAAAATAGTATGCTTGTGTAAGCTTCACATCCGGGCTACTGGGCTTGTCTCAGCTTCACATCAGTTTCACCTCGTTCTCGTTGCTGCAGTAAATATTTCAAGTAATCGCAAACTTGTTTGCCGTAGACATTAAATAAATACTCATCATCATCACCATCATCATCATCCGTTCAGTCGTTTACGACTCTCAGTCACTCTATACGTTATCTTTCTCCACATCTCTCGATCCCACACAGCCTCCTTCAATTCATGCACTCCCATGCCACTGTCATTTACAATCGTGTCAAGCCATCTTGTTTTCGGGCGCCCCCTTCCTCTTCCTCCGCTCACCAAACCAAGCATGGTGTCTTTTTCCATTGATTTGCTTCTCATTATGTGGCCAAAATATGAAAGTTTCTGCCTGGCGATTCCAGCTTCTAGGGATATGTCCGGTTTAATTTGTTCAAGAATTTTCTCATTTGTTATTTTGGCTGTCCAAGGAACACGCAGTAACCTTCTCCAAAACCACAATTCAAATGCGTCAATCTTTCTGCTGTCTGTTTTGTTCATTGTCCATGTTTCGCATCCGTAAGTTGCAATTGGGAATATTATAGTTTTGATCAGCTTCTTTTTTGTTTCTAATTTTATATCCTTGCTCTTCCAAATGCTATTCATTCCAACAAATGCATTTCTTCCCAGCGCTATTCTTCTCCTTATCTCTGGTGAGTTATTAGAATCCCAGCTTATTTTTGAGCCTAAAAATATGAATTCATTCACTATTTCAATTTCTTGATTTTCGATCTTGATGTTTATGTTATCTGCTTTACCAGTTGTTATAATTTTTGTTTTTTTGATGTTGAGTTTCAATCCAGCTCTTTCACTTTCCTTTTTCACTTTGATGATTTAAGTCTTCAAGATCTTGTGCGTTCTCGGCCAAAAGGGTAGTGTCATCTGCATATCTCAAGTTGTTTATAATTCTGCCACCGATTTTCACTCCTATATTGGAATTACTCAACCCTGCTCTCCTCATGACCATTTCTGTGTACATATTAAATAGAGAAGGAGATAAAATGCACTCTTGGCGTGTTCCTTTTTCAATTTTAAACCAAGCTGTATTTCCGTATGCTGTTCGAACTGTAGCTTCTTGATTTTCATACAATGACCTTATGAGTTCCAGCAGGTGCATTGGCGTTCCCATGTCTCTCAGACTACTCCAAAGAATGTTATGTTGGACAACATCAAAAGCTTTCGAATAATCAATAAAACACATGTACAGATCTTTTTTGTACTCCCTGCTGGTTTGCATAATCCATCTGAGATTTGCAATTTGGTCACGGGTACCTTTGCCTTTTTAAAACCAGCCTGCTCATCTGGCATTTCTCTTTCAATAATTGAGCCCAGTCGTTTTTGGATGATTTTCAAAAGAATTTTGCTTGCATGAGGTATTAAGGCTATGGTTCGATAGTTTGAACATGTCCGTATGTCTCCTTTCTTTGGAATTGGAATAAATATTGATCTTTTCCAATCTTTTGGCCATTTTTGTGATTTCCAAATACATTGGCATAAGGCCAATAGTATTTGAATTGGCACATGACTTAATAATTCTGCTGGAATTCCATCGACTCCTGGAGCTTTTTGTTTAGATAGTTGGTCTCTTGCCCAGATAACTTCTTTTTCCAGTATGTCAGGTTCAAGGTCAAACTGTTGACTTTTATGTTCTTCAATCTGTGGTTGCAGTTGAGGGTCCTGATATAACTGCTCAACATACTCCTTCCACCGATTCAAAAATAAATACTAAACTGCTTAAAATATGATAAATAAAACCAAAACTGTATTACTTACAACACCATGACTTTAATGCACCATGTTTCATAAAATTATTGAGTTCTCTTTTTGAATATCCTAAAAATTAAAAAAAAGTCTGGTAACTCTGAAGCCTCAACCACCCAGTTAAAAATCGAGGAATCGGAATTGTGTAGGCTATGTTTCGCCCAACTCCACAACCCTGGAAAAGAGAAATGAACACACAACCCCTCTTGACTCAATTTCTTTGACCTTAACGCCAATCATATGTCAGCAGGAAAGAAGCTCAGTCGCTGTACATGAATGTCACAATGAACATGCTAAACCCCGCGGCAGGCTGCATTATTGTCCTAGAATAGATGAACAATTTTATTGTGTTGCCACTTGAAGCGGTTGACTGTCTCGTATCAGTGCCGGTCTTACGGTATTTCGGGCCCTGTGCGGAATATGCTTTGCGGGCCCCAATGACAATGATCCAATTCAGTAGCGTGGCTAGGTATTTTGAAAGGAGAGGGAGGAGTTTGAAGGTCGACGGGCGAACACCCAGTGGTGGGGGGGGGGCTCCCCCAGAAATTTTTGAAAAATTACTTTGAATTTGGGGCATTCTGAGAGCATGTTCAAGAAAAGTTTGGGTACGAATATTACTGTAAAATGGTGCTGTCCGGTGGCATAGCAAAAGGATAAGATCATGCTTTCTTTGGCATTTTTCGGAAATAAAGCTATGTCTCTATCTTGAGTTTGGATGCAACCTATTTCGTCCCCTGAAAAATTCGTACCCTGAAATCGGAGGAACAAAATCAAATTTCGACCTATTTCGTCCCCTGAAAAGATCGAGAGAAATTTTGAAATGTTTGTGGCAACTCCAATCAGCGACTTCGGCTCTGTCGTTTTTTTTTCTCGATCTTTTCAGGGTACGAATTGTTCAGGGGACAAAATAGGTTAAACCCGTTAAGTCTCTATGTTTTTTGTTGTTGCTAATTCCTTTGTTGAATTCACTTGTTGAATTTTTCCATTGGAAATGACAAAATTATTGCATTTTCTGAGTAAATTGCGGGCCCACTAATTTGCGGGCCCTGTGCGATCGCACGGTTTGCACACCCCAAAGACCGGCACTGCTCGTATCATTACTATAAGACTTGTTACTCAATGCAACAAACAGTGTACTAGCCTCATTTCTTAATCATAGATCGATTTCGCTATCACAGCATCCTCAGTATGATCATGTCAAGAGAAAATAATATTTGTGCTCTTGACATGCAAGTAGTAGTGTATATTTATTTTGAAATCGACGAAGACGTTCGCTGTTCAAAATTTGATTTCTTTACGTGTTTGTGGTGATCCATTCGTCAGCTCAAGGATTTCATCCATCATCTTACAAGTAGAACTATTGGACCATTTATTTGACTGTTTATCGTTTGATATCCCAATAAACTACGTTATCAATCTTTCCAAAGTCTTTTTAAATTAAAAGATTGAAACAATTGTGACAATGAGAAGCCCACGGCTGGATCGCCTCCACGTGAGCATTGGGCGTTCCAGATCCTCAATGCACAAACGGAACCAATCCGCATCTGCGGCATGCAACTGTGATGCAGAAGAACAAGCCGCATACTACATACTCTATGGCTGCCGGCTGTCCGACCTTTGTTCCATCAAGGGCAGTTGGTCGGCTCATGCTAGACGACTCCACTATCAAGCAACTGTTCGAGAAACGCCGGAATACGGTGCCTGACTCCAATGAAATGTAGACAACAGACAACAAAAAAGACGACCTTTGTTAATTCACGATATCAAAACTCCTGATGCTATAACGACAATTACAAACGTTGTTTCTCTATATTTAATTACATTAAAGGGCTGTATAAATAATTCTAAGCTTTTCAATGTTTTAACTGGAACACTCTTTGAAATGGAAGTTTGTGGTTGTGCAGCCGGTTTCAATATGATTCACGTTGAAAAATACATGTGACTCCGCATTTGATAAATGAACAACTAAAGTTATATCTATTGAATTTATTTACAGTCTAAGAACTCTTTGTAAATGCATTAGTTACGACCACGTAAGACTTTAGTTTAATGACGTTGCAGCGATTTTGACAAAATAGAAGATAGTTTTCTGAATCAAAACTGCGTTACATCCTACCGGTAGATTGCCCTACGCCACTCCAGTTGTGACCCATCGCTTCATCATATTTTGAAGATGGTGAGTTAGCAGTTGTATTATTTTCGTTGAACGTCCCTGTTTTTTTTAATTGTGAGAGTATGCTGGCCAACAGTACAGTAGATAAAATGACTAATAAAAATACTGTAGCACTCATAGCACAGGGGCAACAGACTAAATAAATAACATTAGAAAACAATCAAAAGGTGAGCTGCAGCAACAAGACATCCAATCCTATGATATTCCTTGCTTTATAAATCGCTTTTACGCAACTATTTCAGGTTGGCAACAAGAGCAAAAGTTGATGTGAAAATGCAAATAAATAATGACGTCACATAGTAAATTATTACACTGTTCAAAAATTAAATTAATTCAAAAAGTAGCAAAGGTAAAATAAATATTTCAATGAAAAATTACCAAGTGAATAAAATAAGCCAGTATTTAGGAATAGAGGTTAACAGACGTAAACGCCTTCCATGTTTATGCGTATGTGCTTTAATGTAAGCCTAATTTAACCTGTGTGCAACTGTGGAATTATGTCAGAGTACTTTTATTGTATGCTTTTTATCGTAGTTCTACTATTGTTGATGCAAAACAATCAAAATCTTTTACTTATGTTACAAGCCTTCTTTCACTGTTGTTGCAGTACGGTTTTGTCAATTATGCATTAGAGCAACTCATTTTACGCAAATTTGGCGAGGAAACTTGGGAAAAAATAAAGTAAGTGATTTTGCATGTTGTTATTTTTTATTTGTTGCTGTGATGTTTTTAAGATAAACCATCAATTCAAGTTTGTATCTTCTAACGAGCTGTATCAATTTATTAAATCTTTTATTTTGCTTTCTGCGTTTTACTTTAACTATTGTAAATTTCCCGCTGTAGACTACCGATTGTTTAATTGTTTGTTTGTTTACATTTAGTAATGATGCTCACTCTCCTTATGTACTGAAAGTATTATTAGTGAGTTTTGCATAGCCGTACGAGCCAGGGAGGCAGGGGGGGGGGGGCAGCCGCCCCCCTGTTGTTTCAAAACGTCGCAAATTCGGGCAAAATCTTGCAATTATTAGGGCAAAAATTGCTATATGAAAAGCTACAAAATTGCATGAATTAAGAAAAACTATAAATTAATATCTTTTACATATCAAACTAAGTACAGCCTCTTATTTGCACAAGAAATATGCCGCAAAATTTTCATTTGACACTCCCGTATTGATGTATTGTATTGCATGGTGATCAAACTGTAGTACGAAATGCATTTAACCAACTGCATCATGCCAATTTGGGCAGCCACCAAAATATGTCTCTAATACTTTTGTGAAACTGCCCAAATCTAAACTCAAAATTTGCTATAGGCCTATAGCTAATTTTATTAATTTTCACAAATGCATCGTGTTGATTTGGGCAGCTGAAAACATGGAATTATTTGATGAAACTGATTAGTCTGTTTATGCAACTGCCCAAATTAGCGTGAGGCAGTTTCCCCAAAATGAACAAATTCATTAATTATTCCCATTTACATAACTGTATCGTTTAGATTTGGGCAACAAAAAAATATGAAATTATCTGATCATAGTCTATTTATAAAACTGCCCAAATTGGCATGATGCAGTCGCCTCGGCATCAAAATTTACAAAGTCTTTAATTTTTTTCATAATATCCATAAATGCATCATCTTGATTTGGGCAACTACAAAATATGAATTTATATAAATCTGGTGAATAGCCTACTTTTATAAAAACAATTCGGGTGGGGAGGTCACAGTACTTTTTCAACCATAAACGGACATAGCTAAGCAACACCACAACATTTAACAAAAACATGTTATACCTGTTAAAAGTAATGTTAAGGTGTTGCTTAGCTTTGTTTGATTACTTTTATAAAAGGTTCTGCTACTATTCGGCGAGAGCCTTTTTCGCCGAGTTCCCTATTCGGCAATTTTTTGAAAATCCAACGACGCCTTCTGCAAATCCGATGATTGAATATTATTCAATATTCAGACATTCATCATCATTCATCATCATTGTCAGCCATTTTTATTCCACTGCAGGATGAAGGCCTTCCCATATCTTTATAATTTTGTCTGTCTTTGCACGTTTGTGTCCAGTGTTTGTCGAATTGGTAGAGTTCGTCTCGCCATCTTGTTTTCTGTTTCCCTCTTTTGCGTTTATTGTCAAGCGGTATCCAGTCAGTAGCTCTTCTTGTCCATCTGTTGTCAGTTGTTCGCATGATGTGTCCTGCCCAATTCCACTTTAAACTTTTTATTGTTTGAATGATATCTTTGATTTGTGTTTGTTGTCGTATCCATTTGGCTGGTTTCCTGTCTTTCCATGTAATGCCTAAGAGTATTTTTTCATGTAATCTTTGCGCAGCGCGTAGTTTGAGTGTTAGTGCTTTCGTTAAGTTCCATGTTTCTGCTCCGTATGTCATTGTTGGGACTCATTGGGAGAATGCATTGATTATATACTTCTCTTTTCATTGAGATCGGTAATTTACTTTTAAATATTGAACTCGCTCTTCCAAATGCCTGCCAACCAAGTGTAATTCTTCTTTTAATTTCTTCTTCTTTATCAGGTGATGTGGTTACTATTTGACCAAGGTATGTGTATTTGTGTACTTTTTAGAGATTGGTTCCATCTAATGTAATGTTTTGGTTTCCTTTGACATGGTGATTGAACATAACTTGTGTTTTACTCAAATTCATTTTGAGATCGACCTCTTTGCTTGTCTCGTCGAGTTCAGTCAACATTGTTTGGAGTTCATTGGGTGTTGAAGATATCAAAATAATGTCATCAGCAAACCTGAGATTGAATAGGTATTCGCCATCTACTTTGATACCTTTTTCTTCCCAATTTAAATTTTTGAAAATTTCTTCCAAGCATGCTGTGAAAAGCTTAGGAGAGATGGTGTCTCCTTGCCTACCACCTCGTTTAAGTTAAAATTTGGCTGAGTCTTTGTGTAGTCTGATGAAGGAAAAGCAATTTTGATAGATGTGTTGAAGGATATTGATATATGTCTGGTCAATTGCTTGGTTTCTGATGGCTTGTAGCACTGCAGGGATCTGTATTGAATCAAACGCTTTACTGTAGTCAACAAAGGCAAGGCAGAGAGGCAAGTTGTATTCATTTGTTTTTTCGATTATTTGTTTGATTGTTTGTAGATAATCTATGGTGGAGTAGCCACTTCTAAATCCAGCTTGTTCTCTTGGTTGGCATTCATCTAGTTGATTAGCTAGCCTATAGGAAAGGATTTTGGTGAAAAGTTTGTAGACACTACTAAGTAGACTGATTGGTCGGTAATTGTTCAGATTTTTGTGATCTCCTTTTTTGTGAAGCAAGATCATGATAGCAGTATTCCAGGCTTCCGGGGTCTTTCCCTGTTGAAGGCATTCAGTGAAGAGGTTAGCTAGCCTTTTCAATATGGTCTCTCCAGTATCTTTTAGAAGATCATTAGTGATGTTGTCTGGTCCTGGAGCTTTTCGTGTTTTTAGAGCATCAATAGCATGTTTCACTTCAGAAACAGTTATTGGTGGTTCGTGGTTCGTTGCTATTTTTGGCTTTGGTGTTTTGGAGAGATTCTGCTGATTGTTGTTACTACTGTAAAGTTTTTCATAGAATTCTTTTGATCTTTCAACAATTCGATCTTGATTGTTCGTGATGTTTCCGTCTTCTTCTTTTATAGCTGTTATTTGACTTTTCCCTTGACTTAGTTTTTTCTTTGCAAAATTGAATCCTCTACCTTGTTTAATAGTTTCATCAATCATTTTCATGTTATGGGATCGAATGTCCATTCTTTGGTTCTTTTTGATTAGTTTGTTCAGTTCTATCTCTTCGATTTTGTTTCGATTATTGTCCATTGTTTTCCATGCTTTACGTGTTTTCATTAGCTGCATAGTGTTTTCAGATTTGCTTTTCTTCATTATTTTTTCTTCTTGGTATGCCGAGGCAGTTTCATGTAAGGGAATGGTTATGTTATTGTAAAGTTCCTCTATGTAGTTGAGTTGACTGGTGTTTGTTGCTTCTTGTTTTTTAAAAGCTATTTCTAAGTTTTCCTGGAAGTTATTGACATGTTCTTGGTTGATTTTGAGTGGTTGAAGTTTGCAGTGGTGGAGTTTCTTCCTTTCTTTTTGCACATCGATTTTCAGTGTACTTCTTACCATTCGATGATCACTTGCTTTCACATTGTTTAAGACTTCTGTGTTCTGCACTACCTCAGGTTTGTTTATGAGTATATAGTCAATTTCGTTATACGTTTGGTGATTGGGGCTTCTCCATATCCATTTACGGTTTAACTTTTTCTTAAAGCAAGTGTTGGTTATTTTCAAGTTATTTGAAGTTGCAAAATTGATCAAATCTTCTCCTCTGTCGTTTCTTGTGCCAGCAGAGAATTTTCCAAAACAGTTTTCATTTCCTTGACCAACTTTTGCATTGAAGCCCCCGTAATAACAAGGTAGTGGCTGTTGTTTGTTTGAATTGCTTTGTTAATGTCCTCATAGAAATTTATTATTTCGTCTTGTGAGCTTGCGGAAGTAGGTGCATAGACTTGGATAATCGTTAGATCATATCTCTTTGATATTTTAATGGTTATACTGGCAACTCTGTCCGAGATTCCGTTAATTGTTTTAATATTGTCTTTAATCTTTGTGTGAACAAGAAATCCGATACCACTTAGCTTTTGGTTTTCCTTGCCTTTGTGATACAGGAGGTGCTGGTGGTGTTTTAATTGTATGATTCCTTCGCCAGTTCTTCTCATTTCGCTAAGACCAATTATATGCCAGTTTACGTTTTCGATTTCTTTCAACAGGTTTTCCAAGTGAGCTTCTTCAGATAGTGTTCTGACATTGTATGTAGCGATTTTTAGGCTTTTTCGAGTCTTTTTATCCAGATGATGGGGAGAGTGGGCCTTACCCTGCCGTGCTGGTCCAGTGCAGGTTGGTAGGGGATTCATTTTCACAGTCAGAGTTACAGTTACATATTACACCAGTAGTAACATCCCTTATTCAAATAGATATACTTGATTTACAAATAGATACTTGATTACAAATAGAAAATTCAGACATTGAATCAATGTAAATACGTACTGCTAGGCTAATTGGGTTCTTTGAATCCTACGTCACCGTCTGTATGCAAACTTAGAATATATTAAACTTAGTTATTTTTGGAGCAATACTAAAAGGCGGAAATGCGGAAGCGCGGAAATAAGCCGAAATAACTTTAGAATTAAAACAGTCATAGTACTTAATGATCTCACAATTGCTTCTAAATAATATCTTTTAATGATATTTCAACATAAGAAAATGTTCGGTATTGAGTTGTGGCTAAACATCGCATTTCCGCCTTTTTCCTATTTCAATAAATTCCATTAAATTTCGAAATTTACTCCAATAACTGTGGAATTAAAACAGTCAAAGCATTTAATGACCTCACAATTGCTTCTAAACAATATTTTTCAATGATATTTCAACATAAAAGTAGGTTCGGTGGTGAGTTTTGTTAAAAATTACATTTCCGCCTTTTTCCATGTTGCAACATTTCATTCTTTCATGATGAAGTTATCGCTGTATGTTCTTCTTCTTCGTTTGAACCTTGTTCTTCGCCACTTCAAGGGTCGAGGGGCTCTGCCTTTTACCACCCTTGGGCAGTGGCGGCGACGCGGTCTAGATGTTTGGGCAGGTGTCGAGCAGCCATTGAATTGATTCTTTGCCATTGAATTGATGCTAGCCATTGAATGCCAGCCATTGAATTGATGCTATATGTTAAACAATATGGACGTCAAGATCGTATTTCCGCGTTTTCTACATCGGCATTAAATCGCTACTTCTGCGGACAATACGCCATTTCATGCCCGGCTTATTTCTGCCTTCCGCATTTCCGCTTTTTAGTGTTGCCCTTATTTTTGTCATCAAATTACCTAACCTAACTATATTTTTAAAAGTAGAGCTGCCAGACCTTTTTATTTTTGTACTAAAATTCGTATCATCAAAACTACTTCAATTGATTGAACAAAGTTTATTTGAACAGAAGTAGTATGTCTGTGTTTTATTACATTTAATTATAATTTCTCTATTGTTATGTACTTTTTTCTGAATTCGCATGGTCACCCTGAACCGGTTTCCTGCAATGTTTATTTTTCTGGGTCTTTTATGACATCACAACTGAATATTTAAGTGGCGTTGTTTATTATTTGTGGTGTGTAAAACAATATTTCTTACTCCTACTTAGTAAGTAGGACTTACCATGCCAAAGTGCAGAAGCATCGAGCAATGCACAAGCAAGGTATCTTCAAAGATGAATTCAGTTGTTTTATCTTGATTACTTTGGTAAGAAATTCTAGCTAGCTGGTGACTAGTGGCGTAGCCAAGGGGAGGGGGGGTGGGTATTGCAAAGAGCGAGTTTTGCCAATACCAAACATTCAAATATCTCAGCCAGGAATTAGCAACAAGAAAACATAGAGAATTGTAGCTTTATTTCCGAAAAATGCCGAAGAAAACATGATCTTATCCTTTTGCTATGCCACCAGACACCACCATTTTACAGGAATATTTATACCCACATTTTTGTTGAAAATACTATCAGAATGCACCAAATTCAAAGTAATTTTTCAAAATTGTTTGGGGAAGGCCCCCCAGACCCCTCGCTGCTGGGTGTCGCCATAAGCGAAACACGCCGTCAAAACCCCTCCTTTCAAAATTACCGACTACGCCACTGCTGGTGATCTTGTTATGTTAGTTTTTCACTGTTATCATGCACCGCATACATTATATTTGGGCAATTTCTATAAAAGCGTGCACATTTGGGCAAATTTACGTTCTGCCCCCCCCAAAATGGTTTGGTCTCGTACGGCTATGGAGTTGTGAATTTTTGGACTCCTACGTTTAGGTATTTACATTTTATTTGTGATAGTGTAACATGTACCATGTTTTTAAATAACAAATTTATATTTTAACATTTAACCGAAATTCATCATTATTTGCAAAATGCATTTCAATGCTGCAAATTCAAAACCTAACGTTCTCACAGAACATAAGTCAAGCTTCCTGTAACAAACGCCACTCACACAGAATCTAGCTCAACACATCTGTATTTCTAATGCGACATAACTATGAAACCGGTATAACGTTTCCCTTGATTCTTACGATAGCTATTATTGATGAAAAACCCAGCCAGCAAGCCCATATGGGCCCCACATGGGGACCCATATGGGCTGATGTACGGGCCCCATGTGAGCTGCCTATATGGGGCCCATACACATTGTGTCCGCGGGCATCACATTGCCCCCATATAGGCTGCCCATATTCATTTATGGGTTTCATGTGGGTTGCTCACACTCAACCCACAAATCTAATATGGGCTGCCCATATGTATGTCAGGTATATATATAACCGCAGACAGATGCCAAAGTGCTCAAACTGCAAGCAGTGAATTTTGCGCCATGCATAGCAAGGTGCCCCCAGTGAAGTGCTCAATCGGCGTAAGCCAAGAGCGTCACTTACTGCAATTTTTTTTTTTTTTTTATACCAGGTTTACGATGTTATCACATTATTACCCGACTCATTCTCGCTGCGCTATGCAGGATAGAACACAAGCGGTACCGTTTTTAAAGTCTTCGGTTTGACCCGACCTGGAATCGACACTGTTTAATATTATATACCCTGGAATGGCCATGAAGGTATATAGCTCCATGTGATATTTTCCTATTTGTGGTACGTAAGCACCAAAAATAGTACTACTGCAAATCTTGCCAAAGTGCTCCAACTGCAAGCAGTGAGCTTTGCGCAACGCATAGCAAGGTGCCCCCAGTAATTTTGCTTGTTCAATTTCATTTTGTGTTTGTTTAAAAGATCAATAAAATTCGTTTGAGACAACTAAAAAATCTCAAAGTCTAGAGAAATGCTGATCGAGGTGTATATCATATTAGTATGGGTTGCCTACAAACCTTTGAATCACTGTGTGAGTAGCCCATGGTCTGCCCATAAAAAATGTGGGCTGTCCATGAAAAATGTGGGTAGCCCATGGTCCACCCATAAAAAATGTGGGCAGCCCATGGTCTGCCCATAAATAATGTGGGCAGCCCATGGCCTGCCCATGAAAAATGTGAGTAGCCCATGGTCTGCCCATAAAAAATGTGGGCAGCCCATGGTCTGCCCATAAACAAAGTGGGCAGCCCATGGTCTGCCCATAAACAAAGTGGGAAGCCCATCAATATTTCATGCTTAGCCCATGATCAATAATTTTATGTGGCTAAATTTAATAAAATGCATTTATATGATCAGTTGATCACGCATTTGAAGATTGGAAGTTTTATATTCCACCTTGTCATTTAGCAACACATTCTGCAAGAAAGCCCATATTGGGCACATATGGCAAAAACACAAAAACCCACATAGAACCCACATGCCCACAAACCCATTAAAATAGTATATGGGGCCCATATGGGCTTGCTGGCTGGGAAGGCTCTACCGGGATATTATGATATAAGCGGGGAATTGAAAAATGCAGACACTCAGACAGGAATTCGAAATTTGACTAGCAAAACGAATGGACTGAATTTTAGAACAAGAAGGTTAAATTCACGACTGGGGAATGTCGCTCTTCTGACACCGGTCGCACTAAATTATATTGATTAGAGATATTTTTCAATTCCCGAATAGCAAATTTGAAACTTTGATTTAATAAAAAATGATTAATTCTATTTAATTCGTTTTCTTTTTTGTAAGAAGTCATACCCCTAGACTAGACAGCCAGAAGCCTAAATTATCCTTTCAAATTATCCTTTTTATTTTTATAATAGCTCAAAACTAAGAATAAACGCACCATCCAAGAGAATAATCTCATAAACACTAAAGATACATGCCAAGATTACCTAATAAGAGCGTAAAGGTGGCACAGTGTACTACTTCGTGTCTTTTAGGTGCAACAGTTGAATTTAAAATAGAGGAAAGAACAAAACAATTATACGCTGACCAATTAAAAATCAAGCAGATCTTGCTGCAGATTTTGATGAATTTATCATTGTGTTGGTTTCAGAAAAAAGGCAGATCTAGAGATGCAGGGTCAATTCATCCAACGCATAATCTATGAAGACATCTGCACTTTCGATTTGGTCCAAGCCGCATGTGCCGTTTTGAGTACGTTGCTTTCGACATCATCAAGTATTTAAACTTAGTTATGCAATACCAGTGACGTGGCGGGTTACTTGTGTGTGCCCATTCAATATGGAAACTTTATCTTTGTGATTAGATAATATAGCTATTAGCTATACCACGAGTTACGTGAAAAAAAAATTCCTGCAAACTTTCCTTTTAAAAATCTCATTGTTATACGACCAAATTTCGATACATTAGTTCAATCCACTAATTTCTAGAATTTGTTTTTACTTTGGTTATCGATAGGTACCGTATCCAGATTCGATGGACGATAAGCGAACTTTCCGACTGACCTTTAGGATTAAGTAAAATGAAACGATTTCCTTGTCTCAAAACGAGGTCACCACAACGTAGGTGTGAAAGTTATTGCCACTCATGCGGATTTCATTGAAAAGTGATAGATGTTTTTCAACTAAGTTCATTTGAACGTTAATCGTTTGTAGCTCTAGTTGCAACGTTCATCTGATCAAAGTGAAAGTAAAAGCAACAACAAACAAGTTGATTTGTTGCTTCACTGACGTTTCGCGTACCATGACAATGCGCATCCTCAGACCAAATAACATACAAAATAAATTTTATGCAAAAGACAGACAAGACACAACAATACAACAGGGTTGAGCATTAGAACAATATATTTTACATATTTACAAAGATTTTTAACAGTCTAACGTTTTCGGCTTAACTTAAGCCCTCATCAGGAATCCGAAAATATTTATAAAGATGCAATAAATTTCAACTTCTTGAAGGTGGCCTATCTAGATGACTGACTACAAGCATCAAGAAATACGCAGCGATTAAAAGCAATAGTGTGGAAAACAGACAGACAGACGGAAAACAAATTACATTAGGAAAAGGCAACTACGTAACTACAAAATAATTTGCACCACAGTGTACGTGATACATGCAGTAAATGTTGAGGAGAATGGTCAAACAGATATTTTTTAGATATGGTCAAACAAGATAAGCATTTGTTATAAACTTTAAAAATCAACGGTTGTGAGGCCACATATACACCACTTTTGTGAGCATTATATCCCGGCAACTAACTATAGGCCATTATATAAGTGAAAAGGTATATTAAATTTTGTTTTTGGCAGTCCTAGGGTTGATATGCTTAGCATTTACTATGTATGGGTATGACACAGTATTAGAGCAACAACAATCCAATACAAAGACACATGTTATGTTGTTTTGTCATCCAATTTAAGCAGTTGGTATATTAGGCAATGCAAACAGTGCTGTTGGTAAATGTGGTCTGTATTTTGTGGCAAGGATTGAGTTTGAAGTTATTACCTGGGAGTCATTTTTCTTCAGTGCTTGTGATTAGAGTAGCTGCTTCATTGTGAAGTAAGTATATCGTTGTAATGATATTCTGAAAGAACATTGACTATAATTTCATTGTAATATGATATCAATATTTATGGCATTAAAAGTAGTTTTCTTCAAAGTTGCAAGTTTGATGTGTATAGCATGATAAACTGTCAAATACTTTATTTGAAGTAGCATGGATTAAGTAATGTTACTGGTTTGATAAGTAAATGGATTGTCTTTTTTTTTTCAAAGTAAATTTACAAATATTGAGTCGTTGGACTATCTTTGAATTGAAAAGATTGAGCTACTTTTGGTCAGGCCTTTTATTGAAGTTGGGGTGGAGATTTTCAAATAATCTGGCGACATGAATATTTAACAATATTGTTATCCAGTTATTGGTAAAGTCTCAGTTCAAATTGTTGTTGAATCCAGTTTGGCTTAATATATATATTTTTGTGATACACAAGAATATATCAAGTTAATGGTTTATTTAATGAGGCAACCAAACCGGTATCAATGGACAATAGCCTTCAATGGTGTTTATGACACAGCATCAGTGTATTCCAATGTAGGCTATGATCAACTGATTTTAATTTTACTATTTGCTACCGTGCTGAAATATAAAAACAATATCAAATTTGAGATAAAACACACTTATTAGTGCTCCTTTCCATCGCGGGATGGCGGTAGAGAACACCAACAAAACACTAAACAAAATGGAGCAAAAGAAACTGTCCCCTACAAGGTGTACCTCGGTTACAATATTGCATCAGTGTTCAAACATCTTGTGTTATAAAGGCAAAAGTACGGGTCTGGGCTTGCGAAAGACACGGTTTACCTCGGATTTAAAATTTATCTCAGACATGCCAGACAGACATGCCAAACGGGTATAGTATTGTAACAGAAGTTTTTTGTTTGTCGTATCCAGGCTTACACCCGGTGGTTGAAGATTTAGATTAAGTGGACGGGAAGGCAAGGAAGCCAATCTTCGTGTCCACCTTCAGGCATGCCTTAAAGTGTCCTGCCACAGACACAGCCGCATGCTCTTGAGCGGTGTCGAACCGGCGCCCTCTCGATTGCCGTTCCAGTGTTCTCACCACTCGGCTAAGCAGCTCGGCTATGCAGCTCGGCTATGCAGAAACAGAAGTGATGAAAGCAGATGTCATTGTGACAGAAGTGGTTAAGCTAACATTCTGTATACATAGATCAAGCACTACAGTTGCTTCTCAAAGGTCTTCTTTATTGATTGCCCAGCATACAAGTCGATGTCATCAGATAACCGAGACAAAAACAGGTCACGCCAAGTTGTGTCAATTTGAAAAAGGAGGAAAAAAGAACGAATCTTGCCACGCTAGTTCTTTTTATCACGAAAGTATTCATACGCCGGTGCTGCCAGGCGCATAGGAAATGAATTAATAAAACATGAACGTTGGCTAAACAGTAGAATTATTGAATTATGAGAACGTTGGACTGCACTGCAGAATAATGGCTGGTGACGAATATAAGACAGCAGTCGGTACATACGTTGGCCCCAGTCAAAACGACATTGAAACATAGGAGAAATGTCGTGAATGACGAAAACAAATTAAGTTATGATTGAGGGTTAGAAACTGAAATTGAATACTGGGGCGCAACTGTAAAATCAGCCATGAGAGAAAAAAATTTACAAGCGTTTTTTTAGAGAAAAATTAAGCATATATACAAACAGGTAAGCGTCCATGGCTGTCCATGTCCTGC
This sequence comes from Aplidium turbinatum, assembly GCF_918807975.1. NCBI lineage: Eukaryota > Metazoa > Chordata > Ascidiacea > Aplousobranchia > Polyclinidae > Aplidium > Aplidium turbinatum. Next base: position 22,133,177 of record NC_137485.1, read on the forward strand.
CTCCGAAGAGATAGGACCTGACACCCATGGAAGCAAACCAGAAAGGTAAAAAAAATGTATGTAGCCTAACGTTGCGCGCTCGGTTGTGCGAGACAGGATGTTCTAAAGTCATACTATTAGTTCGAGTATTTTGATGAGGGAGTACGAGACAGCAGTTGATGTGAAAGTTCGATGATATATGATGAGCACGACAGCAGGTGATAAGCAGTTCAGTTAGTACAAGTAGAATTCATGCTCGTCATCCATTGATGGATGACGAGCACGACAACTGTTGAGTTGTGAGTCCGTTGATGTGTGCCGAATATGACACGAAAGAGGCCAGCTTGTATAATGGCAAGCTGTGTGACGATGCAGCCATTGCATGTCGAAAGTGGAGCAAATAGCGGCACTGGTTTGGTTGACGTCGCGGTGTGCTTCTGACGTGGAGAAGGCTTGAAACGTCGCGGTGTGCTTCTGACACAGAGAAGGCTTGAAACGTCGCGGTGTGCTTCTGACGCAGAGAAGGCTTGAATGATGAACGATGCAGCAATTGCACGTCGAAGGTGTGTCGCAGGGAGTAGCGACAGATATGGGGTTGACCATATTGGTTGCGTCGGCGGTGTGCTTCTGACGTGGAGAAGGCTTGAAACGTCGCGGTGTGCTTCTGACGCAGAGAAGGCTTGAATGATGAACGATGCAGCAATTGCACGTCGAAGGTGTGTCGCAGGGAGTGGCGACAGATATGGGGTTGACCATATTGGTTGCGTCGGTGGTTGTGGATAGCCGTATTGAAATCATCTCCGTGGAGGCATCTCATGTTGAGGAATGTGATGAGGGACTGTTCAACTCAGTGCAAGTCGTGGAGAACATAGGGTGCTGTGGTGCCATGTTAAAGTGGTCTCATCAGTGAGCTTGTCGTGACATCATCGTGGTGCTGTATTGAAGTCCCTTGAAGTCGCGCATCAAGTCTCGCAGCAACCGTGTTGATGGGCGCGTCTGAAATAAAATTGATACAAAGTAGCATCCGCTAGAAAGCAGTACAACGACACATTACAAAAAAATAGCGATACATGCGGGCATGCAAGTTGTTAAAGTTGCAAGGCATGACGTGGTCATGGCGACAAATGCCGGCTGATGATAGGTAGGAAACTAGACATGAAACTATGGAAGTTGTAGTACATGGGTACTAGGTAGGCTCAGCACTCATTAAAAAAAGCGACAAACACGAGCATAAAAAAATGTTGTAATGACGTAGCATGACGTGGTCATGGCAGCAAAGATAAGATACATTAAAAAAGTAGCGACAAAAGTTGTTGTAATTAAGTAGCATGACAGTGTCATGGCGGCAAACGCCAGCTGATGAAAGGTCACTTTAAAACAATAGCGACAAATATGAGTACAAAAAGTGGTTGCAACGTCACGTGACTGTAGTTAAATGAGTGACTAAAGAATGGATGCAGTTTTGACGTCTTGTCCAGGACGTAAGCTACTGAATGGATGCAGTTTTGACGTCTTTCCCAGGACGGTAAATTGCTGTAGAATGGATGCAGTTTTGACGTCTTGCCCAGGACGGTAAATTACAGTAGAAAAAATTGGTTGAGTGGAGGTTAGTCTGTAAACCTGGAAGGTTGTACGATGATGCGTCCACTACGAGTCACTTTGGGCTGAAAGCGAGTAAATGAAGGTTCGCGCACGATAGATACTGATTGGGGGAAAGGTAATTGAGAGAAGGTAGAACAGTTGTCTTTAATATTAGATGCGGACGGTGGACGAAGTGTGTTTGTAGGTGAAAGGGTGACGGCAGGTGGTGCAAGCGGGTAGAATGGTTTAAGTCTATCTATGGATACGTTGGAAATGCGCGAACCGAGGTCTAAAGTGAAAAATTTGTCAGAACGTGATTGAATACGAAAAGGCCCTTGATACGGACGCTGAAGTGGAGATCTAACTGCGTCGTCGCGAATGAAGACATGATGAAAGCAGATGTCATTGTGACAGAAGTGGTTAAGCCAGTGGTTCCCAACTGGGGAGGAATTCCTCCCTAGGGAGGAATTTCATGAGTTCAGGGGAGGAATTTCAGTTTTTGCTGTTCGTGTGCAAGAGCTACATTTAATAAGTTAATAGCTGTTTATTTGCTAATAAATTTCATACAAATATTACCCTAAAAGTGTTTCCAGAAAGCGCTATAATCCATTATTTTAGTGTAATTTTGCAAAAATTTTCCGGGGGAGCATGCCCCCGGGCCCCCCTAGAATACGCGTGCCTTTGGCACGCTCTAACCTCCCACCAGTTTTATTGCTTCCCTTGCTCAACCGACCAGGGTACGCCACTGCACATGAGGTAGCGATGTCTTTAATCAAACACTTTGTTGTTCTCTTCGATCCATCAAATATTTGGCCCCCCCAAAAAAACATTTCTGGCTACGCCACTGGCCAACACGCCACTAAAAAACCTTCACATACCTTGGGTTCCGCTTGCGCAGAATGAGGATGATCGACACGATGGTTTTGATAAGCCAAACCAAAAACTGGCATATCTGGTAATTTTTATAGACCGCCGGCTGTGCGGTCCCTGATCCCGTTTTTACTTCCGATCGGAATGAGGAAAGAGTCTTAGAACCCTAACATAATGGTGTCTATTACAATCTGGGGGAATTCTAGAGAAACCATTTTAGTTAAAATTCTAGGGTTTCTAAAATTTAGGACTCCCTTTTTTGTTTTTAGTAATATGGGGAGGAATGAATAGTTCCAAAATAGGCAAAGGGAGGAACGCAACAAAAAAGGTTGGGAACCACTGGGTTAAGCTAACATTCTGTATACATAGATCAAGCACTACAGTTGCTTCTCAAAGATCTTCTTTATTGATTGCCCAGCATACAAGTCGATGTCATCAGATAGCCGAGACAAAAACAGGTCACGCCAAGTTGTGTCAATTTGAAAAAGGAGGAAAAAAGAACAAATCTTGCCACGCTAGTTCTTTTTATCACGAAAGTATTCATACGCCGGTGCTGCCAAGCGCATAGGAAATGAATTAATAAAACATGAACGTTGGCTAAACAGTAGAATTATTGAATTATGAGAACGTTGGACTGCACTGCAGAATAATGGCTGGTGACGAATATAAGACAGCAGTCGGTACAGTATCACAGCCTAGCAAGTCAAGAACTTCACAAATTACGATAGAAATACTTCTTGTTTTTCCTGTCGTCGGGTAAGTAGCCTAGCATCAGCCACGAAAGAGCCATTATGATAGGTATATGCAATGGTTGCTGGTTGGTCGAAGCTGTGACTTTAAATATTGTAATTGCGGTTTACCTATCTGTGTTGAAACTTTGGTGGAAAGAAAATTCTCGCTTGCAGCAGTAGCCTATCTATTTCTGTCTTCCCCGTTATCGAATTAAATACAGATGGGTAGGCTACTTCAAGTTTTAGAGTCCTATAAGTAGAAACAGCATCAACTTCACGCATGTGTCGAACGATCGACGAGCTGGTTCGCTTCAGCTTCTTGCTGCAGACAGACTCCAGATGTCTTATAATGTGGCAGTATTTGTGCATCCAAAACTAATAAGGTAACATTATAATAATCCGAACTAAACACAAACTCACTTAGCTAAAATTAAAAAGCCTATTTCAGTGTAAAGCAGGGGTGACGAACCTTTTTGCGGTCGCGGGCCACTTTGGCAATTACACATGAGTTTGTACCGACTGCTGTCTTATATTCGTCACCAGCCAATATTCTGCAGTGCAGGCCAACGTTCTCTTAATTGAACTGTTTAGCCTACCGTACTTTCAAATTTTAATTCATTAGCATTGCGCCTGGCAGCACTCGCAAAGGAACACTGATTCGTGTATAAATACAGTTGCTTAGCATTTTTATGTCTTTTCCTTTCTTTTCAATCAACACACTTTTGATGGAATGACGTGACGTTTCTGAATCCGCCTTGATCGCTTCAACACGTGGCGTAATACAAGATGTACTTCCTGATTTCAACAATCTAGTGTCGTTGTCAGCCACCTTTAGTCAGAAGCATTCAACCGGCAATTGCAGGAATGTTACAAGTTATCGGGCCACACAACTTTTTAATCGTAAGCTACTATGAAATCTATTAGAAGCGACTCAATATATTATTCATGAAAAGTAACAAACGGCAGATGAAAGTAATAAAACCCACACAGTTGAAATTATCTTACGCAGAATCGAAACATACAACAGTTAAAAATAAAAACAAATTAACTTGAGCAAAAAGGATAGAGCAACAGTACTTGCATTGATAATGAAGACAGTTTAATATTCGAATCATTTGCTTTCATATGAGTATGATTTCTTCTTTTTTGGCTCTATCCTTTTTGCTTAAGTTGACTAAATGTTTCGACCATAAAATGCTCCGAAACAACAAATCAGTTAATGAAATTTCTTTTTCAAACAACAAACAAAACCCCATGCGAATCATACAGCTGAAGCTATCTAATGCAGCATTGAAGCATAAAATATTAAAAAATGATATTGAAGCATTGAATTTTTTTGCTTAGTGGGATTTTTGAAAAATTTTTTGCTTGACTAAGCGTTCAATATTAGGTCGAACAGACAATGTGGCAACTCTCAACTGCATACTAAGATTTTCATCTGTCTTTCATCCGCGGTGTTGGCGTTCCGTGAGTTTAGGAATTCCACAAGGATGCCTCTTTTTTAAGGGAAGTTGAGGGTTTCCTTACGACCATCAGCACTCTTGATAACGCACCATGGCCGATCTTCATAGCAACTGTCCATACAAATCTTCAATATACTGTATCAGCTAAAGTTATGTAGGTTAATAAAGTTATAGCCTATATATGTTTATTTGTTTTGTAACATTTTTTATTTTTTTATTTTCCCTTTATATCTTAAATTTTTCTGAAGGTGTTGCGACCGTGCCAAATTTTTTTCAACTCAATAACTTACTTCGATCACAAGCACGTTTTAACGTTCGCGTTTTGTCGCTTCTACCTTTTTCTTGACCTTTGCTATGTTGATGTGTATTGTTTTGATATGATGGTCAGAAATAAAAAAACAACTGAACTGAAGCAACATGGAGCCTCAATTCAAGAATATTGTCAAAGAAATGCAAAAACGACAGCGCTATTAAACTTCCGACTTTGTAACTTTTGCAATAACTGTTTAGTTGTTGAAGTGTCTAATTGCTTTTAGAAGTGTAATGATGAACTATTTGATTTTCTTAAAAGCAATTAGTGATTTTTAAATTTTAGTTAGTGGGAGTTCAATGATGACAAACGCAAAAGTTACAAGGGATCAAGGATTCCGCGATGACAAAATGGTTGAAAAGCACCAGTCGATAATGGTTCATACATGGTGTGTTTGCTGGGTTGTAAACGTTCACAAGATGACATAGTTTAAAGTTCCTTCGAGTAGGCTAGCACTTGAAAACTCGTCGTCGTCGTGTGAGCCTCTGGGGCTGAGGGTCTATCCTTTTACCACCTCAGGTTCACGATGTTCCCGGACTACACTGGAAGACTGCTAGAGAGCAGCCAGTCTTTAATTTCATCATCCATGACGCACAGATCTTCCACTCCGTTAGGTGGCTTGAAGATGGAACTGTACGTAATATTTTACAAGCCGTGTACAGCTCGGCTTGGCTAAGCGTTCTCCTTATTACAGTACAGTCAGGATACACCTAGCTGCGTCCGACAATATCTGCAACCTCCACTTGTGTTAACGCGCGTCTTTCTCCTCACTGTCCAACAGCAACAGACCAATTGTTCGGAGTTTTAGCGGCTTTCTATTAAAGAACGAAACACATATAAATAGGCTATTGGCACAGAATACTAAAGTTAATAATTTTGGTGTAGTTAGTTTGACAATTATGGTAGGCTACTAGAATAAAGTTACAATGTTATTTACCAAACTATTTTGTGTCCCAGGTGCAGATCATCCAAAGTGACGCAATTAAGTAGTTGATTCCAATATACAGCGACAAACAAAACAATACCACTGCAAAGGGTCTAATACAAAGTTTTGCTGTGAAATAAAACAAATAACATAACTACATTACAACTATTGCTTTTCTCTGCGTTATGGCTAGGCTCCCTAGCAGATTTTCTACATACATTTGTTAATATACATGTTGCTACTCCTTTGAACTTAATAGGTAGGTTGCTCAAACATCTAATAAAATACATGGCATCAATAATTAAGACATCCACAGATTTAGGTGCTGTAGCCTATTTTCAACCTTTCTTTGCTATTTGTGCAAAAGTGTAGACTTTGAAGTAGAACTCATTAAATCATCGACATTTCCAAGGCACAAAGGGACCGAAGTTAAGGGATACTTGAAGACAATTGGTAACTCAATATGAGTTGTCACAACAAGAAAAAGTAGTCGCCCAAACTGGTCTCTTGTCCCTTTCACTTCTATTATTTTCTTTCTTTCCTTAATCACCACCTTTGCTTTTTCAGCATCATAAGAGAAGTTTTTGACTACTTTCCTGTGGATTGGTGACTCAAACCTGGAGGTGGATATCAAGCAATTTATCTTGAACTCAGGGTACATCTTTTTGCCAACCCTCTGCACTTGCAGAAGCTCACTTGTGACTTCCTCAGATGCAGATTTTCCACTTCCAATAGAATACAAAACATCATTCTCAACAGGATCTGCAAATGGATTCATAGTTGTGTCCACAACACTGAGGATTTTTTTTTCAAATCTGATGTATCTTTCTTGACTCTTGATGACTTCAGCTCTTGAGCAGGTTCTTCATTCTTCAAGTTGAGCTAATCCTGCTTTCATCATCAAGCTTCCAACAACAGCACTTCTTGTTGCTCTAAGAATATTCCACCTCTTACGTGCACCAAAATTCTGTGTCATCAATGCTATCCCTGTCAGTGTTGATGCAGCATCTGCATTTACGGTCTGTTCCAAGGTAAAATCAACATAACATCGACTGAATGATTTTGATCTTCGTCTGATGCTTAAAGATGCAACTGATCTTTCAAACCAGGGTGAGTGTTCTCAATGTTCAGCAGCTTCATTACATACAGGGTGATCCATCTGGCGTAGTTGTGGTGACCAGTTGCAAAGAACAGGGGAATCATCTTGTCAGAGAATAAGTGAGCAAATCTAAGTTACTGATCCCCACAGCTCTTGCGAACATTTGGTAGAGCTCCACCAACTTGCAATACTGCATCCAAAACTGAGCTGTAGCTCCATGTTTGCCATTCAGTGTATCATTTGTGAATTTCTCATAGGCTGAGAGAAAGTTTATGTATGCTTTATGACTCTCAGTTTCGTTCATCAGGCCAGGTGAAGGGTTGTTGACAAGTAGCTGAAGAAGTTTCATCACAGGAACAATGGATGTGTCAGCTTGAAGGAGGAACATTTCCAGATGCATTATTCTGAAAGCGACTGCAAGGAGGGGATGAAGTCTCTTTTCTGGATTGTAAAATGTTCCTTTCAAAAGACCAGTTAGTGAGCCTAATGCAGGTACTTCACTTTCCACTAGAATGTGGTCACCACCCGAACCAGACGCTTCAGACAAGTTGATGGCGTCCCACTCTGTTTAATAGCAGATGATCTTGTCACTTTTTCCTTCTTTACTGGTGGTTAATAATGAAAATCTGTCTCTTCAGAGTTGCATGCAGATGTGGTTACAGATTCACCTTCATCCTCAGCTGTGTGTGAACCACATTTTGTGTTGTCAGACAGCTTTCTGTCTTTCACTGTCCCAGTTCTTTCCCTACAAACATTTTAATAAGCTATACCGAGGGTGTTGTGAAGAAAGTTGCTTTCATCCAATCCAACGGTAACATCAAATGTTTCAGTCAATTTATCATAATTGTCAGAAGCTGTTTCGTTGTCTCCCTATCAATAACAAAACCTAAACATTGTATGTATATTGTAGCCTATATATTACTGTTTTATGTCACTTTTGTGTTTTGTTTTTTGATAAGTAAACAATTGATTGATTGATTGAAGCCAGTCCGGATAATAAATTTGCAATATTGAGTAGTCCATCAGGTGTAGCAGAACTCCTATTTGCGATATTTGATATTTATATCAAAGCATACCGCCGATTTTTATGAAAGATGGGTTCAAGTGGATAATTGTCAATTATTACATCATGCTGAAGGAGACTAAATGAGACCAAACTGTGGTCCGCGGACCATTGGTGGTCCGCGACGATTGCACTGGTGGTCCGTGGCGATATGACAAGAAATTAAAAAGTCACACATATACGTGGTAAAAGACGTACCCTGTCAAAGATAATTGCCGCAGTTCTTTACAACTTAAATGATTTCCTTAATATTGATACAAAGTTTATTTTCTCTGACGTTACACAACATTTGGAATTGCTTTCTGCACATTTCAAGAAGTAATGTTGAAAAGAGTCATATGAGAATTTGGCTGGAATTTAAACACTTTTGTTGTTACAAAGACTGATCTGTCAGGACGCGAAGAAGAAGAAGAATTAGCCGAATTATCATCTGATCGAACTTTACTGCTTAGTTTCAATCAAACAACTATTGCATCTTTCTGGTTGAGTGTTGTGTAAGAAACCCATTGCTATCGCAAAAGGCAACTAAAATTCTATTGCCTTTTGCCACGACCTACATGTGTGAGACAGCATTTTCAGCTCTTGCCAACACGAAGACAAAATACAGGCCCAGACTTTCCGTGGACCCTGACTTACGAGTTTGCCTTTCACAAATCACTTTGAGAATTGATGACTTATGCAATAAGAAGCAATCCCATCCGTCCCATTGATGTTGTCAGTTATTTAAATAAACAAAATTCGGTTTTATTCATTTTTACCATTGTATTGAGGGTCCGCGAATAAACAGATTCACAAATAGTGGTCCGTGACCCAAAAAAGTTTGAGAAACCCTGGTGTAGACGATGAAGTTAATATAAAGAAAAGTGATGTCTCTACTGTTGAATTACTACTTGTACTGAAAAACGTGTTTTGTCCCTTAAATTTGAGTCTGTGTAGTAAAGAGTGGCACGAGTACAAAAAAGTGTCGAGTGCATTTCAAGCACACACCTTGGTTGGTTTAACGCTTAGAAGGTTGGGCTCCTGGAGTCTTGCTCAGTTTGGGGGGAGGCTGTCGATTCTTCTTATGTTTTAGGAGTGATATCTCTGTTATTTTTTAAGGCACGGTTTCAAAATTTGGGATTCACTTTGTAAAATTATTCACCCTGAGCATATCCGAAAATGTGCAGAGGATGTGCTGAGAGATGCATTACATCTCTCAATTTATAACCTTTATTCGCTCAAAATTTCAGCTCAATAGAGGTGCATAAAAGTTAGGAAAAGTCAAGAAATCTCGTAGTCGCAGCCTCAGTGGTTTTAGAGATACAACTGTTGATACAAAAAAGTTGAATTGACAGCCCCCCCAACTTTCAAAGGGTTAATCTCCCTGCTTTACCTTAAACCAGCGGTTCTTAACCTTTTGCCTTGTCGACACCACCTTGAACTTACCAACCAGTTCTCGCACCTCCTCCTAGGATTGGCTGAAAAGTAATAGTCGCCTACAGTTCGAAATTTTTGTTGAAACCTGGTAAAACAACTTTGTCATATTATACTGTACATATTTCATGTCATATTATAACAAACCTTCATAATTCAGCATCCCCGCACCGCCTATAGGCACCCCTTAGTGGTGCGTGCACCCCTGGTTAAGAACCCCTGCCTTAAACTTGTATTTTGTTTCGACAGAAACCGAGTCAAATAAAATTCTCGAACTCTTCGGCAACTTTTTTTTTCAATTTTGTCAAGAAGCGGGTTATGACGTCATATTGAGGACACTGGGATCGAACGTTCGGGAATTTTTAGAGGTGATAGTGTTCATGATACAAAGTTGCTTCTTCAAAAAACGCTGGTTTGAACAAAAATGTATCAAGATTTTGAAATACTTCGCTTCATTTGATTTTGCGTGTAAATTGTCAAACCAGAGGTGTACAGGAAAAGGATCCGGAGCGCGTCCGCATCTTACCATTTTTCAACGTATTCGGTTCTAAATCTAATTTTTTGAAAGAGCCGGATCCTAAATTTGAATGATTTGTTTAGAGCTTGAACACAAAAAGGTAAGTAAGTTCCTGGCAACATTTCCAAACCGCAGAAAGTTTTTGAACTATGGTGTTTGTGTGTTAATGCGTAAACCGTACATGTCATGCCCTTGCCAATGTCATACTTTAAATATGTTGCTGACATCTATTTACAAAAAGCTATTGTCAGTGCTGGTTTGACGTAGCTAAATTTGATTCATGCTGATTGTAAACTATGCAGTGGTGCATATAGAATTTGATTCTTCATCTCATACCGTCACTTTCTTCCTTCTCTTTCGTTATTGAAGTTTCTTGTTGATTGATTTAATAATTACATTTAAACTCCTTTTTTCTAGTTTAAAAATTTGCGCACGATTTGTTTGGACGTTGAATTCACTTTGCATGTTTAGTTGTTTTACAGCAATATGGTTCTGTGTTTTGCCATGCTAGACAAGTAAGCTTATAGTCACTACCTGATCTAACCTCTGAAGAAGTCAGTTGTGTCTAACTGACGAAACGTCGGAATAAAAAGCGGATTATCACTTTATAGATTTTGTGATAGTTCAGTTTAGTTTGCACCAGCAGAACATGATATTTAACAATATGAATATGTTAACTTGTCATGGAATGAAATATTTCCCAATGAAATATTTTCTAATAAAATTTAAGAAGTAAAATTAAAGCGGTATTGAGAGCGTTCCGTAGTGTTGCTGGATTGACATTTCAAGTCAAAGAAAGTTTTTATAGAACTTATTGATATGCTCTTATAGAATGTTACGTAGTTTGAAACAGCTAATTGGATCTTAAAGTTTCTTTATTAATACATTTTTAAATAAAAGTTGGAGTAAAAATTTTAATTTTGTCAAAAATGTTTTTAACTTTTTATATTTGTATTTATTAAGACTGTAGTTCTCAAACTCTTTTCTTTGCGACGCACTAAAAACATTTTTAGTCGTGTGACGCACTAACAATGAATGTGTAAATGAGGAGTGACCAACCCTTGGCCCGCGCAAAGGTTTTGAGTGTCCCGCGCTGTATTTTTCGAAATGACATATATCAATTTAATCGCCTGTCACTTTTGGCTACAGGAATTCACGAAACCGTCAAAAGAAATTTGTTCCTGATGAAAATGCAAATTGTTTTGAATTATTACCACAATTAGATTTTATTTTTTTTAGAATTCCACCATTCAAAAGGTAGCCTAAACTTTTAAAATTTACATTTTTATTAATATCTTGAAACTATTTTTACCGGGTTGAAGAATTTGGATGCTCTGCACGACCACCTCAGCTCAATCTATCCAGGAATGAGAGCTCCCAGTTTTCGGTGCACTGATGGACCACAGGAACAATCCTTGATTCTGCATTATTACTCGGAAAGGGATGGTTTGGAAAACATTGTAATTGGAATAGTTAAAGCTGTTACCTTGCAACTGCATAATACAGAAACCGAAGTAAAGGTGAGGTTGACATCACTGCTTGTGATTTTTTGAAGTTGCTGTAGCCTATAGGCTATGAGACCTTTAGTCTTTAATTGATTTTTAAGAAGCGAGATTGGTGTTGGTTACTTCAATAGCTCAAGAGCGGTCGATATTGAAGTCAGTCACAAGTCACATGACAAACAATGTACTTTTACTTAACTGACATTTTTAAAGCGGTAGCCTGCCGATTGTTTCTGAGGTGAATTTGGAAGTCTTTATATTTGCCTGATTAAAATTAGGAACCCTAGATAGAAATTATTTACAAAAATAAGAATATGGACCATTCAATAAAAAACTTAAGCATCTCCTTTGCCTCCTTTATAGTTGGCTTGGGTTACTGAGCGCCCTGTGATAGCCATTTTGCAACCGCATCTTGCTTTTTACATTTTGCGTTAGAGATGAGCAATGCGGAATTAAGTCTATACAGGATTACTGGGACTAGTTGTCAACCTCTTGGGGGTGAACCCTGGTAATTGATTCTAGCAATCAAGCAAATGCCGCTCATATAATCAATCACCAGGGTGAACCCTGGTAATTGATTATAGCAATCAAGCAATTGCCGCTCACAGAGCTCCACACTGTTAATCAAAAAAGTGGAAACCTTAAAGTGGAAATTTCCATGGGTGAAAAACCTCTCGAGGCAAGTGTTGGAAAGCGAAAAGAATGATGGATATTTCCACCTTTTAAAATTTAATCTGAGTGGTAAAAATACACACGTTGTTAATGGAGAAGATAGAAAGTTTGTTGGAAATTTATTAAAGGATGATTATTTCTCGCGGTAAGGATGGAATGAAAGAAAAGGGTTGATTGTTTTCCCAACCAAAAATTCGTTCACACATCTCAAAAGAGTGATAAGTATATTGTTTATCAAAAGGGTGGAAACCTTGGGGCGGAAATTTCCATGGGTGGAAATCTCTCGCGGCAAGTGTGGAAAGCGAAAAGAATGTTGAATATTTCCACCAGATGGATATTTCCAGTGGCTCAAACCTTTTTAATAATTGAAGTAGTGTGCCTGCCTTCGCACACATGTGTGCAAACTGTGTATGAATGTGTAGTTAGATTAAGTTAAGGGACACTGACTAGATGACAGCCTATCATCTTTCGCTATCATCCTAATAGTCACTGCGCAAAAAACTATCTGCGCGCGTTGCATTTTTGAGGCGGCTGGCGGGTTCCGGCTGGGGAGCTGATGCGAAAACCCTTCGCACAGCTACCTTGGCCCTTGTCCATTCTACCGCTGAGTACTGCGCACCAGTGTGGTGCCGCAGCTCTCACACCCGCCACATTGACACCGCCATCAATGACGCACTACGCACTGTGACTGGATGCCTGCGTCCCACTCCAACGGACTGCCTTCCCATCCTTGCAGGCATCCAACCTGCTGAGCTTCGCCGTAAAGGAGCCATGATTTCCCTTGCTCGTCGCGCACTGGACCCCGACCACCTCCTCCACAGTACATTCCAGCGCCTACCTGGAGGACAGCAGCGACTGAAATCAAGACGCCCATTTGTGCCCGCCGCACGACAGCTTCTGAACAACGTTGAAGATCTTGGAATAAGTGCGGCACACTGGACGAACTACACATGGAACATGGAGTGGCAAAACAACACCTCCCGACTCCGTGATTTCCTACCCGACGTCGATCCCCACCCTCCGGGAATGTCCCTCGCAAGACTTGCGTGGGTCCGGCTTAACCGCCTACGAACCGGCGTCGGTCGCTTTCGTTCAGACATGTGCAAATGGGGCCTGGCTCCCTCACCGGGATGCGAGTGTGGCGCCACAGACCAGACAGTAGATCATGTCGTCCATGACTGCCCAATCCATCAACCACCTCATGGAGCGCTTGGACTGAAGGCCCTGGATGACGAAACTGTCGAGTGGCTGATGACATCATGCCCAAACATATAGTCCAGAAGAACAGCTCATACGACGAAGATCCTAATTGTGTCATAATCTGACCAACAACTGCAAATTACAATGCATTGTTTTGATGGTTTTGACAATTTTATTTGCTCCGCTTGTTTGTTTATCATCATCATCACCACGTGCCGTCTCTGATCCGAAGGTTGGCTGTTATTTGCTTTCACATGTCACATTCTTCCTCTACTCTTTTTGCTTCTCTCGATTCTTGACAAGTCCGCCCACTGTTTTACATCATCTTCCCAAGGTCGTTTCCTCCTTCCCCTGTACCTCCTTCTTTTCACCATACCTTTAATAACCAACTGATGTAGCTTTCCTGCCAATCCTCTCAAAATATGTCCCGCGAATTTTATCTTTTGTTTTGCTAATTCGTTTGCTCATCCATCTTGCATTCCAATTCTTTTTCTAATTGCTTCGTTTTTAATATTTTTTTTGTGTTTTTTATATGGTACTTGTAGTATTCTTCTGTAGCACCACAGTTGAAAGTCATTATTTTTTTTTTAATTTCTTTGCTATAGGTTTGTTTATACAAGGCGCTATTAAATCAAAATAAATTGACTTGACTTGTAAGGTAAAAAGTACTACAAAAAACGCAGGAACAATAAATTTTTGAGATAAAAAAGCGATCTATGTTAATAAGTTGGGTGGGCATAATTGCTGCAGGAAAGGCGGCAGAGAGAAAGGAACTGGCCACCTTACTTTCCTCATTGCCGAAGGCTTATTACAATGAGAACATTATCTTCTCATACTCGCACTTGAATCAAGTATGAGACCACCTTTACCTTTTTAAATGGTGGAAATTTAGACAGGCTTAGGGTGAATGATGCTGGGGTGGAATTTTCATCGCAGCTTCAGGAAAGAGCTGTTGAGCTTGATGGGTCAGATCAGGTTTGGACGCCAGGATCTGGGTCTTTCCCCGATTCACTTTCTGGCCGGACATGATTTGGTACAAGGCTAATTCTTTGTTGATTTCTTTGACAGAAGGAATTTCCCATGTTATGAATGTGGTGTCGTCCGTATACGTTGTATTTTGATTGTCAGCTTGGAAGAGCGAAAACCGTTGATGTTGGTTTTTATCTATGCGACGGGTGAGCACGTCAGCACAGATTATGAAGTAGAGCATGCTGAAGGGCATCCCTGTCGAATGCCTCTTTTGACGTTGATTCGTTTGGTTAGAGCTCCATTTATTTCTATCTTGCTTTTTGTTTTGCTGTAAACCAATTGGTTTCACGCCGATTTTCTTCAAGATTCCATAGAGAAGAGAGTGATTTACTCTGTTGAAGGCTTTTTCAAAGTCAGTTCACATGATGTACATTGTACAAGTCCCTGTGGCGTGTTTCGGATGCTTCCAAGGCGGCTTGTATGTTCATTATAACATGCTCTATTCTGCGGTTTTGCAATCCACATTGATGATTTGGACAAATCAGGTTTGTGATCATGGGTGTGAGTCTGTTGGAGAGGATTTTACTCAAAATTTTGTAGTCTGTGTTGAGGAAAGAGATCGGTCTCCAGTTTTTGAGCTTTTCTTTTTCACCTTTTTTAAAGATTAGCTTCACTTTTGCTTCTCGCATGGAGGGAGTCATTGTTTTTCTTAAATAGCAATTTATAAGCATTTCCAAAATGTCGTGTTTCAGGAAGTGCCAGCACTTTTGGTAGAGAAATGCGCCGAGACCATCGGATTCAGATGCAGAGTCCCTGTTCACAGAGTCAACGGCGGTTTTCACTTTTTACGTTTAAATTTTTTGAGCTGTTAGGTCAATGAATTATGCCTTTGTAATAAAACAATTATTATAAAATAAAACTTTTTGAGAAATGAATTGGCGTATAAGAAAACATTTACTTCACAATTCGTAATAATGACAACTAAAGTAGGCTACTTTGCAATTGCCACCAAACTTGCAGGCTGCCAAGATCAATTTTACGAATTCTACATCTCAATGTCTCAAAACCAGCAAACTGATTATGTGAAACTTTGCCTACTTCTGCAATAAGTAAAATTAAAAAATACAACAACGCCGCAGGGAAAAGTTGTAGGATCTAAAAAAGATCAACATCTTTGATCCTACAACCAGTATGGTTACGTTTTACATCACCATAGACGTGTGAACACGTTTGTGGCATTAAAAGTGAGAGTTGAGTTAGCTGTTTTGCGATAAAACTTAAAGGTCATTGAGCATACCCAATTGTTGTTTAAAACAAAAACGTTTTTACAAAACGTTTGTCTATATCAAGTGGAACTATTTTAGAGGGCGCCCGCTTAAAAATTCAAAAGTTGGCAAATAAGGATCACCCTAATGCAGGGTTATCAAGATCTAACAACTTTACAGGATTCTTCAGCACACCATGCAGTAGCCTACTGGTGCATGGAATGTAGGTGTCAGTTTATAGTCTGTGTGGTATCATTATCATCCAAGGTATCATCAGAGCTTTAGTAGTTGCGATCCCTAAGCCTCACAAGCCACCAGAGGACCCAAGGAGTTGTCGTCCGATATCCCTCCTCTGTGTTCCTTTCTAAATCCTCGAAAGACTGATCTATGCCCGCATCAACCCAATCATCGAACCACTCCTAAAAGAGCAAGCTGGGTTTCGGCGTGGAAAATCCACCGTAGATCAGGTCACACTCTTGACCCAAGACATCGAGGATTACTTTGAGGCACAAAAGAAGACTAGTGCTGTCTTTCGAGATCTCACAGCCTATGACACCGTATGACATCGCGGCCTTACTTGCAAGCTGCTTTCGCTTCGCTTTTGCTTCCTGACTGACATATGGTCCGTATGATTATGGAACTTGTCAGGAATCGAAGCTTCACACTCACCACCAGCAACTCACGGCGAAGCAAACTGAGACGACTGAAAAACGGCGTCCCACAGGGATCGGTCCTGGCTCCACTTCTTTTCAACATCTACACCCACGACCTGCCAACCACGGTCTCCGCAAAATACGCTTATGCGGACGACCTGGCAATTCTCCACTCCACAAAGTCGTGGGAAAATCTAGAAGACACATTAAGCCAGGACATGAAAACTCTCTCAGCTTATTTCAAGAACTGGCGACTGAAATTCAGCGAAACCAAAACTGTGGCAGCAGCTTTCCACCCACACGATCGGGAAGCTGATTGTGAGCTAAATGTTCAGCACAACGGAAAACCTTTGTTCTTGTGCTCCGAACCAAAATATCTTGGGGGTGACACTAGACAGATCGCTCACATACCGCCACCATTTGGTGTCATTGCGCAAGAAAGTGACATCCCGCGCTGCGCTACTCAAGCGCCTGGCAGGCTCCAGTTTGGGGGCGAAGGCTGACACTTTGCGTATAGCAGCCTTAGCCCTTGTCTACTCTTCATCAGAGTACTGTTTACCTGGTTGGTGCCGCAGTGCTCACTGCCATAACATCGACACTGCCATAAACAGCGCCCTGTGCACAGTGACCGAATGTCTGCGTCCCACACCATTGGACAATCTCCCCATTCTCGCTGGCATCCAACCTGCTGAGCTACGTGGTGAAAAAGCCACTCTCGGTCGACAGGCACTGGAGCCTAACCATCTTTTCCACCACAAGATCTTTGCTCTCTCAAACGAGCACCCGTCGACTGAAATCAAGACACCCATTCATGCCAGCCGCTTAACTTCTGATCAACGAAGCTGATGAACAAGACATCTCTGCTACTTGAGCTTCTATAATGGAATTGTAAATGGAAGTCAAGTACCATCAGACTCCATTCATTCATCTCTGACGCCGACACACGCCCCAGTGGCCTGACACTACAAAGACAGACATGGGTGCGCCTCAATTGTTTTCGTACGGACGTCGGGCTTTTCCGCTCAACCATGCACCAATGGGGAATGGCCTCTTCCTCTTCTTGTGAATGTGGTGCCGAGGAACAGACCGCAGACCACATCATCAATACCATCTTCAAGCAACCACCTAACGGAGTGGAAGGTCTGCGCATCTTGGATGATGAAACCAAAGACTGGCTACTCTCTAGTAGCCTTCCAGTGTAGTCTGCGAACATCGTGAATCTGGGGTGATAAAAGGATAGACCCTCGGCCCCAGAAGCTCACACGAGGAAGAAGAAGATCATCAATTTGCCTCTTCTTTAATAAATGAAACCTGGCGTTTGTCCACGCTAGCAAGGGTCTGCCAGTTTTTGCAGCCTTTTGTCAATCCTTTCCGGTTGTTGGAGTTAATCCTATCCAGATTCCTTGCATTGATGTATTTCACCAACTTTAGCCATCTCTTGTTTGATCTTCCAATTTTTTCATAGACAGAAATATTTTTGCCATTACTGGAACCTTGTCATCAGACATAACCTACGTTCAATATGCCCATACCATCGCAAACGATGGTTTCTAAGAAACTCACAGATGTTTTTTACTTGTGTCATCTCTCGAATACTTTCATTTCTAATTTTATCTTTCAAGTTGTTTTTATTCTCAATTTAGTTGTTTCCATCCTGTTCATATCCCTGATCCTCATGGCTCATCCTTCGGCTTTATAACACATTGTACTTCTTATGCATGTTTTAGTAACAATGCCTTTCATTTTCTAGGAAAGCACTCTTCCACACTGAACCCTAGACAATTCCTTGAATTTTTTCAAACAGCCCTAATTATCAATATCTTGCACTCTTCCATTCATACTTAGAACATTTCATAAGTAGCAGAACTTTTCAACTTCCAGTTGCTTCCTATGTAGAGTGACTGCATCTTCATGTCTCGTTTACCTTCCCTGGACAACGTTTGCATTTAAAATGTTTTATTCTTACCCGACGGATTTTCGAACCCGATTGAAATAAATACAAGCGCAGTACAAAATTAAAAGACATCAGCCAGACAACATGAGCAACTGGACACCTTTGTTGCAACTGCAGTAGCCTACCGTACTAAATGGTACTTTTACCAAAATCTGTACCCTATTAGAAGAGCTTAGACTAAGATCTATTACGCATATTAGGCAACAAAATGACCTATTTGGTTTGTACTATCACTCGCATCAAACTGTTTAAACAATGAAAAGTTGCAATTTTTCCATTTTCCAAAGCAGAACAGGTGCTGTTCCATTTGTAAACAAAATATTAATTATTTGAAGCTAAATGCAATAACACATGTCATTCAACAACTCAAAGATAACTATATGTTCCGGTTAATTTAAGTAAGCTTGTAAAACAGAAAAGGTTTAAAAGTGATGATGTTATGTTATATGGCAACACTGCATAAAAGTATCTGTAATGACTAAGTGGTCATCTTCAAGGGGTATGTTCATATTGTTCAAGGGGTTAATAGAAGGTCAAAGGCATAAACTTGGGCTTATTGGAATTGTCATATCAGGGTCCATAATTTCAGACTATCAACCTATGAGAGCATGACTTTTTGCTGAAAACCTTTCTAACCCTCGAGGTTACGTCAAGTCAGTCACCGATAATAATATCAAAACAACATTCAAAGCATAATTAAAAAAAGACATAATGGAGACGCAACATAAGAAAAATTCTTGGAAAAAAGGAGAGTAGTTTCTAATATATAGTTCTTCAAATTAAGGACAAATCTTAGAAATACAAACGGTATGGCACCCCTGCTTATAGCCTAATGTTAGTTTATTGTGGGATTTAAAGTTAAACGGATTTAGATTTTACAATGCTTATAATTTGGATTTAAATTTGGAGTTTAGGTTGAAATCTGGAAATGAAGTTGGATTTTCAATTATAAAATCCGTACATCTGCTGTTATGTACCACGGAGTGGTGTGTAACAAACCAAGCTTCGTGGTAAATAAAACATTACTTGCAATACCGGTAGTTGTAGAAAGTTGTAAAAAGTTGTAGAAGTGCAGTAACTGTGCCTCTGAAGATATGCAATGTTCTATCTGAAATTAGATAGCCCAATGAGCTCACTTTCTATCTTAAAAATCTTATCGATTTGACCTATCCAGAATGGAAATACTTCAACTTTAATGTCGTTTCAGGTGATTAAGAAGAAAGGTGATGACTGCGATCACGTTCAGTTTGAGGTTCAATCCATTTCCGGAGCGAGTTTGGGCTCCATGGAGAAGCGGTTAGCTGCCATGGAAGGCGCTATGGCCCATGTAGAAACTTTTATAGACTCCACAACGTTTTGCAAGGTCAATAAAAGAGTTTTCTGGTTATGTTCTTTAAAACTGTTTCTCATTTAAATGGTTTTTTTCAGTAGTAGATCCCGGAAAGCATTTGCCTCCAAAGCCCAAAAAACGTGCAATTTTTCTTCGTTTTTGCAAAATGTTTTCGCGAGTTTTGCTTCCTCAGTTACATTTCATTAATTGTCAAGACATCAACATTCAGGCGAACATTCAGGCGTACTACTTTCATCAGCGTGATGATTTAAAAACTCAGCATATACAACAGTCATTGTTCAAACACTACATCGTTTATGACTACATGTGAAATGAAACGGTAAACAAATTGTTGCGAAATGTATGTTTCAACACCATCTAACCATGGCCTTCAGCCAGCAAGTAGAATACTGAGAAGATACAACTACCTGTTAGATTAAATAGAAAAAACGACTTCTTGACTTATTTTGTGCAGGCGTTGCCTTTCCACATGATGTTTGACAGAAGCATGACGGTGAGACAAGCTGGATTGTCTATCAAGCGTATCATTCCCTCGCTGCGCTCCTGCATCGACCAACAACCATCAAGCTCTTTCGGTGAGTCACTGATATCAAGTTGTTTACTATTGGTTGGTGTCAAATATTTTAAAATGAATTGAATGACAGTTTATCAAAGAAAAAAGCTGTTGGGACGACTTTTTGGTTCAAATGGAACGAAAGTGTTCACGAATAATAATTTAAAACTAAACAAAAATGTTGTCAAGACAAAAAGTTTTGCATTGAGACAAGAATGTTTCAAAACAATTTTGTTCCTCAGTGACAATTGATGGAACAACAATTTTCCCAGCCCAACAGTCTTTATGACGAGAGACTGGGAAAAGCACTTCATCAAACGAGATAAATGTTGATGACTCACTATCGCGATTTTGAATGCAAGTTTTAACCACAGTTTGCAAGAAACTTTGCATTGCAAATACTTCGTTAAAAAAGATCGAGAAAAGGAAGGTGACATATAGGTCAGGAGGACACGACTCGGAGATTGATTTTATCTTGATTGGGCAGGAAGACAGAAGCTACTTGATGAATGTCCAAAATAATCCAGTGGGAATTGCAGCATAGACTGGTAGTGGGAGACCTGGATGAGAAAAAAAATGTAAAAAAATAAAGACTTTACTTGACAAACATTT
Organism: Aplidium turbinatum; assembly: GCF_918807975.1. Classification (NCBI taxonomy): domain Eukaryota; kingdom Metazoa; phylum Chordata; class Ascidiacea; order Aplousobranchia; family Polyclinidae; genus Aplidium; species Aplidium turbinatum. The sequence continues at coordinate 22,153,859 of NC_137485.1, forward strand.
GGAAATTGAAAGAGAAAGACAACTAAATGAAATTTGTAAAAAAAGCAAAGGAGCTGCATGGGTGCGCAAGACCTGTGGGTTTCATTTAAGAAAGGTGTTGTAACAGTGTTCCGGCGGGTCAATTTCCCTCTTGATTAGAATTGAAATTGTGATGAAATTTTGTTGACATTGAATTTGCGTTGTTTCTGTGTTCTGCGTGACGTGGCTTGCCTGGCTGCCAAGAGATTTCACAACCTGATTGTCGCTTTTTGCTGCGTGCCGGGAGCCGTTGTTCTGGTCACAATTTGCCTTTATGTTGGGTTCAGTATTTAGTAAAGCAAGGTCTGGTGCTGGTAGATCTGAGATCGATTCCAGGTCGGGTCAAACCGAAGACTTTAAAAACGGTACCGATTGTGTTCTATCCTGCATAGCGCAGTGAGAATGAGTCGGGTAATAATGTGATAACATCGTAAACCTGATACAAATTAAAAATGAGCCCTGTCGCTAAAAGACCTTAGCTGTTGTAGAGCGACAATAAATAAAACTATAACATTATTATTAGTAAAGCAAGCTAGAGGAATGTGTGATTTTGGATTTAAGTTAAATCGTTAAGAATTAAGTGTGTACAAAATTTCAGCTTTTCTCCCAACTCACTGAATCAAGTCATACGCAATAACTAAAAATACCAGAAACGATTGCAAGCATGGTTGAGGCAGGAAGAGGAGGGATTGTAGGATCGCATTGAGCCCCTACTCTCGTAACCAAAAATAAAAACTGAAAATTGGACAACTTAAAGTAAAGAACAATAAAGTATCTAAATAACGAAATAAAAGAACTAACAAAATTGACACAATTGAAAGGAAAAGAACTAAAGGAATAACTTAAAGACTAACAAATTTAAATTTCAACCAAGGAAGACTTCAGAAGGGGTGGTCAGCACTTTCCTGCAACGAAAGGACTTTAATAAACTTTGATGCTGTATTGTTTGTCAAGAGGCTTGCGTCACCGTAACTCAGCGAGCGGTAAGTCCCTAATTAATGTTGGTTACGCTGTCCATTACGTTACGTGTGTCGCTATTACTGTGTGTAGGCTATAGTATACAGTTGTGTAATTTCTTAAATTTGATAAATGGAAGGTGACGGTGGCCATCCGGTGTCTCGTGCGTTTCCCGTTGGCAGTGGGACAGGGGACGCTGCGTCTGGGGGTGGTGCGGCGGAACACCCGGGCGTTGGGCAGGTGTATCCTCAGGGGGTTCATGGCAGCCTTACCCATGCTGATTTCAGGGCAGAAGGTGTGCTCAGGGACTTCAGACATAAAAAAGAGAGGTGCTGCAGGGGTTGGAGAATTAAGGAGAGGTCTCCCCATGGTACAGGATAAAGCGTCGCTAGAGCGGGCCTTGGTTGATATGGCGGAGTTAGAGGGCAACTTTGGAGAACTGTTAGAACTTGCGAATAAACTAAAGGATAGCACTATGATATCTGAAGCTACAGAACAGGTCAGGTCAGAGGTTGAGGAATTGAGACTGACTATAAAACAGAAGCAAATCTCCAGGGTAGATACAAAATTAGGTACAATAAAAGGAAAATCAACCACCAGTGCCTCGAGTAGTCGCTCGCGCCGTTCAAAAGAAGAAGAGATTGAAATCCGGCTCGAAATGGAGAAGTTGCGATGGGAAAAACAGATGCGGGTGAACAAAGCCAAAGCAGAGGAAGCCAGAGCCAAAGCCGAAGCAGCCAAAGCCGAAGCAGAGGAAGCCGAAGCCAGAGCCGAAATTGAAATGCAGATCAAGGCAGCCGAACTGAGAGCAAGGCAAAGTAAGCTTGAGTTGTTTTCACAATGTGGATCGGACCAAGGGTCGGAGCGCGGGCAAAGACGGTCTACGGCCAGTAGTCTCGGAGTCACCGACTACATTCCTACAGCGATAGAAAAGGTCCAGAGGTGGGACGCTGACATTGTTAATCCGCCTGGGAGATTCCATGACACTCACGGGGCCGCTAGCATAGATGCCCAACTTAAACACAGCAAGACTAAACAGGAGAATTTAATGGACCCGCCACATAGAGAAACTCCCCTAAGAAAGCTCTTTCCAGGGAACGCCTTCACAAACAAGTATAGAACGTGGACTAAAGATAATTTTTTGGCAAAACCGCCCGGGGGGACCCATGGGGCCGCTGAAAGAGAACCTCATTATGATTATCAACGTGATTTTTATAGAGAGAAGGTTGTGAAACCGTCACAAACATGCCCCTTAACTGTAAGGAAAGATCTTAAAAGTGAGAGATGTAATTTACCACTAGTTAAAGATGATGGCCGTGAAACTAGACATGTTGCCTGGCTTGACATCCCCGCCAGGGCTTAATGCAAACAGAGGTGCTGAGGATCAACAAAACTGGTTCTATAAATATCATAATTGTCGCACTTTCTATGACAGGGCCGCATTGATCAACTATGACAGCAACAACATGCCATTTATATTTTTTTAAAGCCGTATCGAATCACTAATGGAGAGTTGCCCATTTGAGGGAAATCGGCTGACTTTGCTACAGGCAGCCTGCGTACGTAGCGCCGCGCAAACCATTTCAAACTTAGCATCGGATACTTCTGGTTGGAGCGAAAAGGAAAGGATCGATATGTCGCTAGATCGCTTGTCGCAGCGCTTTGGCGTTAGAGGCGGACTTCTCGCGGAGCCGGAGATTCGGCGGATACGTCATGGCAATAAATTATTTGGGATGTCATCATCCTCAATAAAGGAATTCAAAGACGAGCTGGCTCAGTGTACCCTCTTCGCTAGGGCGTATAACCAGCGTCATCAGCTAGCTAGCGTTTTGTACTAGACTTGGCAGGTCGATTACCTGGGTATGCGAAGAAAGACTTTTTGTACTATCTGAAAGAGCAATATGGTAGCACCGAGGAACCAAGCTTCCAAAGTCTAATGGATTTCGTAAATTGCGAAGAGACGTGTCGCTCTATGGACTTCGCCATACGCTTAATGGAGGAAGTCGTTGCTAGAAAAGATACAAAACGGTCGGCGAGTGATAATCACATTATGCGTATTCGTCAAACCTCAGCACAGCCTGTCAGAAATGTCACCCAAGGTAGCAGTCGCGGATCTGGCTCTAGTTCTGGGAGCCGAGAAGAAACGTTTGGTAGCCGCTCTTTTGAGGGTACGAGGAAGGACATACTTTGTATCTATTGTGAGAGTAGGAATAAGCAAGAGCGTCACAGACTACCCAATTGTACCGAGTTCCTAAACTTGACGCCGTCGCGACGCCGGGATGTCATCGCCACGACTGGTCGTTGTCTAAACTGCCTACGTTTAGGACACGAAGCAAAAAACTGCACCCAATCATGTAATTGTAGGCGCTGCGGCGAACATTTCCGATTTAAGCACTATTATCTACTGCACGACGCCTATGTGAATCCTCAAGGAACATCGGGCAATGGCAATGGTCTTAGAACGGCACCTGCCGTCACTAATCGTAGTGTAAGCATCGCTCATAAGAGAGCAGTGTTTAATCGTGTCACGGCTGTGCGGGTCATAAACCCATCTAATGGAGAGACCACTCTGGTTTACTGTCAACACAACCCAGGCTCTCACCTCACATTTGTTTCAAGCCGATTAGTTAAAGAATTGTATCTAAAAGCCGCGGATAATGTCTCTTTCCGCATGGACACTCTAGCAGGCAAACAAGAAATACACTCTGATCTGGTTAAATTTAATATCCAATCCTTAGTTACTGACGAAATGTATGGTGATGTGGAAGCAGTGGTAAATGCACCTTGGAGTGACCATGTCGAAACATTGCCGCAGCATCAAGACTTAAATAGGTTTTCACATTTCGAAAATGTTGAATTGATTTCGTTACCTAACAGAATGTCGGTCGATATTCTAATCGGGAATGACCATGCTTATTTGATGCGAGTAATAGAAGAACGTGTTGGCATGACTCGGGAAAAGCCCCATGCGATTTTAACCCCACTGGGCTGGCTAGTGGAGGTCGAGGTTCTATGATCTTTGGTGATTCTAAAGTACGTCGTGTTGCCATTAATGGTAACGTCGCTGAGGAGTCACTTAGTCTTGACAGTTTTGATGCGTAGGAGATTGAAATCAGTCGTTTGAAACATGTAATAAAGGATTTAACCCTAACAGATGAAACGATAGAACTGTCCCGCAATGATGTCATAGCACAAAAATTTGTTGAGACGCAAATGAAAGTTGAAGATGGGAGATTTGAAATGCCCTTACCGTTAAAAACCGACTTTGAATTACCGGATAACCACTCTTTGGCTCTTGACCGTGTTCTGAGCTTACGACGAAATGCTTTAAAGCAATCTGATGTTCGAATATTCTTAGTAGACACGATGACTGAAATGCAGTCCAGTGAGTACATTGAGCCGGTAAAAGACGGCGACTCATCGGCATGTGTGTGGTACTTACCATATTTTGTGACAATCAAGCAAAAAAGCGAGTGGTATATGACGGCAAATCTGAGTTTAAGGGTAGGTGTGTTAATGATGTAATTTTGTCGGGCCCAGACATATTAAACCCTTTAACACAAGTTCTGGCTCGCTTTAGATTGGGAAAGTTTGGCCTAATGGCAGACCTAACCAAGTGCTTCTTCCAGATTCAATTACTAATGGAACAACGCGACTTGTTCCGTTTGCTATGGTTTGAGAATAATGATATCGAAAAGGGCAAAGTAAATCCGTTTAGATTATGTGTACACCCTTATGGAATTAAAAGCAGTCCATACATCGCCTGCTTAGCTATCCAAAAAATGATTGAACAAAACCCCACTGGAGCCAGTGACCTGACCCTGAGTACCATTCGAAAAAATATGTATATGGACGATCTGATATTCTCTGGAAATAGCCTTGATGAGGTCAGTGAGATTGCTAAAGAAGCCATTGACTTGTTCAATAGCCGAGGCTTTAGTTTGGTGAAATGGAGTGCCAACAAAGAGGCGTTGGATGTTTCGTCCAAGTTCAAAAAGGAGATGTTAGCTTCTTCCTTTCGCGATGTCGACCTCAAAAAAGACGACACAGACTTACCAGTAGCAAAAACTTTAGGTTGTGTGTGGCAAACCGAGTCAGATTCATTCTTCATTAAGTGCTCTCTCCAACCTTTAGAGAAGTACACACTACACACGTCGCTCAATCTTAAGCCAACTTGGCCAAAATTTCGATCCACTATAGGGTTCGGTGCTCCATTCTTCCTAAAAGCTTGGTTAATTCTGCAGCGTTTAGCTATCGAAGGTCTTGATTGGGACACCGAAGTGCCACAAAGCTACATAAAAGAATGGAAGTCGTGGCTTCATTCATTAGATTTGCTAAAAGAATTTTCCATACCTAGATGGTACTTTGTAAACATCGAGCCGTGTTGTGCAGACGTTGATATCGTATATCAGTTACATGGATTCAGTGATGCCTCCAATCACTCCTTTTCCTCCGTTGTGTATATACGTAGGCTGTGTAACGGAGTCCCTTGTGTATCCTTCGTTTTTGGCAAAAGTAGGGTTGCCCTCAAGCATCAAAGTACATGGCCGATTGCCAGAAAGGAGCTTGTAGCCGCGCTTAATACGGAGCTGTTAAACCAGGCAGCTAATGCACTACACCTGCCTGATCTTAGAAAACATTTGTGGTGTGACTCTAATACTGTCCTTCAGTGGATCAGAAACCCTGATTTACGATTATGCAAGTTTGTTACTCGTAGGTTAAATCGTATTTTACTCTTGTCAGAGGTGAGCGAATGGCATTACTGTCCGACACATCTCAACTCTGCAGACGTTGGAACCAGACCGAACGCCATCACCAAAACAGGTTTCAGAGAGATGTGGTTGAGCGGTCCATCTTTTCTCATGCAGGAAGGCGAGGTCCCAACGGTGAATGGAGCAGATGCTGCTATTCGTAAAATAGAACTGTCGCCGGAGATGACGGTAAGAGAAAATGCAACTGGCTCCATTAGCAAGATGATCGAAACCGCACCTACTTTGTACGTGTTGAAAAAGAGAGCCGCCTATCTTGTAGCTTTCACGGAGTTCATTGTATCCAAATGCAAGAAACATGGGTATGTAAAACCACAGTTAAATGCATCTTATCTAGAGGACGCTTTAAATAGGGTTGTTTCCTACGTACAGAAAGTAGTGTATAGAGATTTGTTAAGTTGTGACGGTCTGCCAGAGTCGATCGATGTGGTGACAAAACGTCTTGCTTCGAGCGAAGCTGGCGCTGATAAACAGTGCCCGAAGGAGTGCCTGAAGTCTCCCGAAATAACTGTCGATGCGAAACATCCTCTTATTTTGCCTTCGAGGCACGCATTGACACGGCTAGTTGTCCTTGACACTCATTGTGATAGCTATCACTGTGGTGTGCAACAGACACTGTTATCTACTCGTCAACGTTTTTGGATTGCAAATAGTAATTCCTCGGTGAAACATTATTTGCATGACTGCGCTCCATGTGCCTTAGAGAAAGCAAAGCCCATCAGGCAGCTTATGTCGGATCTACCATTACCACAAACCACGGCCTATAACAAACCCTTCTTCAACAGTGGCGTAGATTATTTTGGTCCAATGACGTTTGCGGAAGGAAGGAGCCAAAAGAAAGCATGGGGATTGTTATTTACCTGCCTTGCGAGTAAAGCAATCCATGTGGAACTTGTGACGTCACTATCTTACAGTGAATTTATTTTAGCATTTACCAGATTTGTAGACTTGCGTGGATCTATACGTAACATGTACTCAGATAACGGGACCACATTTCAAGCGGCAACTAAAAGACTACCAGAGATTTTGGAGTCTTCTGAAATTCAAATTTCTTTGCGAAAAAAGGAAATTAACTGGGAGTTCATTCCTCCGTATGCCCCGGCCCAGGGAGGGGCCTGGGAAGCAATGGCCAAGCAATTCAAAATTGCCTTTTCCCACGTTATTGGGAACTCATCACGGAAACCCAACTTTGTTGAACTTCTTACATTTACGGGTAGTGCCACAAGAATAGTCAACGAAAGACCTTTAGTCCCTGTCTGTGATGACCCTAAGGATTCTACTGTTATCACCCCAGCCGCACTCCTTAACCCATTCTTGAACCCATTTTCATCAGTAGGAAATCCTCATGACCGAGATGAGTTACCGAGAGACTATAGGTATAACCTGGCTCTATCTCACAGTTTCTGGGAGAAATGGATCTTTTTCTAGTTACTTTCCCTGCAGGGTAGAAAAAAGTGGGCCAGTTTGGGGGAAAACCTACAGCCTGGCCAATTAGTGGTGGTTGGTTCCCCAGAAGATATAACTAAGAGAGGGAGGTACCGTCTGGGGAGAGTCCATGAGATCATCCCCCAAAGTAGGAAAGGAAAACTGATTGTCAGGCGCGTCAGGGTGGCAGTCTCAGTGGTGGATGAGGCATCGGGTGAGGTCAAAGTGGATCTGGTCCTAAGGGATATATCGTGCGTTGCTCCTGTGGGGAATGCTTGACTGCGTTCTGGACCCGGCCCCGCCCTGGTCTATTGTTAGCGGGTGTCGTGGAGGCATCTGTACCACCCTTGCCTTTCATTTAAATTTGTAGTGTATTGTAGATATGTACCACGCAAATCTGTTTTTAACCTGCGTATTTCTATGTGTCATCCGCAAGGCCCCAATATGCGTAACTCAACAACATGTCCTAGTAACGTATGCTTTACAGCGATCTCAGTGATCCGCCTCATTATAAGTAGCTTGTTAGTTACTGTGGAATGCATTTGATTTGTTTGCTATTGTGTGTTTCATGAAAATGATATAAATACTAATCGTGTAAGTATTCGCCAACGATCTCAGTGATTTGCGTCATCATAAGTAGCTAGTTAGTTACTGTGTAGTGCCTTTGATTTGTTTGCTACTGTGTGTGTCTCATGAAACTAACGTAGATATTAATCGTTAATCGTGTAAGTATTCGCCAGGCCATTGTGGCCAGGGTATCCCAGTGCCTTGCACTGCTAGTGCTATATAAGGATAATTACCGTTTCTGTGTAGCTTTGATGTACATACTTTCTGTGTATTGCATTTCGGGAATCGACCCTTCTACTTCAACTTTTGTTTTTAATTATGTGCCATAATTAGGGGCCGCAATGTTCCGGCAGGTCAATTTCCCTCTTGATTAGAATTGAAATTGTGATGAAATTTTGTTGACATTGAATTTGCGTTGTTTCTGTGTTCTGCGTGATGTGGCTTGCCTGGCTGCAAAGAGATTTCACAACCTGATTGTCGCTTTTTGCTGCGTGCCGGGAGCCGTTGTTCTGGTCACAATTTTGCCTTTGTGTTGGGTTCAGTATTTAGTAAAGCAAGCTAGAGGAATGTGTGATTTTAGATTTAAGTTAAATCGTTAAGAATTAAATGTGTACAAAATTTCAGCTTTTATCCCAACTCACTGAATCAAGTCATACGCAATAAATAAAAATACCAGAAACGATTGCAAGCATGTTTGAGGCAGGAAGAGGAGGGATTGTAGGAACGCATTGAGCCCCTACTCTCGTAACCAAACAGCTTGTGACGAAGTGTGGGGGGATAAAGAAAGCAAGGAGAGATCGTGGAGATACGTGGTGGTGGAATGAAGAGATGAAGCATGCTATGTTGGAGAAGATAGAAGCATATAAACAGTGGTCAAAACATAGGTCAGAAGAGAACGGAAAAGAACACGAAAGTTTGAAAAAGAATGCAAAAAAGTGCAGGCAAAAAAGATGAAAAACAGTGCTGAGAAAAAGCTTAATAAATCGGGAAAAAGCCAAAACAATGTGTAAACATAAGCTCGTCGTCGTGTGAGCCTCTGGGGCCACGGGTCTATCCTTTTACCACCCCAGATTCAGGATGTTCGCGCACTACACTGGAAGGCTACTAGAGAGCAGCCAGTCTTTGGTTTCATCATTCATGACACGCAGACCTTCCACTCTGTTAGGTGGCTTGAAGATGGTACAGTCATTGATGATGTGGTCTGCGGTCTGTTCCTCGGCACCACATTCACATGAGGAAAAGGCCATTCCCCATTGGTGCATGGTTGACCGGAAAAGCCCTACGCCCGTACGGAGACGGTTGAGGCGCACCCATACCTGTCTTTGTATTGTCAGGACGATGTCGTCGTTGAAGATGAGCGAAAAGAGTCTGGTAGTACTTGACTTCCATTTAAAATTCCATTTATGGTCCGCCCAAGTAGCCGCACAGGTGTCTTGTTCATCAGCTTTGTTGCTCAGAAGTTGAGTGGCTGGCACGAATGGGTGTCTTGATTTCAGTCGACGGGTTGCTCGTTTCTCGTTTGGGAGAGCAGAGATCTTGTGGTGGAGAAGACGGTTAGGCTTCAGTGCCTGTCGACCGAGGGACAGAGTGGCTTCTTTGCGACGAAGCTCAGCAGGTTGGATGCCAGCGAGAATGAGGAAATTGTCCAATGGTGTAGGACGCAGGCATCCGGTCACTGTGCGCACGGCGCTGTTTATGGCAGTATCGATGTTGTGGCAGTGAGCACTGCGGCACTAAACAGGTGCACAGTACTCTGCTGAAGAGTAGACAAGGGCTAAGGCTGCGATACGCAAAGTGTCAGCCCTCGCCCCCAAGCTGGAGCCTGCCAGGCGCTTGAATAGCGCAGCGCAAGATGTCAGTTTATTGCATAATGACACCAAATGGTGGCGGTATGTTAGCGATCTGTCTAGTGTCACCCCAAGATACCTTGGTTCGTGGCAGAAGGACAGATATTTTCCATTGTTCTGAACATTTAGCTCACGATCAGCTTCCCGATTGTGTAGGTGGAAAGCTGCTGCCACAGTTTTGGTTTCGCTGAATTTCAGTCGCCAGTTCTGGAGATAAGCTGAGAGAGTTTTCATATCTTGGCTCAAGATGTCTTCTAGATTTTCCCACGACTTTGTGGAGTGGAAAATTGCCAGGTTGTCCGCATAAGCGTATTTTGCGGAGATCGTGCTTGGCAGGTCGTGGGTGTACATGTTGAAAAGAAGTGGAGCCAGGACTGATCCCTGTGGGACGCCGTTTCTTCAGACGTCTCAGTCTGCTTCGCCGTGAGTTGCCGGTGGTGAAGGTGAAGCTTCGATTCCTGGCAAGTTCCATAATCATACAGACTATATGTCGGTCAGGAAGCAGGCGAAGCAGCTTGCAAGTAAGGCCGCGATGTCATACAGTGTCATAGACAGCTGTGAGATCTCGAAAGACAGCGGTGGCCTTTTCTTTTGCCTCAAAGTAATCCTCGATGTCTTGGGTCAAGAGTGTGACCTGATCTACGGTGGATTTTCCGCCCCAAAACCCAGCTTCTTCTTTTGGAAGGAGCAGGTTGATGATTGGGTTGATGCGGGCATAGATCAGTCTTTCGAGGATCTTGAAAGGAACACAGAGAAGGGATATCGGACGATAATTCCTTGAGTCCTCTGGTGGCTTGTGGGGCTTAGGGATCGCAACTACCAAAGCTCTTCTCCATATTTTTGGGATTGTGAGGTGGTGCAGGCAGGAAGAGAGGAATCTATGTAACCAGGACTTGAGGGCATAGCCAGTATGGAGCACAAGCTCAGGGCAGATCTTATCGGGCCCTGGAGACTTGTGTGGTTTAACTAGGCGGAGAGGGTTGGTGAACTTCTCTGGAGTGAACTCTCAAGATTGTTTCTTCTTGTGATGTTTCCACTCGCCACAAGGCAGATGCTTCCTTGGCAACAAGGCGTGATGCCTTGGTGACAAACTTTTTTATGTCCTGGCGCTCAAGTAGTCTGGTGGCTGGCGGTGTTAGAAGCTGTACCAGGTGTGGCGTTTAGTTAGAGAGTTTCACACTCAGAGTCTCAGCATGGTGCATAGCTGGTTTGATGGCCACGTGGTATTGTGGCCTTTGCTGCAGGTGTTATAGCATTGCAGAAGTCCTGGTATGCCTCGTCTGCGTTGCATGATTCAGGCGATGGTAACTTTGCAGTAGACTCATTGGTAAAGAGGCTGTGTTGATTCCAATCGGCTTTTTTGAAATTGCATCTCTTCACCTGTGACCGCGGGACAGGAGCCACAAGTTTTGGGGCAATGATGAGGAACGGCCGGTGTTGGGACCGCGGGAACTTCTCATGCACAGTTTGCATACGTCTGTCTGAAAGAGATCTGTCGACACTCGCGAAGGCCAAGTCAGGGTTTGTCCCTGTTCCCCAGTGGCCGGAGTGGAAACGGCTGGTTCCTTTGGATTGAATAAGAGGGCAAGATGGCTTGTAGAAGTCCAGTCAGCCAGCAATTCTTCTGCAGCTCGACATAGAAGGCTACAGAACAAGCAAGATCAAAGTTGTGGAGCAGCTTACCCATACCAAACGAGCACTCGTCATCCTCCTCCAAGAGACCCACTGCACCTCTGCAGATAGGCTATCTATTCCCAACCACACGTTAGCCGGGTCTACCTTAACAGGAAGCACGGCATTGCCACGTTTGTGCATTAAAGCCTGGAGTGGACCTTTGTCGACCAATCTCCAACTGATGCCGAGATTGAGTGGGCGTGCATTCTGTGCATTGTATCTCAGACTGCAACATCGTCAACATCTGCAAGCCTCCACCCTCGCGAATGTTGCCACCATCTCTTCCAATGTTCCCCTCTCCCAGTATCTACGCTGGTGATTTCAACTGCCAGCACATCGACTCGGGCTACAACACAAGCAGCGACGGAGAATTTCTGGCTGGCTGGGACTCTAAATATGAGGGCAAGATGGTTTGTAGAGTCCCAGCCAGCCAGAAATTCTCCGTCGCTGCTTGTGTTGTTGTAGCCCGAGTCCAGCCAGTCACCGCCAGCAATCAGATGTCCAGCCAGTTTCCACTCCGGTCGCTGGGAAACAGGGAAAATCTTGACTTGGCCTTTGTGAGTGTCGACAGCTCTCTTCCAGACAGACGTGTGCATGAGAAGTTCCCGCGGTCCCAACAACGGCCGTCCCTCATCATTGCTACAAAACGCTTGGCTCCTGTCCCGATTTCACCGGTAAAGCAATGGAACTTCAAAAAAGCCGATTGAAATCAATACAGCTTCTTGACCATTGAGTCTACTGCAAAGTTACCATCACCTGAAACATGCAACGTAGAAAGCATACCAGGACTTCTGCAATGCCAGAATAGCTGCGGCAAAGACCACAATACCACGTGGCCATCGAATCAGCTATACACCAAGCTGAGACTCTCAGTGTGAAATTCTCTATCGCTCCTCCCAAGCGCCACACCTGGTAGAGCTTCTAACACCGCCAGCAACCAGACTACTTGAGCGGCTGGACGCAAAGAAGCTTGAGCGATGGAACGAAGCCGTTCAAACCATCTTCTCACACTCAAGGCATGGAGCATCATCAACCTCACTGGGGAAATAAGCAAACTCCCCTCGCCAGTGCCCTGTTGTTGCATATTCCATCGCTTCCCAGCTAGTGCAGAACGGGGTCTACAAGACAAAGGCCTGCAAGGCATCTCGCCTTGTCGCCAAGGAAGTATCTGCCCTGTGTCGAATGGAAACGCCACAAGAAGAAACAATCCCTGGAGATTTCACTCCAGAGAAGTTCGCACCGCCATCCATCTATTGAAATCACACAAGTCGTCAGGGAGAGGTTAAGATCTGCCCTAACCTTGTGCTCCATGCTGGCTATGCCCTAAGTCTTGGTTACGTAGATTCCTTTCTTCCTGCCTGCACCACCTCACAATCCCAAAAATATGGAATAGAGCTATAGCACTGTATAGTAGTTGCGATCTCTAAGCCTCACAAGTTACCAGAGGACCCAAGGAGTTATCGTCCGGTATCCCTTCTCTGCGTTCTTTTCAAAATCCTCGAAAGGCTGATCTATGCCCGTGTTAACCCAACCATCGACTCGCTCCTTCCAAAAATGCAAGCTGGGTTCCGACGTGGAAAATCCACCGTAACTCAGGTCACACTCTTGATCTAAGACAATGAGGACTCCTTTGAGGCACAAAAAAGGCCGGCACTGTCTTTCTAGATCTCACAGCTTGCAAGCTGCTTCGCCTGCTTACAGACTGACGTATGGTCCATATAATCATGGAACTTGTCAGGAATCAAAGCTTCACACTCACCACCGGCAGCTCACGGCGAAGCACTGAGATGTCTGAAAATCCTTGTTCCACAGGGATCGGTCCTGGCTCCACTTCTTTTCAACATGTACACCCACGACCTGCCAAGCACGGTTTCCGCAAAATACGCTTATGCGGACAACCTGGCAATTTTCCACTCCACAAAGTCGTGGGAAAACCTAGAAGACACCTTGATATAGGACATGAAAACTCTGTCAGCTTATCTCCAGAACTGGCGACTGAAGTTCAGTGAAACTAAAGCGGTGGCAGCAGCTTTCCACGTACACAATCGGTACGCTGATTGTGAGCTAAATGTCCAAAATAATAAAAAATCTTTGTCCTTCTGCCCCAAGCCAAGGTATCTTGGGATGACACTAGACAGATCGCTAACATATCGCCACCATTTGGTGTCATTGCGCAAGAAACTGACATCCCGGCCTGGCAGACTTTATCTGAGGTGGCGAGGGCTGACACTTTGCGTATATCAGTCTTAGTCCTTGTCTACTCTTCAGCAGAGTACTGTGCACCTGTTTGGTATCGCAGTGCTCACTGCCACAACATCGACACTGCCATAATCAGCGTTCTGCACACAGTGACCGGATGAGTGCATCCCACACAATTGGCCAATTTCCCCATTCTCGCTGGCATCCAACTAGCTGAGATTCGTCGCAAAGAAGCCGCTCTGTCTCTCGGTCGACAGGCACTGAAGCCTAACCGTCTTCTCCACCACAAGATTTCTGCTCTCCCAAACGAGCAAACCTTCGACTGAAATCAAGACACCCATTCGTGCCAGCCACTCAACTTCTGAGCAACAAAGCTGATGAACTAGACACCTGTGCGGCTACTTGGGCGGACCATAAATGGAATTCTGAATGGAAGTGAAGTACCACCAGACTCCATTCGTCCATCGAAGCCGAGACACACCCCATGGTCCTGACACCACAAAGACAGGCATGGGTGCGCCTCAACCGTTTCCGTACGGGCGTCGGGCTTTTCCGCTCAACCATGCACCAATGGGGAATGGGTTTTTCCTCCTCCTGTGAATGTGGTGCTGAGGAACAAACCGCAAACCACATCATCATTGACTGTACCATCTTCAAGCCACCTAACGGAGTGGAAGGTCTGCGCGTTATGAATGATGAAACCAAAGACTGGCTGCTCTCTAGTAACCTTCCAGTGTAGTCCGCAAACATCGTGAATATGGGGTGGTAAAAAGATAGACCCTTGACCCCAGAGGCTGACACGACGAAGACGAGTGCTTTATGCCTTTACTGTACATAAGGTAATTACAGGACTCAAAAAGTCACAAAATTTGCAATAAGTTGTATGTTTATTATTTTGAAAAAAGTACCCTTGAACTGCATCCTTTTTCACCGAATTTTTGTTTTGTTTATATGGGAAGCTTTTATTCGTTTTAGTAAGTAATTTCAACTTTGCTGGCTTGTATCAATGTTTATTGCACCGTTTCCCATTTGGTAATCTTGAAACTGCTGTCTGCTATCAAACACGTTTAGATGTCTGCGGCCAGATAAACCGCTCCATACAAAAATACCAAAGCTACAAAAAAGAGGTAGCATATGTTTTCAAGCAATTATATGTTTTCATAAGCATAACCCAAAGCAATTATATTGATCTGATTGATTTACTGCAATAAACCACTTTGCATGATCAAAGTCGGCTATAGAGTCCGGTTGTTTTAGCACCGCCATTCTAAATTTTTAAACATCTGAAATTGGGTCAAAAAGCAAACCTTTTTTGAACTCACAAAACAAAGTTGTTAACAAAGTTGAACTATTTTTTCTCATACGTCAACGTAAAATATTATTCATATATACTGTATATATATTATGAAATATTAAGAATTATTAGCTAATGGATGTTTTTTTAAAAAAAAATTGGAATGCCTCGTCCTCAAGAAAATCTTCCTTACACTACTGTTCGCTTCCATGGCTTACACCTTATGTATTTGTCCAGTTTTCTGATAAAAGGAGTGGTTATTGAACTTAGGATAAACCATATTAATCATTTGCAGAGTTTGTAGTTATGATGATACAATGCAGCAACACTGCGCACACGTCATCGTTGATTGTTATTTTGAGTAGAGTAATAAATTTTATTTCACAGAATTCACTAGCGAAGAGTCTGACGACTATGATGGCAATGAAATCTGTGAGTCAGAAGACGACAAAGTTAAAATAACCGATCTATTTCATTTGGTCCGGCCTCATACTTCCTTTACTTTCAACAGTTTGCGATCTCAAATTAACCAAGTTTTCGTGCTACGCACAATACTAGGTGGGTAATGTTTGAATTCTTTTAACATTACTCGTGGCTCCCCGTCCTCTTCTGTTCTTGCTTTGCATAAAAAGCATGGTTGTTCAACTTAAAGAGAATGTTTTAAAACACCTAGCAAATAATCAGTTCACAAGCAACAAAATAATAACTATCAACTTCAATGAACTTCAAATGGACGGCATCAATAGCTAAAAATTGTTTCACCTACCAGTATCCAACAGTGCTAAGATCAAACTTTGAAAATAATTTCCGAATGCTCTAACATATGTGATTACTTGTGACTAACTTGTCCTCGCAGGTGTACTAAGAATCGAATCGGACTCAATCGATCCAGCGTCACCTCTTCCGTTCCTTTTGCCCATTTCGAAAGGGAAGAGTAACCCACTTTGTGCCGAAATTTTGCAAAAAAAGGATTCCAGATCTGAAGAAGATGTATCTTGCCTCAGGCTGAAGGGTCAGATGATGTTCATTCCAGAATGCGACCAAATACTTTTTCTCTGCTCTCCTAGGTGGGTACATTCTACAATGTGGGCTACTTTACCCATAGATGTAGCGGAAGGTTAGTTTTTGGGGGTGCAAAAGAACTCTTTCCCGAGTATAAGCAATTGCGCCCAAATAGTTTTTGAGGCAAGTCATAGACCACCTAATTAAAACTTTCCCACTGCTACCAATAGTCTGGTATATAAACGTATTTTACAACTACTTTCCCACATGCAACTTTTCTTGACACTACACTTTGGAATAAAGATTGAGATAAAAGTCCCAAGCATCACAACAGGACTCAAAAAGTATGAAGACAAATGTA
This sequence comes from Aplidium turbinatum, assembly GCF_918807975.1. Taxonomy (NCBI): domain Eukaryota; kingdom Metazoa; phylum Chordata; class Ascidiacea; order Aplousobranchia; family Polyclinidae; genus Aplidium; species Aplidium turbinatum. The sequence goes on from NC_137485.1 coordinate 22,169,972, forward strand.
CAGTAACATACAATGTAGCCCTATAGGATGACATCTATAAAAATGTAGGCGTGATCAACTGATCATGACTTTCAGAGTTTAAATGCATTCTGCCAGTATCTCTCAAATGATGGTTTGGTTTGATCTTGAATCTATACCCTCGGACTACAAAGCCTCGATAGGTTATTCCTGATAGCTTCGCATACTTAGAGGCTTATGACGCAAGCCCGGTTACCGAGATTGACAGAGTAAAGTTTCCGATTGTTGAAGTCGTGTTGTCGTGGAATTATTCTATCCATTAGATGCTGCTTAATACAGAGCAGTCCTAAGCGTTGCTCAAACGCACACCCCCCAGAGTCCAAACAGCGCCGCTTCATCTTGAAGCTTCTTTGTTCACGAAGTCACGCGCTAACCAACTGAGCTATCGGGGCGGACAACTGAGTAAGCACAATCACAATACAAGTAATTCAATGCAGAGAATGGAACTAAAACCATTTCACATCAATAAGATAATACATATGCATTAAAATACGTGCAATTTGTCATAAAAATATTGACATTTTGTTTTGATAGCTCAGTGTTGGTTAGCGCGTGACTTCGTGAAGGAAGAAACTTCAAGATCAAGCGGAACTGATTCAGCTCTCAGGGTGTGCGCTTGAGCAACCCTTAGGACTACTTTCCATTCAGCGGCACCTAATGGATAGAATAATTCTCCGGTAACAACATTTCAACAATCGGAAGTTTCACTCTGTCAATCTCGGTGACCGACCCAGCGTCAGTGGTTCAAAGCCTCTACAACAGCGGTCTCCAACCTTTTTTTTTCAAGAACCGGTTTTTAAATGAAAATAGGTTTACTGACCGACAATAAGTAAAACGAAGTTTGACATCTAGGCTACTTATCGGACTTTTTTTGCAGTATATCGGTTTAAACTTTTTAAGCAAAATTCGCAAAATAAAATCGACAATGTAAAGGTCACGATCGGAAAAGGAAACTACCTTAGCAGGGGGTCCGAAAGAATTGAAGAACTAAGTACAAGGTTTAGAGTTAGGATTTTTTTATTTGTCTAGCACTTCAAAACTTTCCAAATCACAAGTTTTTGTCTTCAACGTCTTTCAAGTTTTCTTAAATTATGGCAGAATTTATTATCTGGTAACACTTACATGGGAAAAATAGCCATAGCCTGTGAATTGTTTCTTTACTTTTATATCCTAAAACATGCACAGTTTCAGCTTATTAAATATGGAAACTTTCTACATAATTTGTTGTCATCACTAAGCTACAATTTTGATCCTTCAAGAAAAAAGAACTACAAGAGAGATAATAATTTTATGTCCAAAATCACAACAGGTTATGTTGGTTTTAAAATCTTACACACTAAAACATGCACAGTTTCAATTTAACATGTGAGAACTTTGCAGTGATGTACGCGTATACAACAAATATTGACGCCGTCAGCGTAAACGCAAACGTTCGAAAAACCATACGCCGTATGCGTCAACGTAACTTCTAAAAAAATTGGCGGCGTCAGCGCATACACTAGCGTAAACTCATTTTGTTTTTTAGGTGACAAACATTCACACGGTATAAACCACTTGAAACAAACAAGCTTTATTTTGAATTTCCACGAAGAAACACAAGCATCTGAAAGTGTTCATCTGACATTTTGCTGCGTTTTGGTTTCAATATGTCTTTGCCCATTGAAAACATTCTTTCAACTGCAAAATTAAAATGCAAACAACAGCTCGTCGTCGTCGTGTGAGCGTCTGGGGCCGAGGGTCTATCCTTTTACCATCCCAGACTCACGATGTTTGCGCACTACACTGGAAGGCTACTAGAGAGCAGCCAGTCTTTGGTTTCATCATCCATGACGCGCTGACCTTCCGCTCCATTAGGTGGCTTGAAGATGGTACAGTCATTGATGATGTGGTCTGCGGTCTGTTCCTCAGCACCACATTCACAGGAGGAAGAAGAGGCCATTCCCCATTGGTGCATGGTTGAGCGGAAAAGCCCTACGCCCGTACGGAGACGGTTGAGGCGCACCTATGCCATCCTACTGACAGCTGTTTATGGGCGGGCATGCTAATCAGCAGCGTCCGTTACATTCTCAACAAGTTCAAATGTTATTGTTAAGAGCTTATAAACTAAACTTGCACAGTACATTTTCAGCTGACCATATTGATTTTGTCTGTGTTACGATTAAAGCATCAGTTTCTATATTTTAGGATGTACTAATTGTACCATACTTCCAACAAAATCCCGTACGCCCCGATAGCTCAGTTGGTTAGCGCGTGACTTCGTGAACGAAGAAGCTTCAAGATCAAGCGTCGCTTGTTCGACTCTCGGGGTGTGCACTTGAGCAATGCATTTTAAGGACTGCTCTCCGTTCAGTGGCACCTAATGGATGGAATAATTCCCCGGCAACTAGACTTCAACAATCGGAAACTTTACTCTGTCAATCTCTGTAACCGGCCCTGCGTTGAAAGCCTCAACAAGTATGCGAAACTACCAGGAATAACCTATCAAGGCTTTATCAGTCCAAGGATAAGGATTCAGAACCAACCAAAATCTATAAGCGTCTGGACATTTTTGGCCAAATTTTTACAAACTTTCTACAAATTACACATTTGTTTCATACTCTCACAACATTAATCACGCAAATTTTTAGCTATTTTTCTAATTGTACATACGTTAAATTCAATGGTTATAAGCAAATTGTTCGTAAGCAATTGTTCGTAAAGCAATTGTTCGTAAGCAATTGTTCGTAAAACAATTGTTCGTAAACTGTTTTTCATAAAATGAAATCCGTAAAACAATTCTTCGTATACATCAAATTTTAACTGCATGCACGAAAAAATGTTTTAGGAAGAATTGTTTTACGAACAATTGCCTACGAACAATTGCTTTACGAACAATTGCTTACGAACAATTTGTCGGACACCAAATTCAATATTAGACAAATAAAACATAACAACCAGACGAACATTTAGCATAATAACAAACTAAAAACGTTTTCGGCCATACTCAATTACTCATGTTAGCTCTTTTCAAGTAACCAACTGACTGATGTTCTTATTTAAAAATTGAAATTAAAGATCTGATGTATATACACAAAAATCGAGAAAAAAACGTATAAGAATGAAACGGCAAGGCAGAGGAGAGGCAAAATCACAGGACGCTTAATTGCCTTAGAAAAACACAAATCAATGACGCAAAATTACGTGAAGTCATTCAGCAGATAGGAGGCGCCTGCGGCAAACAACTGCCTATTGAGGCGAGGATTGCAAGATTTTATGAGCAAAACAGCAAAGCCTCGTGGATTTTAGTATGAAATCACCTCAACTGTAAAGCCGAGCATAGCTGTGTATGGACCACGATATTTTATGATCAACACCAGTGGTTCTCAACCTTTTTTAGCACAGGGGAAAAATTCGAAACCTAAATTTTGTGAAGGGTCGCAACAAAAGAAACACAATTTAATGTGAAACTTGATGTTGGCTTTGAGTTTCGCAGGCCTACTAAAAGCTGGTTAACTGATGGTTTGTCAATCGGTTGTGACATTTTGATTTAATTTCAATTATTTTGATGAAAAGTGCTTCACACATGGTTGTTATGTTGAACAGGGGCATTTTCCAGTGCATTGACTATTAAGTTAGAATAGTTTCCACCTGGGATTCAACTCCAAAAGTGAAGTAGATGATCACGTTTGAATGCTCGTATCGGCTTCACATCTGACTGCAAATTTAGCAACTCCAGCTGAAAATCGCTGGGGTCGGTTGCTGTGTCTATTGCCATAGGTGTTACAAATATTTTTAATAGAGACAGGAAAGAATTGATACCGTTAATGCGACTTTCAAATTCATCAAACATGTCGCTAATAACAGTAATAAGCCGAGTTCACTTTCAAATGATCCGTTGACTCGGTGCTTTCGCTTAATCATAGCATGTTCACCATTGAACAGCGGTGAACATGAGCACGTTTCCACAGTCAGTAATAACATCTGTCAGAAATTGCTTAAACTTTCAATGGTTTAGCTCATTTGCACGAATCCAGTTGACTGTTCATGTTACAATTTCTATTACATGAGACATCTATAGTGACTTAACAATGACGTTTTCTTGGTAAAATGCAGTGGTGCCACATCCCAGGGGTAACATTATTCTCTTCACGCCATGTGTTAATGAATCCATAAAGACCTTGATTTGTTCCTAACATGGAAGGACACTCATCTGTTGCAAATGAGCACAGCTTTGACTGGTCCAAATGGGCTTCTAAAAGACTTGAACGACATTCACGAAACATAATAGCCTACCACTTTTCACTTTTGTTGTGGCGTGAACGGAACGCAAAGTGAGAAATTCCTCGCAAATGTTAAACTCTAGAGTCTAGCGTATAGGCCTAACTCCCCTGATAAACACAACCAATGGCTCTGTATTCGTAGTGTGGTGAAACGTCATTATGAAGCATTTCTTTACTAGCATGTAAGTTATGGGTTATAGTCGCCATTTAATTTACGTTGTTTTTATGTAACTTGTGACCAGCCTCACTACATAATTACATTCAGCGTTTTCTGGTACAGACGCCGGAATTGATTACCGCCGCAGTGCGCATCGTAATCAATTAAGCGTTCTGTAGGCTACCACGTTTTTCAGCTGCATGCTTTGCGTTTCTTTGTTGATATATGTTGCGTTGCTTTTGAACAATATGTTGAGTAAGTACAAGAGGTCAGTGGTTTTTCACTTACTTGGTTGGCGAATTATTATTACTTGTTTGCGACCTACTTACTTCATTTTCTATTATATGTCTGAAAATACAACAGACATTTAGCTGTCGTCGTCGGCAGGATCTTTATAGAGTTTCTACAGGATTTTAGAAACATGGAGAAGCTGATCGAAGTCCTGCAACAACAAATTGCCAACCAAGAACAACGTCATCAAGATCAAATTCAACTCATCCAATCAAATGCCAACCAACAACTTGCCAAATTAGAACAACATCAACAAGAACAAGAAAGGCGCCACCAAGAACAACTACGAGAAATGCGAGCCCTAACTTCAAGACCACAACCATGCCGGCAGCAGTGGCCGAGTAGTTAGCGCGTTGGGCTCGCAGTCGAGAGCCTGCATGTTCGACTCCAGCCACCCGCACTTGCTGTTGTTTCTCTGGGCAAGAAACTTTACGATATATGCCTCTACCCAGGGATCCATTTCGAGTAATGGGTAGTACCAAATTTAAGTCATAAGTAGAGTAGACAACCGGAAACAGACATTGCAGTCGGCTGCAGCGTGGGTCAGGTGTACGTTCGAAGGCGTACATCGCATAGCGCTCAAGTCCGCTTTCCCGCAATGCAGGATAAAGATAATTAAACAAACAAAAAAAAACAAAAAAGCCAACAACAATACAACAGCAGGTATCTTTACCTAAGTTCGTAACGTTCGATGCCACCACTGAGCTGTGGGCAGACTATTGGAAGAGGTTTAACACCTTTGTAGCGGCACATTCAGTCGCACAAAACAAAATGCCGCAGGTTTTTCTCACCAATCAATCACCTACAATCTACAAAATGTTAACAAATTTGGCTGCGCAGGAAACAAACCCAAAGAAAGTCAACGATCTCACCATGATGGAAATTACAGATTACATGGCTCAACAATTCGACCCAAAACGCTTCATCGTGAGAGAGCGATTCCGTTTCTGGAGCGAGATGAAACGCAAGCCCGGTGAAACAGCTCAAGAACTAGCCATCCGCATACGCCAAGCAGCTGCCACCTGTGACTTCTCGTCCATTTCAAATCCATTGGACGAAGCTTTACGTACTCGTTTTATTTGTTCAATAGGTAACGAGGGTGTACTTAAAGCGTTATTCAAAAATCAGAGCTGATGAACTTACTTTCAAACGTGCAGTGGAGGTAGCATCAGAAACCGAAGAGGCAGCCAAGGTGGCCAAAGAAACTGTTTACGGCACTCCACCAGCACCGGTTGCGAAAGTAAGGACCATCAACAAACCTCCAAAAACTAGGCAGCTTACAGGTACTTTCTTCACTTCTAAAAATAAAGAATGCTATCGTTGTGGTAATTCCAACCACAACGCCAATGACTGTAGGTTTAAGAAAGCCACCTGCCATTTCTGCAATATTACGGGACACTTACAGAGTGTTTGCTGAAAGAAAGCTAGACAGTTCAAACCTTCTAAAGTAAATTGTATCGAGGAAATTAACATGCTCTTTAGTTCTTGCAGAAAACCTCGAAATTCAAAGTTGAAAGTACCGATCTCCATTAATTCGGTAACCACACACCTAGAACTGGACACTGCTACAAATGGAAATTTCCTTTCCAGCGACGTCTGGACTCGGGTAGGCGCACCTCAACTACAAGCACCAGTGTCGCAGTTCCAATCTGCTACCAAGCATCTAGTACCAATCACGGCTTCTTTCACGGCCCAGGTAACTTGTTCTTCCACGGGAAAGTCAGATAATATTCCTTTTGTAGTCAACGACAGTCAAAGGACTAAACTTGCTAGGTCGTGATGCAATTTCGTCTTTAGGAATTTCTATCGATAAGTTCCTTCTGTCTAACTATTCTACTTTACAGAGCATCCAGTCATGCGACAAGCCTGATAAGAGTCTGGAGAAAGCATGCTCCTTCTTATGTGACGAGTTCAAAGATGTTTTTAAGCCTGAACTCGGGTGCTTACGAGATTATGAACTAGACATAGATTTTAAGTCTGATGTTAAACCTGTTCTTAAACCTAGGCCTGTACCTTTCGCGCTAAAGGAGGACTTACCACAAGCCTATGACTCGGGTATTGCACGTGGTGTATGGACACCAGTTCAGTTTTGCGATTGGGGCACACCGGTTGTTCCAGTCGGTAAGCCTTCAAACTCTTCAGAAGCGAAGGCCAATTTGCGCATATGTGGCGATTATTCAGTCACGGTGAACCTTTCCCTGGAGACCTATCGTCACCCGTTACCCTTACCAGAAGACTTAATGCAAAAGTTGGGTGGTGGATATGGTTTCAGCAAGATAGACTTGGCTAATGCCTACAATCAGATTCGACTTGGCCCTGACAGTCGAAAACGACTCGCATTAAGCACTCACCGTGGCGTACTTTTACAAAATATTTTACCTTTTGGCATATTTTCTGCTCCAGGTTATTTTCAGAAGATCATGGACGACCTTACAGCCGACCTTCCAGGGGTCGCAGTCTACCTAGACGACATTCTTGTCAGTGGCACTACTGCTGAGGAGCATCTCCAGAATCTTAGACGGCTCCTCGATCGACTTCACTCAAAAGGCCTGACGTATAGAAAGGACAAGTGTAAGTTTGCACAACCTCAGGTAGAGTACCTCGGACACATTTTGTCCAGGCAGGGCATCTCCAAAGGTCCTAAGGTAAACGCCATACTGGAGATGTCTGCTCCCACTGACGTATCTTCTCCGTTCATTTTTAGGTTCCTTACAATGTTATTCGAAGTTTCTATCGTTGAACGCTTCCACGGTAGCAGAACCACTGTACCATCTCACAAAAAAGGACATTCCTTGGAGATGGGGAAAACAAGAGGAAAACTCTTTTGTTCAGCTTAAGCATTATCCTTCTACTGATGAAGTTCTTACACATTTCAATGTGTCATTTCCGGTAGGTATCGCATGTGATGCTTCTAGTGTGGGCATCGGTGTTACGTTGTTTCACCGTTACCCAGATGGCACAGAACGGCCTATAGCAAACGTTTCAAAGATATTAACAGCTTCTCAGAGAAACTATATCCAAATTCAAAGTCGATAATTTTTGCGCTAAATAAATTCTATCAATATCTTTTTGGTAGATCTTTCATTTTGGTCACTGATCGTAAACCATTGCTTAGTCTTCTTGGCCCGACCAAATCGACACCTTCTTTGGCAGCAAATCGTTTGGCTCGTTGGGCACTCTTTTTGTCGCAATTTACATACACTATTGAGTACAGGAAGACGAAGGATCATCAAAACGCTGATGCTTTGAGTCGCTTACCAGCAGAAGGGGATAAAGTCTTCGATGAAGAGGAAAGTGCGGATGACATTGGCATCGTCTGCGCTATCGATGCTTTGGATTTGCAGGTCCAGATCCCAAATGCTGCCTCACTACGTAAAGAATCTTCTAAAGATCCTATCATTTCCACGGAAATGCGTTTCATTCATGAAGAATGGCCGGCCAAGTCTTCTCCACAAGACCCGGTCGAACCATTTCGTAAGTACGCAGACTCTCTTTCTATTTGTTACGGATGTCTACTTTACGGTTCCAGAGTGGTCATCCCGTCCAAACTTCGTCCTTCCGTCCTTCAGTTGCTTCATGAGGGACATTTAGGCATTGAGAGAATGAAGCAGTTGGCAAGAACGTCCGTCTACTGGCCAAACATCGATCGAGACATAGCCGACGAGACATAACATAGACATACTTTGTCACAAGTGTAGTACGCTACCTGTGGCGAATACCAACCGCAATCTAAAACCTAGGTCCAATCATGGACGGTTCCAGAAGCACTGTGGAGTCGCCTACACATAGATCATGCGGTGGAAATCATGGGTTACCATTGGTTACTCAGCGTTGATGCTTTTTCTAAATACCCATGTATCCATGCTACTACTTCCTTATCGTCAACCACTACTATCAACCTGCTAGAAGAAGATTTTGCTCGTTTCGGCTTTCCCCATACTATAGTTAACGATAATGATACTACTTTTAAATCCACAGAATTCCAAACTTTCTGTAAGGAGAGGGGTATGGTACACATCACGGGTGCCCCTTACCATCCGGAAACCAATGGAGCGGCGGAGCGCCTCGTACATACTGGTCACAGCGGTAAACCATAATCTCTTCGTGGGAAAATTGTAACATAAGATTCCCGAATCCGTTCGTCTGTACGTAATGACCGAAAAATAAACACACTTTCGAAACGTCTATTCAAAGGTGTATTCCAGTAAAATTAGCCCGTGGCTATCGAAATCGAAATGCAACGCCTTGCACCTCTAAAAACTGTCACTACGATACAAATTACTTGGATAAAAGACGGAGAATTTGTCCAGCTAGCAAGCACCAAATAAACCAGTTAAATGTGCGACCGACTTCCAACAAACAACTTCGAGAATGAATCAGAAAAATTTGTGATAACTCAAAGGCACGAGAGCAGTTCGTGACGCAATATTTCATGTCCAAACAGGTCTCAAACTGAAACAGGTTTAAACAGGTTTGACACGAGTCTTACGGACGATGGTGCAATTTTGGCTCATGTTTTAGGAATTTCCATGACGTAATATTCAGTAGACCCGAACGGTTTCTACATGACGTTTGACCAGGCGAACAACCGTCTGGAACATAGCGGCCCCTAGTTATGACAGTCTGACATGGCATAACTAAAAAAGAACTGACGACAATTGTGAGCCAATGAATAAAAACACAGTATTAACTTAAACGTGAGTGATTCAAACAACACAAATTGTTTGAATCACTCACGTTTAAGTTAATACGCAAATACAAAGGGCATGCAAAGAATGAACAGCAATAAGAATAAACACGACGATACATGAAATTGGTACCATAGGTATTAGGTACACGCAAAAAATGACGCTATATACAATGGTTGCGATAATAACCGACTGTTCTGGGCTCAGACAAGTGTCGGCCATCGCAGACAAAACCAGGCTCAAACCCTAACACTTAGGTGTTCTTTACGGGGCGAGGCACGAAATATCCCTCAACACATAGTCTACTTTCACTTTCCCCGTACTCTCATCATAGTTGCAGACGGCAGCTTTAGCTCTACGAACCACAGGCTTCCCTTTCCTAATTTGTGGAACTACCTCATGCACCCTCCCAAGTTGATACTTCCCACGTTTACCAATGTCTTGGAGAGAACCTACCACTACAAGTTGACCAGGCTCCAAATTCTCGGCCATTTTTAGCCATTTTTTCCGGCCCTGGAGACCTGGCAAGTAAAAATCGATCCATTTACTCCAAAACTGATGAGAAAGTGACAAATTGAACCGATAATCCCTTCTTAATTGGTCACGATCATGTGGTTGCCCAACATCACAGTATGGGTCTAAGTATGGGGTCAAAAGTGAGGCAGGGGTGATGACAGTAAAATCCCTAGGGTCGTCACTCAAAGGTACCAAAGGGCGTTCGTTCACGATCCGAACGGCACTGCCTGTGTACGTAAGCAGTTCAATAAAATTGGGCTTACGAATTGAAGAGTCCAAAATGTGAAAAAATGCAATTTTAAATTGTTTAACCATTGCCTCCCAGGCGCCACCTTGCGCCGGAGCATACGGAGGTGTAAATTCCCAGTTTATCTCTCTCTGTCTCAGGGCGTTGTGAAATTTAGCTGATTCTATCAACTCGGGTAACTTCTTAGATGCTGCCTGAAAGGTACTTCCATTGTCGGTGTCACAATCAAGGTGCAATGCTTCGCGATGGCTTGCTTTGTATCTTCAACGAATGTGCTATTTTCATTATGGAATTCTGGTGCGTTGTGTTATTGTCGGTTATGACCTGAAGTAACCTCTGATGACGAAATCTGTATTATGTAACGTGTTTTCTGGAATCATTTTCCCTACGTGACCTTCTATAAGCTTCTGTTGTTTACCTTTTAAATGCTACGTGACCGAACGATGGTTCTTTATGATGTAACCTTCTCGAAGTTATTGGACTGAACAGCCAACTATAAATAGTGGTGTAGTTTGTGTAATGTTTATTCTGAGATTCTGAGATTATTATTATGGGAGTTGTATTATGATGAGTTGGTGATGAGAGTTCATTATTGTAGTAGTAGCAGTTGTTAATAGACGCAAAGATTATTGTTGATCGAGAGTGGAAGTATTGAATACGAGTACTGTAAAGCAAAGTTGATGCTAATATAATTTCTGATTGAAATTAGAATCGTATGAGAAGCTGTGAGTGGATCACGTTAAACTCGATCAATAGTCGCAAGCATTAGAATCTATTGCTGTTTACTATTACTTTGATTAATTGTTGGAAGTGGTGAACCATTCGTTGGAGTCCTTCAAGCGTTTTTATATATCATTTCACCAGTAGAACTATCCGTGAATTTAATTGACTGCTTTTCGGTTATACCCATTAAACTACGTCATTGAACCTTTCCAAGTCTCTTTCCTGGTAAGAGATAGAAAGAAATCGTGACATTCTGGGGGCTCGTCCGGGAGTACCGAAAAGATTTAACCGAAAAACCGAAGAATACCAAAGATTTATTGAAAGAATAATAAATTAATGTCAAGATGGCGGATACTGTCAAACATGAGATGATTGAAGACTTAGGGAGCATGGCTGAACGAATGGGGCTGACTGGTAATGAAAAGTCTCAGTTTGTGATGGAAGAGTATCACAAGATAATGGACCAAAAAGCTCAGCGAGAAGCTGACGAAAGAGAAGATAGAAGAGCTGCTCGTGAAATAAGGAAAGCAGAACTTGAAGCTGAAGCAGAGGAGAAGCGGGCGCAGCGCGAGGCTGAAGAAAAACAAGCTCAACGAGAAGCTGAAGAGAAACAAGCGCAGCGCGAAGCTGAAGCTGAAGAAAAACAAGCTCAACGAGAAGCTGAAGAGAAACAAGCGCAGCGCGAAGCAGAAGAAAGAAGAGCGCAATATGAATTGGAAAAGTTAAAACTTGAATTAGAAAGACAAAAGCTGGACATTGGTGAGCGATCTAATTCTACTAATGATAATGCTCGAGATGTTATTGTGGCGCAAGTTAGACGTCCAGATTTGCCATCATTTGTTGAAGAAAAAGATGAGTTGGATAGTTATTTGTTAAGATTTGAAAGATATGCTACAATAGCCAAATTGGAGAAGTCGACGTGGGCTACCCAGCTAAGCATGTTATTATCGGGACAAGCTCTTGATGTATATTCAAGACTTTCGCAAGAAGAAGCCATGAACTACGACAGATTGAAGCTAGCTCTGTTAAAGCGATACAATTTTACCGAGCATGGATACCGTCAAAGATTCCGTGAGGCAAAGCCTGAAAAACACGAAAGCCCAGGTCAATTTATTGAACGTTTAAGAAACCTTTTGTTAAAGTGGTTTGAGCTTTCGGGGGCCGATCAATCATTGGACGGATTGGCAAACCTTATAGTTAAGGAACAATTCACAGATTCATGTTCAAAAGATCTGTCTGTTTATCTAATGGAGAGAAGTCCAAAGAATCTAGAAGAAATAGCCAGTGTGGCAGAACAGTACTTAGTTGCTCATGATGAGAAGTTGTCGACTGAAGAGACGTTGTCATGCGATAATGACGAGGAGCAAACAAATAATTTTAAAGGAGGTGCGGTTCCAAGAGAAGTACGTTGTTTTAATTGTAATGGCTTAGGTCATAAGTCTGTTAACTGCCGGAGGAAGACTAACAGAAATCATCTGGAATCGAGGAAGTGGTGCAATCGTTGCAATAGGCATGGACACGAAGCGAAGGAATGCAAGGACAAGTCGTTTTCCTCACCTAATCAGTCTGGAAAAGATAAAGACACGGACGTTTATCGATGCGGTTGTGCGTTAATGATTCCTGAACCCACGCTTGACGAGGAGAATCCGGATGAAGATGTTTGCGGAAAAATAATACCTGAAGATCACCTGCCAGTAGTGGATGGGAAAGTTGGAGACAAAAAGGTAAAAGTTTTACGTGATTCTGGTTCTACTGGTATAATAGTGAGGAGAGATTTGGTTAAAGACAGTCAATTAACGGGAAAAACTGGCCATGTGACAAAAATAGATACCACTTCAATCCAAGGACCGTTAGCGATGATATCTATCGAAACTCCGTATTGTAGTGGGACTGTGAAAGCGTTATGTTTACAAAACTTTTTAGTTGATCTTATAATCGGAAATGTTATTGAGAGAAATTCTGAAGTTACTTGTTATTCTTGTGGCAAGAATGGTCACTTTGCTCGAGATTGTTCTGCAGATAATCAGCGACGATCTCACGGTCATGGATACAATGAGCGCGAAGAACCGAGGAGAAGAGGCAGGCGACGACCATTTGGAGTTTGCTATAGATGCGGTAGACGCGGACACTTCGCCAGGGAATGCGTTGCTAACGGCGGACATTCAGAAAACAGACGTTGCCGTGACAACCATTGCTACCGATGTGGGGAGATTGGACACATAGCCAGGAGCTGCTCTTTTGATGAAAAGGCTTGCTACAACTGTCACAAAGAAGGTCATCTCGCCAAAGACTGTCCGGAGAGGAGGTGTTTCCGATGTAGGAAGATGGGTCATCTTGCTCGCCGGTGCATTGAAGACATTGAGGACGTTGGAGACTTTCGCAGAAAACGTGACTATTGTTTTGAGAAAAGCTATCGCTGGTAGATCATGCAACGATAGACTTATGAGAACTGATTATTGAGTAATTAATTGTTTTATGGTGTGTTTTGTATTGATTGTGTTGTTATATTGTTTGCAACAATATTCTAAGGGGGGGCGTATGTCACAATCAAGGTGCAATGCTTCGCGATGGCTTGCTTTGTATCTTCAACGAATGTGCTATTTTCATTATGGAATTCTGGTGCGTTGTGTTATTGTCGGTTATGACCTGAAGTAACCTCTGATGACGAAATCTGTATTATGTAACGTGTTTTCTGGAATCATTTTCCCTACGTGACCTTCTATAAGCTTCTGTTGTTTACCTTTTAAATGCTACGTGACCGAACGATGGTTCTTTATGATGTAACCTTCTCGAAGTTATTGGACTGAACAGCCAACTATAAATAGTGGTGTAGTTTGTGTAATGTTTATTCTGAGATTCTGAGATTATTATTATGGGAGTTGTATTATGATGAGTTGGTGATGAGAGTTCATTATTGTAGTAGTAGCAGTTGTTAATAGACGCAAAGATTATTGTTGATCGAGAGTGGAAGTATTGAATACGAGTACTGTAAAGCAAAGTTGATGCTAATATAATTTCTGATTGAAATTAGAATCGTATGAGAAGCTGTGAGTGGATCACGTTAAACTCGATCAATAGTCGCAAGCATTAGAATCTATTGCTGTTTACTATTACTTTGATTGATTGTTGGAAGTGGTGAACCATTCGTTGGAGTCCTTCAAGCGTTTTTATATATCATTTCACCAGTAGAACTATCCGTGAATTTAATTGACTGCTTTTCGGTTATACCCATTAAACTACGTCATTGAACCTTTCCAAGTCTCTTTCCTGGTAAGAGATAGAAAGAAATCGTGACAGTCGGAATAGATAGCATTAACCTGCCCACGTAAATCTGTAAACCTTGTAAAGGCAAGTAAAAAATCACTCAGCGACAATGACGTAACCAGCTCAACATGAATAGCGCGAGATGCCATACATGTGAACAAGAGTCCCCAAGCTTTTTTGTGACTTCTACCTTCAACAAAAGTTAAAGGTCCAAGATAGTCTAAGCCGCAATCAAAAAAGGGTTTCCTATGCGCAGTTGTGCGAGACAAAGGTAAATCAGACATGAGCTGCCTTATAGGTCGAGCTTTCTCAATCGCGCATACACCACAGTCATTAAGATACCTCTTCACGGAGGCATTACCATTAGCGATCCAAAACTTCTGTCGCGTAGACAACAAAGTGTGCTGTACTCCACAGTGCGCATTTCCATTATGATGCGACAGTACAACAAGCCTAGTGAAGGGGTGCTTCGAAGGCAAAACAATCGGATGCTTTGCTTTAAGAGAGATCTCGGGAGAATTACTTAAGCGCCCTTCAATGCGGATTACACCAGCGTCATCTACACAAGGTCTGTACTTTTTAAGTGAACGTAATTCTTTCAACCGTTCCTTCTCACGTTGCGAAGCGCCAACACTACCTCGCTTTATCACTTCCTCAAGGGCATCCGGCGATCGTTTGGTCATTAAATGTACCACATCGCCATACACGCTCTTCTGAACAAACTTCACAGCCAACTCTGAAGCACTGTTAAGATAAGATGCATCCAGTTTTGGCTTCACAAAGCTACGCTTTCTCGTTTTACAGCACAAAAATTCAACAAAAGCAACCAAATAAGCGATTCTCTTTTTCATAACATACAAAGAAGGTGCGGCCTCGATCAATCTGTGAAGACCACCCTGTCCAACGTCAAGCGACTCCTCTTCGTCACGAAGATATAGGCTATGGACAGGTACTGGAGTGGCATTTTCTACAGATGGAATTTCCTCACACTGGTAGAGAAGACTAGAACCATTTAACCACAACTCTCGAAATTCTTTCTTTGTAATAAGATTTGGCCTTGTGCCAACATCAGCTGGGTTCATATCGGTAGGGCAAAAACGCCAATCCTGGGCTCCAGACAACAATAAAATATGCTCAACTCGACGCGTAATAAACTTATTCAAACGTAAATCAGGGTTTTTAACCCACTGCAACACAGTACGAGAATCACACCAAAAATACTTAAGGCAGTCGGGCATCTTCAATGCCTCGTAGGCCTGCTTCACGAGTCTTGCTGTATTCAAAGCGGCAACAAGCTCTTTCCTAGCTATCGGCCAAGAAAACTGATTTTTTACAACAATGGTAGATTTACCCAGAACGAAAGACACACTCGGAACTCCGTTAACCAGTCTACGTAAGTAAACAACAGAAGAGAAAGCTTGATTCGAAGCATCACTAAACCCATGCAATTGATATGAAACAATATCATCCGGACTGCACACACCAGAGTTTGCAAAATACCATCTCGGTAACGAAAAATCCTTAAGCAGGTCCAAAGAGCGAAGCCACGACTCCCACTCTTTAACAAAGCTATCAGGGACCTCGGTGTCCCAATCAAACTTGTCTATCGCCAATTGCTGAAGTATAAGGCGTGCTTTTAGAAAAAATGGCGCTCCAAAGCCTAGCGGATCAAAATTTTGTCCAAGCTGACTGAGCATACTTCGGCGCGTGTGTTTAGCTAAGGGCTTTAAGGAACATGCGATACGCATCTCGTCAGACTCGGTTTGCCACACACAACCCAATATCTTCGCTGATGGCAAAGTCATATTTTCAGTCTGAAAGTCAATGTCACGAATCAAAGGTGAAAGCATCTCATTATCCAAATTTGACAAGACAATCATAGCCTCCTTGTTAGCACTCCACTTACCAAGTTTAAACCCACGGCTATCAAACAAAGCAATTGATTCATGAGTGATTTGCTGAGCTTCCTCTAAGCTATCAGCCGAAAATATAAAATCATCCATGTACATATTATTTGCAATATTGCAGAGAGTCAATTCACCAGCACTGCTGGGATTCTGCTCGATCATTTTCTTTATAGCCAAGCAAGCGATATACGGGCTACTCTTTATTCCCCAAGGGTGTACACAAAAACGAAATGGTACCATCCTACCATTTTCAAGGTCATCATCTTCAAACCACAATATACGAAACAAATCCCTTTGCGACTCAGGTAACTTTATTTGAAAGAAGCATTTAGTCACATCAGCCATGAGACCAAATCTACCAAGCCGAAATCTAGCCAAGACATCTACCAGAGGGTTTAACAAGTCAGGACCCGAAAACATTACATCATTAACATATTTTCCTCGAAATTCAGACTTGCCATCGTAAACAATGCTCTTTTTTAATTGTGACGTAACAAAGTATGGTAAATACCATTCAAATCCCTTGACATTTCCTGCTTCACCAGTACGCTCAATATAGCCATTTGATTTAAGATCTTTCATGGTGTCAGTAAGGAAATCACGAAGTTCAGGTTGTTTTAAAGCTTTCTTTCTTAAAGCAGCAGCTCTATCTGACGCCAACACAAAATTGTTAGGTAGATCAATATCTTCCTTCAACGGAACAGGTATCTCAAATCGACCATCTTTCAACTCAATATTCGGTTCAACAAGTTCTCTAGCCAACTTATCATTGCGAGACAATTCACAGGTTTCATTTTGCAACGTCAAATCCTGAATGACTTTATTCAGGTCTGCTATTTCCATATCACGAGACTCAATTTTACGCTGAAAGCCAGAGATGACATCCGACTCTGAAGACGTCTGCACTCTGCACACTTTAGCAACGCTTTCATCTAAGGGTGACTTACCACCACAAGCCAACCAGCCGAGAGGAGTGAGCAAAGCATGTGGTTCACTACGATTTTCACCAACACGCTCTTTTTTTGCACACATCAAATAAGCGTTGTCGTTGCCAATCAGTACATCTACAGTACTACAATCATTCAAATGAAACATATTCACGTCATGAAAATGACGGAAACCATTTAAATCTTGTTTATGCGGTAAAGTTTTAACATCATCAGCCCAAGCTGGGTTAACCACCGAAGTTATATCACAAAACAGTTCATCCGTCTCTAACGACTGGATGTTGAGTTTGACAAGGTCAGCACAAGTAGCTTTCTGACCAGCCAGGGTATCCATTTTAAACGACGCTTTATCGTACGGTTTAAGATCAAGTTCACACACCAAATCACTCGAAACAAACGTCAACTGCGAACCAGGATCATGCTGACAATACACCAACTTCGATTTGCCAGTCATTGGATTCAAAACACGAGCAGCAGTAA
The DNA here is from genome assembly GCF_918807975.1 of Aplidium turbinatum. Classification (NCBI taxonomy): domain Eukaryota; kingdom Metazoa; phylum Chordata; class Ascidiacea; order Aplousobranchia; family Polyclinidae; genus Aplidium; species Aplidium turbinatum. Next base: position 22,187,469 of record NC_137485.1, read on the forward strand.
CGCGGTTAAAGGCTGCTTTAACATTTCCAATCTTAACATTACGCACAGGAACTCTGGCACGAGCATCATCTTTCCCAACCGAATCCAGAGAATCACGTGACGTCACATAAAAATCATGCAGAAGAAAATAGTGTTTCCTATCGTTGTTAGGCCCACACTTACGACAGTTATTTGCATGAACGCAATCCCTAACCATATGCTGGCGCAGACAATTCAAGCATTTGCCAGCTTTCACAATGACATCTCTCCGATCTTTAGGTGTCAAGCGCAAAAATTCTTTACAATTAGACAAAAAATGATATTCATAACTTGACCACGTGACGAACAACAAATGCATGCCGGTAGGTTTTTACGTCTGGCTTCACCACCGCGCGGTGCGCCAACAGCAGTCGAGTACTGCGAACTCCCTGACATCACATCATCATGGGGTTTTACGGACGTCTGCCTAACCGGACATGAAGGCAATTTTCCTTTGCCAAACTTTTTAAATTGCTGCGACTCACCAGAATCGCCCATTAGCATAATGCTAAAATCAGTCGACTTACGCGTTTCCTCCCGTACTACAAATTCAAACAAACTCTGAAAGGTAGGCTCATCAGTGCCACCATACTGATCACCTAAAAAGTCAAGATAACGCTGCTTAGCGTCAAACGGGAGTCGCTTAGCCAAATCCAAAACAAAACGTCCTTCTAATTTATCACGCTGACCATAAGCTTGCGCATAAAGCAAACACTGCGACAATTCATCTTTAAACTCTTTCAGATCACTGGAAGAGGTCGAAGTCAATTTGCTACCATAGCGATACTTTCTAATTTCCGGTTCTGCAAAAAGACCTCCACGAACCCCAAAACGCTGGGACAAGCGAGCTAACGACATTTCTATCCTGTCTTCCTCTGACAAGCCAGGGGTGTCAGAAACCAAATTAGCAATCGTTTGCGCAGCTGTCCTAACACAAGCTTTTTGTAACAAAGTCAAACAAGTCCCCTTAAAGGGCGAAGCTGCCATTAAGGCCGTAACACAATTTTTAAAGAAGATAAATGGCATATTATTACCATCGTAACTAATCAAGGCCGCCTTATCGAAAAACGTCCTACTATTTTGGTATTCAAAAAAGCAATCCTGCTGTTGAGAACTCGATTTAGCGGGAGAAGACAAGCTATATCCCTTAAGGGGCTGAGTGGGCTCAGTCACGTGCACAGCCCGATCACGATCCTCACACACGTTAAAATCAGGAGACGCGATACGCCTCTCACAACCACCCAAATTACGTGTAGCTGGGCGATCAAAACCTAGCGGCGCAGAAAACTGTGAAGGGGGCAAAGCATTACTACTAATGGCGGCCCCGTGACCTGTACGCTCTGGGGGAGGAGTTCGGTTGTAATTCGCAGGCCTTGGCTCTACAGCATTCGGAAGACCCTTAGCCGCGGCCCCGAGACCTTCTGAAACAGCTGGAAAACGTGTGGATTGCCCTGGTCCACTCACAGGTTGAACGGGCGTTTGGAAAAGGTTATGTAAATTAAACTGCGATTGATGTTCATTTCTGGAATGCCTAGAAGAGCCCTTCTTAGAGCTACGCCGAGAGCCCACCTCTGATCGATATTCAGCTAAAACTACCTCTTTACGTTGTTCAGCCCTCAACTGAGCGTCTTTGAGTGCGAACTCAGCAGCTCTCGCGGCTGCCTCAGCTCGAATGGCCTCAGCTCTCGCGGCAGCCTCAGTTCGTATGGCCTCAGCTCTCGCGGCAGCCTCAGCAGCTCTCGCTTCGGCCTCAGCTCTCGCGGCAGCCTCAGCTCGAATGGCCTCAGCTCTCGCAGCAGCCTCAGCAGCTCTCGCTACGGCCTCAGCTCTCGCGGCAGCCTCAGCTCGAATGGCCTCAGCTTGTATCTGGAGCTCCTCTCGTCTTAGCTGCAGGTTAATTTGTGCCACTATCCGAGACGAAGTCCTAGACATCCCAGTGCTTACATTTGAGGCGCTATCCTCAGGATGTATGTCAGCATCCAACATATCTGAGAACTCACTTTCTTTTTGTTTAAAGTTATTTTTTAACGAGTTAAATTCGGGTTCTACCCTATCACGAAGTTCTGCCAAGATTGCAGAGTTAAAGATTTTAGTCAAAAGAGCATGGAAATGCCGTAATTCCTCTTCTAAAGTAGATAACTTAGATCTAAAAAGTAACAGTTCCTGCTTATCACTCAAAGAACCTAGGGCTACAGAAAGTTTCCCAATTTGAGTCAAAATATCCCGTCTAAGATGCCGGGCCTCTCGAACTGACTTAGCCTCATCGTTAATGGGTCCCTCCCCAGAATGGCCTGCCCGACCGCAAAGAACATCATCAGGCTTAAACTCAGTCGAGTCTACGGCGGTCGAGTCCTTGTCGCCGCCGAGTGTAGACATATTAAATGTTGGGGCTAAATTAACAATTAAAAAAAATGAAGTTACACAAACACACAAAATTATTAGGCTACAGTAGTTATAAAAAACTTAACTGCCAAGACCGTAAAAATACAAAAAAGAATTTAAATGCACGATACCGTAGCTGTACGGGTATGAAGTCCTAAAGTCCACAAAACTTGCTTGGATTCTTCCACTTGAATCTACAAGCACAGATGGATTGTCTTTTAATCTTCTTTCTTGCCAATGAATGTCAAAGTTATTTTTCTTCTGTACCAAACTGAGAAGAATTGTCTTTACTTTTCTTTGCTTCTGTAAGAGTGTAGACTACCAACCAACAAATCTTCTTTTATTATTTCTTGTACTTCTAAGTAGTTCTTCTGCACTAGCTGACAACAAACACGTCGTTTATTTTTATGCCTTCAAGTGCTTCTTGGCCTACCAGCTAACAAAATCGTTTTTTTATTTTTTTTTGCTTTAATTTCTTCTTGACCTACCAACTGACAAGAACTCGTCTTTTATTTTTTATGGTCACAGCGGTAAACCATAATCTCTTCGTGGGAAAATTGTAACATAAGATTCCCGAATCCGTTCGTCTGTACGTAATAACCGAAAAATAAACACACTTTCGAAACGTCTATTCAAAGGTGTATTCCAGTAAAATTAGCCCGCGGCTATCGAAATCGAAATGCAACGCCTTGCACCTCTAAAAACTGTCACTACGATACAAATTACTTGGATAAAAGACGGAGAATTTGTCCAGCTAGCAAGCACCAAATAAACCAGTTAAATGTGCGACCGACTTCCAACAAACAACTTCGAGAATGAATCAGAAAAATTTGTGATAACTCAAAGGCACGAGAGCAGTTCGTGACGCAATATTTCATGTCCAAACAGGTCTCAAACTGAAACAGGTTTAAACAGGTTTGACACGAGTCTTACGGACGATGGTGCAATTTTGGCTCATGTTTTTGGAATTTCCATGACGTAATATTCAGTAGACCCGAACGGTTTCTACATGACGTTTGACCAGGCGAACAACCGTCTGGAACACATACGTTCAAGCAAGCACTTTGCAAATCTTCCCTACCCCCGAAACAAGCCTTCTTGGAGTTCCTACAGCAGTATCGACGCACGCCCACTCCGAGTGGCTACTCTCCAAGTCAATTACTCAACAATCGTCAGATTTGAACCAAGATCGACACGCTTCTCCCCACATCGTCTCGAGTGGTACCCAGACAAAAAACTCGCAACACGAACGCCTCCGAATGTACGAAACGACATTTCAAACCAGGAGAGACCCTTGCTACGCGCTATCCTTCACTCCACGACGGAGCCAGGACCCTCGTTGGGTTCCAGCCGAGGTAATTGAGCGACAGGGCAGCCGAACCTTCCTGGTACATCTACTGCCACATGGTCCGACGTGGAGGCGCCATATGAACCAACTACAACCTCGCTATGCATCATCGGAGGACCAGGAGCCGGGAGAAACTCCTGCACCAACGGTAGACTCCTCCACTGTCTCCACCTCAGCTCGAACGGATTCGGACGAGACACCTACTGTACCGGAATTCGGGCCACACAATCAACGAAGGTCGAGCCGTCGCCACAGACCCCCGGCTCGTTTCCGACTTTGAGAGTTATTGTTTAATTCGTTGTCTCGTTCATATTTTTCTTTGTGTATAAAAATTATCGGGGAGGTTTTATAGTCGCCATTTAATTTACGTTGTTTTTATGTAACTTGTGACCAGCCTCACTACATAATCGCATTCAGCGTTTTCTGGTACAGACGTCGGAATTGATTACCGCCGCAGTGCGCATCGTAATCAATTAAGCGTTCTGTAGGCTACCACGTTTTTCAGCTGCATGCTTTGCGTTTCTTTGTTGATATATGTTGCGTTGCTTTTGAACAATATGTTGAGTAAGTACAAGAGGTCAGTGGATTTTCACTTACTTGGTTGGCGAATTATTATTACTTGTTTGCGACCTACTTACTTTATTTTCTATTATATGTCTGAAAATACAACATTATGACAACCATGTATTCTCGCCATTTTAGGAAGTTCTTCTAACACAAATAATATTTTTTGCTGCATCGACAAGGGCCGCAGGAACAATGGTTGAGGGGCACATGCGGCTCGATGAGCCGCGGTTGAGAATCATTGGGCTAGACCTACTACGTATAACACAAAACCAGTAGCGTTGGCAGGGGGTCTAGGGGGTACTTTTGACCCGGGCCGGCATAATTTTAGGGACCCGGAACCTTTTTTAAGGGGCCCGAAAACATTAAGAAACCACAACGTATTCTTTGGATGCAGTGCGTTTTTCTTATAAATATTCTTGATTTGGTACACAAAGATCTCATTGGTACTGGACTTAAAATATCCTCTCAACGGCGCTGCTTACACCTTCTCTATACCCTGTCACGAAAAGAAAGACATATTTAAAAAAGAAATTACTGCTTCAAAAACCCCATAAAAGTTGCAAAAATAACAACTACGTCAAGTAGCCTACAGTGTAAATGATTGTATTTTAAAAGCATCAACTGTCAAAAAATCAGACTCCGGATTATGTTTTTGCCAAGAATTTTTGACCCCGGCTTCGCTCCAACTCTGGCCAAAAACCAAAACTCCGGCTTTTGTACACCTCTACTATTGATGATATACTGTAAGCTATTGAGTTTAGGACTTTTTATATTTTAATTAAAACATGTGTAAAGTATTATCTGGTAGTAATTATCCTAAAGGTTAATCAAAAACAGGATTACTATTTAAAATTTTATTGTCTAGATAACTATGTCCAATCATTTTAGGTTGAGCAAAAAATGTAGGCGAGCCTATTCAGAAAGACATTTTCTTTTGGGTTTGCTAGCTTATTTATAATAATGTTGGCTAAGCTTAATCAGATTTAAACGAAAATGAGTTGTGACAACATTGCTTGCGATATGCAAGCTGTTGAAATTTGTTTTTTCATTTTTCGCTTGACAAATTCGTCGATTGTTTGCACAGTGGAAGACTTTTTTTTTGGGAGATGATATCTGGCAATCCTGTTATTTGCAATTATGGATAAGGGTAATCCCCACAATCAATCATAGTAAGTTGGCAGTAAAATTTTAGTTATACTTTGAGCCGAAAACAAATTGGCATGAGATCTGCGATCAGGAGCGTACTTTAAGTATTTTTCTCCCCTTCTCCCCTTTATTTTCCGGGCACAAATCACTCAATGTGCCATAGCATGCAAGTGTACTGAACACAACATAAAGTATACGTAGCTTTTGTATAAATACAATTTTTGTTATTACATCTCAAAAACCTGATATAAAATAAAACAAAAAACTTTAGCGCCAATTCGGACTCAGCACCACAAATTATCTTAAACCAGCGTTTAAAGTACATGTCGCAAAAATTGTGTTGACTGTTGTCCAAAGTTCAAGTTCTTTTATTTCGCATCATCAGCACATGAGAAAAAAAAACAATACAAAATTTCAATGTGAACTAAGTTGTTTGCTGATGATGATGGGAGTGGCAGAAGGACCGAACTGGTCATCAAGTCTGCCACACCCATGTGGTGTCATAGCCTATTTGACCATGCTTTTGTTTGTCGTATCCAGGCTTACACCCGGTGGTTGAAGATTTAGATTAAGTGGACGGGAAGGCAAGGAAGCCAATCTTCGTGGCCACCTTCAGGCATGCCTTTAAGTGTCCTGCCAAAGACACAGCCGCATGCTCTTGAGCGGTGTCGAACAGGCGACCTTTCTATTGCCGTTCCAGGGCTCTAACTACTCGGCTATGCAGCCGACCATGCTGACCATAGCCTAGTTGTCATGTTAAGCAAAATTTTTAAGAGGAAAAAATGTTTCTTCAATAAAAATTTTTGTATTTCTCATTAGTGTTATGAACTTGGACGATCTGATGCAGCGTGGCATCCGTTTAAGTGACATTCCGCTTCACGATGCGACCAGAGACCTCCTTCTTGTTGGTGAGCAATTCAAGGAAGATTATAAACTGGCGCAGAATTTGGAAATCCTTACTGACAAGTTGCAACATACCCTTTTGGCAAGAGAAAGAGAAAAGAAAATGACAGATAAGTAAGTCTATGGCTCTTATAGAATACCAAACAGCTTATTTAGCCCCGATAGCTCAATTGGTTAGCGCGTCACTTCTGGAACGAAGAAGCTTCAAGATCAAGCGGCGCTGGTTCGACTCTCGGGGTGTGCGTTTGAGCAACGCACGTTAAGGACTGCTCTCCATTCAGCGGCATCTAACAGATGGAATAGTTTCCCGGCAACAAGACTTCAACAATCGGAAACTTCACTCTGTTAATCTCGGTGACCGGGCCTGCGTCAGTGATTCAAAGCCTCTATAAGTATGCGAAACTGCCAGGATTAAGCTCTGTGTAGCGGACGCTGCTTTTCAGCACATCCACCCACACGTAGCCATCCGTGGGATGGCAACATTCCTGGGCGAAGTCGGCAAGGAATGATAGGACACGAGGTCGACTATGCTGTTGTATTGTCCACTAACTCAACTCAAACGATCAGTACTTGCTCACAATGTAATCGGTTATGACTTTTAATCTTCGATCCAGCAACACAAAAAGTAAGGAAAAACACCCGAATGGTTAAAGCTCCACCACCAAAAACTGGATACAAAATGTTGTCGCCTCTACATTATTAACAGTCTTGAGTCAGAAGTTATAGCTGCTGCACCAAAATCATAATATACAGACTCGGAACATAACACTAAACTGATTCAAACGTCATGCTGGCAGCGGCAGAAAATAGAAGCAGTAGCAACAACAAAACTGATATAGAATTACCCAGTCTGATTTTTGATACTGATTTTTAAGTTTTGATTTTTTTAGTTCTGATTTAAAATCGTGATTAAAGCTTCTTTAAGAAAGGTTCTAGTTTGGAATAGCGAGTTTTACATACGATCACACAACGCAACACGACTGCAAATCTACATAACGATGAGCCAAGGTAGGAATTCGGCATAGCGCCTTACAAACGGTTGATTACTGAATTGAATTCCTGAGACGCGCAAAGGCCAGAACTTCCTGGAACAAATCTAGTGACGTATACGTGTGACGTCAGAAAAGACAGACCTTTCTAGCGCTACAGACACCCCCGCAAGAAGGAAAACGGGGTGGCCGTTTGACTTTTGATGAGATGTTTGCAGCATGAAATGAAACAGGCGTGGCACAAAATGCGTATTACAACATTACACAGAAATGACACACGGTGAACAACAAAATGGGGTCAGATCCCCTCCGCATCTCGATTGGTTGAAGCAGAGGTCTCGTGCGGCGGACATCCGGCTACGATGATTTCTAAATTAACACAAAAAATGTGGAAGGGTATAATTATTGACAATGGCAAACACGATCTAAACGCTACGCAATGACAATCTAATCGCTACGGTTATTACAGGTTAACACTTCGGAAGCAGTTAATGTTTATATGCAGTACACGAAGCCTAAGTAGTTGTGAAAAGTGACGAAGCATGTCAGAGGGCACAGAGAGCACTCTCTCTACGAAACGGAGGGACAGTCCGAACAACGGCCGTGCGAAGCAGTCGCACGAACTGCCACACACCGCGGCGCGAGAGCAAAGCGTCATGACAGCAGGATGGGAATCTCTAACTAAACGGAGAAGGTGAAAAAAATGGACAAACGTTTTAATTAAACCAGACCAGGACTGTAGCGCCAGCAGACAAACCAGGGAGAGCGACGAGGCAAGAAGTGCCCAGCCTCAGGACAACCTGCAAGTACAGGGACTGACTCAGCATAATAAGTATACGAAGCGACTACATGAGGAACTGGTCCAACAGTGCAGGAAGCGGCGAACAAGTGACTGCGAACAACATGTCGGTTATATGCATGACATGTCGGTGAAGACTGTGGCTTCACAGCAACGCTTAATGAGACGAACAGTGAAACCTAGAAGATACACATTAAGTACCACCTGCTGAGACGACACGCCAGCGAAGACAATCAGCGTATAAGCCCCACCTTAACAAGCAAGTTCCTAACAGTGGCTACAAAGATGAACAACAAGGCGCGACGTGAACAAACTGACCTCCGGATGACCAGTGGTCAGACAAGGATTATAACAAGGTGCTATGTAAAGGAAGTGTGCTGCGTCGCACGCCTATATGAAGGAAGCGCAGCTCCTAAAGACAACTACAGAGCAGGGAACTGCTAAACGAGGGAGTGATTAACTGAGGAAATGTATGCAGTTTCAAGTCTTACCCAGGACTAAGGATTGGTTGAATGGATGCAGTTTCACGTCTTGCCCAGGACGGAGAGCTACTGTAATTAATTCGATAACTGTATGCAAGAACGGTGACTAGCTAAAGAAAGATGGAATGAATGGATGCAGTTTCACGTCGTGCCCAGGACGGAGAGCTGGTTAAGATAGATCATAGTCTTTCAAGTATGCGGGCGCGACGATGTTCCTACCGGCACGGGAGACGACGGAACTGCAATGACGCTCGCCGATGTCCACAAGCGGGCCCCGGAGCGTTGCGCATATCCGAGTCCTACGGTGGGACCAGGTCCAGTTTGAGGCGAGAGCGCCTCCGAATTCTCTATTCCTACTATGGGGTGAAGTACCGCGGCTTTAAGTCTATTGATCGATACCGTGTCAGTCCTGCCATTGATGCTCAGAGTGAAGTACTTATTGTTGCGGTTGAGGATGAGATACGGTCCTTGATATGACCGTTGTAGACTGGCCAACATTCTGTCCGTTCGGACGAACACGTGCGTGCATGAGAACAGGGCGTCGTCTAGAAAGGTGGCTCGATTATTGAGATGCCTAGGACAACGATAGCTAGTGTAGCGAAGTGTTTGCATGAAGTATGACAGGTTCTGAGCATACAGGAAGTGTTGAATGTCCCCCACGTCACGAGCATCGAATAATTCGCCGGGAAGCCTCAGTGAAGTGCCGATAGTCATTTGCGCGGCCGAACAAGATAGGTCTTCTTTCAGCGCAGAGCGCAGTCCTAACATAACGAGACCCAGATTACTACACCAGACAACGGGGTTGTGCTGAGTTTTTAAAGAAACTTTTAGCCTCCGGTTGAATCGTTCATTGATGCCGTTAGACGCAGGGTGGTATGTCGTGGTGTGCACGACCTTACTTTCCAAGAATGTGGCCATCTCGTGCCATAGGACCGAGGTGAACTGCCTACCACGATCCGATGATGCTACGCGGGGGGCTCCGAACCTGGAGACCCAATGCAGTATCAATGCGTCGGCACAGATCTTCGCGTTGACCTCTGGCAGGGGTATGGCTTCGGGCCAGCGAGTGAATCTATTGATGACGGTTAAGATGTAACAATATCCACCTGAATTCGGAAGGGGTCCTACCAGATCGACGTGCACATGTGAGAAACGATCATCAGGAGCGTTAAAGTGCTGCAATGGGGCAACGTTATGGTGTCCTATTTTGGTCTGCTGACAGAGCAAGCATTTCCTTCACCATTGTCGTAAATCGGACCTCAGTTTCGGCCAGACGAACCGTTCGGCTACAAGATTACGGGTTGCTCTAATCCCCGGATGAGCCAAGTTGTGTAACGTTTGAAACACGAGGGGTCTGTACAACTTGGGCACTAGAGATCGATACCTCCCGGTACTGATGTCGCAAATTAAGGAGATCCCGTGGTCGGGCAGAGTTTTTCTTTCTAATTTCAAAGAATGTTCGGACCTGTAGAATTCAGCCACTGATTTGTCATTCTCCTGCTCAATGGCTAGTTTGAGTAAGTCAATACCCGGAAAGTTTTCGAAGACAGCGTTTATTTGGGGGCGACTTAAGCAGTCAGCTACTGTCACAACGTTATCTTCTCCCTTTATATACTGTAGATCAGACGTGAACTCCGAAATATAGGAGAAATGTCGAGACTGCCTACTTGTAGCATGGGCCAGCGTGCCCTTTAAGGCGGTGATGAGAGGTTTATGATCCGTGAATATGGCGAACTTGCGACCTTGCAGGAAGTACTTAAAGTGCCTTATGGCGAGGTATATTGCTAACAACTCACGGTCGAACGTAGAATAGCGTCGCTGAGTTTTATCCAGACATTTGGAGAAGAATGTGATGGGCTTCTGTTTGCCATCAATTTTTTGTTGGACGACTGCCCCGACGGCGGCCGAGGATGCATCTACGACGAGAAAGGTTGCGGCGTCGGGAGCTGGATACGCTAACAGTGAAATGCTCTTTAAACCCTCCTTAGACCTATCGAAGGCTGAAATTGCATCGTCGGTTCAGGGTATCAGTTTTTGACCGGATAGCTTAGGAGTTAAGATGCCGTGTAGCGGCTGCAAGAGCCGTGCACAATCGGGAATGAATTTACGATAGAAGTTTACCATGCCAAGATACCTCCTGAGCTGCCCGCCTGGAGAGGGCGCTTAAACTTCTGGATTGCTTCCACCTTTCCAGAGAGGGGTTGAATGCCTTCAGAGTTGACTTCGTGGCCTAAGAATTTTACCTTTGGAACACCAAATACACACTTCCCCTTATTTAAAATGAGCCCGTAGTGAGTGAGACGCCGAAAAACTGCCCTCAGGTGGGTCACATATTCTTCCTTATTTTTAGAGAAGATTAACACATCGTCAACATAGCAAAACACGATGTCCAGTCCACGCAAAACCTCGTTCATGAAGTGTTGAAACGTCTAGCTAGCATTACACAGACCCATGCTTAATTTACAGAATTCGAAGCCGCCAATGGGCGTAACGATGGCAGTTTTTGGAATATCCCGTTCGGCGACACCAATTTGATGATAAGATGTGAACAAATCCAAACTAGAGAAAGTGGTAAAACCATGCAACGCGTCGACGAAGTCGTGCAAAAAGGGTAGCGGATAAGTGTCGCGCCGGGTCTGACGGTTGAGATTTCTATAGTCCCCCATGATGCGATAGCGACCTGTGTCGCCTTTTGGGACCATGTGAACCGGAGAGGCCCAGGTGAGAGTTAGAAGGGCGAATGACACCAAGATCTAAGAGGTGCTGTATCTCCTCGCGCAGATGTATTAACTTTTCGGGCGATAACCTGCGCATGCGCGACGCTGTGGGAGGACCAGAAGTGAGAATGTGATGACACGTTTCGTGTTTAGACGGACGATGATAGTTTTCCAGAGCAAAAACCTTCGGGAACTCGACGTTTAAGAATGCGTAGGTGCCCAGTTCGGCAGCATTGGAATCGTCGCCTTTTAATCCGCTAGAGGGTGCAGTGTGTCGCACACGATTAACATGGTTATCACGATTCGGCATGATCAGACGCCTATTAGGAATATCGATGGACAGGCCAAAATGTAACAAGAAGTCTATGCCTATCATGGGTACAGGTATATCAGCGAGCTTAAAAGTCCATTCAAATTCGACGGGTAGACCGAGTGAGAGCCGCTTGCGCACGCTACCGAACACCTGAATGGGCGAGCCGTTCACAGCGGTGAGAACACTAGAGGGTTTAGCACGATTAAAGGAACGGCATGGAAGTATGCTTAGACTACTACCAGTATCAATAAGAAAAGTTAGATTCGTGTACGGGTCGTAGAGCCGAAGCATCGCGGCGGAGTTTAAGTTGACGGTTCCCACTTCGCCCGCTCTGCTGAAGTGGGACTTGACACGTTTTTTGCTCCTTCCCAATTACAAGGAGGGGCGCAGCGACGAGCCCTAGGACCAAACCTATTGTGAAAGAAACAAAATGAGGGGCGATCTCGAAGTTCGTCACGCAGGGGCGTGTGCCTCCGAGCGGAAAGAGAAGGGGGCGCACGAAAGCCAAGCGTCCTAAAATTACCAGAGGTCTCGCTACCGGAAGAGTTCATCCTGCGGTCAAATGATTGTACAGACTCAGACAATGCGGCGACACGCCTATCCAAAGATTGATTAATGTCTGCCTGCGAGGAAAGACTGCGTGGACCCTGTACGACGGCATCGCCGCCGCTTGAAATTTTAACAATTTCATCCGCTCGGCACGCTAGTCGCTAATGTCTACAAATTATCACCCGCATGTGTGGCTAGAATGCGCCTAACGTTGGTCGGCAATTTGCCCAAAAACAATTCACGCAACAAAAATGTATCTTTTCTAGCAGCATTACCCAAAAGTCGTCTTGTTTTAGATAAATGAGTCGAGAGCCTTTCGGCTCCGAGAGGAGTCTTGTGGAACAAGGCACTCACACGGTCCCCCTCGGTGATACCAAACTCGCGCAGGAGGGCCCGTTTGAGCATGGCATAGGGGTCGTCACAACCGTCACGGTCGACTACGGCGTCGGCGACCCTATGCAATTGTTGCTCGTTGAGTGCCTGTACAACTAAGTCATATCGTTCGTCGGAATCATCAATGGTCCTGTTTCTAAAGAAGCTCTCGACTAACTCGATCCAAAGGGGTACGTCCGTATCAAAGAACTTCGGCAATGACATGCCGCAGGGCCTAGAGTGCCTGCAGACACCACAGTTCAGGGTCTGGAGGGAGTCGTCCAGACGGGGGCGAAACACGTTGTCATCACTGCTGTAAAGACGCCCCGATCGCGAGCCACGAGTGAGGCGACGACCAAGGACGGCAACGGCGAGGGAGATTAAAAGGCTTATGGCCACTGCGATAATGTAAAAATACTATTCAAACATCATGAATTAATGTCACTAACTTGAATCCCACGGCGTCGTCGTTGAAGGAGCGTCCGATGAAAGGCAGGCTTGTTATAATCCGTGATGTAATCCAGAATAATCCAATGCATCCAGTGATCAGTTCACAATTAGTCAATTCACAGTTAAGTCAAGTCGTTAATTCAAAGTTAAATTACGTCGTTACAATTCACAGTTAGCACATCACGTCGGGGTCACCATAAATATGTAGCGGACGCTGCTTTTCAGCATATCCACCCATACACAGCCATCAGTGGGATGGCAACATTCCTGGGCGAAGTCGGCAAGGAATGATAGGACACGAGGTCGACTATGCTGTTGTATTGTCCACTAACTCAAACTCAGACGATCAGTACTTGCTCACAATGTAATCGGTTATGACTTTTAATCTTCGACCTAGCAACACAAAAAGTAAGGAAAAACACCCGAATGGTTAAAGCTCCACCACCAAAAACTGGATACAAAATATTGTCGCCTCTACATTATTAACAGTCTTGAGTCAGAAGTCATAGCTGCTGCACCAAAATCATAATATACAGACTCTGAACATAACACTAAACTGATTCAAACGTCATACTGGCAGCGGCAGAAAATAGAAGCAGTAGCAACAACAAAACTGATATACTGATTTAGAATTACCCAGACTGATTTTTGATACTGATTTTTAAGTTTTGATTTTTTTAGTTCTGATTTAAAATCGTGATTAAAGCTTCTTTAAGAAAGGTTCTAGTTTGGAATAGCGAGTTTTACATACGATCACACAACGCAACACGACTGCAAATCTACATAACGATGAACCAAGGTAGGAATTCGGCATAGCGCCTTACAAACGGTTGATTACTGAATTGAATTCCCGAGACGCGCAAATATGCGCTCAAAGGCAAGAACTTCCTGGAACAAATCTAGTGACGTATACGTGTGACGTCAGAGACGACAGACCTTTCTAGCGCTACACTCTACAAGAAACTTTCCCAGTCCGAGGATAAAGATTCAATCAATCAATCAATTTATGCGTTAGTTTATCTTTAACGATTAGGATATATACAATAAGAAAGCAAAAATCTGTTTTCTGAGTCTAAATAATGGTAAAGATTGAAGATTTAAAAAAACTAACGCAGGCCAAGCCGCTGATGTTGAAGATGCAACATCTCTGCTTGAAGTTGATGTTATTTGTGCAGTTTCTGTGTTAATTTTACTGCATAAAGCATCTTATGAATTGTTTTAACGCCAATAGCCAAATAGTTGAAACCCAATAATAACAACAGCCTAACCAAAATATTACAACAATTAAGTTATTTTGGCAGCCGATTGTAGCATCGAATAGACAGCGATAGACACGTGTTTCGCCCATGAGGCTGGGCTCATCAGTATCGCACCGTATTCTTGCCACTTGAGTAATCGACCGCCGCTTTACCAGTCAGTTTAACTCTTATCTTTGTGGAAAGAAAGAGCCAACAAAACCAGCAGGTGCCAGGGGTAGGTCAATGTGAAGAAAGGCGTTCTTCCCGGCTATCAGCACAAGGCTGATTACTCACTAGCACAGCGAGCTGCAGTGACGCTTCGCTAACCAGAACGGTGTAGCTTCCACGCCAGCCATTGAGACCTCCAATTAAACGTTTAAGTTATTTTGGCAGCCGATTGTAGCATCGAATAGACAGCGATAGACACGTGTTTCGCCCATGAGGCTGGGCTCATCAGTATCGCACCGTATTCTTGCCACTTGAGTAATCGACCGCCGCTTTACCAGTCAGTTTAACTCTTATCTTTGTGGAAAGAAAGAGCCAACAAAACCAGCAGGTGCCAGGGGTAGGTCAATGTGAAGAAAGGCGTTCTTCCCGGCTATCAGCACAAGGCTGATTACTCACTAGCACAGCGAGCTGCAGTGACGCTTCGCTAACCAGAACGGTGTAGCTTCCACGCCAGCCATTGAGACCTCCAATTAAACGTTTAAGTTATTTTGGCAGCCGATTGTAGCATCGAATAGACAGCGATAGACACGTGTTTCGCCCATGAGGCTGGGCTCATCAGTATCGCACCGTATTCTTGCCACTTGAGTAATCGACCGCCGCTTTACCAGTCAGTTTAACTCTTATCTTTGTGGGATTACTCAAGTGGCAAGAATACGGTGCGATACTGATGAGCCCAGCCTCATGGGCGAAACACGTGTCTATCGCTGTCTATTCGATGCTACAATCGGCTGCCAAAATAACTTAAACGTTTAATTGGAGGTCTCAATGGCTGGCGTGGAAGCTACACCGTTCTGGTTAGCGAAGCGTCACTGCAGCTCGCTGTGCTAGTGAGTAATCAGCCTTGTGCTGATAGCCGGGAAGAACGCCTTTCTTCACATTGACCTACCCCTGGCACCTGCTGGTTTTGTTGGCTCTTTCTTTCCACAAAGATAAGAGTTAAACTGACTGGTAAAGCGGCGGTCGATTACTCAAGTGGCAAGAATACGGTGCGATACTGATGAGCCCAGCCTCATGGGCGAAACACGTGTCTATCGCTGTCTATTCGATGCTACAATCGGCTGCCAAAATAACTTAAACGTTTAATTGGAGGTCTCAATGGCTGGCGTGGAAGCTACACCGTTCTGGTTAGCGAAGCGTCACTGCAGCTCGCTGTGCTAGTGAGTAATCAGCCTTGTGCTGATAGCCGGGAAGAACGCCTTTCTTCACATTGACCTACCCCTGGCACCTGCTGGTTTTGTTGGCTCTTTCTTTCCACAAAGATAAGAGTTAAACTGACTGGTAAAGCGGCGGTCGATTACTCAAGTGGCAAGAATACGGTGCGATACTGATGAGCCCAGCCTCATGGGCGAAACACGTGTCTATCGCTGTCTATTCGATGCTACAATCGGCTGCCAAAATAACTTAAACGTTTAATTGGAGGTCTCAATGGCTGGCGTGGAAGCTACACCGTTCTGGTTAGCGAAGCGTCACTGCAGCTCGCTGTGCTAGTGAGTAATCAGCCTTGTGCTGATAGCCGGGAAGAACGCCTTTCTTCACATTGACCTACCCCTGGCACCTGCTGGTTTTGTTGGCTCTTTCTTTCCACAAAGATAAGAGTTAAACTGACTGGTAAAGCGGCGGTCGATTACTCAAGTGGCAAGAATACGGTGCGATACTGATGAGCCCAGCCTCATGGGCGAAACACGTGTCTATCGCTGTCTATTCGATGCTACAATCGGCTGCCAAAATAACTTAAACGT
Organism: Aplidium turbinatum; assembly: GCF_918807975.1. Classification (NCBI taxonomy): domain Eukaryota; kingdom Metazoa; phylum Chordata; class Ascidiacea; order Aplousobranchia; family Polyclinidae; genus Aplidium; species Aplidium turbinatum. The sequence goes on from NC_137485.1 coordinate 22,203,709, forward strand.
TTAATTGGAGGTCTCAATGGCTGGCGTGGAAGCTACACCGTTCTGGTTAGCGAAGCGTCACTGCAGCTCGCTGTGCTAGTGAGTAATCAGCCTTGTGCTGATAGCCGGGAAGAACGCCTTTCTTCACATATTACAACAATGTTACATATTTTTAACACGAAAACGACCGCGTGTTCGATATACATACAGTGACCAGACGAATTGACGCATAGCTATAATATTGTAAGCTGTAAGATGTATGGATTATAAACCGGAACGTTTTTCTTAGAAATCCCAAATAGTATTAAATTTCATTTGTTTGCTTATTACATTTTAACAAAAGCCAACACTAAACAACAGCAACAGATGTGTGGGCAGAAATTCAGTTGCTAGCCACCCGGTTATTGTCACCTTTCTAACTTATTGCACGGCAATAAAGTATCTAGATCAACGTGATCAACATCTCGTATCAATTTATATATATTGAGCTCACCTTGAACAATCTGATAAGTTGTTCAAAGAAAGTGGAAAAATAAAAATAGATTCAGCTTGAAGCGGAATTCTGATGCATTATTGGGGCTACAATGTGGAAGCATAGACTACAGTATTATGATGTTAGCATAATTCTGCAGTACCTGTGTATTCTCTTTTTAAACTTTTATTCTGTTAAAATGACACACTTTGCACTAATCTCACTTGTCTGCATCCTGCGCATCAGCAGATGTTTACACAGAATGGTTTTTCTGTTATCACGCTGAGATGACACATAATTTTTTTCTTGTTAGTGGAGCGCATCTTCATCAATGGGACTTTCTTTGTTCAAGTGCATTGCAGGTCTACTTACGATGTTATCTTTACGTTGATTTTATCAAATTATTAATTCAACTGCACTTACATACCTTCCTGGGAATGATGCTAGACATACAAATGTTACAGAAAATAATTTAGTTGTAATTTAATCTTGATTCTTAAATCAATGACGCTGGAGGCATACTGTAGCCTAAAAGATATGAGCAAGTAATCTGAGGACTTTTTGTTCTGCATGAGGGAGTGGTGTACTTATAGTACTTAGTACTTTAACGTTCCTTGACTTTTACTTAATACGAATCAAAAATGCAATAAAAAAGTCCTGCTATGTAACTTACTACAGTTTTAACACTAAATGAACGGGATGCGTCAATTGACGCAAGATGTTGGACAGCTCACATTTTAGGCGTTCAATCTATAAAACTGCACTTTTTGTTTTAAAAACTGCTTTCAATTGTTTTTATTTGCAGTAAGTGAATCGAACACACACATTAAACGCAGGTGTCAGTTTGAAATAACCAGTAAGTCATGTTCGAATAAAATTTTCTCATGCAGGTGTTTTACATGTTTTTGCAACATATAGTCCGCACACTGGCGCCATACAAGCTAGATATTTGTCTGTGGCACAGTTTCTGCATCTCAAGATTGCGCGGGCAAGATGTTGTGTCACAGCAGGCGTCGCCCCAGGTAGACTTTGTAGGGAAAACCACGTACATAGCCTGGTCCTACAAGCTATGTCAAGGGATGACCACCTCCTCAACCAGATTGTCCTAAACTCGCACTCCCAAAAGCCCCAGCGCTTGAAATCTCGACGCCCGTTCTCCCGACATGCTGCAGCTATCTGCAAATCGAACTTCCACATTTCCGAAGTTTGGAACCGTGAATGGAGAGAAGTTGCGAGACCAACCCAATTCACAGTCCTTCCCAATACCAACACCCCACCTGGAGCAGAACTACCCCGGAAGGAATGGGTGAAGCTCAATCGCCTGCGGACTGGAGTGGGCCGTTTCAGCAGCAACATGTTCCAGTGGGGCCTCGCCGATTCACCATCTTGTGCGTGTGGCTCAGATTTTCAAACTGCACACCACATTATCTATCAATGTCCTGTATACCGACCACAAGATAGACATGTGGACCTAACAATGCTCGATGAATACACAATCCATTGGCTGCTGTGCCTGGATGTAACAACGTGATCTGTGGCGGCCTCAAACGCAAGAAGAAGAACAGCAGGCGTGACATTCGTGCTGGCAAAACTAAAAGCTTTTTCTGCTGTTTCTCTGCAAGATGTCTGTAAAGTACCAGTCAGCTTTTCTGTTATCATTTGTATGTATTCTCTACAGCTGATAGTGGTCCTACATACGTTTGTGTATGTAATTCAACTCTTTATGAGAACCATATCAGCCACATTATAAAATATATGTACAGGCTACCATTTAGTTGCTGATTTGTACGGAGTAAATCCTTGTTATTTGGCCGTAGACATTCACTCCCACTTTTGTCAGATTATAATATGTTATTGCGTCTGGTTTCTTCTTTGGAATTTCGTTGGAAGGCACCTGAACATCTGGGTACAAACTGTTCGAAACTGCTACATTTTAGCTGCTTTTGCACTGGTAGGTACTGAGTGTAATTGCTGGTTGTCCGTCATACCTGAAAACTTCGGTTTTGTGCAAATTTTTTTTCTTTTTATATTCTTCTGGGTTTTCTATATTGTTCTTGCACAATGTCCCAACCCCAAAATTATACTACTTTGCAAATCGCAACGCCATGTGGTTTGGGTTTGAATCTTTATCCTCGGACTGACAAAGCCTTGATAGGTTATTCCTGGTAGTTTTGCATACTTGTAGAGGCTTTTGACGCAGGGCCGGTTATCGAGATTGGCAGAGGGAAGTTTCCGATTGTTGAAGTGTTGTTGCCGGAGAAGTATTCCATTCGTTAGGTGCCGCTGAATGGACATCAGTCTTTAGAATACGTTGCTCAAGCGCACACCCCGAGAGTTGAACCAGCCATACTTGATCTTGAAGCTTCTTCGTTCACAAAGTCACGAGCTAACCAACTGAGCTATCGGGGCGGATCAAGGAAAGTGAAAAATTAACGCATGTGACATTGCAACATGCCTGAAAAACGGAAGCAATTAGATTCTATACAGCATCTCTTTTCACATTTACATTTATGTCACTGGTATCATCTTTTCTTACTCTTTTGAACAAATAATGATAATCATTCGCTATCTCCGCTTGCAGCAGATTGCGCATCAACATGGGTTACTTGACAGGGTTCCATGTGATTTTATGAGCCGTACTGCTTCCATGCTGACTCAAGGCAGATTAGAAGAGGGTGATATGTCACCAGATTATTACCCGATTTATCTTCACTGCGCTGTGCAAGAAAGAACACAATCGGTACCCTTTAGTCTTTGGTATGACCAGACCTGGAATCGAACCCAGAGCTACCAGCACCAGAGCCGAAGGCGATAACCAACCAATAACCATAACCAGGCGATAACCAATTTGAACAAATACCGTTGATCAAATATTTGTTTTCTGCATCATCTGCCAACCAGAATTTTATACCAAACTTATCTGGTTTAACTGACAACATATTGTATGACCTTGCATCGTGCCTTGCACGGCAACAGTTGCTCATACCATTGTGGTGTTCCATTGTGACATGGATGCTTTTTGACAGGTAAAATAAAACTGTTCCTAAGTTGTGAAGCTAGTGCAAACCTGTTGATTCGCCCATTCCTGTGTTTGGTAGCGTGGTCGAGCGGATTTCACTCGATGTCACGGTTCTTTCTATCTCTTACCAGGAAAGAGACTTGGGAAAGGTCGACGACTTAGTTTATTGGCATATCAAACGTAAAACAGTTAAATGATCGTCGAATAATATTACATGTGAGATGATCAATGAAAATTCTTGAAGGACTTTAACGAATGGTTCAGCACTTCCAACAAACAATCAAAATAACTGTGAACAGCAATAGATTCCAACACATGTAACTCTGATATTTGACTTCAATGTACTTCTTCTCACGACTTGTCATACAACTCTAATTTTAATCGCAACTTCTTATAGAAACAACTCTCACTTACTCGTATTCAATGATTTCAACTTCAATTTCTATCAATTTCAATTATAATCTCAATAATCAATTACGCAAATTACGCCACCATTCGTAACCGGTTTGTTTTGACCAGTAACTTCGAAAAGGTACCATAATGTTACTTCATAAGAACTCATTGTTCTGGTCAAGTTTTACTACCCGTAGATATCTTTGTGACATCATAACAACCTACTACCTGACAAATTGCTCGATCTAGTTAGTCGGAGAATATTCTAATCTTGTACGAAAAGTATCGTTCTTCAGTTGAGTAGTTACTTTTAGATCTTCTTGGTTTATGTAGCAAGCGAGATGAGTGGAAACAAAGTTTTGTAAAACATTGGTGTAGCCTACTACAAGTTGCATAAATTGGGGTTCATATAATATAGATGATCTATGTTATTTAGGTAGGCCTACAAGATATTATACAACAAAAAGTATAAAACTTAAAGGAATAGTTGTGTTACTACGTTATTAATGTATGATCTCATTAATAGGTATTCATGCGCTTTTTTTTAGACTTCTTTATGCAGTGCTTCCCCCCTGGGTAGCAAACGAACTACGTCACAAACGTCAGGTGTCACCCATGCGCTTCGAAAACGTTACAATTCTTTTCAGCGGAATTGTGGGATTCCACAAGGTGAGTGGGTAGAGGATGATGAAAAACTGCACAGAGCAATTTTTATTCTTGGTTGTTTTCGGGCATGAGTCAAAATATTGTCCTTGCAAACATTGAGCCAGCTGCACTACGGCGCCAACGTGCTGTTCTTTCCCTGAGCCGTAAGGCCCTAAACCCCGGCCATCTGCTACACGCAACCACGCTGAGATGTCCACCAAAGCAGCGCCTAAAATCAAGAAAGCCATTTGTACGCGCTGCACAAGACCTTCTGACAGCCTCTGGTGGAAGTCCTAGCAAACAGTGGTGCCACGTGGCGTGGAGTGAACAATGGTCAAGCAGCACATACCCACTTCGCCAAGTATTCAGATCCCCGCCCGAGAACCAGCTGGGCCATGACCTCTCTAGACTTGCCTCATCAAGGTGTAACCGTTTGCTCACTGGTGTTGGACGCTATGGTGCAGACATGCTGCGCTGGGGCTTGGCAGAGAGTGCTGCTTGTCATCATCATCATCGGCCATGCCTGAATAAGGCGTCGGCTACCGTGAGTCTCCATAACGATCGATTGTCCATACTTCTAATTAGGTTTTCAAAATTTTGATTTGTCCATGTTGAAAGATTTTTGAAGATTTCCAAACGTGGACGTCCCCGGTGCCTCTGACCAGGAAATCGCCCCATCATTACCGAGTGTTCAATTCCGCGTTTGCGGTAGACATGCCCGATAAATGTCATTTGCCTTTTTTTGATAGTTGTGATGAGGACGCCAGGGGTGCACCCAGAGCGTCTCCACACTTCTTCGTTAGTAATTTTATCCATCCAGTTAATTCCCATCATTCTACGAATGAACCAAATTTCAGCACTGTTGATCTTCTTCTCTATCTTCGGGCATACAGTCCAGGATTCACAGCCATATAGCAGTCCAGGATTCACAGCCAAATGTACACATGTAAAATTGTGAGTGTGGTGCTGGTGAGTGTGGTGAAATGCAGACGGCGGCCCACATTATCAAGGATTGCCGGCTATACAGACAACCTCATGGTATGGAAGGCCTAGTTTCTATAGATGATGACACCAGGCAGTGGCTAACCAACGGATGCCCTGACATATAGCGACAACACGAGAGAAGAAGTCAAAATATTGTAAAAAAAAGTTGAAATAATTTTAGTGCAGCCTAAACCTCTAAAAACGTAGTTCGAAGTTTCGGACAGCTCAGCTGTTTGCTCACAGTGAGCATCGAACCAAGATCATTACTTTTTTCCGAAAACCTGTTGCTTCCTTCCACTATTCTGCAATGCATTTTCTTTAAAAATAGTTGCTAATATAATATTATTAAATTTTGCGTCATATTGAGCCTTGTGACAATTTTCTACCAGGAACATTGCACATGATATCAAGTTTTTACACAAATCGGCAATTTTACAACAATTGTACGAACACCAATTTGATCAGGCATGACTGGATTGCCGTGTTCAGTCATTGTTTTTTTGTTTCCAGTTTTGTTCTCGCAACACGAGTACGGAAGGAGCGATGCGAATCGTGTCTCTGTTGAATCAAATTTACACCAAGTTCGACAGTTTGTCTGATCCTAAGAGGAATCCTTATGTTTACAAGGTGTTGTTGTGTACACAATTCTATCACCTATCTGTCTTTTGACACTTTTGCTTGCAGCCTGATTCAAATCTAGGCTAACCAATTGTGTTTAGATTTCAGTGATCAACAATTTACTTTTGGAACATAAACTAAGAGCTCTTTTATGGCAATTATGGAAAGCATGGGGTGATTATAGTAGCGATGGCGACTCAAACAATGCAAAAAAAATTGCAAAAAATTTATCTAGAAATGGAACATGGAACGTTAGAACACTTTACCAAGCGGGAAAGTTGGATAACGTTTGTAGAGCTACAGTAGACCGAATAAAAGTTGATTGCCTAGGTTTATGTGAAATTAGACAAACCGATTCGAGAGAATTTACTTAAAACGAAAAAAAGATTTTCTATTCAACTGGCTCAAAACATCAACATGCAGCAGCTCTAATACTGACTGAGCGATTTGCAAAGTCAGTGCTCTCTTTCTGACCAAAGAATGGACGAATGCTATTGGTGAAACACACTGCACGCAATTAAGTCATTGCAGCATGGTTTGTCTACGAAAGCAGAACTATTTTTCTGGTAAATCACGCACAAAAAGCTGTTTTCAATGTTACGCTTAGTTTCTGCAGTGAAAGTTCATGTCTTTCAAGCATAGCCTACTTGAGAATAAACCGCACTTTGAGGAATCGATCCTTGAGAGGAATCGAATTTTTGCAATCTACGTCTAGTGGAATAGATTGTGATACGTATATTGAAAGCGTTTTCAGCCGAATCTATTCTTTATATCTCTTGCGTCATCGTTTTTCACTTGTCATGAAGGAGTCAAGATAGTTGAAGAATGAAATTTGTTCAATTGTACTGTCTCGATGAAATGGGCATTGGGGCTGTGTTTGGAGATAGCCAGGCATAACACGGGTTCCGTATTTTGCGTTAATAAGTGTTAGCCTCAGTACATTTTTCGGATTAAGCCTCCAAGATTTGTACTAACCGACGTCTACAAGCATCTCCAACACCTAGATGGTAATCATTTTTTGTTATTGTTTTGTCTTGTGTTATTTGTTAAAAGCTACTCTATTGCTTCGAAGTAACTTAGAAACGGAAACAATAACCATGTTTAACCTTGAAAAGGTGGAAACTGTTGGAGACAAGTACATGGCAGTGAGTGGTCTTCCAGAACCTTGTCATGATAACTCACGGCATATCTGCGAGTTGGCTCTACAGATGATGAATTTAAGCACTCGGTTAAAAATTGAAGGGGAGCCGATCCAGGTAAACGCTTTTACAATAAAATACAAAAAAATTTACCCAAAAGTTTTAATTTCGAAACATGATGCTCAAACTAGAGGTTAATATTAAATGATTAATTATATCGTCACCATTAGAAAAAACATCATGGAATATTGCTTCAACTGCAGTAATTCTATCCATAGAAGACAAAATTTCTCAATCAAAAACTTTAATTCTTAAAGAATAATCTGGTTTTGGTTATTTGTGCAAGGTCGATATGAAAAGGTCCTGATAAATCGGAAATTATGTAAAGTCACTGAACAACACAATTTGCTATACAGTATATTTGGGACACCTTGTGTCTTCATCTTATGTAAGGCATCTGCATGGTCTATAACTGTTAGCACAGTACAGTTCTTAGAACAACTTTTGGATTGATCAAAAATCTACGACTGTGTTTAATCATCAACTATTCTTAGGTCACCATTGGCATACATACCGGAGAAGTGGTAACAGGTGTCATTGGTCAACTTACTCCCCGTTACTGTTTGTTTGGTAACACGGTGAATATATCGTCACGATGCGAGACCACCGGTTTGGAAGGACATATTAATGTGTCTGAATGCACCTACAGGTGAATATTATATCATCAAGGCACCTTTAAAGTGACATAAAGCCAGCTAAAATAATAGCATCATGCAATAATTTGAGCATCGCTTTTAGCAGTGCCACGATTTCTTTCTATCTCTTACCAGGAAAAAGACTTGGAAAGGTTCAATGACGTAGTTTAATGGGTCAAACCGAAAAGCAGTCAATTAAATGTCGAATGGTTCTACTATGAAATGATAATCTGACTTCTTGAAGGACTTTAACGAACGGCTTCTCAAATAACTCTAATTTCGATCAGAAATTATATCAGCATCAATTCTCATCTACTTGTATTCGATTACTTCAGCTCTCAATCAACAATAATTTCCGCATCAACTACCAATCCACAACTCATAACACAACTCTCATAACCAACTCAATAATAATCATCATAATAATAATCTCAGAATCTCAGAATACAAACGACACCACTATTTATAGTTGGCTGTTCAGTCCAGTAACTTCGAGAAGGTTACATCATAAAGAACCATCGTTCGGTCACGTAGCATTTAAATGTCAACAAGCAGAAGCTTATAGAAGTCTAAAGAATGTCACGTTCGCAAGAAAATTCTTACATAATAACGATTTCGCAATCGGACATTTACAGATAAACAACCTTATGACGTCAAGACAAACGACGCTCAGAAATCATGAAAAACAACAGAACCTTCTAGATTTGCATGCTTACAGATGATTCTAGAAATACGTTACATAATACAAATTTCTCAATCAGAGGTTACTTCAGGTCATAACCGATAATAACACACCGCACCAGAATTCCATAATGAAAACAACACGCTCGTTGAAGATACAAAGCAAGCCATCGCGAGGCATTGCACCTTGATTGTGACATACGCCCCCCCTTAGAATATTGTTGCAAACAATATAACAACACAATCAATACAAAACACACCACAAAACAATTAATTACTCAATAATCAATTCTCATGAGTCAATCGTTGCATGATCTACCAACGATAGCTTTTCTCAAAACAATAGTCACGTTTTCTGCGAAAGTTTCCAACGTCCTCAGCAACTTCAGTGCATCGGCGAGCGAGATGACCCATCTTCCTACATCGGAAACACCTCCTCTCCGGACAGTCCTTGGCCAGATGACCTGCTTTATGACAATTGTAGCAAGCCTTTTCATCAAAAGGGCAGCTCCTGGCTATGTGTCCAATCTCCCCACATCGGTAGCAGTGGTTGTCACGGCAACGTCTATTTTCCGAATGTCCGCCGTCAGCAACGCACTCCCTGGCGAAGTGTCCGCGTCTACCGCATCTATAGCAAACTCCAAATGGTCGTCGCCTGCCTCTTCTCCTCGGTTCATCGCGCTCGTAATATCCGTCATCGTGAGATCGTTGCTGATTATCTGCAGAACAATCTCGAGCAAAGTGACCATTCTTGCCACAAGAATAACAGGTAACTTCAGAATCCTTCTCAATAACACTTCCGATTATAAGATCAACTAAAGGATTTTGTAAACATAACGCTTTCACAGTCCCACTACAATACGGAGTTTCGATATATATCATCGCTAACGGTCCTTGGATTGAAGTGGTATCTATCTTTATCACATGGCCAGTTTTTCCCGTTAACTGACTGTCTTTAACCAAATCTCTCCTCACCATTATACCCGTAGAACCAGAATCACGTAAAACTTTTACCTTTTTGTTTCCAACTTTTCCATCCACTACTGGCAGGTGATCTTCAGGTATTATTTTTCCGCAAACATCTTCATCCGGTTTCTCCTCGTCAAGCTTGGGTTCAGGAATCATTAACGCACAACCGCATCGATAAACGTCCTCTGTGTTTTTCTCATTCTTTCCAGACTGATTGGAAAGGGAAAACGACTTGTCCTTGCATTCCTTCGCTTCGTGTCCTTGCCTATTGCAACGATTGCACCACTTCCTCGATTCCAGATGATTTCTGTTAGTCTTCCTCCGGCAGTTAACAGACTTATGACCTAAGCCATTACAATTAAAACAACGTACTTCTCTTGGAACCGCACCTCCTTTAAAATTATTTGTTTGCTCCTCGTCATTATCGCATGACAACGTTTTTTCAGTCGACAACTTCTCATCATGAGCAACTAAGTACTGTTCTGCCACACTGGCTATTTCTTCTAGATTCTTTGGACTTCTCTCCATTAGATAAACAGACAGATCTTTTGAACATGAATCTGTGAATTGTTCCTTAACTATAAGGTTTGCCAATCCGTCCAATGATTGTTCGGCCCCCGAAAGTTCAAACCATTTTAACAAAAGGTTTCTCAAACGTTCAATAAATTGACCTGGACTTTCGTGTCGTTCAGGCTTTGCCTCACGGAATCTTTGACGGTATCCATGCTCGGTAAAATGGTATCGCTTTAACAGAGCTAGCTTCAATCTGTCGTAATTCATGGCCTCTTCTTGCGAAAGTCTTGAATATACATCAAGAGCTTGTCCCGATAATAACATGCTTAGCTGGGTAGCCCACGTCGACTTTTCCAATTTAGCTATTGTAGCATATCTTTCAAATCTTAACAAATAACTATCCAGCTCATCTTTTTCTTCAACAAATGATGGCAAATCTGGACGTCTAACTTGCGCCACAATAACATCTCGAGCATTATCATTAGTAGAATTAGATCGCTCACCAATGTCCAGCTTTTGTCTTTCTAATTCAAGTTTTAACTTTTCCAATTCATATTGCGCTCTTCTTTCTTCAGCTTCTGCTTCGCGCTGCGCTCTTCTTTCTTCAGCTTCTGTTTCGTACTGCCATTGAGCACGTTTTTCTTCAGCTTCGCGCTGCGCTTGTTTCTCTTCAGCTTCTCGTTGAGCTTGTTCTTCTTCAGCTTCGCGCTGCGCCCGCTTCTCCTCTGCTTCAGCTTCAAATTGTGCTCGCTTTTCTTCAACTTCAAGTTGTGCAGCTTCAGCCGCACGCTGTGCTCGTTTTTCTTCAGCTTCAAGTTCTGCTTTCCTTATTTCACGAGCAGCTCTTCTATCTTCTCTTTCGTCAGCTTCTCGCTGAGCTTTTTGGTCCATTATCTTGTGATACTCTTCCATCACAAACTGAGACTTTTCATTACCAGTCAGCCCCATTCGTTCAGCCATGCTCCCTAAGTCTTCAATCATCTCATGTTTGACAGTATCCGCCATCTTGACATTAATTTATTATTCTTTCAATAAATCTTTGGTATTCTTCGGTTTTTCGGTTAAATCTTTTCGGTTATATTCCCGGACGAGCCCCCAGAATGCCACGATTTCTTTCTATCTCTTACCAGGAAAAAGACTTGGAAAGGTTCAATGACGTAGTTTAATGGGTCAAACCGAAAAGCAGTCAATTAAATGTCGAATGGTTCTACTATGAAATGATAATCTGACTTCTTGAAGGACTTTAACGAACGGCTTCTCAAATAACTCTAATTTCGATCAGAAATTATATCAGCATCAATTCTCATCTACTTGTATTCGATTACTTCAGCTCTCAATCAACAATAATTTCCGCATCAACTACCAATCCACAACTCATAACACAACTCTCATAACCAACTCAATAATAATCATCATAATAATAATCTCAGAATCTCAGAATACAAACGACACCACTATTTATAGTTGGCTGTTCAGTCCAGTAACTTCGAGAAGGTTACATCATAAAGAACCATCGTTCGGTCACGTAGCATTTAAATGTCAACAAGCAGAAGCTTATAGAAGTCTAAAGAATGTCACGTTCGCAAGAAGATTCTTACATAATAACGATTTCGCAATCGGACATTTACAGATAAACAACCTTATGACGTCATGACAAACGACGCTCAGAAATCATGAAAAACAACAGAACCTTCTAGATTTGCATGCTTACAGATGATTCTAGAAATACGTTACATAATACAAATTTCTCAATCAGAGGTTACTTCAGGTCATAACCGATAATAACACACCGCACCAGAATTCCATAATGAAAACAACACGCTCGTTGAAGATACAAAGCAAGCCATCGCGAGGCATTGCACCTTGATTGTGACAAGCAGCATGGTTAGTTATTTCACAATTGTAGATTGAAAGTTCTTTTTCAGCCCAATGCTGCGTGTTTGCTGTTGTAACTGCGATTTTTCACGAGCTTTTGGAACACAGTTCCCTAATCAAGTGCAAACGACTAGGAAACTGTGTTCTGAAAGGTCGTGAAAAAATCGCAGTTACTACAGCAAACCCGCAGCATTAGGCTGAAAAAGAACTTTCAATCTACAATTGTAAAATAATAACATGATGTTTAACAGAGAAAAAGAGATCATGTTATTTCTTAAATCTGCAGTTTTGTAAGCTCTACACTCGATACAAACTGGGTTGGGTCTATTACACCGGTCAACAAAAAAATGTTTTTTTTGATACAGAACATGAAAACAGGTGTTCTTAGCTGAATTTGGGGCGCTGATTTCAAATATGAAGTCAGATTTTCTCTATCACGTCACGTTTTTGAGATACCGACATGAACCAAATTTTGCTATTTTCAGCATATAGCAAAAATTCGAGCGCTAAAACAATCATAAAAAGTCAATGAGGATAAAACAGTTATCGACCATTCAACAAGAGCGTAAACAATAAACAGTCAAAAGCAGTTAACAGTAATGTAAACAGCAATGTAAACTTCAGTAGGTGATCAGAGGCATAGTCAGGGAGGGGGAGAGAGGCACCATTGTCCCGCCGAATTGTAGGAAGCTTTGAATTGTAAGTAAATTTTGCATACATTAGCAAGTCGAAATAATGACATATTGTTTTAACTGATTACATCAAGTAGACCTATCCAAAGAACTCCTCATAAAATAAGAATTCCTCATCTCTAACTGGAGGAAGCGGAATAGCAATATCAGTACGGTACCATGGATAACAGGTAGAAGAGCTGAAGGGCAAACTGGATATTCAATCTTAGACTTGTTTTTGCGTGATAATCCTTTGATGTTGGTCATGTAAAAGTAACAGTCTGAGTGATGGTTACTTTGCTCACGCCATATCATTGGCACAGCAAAAGGCATAACCTTCCTTTTACCATCAAGCCATAACAGACGGCCTGTTCTGCACCGATTGCAGCAAATGTGTGGGGCCCAGCTCTTGTCTTGGTCACCGATTTGACATCCAAAGTAGTGCTTGTACGCAAACTTGACTCTGGTGGAGAGCTTCATAGTGTGGGAAAGTGGAGTGTATTCTCCGCATATGTAACAAAACTTGTCTGGATGGTTCAAGCAAGCTCGCCTTGAGCTGCTTGGTCGAGAACTCATACTTCTGGCAGTCTCTATTGCTGACTACGTTAGTAAAAAGTATACAATAACCTGAAAAGACACATTGTGAAGTTATGCCTCCATACACAATACTAAGCTTCACCAAATACATTAGCTGCGCATAACTGCAACACAAAAGCAGCAAAAACCTCAAAACCAAAGATACAGACACTTAGAGAGATAGAAATGATTCAAAAAAGATAAAAACCTTATCTGTACCACACTTCTACTTAGTTATATATTTGTGAGATTTGCTTTTGGCTTACCGTGCTCACAAAGTTGAAAGTATCAAAGGATGTGTGAGATGTTGAATACGTAGTTATAGGGATCATAGCCTTTAAGTTCGATTTGATACTTTGAAAATAGTCCAGTTCAGTTTATTTTATTGTGTTAGCGAAAGATGAACTGTACAAACAGAACAAAAGGTTTAATTTATTTGTTAAGAATAATAACAGATCAAAAATCGCCCAAGTCGACTACCACGCCAATATTTAAATAAGTAAAATACAGTGGAACAGCTAACTGAAGTAAATTAGCACTAAGCATTACAATATTCAAATACACATGAATACGTGAAATCAAGAATTTTCAAAAAGTTGTTTTTGAGCTAAATGCGTTTTAACTATTTTGGTCATTTATTGTTGTTGAAACTTCGATAATGATGGTATGCTTCGATACAGTGGTAAGAAGTAATATTCCTGAAAATTGCACTCGTTGAAGATTCTGCGGAGAAATTAAGAAAAGGTAATCTCCCTAAATTTGGCCCCTTTTACAACTCAACCAGATGGCATGTGCTGCAAACTCTTTGTAACTACAGTAGTTTCATTAATGAAAAGTAGGCACAGATCACAAAAAGGTTGATGAAAACACATAGAACAAGGCAAAACAATAATACAGCAATGTCTAAGGCATTTATTTACTACTCATAGTCAGAGTTTTCTTCGGCCTTACCGTGAGGTGTGCAACTGTGCATGCATTCAATTCAATTGTATACAACCGGGTTCTATCTGTTTAAGAGAGACATGATAACGCCCAATGTCTACTTTTCCTCATACAAAAAAGGTGTTGTATTTCCAGACGTTTAATATAAAATAAGCAATAATAATAGTAGTAGCCAACCAAGTGAGAAAACCATTTACCTCTTGTTACTTACTGATTCAGTTTATATAAACAACGCAATATATAGTAAGAAAGAAACGCAAAACAATCAACTAAAGAACGTGGTACAGAACGCTTAATTGATTACATGCGCACTGCGGTGGTAATCAATTCTAGCGTCTGTACCAGAAAACGCTGAATGTTATTATGTAGTGAGGCAGGTCACAAGTTACATAAAATCAACGTAAATAAAATGACGACTATAACACTTCCCCCGATAATTTTTATACACAAAGAAAAATATGAACAAGACACCGAATTAAACAATAACACTCAAAGTCGGAAACGAGTCGGTCTGCGGCGACGGCTCGACCTTCGTGGGTTGTGTGGCCCGAATTCCGGTACAGTCGATGTGTCGTCCGAATCCGTTCGAGCTGAGATGGAGACAGTGGAGAAGTCGACTGTTGGTGCAGGAGTTTCTCCCGGCTCCTGGTCCTCCGATGATGCATAGCGAGGTTGCAGTTGGTCCATATGGCGCCTCCGCGTCGGACCATGTGGCAGCAGACGCACCACGAAGATTCGGCTACCCTGTCGCTTAATCACCTCGGCTGGAACCCAACGATGATCCTGGCTCCGTCGTGGAGTGAATGATAACGCGTAACAGGGATCTCCCGGTTTGAAATGTCGTTTTGTACCTTCGGAGGCGTCCATGTTCGGGGTTTTGTCGGGGTTTTGTCGGGGTACCACTTGAGACGGTGTGGGGAGAAGCGTGTCGATCTTGGTTCGAATCTGACAATTGTGGAGTAATTGGCTTGGAGTAGCCACTCGGAGTGGGCGTGCGTCGATACTGCTGTAGGAACTCCAAGACAGCTTGTTTCGGGGGCAGGGAAAATTTGCGAAGTGCTTGCTTGAACGTACGTACGAGGCGCTCCGCCACTCCATTGGTTTCCGGATGGTAAGGGGCACCCGTGATGTGTACCATACCCCTCTCCTTACAGAAAGTTTGAAATTCTGTGGATTTAAAAGTAGTAGCATTATCGGTAACTATAGTATTGGTCACAGCGGTAAACCATAATCTCTTCGTGGGAAAATTGTAACATAAGATTCTCGGATCCGTTCGTCTGTATGTAATGACCGAAAGAAAACACTCTTTTGAAACGTCTATTCAAAAAGTGTATTTCTGTAAAAAATAGCCCACGGCTGTCGAAATTGGGACGCAACACGGTACGCCACTAAAAACCTGTCACTACAATACAGATTACTTAGATAAAAGACGGAAATTTTATCCAGCTGGCAAGCACTAAGCAAACAGTTAAATATGCCTCCAACTTTCAAGCAACCATTTTACGAATGACTAGAATAATTTGCGATATCTCAAACTCACGTAAACAGTAACTGTGACGCAATAATGAAAGACATTGTCTCGCAATTCAAACAAGTGTTCAAAGGCGATGATGCAATGTTTCATCAGGTCTTACGAACGATGGTGCAATATTTGGACATTTTCTAGCAATTTCCATGACGTAAGATGCCAGCTAGGTTAAGTAGACCATAACGGTTTTATATGACGTTTGATTTGGTGAAAATTGTCCGTAACATAGCGACCCCTAGTTATGACAGTCTGACATGGCATAGCTAAAAAAGAATTTAAGGACAATTTTGAGCCAATGAATAAAAACACACGATATATACACAAATTGTTTGAATCACTCACGTTTAAGTTAATACGTAAATACAAAGGGCATGCAAAGAATGAACAGCAATACGAATAATACACGACGATACATGAAATTGGTACCATAGGTACACGCTAAAATGACGCTATATACAATGGTTGCGATAATAACCGACTGTTCCGGGCTCAGACAAGTGTCGTCCATCGCAGACAAAACCAGGCTCAAATCCTAACACTTAAATGTTCTTTACGGGGCGAGGCACGAAATATCTCTCAACACGTAGTCTACTTTCACTTTCCCCGTACTCTCATCATAGTTGCAGACGGCAACTTTAGCTCTACGAACCACAGGCTTCCCTTTCCTAATTTGTGGAACTACCTCATGCACCCTCCCAAGTTGATACTTCCCACGTTTATCAATGTCTTGAAGAGAACCCACCACTACAAGTTGACCAGGCTCCAAATTCTCGGCCATTTTTAGCCATTTTTTCCCGCCCTGAAGACCTGGCAAGTAAAAATCGATCCATTTACTCCAAAACTGCTGAGAAAGTGACAAATTGAACAGATAATCCCTTCTTAATTGGTCACGATCATGTGGTTTCCCAACAGCACAGTATGGATCTAAGTATGGGGTCAAAAGTGAGGCAGGGGTGATGACAGTAAAATCCCTAGGGTCGTCACTCAAAGGTAGCCTACCAAAAGGCGTTCGTTCACGATCCTAACGGCACTGCCTGTGTACGTAAGCAGTTCAATAAAATTGGGCTTACGTAGTGAAGAGTCCAAAATGTGAAAAAAGTACTTAGTCATATCGGCCACGAAACCAAATCTACTCAGCCGAAATCTAGCCAAGAGATCTACCAGAGGGTTTAACAAGTCAGGACCCGAAAACAGTACATCATTAACACAAGTTCCTCGAAATTCAGACTTGCCATCGTAAACAATACGCTTTTTTAATTGTGACGTCACAAAGTATGGTAAATACCACTCAAATCTCTTTACATTTTCTGCTTCACCAGCACGCTCAATATAGCCATTAGATTTAAGATCCTTCATGGTGTCAGTAAGGAAATCACGAAGTTCAGGTTGTTTTAAAGCCTTCTTCCTTAAAGCAGCAGCTCTATCTGACGCCAACACAAAATTGTTAGGTAAATCAATATCTTCCTTCAACGGTACAGGTATCTCAAATCGACCATCTTTCAACTCAATATTCGGTTCAACAAGTTTTCTAGCCAAAATGTCATTGCGAGACAATTCACAGGTTTCATTTTGCAACGTCAAATCCTGAATGACTTTATTCAGGTCTGCTATTTCCATATCACGAGACTCAATTTTACGCTGAAAGCCAGAGATGACATCCGACTCTAAAGACGTCTGCACTCTGCACACGTTAGCAACGCTTTCATCTAAGGGTGACTTACCACCACAAGCCAACCAACCGAGAGGAGTGAGCAAAGCATGTGGTTCACTACAATTCTCACCAACACGCTCTTCTTTAGCCCACATCAAATAAGCGTTGTCGTTGCCAATCAGTACATCTACAGTACTACAATCGTTCAAATGAAACATATTCACGTCATGAAAATGACGGAAACCACTTAAATTCTTCTTATGCGTTAAAGTTTTAACATCGTCAGCCCAAGCTGGGTTAACCACCGAAGTTACATCACAAAACAGTTCATCCGTCTCTAACGACTGGATGTTGAGTTTAACAAGGTTAGCACAAGTAGGTTTCTGACCAGCCAGAGTATCCATTTTAAACGACGCTTTGTCATGCGGTTTAACGTCAAGTTCGCAGACCAAATTACTCGAAACAAAAGTCAACTGCGAACCAGGATCATGCTGACAATACACCAACTTCGATTTGCCAGTCATTGGATTCAAAACACGAGCAGCAGTAATGCGGTTAAAGGCTGCTTTAACATTTCCAATCTTAACATTACGCACAGGAACTCTGGCACCAGCATCATCTTTGCCAATCGAATCCAGAGAATCACGTGACGTCACATAAAAATCATGCAGAAGAAAATAGTGTTTCCTATCGTTGTTAGGGCCACACTTACGACAGTTGTTTGCATGAACGCAATCCCTAAACATATGCTGGCGCAAACAATTCAAGCATTTGCCAGCTTTCACAATGACATCTCTCCGATCTTTAGGTGTCAAGCGCAATAAATCTTTACAATTAGACAAAAAATGATATTCATAACTTGACCACGTGACGAACAATAAAAACATGCCGGTATGTCTCTACGTCTGGCCACACCACCGCGCGGTGCGCCAACAGCAGTCGAGTACTGCCAACTCCCTGAAATCACATTATCATTTATCATTTATCATTATCATTATCACATTATCATGGGGTTTTACCGACGTCTGCCTAACCGGACATGAAGGCAATTTTCCTCTGCCAAACTTTTTAAAATGCTGCGACTCACCAGAATCGCCAATTAGCATAATGCTAAAATCAGTCGACTTGCGCGTTTCCTCCCGTACTACAAATTCAAACAAACTCTGAAAAGTAGGCTCATCAGTACCACCATACTGATCACCTAAAAAGTCAAAATAACGCTGCTTAGCGTCAAACGGGAGTCGCTTAGCCAAATCAAAAACAAAACGTCCTTCCAATTTGTCACGCTGACCACAAACTTGCGCGTAAAGCAGATACTGCGACAATTCATCTTTAAACTCTTTCAAATCACTGGAAAAGATCGAAGTCAATTTGCTACCATAGCGATACTTTCTAATTTCCGGTTCGGCGAAAAGACCTCCACGAACCCCAAAACGCTGGGACAAGCGAGCTAACGACATTTCTATCCTGTCTTCCTCTGACAAGCCAGGAGTGTCAGAAACCAAATTAGCAATGGTTTGCGCAGCTGTTTGTAACAAAGTCAAACGAGTTCCTTTAAAGGGCGAAGCTGCCATTAAGGCCGTAACACAATTTTTAAAGAAGATAAATGGCATATTATTACCATCGTAACCAATCAAGGCCGCCTTATCGAAAAACGTCCTACTATTTTGATATTCAAAAAAGCAATCCTGTTGTTGAGAACTCGATTTAGCGGGAGAAGACAAGCTATATCCCTTAAGGGGCTGAGGGGGCTCAGTCACATGCACAGCCCGATCACGATCATCACACACGTTAAAATCAGGAGACGCGATACGCCTCTCACAACCACCCAAATTACGTGTAGCTGGGCGATCAAAAACTAGCGGCGCAGAAAACTGTGAAGGGGGCAAAACATTACTTCTGATAGCGGCCCGTGACCTGTACGCTCTGGGGCAGGAGTTCGGTTGTAATTCGCAGGCCTTGGCTCAACAGCCTTCGGAAGACCCTTAGCCGCGGCCCCGAGACTTCCTGAAACAGCTTGAAAACGTGTGGATTGCACTGGTCCACTTACAGATTGAACAGGCGTCTGGAAAAGGTTATGTAAATTAAACTGTGATTGATGTTCACTTCTGGAATGCCTAGAAGATCCCTTCTTAGAGCTACGCCGGGAGCCCACCTCTGATCGATATTCAGCTAAAGCTACCTCCTTACGTTGTTCAGCCCTCAACTGTGCGTCTTTGAGTGCGAACTCAGCAGCTCTCGCTTCGGCTTTCGCGGCAGCCTCAGTTCGTACGGCTTCAGCTCTCGCAGCGGCCTCAGCAGCTCTCGCTTCGGCCTCAGCTCTCGCGGCAGCCTCAGCTCGTATGGCCTCAGTTCTCGCGGCGGCCTCAACTCTCGCGGCAGCCTCAGCTCGTATGGCCTCAGCTCTCGCGGCAGCCTCAGCTCGTATGGCCTCCGCTCTCATGGCAGCTTCAGCAGCTCTCGCTTCGGCTTCGGCTTGTATCTGGAGCTCCTCTCGTCTTAGCTGTAGGTTAATTTGTGCAACTATCCGAGACGAACTCCAAGACATCCTAGTGCTTACATTTGAGGCGCTATCCTCAGGATGTATGTCAGCATCCAACATATCTGAGAACTCACTTACTTTTTGTTCGAAGTTATTTTTCAACGAGTTAAATTCGGGATCTACCCTCTCACGAAGTTTTGCCAAGATTGCAGAGTTGAAAATTTTAGTCAAAAGAGCATGGAAATGCCGTAATTCCTTTTCTAAAGTAGATAACTTAGATCTAAAAATTAACAATTCTTGCTTATCACCCAAAGAACCTAGGGCCACAGAAAGTTCCCAAATTTGAGTCAAAATATCCCTTCTAAGATGCCGGGCCTCTCGAACTGACTTAGCCTCATCGTTACTGGGTCCCTCCCCAGAATGGCCTGCCCGACCGCAAAGAACATCATTAGGCTTAAACTCAGTCGAGTCGACGGCGGTCGAGTCCCTGTCGCCACCGAGTGTAGACATATTAAATGTTGGGGCTAAATTTAACAATTAAAAAATTACGTTACACAAACACACAAAATTAAGTTATAAAAAACTTAACTCCAAAGACCGTAAAAATACAAAAAGAATTTAAATGCACAATACCGTAGTTGTACGGGTATATGAAGTCCTAAAGTTCCACAAAACTTGCTTGGATTCGTCCACTTGAATCTTCAAGCACAGATGGATTGTCTTTAATCTTCTTTCTTGCCAATGAATGTCAAAGTTGTTTTCCTTCAGACCCAACAAAGAAACGCCTTTAATTTTTAGCTTGAAGTTCTTCAGTACCAACTGAGAAGAAATGTCTTTTTCTTTTATTATTTTGCTTCTGCAGCCTATCTACTGACAAGAACTCGTCTTTTATTATTTATATCTTGCCTGTGCTTCCGTACAAACACTAGCCAGAGAATCGTCTTTTATTATTTATAGTCACAGCGGTAAACCATAATCTCTTCGTGGGGAAATTGTAACATAAGATTTCCGGATCCGTTCGTCTGTATGTAATGACCGAAAGAAAACACTCTTTTGAAACGTCTATTCAAAAAGTGTATTTCTGTAAAAAATAGCCCACGGCTGTCGAAATTGGGACGCAACACGGTACGCCACTAAAAACCTGTCACTACAATACAGATTACTTAGATAAAAGACGGAAATTTTATCCAGCTGGCAAGCACTAAGCAAACAGTTAAATATGCCTCCAACTTTCAAGCAACCATTTTACGAATGACTAGAATAATTTGCAATATCTCAAACTCACGTAAACAGTAACTGTGACGCAATAATGAAAGACATTGTCTCGCAATTCAAACAGGTGTTCAAAGGCGATGATGCAATGTTTCATCAGGTCTTACGAACGATGGTGCAATATTTGGACATTTTCTAGCAATTTCCATGACGTAAGATGCCAGCTAGGTTAAGTAGACTATAACGGTTTTATATGACGTTTGATTTGGTGAAAATTGTCCGTAACAAGTATGGGGAAAGCCGAAATGAGCAAAATCTTCTTCTAGCAGGTTGATAGTAGCTGTTGAAGATAAGGAAGTAGTAGCATGAATACATGGGTATTTAGAAAAAGCATCAATGCTGATTAACTAATGGTAACCCATGAATTCTACCGCATGATCTATGTGTAAGCGACTCCACAGTGCTTCTGGAACCGTCCATGATTGGACCTGGGTTTTACATTGCGGTTGGTATTCGCCACAGGTACTGCACTTGTGACAAAGTTCCGTTATGTCTCGGGCAATGTTTGGCCAGTAAACGGATGTTCTTGCCAACTGCTTCATTTTCTCAATGCCAAAATGTCCTTCACTTACGAAACGGTTCGACCGGGTCTTGCGGAGAAGACTTGGCCGGCCATCCTTCATGAATGAAACGCATTACCGTGGAAATGGTAGGATCTTTAGAAGATTCTTTACGTAGTGAGGCAGCATTTGGGGTCTGGACCTGCAAATCCAAAGCATCGATAGCGCAGACGATATCAATGTCATCCCCACTTTCCTCTTCATCGAAGACTTTATCCCCTCCTGCTGGTAAGCGACTCAAAGCATCAGCGTTTTGATGATCCTTCGTCTTCCTGTACTCAATAGTGTATGTAAATTGCGACAAAAAGAGTGCCCAACGAGCCAACCGATTTGCTGCCCAAGAAGGTGTCGATTTGGTCGGGGCAAAAAGACTAAGCAATGGTTTATGGTCTGTGACCAAAATGAGTAATCTACCAAAAAGATATTGATAGAATTTATTTAGCGCAAAAATTATCGACAAAGTCTCTTTTTGGATTTGGCTATAGTTTCTCTGCGAAGCTGTTAATATCTTTGAAACGTTTGCTATAGGCCGTTCTGTGCCATCTGGGTAACGGTGAAACAACGTAGCACCGATGCCCACACTAGAAGCATCACATGCAATACCTACCGGAAGTGACGCATTGAAATGTGTAAGAACCTCATCAGTAGAAAGATAATGCTTAAGCTGAACAAAAGAGTTTTCCTCTTGTTTTCCCCATCTCCAAGGAATGTCCTTTTTTGTGAGATGGTACAGTGGTTCTGCTACCGTGGAAGCGTTCAACGGTAGAAACTTCGCATAACATTGTAAGGAACCTAAAAATGAACGGAGAAGATACGTCAGTGGGAGCAGACATCTCCAGTATGGCGTTTACCTTAGGACCTTTGGAGATGCCCTGCCTGGACAAAATGTGTCCGAGATACTCTACCTGAGGTTGTGCAAACTTACACTTGTCCTTTCTACACCTCAGGCCTTTTGAGTGAAGTCGATCGAGGAGCCGTCTAAGATTCTGGAGATGCTCCTCAGCAGTAGTGCCACTGACAAGAATGTCGTCTAGGTAGACTGCGACCCCTGGAAGGTCGGCTGTAAGGTCGTCCATGATCTTCTGAAAATAACCTGGAGCAGAAAATATGCGAAAAGGTAAAACATTTTGTAAAAGTACGCCACGGGGAGTGCTTAATGCGAGTCGTTTTCGACTGTCAGGTCCAAGTCGAATCTGATTGTAGGCATCAGCCAAGTCTATCTTGCTGAAACCATACCCACCACCCAACTTTTACATTAAGTCTTCTGGTAAGGGTAACGGGTGACGATTGGTCTCCAGGGAAGGGTTCAGCGTGACTGAATAATCGCCACATATGCGTAACTTGGCCTTCGCTTCTGAAGAGTTTGAAGGCTTACCGACTGGAACAACCGGTATGCCCCAATCGTAAAACTGAACTGGTGTCCATGCACAACGTGCAATGCCCGAATCATAGGCTTGTGCTAAGTCCTCCTTTAGCGCGAAAGGTACAGGCCTAGGTTTGAGAAAAACAGGTTTAGCATCAGACTTAAAATCTATGTCTAGTTCATAATCTCGTAAGCACCCGAGTTCAGGCTTAAAAACATCTTTGAACTCGTCACATAAGAGGGAGCATGCTTTCTCCAGACTCTTATCAAGCTTGTCGCATGACTGGATGCTCTGTAAAGTAGAATAGTTAGACAGAAGGAATTTATCGATAGAAATTCCTAAAGACGAGATTGCATCACGACCTAGCAAGTTTAGTCCTTTGACTGTCGTGACTACAAAAGGAATATTATCTGACCTTCCCGCGGAAGAACAAGTTACCTGGGCCGTGAAAGAACCCGTGATTGGTACTAGATGCTTGGTAGCAGATTGGAACTGCGACACTGGTGCTTGCAGTTGAGGTGCGCCTACCCGAGTCCAGACGTCGCTGGAAAGGAAATTTCCATTTGTAGCAGTGTCCAGTTCTAAGTGTGTGGTTACCGAATTAATGGAGATCGGTACTTCCAACTTTGAATTTCGAGGTTTTAGCATGTTAATTTCCTCGATACAATTTACCTTAAAAGGTTTGAACTGTCTATCTTTCTTTTGACAAACACTTTGTTAGTGTCCCGTAATATTGCAGAATTGGCAGGTGGCTTTCTTAAACCTACAGCCATTGGCGTTGTGGTTGGAACTACCACAGCGATAGCATTCTTTATTTTTAGAAGTGAAGAAAGTACCTGTAAGCTGCCTAGTTTTTGGAGGTTTGTTATTGGTCCTTACTTTCGCAACTGGTGCCGGTGGAGTGCCGTAAACAGTTTCTTTGGCCACCTTGGCTGCCTCTTCGGTTTCTGATGCTACCTCCACTGCACGTTTGAAAGTAAGTTTATCAGCTCTGATTTTGAATAACGCTTTAAGTACACCCTCGTTACCTATTGAACAAATAAAACGAGTACGTAAAGCTTCGTCCAATGGATTTGAAATGGACGAGAAGTCACAGGTGGCAGCTGCTTGGCGTATGCGGATGGCTAGTTCTTGAGCTGTTTCACCGGGCTTGCGTTTCATCTCGCTCCAGAAACGGAATCGCTCTCTCACGATGAAGCGTTTTGGGTCGAATTGTTGAGCCATGTAATCTGTAATTTCCGTCATGGTGAGATCGTTGACTTTTTTTGGGTTTGTTTCCTGCGCAGCCAAATTTGTTAACATTTTGTAGATTGTAGGTGATTCATTGGTGAGAAAAACCTGCGGCATTTTGTCTTGTACGACTGAATGTGCTGCTACAAAGGTGTTAAACCTCTTCCAATAGTCTGCCCACAGTTCAGTGGTGGCATCGAAGGTTACGAACTTAGGTAAAGATACCAGCTGTTGTATTGTTGTTGGTTGTGGTCTTGAAGTTTGGGCTCGCATTTCTTGTAGTTGCTCCATGAGTATTTTCGTCTGATCTTGGTGACGTTGTTCTTGTTCTCGGTGACGTTCTTCTTGTCTGGCAATTTGCTCCTTCGTTTGGCGTTCTTGGTTGACAATTTGTTCCTTCGTCTGACGTTCTTGGTTGGCAATTTGTTGTTGCAGGACTTCGATCAGTTTCTCCATGTTTCTAAAATCCTGTAGAAATTCTGTAAAGATCCTGCCGACGACGCCAGTTAAATGTCTGTTGTATTTCCAGACGTTTAATATAAAATAAGCAATAATAATAATAGTAGTAGTAGCCAACCAAGCGAGAAAACCATTTACCTCTTGTTACTTACTAATAATAATAATAATGTTATGGTTTTATTTATTGTCGCTCTACAACAGCTAAGGTCTTTTAGCGACAGGGCTCATTTTTAATTTGTATCAGGTTTACGATGTTATCACATTATTACCCGACTCATTCTCACTGCGCTATGCAAGAAAGAACACAATCGGTACCGTTTTTAAAGTCTTCGGTTTGACCCGATCTGGAATCGATCTCAGATCTACCAGCACCAGAGCCGAAGGCGAAACCACTCGGCCACTGAGCTGATTCAGTTTATAAAAACAACGCAATATATAGTAAGAAAGAAACGCAAAACAATCAACTAAGGAACGTGGTACAGAACGCTTAATTGATTACACGCGCCGTGCGGTGGTAATCAATTCCAGCGTCTGTACCAGAAAACGCTGAATGTTATTATGTAGTGAGGTAGGTCACAAGTTACATAAAATCAACGTAAATAAAATGACGGCTACAACGAAAGGTATTGCAAACTCAATAAGGCTGTGAACCTAGTAGAAAAGGGCTTGTATGTTGCAAATTCTGTGCTTAGTGTTTACAGACATTTGTGTGTTTCAGAGCTCTTCAGTCTTCAGCTTGTTACAGCCCTTATTTCCACTTCGAAGAACGTGGACCTATCAAGATGAAAGGAAAGGCTCGGCCAATGGCCATGTATTTATTAACAAAACGTCACATCCAAGAAACTCATTTCTGATTATTTTCTGTTGATTGCAACGTTTGTAGCTTATTTGTCTTGATCCGTTGCATCTCTTTTGTTTCAAGACATTTGAAGCAGCGGATGTCAAATACAAAAAAAATTATCTGTATGATTAGGGAGCATTTTTGTCACACGTTACAGTGGTCTATTGTCGCATTTTTGTACATGGCATTTAAAAGCGCACCCCAACTTTCAGGCTAATCGACGTAGGTTTTGCTTACCGACTTTTGAACCAAAATTTTTGACTCCATCAGACACCGCTATAAAGAAACGATGGTCTAGGATACTCTACTGCAGTGGTTCCCAACGCATGGGTCGCCTGATTATTTTTTTGGGTCGCTTGTTTTTCAGGCATAATGTAGGCTATCTTGGGCGAAAAAACAACAATAAAAAAATTTAAAACTTCAAGAGATCGATCACAAAACTGGAAAATAGAAACACAAGTCATGAAGCGTTTCATGTCGAGACATCGGAAAGCTTTGTAGCATATTCGTAGTGCAAGAACTTTTAACATTAAAATCTAAATGTTTAGATTTATCCATATTTTGTTTGCGATAGTGTATTATTCTTTAGTATTTCTATTAAAAATATTTTCTTGTAGGCTTGAAAAGGGCTGTATGATTAGCCGAAAACGTTAGCTAATTGTTTTTTGTTTTTATTATGTTAAATGTAGTGTTGTTGCTGGGTTACGTCTGTTGTATGGACATATTACTTTCTCCACAGAGAGACCCTTGCTGCAAAAAACTGTCTCAAGAGCTGCACGAAGTGTTGAATGATGTTGTGAAGTGTGTAATCGTTATCAAAGCAAGGCCACTAAATCGGCGTTTGTTTTTGTCTTTGTGTACTGACATGGATTCTGATTATCAAGCATTGCTGTTGCACACGGAAGTGCGATGTTTGTCATGAGGTTGTGTCCTAAAGCGAGTTTGTGATTTGCGAGAGGAGATTGCTGTCTTCCTGAGGCAATAGGACTGTGTGGGATTAGCCGAGAAGTTTTTGCAAGAAGATTTCAACGCAAAAGTTGCTTACATTGCCGATATAGGCTATTTGACTCTCTGAATTCTCTAAATTTATCTATGCAGGCAATGGTTTTTCGGTGATTGATCACGCCGCAAAAGTTTCTGCTTACCCCAAAAACTCATACTCTGGAAAAATTATGTCACCAGTGATGAGTACGATATGTTTCCTCAGCTAACGCAATATATTTGTGGCAAGGAAGTTGATATTGAGCAAACCATAATTGGACACCTGGAATAGTTTGCCAAAAAGTTTGTGCACTACTATGGAGAATCTCTAACACCTATTAGCCAAAATCATTGGATAGTTGATCCATTTGCTGGAAAAGATCTGCCTCAACTTCCCATCCATGTTGCAGAACAGTTCAAAGACAAATACCCCAAAGATTCTGCAAACATCCACTTGTGGGCTTCCATGTACATTGTACAAAGTGTATCTCACAGTTTCAAAATTAGTGATTCAAAAACTGATTCCATTTGCAACAACTTGGCTTTGTGAAACTAGATATAGTGCCATAAACTTGATAACGTTGCTCGGCTTTGTATGCCTATGGTTCAGCTTTTAAAATATTACGACAATTTGCTTGGGTCGCAAGATTTTACCGAACCGAATTTTTTTTAAATGGGTCGCCTTAACCTTCTGTATCATCCACGCTCGGCTCAATTCCAATCTTCACGCCGCTTGTTCATTGTATGACCTCATAGTATCAATGACTGTTGCAATGTTATTTGAGTTATCGCTTTTCGTATGATTTTTTTTGTTTCAGGCTGTTTTGTAACATAGCCTACAGTGTTTGGCCTTTGTCAGAATATCGTTGCTTTGTGTGGCACATTTTTATAATGCAGTGCTGTCAGTTGTCACGCATACCTTTACAAATTTTAATAAAATGTAGCTTAATGTGTATGGCGGCATGGGTAGGCTACACTGTCGTGTAAACTACCCAAAGAAGGAGGATGGTGTAAGGCGCTCCTCCCTTCCACAGTCTGGGGTCGTACCATGGATAAATAGATAGATAGATAGATAGATAGATAGATAGATAGATAGATAGATAGATAGATAGATAGATAGATAGATAGATAGATAGATAGATAGATAGATAGATAGATAGATAGATAGATAGATAGATAGATAGATAGATAGATAGATAGATAGATAGATAGATAGATAGATAGATAGATAGATAGATAGATAGATAAATAGTTAGACAGACAGACAGACAGACAGACAGACAGACAGACAGACAGACAGACAGACAGACAGACAGACAGACAGACAGACAGACAGACAGACAGACAGATAGATAGATAGGTGGATAAATAGTTGTTTATTGGCTGCGAAGTGACCATTCAAGGTCTTCAAGTCAAGCAGCCACCCTTAACTCATCAATGATAATTATAATTGGATAATTGAGACAAAGAAATAGTAATAAATGAATAACAGTGAAGCTGTCCAAGATGATAAGAAATAAAGAAATAAAAAAAAGCAGTTTAGGTAGGCCAACCTAGCCTATGTTACAATTGCAAGTCTGATTAGTAGCCTAGGTTAATTTAGCATTTGCCTAATATGAGTCAACAATTTTCTTTTTGTACATTCTATAGACACAAGTTGTTTACGGTTTTTCAAGTAGGAAGTAAGACATTGCCAACTCCTCGAATGCCATAATGATCGAGTTTATGCAAGAGTTTTTCGTGATGAACTGTGTCAAAGGCTTTTTTAAGATCTAGTAAAACAAATCTAGTCAATTCATTGTTCTGCATTTGCTCATATGAGGAGGTAATAATGTCTAGGGAAGCATGACTCGTTGAATGGTTGGCACGAAAGCCATATTGAGTAGGTGTTAAGATCGAATGCTTATTTATAAACGACGTCAATCGTTTGAACATTAACTTTTCTAGAATCTTTGAAAAGCATGAGAGTAGAGAAATTGGTCTATAATTATTTGTTTCAAGTTTGCTTCCAGATTTATAAATTGGAATGACTTTAGCAATTTTGAGAACATCTGGAAAAATGCCATTTGAAAATGCGTGGTCGAAAACGATAGATAGAAGCAAAGCTATGATACTCGAAGAGATTCGAAGGAAATAAGGCGAGATACCATCACTCCCTGCTGATTTATTTAATTTTAGATGGTGTATTTCTTCTGTTATTTCGTACACGTCTGGTGGTTCAAGGAAAATAAAAGAGGAAATACGATGTTTCAAAAGTCTTTAAAATTATTTGTTTTATCAGTTTCGACTCGTTCTGCGAGGTGGCTTCCAATATTAGCAAAAAAGGAATTAAAACTCTCAGCTATTATTTTTGGATCGCTTTCCAGTTTATCATCAACGCAAACACAATCAACATTTTGGGTTATTTTCTTTTATTGAGCAAAAGAGAATTTGTAATACTCCAAATTTTTTTGGGTTCATTACCGTTAATGTCCAGTTGGTTTTGAAAATACTGCTTTTTTGCTATACTTTTAATCTTTGTTAGTTTATTTGAGTATTTTTTGTAAATGCATTTTCCATGGGCAAGTATGAGAAACCCCTTGCCCCCCGATCAGGGACACGGAAGTCATGGTAAGCAGGTGACGGATGAGGAGTAAAGGCAGCTGATTTGGTTTCAGAACTGGTTTTATTTCTCACGGTGCTAGGCAGAAGATACCGAACAAGGTACAATGGCTAGGACCCTCGTCCTGTAAGGACACTGCCCACACAGAAGCCAACTGCAAACTACTGTGTGCTATCATATTGCAAAGAAAATTATGATCAGCCGAATAAAAATTCAGATGATGAATGTAGTTTTGACATATCTTATAACAATAATATTGTATTGATATTTCAGAATTTTTTCTTATTTGTAATGACCAATCATAGCAGTAATAACCAAGAGAAAAGGAACAACTAGAAAAAAGCAGAGCACGCTGTGTTTGAGCCGGCAGATCCTCTTCCTGCATACAAACTTCCATTAAATGGCGAAGTGTTAAGATATTGTTGAAAATACAGGTGTCATACAATACATCTAACTGAAATATTTACACAGCTACACAATATTTACAAATATTTACCATCTGCTTTATCCCTCCACAATGCTCAAACACACAGCAACTGCGGAACGATAACGACACGGTGGGTAGCCTACGTGACTATTTAACCAGTCACATTTTTTTCACACTTGCACATTTTGCCTAATTTTGTGTGATTTCAATTGTTTTGATCTTTTTTCAAGGCGGTTGTCACGGTTGTTCCATCCACGTCGAAACCGCAAGCCAAAGGATCAGAAACGATTAAGTGAGAAGCGATCTACAATATTCTCCCCTGTCTAGAATTCAACTTCAAGCGGTTCGCATCATTCACACATTAAACGTTAGTTAAAAAGTGGTAGACGGAAAAGAAATCATTCGAGATAAAAGTAATTATAATTAATAGATATGTTAGATTTACATGAGGATGATGATCTAGCATTTCTTATAACATGGGCACATCATGGAGTTTAAATGGTCAATATGATAAAGCAACATGGCAACAATCCCCCGACTCCACAGCCCTAGTTATACGGTTAAATTTAATGAAGATTACTTTCTTACAAAATGGCTGGTTTGCTTTACCCAAAGTGTAAAAGATTATGCAGGTTACAAAACTAAGCTTAAAATACTTAATATGATAAACAATGACAAAAGAAATTTAAAAATAATAAAAATCACACGATTATGCGTTTTACATGTTTTCAGCCACCAAACAAGCCCATTTTACATCGATTAAAAGTGAGATGAAGTTGGATCAATGCAAAAAGGACTGATTTGTTGGCAAAGCTGTCTTACCAAAGAAACCACGAGAAACAACCAAAACAGTCAAAACTTAGGAAAATGTAAAAAAAAAAGTTCCGTTCACTGAATGCAATGAATTATGAAATGTCTTAGAAGAAATTTTGCAAACAAATTTGAAAAAATTTCTTTTTCAATAATGTTCACTCTTAGTACGTAAAAAAACTTTGTTAGACAATTTTTAATGATGTTCGTTTCAAACAAAACATTTGGAAAGTTTCCTAAAAAAATTATTTTTCAGTGTATGACATGACATCAAATGTCATAGAAAAAGTTTTGAAAAATATTTTTGAAAAAACTATTTGTTTTCAATAATGTTCACTTTTAGTACGTAAAAACACTTTCTTAGACAATTTTTAATGACGTTAGTTTCAAACAAAAATTTGAAAAGTTTCGCAAAAAAAAAAAATTTTTACTGAAACGTATTTGAAAAATTTTTGAAAAATATTTTTGAAAAGTCAATTTTCTTCAATAATGTTACCTTTTAGTACGTAAAAGAACTTTCTTAGACAATTTTTAATGACGTTGGTTTAAAAAAGAAATTTGGAAAGTTTCGCAAAAAAAATTATTTTTTACTGAAATAGAATAGTATAGCTTTGGTAGAGAGGTACTTTTTAAAAACCATAGACAGACAATCGATAACAACTTAATAACATTGAATTAAGTTGTTATCGATTGTCTGTCTATGGTTTTTAAAAAGTACCTCTCTACCAAAGCTATACTATTCTATCTCTAACAAGAGAGGATTATCGGTAAAGGATTTCAGAAATTTTACTGAAATGTCTTTGAAAATTTTTTGAAAAATATTTTTGAAAAGACAATTTTTTTTCAATAATGGTCACTTTTTAGTACGTAAAAAACTTTCTTAAACCATTTTATTGACGTTAGTTTCAAGCAAAAAGAATTGTTAAGTTTCGCAAAAAAAAATTATTTTTCACAGTAAAAAATTTTTGAAAAATATTTTTAAAAAGGCAATACTTTTAGTACGTAAAAAAACTATAGCTAACTGCTCTTGGCTGATGCTGAGCTTCGTCGGAGTCTGCCTCGCTTTCTGACCTAGTCTTATTCTGAAACGATCCCTGTTCCATATCTAGAAAGCTAAAACCTAATTGCTAAGGTAACAGGGATCGGTTGTCAGTAGATGTTACAGAAAATATATTTCGCACTTATTCAGTGCATCGTCAGTTCTGATAAAGGGCAGTTAAAACCTACAAGTAATGTTTTAAACAACATTACAGTGACGCAATAATGCCAATACATGAGCGTAAAAAATTGATAAAGCAAAAGCGATGAAAAAGCAAAATCGCTCTTTCATCATTTCTAGTTTATAATTTATAATTTAGCTTTGGTAGAGAGGTACTTTTTAAAAACCATAGACAGACAATCGATAACAACTTAATAACATTGAATTGCATAATTCAAAATTAATACAGAAATGAAATAGATACATAATTTCGAACGTTTTCGGCAAAACTTTCTGCCCTCTTCAGGAAAATATCTTAATTCATCTAAACAAAACAATTATTCGTGAAATGTTAATAATAAATGACTGAAATTCAATAAAACTGCACTGACCTGCGTACAAGCAACAACTGACGAACAAACACAAAAGGTGGTAGCAATCTGTCATAATTATGCGGGAGTGTGGTCATGAGACGAGATAGTGAGCGGACAACATAACATAAAATAAACGTAAGCTAATACAAATTCAACAAAAAAGATGCCCCTCCAGCGAATAATTGTTTGTTGAGCCTGGGGTTGTGCTGCTTTATTTGGAGTGCCTCATGAATTTTAGTTTCAAACTCCGATTGACAGTTGCGAATTATTTTGAATGAATCTAATGTAAATTTGATGTTGGAACAAATACTGCAGTCATAAATGTGGTCTTTGATTGCACTGTGCTTATTGATGTCTGTTAAATTTAGGTGTTCCGTTGCTCTTGTTACCAAGTGTCTTGTGGACATACCTATGTATGTCATGTTCGTGTCGCACGAACAAGTGAATTTGTAGACAATGTTGGAACGAAGAGACTGCGGAACGGGAGATTTCAGCGAAAAATATCTACTGATTTTAAAGGTTTTGTACAGAGGAACAATGTCGATATCAAATTTACACTTAAAGAGTTTAGATAGTTTTTTAGCATATACGAGAGATTCCTTTCCTAGGAAAGGTATGGATATAGAGTTTTGGAAATTTATGACGTCAGTATTCGGTGAAGATACTGAATTGAAACGTTGTAGAACCTTATCAAAAAACTGCCCGGGATATCCATTCGCACATAACATAGATTTAATTTTGGCGATTTCATTCATGTAGTGGTATTTGTCTGAGCAGATAGAACGAGCACGATTAAGCAAACCTAACACCAACCCAAATTTCCATTTCATAGGACACACTGCGTTGAAATTTAATAATAATCCAGTGTTACTAGGTTTTCGCCAAACCCATGTGTCAAAAGTACTTTCGTTAATCTTTAGTTCAACATCCAAGAATGGTATAGTTTCTCTAGCTTTTTCCACTGTGAATTTTATGTTTTTATGTTGGGAATTTAGCACATTTAGAAAAGTTGAGCACGAATCTTCATCATCAAAAACAGCAAAAATATCATCTACATACCTAAGATAAAGTTTCGGATGGAAATCTTTAGACTCTTCAAGAACTTTTGTTTCAATATGTGCGAGGAAAAAATTAGCAATGGTAGGGCCTAATGGAGACCCCATTGCTACGCCATCGATTTGTTTGTATAAATTATTTCCGTGCCACAAAAATCAATTGATGGTGAGTTTTGATGTGTCTTCTTTGTTTACAAATGTACCGTTGGTTGAAACCATAAATATCATTGCTGATTACATTTTTTCGGATTCCCAACCTAATCACCCACCTATCAAGAAAGAAATTTTCATTAAACTCCTCACGTTAGCCACACAAGGCATGTTTTTGTACAAAAATAATTTATACAAACAAATCGATGGCGTAGCAATGGGGTCTCCATTAGGCCCTACCATTGCTAATTTTTTCCTCGCACATATTGAAACAAAAGTTCTTGAAGAGTCTAAAGATTTCCATCCGAAACTTTATCTTAGGTATGTAGATGATATTTTTGCTGTTTTTGATGATGAAGATTCGTGCTCAACTTTTCTAAATGTGCTAAATTCCCAACATAAAAACATAAAATTCACAGTGGAAAAAGCTAGAGAAACTATACCATTCTTGGATGTTGAACTAAAGATTAACGAAAGTACTTTTGACACATGGGTTTGGCGAAAACCTAGTAACACTGGATTATTATTAAATTTCAACGCAGTGTGTCCTATGAAATGGAAATTTGGGTTGGTGTTAGGTTTGCTTAATCGTGCTCGTTCTATCTGCTCAGACAAATACCACTACATGAATGAAATCGCCAAAATTAAATCTATGTTATGTGCGAATGGATATCCCGGGCAGTTTTTTGATAAGGTTCTACAACGTTTCAATTCAGTATCTTCACCGAATACTGACGTCATAAATTTCCAAAACTCTATATCCATACCTTTCCTAGGAAAGGAATCTCTCGTATATGCTAAAAAACTATCTAAACTCTTTAAGTGTAAATTTGATATCGACATTGTTCCTCTGTACAAAACCTTTAAAATCAGTAGATATTTTTCGCTGAAATCTCCCGTTCCGCAGTCTCTTCGTTCCAACATTGTCTACAAATTCACTTGTTCGTGCGACACGAACATGACATACATAGGTATGTCCACAAGACACTTGGTAACAAGAGCAACGGAACACCTAAATTTAACAGACATCAATAAGCACAGTGCAATCAAAGACCACATTTATGACTGCAGTATTTGTTCCAACATCAAATTTACATTAGATTCATTCAAAATAATTCGCAACTGTCAATCGGAGTTTGAAACTAAAATTCATGAGGCACTCCAAATAAAGCAGCACAACCCCAGGCTCAACAAACAATTATTCGCTGGAGGGGCATCTTTTTTGTTGAATTTGTATTAGCTTACGTTTATTTTATGTTATGTTGTCCGCTCACTATCTCGTCTCATGACCACACTCCCGCATAATTATGACAGATTGCTACCACCTTTTGTGTTTGTTCGTCAGTTGTTGCTTGTACGCAGGTCAGTGCAGTTTTATTGAATTTCAGTCATTTATTATTAACATTTCACGAATAATTGTTTTGTTTAGATGAATTAAGATATTTTCCTGAAGAGGGCAGAAAGTTTTGCCGAAAACGTTCGAAATTATGTATCTATTTCATTTCTGTATTAATTTTGAATTATGCAATTCAATGTTATTAAGTTGTTATCGATTGTCTGTCTAATTTATAATTTATATTTGATACGTAATTTACTTTACTGCCGGCTTAGTTTAGTTTTCATTCAGCATTTTTTCAATATTTACGCTTTTGCTTTTTCAATTTCTTACGCTCATGTTTTGGCATTATTGCGTCACTGTAATGTTGTTTAAAACATTACTTGTAGGTTTTAACTGCCCTTTATCAGAACTGACGATGCACTGAATAAGTGCGAAATATATTTTCTGTAACATCTACTGACAAGTGATCCCTGTTACCTTAGCAATTGAGGTTTTAGCTTAAAAAAAACTATCTTAGACAATTTTTAATGACGTTAGTTTCAAACAAAAAGAATTGGATAGTTTCGCAAAAAAAATTATTTTTCACTATAAGAAATGTCTTAGAAAAATTTTTGAAATATTTTTTTAAAAAGACAATTTTTTTTCATTAATGTTTACTTTTAGTACGTAAAAAAACTTTCTTAGACAATTTCTAATAACGTTAGTTTAAAACAAAAAGAATTGGATAGTTTCGCAAAAAAAATTATTTTTCACTATAAGAAATGTCTTAGAAAAATTTTTGAAATATTTTTTTAAAAAGACAATTTTTTTTCATTAATGTTTTAGTACGTACAAGAACTTTCTTAGACAATTTTTAATGACGTTAGTTTAAAAAAGAAATTTGGAAAGTTTCGCAAAAAAAATTATTTTTACTGAAATGTCTTTGAAAATTTTTTGAAAAATATTTTTGAAAACACAATTTTTTTTCAATAATGGTCACTTTTAGTAAATAAAAAAACTTTCTTAGACAATTTTTAATGACATCAGTTTCAAACAAAATAAATTGGATAGTTTGGTGAAAAAAAATTATTTTTCACTGTATGAAATAACATGTAATGTATGAAATAACATAACAATGTTCACTTTTAGTACGCAAAAAACTTTCTTAGACAATTTTTAATGATGTTAGTTTCAAACAAAAAGAATTGGATAGTTTCGCAAAAAAAATATTTTTCACTGTGTGAAATGTCTTGGAAAAATATTTGAAAAGTTTTTTTGAAAAGACAATTCTTTTTTAATAACGTTCAATTTTAGTACGTAAAAAAACTTTCTTAGACAAATTTTAATGACGTTAGTTTCAAATAAAAAAAATTGGATAGTTTGGTAAAAAAAAATTATTTTTCACTGTATGAAATGTCTTAGAAAAATTTTTGAAAATTTTTTTGAGAAGACAATTTTTTTTCAATAATTATTACTTTTAGTACCGAAACATACTTTCTTAGACAATTTTTAATGACGTTAGTTTCAAACAAAAAGAATTGGATAGTCTCGCAAAAAAAATTATTTTACGCTGAATGGAAATGTCTTAGAAAAATTTTTGAAAATTTTTTTTGAAAAGACAATTTTTTTCAATAATTTAACAAACTTTCTTAGACAATTTTTAATGACGTTAATTTCAAACAAAAAGAATTAGATAGTTTCGCAAAAAAAATATTTTTCACTGTATGAAATGTCTTAGAAAAATGTTTTTAAAAAGACAATTCTTTTTCAATAGTTTTTATTTTTAGTGCGGAAAAATACTTTCTTAGACAATTTTTAATGACGTTAGTTTCAAAAAAAAGAATTGGGTAGTTTCGCAAAAAAGATATTTTTCACTGTATGAAATGTCTTAGGAAAATGTTTTTGAAAAGACAATTTTTTTTCAACAATTTTCACTTTTAGTACGGAAAAATGCTTTCTTAGACCATTTTTAATGACGTTAGTTTCAAACAAAAAGAATTGGGTAGTTTCGAAAAAAAAATGATTTTTCACTGTATGAAATGTCTTATGAAAAGTTTTTGAAATTTTTTTTTGAAAATACAATTTTTTTTCAATAATGTTCACTTTTGGTACGTAAAAAAACTTTCTTAGACAATTTTTAATGACGTTAGTTCCAAACTAAAAGAATTAGACAGTTTCGCAAAAAAGAATTATTTTTCACTGTATGAAATGTCTTGGAAAAATTTTTTTGGAAAAGACAATTTTATTTCAATAATGTTCACTTTTAGTACGTAAAAAAACTTTCTTAGACAATTTTTAATGACGTTAGTTCCAAACTAAAAGAATTAGATAGTTTCGCAAAAAAAAATTATTTTTCACTATATGAAATGTCTTGGAAAAATTTTTTTCAAAAGACAATTTTTTTTCAATAATGTTCACTTTTAGTATGTAAAAAAACTTTCTTAGACAATCTTCTTCTTCGTTTGAACCTTGTTCTTCGCCACTTCAAGGGTCGAGGGGCTCTGCCTTTTACCACCCTTGGGCAGTGGCGGCGACGCGGTCTAGATGTTTGGGCAGGTGTCGAGCAGCCATTGAATTGATTCGTCATCCAATTCACGCAGACCACGCACACCATTTGGCGCATGGTAGATGGCGCAGTTACAGATGGTGTGGTCTACGGTTTGTTCCTCCATGCCACACTCACAGATCGCGGATGGAGCCATCCCCCATTTGTGCATGTTGAAGCGAAATAGTCCGACGCCAGTACGCAGGCGGTTGAGCCGCACCCAGGCCTTCCTTGGCAAATGCATTCCGGTTGGATGGTGGCTGGTATCGGAGATGAAACTTTGGAGTCTTGAGGAGTTCTTCTTCCACTCCGATCTCCATTGGTGGTCCACCCACGTAGCCGCACTGATGGATTGGTCTTCAGCACTTTTCATCAGGAGTTGTGCGGCACGTACAAATGGGTGTCTCGATTTCACTCGCAGAGGTTTCTCGTTCACAGACTCGTAGAGACTTGAGTAGAGCAAGTGGTTGGGGTTCGTAGCGCGACGAAAGAGAGACAGGATGGCTTCTTCGCGACGAAGCTCAGCTGGTTGGATGCCTGCAAGGACAGGGAGATTTTCCGATGGTGTAGGTCGCAGGCATCCTGTCACGATACGCAAGGCGTTGTTTATGGCAGTGTCGATTTGATGGCAGTGGGCACTGCGGCTCCAGACAGGTGCACAGTATTCTGCTGGAGCGTGAACTAGCGCGATGGTGGCAATGCGCAGGGTATCAACTCCGGCTCCCCAGCCAGAGCCGGCCAGACGCCTTAGCAAAGCTGTGCGTGTTGAGATCTTTTTGCGTAGTGACTCCAAATGTTGACGGTAAGTGAGCGACCTGTCCAGGACTACCCCTAGATATTTAGGGTTTGGGCAGAAGGGCAGGGTTTTTCCATTGGTGCTGATCTTGAGCTCGCGCTTTGCTTCCCGGTTGTTTAAGTGGAAGGCTGTCGTCACTGTTTTGGTTTCGCTGAGCTTCAGTCTCCATCTCTGGAGGTATGCCGAAAGTGTCGACATGTCCTGGTTTAGAGTCCCTTCTAATGTTTGCCATTGATTCGACAAGTGTAGAATGGCCAGATCATCGGCATAGGCGTACTTTGCGGATACCGTGATTGGTACGTCGTGGGTGTAGATGTTAAACAGAAGGGGGGCCAGGACAGATCCCTGAGGGACGCCATTCTTAAGGCGTCGTAACCTGCTTAGTTTACCACTTCCAGTGGTGAGAGTAAAGCTTCTGTTGTAAACGAGCTCCATGATCATGCGGACCATGTGCCTGTCCGGGAGCAGGCGGAGCAGTTTGCAGGTGAGGCCTTGGTGCCATACGGTGTCGTATGCAGCTGTGAGGTCAAGAAACAGCACCAGCCTTCTTCTTTGCCTCAAAGCAGTCTTCGATGTCTTGAGTCAAGAGAGTGACTTGGTCCACAGTAGATCTTCCACGTCGAAAACCAGCTTGCTCCCGGGGCAAGAGTGGGTCTATAATTGGTTCGACTCGAGTGTAGATAAGACGTTCGAAGATTTTAAAAGGGATGCAGAGAAGAGATATAGGTCGATAGCTCTTCGGATCCTCTTGTGGATTATGAGACTTAGGGATCGCGACTACTTTGGCTTTTTAATGACGTTAGTTCCAAACTGAAAAAATTAGATAGTTTCGCAAAAAAAAATTATTTTTCACTGCATGAAATGTCTTGGAAAAATTTTTTTGAAAAGACAATTTTTTTTCAATAATGTTCACTTTCAGTACGTAAAAAAACTTTCTTAGACAAATTTTAATGACGTTAGTTCCAAACTAAAAGAATTAGATAGTTTCGCAAAAAAAAATTATTTTTCACTGTATGAAATGTCTTAGAAAAATTTTTGAATACTTTTTTTGAAAAGACAATTTTTTTTCAATATTGTTCACTTTTGGTACGTAAAAAAGCTTTCTTAGACCATTTTTAATGACGTTAGTTCCAAACTAAAAGAATTAGATAGTTTCGCAAAAAAAAAAATGATTTTTCACTGTATGAAATGTCTTAGAAAAATTTTTGAAAACTTATTTTGAAAAGACAATTTTTTTTTCAATAATGTTCACTTTTGGTACGTAAAAAAACTTTTTTAGACAATTTTTAATGACGTTAGTTCCAAACTAAAAGAATTAAATAGTTTCGCCCAAAAAAATTATTTTTCACTGTATGAAATGTCTTGGAAAAATTTTTTTGAAAAGACAATTTTTTTTCAATAATGTTCACTTTTGGTACGTAAAAAAACTTTCTTAGACAATTTTTAATGACGTTAGTTCCAAACTAAAAGAATTAGACAGTTTCGCAAAAAAGAATTATTTTTCACTGTATGAAATGTCTTGGAAAAATTTTTTGGAAAAGACAATTTTTTTTCAATAATGTTCACTTTTAGTACGTAAAAAAACTTTCTTAGACAATTTTTAATGACGTTAGTTCCAAACTAAAAGAATTAGACAGTTTCGCAAAAAAAATTATTTTTTACTGTATGAAATGTCTTAGAAAATTTTTTTTTAAAAGAAAATTTTTTTTCAATAATGTTCACTTTTAGTATGTAAAAAAACTTTCTTAGACAATTTTTAATGACGTTAGTTACAAACAGGAAAAAATTAGATAGTTTCGCAAAAAAAAATTATTTTTCACTGCATGAAATGTCTTGGAAAAATTTTTTTGAAAAGACAATTTATTTTCAATAATGTTCACTTTCAGTACGTAAAAAAACTTTCTTAGAAAAATTTTAATGACGTTAGTTCCAAACTAAAAGAATTAGATAGTTTCGCAAAAAAAAATTATTTTTCACTGTATGAAATGTCTTAGAAAAATTTTTGAAAACTTTTTTTGAAAAGACAATTTTTTTTCAATAATGTTCACTTTTGGTACGTAAAAAAACTTTTTTAGACAATTTTTAATGACGTTAGTTCCAAACTAAAAGAATTAGATAGTTTCGCAAAAAAAAATTATTTTTCACCATATGAAATGTCTTGGAAAAATTTTTTTGAAAAGACAATTCTTTTTCAATAATGTTCACTTTTAGTACGTAAAAAACCATTTTAAGACAATTTTTAATGACGTTAGTTCCAAACTAAAACAATTAGATAGTTTCGCAAAAAAAATTATTTTTCACAGAATGAAATGTCTTAGAAAAATTTTTGAAGAATTTTTTTGAAAAAACAATTCTTTTTCAATAATGTTCACTTTTGGTACGTAGAAAAATTTTCTTAGACAATTTTTAATGACGTTAGTTCAAAACTAAAAGAATTAGATAGCTTCGCAAAAAAAAAATTGTTTTTTACTGTATAAAATATCTTGGATACATTTTTTTGAAAAGACAATTTTTTTTCAATAATTTTCAAGGTTAGTACTTAAAAAAACTTTCTTAGACAATTTTTAATGACGTTAGTTTCAAACAAAACGAATTAGACAGTTTCGCAAAAAAAAATTATTTTTCACTGTATGAAATGTCTTAGAAAATTTTTGAAAATTTTTTTGAAAAGAATATTTTTTTCAATAATTTTCACTTTTAGTACGTAAAAAAACTTTCTTAGACAATTTTTAATGACGTTAGTTTCAAACAAAAAGAATTAGACAGTTTCGCAAAAAAAAATTATTTTTCACTGTATGAAATGTCTTGGAAAAATTTTTTTGAAAAGACAATTTTTTTTCAATAATTTTCACTTTTAGTACGTAAAAAAACTTTCTTAGACAATTTTTAATGACGTTAGTTTCAAACAAAACGAATTAGACAGTTTCGCAAAAAAAAATTATTTTTCACTGTATGAAATGTCTTAGAAAAATTTTTTTTAAAAGAAAATTTTTTTTCAATAATTTTCACTTTTAGTACGTAAAAAAACTTTCTTAGACAATTTTTAATGACGTTAGTTTTAAACAAAAAGAATTAGACAGTTTCGCAAAAAAAAATTATTTTTCACTGTATGAAATGTCTTGGAAAAATTTTTTTGAAAAGACAATTTTTTTTCAATAATTTTCACTTTTAGTACGTAAAAAAACTTTCTTAGACAATTTTTAATGACGTTAGTTTCAAACAAAACGAATTAGACAGTTTCGCAAAAAAAAATTATTTTTCACTGTATGAAATGTCTTAGAAAAATTTTTTTGAAAAGACAATTTTTTTTCAATAATTTTCAATTTTAGTACGTAAAAAAACTTTCTTAGACAATTTTTAATGACGTTAGTTTCAAACAAAAAGAATTAGACAGTTTCGCAAAAAAAAATTATTTTTCACTGTATGAAATGTCTTGGAAAAATTTTTTTGAAAAGAAAATTTTTTTTCAATAATTTTCACTTTTAGTACGTAAAAAAACTTTCTTAGACAATTTTTAATGACGTTAGTTTCAAACAAAAAGAATTAGACAGTTTCGCAAAAAAAAATTATTTTTCACTGTATGAAATGTCTTAGAAAAATTTTTAAAAATTTTTTTTGAAAAGACAATTTTTTTCATTAATGTTCACTTTTAGTACGTAAAAAAACTTTCTTAGACAATTTGTAATGACGTTAGTTTCAAACAAAACGAATTAGACAGTTTCGCAAAAAAAAATTATTTTTCACTGTATGAAATGTCTTAGAAAAATTTTTTTGAAAAGACAATTTTTTTTCAATAATTTTCAAGGTTAGTACTTAAAAAAACTTTCTTAGACAATTTTTAATGACGTTAGTTTCAAACAAAACGAATTAGACAGTTTCGCAAAAAAAAATTATTTTTCACTGTATGAAATGTCTTAGAAAAATTTTTTTTAAAAGAAAATTTTTTTTCAATAATTTTCACTTTTAGTACGTAAAAAAACTTTCTTAGACAATTTTTAATGACGTTAGTTTTAAACAAAAAGAATTAGACAGTTTCGCAAAAAAAAATTATTTTTCACTGTATGAAATGTCTTGGAAAAATTTTTTTGAAAAGACAATTTTTTTTCAATAATTTTCACTTTTAGTACGTAAAAAAACTTTCTTAGACAATTTTTAATGACGTTAGTTTCAAACAAAACGAATTAGACAGTTTCGCAAAAAAAAATTATTTTTCACTGTATGAAATGTCTTAGAAAAATTTTTTTGAAAAGACAATTTTTTTTCAATAATTTTCAATTTTAGTACGTAAAAAAACTTTCTTAGACAATTTTTAATGACGTTAGTTTCAAACAAAAAGAATTAGACAGTTTCGCAAAAAAAAATTATTTTTCACTGTATGAAATGTCTTGGAAAAATTTTTTTGAAAAGAAAATTTTTTTTCAATAATTTTCACTTTTAGTACGTAAAAAAACTTTCTTAGACAATTTTTAATGACGTTAGTTTCAAACAAAAAGAATTAGACAGTTTCGCAAAAAAAAATTATTTTTCACTGTATGAAATGTCTTAGAAAAATTTTTAAAAATTTTTTTTGAAAAGACAATTTTTTTCATTAATGTTCACTTTTAGTACGTAAAAAAACTTTCTTAGACAATTTGTAATGACGTTAGTTTCAAACAAAACGAATTAGACAGTTTCGCAAAAAAAAATTATTTTTCACTGTATGAAATGTCTTAGAAAAATTTTTTTGAAAAGACAATTTTTTTTCAATAATTTTCAAGGTTAGTACTTAAAAAAACTTTCTTAGACAATTTTTAATGACGTTAGTTTCAAACAAAACGAATTAGACAGTTTCGCAAAAAAAAATTATTTTTCACTGTATGAAATGTCTTAGAAAAATTTTTTTGAAAAGACAATTTTTTTTCAATAATTTTCAATTTTAGTACGTAAAAAAACTTTCTTAGACAATTTTTAATGACGTTAGTTTCAAACAAAAAGAATTAGACAGTTTCGCAAAAAAAAATTATTTTTCACTCTATGAAATGTCTTAGAAAAATTTTTTTGAAAAGACAATTTTTTTTCAATAATTTTCACTTTTAGTACGTAAAAAAACTTTCTTAGACAATTTTTAATGACGTTAGTTTCAAACAAAAAGAATTAGACAGTTTCGCAAAAAAAAATAATTTTTCACTGTATGAAATGTCTTGGAAAAATTTTTTTGAAAAGAAAATTTTTTTTCAATAATTTTCACTTTTAGTACGTAAAAAAACTTTCTTAGACAATTTTTAATGACGTTAGTTTCAAACAAAACGAATTAGACAGTTTCGCAAAAAAAAATTATTTTTCACTGTATGAAATGTCTTAGAAAAATTTTTTTTAAAAGAAAACTTTTTTTCAATAATTTTCACTTTTAGTACGTAAAAAAACTTTCTTAGACAATTTTTAATGACGTTAGTTTCAAACAAAAAGAATTAGACAGTTTCGCAAAAAAAAATAATTTTTCACTGTAGAAAATGTCTTGGAAAAAATTTTTTGAAAAGACAATTTTTTTTCAATAATTTTCACTTTTAGTACGTAAAAAAACTTTCTTAGACAATTTTTAATGACGTTAGTTTCAAACAAAACGAATTAGACAGTTTCGCAAAAAAAAATTATTTTTCACTGTATGAAATGTCTTAGAAAAATTTTTTTTAAAAGAAAATTTTTTTTCAATAATTTTCACTTTTAGTACGTAAAAAAACTTTCTTAGACAATTTTTAATGACGTTAGTTTCAAACAAAAAGAATTGGATAGTTTCGCAAAAAAAAATTATTTTTCACTGTATGAAATGTCTTAGAAAAATTTTTTTCAAAAGACATTTTTTTTTCAATAATTTTCACTTTTAGGACGTAAAAAAACTTTCTTAGACAATTTTTAATGACGTTAGTTTCAAACAAAAAGATTTAGACACTTTCGCAAAAAAAAATTATTTTTCACTGTATGAAATGTCTTAGAAAAATTTTTGAAAATTTTTTTTGAAAAGACAATTTTTTTCAATAATGTTCACTTTTAGTACGTAAAAAAACTTTCTTAGACAATTTGTAATGACGTTAGTTTCAAACAAAACGAATTAGACAGTTTCGCAAAAAAAAATTATTTTTCACTGTATGAAATGTCTTAGAAAAATTTTTTTGAAAAGACAATTTTTTTTCAATAATTTTCAAGGTTAGTACTTAAAAAAACTTTCTTAGACAATTTTTAATGACGTAAGTTTCAAACAAAACGAATTAGACAGTTTCGCAAAAAAAAATTATTTTTCACTGTATGAAATGTCTTAGAAAATTTTTGAAAATTTTTTTGAAAAGAATATTTTTTTCAATAATTTTCACTTTTAGTACGTAAAAAAACTTTCTTAGACAATTTTTAATGACGTTAGTTTCAAACAAAAAGAATTAGACAGTTTCGCAAAAAAAAATTAT
The DNA here is from genome assembly GCF_918807975.1 of Aplidium turbinatum. NCBI lineage: Eukaryota > Metazoa > Chordata > Ascidiacea > Aplousobranchia > Polyclinidae > Aplidium > Aplidium turbinatum. The sequence goes on from NC_137485.1 coordinate 22,247,957, forward strand.
TTTTCACTGTATGAAATGTCTTGGAAAAATTTTTTTGAAAAGACAATTTTTTTTCAATAATTTTCACTTTTAGTACGTAAAAAAACTTTCTTAGACAATTTTTAATGACGTTAGTTTCAAACAAAACGAATTAGACAGTTTCGCAAAAAAAAAATTATTTTTCACTGTATGAAATGTCTTAGAAAAATTTTTTTTAAAAGAAAATTTTTTTTCAATAATTTTCACTTTTAGTACGTAAAAAAACTTTCTTAGACAATTTTTAATGACGTTAGTTTTAAACAAAAAGAATTAGACAGTTTCGCAAAAAAAAATTATTTTTCACTGTATGAAATGTCTTGGAAAAATTTTTTTGAAAAGACAATTTTTTTTCAATAATTTTCACTTTTAGTACGTAAAAAAACTTTCTTAGACAATTTTTAATGACGTTAGTTTCAAACAAAACGAATTAGACAGTTTCGCAAAAAAAAATTATTTTTCACTGTATGAAATGTCGTAGAAAAATTTTTTTGAAGACAATTTTTTTTCAATAATTTTCACTTTTAGTACGTAAAAAAACTTTCTTAGACAATTTGTAATGACGTTAGTTTCAAACAAAACGAATTAGACAGTTTCGCAAAAAAAAATTATTTTTCACTGTATGAAATGTCTTAGAAAAACTTTTTTGAAAAGAAAATTTTTTTTCAATAATTTTCACTTTTAGTACGTAAAAAAACTTTCTTAGACAATTTTTAATGACGTTAGTTTCAAACAAAACGAATTAGACAGTTTCGCAAAAAAAAATTATTTTTCACTGTATGAAATGTCTTAGAAAAATTTTTTTGAAAAGACAATTTTTTTTCAATAATTTTCAATTTTAGTACGTAAAAAAACTTTCTTAGACAATTTTTAATGACGTTAGTTTCAAACAAAAAGAATTAGACAGTTTCGCAAAAAAAAATTATTTTTCACTGTATGAAATGTCTTGGAAAAATTTTTTTGAAAAGAAAATTTTTTTTCAATAATTTTCACTTTTAGTACGTAAAAAAACTTTCTTAGACAATTTTTAATGACGTTAGTTTCAAACAAAAAGAATTAGACAGTTTCGCAAAAAAAAATTATTTTTCACTGTATGAAATGTCTTAGAAAAATTTTTTTAAAAAGAAAATTTTTTTTCAATAATTTTCACTTTTAGTACGTAAAAAAACTTTCTTAGACAATTTTTTATGACGTTAGTTTCAAACAAAAAGAATTAGACAGTTTCGCAAAAAAAAATTATTTTTCACTGTATGAAATGTCTTAGAAAAATTTTTTTGAAAAGACAATTTTTTTCAATAATTTTCACGTTTAGTACTTAAAAAAACTTTCTTAGACAATTTTTAATGACGTTAGTTTCAAACAAAACGAATTAGACAGTTTCGCAAAAAAAAATTATTTTTCACTCTATGAAATGTCTTAGAAAAATTTTTGAAAATTTTTCTTGAAAAGAAAATTTTTTTCAATAATTTTCACTTTTAGTACGTAAAAAAACTTTCTTAGACAATTTTTAATGACGTTAGTTTCAAACAAAAAGAATTAGACAGTTTCGCAAAAAAAAATTATTTTTCACTGTATCAAATGTCTTAGAAAAATTTTTGAAAATTTTTCTGGAAAAGAAAATTTTTTTCAATAATTTTCACTTTTAGTACGTAAAAAAACTTTCTTAGACAATTTTTAATGACGTTAGTTACAAACAAAAAGAATTGGATAATTTCGCAAAAAAAAATTATTTTTCACTGTATGAAATGTCTTAGAAAAATTTTTTTGAAAAGACAATTTTTTTTCAATAATTTTCAATTTTAGTACGTAAAAAAACTTTCTTAGACAATTTTTAATGACGTTAGTTTCAAACAAAAAGAATTAGACAGTTTCGCAAAAAAAAAATTATTTTTCACTCTATGAAATGTCTTAGAAAAATTTTTTTGAAAAGACAATTTTTTTTCAATAATTTTCACTTTTAGTACGTAAAAAAACTTTCTTAGACAATTTTTAATGACGTTAGTTTCAAACAAAAAGAATTAGACAGTTTCGCAAAAAAAAAAAATTTTTCACTGTATGAAATGTCTTGGAAAAATTTTTTTGAAAAGAAAATTTTTTTTCAATAATTTTCACTTTTAGTACGTAAAAAAACTTTCTTAGACAATTTTTAATGACGTTAGTTTCAAACAAAACGAATTAGACAGTTTCGCAAAAAAAAATTATTTTTCACTGTATGAAATGTCTTAGAAAAATTTTTTTTAAAAGAAAACTTTTTTTCAATAATTTTCACTTTTAGTACGTAAAAAAACTTTCTTAGACAATTTTTAATGACGTTAGTTTCAAACAAAAAGAATTAAACAGTTTCGCAAAAAAAAAAAATTTTTCACTGTATGAAATGTCTTGGAAAAATTTTTTTGAAAAGACAATTTTTTTTCAATAATTTTCACTTTTAGTACGTAAAAAAACTTTCTTAGACAATTTTTAATGACGTTAGTTTCAAACAAAACGAATTAGACAGTTTCGCAAAAAAAAATTATTTTTCACTGTATGAAATGTCTTAGAAAAATTTTTTTTAAAAGAAAATTTTTTTTCAATAATTTTCACTTTTAGTACGTAAAAAAACTTTCTTAGACAATTTTTAATGACGTTAGTTTCAAACAAAACGAATTGGATAGTTTCGCAAAAAAAAATTATTTTTCACTGTATGAAATGTCTTAGAAAAATTTTTTTCAAAAGACATTTTTTTTTCAATAATTTTCACTTTTAGGACGTAAAAAAACTTTCTTAGACAATTTTTAATGACGTTAGTTTCAAACAAAACGAATTAGACAGTTTCGCAAAAAAAAATTATTTTTCACTGTATGAAATGTCTTAGAAAAATTTTTTTGAAAAGACAATTTTTTTTCAATAATTTTCAAGGTTAGTACTTAAAAAAACTTTCTTAGACAATTTTTAATGACGTTAGTTTCAAACAAAACGAATTAGACAGTTTCGCAAAAAAAAATTATTTTTCACTGTATGAAATGTCTTAGAAAATTTTTGAAAATTTTTTTGAAAAGAATATTTTTTTCAATAATTTTCACTTTTAGTACGTAAAAAAACTTTCTTAGACAATTTTTAATGACGTTAGTTTCAAACAAAAAGAATTAGACAGTTTCGCAAAAAAAAATTATTTTTCACTGTATGAAATGTCTTGGAAAAATTTTTTTGAAAAGACAATTTTTTTTCAATAATTTTCACTTTTAGTACGTAAAAAAACTTTCTTAGACAATTTTTAATGACGTTAGTTTCAAACAAAACGAATTAGACAGTTTCGCAAAAAAAAATTATTTTTCATTGCATGAAATGTCTTAGAAAAATTTTTTTTAAAAGAAAATTTTTTTTCAATAATTTTCACTTTTAGTACGTAAAAAAACTTTCTTAGACAATTTTTAATGACGTTAGTTTCAAACAAAAAGAATTAGACAGTTTCGCAAAAAAAATTATTTTTCACTGTATGAAATGTCTTGGAAAAATTTTTTTGAAAAGACAATTTTTTTTCAATAATTTTCAAGGTTAGTACTTAAAAAAACTTTCTTAGACAATTTTTAATAACGTTAGTTTCAAACAAAACGAATTAGACAGTTTCGCAAAAAAAAATTATTTTTCACTGTATGAAATGTCTTAGAAAATTTTTGAAAATTTTTTTGAAAAGAATATTTTTTTCAATAATTTTCACTTTTAGTACGTAAAAAAACTTTCTTAGACAATTTTTAATGACGTTAGTTTCAAACAAAAAGAATTAGACAGTTTCGCAAAAAAAAATTATTTTTCACTGTATGAAATGTCTTGGAAAAATTTTTTTGGAAAGACAATTTTTTTTCAATAATTTTCACTTTTAGTACGTAAAAAAACTTTCTTAGACAATTTTTAATGACGTTAGTTTCAAACAAAACGAATTAGACAGTTTCGCAAAAAAAAATTATTTTTCATTGTATGAAATGTCTTAGAAAAATTTTTTTTAAAAGAAAATTTTTTTTCAATAATTTTCACTTTTAGTACGTAAAAAAACTTTCTTAGACAATTTTTAATGACGTTAGTTTCAAACAAAAAGAATTAGACAGTTTCGCAAAAAAAAATTATTTTTCACTGTATGAAATGTCTTGGAAAAATTTTTTTGAAAAGACAATTTTTTTTCAATAATTTTCACTTTTAGTACGTAAAAAAACTTTCTTAGACAATTTTTAATGACGTTAGTTTCAAACAAAACGAATTAGACAGTTTCGCAAAAAAAAATTATTTTTCATTGTATGAAATGTCTTAGAAAAATTTTTTTTAAAAGAAAATTTTTTTTCAATAATTTTCACTTTTAGTACGTAAAAAAACTTTCTTAGACAATTTTTAATGACGTTAGTTTCAAACAAAAAGAATTAGACAGTTTCGCAAAAAAAAATTATTTTTCACTGTATGAAATGTCTTGGAAAAATTTTTTTGAAAAGACAATTTTTTTTCAATAATTTTCACTTTTAGTACGTAAAAAAACTTTCTTAGACAATTTTTAATGACGTTAGTTTCAAACAAAACGAATTAGACAGTTTCGCAAAAAAAAATTATTTTTCACTGTATGAAATGTCTTAGAAAAATTTTTTTGAAAAGACAATTTTTTTTCAATAATTTTCACGTTTAGTACTTAAAAAAACTTTCTTAGACAATTTTTAATGACGTTAGTTTCAAACTAAACGAATTAGACAGTTTCGCAAAAAAAAATTATTTTTCACTGTATGAAATGTCTTAGAAAATTTTTGAAAATTTTTTTGAAAAGAAAATTTTTTTTCAATAATTTTCACTTTTAGTACGTAAAAAAACTTTCTTAGACAATTTTTAATGACGTTAGTTTCAAACAAAAAGAATTAGACAGTTTCGCAAAAAAAAATTATTTTTCACTGTATGAAATGTCTTAGAAAAATTTTTTTGAAGACAATTTTTTTTCAATAATTTTCACTTTTAGTACGTAAAAAAACTTTCTTAGACAATTTGTAATGACGTTAGTTTCAAACAAAACGAATTAGACAGTTTCGCAAAAAAAAATTATTTTTCACTGTATGAAATGTCTTGGAAAATTTTTTTTGAAAAGACAATTTTTTTTCAATAATTTTCACGTTTAGTACTTAAAAAAATTTTCTTAGACAATTTTTAATGACGTTAGTTTCAAACAAAACGAATTAGACAGTTTCGCAAAAAAAAATTATTTTTCACTGTATGAAATGTCTTAGAAAATTTTTGAAAACTTTTTTGAAAAGAATATTTTTTTCAATAATTTTCACTTTTAGTACGTAAAAAAACTTTCTTAGACAATTTTTAATGACGTTAGTTTCAAACAAAAAGAATTAGACAGTTTCGCAAAAAAAAATTATTTTTCACTGTATGAAATGTCTTAGAAAAATTTTTTTGAAAAGACAATTTTTTTTCAATAATTTTCACTTTTAGTACGTAAAAAAACTTTCTTAGACAATTTTTAATGACGTTAGTTTCAAACAAAACGAATTAGACAGTTTCGCAAAAAAAAATTATTTTTCACTGTATGAAATGTCTTAGAAAAATTTTTTTTAAAAGAAAATTTTTTTTCAATAATTTTCACTTTTAGTACGTAAAAAAACTTTCTTAGACAATTTTTAATGACGTTAGTTTCAACCAAAAAGAATTAGACAATTTCGCAAAAAAAAATTATTTTTCACTGTATGAAATGTCTTGGAAAAATTTTTTTGAAAAGACAATTTTTTTTCAATAATTTTCACTTTTAGTACGTAAAAAAACTTTCTTAGACAATTTTTAATGACGTTAGTTTCAAACAAAACGAATTAGACAGTTTCGCAAAAAAAAATTATTTTTCACTGTATGAAATGTCTTAGAAAAATTTTTTGAAAAGACAATTTTATTTCAATAATTTTCACTTTTAGTACGTAAAAAAACTTTCTTAGACAATTTTTAATGACGTTAGTTTCAAACAAAAAGAATTAGACAGTTTCGCAAAAAAAAATAATTTTTCACTGTATGAAATGTCTTGGAAAAATTTTTTTGAAAAGACAATTTTTTTTCAATAATTTTCACTTTTAGTACGTAAAAAAACTTTCTTAGACAATTTTTAATGACGTTAGTTTCAAACAAAAAGAATTAGACAGTTTCGCAAAAAAAAATTATTTTTCACTGTATGAAATGTCTTAGAAAAATTTTTTTAAAAAGAAAATTTTTTTTCAATAATTTTCACTTTTAGTACGTAAAAAAACTTTCTTAGACAATTTTTTATGACGTTAGTTTCAAACAAAAAGAATTAGACAGTTTCGCAAAAAAAAATTATTTTTCACTGTATGAAATGTCTTAGAAAAATTTTTTTGAAAAGACAATTTTTTTTCAATAATTTTCACGTTTAGTACTTAAAAAAACTTTCTTAGACAATTTTTAATGACGTTAGTTTCAAACAAAACGAATTAGACAGTTTCGCAAAATAAAATTATTTTTCACTCTATGAAATGTCTTAGAAAAATTTTTGAAAATTTTTCTTGAAAAGAAAATTTTTTTCAATAATTTTCACTTTTAGTACGTAAAAAAACTTTCTTAGACAATTTTTAATGACGTTAGTTTCAAACAAAAAGAATTAGACAGTTTCGCAAAAAAAAATTATTTTTCACTGTATGAAATGTCTTAGAAAAATTTTTGAAAATTTTTCTTGAAAAGACAATTTTTTTCAATAATGTTCACTTTTAGTACGTAAAAAAACTTTCTTAGACAATTTGTAATGACGTTAGTTTCAAACAAAACGAATTAGACAGTTTCGCAAAAAAAAATTATTTTTCACTGTATGAAATGTCTTAGAAAAATTTTTTTGAAAAGACAATTTTTTTTCAATAATTTTCAAGGTTAGTACTTAAAAAAACTTTCTTAGACAATTTTTAATGACGTTAGTTTCAAACAAAACGAATTAGACAGTTTCGCAAAAAAAAATTATTTTTCACTGTATGAAATGTCTTAGAAAATTTTTGAAAATTTTTTTGAAAAGAATATTTTTTTCAATAATTTTCACTTTTAGTACGTAAAAAAACTTTCTTAGACAATTTTTAATGACGTTAGTTTCAAACAAAAAGAATTAGACAGTTTCGCAAAAAAAAATTATTTTTCACTGTATGAAATGTCTTGGAAAAATTTTTTTGAAAAGAAAATTTTTTTTCAATAATTTTCACTTTTAGTACGTAAAAAAACTTTCTTAGACAATTTTTAATGACGTTAGTTTCAAACAAAACGAATTAGACAGTTTCGCAAAAAAAAATCATTTTTCATTGTATGAAATGTCTTAGAAAAATTTTTTTTAAAAGAAAATTTTTTTTCAATAATTTTCACTTTTAGTACGTAAAAAAACTTTCTTAGACAATTTTTAATGACGTTAGTTTCAAACAAAAAGAATTAGACAGTTTCGCAAAAAAAAATTATTTTTCACTGTATGAAATGTCTTGGAAAAATTTTTTTGAAAAGACAATTTTTTTTCAATAATTTTCACTTTTAGTACGTAAAAAAACTTTCTTAGACAATTTTTAATGACGTTAGTTTCAAACAAAACGAATTAGACAGTTTCGCAAAAAAAAATTATTTTTCACTGTATGAAATGTCGTAGAAAAATTTTTTTGAAGACAATTTTTTTTCAATAATTTTCACTTTTAGTACGTAAAAAAACTTTCTTAGACAATTTGTAATGACGTTAGTTTCAAACAAAACGAGTTAGACAGTTTCGCAAAAAAAAATTATTTTTCACTGTATGAAATGTCTTGGAAAAATTTTTTTGAAAAGACAATTTTTTTTCAATAATTTTCACTTTTAGTACGTAAAAAAACTTTCTTAGACAATTTTTAATGACGTTAGTTTCAAACAAAACGAATTAGACAGTTTCGCAAAAAAAAATTATTTTTCACTGTATGAAATGTCTTAGAAAATTTTTGAAAATTTTTTTGAAAAGAATATTTTTTTCAATAATTTTCACTTTTAGTACGTAAAAAAACTTTCTTAGACAATTTTTAATGACGTTAGTTTCAAACAAAAAGAATTAGACAGTTTCGCAAAAAAAAATTATTTTTCACTGTATGAAATGTCTTGGAAAAATTTTTTTGAAAAGACAATTTTTTTTCAATAATTTTCACTTTTAGTACGTAAAAAAACTTTCTTAGACAATTTTTAATGACGTTAGTTTCAAACAAAACGAATTAGACAGTTTCGCAAAAAAAAATTATTTTTCATTGTATGAAATGTCTTAGAAAAATTTTTTTTAAAAGAAAATTTTTTTTCAATAATTTTCACTTTTAGTACGTAAAAAAACTTTCTTAGACAATTTTTAATGACGTTAGTTTCAAACAAAAAGAATTAGACAGTTTCGCAAAAAAAAATTATTTTTCACTGTATGAAATGTCTTGGAAAAATTTTTTTGAAAAGACAATTTTTTTTCAATAATTTTCACTTTTAGTACGTAAAAAAACTTTCTTAGACAATTTTTAATGACGTTAGTTTCAAACAAAACGAATTAGACAGTTTCGCAAAAAAAAATTATTTTTCACTGTATGAAATGTCGTAGAAAAATTTTTTTGAAGACAATTTTTTTTCAATAATTTTCACTTTTAGTACGTAAAAAAACTTTCTTAGACAATTTGTAATGACGTTAGTTTCAAACAAAACGAGTTAGACAGTTTCGCAAAAAAAAATCGTTTAGTACTTAAAAAAACTTTCTTAGACAATTTTTAATGACGTTAGTTTCAAACAAAACGAATTAGACAGTTTCGCAAAAAAAAATTATTTTTCACTGTATGAAATGTCTTAGAAAATTTTTGAAAATTTTTTTGAAAAGAATATTTTTTTCAATAATTTTCACTTTTAGTACGTAAAAAAACTTTCTTAGACAATTTTTAATGACGTTAGTTTCAAACAAAAAGAATTAGACAGTTTCGCAAAAAAAAATTATTTTTCACTGTATGAAATGTCTTAGAAAAATTTTTTTGAAAAGACAATTTTTTTTCAATAATTTTCACTTTTAGTACGTAAAAAAACTTTCTTAGACAATTTTTAATGACGTTAGTTTCAAACAAAAAGAATTAGACAGTTTCGCAAAAAAAAATTATTTTTCACTGTATGAAATGTCTTAGAAAAATTTTTTTGAAAAGAAAATTTTTTTTCAATAATTTTCACTTTTAGTACGTAAAAAAACTTTCTTAGACAATTTTTAATGACGTTAGTTTCAAACAAAACGAATTGGATAGTTTCGCAAAAAAAAATTATTTTTCACTGTATGAAATGTCTTAGAAAAATTTTTTTCAAAAGACATTTTTTTTTCAATAATTTTCACTTTTAGGACGTAAAAAAACTTTCTTAGACAATTTTTAATGACGTTAGTTTCAAACAAAAAGATTTAGACACTTTCGCAAAAAAAAATTATTTTTCACTGTATGAAATGTCTTAGAAAAATTTTTGAAAATTTTTTTTGAAAAGACAATTTTTTTCAATAATGTTCACTTTTAGTACGTAAAAAAACTTTCTTAGACAATTTGTAATGACGTTAGTTTCAAACAAAACGAATTAGACAGTTTCGCAAAAAAAAATTATTTTTCACTGTATGAAATGTCTTAGAAAATTTTTGAAAATTTTTTTGAAAAGAATATTTTTTTCAATAATTTTCACTTTTAGTACGTAAAAAAACTTTCTTAGACAATTTTTAATGACGTTAGTTTCAAACAAAAAGAATTAGACAGTTTCGCAAAAAAAAATAATTTTTCACTGTATGAAATGTCTTGGAAAAATTTTTTTGAAAAGACAATTTTTTTTCAATAATTTTCACTTTTAGTACGTAAAAAAACTTTCTTAGACAATTTTTAATGACGTTAGTTTCAAACAAAACGAATTAGACAGTTTCGCAAAAAAAAATTATTTTTCATTGTATGAAATGTCTTAGAAAAATTTTTTTTAAAAGAAAATTTTTTTTCAATAATTTTCACTTTTAGTACGTAAAAAAACTTTCTTAGACAATTTTTAATGACGTTAGTTTCAAACAAAAAGAATTAGACAGTTTCGCAAAAAAAAATTATTTTTCACTGTATGAAATGTCTTGGAAAAATTTTTTTGAAAAGACAATTTTTTTTCAATAATTTTCACTTTTAGTACGTAAAAAAACTTTCTTAGACAATTTTTAATGACGTTAGTTTCAAACAAAACGAATTAGACAGTTTCGCAAAAAAAAATTATTTTTCACTGTATGAAATGTCTTAGAAAAATTTTTTTGAAGACAATTTTTTTTCAATAATTTTCACTTTTAGTACGTAAAAAAACTTTCTTAGACAATTTGTAATGACGTTAGTTTCAAACAAAACGAATTAGACAGTTTCGCAAAAAAAAATTATTTTTCACTGTATGAAATGTCTTAGAAAAATTTTTTTGAAAAGACAATTTTTTTTCAATAATTTTCACGTTTAGTACTTAAAAAAACTTTCTTAGACAATTTTTAATGACGTTAGTTTCAAACAAAACGAATTAGACAGTTTCGCAAAAAAAAATTATTTTTCACTGTATGAAATGTCTTAGAAAAATTTTGAAAATTTTTTTGAAAAGAAAATTTTTTTTCAATAATTTTCACTTTTAGTACGTAAAAAAACTTTCTTAGACAATTTTTAATGACGTTAGTTTCAAACAAAAAGAATTAGACAGTTTCGCAAAAAAAAATTATTTTTCACTGTATGAAATGTCTTGGAAAAGTTTTTTTGAAAAGACAATTTTTTTTCAATAATTTTAACTTTTAGTACGTAAAAAAACTTTCTTAGACAATTTTTAATGACGTTAGTTTCAAACAAAACGAATTAGACAGTTTCGCAAAAAAAAATTATTTTTCACTGTATGAAATGTCTTAGAAAAATTTTTTTGAAGACAATTTTTTTTCAATAATTTTCACTTTTAGTACGTAAAAAAACTTTCTTAGACAATTTGTAATGACGTTAGTTTCAAACAAAACGAATTAGACAGTTTCGCAAAAAAAAATTATTTTTCACTGTATGAAATGTCTTGGAAAAATTTTTTTGAAAAGACAATTTTTTTTCAATAATTTTCAAGTTTAGTACTTAAAAAAACTTTCTTAGACAATTTTTAATGACGTTAGTTTCAAACAAAACGAATTAGACAATTTTGCAAAAAAAAATTATTTTTCACTGTATGAAATGTCTTAGAAAATTTTTGAAAACTTTTTTGAAAAGAATATTTTTTTCAATAATTTTCACTTTTAGTACGTAAAAAAACTTTCTTAGACAATTTTTAATGACGTTAGTTTCAAACAAAAAGAATTAGACAGTTTCGCAAAAAAAAATTATTTTTCACTGTATGAAATGTCTTAGAAAAATTTTTTTGAAAAGACAATTTTTTTTCAATAATTTTCACTTTTAGTACGTAAAAAAACTTTCTTAGACAATTTTTAATGACGTTAGTTTCAAACAAAAAGAATTAGACAGTTTCGCAAAAAAAAATGATTTTTCACTGTATGAAATGTCTTGGAAAAATTTTTTTGAAAAGAAAATTTTTTTTCAATAATTTTCACTTTTAGTACGTAAAAAAACTTTCTTAGACAATTTTTAATGACGTTAGTTTCAAACAAAACGAATTAGACAGTTTCGCAAAAAAAAATTATTTTTCACTGTATGAAATGTCTTAGAAAAATTTTTTTTAAAAGAAAATTTTTTTTCAATAATTTTCACTTTTAGTACGTAAAAAAACTTTCTTAGACAATTTTTAATGACGTTAGTTTCAAACAAAAAGAATTAGACAGTTTCGCAAAAAAAAATTATTTTTCACTGTATGAAATGTCTTGGAAAAATTTTTTTGAAAAGACAATTTTTTTTCAATAATTTTCACTTTTAGTACGTAAAAAAACTTTCTTAGACAATTTTTAATGACGTTAGTTTCAAACAAAACGAATTAGACAGTTTCGCAAAAAAAAATTATTTTTCACTGTATGAAATGTCTTAGAAAAGTTTTTTTGAAGACAATTTTTTTTCAATAATTTTCACTTTTAGTACGTAAAAAAACTTTCTTAGACAATTTTTAATGACGTTAGTTTCAAACAAAACGAATTAGACAGTTTCGCAAAAAAAAATTATTTTTCACTGTATGAAATGTCTTGGAAAAATTTTTTTTAAAAGAAAATTTTTTTTCAATAATTTTCACTTTTAGTATGTAAAAAAACTTTCTTAGACAATTTTTAATGACGTTAGTTTCAAACAAAAAGAATTAGACAGTTTCGCAAAAAAAAATTATTTTTCACTGTATGAAATGTCTTAGAAAAATTTTAAAAATTTTTCCTGAAAAGAAAATTTTTTTCAATAATTTTCACTTTTAGTACGTAAAAAAACTTTCTTAGACAATTTTTAATGACGTTAGTTTCAAACAAAAAGAATTAGACAGTTTCGCAAAAAAAAATTATTTTTCACTGTATGAAATGTCTTGGAAAAATTTTTTTGAAAAGAAAATTTTTTTTCAATAATTTTCACTTTTAGTACGTAAAAAAACTTTCTTAGACAATTTTTAATGACGTTAGTTTCAAACAAAAAGAATTAGACAGTTTCGCAAAAAAAAATTATTTTTCACTGTATGAAATGTCTTAGAAAAATTTTTTTAAAAAGAAAATTTTTTTTCAATAATTTTCACTTTTAGTACGTAAAAAAACTTTCTTAGACAATTTTTTATGACGTTAGTTTCAAACAAAAAAAATTAGACAGTTTCGCAAAAAAAAATTATTTTTCACTGTATGAAATGTCTTAGAAAAATTTTTTTGAAAAGACAATTTTTTTTCAATAATTTTCACGTTTAGTACTTAAAAAAACTTTCTTAGACAATTTTTAATGACGTTAGTTTCAAACAAAACGAATTAGACAGTTTCGCAAAAAAAAATTATTTTTCACTCTATGAAATGTCTTAGAAAAATTTTTGAAAATTTTTCTTGAAAAGAATATTTTTTTCAATAATTTTCACTTTTAGTACGTAAAAAAACTTTCTTAGACAATTTTTAATGACGTTAGTTTCAAACAAAAAGAATTAGACAGTTTCGCAAAAAAAAATTATTTTTCACTGTATGAAATGTCTTAGAAAAATTTTTGAAAATTTTTCTTGAAAAGAAAATTTTTTTCAATAATTTTCACTTTTAGTACGTAAAAAACTTTCTTAGACAATTTTTAATGACGTTAGTTACAAACAAAAAGAATTAGACAGTTTCGCAAAAAAAAATAATTTTTCACTGTATGAAATGTCTTGGAAAAATTTTTTTGAAAAGAAAATTTTTTTTCAATAATTTTCACTTTTAGTACGTAAAAAAACTTTCTTAGACAATTTTTAATGACGTTAGTTTCAAACAAAAAGAATTAGACAGTTTCGCAAAAAAAAATTATTTTTCACTGTATGAAATGTCTTAGAAAAATTTTTTTGAAAAGAAAATTTTTTTTCAATAATTTTCACTTTTAGTACGTAAAAAAACTTTCTTAGACAATTTTTAATGACGTTAGTTTCAAACAAAAAGAATTGGATAGTTTCGCAAAAAAAAATTATTTTTCACTGTATGAAATGTCTTAGAAAAATTTTTTTCAAAAGACATTTTTTTTTCAATAATTTTCACTTTTAGGACGTAAAAAAACTTTCTTAGACAATTTTTAATGACGTTAGTTTCAAACAAAAAGATTCAGACACTTTCGCAAAAAAAAATTATTTTTCACTGTATGAAATGTCTTAGAAAAATTTTTGAAAATTTTTTTTGAAAAGACAATTTTTTTCAATAATGTTCACTTTTAGTACGTAAAAAAACTTTCTTAGACAATTTGTAATGACGTTAGTTTCAAACAAAACGAATTAGACAGTTTCGCAAAAAAAAATTATTTTTCACTGTATGAAATGTCTTAGAAAATTTTTGAAAATTTTTTTGAAAAGAATATTTTTTTCAATAATTTTCACTTTTAGTACGTAAAAAAACTTTCTTAGACAATTTTTAATGACGTTAGTTTCAAACAAAAAGAATTAGACAGTTTCGCAAAAAAAAATTATTTTTCACTGTATGAAATGTCTTGGAAAAATTTTTTTGAAAAGACAATTTTTTTTCAATAATTTTCACTTTTAGTACGTAAAAAAACTTTCTTAGACAATTTTTAATGACGTTAGTTTCAAACAAAACGAATTAGACAGTTTCGCAAAAAAAAATTATTTTTCACTGTATGAAATGTCGTAGAAAAATTTTTTTGAAGACAATTTTTTTTCAATAATTTTCACTTTTAGTACGTAAAAAAACTTTCTTAGACAATTTGTAATGACGTTAGTTTCAAACAAAACGAATTAGACAGTTTCGCAAAAAAAAATTATTTTTCACTGTATGAAATGTCTTAGAAAAACTTTTTTGAAAAGACAACTTTTTTTCAATAATTTTCACGTTTAGTACTTAAAAAAACTTTCTTAGACAATTTTTAATGACGTTAGTTTCAAACAAAACGAATTAGACAGTTTCGCAAAAAAAATTATTTTTCACTGTATGAAATGTCTTAGAAAATTTTTGAAAATTTTTTTGAAAAGAGTATTTTTTTCAATAATTTTCACTTTTAGTACGTAAAAAAACTTTCTTAGACAATTTTTAATGACGTTAGTTTCAAACAAAAAGAATTAGACAGTTTCGCAAAAAAAAATTATTTTTCACTGTATGAAATGTCTTAGAAAAATTTTTGAAAATTTTTCTTGAAAAGAAAATTTTTTTCAATAATTTTCACTTTTAGTACGTAAAAAACTTTCTTAGACAATTTTTAATGACGTTAGTTACAAACAAAAAGAATTAGACAGTTTCGCAAAAAAAAATAATTTTTCACTGTATGAAATGTCTTGGAAAAATTTTTTTGAAAAGAAAATTTTTTTTCAATAATTTTCACTTTTAGTACGTAAAAAAACTTTCTTAGACAATTTTTAATGACGTTAGTTTCAAACAAAAAGAATTAGACAGTTTCGCAAAAAAAAATTATTTTTCACTGTATGAAATGTCTTAGAAAAATTTTTTTGAAAAGAAAATTTTTTTTCAATAATTTTCACTTTTAGTACGTAAAAAAACTTTCTTAGACAATTTTTAATGACGTTAGTTTCAAACAAAAAGAATTGGATAGTTTCGCAAAAAAAAATTATTTTTCACTGTATGAAATGTCTTAGAAAAATTTTTTTCAAAAGACATTTTTTTTTCAATAATTTTCACTTTTAGGACGTAAAAAAACTTTCTTAGACAATTTTTAATGACGTTAGTTTCAAACAAAAAGATTCAGACACTTTCGCAAAAAAAAATTATTTTTCACTGTATGAAATGTCTTAGAAAAATTTTTGAAAATTTTTTTTGAAAAGACAATTTTTTTCAATAATGTTCACTTTTAGTACGTAAAAAAACTTTCTTAGACAATTTGTAATGACGTTAGTTTCAAACAAAACGAATTAGACAGTTTCGCAAAAAAAAATTATTTTTCACTGTATGAAATGTCTTAGAAAATTTTTGAAAATTTTTTTGAAAAGAATATTTTTTTCAATAATTTTCACTTTTAGTACGTAAAAAAACTTTCTTAGACAATTTTTAATGACGTTAGTTTCAAACAAAAAGAATTAGACAGTTTCGCAAAAAAAAATTATTTTTCACTGTATGAAATGTCTTGGAAAAATTTTTTTGAAAAGACAATTTTTTTTCAATAATTTTCACTTTTAGTACGTAAAAAAACTTTCTTAGACAAGTTTTAATGACGTTAGTTTCAAACAAAACGAATTAGACAGTTTCGCAAAAAAAAATTATTTTTCACTGTATGAAATGTCGTAGAAAAATTTTTTTGAAGACAATTTTTTTTCAATAATTTTCACTTTTAGTACGTAAAAAAACTTTCTTAGACAATTTGTAATGACGTTAGTTTCAAACAAAACGAATTAGACAGTTTCGCAAAAAAAAATTATTTTTCACTGTATGAAATGTCTTAGAAAAACTTTTTTGAAAAGACAATTTTTTTTCAATAATTTTCACGTTTAGTACTTAAAAAAACTTTCTTAGACAATTTTTAATGACGTTAGTTTCAAACAAAACGAATTAGACAGTTTCGCAAAAAAAATTATTTTTCACTGTATGAAATGTCTTAGAAAATTTTTGAAAATTTTTTTGAAAAGAGTATTTTTTTCAATAATTTTCACTTTTAGTACGTAAAAAAACTTTCTTAGACAATTTTTAATGACGTTAGTTTCAAACAAAAAGAATTAGACAGTTTCGCAAAAAAAAATTATTTTTCACTGTATGAAATGTCTTAGAAAAATTTTTGAAAATTTTTCTTGAAAAGAAAATTTTTTTCAATAATTTTCACTTTTAGTACGTAAAAAACTTTCTTAGACAATTTTTAATGACGTTAGTTACAAACAAAAAGAATTAGACAGTTTCGCAAAAAAAAATAATTTTTCACTGTATGAAATGTCTTGGAAAAATTTTTTTGAAAAGAAAATTTTTTTTCAATAATTTTCACTTTTAGTACGTAAAAAAACTTTCTTAGACAATTTTTAATGACGTTAGTTTCAAACAAAAAGAATTAGACAGTTTCGCAAAAAAAAATTATTTTTCACTGTATGAAATGTCTTAGAAAAATTTTTTTGAAAAGAAAATTTTTTTTCAATAATTTTCACTTTTAGTACGTAAAAAAACTTTCTTAGACAATTTTTAATGACGTTAGTTTCAAACAAAAAGAATTGGATAGTTTCGCAAAAAAAAATTATTTTTCACTGTATGAAATGTCTTAGAAAAATTTTTTTCAAAAGACATTTTTTTTTCAATAATTTTCACTTTTAGGACGTAAAAAAACTTTCTTAGACAATTTTTAATGACGTTAGTTTCAAACAAAAAGATTCAGACACTTTCGCAAAAAAAAATTATTTTTCACTGTATGAAATGTCTTAGAAAAATTTTTGAAAATTTTTTTTGAAAAGACAATTTTTTTCAATAATGTTCACTTTTAGTACGTAAAAAAACTTTCTTAGACAATTTGTAATGACGTTAGTTTCAAACAAAACGAATTAGACAGTTTCGCAAAAAAAAATTATTTTTCACTGTATGAAATGTCTTAGAAAATTTTTGAAAATTTTTTTGAAAAGAATATTTTTTTCAATAATTTTCACTTTTAGTACGTAAAAAAACTTTCTTAGACAATTTTTAATGACGTTAGTTTCAAACAAAAAGAATTAGACAGTTTCGCAAAAAAAAATTATTTTTCACTGTATGAAATGTCTTGGAAAAATTTTTTTGAAAAGACAATTTTTTTTCAATAATTTTCACTTTTAGTACGTAAAAAAACTTTCTTAGACAATTTTTAATGACGTTAGTTTCAAACAAAACGAATTAGACAGTTTCGCAAAAAAAAATTATTTTTCACTGTATGAAATGTCGTAGAAAAATTTTTTTGAAGACAATTTTTTTTCAATAATTTTCACTTTTAGTACGTAAAAAAACTTTCTTAGACAATTTGTAATGACGTTAGTTTCAAACAAAACGAATTAGACAGTTTCGCAAAAAAAAATTATTTTTCACTGTATGAAATGTCTTAGAAAAACTTTTTTGAAAAGACAATTTTTTTTCAATAATTTTCACGTTTAGTACTTAAAAAAACTTTCTTAGACAATTTTTAATGACGTTAGTTTCAAACAAAACGAATTAGACAGTTTCGCAAAAAAAATTATTTTTCACTGTATGAAATGTCTTAGAAAATTTTTGAAAATTTTTTTGAAAAGAGTATTTTTTTCAATAATTTTCACTTTTAGTACGTAAAAAAACTTTCTTAGACAATTTTTAATGACGTTAGTTTCAAACAAAAAGAATTAGACAGTTTCGCAAAAAAAAATTATTTTTCACTGTATGAAATGTCTTAGAAAAATTTTTTTGAAAAGACAACTTTTTTTCAATAATTTTCACTTTTAGTACGTAAAAAAACTTTCTTAGAAAATTTTTAATGACGTTAGTTTCAAACAAAAAGAATTAGACAGTTTCGCAAAAAAAAATAATTTTTCACTGTATGAAATGTCTTAGAAAAATTTTTTTGAAAAGAAAATTTTTTTTCAATAATTTTCACTTTTAGTACGTAAAAAAACTTTCTTAGACAATTTTTAATGACGTTTGTTTCAAACAAAAAGAATTGGATAGTTTCACAAAAAAAAATTATTTTTCACTGTATGAAATGTCTTAGAAAAATTTTTTTCAAAAGACATTTTTTTTTCAATAATTTTCACTTTTAGTACGTAAAAAAACTTTCTTAGACAATTTTTAATGACGTTAGTTTCAAACAAAAAGATTTAGACACTTTCGCAAAAAAAAATTATTTTTCACTGTATGAAATGTCTTAGAAAAATTTTTGAAAATTTTTTTTGAAAAGACAATTTTTTTCAATAATGTTCACTTTTAGTACGTAAAAAAACTTTCTTAGACAATTTGTAATGACGTTAGTTTCAAACAAAACGAATTAGACAGTTTCGCAAAAAAAAATTATTTTTCACTGTATGAAATGTCTTAGAAAATTTTTGAAAATTTTTTTGAAAAGAATATTTTTTTCAATAATTTTCACTTTTAGTACGTAAAAAAACTTTCTTAGACAATTTTTAATGACGTTAGTTTCAAACAAAAAGAATTAGACAGTTTCGCAAAAAAAAATTATTTTTCACTGTATGAAATGTCTTAGAAAAATTTTTTTGAAAAGACAATTTTTTTTCAATAATTTTCACTTTTAGGACGTAAAAAAACTTTCTTAGACAATTTTTAATGACGTTAGTTTCAAACAAAAAGAATTAGACAGTTTCGCAAAAAAAAATGATTTTTCACTGTATGAAATGTCTTGGAAAAATTTTTTTGAAAAGAAAATTTTTTTTCAATAATTTTCACTTTTAGTACGTAAAAAAACTTTCTTAGACAATTTTTAATGACGTTAGTTTCAAACAAAACGAATTAGACAGTTTCGCAAAAAAAAATTATTTTTCACTGTATGAAATGTCTTAGAAAAATTTTTTTTAAAAGAAAATTTTTTTTCAATAATTTTCACTTTTAGTACGTAAAAAAACTTTCTTAGACAATTTTTAATGACGTTAGTTTCAAACAAAAAGAATTAGACAGTTTCGCAAAAAAAAATTATTTTTCACTGTATGAAATGTCTTGGAAAAATTTTTTTGAAAAGACAATTTTTTTTCAATAATTTTCACTTTTAGTACGTAAAAAAACTTTCTTAGACAATTTTTAATGACGTTAGTTTCAAACAAAACGAATTAGACAGTTTCGCAAAAAAAAATTATTTTTCACTGTATGAAATGTCTTAGAAAAGTTTTTTTGAAGACAATTTTTTTTCAATAATTTTCACTTTTAGTACGTAAAAAAACTTTCTTAGACAATTTTTAATGACGTTAGTTTCAAACAAAACGAATTAGACAGTTTCGCAAAAAAAAAATATTTTTAACTGTATGAAATGTCTTGGAAAAATTTTTTTTAAAAGAAAATTTTTTTTCAATAATTTTCACTTTTAGTACGTAAAAAAACTTTCTTAGACAATTTTTAATGACGTTAGTTTCAAACAAAAAGAATTAGACAGTTTCGCAAAAAAAAATTATTTTTCACTGTATGAAATGTCTTAGAAAAATTTTAAAAATTTTTCCTGAAAAGAAAATTTTTTTCAATAATTTTCACTTTTAGTACGTAAAAAAACTTTCTTAGACAATTTTTAATGACGTTAGTTTCAAACAAAAAGAATTAGACAGTTTCGCAAAAAAAAATTATTTTTCACTGTATGAAATGTCTTGGAAAAATTTTTTTGAAAAGAAAATTTTTTTTCAATAATTTTCACTTTTAGTACGTAAAAAAACTTTCTTAGACAATTTTTAATGACGTTAGTTTCAAACAAAAAGAATTAGACAGTTTCGCAAAAAAAAATTATTTTTCACTGTATGAAATGTCTTAGAAAAATTTTTTTAAAAAGAAAATTTTTTTTCAATAATTTTCACTTTTAGTACGTAAAAAAACTTTCTTAGACAATTTTTTATGACGTTAGTTTCAAACAAAAAAAATTAGACAGTTTCGCAAAAAAAAATTATTTTTCACTGTATGAAATGTCTTAGAAAAATTTTTTTGAAAAGACAATTTTTTTTCAATAATTTTCACGTTTAGTACTTAAAAAAACTTTCTTAGACAATTTTTAATGACGTTAGTTTCAAACAAAACGAATTAGACAGTTTCGCAAAAAAAAATGATTTTTCACTCTATGAAATGTCTTAGAAAAATTTTTGAAAATTTTTCTTGAAAAGAATATTTTTTTCAATAATTTTCACTTTTAGTACGTAAAAAAACTTTCTTAGACAATTTTTAATGACGTTAGTTTCAAACAAAAAGAATTAGACAGTTTCGCAAAAAAAAATTATTTTTCACTGTATGAAATGTCTTAGAAAAATTTTTGAAAATTTTTCTTGAAAAGAAAATTTTTTTCAATAATTTTCACTTTTAGTACGTAAAAAAACTTTCTTAGACAATTTTTAATGACGTTAGTTACAAACAAAAAGAATTAGACAGTTTCGCAAAAAAAAATAATTTTTCACTGTATGAAATGTCTTGGAAAAATTTTTTTGAAAAGAAAATTTTTTTTCAATAATTTTCACTTTTAGTACGTAAAAAAACTTTCTTAGACAATTTTTAATGACGTTAGTTTCAAACAAAAAGAATTAGACAGTTTCGCAAAAAAAAATTATTTTTCACTGTATGAAATGTCTTAGAAAAATTTTTTTCAAAAGACATTTTTTTTTCAATAATTTTCACTTTTAGGACGTAAAAAAACTTTCTTAGACAATTTTTAATGACGTTAGTTTCAAACAAAAAGATTCAGACACTTTCGCAAAAACAAATTATTTTTCACTGTATGAAATGTCTTAGAAAAATTTTTGAAAATTTTTTTTGAAAAGACAATTTTTTTCAATAATGTTCACTTTTAGTACGTAAAAAAACTTTCTTAGACAATTTGTAATGACGTTAGTTTCAAACAAAACGAATTAGACAGTTTCGCAAAAAAAAATTATTTTTCACTGTATGAAATGTCTTAGAAAATTTTTGAAAATTTTTTTGAAAAGAATATTTTTTTCAATAATTTTCACTTTTAGTACGTAAAAAAACTTTCTTAGACAATTTTTAATGACGTTAGTTTCAAACAAAAAGAATTAGACAGTTTCGCAAAAAAAAATTATTTTTCACTGTATGAAATGTCTTGGAAAAATTTTTTTGAAAAGACAATTTTTTTTCAATAATTTTCACTTTTAGTACGTAAAAAAACTTTCTTAGACAATTTTTAATGACGTTAGTTTCAAACAAAACGAATTAGACAGTTTCGCAAAAAAAAATTATTTTTCACTGTATGAAATGTCGTAGAAAAATTTTTTTGAAGACAATTTTTTTTCAATAATTTTCACTTTTAGTACGTAAAAAAACTTTCTTAGACAATTTGTAATGACGTTAGTTTCAAACAAAACGAATTAGACAGTTTCGCAAAAAAAAATTATTTTTCACTGTATGAAATGTCTTAGAAAAACTTTTTTGAAAAGACAATTTTTTTTCAATAATTTTCACGTTTAGTACTTAAAAAAACTTTCTTAGACAATTTGTAATGACGTTAGTTTCAAACAAAACGAATTAGACAGTTTCGCAAAAAAAATTATTTTTCACTGTATGAAATGTCTTAGAAAATTTTTGAAAATTTTTTTGAAAAGAGTTTTTTTTCAATAATTTTCACTTTTAGTACGTAAAAAAACTTTCTTAGACAATTTTTAATGACGTTAGTTTCAAACAAAACGAATTAGACAGTTTCGCAAAAAAAAATTATTTTTCACTGTATGAAATGTCTTAGAAAAATTTTTTTGAAAAGACAACTTTTTTTCAATAATTTTCACTTTTAGTACGTAAAAAAACTTTCTTAGAAAATTTTTAATGACGTTAGTTTCAAACAAAAAGAATTAGACAGTTTCGCAAAAAAAAATAATTTTTCACTGTATGAAATGTCTTAGAAAAATTTTTTTGAAAAGAAAATTTTTTTTCAATAATTTTCACTTTTAGTACGTAAAAAAACTTTCTTAGACAATTTTTAATGACGTTTGTTTCAAACAAAAAGAATTAGATAGTTTCGCAAAAAAAAATTATTTTTCACTGTATGAAATGTCTTAGAAAAATTTTTTTCAAAAGACATTTTTTTTTCAATAATTTTCACTTTTAGTACGTAAAAAAACTTTCTTAGACAATTTTTAATGACGTTAGTTTCAAACAAAAAGATTTAGACACTTTCGCAAAAAAAAATTATTTTTCACTGTATGAAATGTCTTAGAAAAATTTTTGAAAATTTTTTTTGAAAAGACAATTTTTTTCAATAATGTTCACTTTTAGTACGTAAAAAAACTTTCTTAGACAATTTGTAATGACGTTAGTTTCAAACAAAACGAATTAGACAGTTTCGCAAAAAAAAATTATTTTTCACTGTATGAAATGTCTTAGAAAATTTTTGAAAATTTTTTTGAAAAGAATATTTTTTTCAATAATTTTCACTTTTAGTACGTAAAAAAACTTTCTTAGACAATTTTTAATGACGTTAGTTTCAAACAAAAAGAATTAGACAGTTTCGCAAAAAAAAATTATTTTTCACTGTATGAAATGTCTTAGAAAAATTTTTTTTAAAAGAAAATTTTTTTTCAATAATTTTCACTTTTAGTACGTAAAAAAACTTTCTTAGACAATTTTTAATGACGTTAGTTTCAAACAAAAAGAATTAGACAGTTTCGCAAAAAAAAATTATTTTTCACTGTATGAAATGTCTTAGAAAAATTTTTTTGAAAAGACAATTTTTTTTCAATAATTTTCACTTTTAGTACGTAAAAAAACTTTCTTAGACAATTTTTAATGACGTTAGTTTCAAACCAAAAGAATTAGACAGTTTCGCAAAAAAAAATTATTTTTCACTGTATGAAATGTCTTGGAAAAATTTTTTTGAAAAGACAATTTTTTTTCAATAATTTTCACTTTTAGTACGTAAAAAAACTTTCTTAGACAATTTTTAATGACGTTAGTTTTAAACAAAACGAATTAGACAGTTTCGCAAAAAAAAATTATTTTTCACTGTATGAAATGTCTTAGAAAAATTTTTTTTAAAAGAAAATTTTTTTTCAATAATTTTCACTTTTAGTACGTAAAAAAACTTTCTTAGACAATTTTTAATGACGTTAGTTTCAAACAAAAAGAATTAGACAGTTTCGCAAAAAAAAATTATTTTTCACTGTATGAAATGTCTTGGAAAAATTTTTTTGAAAACAATTTTTTTTCAATAATTTTCACTTTTAGTACGTAAAAAAACTTTCTTAGACAATTTGTAATGACGTTAGTTTCAAACAAAACGAATTAGACAGTTTCGCAAAAAAAAATCGTTTAGTACTTAAAAAAACTTTCTTAGACAATTTTTAATGACGTTAGTTTCAAACAAAACGAATTAGACAGTTTCGCAAAAAAAAATTATTTTTCACTGTATGAAATGTCTTAGAAAATTTTTGAAAATTTTTTTGAAAAGAATATTTTTTTCAATAATTTTCACTTTTAGTACGTAAAAAAACTTTCTTAGACAATTTTTAATGACGTTTGTTTCAAACAAAAAGAATTGGACAGTTTCGCAAAAAAAAATTATTTTTCACTGTATGAAATGTCTTAGAAAAATTTTTTTGAAAAGACAATTTTTTTTCAATAATTTTCACTTTTAGTACGTAAAAAAACTTTCTTAGACAATTTTTAATGACGTTAGTTTCAAACAAAAAGAATTAGACAGTTTCGCAAAAAAAAATTATTTTTCACTGTATGAAATGTCTTAGAAAAATTTTTTTGAAAAGAAAATTTTTTTTCAATAATTTTCACTTTTAGTACGTAAAAAAACTTTCTTAGACAATTTTTAATGACGTTAGTTTCAAACAAAAAGATTTGGATAGTTTCGCAAAAAAAAATTATTTTTCACTGTATGAAATGTCTTAGAAAAATTTTTTTCAAAAGACATTTTTTTTTCAATAATTTTCACTTTTAGGACGTAAAAAAACTTTCTTAGACAATTTTTAATGACGTTAGTTTCAAACAAAAAGATTTAGACACTTTCGCAAAAAAAAATTATTTTTCACTGTATGAAATGTCTTAGAAAAATTTTTGAAAATTTTTTTTGAAAAGACAATTTTTTTCAATAATGTTCACTTTTAGTACGTAAAAAAACTTTCTTAGACAATTTGTAATGACGTTAGTTTCAAACAAAACGAATTAGACAGTTTCGCAAAAAAAAATTATTTTTCACTGTATGAAATGTCTTAGAAAATTTTTGAAAATTTTTTTGAAAAGAATATTTTTTTCAATAATTTTCACTTTTAGTACGTAAAAAAACTTTCTTAGACAATTTTTAATGACGTTAGTTTCAAACAAAAAGAATTAGACAGTTTCGCAAAAAAAAATAATTTTTCACTGTATGAAATGTCTTGGAAAAATTTTTTTGAAAAGACAATTTTTTTTCAATAATTTTCACTTTTAGTACGTAAAAAAAGTTTCTTAGACAATTTTTAATGACGTTAGTTTCAAACAAAAAGAATTAGACAGTTTCGCAAAAAAAAATTATTTTTCACTGTATGAAATGTCTTAGAAAAATTTTTTTGAAAAGACAATTTTTTTTCAATAATTTTCACTTTTAGTACGTAAAAAAACTTTCTTAGACAATTTTTAATGACGTTAGTTTCAAACCAAAAGAATTAGACAGTTTCGCAAAAAAAAATTATTTTTCACTGTATGAAATGTCTTGGAAAAATTTTTTTGAAAAGACAATTTTTTTTCAATAATTTTCACTTTTAGTACGTAAAAAAACTTTCTTAGACAATTTTTAATGACGTTAGTTTTAAACAAAACGAATTAGACAGTTTCGCAAAAAAAAATTATTTTTCACTGTATGAAATGTCTTAGAAAAATTTTTTTTAAAAGAAAATTTTTTTTCAATAATTTTCACTTTTAGTACGTAAAAAAACTTTCTTAGACAATTTTTAATGACGTTAGTTTCAAACAAAAAGAATTAGACAGTTTCGCAAAAAAAAATTATTTTTCACTGTATGAAATGTCTTGGAAAAATTTTTTTGAAAACAATTTTTTTTCAATAATTTTCACTTTTAGTACGTAAAAAAACTTTCTTAGACAATTTGTAATGACGTTAGTTTCAAACAAAACGAATTAGACAGTTTCGCAAAAAAAAATCGTTTAGTACGTAAAAAAACTTTCTTAGACAATTTTTAATGACGTTAGTTTCAAACAAAACGAATTAGACAGTTTCGCAAAAAAAAATTATTTTTCACTGTATGAAATGTCTTAGAAAATTTTTGAAAATTTTTTTGAAAAGAATATTTTTTTCAATAATTTTCACTTTTAGTACGTAAAAAAACTTTCTTAGACAATTTTTAATGACGTTTGTTTCAAACAAAAAGAATTGGACAGTTTCGCAAAAAAAAATTATTTTTCACTGTATGAAATGTCTTAGAAAAATTTTTTTGAAAAGACAATTTTTTTTCAATAATTTTCACTTTTAGTACGTAAAAAAACTTTCTTAGACAATTTTTAATGACGTTAGTTTCAAACAAAAAGAATTAGACAGTTTCGCAAAAAAAAATTATTTTTCACTGTATGAAATGTCTTAGAAAAATTTTTTTGAAAAGAAAATTTTTTTTCAATAATTTTCACTTTTAGTACGTAAAAAAACTTTCTTAGACAATTTTTAATGACGTTAGTTTCAAACAAAAAGATTTGGATAGTTTCGCAAAAAAAAATTATTTTTCACTGTATGAAATGTCTTAGAAAAATTTTTTTCAAAAGACATTTTTTTTTCAATAATTTTCACTTTTAGGACGTAAAAAAACTTTCTTAGACAATTTTTAATGACGTTAGTTTCAAACAAAAAGATTTAGACACTTTCGCAAAAAAAAATTATTTTTCACTGTATGAAATGTCTTAGAAAAATTTTTGAAAATTTTTTTTGAAAAGACAATTTTTTTCAATAATGTTCACTTTTAGTACGTAAAAAAACTTTCTTAGACAATTTGTAATGACGTTAGTTTCAAACAAAACGAATTAGACAGTTTCGCAAAAAAAAATTATTTTTCACTGTATGAAATGTCTTAGAAAATTTTTGAAAATTTTTTTGAAAAGAATATTTTTTTCAATAATTTTCACTTTTAGTACGTAAAAAAACTTTCTTAGACAATTTTTAATGACGTTAGTTTCAAACAAAAAGAATTAGACAGTTTCGCAAAAAAAAATAATTTTTCACTGTATGAAATGTCTTGGAAAAATTTTTTTGAAAAGACAATTTTTTTTCAATAATTTTCACTTTTAGTACGTAAAAAAAGTTTCTTAGACAATTTTTAATGACGTTAGTTTCAAACAAAACGAATTAGACAGTTTCGCAAAAAAAAATTATTTTTCATTGTATGAAATGTCTTAGAAAAATTTTTTTTAAAAGAAAATTTTTTTTCAATAATTTTCACTTTTAGTACGTAAAAAAACTTTCTTAGACAATTTTTAATGACGTTAGTTTCAAACAAAAAGAATTAGACAGTTTCGCAAAAAAAAATTATTTTTCACTGTATGAAATGTCTTGGAAAAATTTTTTTGAAAAGACAATTTTTTTTCAATAATTTTCACTTTTAGTACGTAAAAAAACTTTCTTAGACAATTTTTAATGACGTTAGTTTCAAACAAAACGAATTAGACAGTTTCGCAAAAAAAAATTATTTTTCACTGTATGAAATGTCGTAGAAAAATTTTTTTGAAGACAATTTTTTTTCAATAATTTTCACTTTTAGTACGTAAAAAAACTTTCTTAGACAATTTGTAATGACGTTAGTTTCAAACAAAACGAATTAGACAGTTTCGCAAAAAAAAATTATTTTTCACTGTATGAAATGTCTTAGAAAAACTTTTTTGAAAAGACAATTTTTTTTCAATAATTTTCACGTTTAGTACTTAAAAAAACTTTCTTAGACAATTTTTAATGACGTTAGTTTCAAACAAAACGAATTAGACAGTTTCGCAAAAAAAATTATTTTTCACTGTATGAAATGTCTTAGAAAATTTTTGAAAATTTTTTTGAAAAGAGTATTTTTTTCAATAATTTTCACTTTTAGTACGTAAAAAAACTTTCTTAGACAATTTTTAATGACGTTAGTTTCAAACAAAAAGAATTAGACAGTTTCGCAAAAAAAAATTATTTTTCACTGTATGAAATGTCTTAGAAAAATTTTTTTGAAAAGACAACTTTTTTTCAATAATTTTCACTTTTAGTACGTAAAAAAACTTTCTTAGAAAATTTTTAATGACGTTAGTTTCAAACAAAAAGAATTAGACAGTTTCGCAAAAAAAAATAATTTTTCACTGTATGAAATGTCTTAGAAAAATTTTTTTGAAAAGAAAATTTTTTTTCAATAATTTTCACTTTTAGTACGTAAAAAAACTTTCTTAGACAATTTTTAATGACGTTTGTTTCAAACAAAAAGAATTGGATAGTTTCGCAAAAAAAAATTATTTTTCACTGTATGAAATGTCTTAGAAAAATTTTTTTCAAAAGACATTTTTTTTTCAATAATTTTCACTTTTAGTACGTAAAAAAACTTTCTTAGACAATTTTTAATGACGTTAGTTTCAAACAAAAAGATTTAGACACTTTCGCAAAAAAAAATTATTTTTCACTGTATGAAATGTCTTAGAAAAATTTTTGAAAATTTTTTTTGAAAAGACAATTTTTTTCAATAATGTTCACTTTTAGTACGTAAAAAAACTTTCTTAGACAATTTGTAATGACGTTAGTTTCAAACAAAACGAATTAGACAGTTTCGCAAAAAAAAATTATTTTTCACTGTATGAAATGTCTTAGAAAATTTTTGAAAATTTTTTTGAAAAGAATATTTTTTTCAATAATTTTCACTTTTAGTACGTAAAAAAACTTTCTTAGACAATTTTTAATGACGTTAGTTTCAAACAAAAAGAATTAGACAGTTTCGCAAAAAAAAATTATTTTTCACTGTATGAAATGTCTTGGAAAAATTTTTTTGAAAAGACAATTTTTTTTCAATAATTTTCACTTTTAGTACGTAAAAAAACTTTCTTAGACAATTTTTAATGACGTTAGTTTCAAACAAAACGAATTAGACAGTTTCGCAAAAAAAAATTATTTTTCACTGTATGAAATGTCTTAGAAAAATTTTTTTGAAGACAATTTTTTTTCAATAATTTTCACTTTTAGTACGTAAAAAAACTTTCTTAGACAATTTGTAATGACGTTAGTTTCAAACAAAACGAATTAGACAGTTTCGCAAAAAAAAATTATTTTTCACTGTATGAAATGTCTTAGAAAAATTTTTTTGAAAAGACAATTTTTTTTCAATAATTTTCACGTTTAGTACTTAAAAAAACTTTCTTAGACAATTTTTAATGACGTTAGTTTCAAACAAAACGAATTAGACAGTTTCGCAAAAAAAAATTATTTTTCACTGTATGAAATGTCTTAGAAAAATTTTGAAAATTTTTTTGAAAAGAAAATTTTTTTTCAATAATTTTCACTTTTAGTACGTAAAAAAACTTTCTTAGACAATTTTTAATGACGTTAGTTTCAAACAAAAAGAATTAGACAGTTTCGCAAAAAAAAATTATTTTTCACTGTATGAAATGTCTTGGAAAAATTTTTTTGAAAAGACAATTTTTTTTCAATAATTTTAACTTTTAGTACGTAAAAAAACTTTCTTAGACAATTTTTAATGACGTTAGTTTCAAACAAAACGAATTAGACAGTTTCGCAAAAAAAAATTATTTTTCACTGTATGAAATGTCTTAGAAAAATTTTTTTGAAGACAATTTTTTTTCAATAATTTTCACTTTTAGTACGTAAAAAAACTTTCTTAGACAATTTGTAATGACGTTAGTTTCAAACAAAACGAATTAGACAGTTTCGCAAAAAAAAATTATTTTTCACTGTATGAAATGTCTTGGAAAAATTTTTTTGAAAAGACAATTTTTTTTCAATAATTTTCACGTTTAGTACTTAAAAAAACTTTCTTAGACAATTTTTAATGACGTTAGTTTCAAACAAAACGAATTAGACAATTTTGCAAAAAAAAATTATTTTTCACTGTATGAAATGTCTTAGAAAATTTTTGAAAACTTTTTTGAAAAGAATATTTTTTTCAATAATTTTCACTTTTAGTACGTAAAAAAACTTTCTTAGACAATTTTTAATGACGTTAGTTTCAAACAAAAAGAATTAGACAGTTTCGCAAAAAAAAATTATTTTTCACTGTATGAAATGTCTTAGAAAAATTTTTTTGAAAAGACAATTTTTTTTCAATAATTTTCACTTTTAGTACGTAAAAAAACTTTCTTAGACAATTTTTAATGACGTTAGTTTCAAACAAAAAGAATTAGACAGTTTCGCAAAAAAAAATGATTTTTCACTGTATGAAATGTCTTGGAAAAATTTTTTTGAAAAGAAAATTTTTTTTCAATAATTTTCACTTTTAGTACGTAAAAAAACTTTCTTAGACAATTTGTAATGACGTTAGTTTCAAACAAAACGAATTAGACAGTTTCGCAAAAAAAAATTATTTTTCACTGTATGAAATGTCTTAGAAAATTTTTGAAAATTTTTTTGAAAAGAATATTTTTTTCAATAATTTTCACTTTTAGTACGTAAAAAAACTTTCTTAGACAATTTTTAATGACGTTAGTTTCAAACAAAAAGAATTAGACAGTTTCGCAAAAAAAAATTATTTTTCACTGTATGAAATGTCTTGGAAAAATTTTTTTGAAAAGACAATTTTTTTTCAATAATTTTCACTTTTAGTACGTAAAAAAACTTTCTTAGACAATTTTTAATGACGTTAGTTTCAAACAAAACGAATTAGACAGTTTCGCAAAAAAAAATTATTTTTCACTGTATGAAATGTCTTAGAAAAATTTTTTTGAAGACAATTTTTTTTCAATAATTTTCACTTTTAGTACGTAAAAAAACTTTCTTAGACAATTTGTAATGACGTTAGTTTCAAACAAAACGAATTAGACAGTTTCGCAAAAAAAAATTATTTTTCACTGTATGAAATGTCTTAGAAAAATTTTTTTGAAAAGACAATTTTTTTTCAATAATTTTCACGTTTAGTACTTAAAAAAACTTTCTTAGACAATTTTTAATGACGTTAGTTTCAAACAAAACGAATTAGACAGTTTCGCAAAAAAAAATTATTTTTCACTGTATGAAATGTCTTAGAAAAATTTTGAAAATTTTTTTGAAAAGAAAATTTTTTTTCAATAATTTTCACTTTTAGTACGTAAAAAAACTTTCTTAGACAATTTTTAATGACGTTAGTTTCAAACAAAAAGAATTAGACAGTTTCGCAAAAAAAAATTATTTTTCACTGTATGAAATGTCTTGGAAAAATTTTTTTGAAAAGACAATTTTTTTTCAATAATTTTAACTTTTAGTACGTAAAAAAACTTTCTTAGACAATTTTTAATGACGTTAGTTTCAAACAAAACGAATTAGACAGTTTCGCAAAAAAAAATTATTTTTCACTGTATGAAATGTCTTAGAAAAATTTTTTTGAAGACAATTTTTTTTCAATAATTTTCACTTTTAGTACGTAAAAAAACTTTCTTAGACAATTTGTAATGACGTTAGTTTCAAACAAAACGAATTAGACAGTTTCGCAAAAAAAAATTATTTTTCACTGTATGAAATGTCTTGGAAAAATTTTTTTGAAAAGACAATTTTTTTTCAATAATTTTCACGTTTAGTACTTAAAAAAACTTTCTTAGACAATTTTTAATGACGTTAGTTTCAAACAAAACGAATTAGACAATTTTGCAAAAAAAAATTATTTTTCACTGTATGAAATGTCTTAGAAAATTTTTGAAAACTTTTTTGAAAAGAATATTTTTTTCAATAATTTTCACTTTTAGTACGTAAAAAAACTTTCTTAGACAATTTTTAATGACGTTAGTTTCAAACAAAAAGAATTAGACAGTTTCGCAAAAAAAAATTATTTTTCACTGTATGAAATGTCTTAGAAAAATTTTTTTGAAAAGACAATTTTTTTTCAATAATTTTCACTTTTAGTACGTAAAAAAACTTTCTTAGACAATTTTTAATGACGTTAGTTTCAAACAAAAAGAATTAGACAGTTTCGCAAAAAAAAATGATTTTTCACTGTATGAAATGTCTTGGAAAAATTTTTTTGAAAAGAAAATTTTTTTTCAATAATTTTCACTTTTAGTACGTAAAAAAACTTTCTTAGACAATTTTTAATGACGTTAGTTTCAAACAAAACGAATTAGACAGTTTCGCAAAAAAAAATTATTTTTCACTGTATGAAATGTCTTAGAAAAATTTTTTTTAAAAGAAAATTTTTTTTCAATAATTTTCACTTTTAGTACGTAAAAAAACTTTCTTAGACAATTTTTAATGACGTTAGTTTCAAACAAAAAGAATTAGACAGTTTCGCAAAAAAAAATTATTTTTCACTGTATGAAATGTCTTGGAAAAATTTTTTTGAAAAGACAATTTTTTTTCAATAATTTTCACTTTTAGTACGTAAAAAAACTTTCTTAGACAATTTTTAATGACGTTAGTTTCAAACAAAACGAATTAGACAGTTTCGCAAAAAAAAATTATTTTTCACTGTATGAAATGTCTTAGAAAAGTTTTTTTGAAGACAATTTTTTTTCAATAATTTTCACTTTTAGTACGTAAAAAAACTTTCTTAGACAATTTTTAATGACGTTAGTTTCAAACAAAACGAATTAGACAGTTTCGCAAAAAAAAAATATTTTTCACTGTATGAAATGTCTTGGAAAAATTTTTTTTAAAAGAAAATTTTTTTTCAATAATTTTCACTTTTAGTACGTAAAAAAACTTTCTTAGACAATTTTTAATGACGTTAGTTTCAAACAAAAAGAATTAGACAGTTTCGCAAAAAAAAATGATTTTTCACTGTATGAAATGTCTTGGAAAAATTTTTTTGAAAAGAAAATTTTTTTTCAATAATTTTCACTTTTAGTACGTAAAAAAACTTTCTTAGACAATTTTTAATGACGTTAGTTTCAAACAAAACGAATTAGACAGTTTCGCAAAAAAAAATTATTTTTCACTGTATGAAATGTCTTAGAAAAATTTTTTTTAAAAGAAAATTTTTTTTCAATAATTTTCACTTTTAGTACGTAAAAAAACTTTCTTAGACAATTTTTAATGACGTTAGTTTCAAACAAAAAGAATTAGACAGTTTCGCAAAAAAAAATTATTTTTCACTGTATGAAATGTCTTAGAAAAATTTTAAAAATTTTTCCTGAAAAGAAAATTTTTTTCAATAATTTTCACTTTTAGTACGTAAAAAAACTTTCTTAGACAATTTTTAATGACGTTAGTTTCAAACAAAAAGAATTAGACAGTTTCGCAAAAAAAAATTATTTTTCACTGTATGAAATGTCTTGGAAAAATTTTTTTGAAAAGAAAATTTTTTTTCAATAATTTTCACTTTTAGTACGTAAAAAAACTTTCTTAGACAATTTTTAATGACGTTAGTTTCAAACAAAAAGAATTAGACAGTTTCGCAAAAAAAAATTATTTTTCACTGTATGAAATGTCTTAGAAAAATTTTTTTAAAAAGAAAATTTTTTTTCAATAATTTTCACTTTTAGTACGTAAAAAAACTTTCTTAGACAATTTTTTATGACGTTAGTTTCAAACAAACAAAATTAGACAGTTTCGCAAAAAAAAATTATTTTTCACTGTATGAAATGTCTTAGAAAAATTTTTTTGAAAAGACAATTTTTTTTCAATAATTTTCACGTTTAGTACTTAAAAAAACTTTCTTAGACAATTTTTAATGACGTTAGTTTCAAACAAAACGAATTAGACAGTTTCGCAAAAAAAAATGATTTTTCACTCTATGAAATGTCTTAGAAAAATTTTTGAAAATTTTTCTTGAAAAGAATATTTTTTTCAATAATTTTCACTTTTAGTACGTAAAAAAACTTTCTTAGACAATTTTTAATGACGTTAGTTTCAAACAAAAAGAATTAGACAGTTTCGCAAAAACAAATTATTTTTCACTGTATGAAATGTCTTAGAAAAATTTTTGAAAATTTTTCTTGAAAAGAAAATTTTTTTCAATAATTTTCACTTTTAGTACGTAAAAAAACTTTCTTAGACAATTTTTAATGACGTTAGTTACAAACAAAAAGAATTAGACAGTTTCGCAAAAAAAAATAATTTTTCACTGTATGAAATGTCTTGGAAAAATTTTTTTGAAAAGAAAATTTTTTTTCAATAATTTTCACTTTTAGTACGTAAAAAAACTTTCTTAGACAATTTTTAATGACGTTAGTTTCAAACAAAAAGAATTAGACAGTTTCGCAAAAAAAAATTATTTTTCACTGTATGAAATGTCTTAGAAAAATTTTTTTGAAAAGAAAATTTTTTTTCAATAATTTTCACTTTTAGTACGTAAAAAAACTTTCTTAGACAATTTTTAATGACGTTAGTTTCAAACAAAAAGAATTGGATAGTTTCGCAAAAAAAAATTATTTTTCACTGTATGAAATGTCTTAGAAAAATTTTTTTCAAAAGACATTTTTTTTTCAATAATTTTCACTTTTAGGACGTAAAAAAACTTTCTTAGACAATTTTTAATGACGTTAGTTTCAAACAAAAAGATTCAGACACTTTCGCAAAAACAAATTATTTTTCACTGTATGAAATGTCTTAGAAAAATTTTTGAAAATTTTTTTTGAAAAGACAATTTTTTTCAATAATGTTCACTTTTAGTACGTAAAAAAACTTTCTTAGACAATTTGTAATGACGTTAGTTTCAAACAAAACGAATTAGACAGTTTCGCAAAAAAAAATTATTTTTCACTGTATGAAATGTCTTAGAAAATTTTTGAAAATTTTTTTGAAAAGAATATTTTTTTCAATAATTTTCACTTTTAGTACGTAAAAAAACTTTCTTAGACAATTTTTAATGACGTTAGTTTCAAACAAAAAGAATTAGACAGTTT
The DNA here is from genome assembly GCF_918807975.1 of Aplidium turbinatum. NCBI lineage: Eukaryota > Metazoa > Chordata > Ascidiacea > Aplousobranchia > Polyclinidae > Aplidium > Aplidium turbinatum. Next base: position 22,282,113 of record NC_137485.1, read on the forward strand.
CGCAAAAAAAAATTATTTTTCACTGTATGAAATGTCTTGGAAAAATTTTTTTGAAAAGACAATTTTTTTTCAATAATTTTCACTTTTAGTACGTAAAAAAACTTTCTTAGACAATTTTTAATGACGTTAGTTTCAAACAAAACGAATTAGACAGTTTCGCAAAAAAAAATTATTTTTCACTGTATGAAATGTCTTAGAAAAACTTTTTTGAAAAGACAATTTTTTTTCAATAATTTTCACGTTTAGTACTTAAAAAAACTTTCTTAGACAATTTGTAATGACGTTAGTTTCAAACAAAACGAATTAGACAGTTTCGCAAAAAAAATTATTTTTCACTGTATGAAATGTCTTAGAAAATTTTTGAAAATTTTTTTGAAAAGAGTATTTTTTTCAATAATTTTCACTTTTAGTACGTAAAAAAACTTTCTTAGACAATTTTTAATGACGTTAGTTTCAAACAAAAAGAATTAGACAGTTTCGCAAAAAAAAATTATTTTTCACTGTATGAAATGTCTTATAAAAATTTTTTTGAAAAGACAACTTTTTTTCAATAATTTTCACTTTTAGTACGTAAAAAAACTTTCTTAGAAAATTTTTAATGACGTTAGTTTCAAACAAAAAGAATTAGACAGTTTCGCAAAAAAAAATAATTTTTCACTGTATGAAATGTCTTAGAAAAATTTTTTTGAAAAGAAAATTTTTTTTCAATAATTTTCACTTTTAGTACGTAAAAAAACTTTCTTAGACAATTTTTAATGACGTTTGTTTCAAACAAAAAGAATTGGATAGTTTCGCAAAAAAAAATTATTTTTCACTGTATGAAATGTCTTAGAAAAATTTTTTTCAAAAGACATTTTTTTTTCAATAATTTTCACTTTTAGTACGTAAAAAAACTTTCTTAGACAATTTTTAATGACGTTAGTTTCAAACAAAAAGATTTAGACACTTTCGCAAAAAAAAATTATTTTTCACTGTATGAAATGTCTTAGAAAAATTTTTGAAAATTTTTTTTGAAAAGACAATTTTTTTCAATAATGTTCACTTTTAGTACGTAAAAAAACTTTCTTAGACAATTTGTAATGACGTTAGTTTCAAACAAAACGAATTAGACAGTTTCGCAAAAAAAAATTATTTTTCACTGTATGAAATGTCTTAGAAAATTTTTGAAAATTTTTTTGAAAAGAATATTTTTTTCAATAATTTTCACTTTTAGTACGTAAAAAAACTTTCTTAGACAATTTTTAATGACGTTAGTTTCAAACAAAAAGAATTAGACAGTTTCGCAAAAAAAAATTATTTTTCACTGTATGAAATGTCTTAGAAAAATTTTTTTTAAAAGAAAATTTTTTTTCAATAATTTTCACTTTTAGTACGTAAAAAAACTTTCTTAGACAATTTTTAATGACGTTAGTTTCAAACAAAAAGAATTAGACAGTTTCGCAAAAAAAAATTATTTTTCACTGTATGAAATGTCTTAGAAAAATTTTTTTGAAAAGACAATTTTTTTTCAATAATTTTCACTTTTAGTACGTAAAAAAACTTTCTTAGACAATTTTTAATGACGTTAGTTTCAAACCAAAAGAATTAGACAGTTTCGCAAAAAAAAATTATTTTTCACTGTATGAAATGTCTTGGAAAAATTTTTTTGAAAAGACAATTTTTTTTCAATAATTTTCACTTTTAGTACGTAAAAAAACTTTCTTAGACAATTTTTAATGACGTTAGTTTTAAACAAAACGAATTAGACAGTTTCGCAAAAAAAAATTATTTTTCACTGTATGAAATGTCTTAGAAAAATTTTTTTTAAAAGAAAATTTTTTTTCAATAATTTTCACTTTTAGTACGTAAAAAAACTTTCTTAGACAATTTTTAATGACGTTAGTTTCAAACAAAAAGAATTAGACAGTTTCGCAAAAAAAAATTATTTTTCACTGTATGAAATGTCTTGGAAAAATTTTTTTGAAAACAATTTTTTTTCAATAATTTTCACTTTTAGTACGTAAAAAAACTTTCTTAGACAATTTGTAATGACGTTAGTTTCAAACAAAACGAATTAGACAGTTTCGCAAAAAAAAATCGTTTAGTACTTAAAAAAACTTTCTTAGACAATTTTTAATGACGTTAGTTTCAAACAAAACGAATTAGACAGTTTCGCAAAAAAAAATTATTTTTCACTGTATGAAATGTCTTAGAAAATTTTTGAAAATTTTTTTGAAAAGAATATTTTTTTCAATAATTTTCACTTTTAGTACGTAAAAAAACTTTCTTAGACAATTTTTAATGACGTTTGTTTCAAACAAAAAGAATTGGACAGTTTCGCAAAAAAAAATTATTTTTCACTGTATGAAATGTCTTAGAAAAATTTTTTTGAAAAGACAATTTTTTTTCAATAATTTTCACTTTTAGTACGTAAAAAAACTTTCTTAGACAATTTTTAATGACGTTAGTTTCAAACAAAAAGAATTAGACAGTTTCGCAAAAAAAAATTATTTTTCACTGTATGAAATGTCTTAGAAAAATTTTTTTGAAAAGAAAATTTTTTTTCAATAATTTTCACTTTTAGTACGTAAAAAAACTTTCTTAGACAATTTTTAATGACGTTAGTTTCAAACAAAAAGATTTGGATAGTTTCGCAAAAAAAAATTATTTTTCACTGTATGAAATGTCTTAGAAAAATTTTTTTCAAAAGACATTTTTTTTTCAATAATTTTCACTTTTAGGACGTAAAAAAACTTTCTTAGACAATTTTTAATGACGTTAGTTTCAAACAAAAAGATTTAGACACTTTCGCAAAAAAAAATTATTTTTCACTGTATGAAATGTCTTAGAAAAATTTTTGAAAATTTTTTTTGAAAAGACAATTTTTTTCAATAATGTTCACTTTTAGTACGTAAAAAAACTTTCTTAGACAATTTGTAATGACGTTAGTTTCAAACAAAACGAATTAGACAGTTTCGCAAAAAAAAATTATTTTTCACTGTATGAAATGTCTTAGAAAATTTTTGAAAATTTTTTTGAAAAGAATATTTTTTTCAATAATTTTCACTTTTAGTACGTAAAAAAACTTTCTTAGACAATTTTTAATGACGTTAGTTTCAAACAAAAAGAATTAGACAGTTTCGCAAAAAAAAATAATTTTTCACGGTATGAAATGTCTTGGAAAAATTTTTTTGAAAAGACAATTTTTTTTCAATAATTTTCACTTTTAGTACGTAAAAAAAGTTTCTTAGACAATTTTTAATGACGTTAGTTTCAAACAAAACGAATTAGACAGTTTCGCAAAAAAAAATTATTTTTCATTGTATGAAATGTCTTAGAAAAATTTTTTTTGAAAGAAAATTTTTTTTCAATAATTTTCACTTTTAGTACGTAAAAAAACTTTCTTAGACAATTTTTAATGACGTTAGTTTCAAACAAAAAGAATTAGACAGTTTCGCAAAAAAAAATTATTTTTCACTGTATGAAATGTCTTGGAAAAATTTTTTTGAAAAGACAATTTTTTTTCAATAATTTTCACTTTTAGTACGTAAAAAAACTTTCTTAGACAATTTTTAATGACGTTAGTTTCAAACAAAACGAATTAGACAGTTTCTCAAAAAAAAATTATTTTTCACTGTATGAAATGTCTTAGAAAAATTTTTTTGAAGACAATTTTTTTTCAATAATTTTCACTTTTAGTACGTAAAAAAACTTTCTTAGACAATTTGTAATGACGTTAGTTTCAAACAAAACGAATTAGACAGTTTCGCAAAAAAAAATTATTTTTCACTGTATGAAATGTCTTAGAAAAATTTTTTTGAAAAGACAATTTTTTTTCAATAATTTTCACGTTTAGTACTTAAAAAAACTTTCTTAGACAATTTTTAATGACGTTAGTTTCAAACAAAACGAATTAGACAGTTTCGCAAAAAAAAATTATTTTTCACTGTATGAAATGTCTTAGAAAAATTTTGAAAATTTTTTTGAAAAGAAAATTTTTTTTCAATAATTTTCACTTTTAGTACGTAAAAAAACTTTCTTAGACAATTTTTAATGACGTTAGTTTCAAACAAAAAGAATTAGACAGTTTCGCAAAAAAAAATTATTTTTCACTGTATGAAATGTCTTGGAAAAATTTTTTTGAAAAGACAATTTTTTTTCAATAATTTTAACTTTTAGTACGTAAAAAAACTTTCTTAGACAATTTGTAATGACGTTAGTTTCAAACAAAACGAATTAGACAGTTTCGCAAAAAAAAATTATTTTTCACTGTATGAAATGTCTTGGAAAAATTTTTTTGAAAAGACAATTTTTTTTCAATAATTTTCACGTTTAGTACTTAAAAAAACTTTCTTAGACAATTTTTAATGACGTTGGTTTCAAACAAAACGAATTAGACAGTTTTGCAAAAAAAAATTATTTTTCACTGTATGAAATGTCTTAGAAAATTTTTGAAAACTTTTTTGAAAAGAATATTTTTTTCAATAATTTTCACTTTTAGTACGTAAAAAAACTTTCTTAGACAATTTTTAATGACGTTAGTTTCAAACAAAAAGTATTAGACAGTTTCGCAAAAAAAAATTATTTTTCACTGTATGAAATGTCTTAGAAAAATTTTTTTGAAAAGACAATTTTTTTTCAATAATTTTCACTTTTAGTACGTAAAAAAACTTTCTTAGACAATTTTTAATGACGTTAGTTTCAAACAAAAAGAATTAGACAGTTTCGCAAAAAAAAATTATTTTTCACTGTATGAAATGTCTTAGAAAAATATTTTTGAAAAGACAATTTTTTTTCAATAATTTTCACTTTTAGTACGTAAAAAAACTTTCTTAGACAATTTTTAATGACGTTAGTTTCAAACAAAAAGAATTAGACAGTTTCGCTAAAAAAAATTATTTTTCACTGTATGAAATGTCTTAGAAAAATTTTTTTGAAAATAAAATTTTTTTTCAATAATTTTCACTTTTAGTACGTAAAAAAACTTTCTTAGACAATTTTTAATGACGTTAGTTTCAAACAAAAAAAATTGGATAGTTTCGCAAAAAAAAATTATTTTTCACTGTATGAAATGTCTTAGAAGAATTTTTTTCAAAAAACATTTTTTTTTCAATAATTTTCAATTTTAGGACGTAAAAAAACTTTCTTAGACAATTTTTAATGACGTTAGTTTCAAACAAAAAGATTTAGACACTTTCGCAAAAAAAAATTTTTTTTCACTGTATGAAATGTCTTAGAAAAATTTTTGAAAATTTTTTTTGAAAAGACAATTTTTTTCAATAATTTTCACTTTTAGTACGTAAAAAAACTTTCTTAGACAATTTGTAATGACGTTAGTTTCAAACAAAAAGAATTAGACAGTTTCGCAAAAAAAAATTATTTTTCACTGTATGAAATGTCTTAGAAAAATTTTTGAAAATTTTTTTTGAAAAGAAAATTTTTTTCAATAATTTTCACTTTTAGTACGTAAAAAAACTTTCTTAGACAAATTTTAATGACGTTAGTTTCAAACAAAAAGAATTGGATAGTTTCGCAAAAAAAAATTATTTTTCACTGTATGAAATGTCTTAGAAAAATTTTTTTGAAAAGACAATTTTTTTTCAATAATTTTCACTTTTAGTACGTAAAAAAACTTTCTTAGACAATTTTTAATGACGTTAGTTTCAAACAAAAAGAATTAGACAGTTTCGCAAAAAAAAATTATTTTTCACTGTATGAAATGTCTTAGAAAAATATTTTTGAAAAGACAATTTTTTTTCAATAATTTTCACTTTTAGGACGTAAAAAAACTTTCTTAGACAATTTTTAATGACGTTAGTTTCAAACAAAAAGAATTAGACAGTTTCGCTAAAAAAAATTATTTTTCACTGTATGAAATGTCTTGGAAAAATTTTATTGAAAAGAAAATTTTTTTTCAATAATTTTCACTTTTAGTACGTAAAAAAACTTTCTTAGACAATTTTTAATGACGTTAGTTTCAAACAAAAAGAATTAGACAGTTTCGCAAATAAAAATTATTTTTCACTGTATGAAATGTCTTAGAAAAACTTTTTTGAAAAGAAAATTTTTTTTCAATAATTTTCACTTTTAGAACGTAAAAAAACTTTCTTAGACAATTTTTAATGACGTTAGTTTCAAACAAAAAGAATTGGATAGTTTCGCAAAAAAAAATTATTTTTCACTGTATGAAATGTCCTAGAAAAATTTTTTTGAAAAGACAGTTTTTTTTCAATAATTTTCACTTTTAGTACGTAAGAAAACTTTCTTAGACAATTTTTAATGACGTTAGTTTCAAACAAAAAGAATTAGACAGTTTCGCAAAAAAAAAATATTTTTCACTGTATGAAATGTCTTAGAAAAATTTTTGAAAATTTTTTTTGAAAAGAAACTTTTTTTCAATAATTTTCACTTTTAGTACGTAAAAAAACTTTCTTAGACAATTTTTAATGACGTTAGTTTCAAACAAAAAGAATTGGATAGTTTCGCAAAAAAAAATTATTTTTCACTGTATGAAATGTCTTAGAAAAATTTTTTTGAAGAAAATTTTTTTTGAATAATTTTCACTTTTAGTACGTAAAAAAACTTTCTTAGACAATTTGTAATGACGTTAGTTTCAAACAAAAAGAATTAGACAGTTTCGCAAAAAAAAATTATTTTTCAATGTATGAAATGTCTTAGAAAAATTTTCGAAAAATTTTTTTGAAAAGACAATTTTTCTTCAATAATTTTCACTTTTAGTACGTAAAGAAACTTTCTTAGACAACTTTTAATGACGTTAGTTTCAAATAAAAAGAATTAGACAGTTTCGAAAAAAAATTATTTTTCACTGTATGAAATGTCTTAGAAAAATTTTTGAAAATATTTTTTAAAAAGAAAATTTTTTTCAATAATTTTCACTTTTAGTACGTAAAAAAACTTTCTTTGACAATTTGTAATGACGTTAGTTTCAAACAAAAAGAATTAGACAGTTTCGCAAAAAAAAATTATTTTTCACTGTATGAAATGTCTTGGAAAAATTTTTGAAAATTTTTTTTGAAAAGACAATTTTTTTCAATAATTTTCACTTTTAGTACGTAAAAAAACTTTCTTAGACAATTTGCAATGACGTTAGTTTCAAACAAAACGAATTAGATAGTTTCGCAAAAAAAAATTATTTTTCACTGTATGAAATGTCTTAGAAAAATTTTTTTGAAAAGACAATTTTTTTTCAATAATTTTCAATTTGAGTACGTAAAAAAACTTTCTTAGACAATTTTTAATGACGTTAGTTTCAAACAAAAAGAATTAGACAGTTTCGCAAAAAAAAATTATTTTTCACTGTATGAAATGTCTTAGAAAAATTTTTTTGAAAAGACAATTTTTTTCAATAATTTTCACTTTTAGTACGTAAAAAAACTTTCTTAGACAATTTTTAATGACGTTAGTTTCAAACAAAAAGAATTAGACAGTTTCGCAAAAAAAAATTATTTTTCACTGTATGAAATGTCTTAGAAAAATTTTTTTGAAAAGAAAATTTTTTTTCAATAATTTTCACTTTTAGTACGTAAAAAAACTTTCTTAGACAATTTTTAATGACGTTAGTTTCAAACAAAAAGAATTGGATAGTTTCGCAAAAAAAAATTATTTTTCACTGTATGAAATGTCCTAGAAAAATTTTTTTGATAAGACAGTTTTTTTTCAATAATTTTCACTTTTAGTACGTAAGAAAACTTTCTTAGACAATTTTTAATGACGTTAGTTTCAAACAAAAAGAATTAGACAGTTTTGCAAAAAAAAATTATTTTTCACTGTATGAAATGTCTTAGAAAAATTTTTGAAAATTTTTTTTGAAAAGAAACTTTTTTTCAATAATTTTCACTTTTAGTACGTAAAAAAACTTTCTTAGACAATTTTTAATGACGTTAGTTTCAAACAAAAAGAATTGGATAGTTTCGCAAAAAAAAATTATTTTTCACTGTATGAAATGTCTTAGAAAAATTTTTTTGAAGACAATTTTTTTCAATAATTTTCACTTTTAGTACGTAAAAAAACTTTCTTAGACAATTTGTAATGACGTTAGTTTCAAACAAAAAGAATTAGACAGTTTCGCAAAAAAAAATTATTTTTCACTGTATGAAATGTCTTAGAAAAATTTTCGAAAAATTTTTTTGAAAAGACAATTTTTTTTCAATAATTTTCACTTTTAGTACGTAAAAAAACTTTCTTAGACAACTTTTAATGACGTTAGTTTCAAACAAAAAGAATTAGACAGTTTCGCTAAAAAAAATTATTTTTCACTGTATGAAATGTCTTGGAAAAATTTTATTGAAAAGAAAATTTTTTTTCAATAATTTTCACTTTTAGTACGTAAAAAAACTTTCTTAGACAATTTTTAATGACGTTAGTTTCAAACAAAAAGAATTAGACAGTTTCGCTAAAAAAAATTATTTTTCACTGTATGAAATGTCTTGGAAAAATTTTATTGAAAAGAAAATTTTTTTTCAATAATTTTCACTTTTAGTACGTAAAAAAACTTTCTTAGACAATTTTTAATGACGTTAGTTTCAAACAAAAAGAATTAGACAGTTTCGCAAATAAAAATTATTTTTCACTGTATGAAATGTCTTAGAAAAACTTTTTTGAAAAGAAAATTTTTTTTCAATAATTTTCACTTTTAGAACGTAAAAAAACTTTCTTAGACAATTTTTAATGACGTTAGTTTCAAACAAAAAGAATTGGATAGTTTCGCAAAAAAAAATTATTTTTCACTGTATGAAATGTCCTAGAAAAATTTTTTTGATAAGACAGTTTTTTTTCAATAATTTTCACTTTTAGTACGTAAGAAAACTTTCTTAGACAATTTTTAATGACGTTAGTTTCAAACAAAAAGAATTAGACAGTTTCGCAAAAAAAAAATATTTTTCACTGTATGAAATGTCTTAGAAAAATTTTTGAAAATTTTTTTTGAAAAGAAACTTTTTTTCAATAATTTTCACTTTTAGTACGTAAAAAAACTTTCTTAGACAATTTTTAATGACGTTAGTTTCAAACAAAAAGAATTGGATAGTTTCGCAAAAAAAAATTATTTTTCACTGTATGAAATGTCTTAGAAAAATTTTTTTGAAGAAAATTTTTTTTGAATAATTTTCACTTTTAGTACGTAAAAAAACTTTCTTAGACAATTTGTAATGACGTTAGTTTCAAACAAAAAGAATTAGACAGTTTCGCAAAAAAAAATTATTTTTCAATGTATGAAATGTCTTAGAAAAATTTTCGAAAAATTTTTTTGAAAAGACAATTTTTCTTCAATAATTTTCACTTTTAGTACGTAAAGAAACTTTCTTAGACAACTTTTAATGACGTTAGTTTCAAATAAAAAGAATTAGACAGTTTCGAAAAAAAATTATTTTTCACTGTATGAAATGTCTTAGAAAAATTTTTGAAAATATTTTTTAAAAAGAAAATTTTTTTCAATAATTTTCACTTTTAGTACGTAAAAAAACTTTCTTTGACAATTTGTAATGACGTTAGTTTCAAACAAAAAGAATTAGACAGTTTCGCAAAAAAAAATTATTTTTCACTGTATGAAATGTCTTGGAAAAATTTTTGAAAATTTTTTTTGAAAAGACAATTTTTTTCAATAATTTTCACTTTTAGTACGTAAAAAAACTTTCTTAGACAATTTGCAATGACGTTAGTTTCAAACAAAACGAATTAGATAGTTTCGCAAAAAAAAATTATTTTTCACTGTATGAAATGTCTTAGAAAAATTTTTTTGAAAAGACAATTTTTTTTCAATAATTTTCAATTTGAGTACGTAAAAAAACTTTCTTAGACAATTTTTAATGACGTTAGTTTCAAACAAAAAGAATTAGACAGTTTCGCAAAAAAAAATTATTTTTCACTGTATGAAATGTCTTAGAAAAATTTTTTTGAAAAGACAATTTTTTTCAATAATTTTCACTTTTAGTACGTAAAAAAACTTTCTTAGACAATTTTTAATGACGTTAGTTTCAAACAAAAAGAATTAGACAGTTTCGCAAAAAAAAATTATTTTTCACTGTATGAAATGTCTTAGAAAAATTTTTTTGAAAAGAAAATTTTTTTTCAATAATTTTCACTTTTAGTACGTAAAAAAACTTTCTTAGACAATTTTTAATGACGTTAGTTTCAAACAAAAAGAATTGGATAGTTTCGCAAAAAAAAATTATTTTTCACTGTATGAAATGTCCTAGAAAAATTTTTTTGATAAGACAGTTTTTTTTCAATAATTTTCACTTTTAGTACGTAAGAAAACTTTCTTAGACAATTTTTAATGACGTTAGTTTCAAACAAAAAGAATTAGACAGTTTTGCAAAAAAAAATTATTTTTCACTGTATGAAATGTCTTAGAAAAATTTTTGAAAATTTTTTTTGAAAAGAAACTTTTTTTCAATAATTTTCACTTTTAGTACGTAAAAAAACTTTCTTAGACAATTTTTAATGACGTTAGTTTCAAACAAAAAGAATTGGATAGTTTCGCAAAAAAAAATTATTTTTCACTGTATGAAATGTCTTAGAAAAATTTTTTTGAAGACAATTTTTTTCAATAATTTTCACTTTTAGTACGTAAAAAAACTTTCTTAGACAATTTGTAATGACGTTAGTTTCAAACAAAAAGAATTAGACAGTTTCGCAAAAAAAAATTATTTTTCACTGTATGAAATGTCTTAGAAAAATTTTCGAAAAATTTTTTTGAAAAGACAATTTTTTTTCAATAATTTTCACTTTTAGTACGTAAAAAAACTTTCTTAGACAACTTTTAATGACGTTAGTTTCAAATAAAAAGAATTAGACAGTTTCGAAAAAAAAATTATTTTTCACTGTATGAAATGTCTTAGAAAAATTTTTGAAAATATTTTTTAAAAAGAAAATTTTTTTCAATAATTTTCACTTTTAGTACGTAAAAAAACTTTCTTAGACAATTTTTAATGACGTTAGTTTCAAACAAAAAGATTTAGACAGTTTCGCAAAAAAAAATTATTTTTCATTGTATGAAATGTCTTAGAAAAATTTTTTTGAAAAGACAATTTTTTTTCAATAATTTTCACTTTTAGTACGTAAAAAAACTTTCTTAGACAATTTTTATTGACGTTAGTTTCAAACAAAAAGAATTAGACAGTTTCGCAAAAAAAAATTATTTTTCACTGTATGAAATGTCTTAGAAAAACTTTTTTGAAAAGACAATTTTTTTTCAATAATTTTCACTTTTAGTACGTAAAAAAACTTTCTTAGACAATTTTTATTGACGTTAGTTTCAAACAAAAAGAATTAGACAGTTTCGCAAAAAAAAATTATTTTTCACTGTATGAAATGTCTTAGAAAAATTTTTGAAATTTTTTTTTGAAAAGACAATTTTTTTCAATAATTTTCACTTTTAGTACGTAAAAAAACTTTCTTAGACAATTTGTAATGACGTTAGTTTCAAACAAAAAGAATTAGACAGTTTCGCAAAAAAAAATTATTTTTCACTGTATGAAATGTCTTAGAAAAACTTTTTTGAAAAGAAAATTTTTTTTCAATAATTTTCACTTTTAGTACGTAAAAAAACTTTCTTAGACAATTTTTATTGACGTTAGTTTCAAACAAAAAGAATTAGACAGTTTCGCAAAAAAAAATTATTTTTCACTGTATGAAATGTCTTAGAAAAATTTTTGAAATTTTTTTTTGAAAAGACAATTTTTTTCAATAATTTTCACTTTTAGTACGTAAAAAAACTTTCTTAGACAATTTTTAATGACGTTAGTTTCAAACAAAAAGAATTAGACAGTTTCGCAAAAAAAAATTATTTTTCACTGTATGAAATGTCTTAGAAAAATTTTTTTGAAAAGAAAATTTTTTTTCAATAATTTTCACTTTTAGTACGTAAAAAAACTTTCTTAGACAATTTTTAATGACGTTAGTTTCAAACAAAAAGAATTGGATAGTTTCGCAAAAAAAATTATTTTTCACTGTATGAAATGTCCTAGAAAAATTTTTTTGATAAGACAGTTTTTTTTCAATAATTTTCACTTTTAGTACGTAAGAAAACTTTCTTAGACAATTTTTAATGACGTTAGTTTCAAACAAAAAGAATTAGACAGTTTTGCAAAAAAAAATTATTTTTCACTGTATGAAATGTCTTAGAAAAATTTTTGAAAATTTTTTTTGAAAAGAAACTTTTTTTCAATAATTTTCACTTTTAGTACGTAAAAAAACTTTCTTAGACAATTTTTAATGACGTTAGTTTCAAACAAAAAGAATTGGATAGTTTCGCAAAAAAAAAGTATTTTTCACTGTATGAAATGTCTTAGAAAAATTTTTTTGAAGACAATTTTTTTCAATAATTTTCACTTTTAGTACGTAAAAAAACTTTCTTAGACAATTTGTAATGACGTTAGTTTCAAACAAAAAGAATTAGACAGTTTCGCAAAAAAAAATTATTTTTCACTGTATGAAATGTCTTAAAAAAATTTTCGAAAAATTTTTTTGAAAAGACAATTTTTTTTCAATAATTTTCACTTTTAGTACGTAAAAAAACTTTCTTAGACAACTTTTAATGACGTTAGTTTCAAATAAAAAGAATTAGGCAGTTTCGAAAAAAAAATTATTTTTCACTGTATGAAATGTCTTAGAAAAATTTTTGAAAATATTTTTTAAAAAGAAAATTTTTTTCAATAATTTTAACTTTTAGTACGTAAAAACTTTCTTAGACAATTTTTAATGACGTTAGTTTCAAACAAAAAGATTTAGACAGTTTCGCAAAAAAAAATTATTTTTCACTGTATGAAATGTCTTAGAAAAATTTTTTTGAAAAGACAATTTTTTTTCAATAATTTTCACTTTTAGTACGTAAAAAAACTTTCTTAGACAATTTTTATTGACGTTAGTTTCAAACAAAAAGAATTAAACAGTTTCGCAAAAAAAAATTATTTTTCACTGTATGAAATGTCTTAGAAAAATTTTTGAAATTTTTTTTTGAAAAGACAATTTTTTTCAATAATTTTCACTTTTAGTACGTAAAAAAACTTTCTTAGACAATTTTTATTGACGTTAGTTTCAAACAAAAAGAATTAGACAGTTTCGCAAAAAAAAATTATTTTTCACTGTATGAAATGTCTTAGAAAAACTTTTTTGAAAAGACAATTTTTTTTCAATAATTTTCACTTTTAGTACGTAAAAAAACTTTCTTAGACAATTTTTATTGACGTTAGTTTCAAACAAAAAGAATTAGACAGTTTCGCAAAAAAAAATTATTTTTCACTGTATGAAATGTCTTAGAAAAATTTTTGAAATTTTTTTTTGAAAAGACAATTTTTTTCAATAATTTTCACTTTTAGTACGTAAAAAAACTTTCTTAGACAATTTGTAATGACGTTAGTTTCAAACAAAAAGAATTAGACAGTTTCGCAAAAAAAAATTATTTTTCACTGTATGAAATGTCTTAGAAAAACTTTTTTGAAAAGAAAATTTTTTTTCAATAATTTTCACTTTTAGTACGTAAAAAAACTTTCTTAGACAATTTTTATTGACGTTAGTTTCAAACAAAAAGAATTAGACAGTTTCGCAAAAAAAAATTATTTTTCACTGTATGAAATGTCTTAGAAAAATTTTTGAAATTTTTTTTTGAAAAGACAATTTTTTTCAATAATTTTCACTTTTAGTACGTAAAAAAACTTTCTTAGACAATTTTTAATGACGTTAGTTTCAAACAAAAAGAATTGGACAGTTTCGCAAAAAAAAATTATTTTTCACTGTATGAAATGTCTTAGAAAAATTTTTTTGAAAAGAAAATTTTTTTTCAATAATTTTCACTTTTAGTACGTAAAAAAACTTTCTTAGACAATTTTTAATGACGTTAGTTTCAAACAAAAAGAATTGGATAGTTTCGCAAAAAAAATTATTTTTCACTGTATGAAATGTCCTAGAAAAATTTTTTTGATAAGACAGTTTTTTTTCAATAATTTTCACTTTTAGTACGTAAGAAAACTTTCTTAGACAATTTTTAATGACGTTAGTTTCAAACAAAAAGAATTAGACAGTTTTGCAAAAAAAAATTATTTTTCACTGTATGAAATGTCTTAGAAAAATTTTTGAAAATTTTTTTTGAAAAGAAACTTTTTTTCAATAATTTTCACTTTTAGTACGTAAAAAAACTTTCTTAGACAATTTTTAATGACGTTAGTTTCAAACAAAAAGAATTGGATAGTTTCGCAAAAAAAAATTATTTTTCACTGTATGAAATGTCTTAGAAAAATTTTTTTGAAGACAATTTTTTTCAATAATTTTCGCTTTTAGTACGTAAAAAAACTTTCTTAGACAATTTGTAATGACGTTAGTTTCAAACAAAAAGAATTAGACAGTTTCGCAAAAAAAAATTATTTTTCACTGTATGAAATGTCTTAAAAAAATTTTCGAAAAATTTTTTTGAAAAGACAATTTTTTTTCAATAATTTTCACTTTTAGTACGTAAAAAAACTTTCTTAGACAACTTTTAATGACGTTAGTTTCAAATAAAAAGAATTAGGCAGTTTCGAAAAAAAAATTATTTTTCACTGTATGAAATGTCTTAGAAAAATTTTTGAAAATATTTTTTAAAAAGAAAATTTTTTTCAATAATTTTAACTTTTAGTACGTAAAAAAACTTTCTTAGACAATTTTTAATGACGTTAGTTTCAAACAAAAAGATTTAGACAGTTTCGCAAAAAAAAATTATTTTTCACTGTATGAAATGTCTTAGAAAAATTTTTTTGAAAAGACAATTTTTTTTCAATAATTTTCACTTTTAGTACGTAAAAAAACTTTCTTAGACAATTTTTATTGACGTTAGTTTCAAACAAAAAGAATTAAACAGTTTCGCAAAAAAAAATTATTTTTCACTGTATGAAATGTCTTAGAAAAATTTTTGAAATTTTTTTTTGAAAAGACAATTTTTTTCAATAATTTTCACTTTTAGTACGTAAAAAAACTTTCTTAGACAATTTGTAATGACGTTAGTTTCAAACAAAAAGAATTAGACAGTTTCGCAAAAAAAAATTATTTTTCACTGTATGAAATGTCTTAGAAAAATTTTTTTGAAAAGACAATTTTTTTTCAATAATTTTCACTTTTAGTACGTAAAAAAACTTTCTTAGACAATTTGTAATGACGTTAGTTTCAAACAAAACGAATTAGACAGTTTCGCAAAAAAAAATTATTTTTCACTGTATGAAATGTCTTAGAAAAATTTTTTTGAAAAGAAAATTTTTTTTTAATAATTTTCACTTTTAGTACGTAAAAAAACTTTCTTAGACAATTTTTAATGACGTTAGTTTCAAACAAAAAGAATTGGATAGTTTCGCAAAAAAAAATTATTTTTCACTGTATGAAATGTCTTAGAAAAATTTTTTTCAAAAGACCATTTTTTTCAATAATTTTCACTTTTAGGACGTAAAAAAACTTTCTTAGACAATTTTTAATGACGTTAGTTTCAAACAAAAAGATTTAGACACTTTCGCAAAAAAAAATTATTTTTCACTGTATGAAATGTCTTAGAAAAATTTTTGAAAATTTTTTTTGAAGACAATTTTTTTCAATAATGTTCACTTTTAGTACTTAAAAAAACTTTCTTAGACAATTTGTAATGACGTTAGTTTCAAACAAAAAGAATTAGACAGTTTCGCAAAAAAAAATTATTTTTCACTGAATGTCTTGAATGAAATGTCTTAGAAAAATTTTTTTGAAAAGACAATTTTTTTTCAATAATTTTCACTTTTAGTACGTAAAAAAACTTTCTTAGACAATTTTTAATGACGTTAGTTTCAAACAAAAAGAATTAGACAGTTTCGCAAAAAAAAAATTATTTTTCACTGTATGAAATGTCTTGAAAAAATTTTTTTGAAAAGACAATTTTTTTTCAATAATTTTCACTTTTAGTACGTAAAAAAACTTTCTTAGACAATTTTTAATGACGTTAGTTTCAAACAAAACGAATTAGACAGTTTCGCAAAAAAAAATTATTTTTCACTGTATGAAATGTCTTAGAAAATTTTTTTGAAAAGACAATTTTTTTTCAATAATTTTCACGTTTAGTACTTAAAAAAACTTTCTTAGACAATTTTTAATGACGTTAGTTTCAAACAAAACGAATTAGACAGTTTCGCAAAAAAAAATTATTTTTCACTGTATGAAATGTCTTAGAAAATTTTTGAAAATTTTTCTTGAAAAGAAAATTTTTTTCAATAATTTTCACTTTTAGTACGTAAAAAAACTTTCTTAGACAATTTTTAATGACGTTAGTTTCAAACAAAAAGAATTAGACAGTTTCGCAAAAAAAATAATTTTTCACTGTATGAAATGTCTTAGAAAAACTTTTTTGAAAAGACAATTTTTTTTCAATAATTTTCACTTTTAGTACGTAAAAAAACTTTCTTAGACAATTTTTAATGACGTTAGTTTCAAACAAAAAGAATTAGACAGTTTCGCAAAAATAAATTATTTTTCACTGTATGAAATGTCTTAGAAAAATTTTTTTGAAAAGACAATTTTTTTTCAATAATTTTCACTTTTAGTACGTAAAAAAACTTTCTTAGACAATTTTTAATGACGTTAGTTTCAAACAAAAAGAATTAGACAGTTTCGCAAAAAAAAATTATTTTTCACTGTATGAAATGTCTTGAAAAAATTTTTTTGAAAAGACAATTTTTTTTCAATGATTTTCACTTTTTGTACTTAAAAAAACTTTCTTAGACAATTTTTAATGACGTTAGTTTCAAACAAAACGAATTAGACAGTTTCGCAAAAAAAATTATTTTTCACTGTATGAAATGTCTTAGAAAATTTTTTTGAAAAGACAATTTTTTTTCAATAATTTTCACGTTTAGTACTTAAAAAAACTTTCTTAGACAATTTTTAATGACGTTAGTTTCAAACAAAACGAATTAGACAGTTTCGCAAAAAAAAATTATTTTTCACTGTATGAAATGTCTTGGAAAATTTTTGAAAATTTTTCTTGAAAAGAAAATTTTTTTCAATAATTTTCACTTTTAGTACGTAAAAAAACTTTCTTAGACAATTTTTAATGATGTTAGTTTCAAACAAAAAGAATTAGACAATTTCGCAAAAAAAAATTATTTTTCACTGTATGAAATGTCTTAGAAAAATTTTTTTGAAAAGAAAATTTTTTTTCAATAATTTTCACTTTTAGTACGTAAAAAAACTTTCTTAGACAATTTTTAATGACGTTAGTTTCAAACAAAAAGAATTAGACAGTTTCGCAAAAAAAAATTATTTTTCACTGTATGAAATGTCTTGGAAAAATTTTTTTGAAAAGAAAATTTTTTTTCAATAATTTTCACTTTTAGTACGTAAAAAAACTTTCTTAGACAATTTTTAATGACGTTAGTTTCAAACAAAACGAATTAGACAGTTTCGCAAAAAAAAATTATTTTTCACTGTATGAAATGTCTTAGAAAAATTTTTTTTAAAAGAAAATTTTTTTTCAATAATTTTCACTTTTAGTACGTAAAAAAACTTTCTTAGACAATTTTTAATGACGTTAGTTTCAAACAAAAAGAATTAGACAGTTTCGCAAAAAAAAATTATTTTTCACTGTATGAAATGTCTTGGAAAAATTTTTTTGAAAAGAAAATTTTTTTTCAATAATTTTCACTTTTAGTACGTAAAAAAACTTTCTTAGACAATTTTTAATGACGTTAGTTTCAAACAAAACGAATTAGACAGTTTCGCAAAAAAAAATTACTTTTCACTCTATGAAATGTCTTAGAAACATTTTTTTGAAGACAATTTTTTTTCAATAACTTTCACTTTTAGTACGTAAAAAAACTTTCTTAGACAATTTTTAATGACGTTAGTTTCAAACAAAAAGAATTAGACAGTTTCGCAAAAATAAATTATTTTTCACTGTATGAAATGTCTTAGAAAAATTTTTTTGAAAAGACAATTTTTTTTCAATAATTTTCACTTTTAGTACGTAAAAAAACTTTCTTAGACAATTTTTAATGACGTTAGTTTCAAACAAAAAGAATTAGACAGTTTCGCAAAAAAAAATTATTTTTCACTGTATGAAATGTCTTGAAAAAATTTTTTTGGAAAGACAATTTTTTTTCAATAATTTTCACTTTTAGTACGTAAAAAAACTTTCTTAGACAATTTTTAATGACGTTAGTTTCAAACAAAACGAATTAGACAGTTTCGCAAAAAAAAATTATTTTTCACTGTATGAAATGTCTTAGAAAAATTTTTTTGAAAAGACAATTTTTTTTCAATAATTTTCACTTTTAATACGTAAAAAAACTTTCTTAGACAATTTTTATTGACGTTAGTTTCAAACAAAAAGAATTAGACAGTTTCGCAAAAAAAAATTATTTTTCACTGTATGAAATGTCTTAGAAAAATTTTTGAAAATTTTTCTTGAAAAGAAAATTTTTTTCAATAATTTTCACTTTTAGTACGTAAAAAAACTTTCTTAGACAATTTTTAATGACGTTAGTTTCAAACAAAAAGAATTAGACAGTTTCGCAAAAAAAAATTATTTTTCACTGTATGAAATGTCTTAGAAAAATTTTTTTGAAAAGACAATTTTTTTTCAATAATTTTCACTTTTAGTACGTAAAAAAACTTTCTTAGACAATTTTTAATGACGTTAGTTTCAAACAAAAAGAATTAGACAGTTTCGCAAAAAAAAATTATTTTTCACTGTATGAAATGTCTTAGAAAACTTTTCTTGAAAAGAAAATTCTTTTCAATAATTTTCACTTTTAGTACTTAAAAAAACTTTCTTAGACAATTTTTAATGACGTTAGTTTCAAACAAAAAGAATTAGACAGTTTCGCAACAAAAAATTATTTTTCACTGTATGAAATGTCTTAGAAAAATTTTTTTGAAAAGACAATTTTTTTTCAATAATTTTCACTTTTAGTACGTAAAAAAACTTTCTTAGACAATTTTTAATGACGTTAGTTTCAAACAAAAAGAATTAGACAGTTTCGCAAAAAAAAATTATTTTTCACTGTATGAAATGTCTTGGAAAAACTTTTTTGAAAAGAAAATTTTTTTTCAATAATTTTCACTTTTAGTACGTAAAAAAACTTTCTTAGACAATTTTTAATGACGTTAGTTTCAAACAAAAAGAATTAGACAGTTTCGCAAAAAAAAATTATTTTTCACTGTATGAAATGTCTTAGAAAAATTTTTTTGAAAAGAAAATTTTTTTTCAATAATTTTCACTTTTAGAACGTAAAAAAACTTTCTTAGACAATTTTTAATGACGTTAGTTTCAAACAAAAAGAATTGGATAGTTTCGCAAAAAAAAATTATTTTTCACTGTATGAAATGTCCTAGAAAAATTTTTTTGATAAGACAGTTTTTTTTCAATAATTTTCACTTTTAGTACGTAAGAAAACTTTCTTAGACAATTTTTAATGACGTTAGTTTCAAACAAAAAGAATTAGACAGTTTCGCAAAAAAAAATTATTTTTCACTGTATGAAATGTCTTAGAAAAATTATTGAAAATTTTTTTTGAAAAGAAAATTTTTTTCAATAATTTTCACTTTTAGTACGTAAAAAAACTTTCTTAGACAATTTGCAATGACGTTAGTTTCAAACAAAAAGAATTAGACAGTTTCGCAAAAAAAAATTATTTTTCACTGTATGAAATGTCTTAGAAAAATTTTTTTGAAAAGACAATTTTTTTTCAAAAATTTTCACTTTTAATACGTAACAAAACTTTCTTAGACAATTTTTAATGACGTTAGTTTCAAACAAAAAGAATTAGACAGTTTCGCAAAAAAAAATTATTTTTCACTGTATGAAATGTCTTAGAAAAATTTTTGAAAATTTTTTTTAAAAAGAAAATTTTTTTCAATAATTTTCACTTTTAGTACGTAAAAACACTTTCTTAGACAATTTTTAATGACGTTAGTTTCAAACAAAAAGAATTGGATAGTTTCGCAAAAAAAAATTATTTTTCACTGTATGAAATGTCTTGGAAAAATTTTTTTGAAAAGACAATTTTTTTTCAATAATTTTCAATTTTAGTACGTAAAAAAACTTTCTTAGACAATTTTTAATGACGTTAGTTTCAAACAAAAAGAATTAGACAGTTTCGCAAAAAAAAATTATTTTTCACTGTATGAAATGTCTTAGAAAAATTTTTTTGAAAATAAAATTTTTTTTCAATAATTTTCACTTTTAGTACGTAAAAAAACTTTCTTAGACAATTTTTAATGACGTTAGTTTCAAACAAAAAAAATTGGATAGTTTCGCAAAAAAAAATTATTTTTCACTGTATGAAATGTCTTAGAAGAATTTTTTTCAAAAAACATTTTTTTTTCAATAATTTTCAATTTTAGGACGTAAAAAAACTTTCTTAGACAATTTTTAATGACGTTAGTTTCAAACAAAAAGATTTAGACACTTTCGCAAAAAAAAATTATTTTTCACTGTATGAAATGTCTTAGAAAAATTTTTGAAAATTTTTTTTGAAAAGACAATTTTTTTCAATAATTTTCACTTTTAGTACGTAAAAAAACTTTCTTAGACAATTTGTAATGACGTTAGTTTCAAACAAAAGAATTAGACAGTTTCGCAAAAAAAAAATTATTTTTCACTGTATGAAATGTCTTAGAAAAATTTTTGAAAATTTTTTTTGAAAAGAAAATTTTTTTCAATAATTTTCACTTTTAGTACGTAAAAAAACTTTCTTAGACAAATTTTAATGACGTTAGTTTCAAACAAAAAGAATTGGATAGTTTCGCAAAAAAAAATTATTTTTCACTGTATGAAATGTCTTAGAAAAATTTTTTTGAAAAGACAATTTTTTTTCAATAATTTTCACTTTTAGTACGTAAAAAAACTTTCTTAGACAATTTTTAATGACGTTAGTTTCAAACAAAAAGAATTAGACAGTTTCGCAAAAAAAAATTATTTTTCACTGTATGAAATGTCTTAGAAAAATATTTTTGAAAAGACAATTTTTTTTCAATAATTTTCACTTTTAGTACGTAAAAAAACTTTCTTAGACAATTTTTAATGACGTTAGTTTCAAACAAAAAGAATTAGACAGTTTCGCTAAAAAAAATTATTTTTCACTGTATGAAATGTCTTGGAAAAATTTTATTGAAAAGAAAATTTTTTTTCAATAATTTTCACTTTTAGTACGTAAAAAAACTTTCTTAGACAATTTTTAATGACGTTAGTTTCAAACAAAAAGAATTAGACAGTTTCGCAAAAAAAAATTATTTTTCACTGTATGAAATGTCTTAGAAAAACTTTTTTGAAAAGAAAATTTTTTTTCAATAATTTTCACTTTTAGAACGTAAAAAAACTTTCTTAGACAATTTTTAATGACGTTAGTTTCAAACAAAAAGAATTCGATAGTTTCGCAAAAAAAAATTATTTTTCACTGTATGAAATGTCCTAGAAAAATTTTTTTGATAAGACAGTTTTTTTTCAATAATTTTCACTTTTAGTACGTAAGAAAACTTTCTTAGACAATTTTTAATGACGTTAGTTTCAAACAAAAAGAATTAGACAGTTTCGCAAAAAAAAATTATTTTTCACTGTATGAAATGTCATAAAAAATTTTTGAAAATTTTTTTTGAGAAGAAACTTTTTTTCAATAATTTTCACTTTTAGTACGTAAAAAAACTTTCTTAGACAATTTTTAATGACGTTAGTTTCAAACAAAAAGAATTGGATAGTTTCGCAAAAAAAAATTATTTTTCACTGTATGAAATGTCTTAGAAAAATTTTTTTGAAGAAAATTTCTTTTGAATAATTTTCACTTTTAGTACGTAAAAAAACTTTCTTAGACAATTTGTAATGACGTTAGTTTCAAACAAAAAGAATTAGACAGTTTCGCAAAAAAAAATTATTTTTCAATGTATGAAATGTCTTAGAAAAATTTTCGAAAAATTTTTTTGAAAAGACAATTTTTCTTCAATAATTTTCACTTTTAGTACGTAAAGAAACTTTCTTAGACAACTTTTAATGACGTTAGTTTCAAATAAAAAGAATTAGACAGTTTCGAAAAAAAAATTATTTTTCACTGTATGAAATGTCTTAGAAAAATTTTTGAAAATATTTTTTAAAAAGAAAATTTTTTTCAATAATTTTCACTTTTAGTACGTAAAAAAACTTTCTTTGACAATTTGTAATGACGTTAGTTTCAAACAAAAAGAATTAGACAGTTTCGCAAAAAAAAATTATTTTTCACTGTATGAAATGTCTTGGAAAAATTTTTGAAAATTTTTTTTGAAAAGACAATTTTTTTCAATAATTTTCACTTTTAGTACGTAAAAAAACTTTCTTAGACAATTTGCAATGACGTTAGTTTCAAACAAAAAGAATTAGATAGTTTCGCAAAAAAAAATTATTTTTCACTGTATGAAATGTCTTAGAAAAATTTTTTTGAAAAGACAATTTTTTTTCAATAATTTTCAATTTTAGTACGTAAAAAAACTTTCTTAGACAATTTTTAATGACGTTAGTTTCAAACAAAAAGAATTAGACAGTTTCGCAAAAAAAAATTATTTTTCACTGTATGAAATGTCTTAGAAAAATTTTTTTGAAAAGACAATTTTTTTCAATAATTTTCACTTTTAGTACGTAAAAAAACTTTCTTAGACAATTTTTAATGACGTTAGTTTCAAACAAAAAGAATTAGACAGTTTCGCAAAAAAAAATTATTTTTCACTGTATGAAATGTCTTAGAAAAATTTTTTTGAAAAGAAAATTTTTTTTCAATAATTTTCACTTTTAGTACGTAAAAAAACTTTCTTAGACAATTTTTAATGACGTTAGTTTCAAACAAAAAGAATTGGATAGTTTCGCAAAAAAAATTATTTTTCACGGTATGAAATGTCCTAGAAAAATTTTTTTGATAAGACAGTTTTTTTTCAATAATTTTCACTTTTAGTACGTAAGAAAACTTTCTTAGACAATTTTTAATGACGTTAGTTTCAAACAAAAAGAATTAGACAGTTTTGCAAAAAAAAATTATTTTTCACTGTATGAAATGTCTTAGAAAAATTTTTGAAAATTTTTTTTGAAAAGAAACTTTTTTTCAATAATTTTCACTTTTAGTGCGTAAAAAAACTTTCTTAGACAATTTTTAATGACGTTAGTTTCAAACAAAAAGAATTGGATAGTTTCGCAAAAAAAAATTATTTTTCACTGTATGAAATGTCTTAGAAAAATTTTTTTGAAGACAATTTTTTTCAATAATTTTCACTTTTAGTACGTAAAAAAACTTTCTTAGACAATTTGTAATGACGTTAGTTTCAAACAAAAAGAATTAGACAGTTTCGCAAAAAAAAATTATTTTTCACTGTATGAAATGTCTTAGAAAAATTTTCGAAAAATTTTTTTGAAAAGACAATTTTTTTTCAATAATTTTCACTTTTAGTACGTAAAAAAACTTTCTTAGACAACTTTTAATGACGTTAGTTTCAAATAAAAAGAATTAGGCAGTTTCGAAAAAAAAATTATTTTTCACTGTATGAAATGTCTTAGAAAAATTTTTGAAAATATTTTTTAAAAAGAAAATTTTTTTCAATAATTTTCACTTTTAGTACGTAAAAAAACTTTCTTAGACAATTTTTAATGACGTTAGTTTCAAACAAAAAGATTTAGACAGTTTCGCAAAAAAAAATTATTTTTCACTGTATGAAATGTCTTAGAAAAACTTTTTTGAAAAGACAATTTTTTTTCAATAATTTTCACTTTTAGTACGTAAAAAAACTTTCTTAGACAATTTTTATTGACGTTAGTTTCAAACAAAAAGAATTAGACAGTTTCGCAAAAAAAAATTATTTTTCACTGTATGAAATGTCTTAGAAAAATTTTTGAAATTTTTTTTTGAAAAGACAATTTTTTTCAATAATTTTCACTTTTAGTACGTAAAAAAACTTTCTTAGACAATTTGTAATGACGTTAGTTTCAAACAAAAAGAATTAGACAGTTTCGCAAAAAAAAATTATTTTTCACTGTATGAAATGTCTTAGAAAAATTTTTTTGAAAAGACAATTTTTTTTCAATAATTTTCACTTTTAGTACGTAAAAAAACTTTCTTAGACAATTTTTATTGACGTTAGTTTCAAACAAAAAGAATTAGACAGTTTCGCAAAAAAAAATTATTTTTCACTGTATGAAATGTCTTAGAAAAATTTTTGAAATATTTTTTTGAAAAGACAATTTTTTTCAATAATTTTCACTTTTAGTACGTAAAAAAACTTTCTTAGACAATTTTTAATGACGTTAGTTTCAAACAAAAAGAATTAGACAGTTTCGCAAAAAAAAATTATTTTTCACTGTATGAAATGTCTTAGAAAAATTTTTTTGAAAAGAAAATTTTTTTTCAATAATTTTCACTTTTAGTACGTAAAAAAACTTTCTTAGACAATTTTTAATGACGTTAGTTTCAAACAAAAAGAATTGGATAGTTTCGCAAAAAAAATTATTTTTCACTGTATGAAATGTCCTAGAAAAATTTTTTTGATAAGACAGTTTTTTTTCAATAATTTTCACTTTTAGTACGTAAGAAAACTTTCTTAGACAATTTTTAATGACGTTAGTTTCAAACAAAAAGAATTAGACAGTTTTGCAAAAAAAAATTATTTTTCACTGTATGAAATGTCTTAGAAAAATTTTTGAAAATTTTTTTTGAAAAGAAACTTTTTTTCAATAATTTTCACTTTTAGTACGTAAAAAAACTTTCTTAGACAATTTTTAATGACGTTAGTTTCAAACAAAAAGAATTGGATAGTTTCGCAAAAAAAAATTATTTTTCACTGTATGAAATGTCTTGGAAAAATTTTTTTGAAAAGAAAATTTTTTTTCAATAATTTTCACTTTTAGTACGTAAAAAAACTTTCTTAGACAATTTTTAATGACGTTAGTTTCAAACAAAAAGAATTAGACAGTTTCGCAAAAAAAAATTATTTTTCACTGTATGAAATGTCTTAGAAAAATTTTCTTGAAAAGACAATTTTTTTTCAATAATTTTCACTTTTAGTACGTACAAAAACTTTCTTAGACAATTTTTAATGACGTTAGTTTCAAACAAAACGAATTAGACAGTTTCGCAAAAAAAAATTATTTTTCACTGTATGAAATGTCTTAGAAATGTTTTTTTGAAAAGACAATTTTTTTTCAATAATTTTCACTTTTAGTACTTAAAAAAACTTTCTTAGACAATTTTTAATGACGTTAGTTTCAAACAAAAAGAATTAGACAGTTTCGCAAAAAAAAATTATTTTTCACTGTATGAAATGTCTTTGAAAATTTTTTTTGAAAAGAAAGTTTTTTTTCAATAATTTTCACTTTTAGTACGTAAAAAAACTTTCTTAGACAATTTTTAATGACGTTAGTTTCAAACAAAAAGAATTAGACAGTTTCGCAAAAAAAAAATTATTTTTCACTGTATGAAATGTCTTAGAAGAATTTTTGAAAATTTTTTTTGAAAAGACAATTTTTTTCAATAATTTTCACTTTTAGTACGTAAAAAAACTTTCTTAGACAATTTGTAATGACGTTAGTTTCAAACAAAAAGAATTAGACAGTTTCAAAAAAAAAAATTATTTTTGACTGTATGAAATGTCTTGGAAAAATTTTTGAAATTTTTTTGGAAATGAAAATTTTTTTCAATAAGTTTCACTTTTAGTACGTAAAAAAACTTTCTTAGACAATTTTTAATGACGTTAGTTTCAAACAAAAAGAATTAGACAGTTTCGCAAAAAAAAATTATTTTTCACTGTATGAAATGTCTTAGAAAAATTTTTTTGAAAAGACAATTTTTTTCAATAATTTTCACTTTTAGTACGTAAAAAAACTTTCTTAGACAATTTTTAATGACGTTAGTTTCAAACAAAAAGAATTAGACAGTTTCGCAAAAAAAAATTATTTTTCACTGTATGAAATGTCTTAGAAAAATTTTTTTGAAAAGAAAATTTTTTTTCAATAATTTTCACTTTTAGTACGTAAAAAAACTTTCTTAGACAATTTTTAATGACGTTAGTTTCAAACAAAACGAATTAGACAGTTTCGCAAAAAAAAATTATTTTTCAATGTATGAAATGTCTTAGAAAAATTTTTTTGAAAAGACAATTTTTTTTCAATAATTTTCACTTTTAGTACTTAAAAAAACTTTCTTAGACAATTTTTAATGACGTTAGTTTCAAACAAAAAGAATTAGACAGTTTCGCAAAAAAAAATTATTTTTCACTGTATGAAATGTCTTAGAAAAATTTTTGAAAATTTTTTTTGAAAAGACAATTTTTTTCAATAATTTTCACTTTTAGTACGTAAAAAAACTTTCTTAGACAATTTGCAATGACGTTAGTTTCAAACAAAAAGAATTAGACAGTTTCGCAAAAAAAAATTATTTTTGACTGTATAAAATGTCTTAGAAAAATTTTTTTGAAAAGACAATTTTTTTTCAATAATTTTCACTTTTAATACGTAACAAAAACTTTCTTAGACAATTTTTAATGACGTTAGTTTCAAACAAAAAGAATTAGACAGTTTCGCAAAAAAAAATTATTTTTCACTGTATGAAATGTCTCAGAAAAATTTTTGAAAATTTTTTTTAAAAAGAAAATTTTTTTCAATAATTTTCACTTTTAGTACGTAAAAACACTTTCTTAGACAATTTTTAATGACGTTAGTTTCAAACAAAAAGAATTGGATAGTTTCGCAAAAAAAAATTATTTTTCACTGTATGAAATGTCTTAGAAAAATTTTTTTGAAAAGACAATTTTTTTTCAATAATTTTCAATTTTAGTACGTAAAAAAACTTTCTTAGACAATTTTTAATGACGTTAGTTTCAAACAAAAAGAATTAGACAGTTTCGCAAAAAAAAATTATTTTTCACTGTATGAAATGTCTTAGAAAAATTTTTTGAAAAGACAATTTTTTTTCAATAATTTTCACTTTTAGTACGTAAAAAAACTTTCTTAGACAATTTTTAATGACGTTAGTTTCAAACAAAATGAATTAGACAGTTTCGCAAAAAAAAATTATTTTTCACTGTATGAAATGTCTTAGAAAAATTTTTTTGAAAAGACAATTTTTTTTCAATAATTTTCACTTTTAGTACGTAAAAAAACTTTCTTAGACAATTTTTAATGACGTTAGTTTCAAACAAAAAGAATTGGATAGTTTCGCAAAAAAAAATTATTTTTCACTGTATGAAATGTCTTAGAAGAAATTTTTTCAAAAGACATTTTTCTTTCAATAATTTTCACTTTTAGGACGTAAAAAAACTTTCTTAGACAATTTTTAATGACGTTAGTTTCAAACAAAAAGATTTAGACACTTTCGCAAAAAAAAATTTTTTTTCACTGTATGAAATGTCTTAGAAAAATTTTTGAAAATTTTTTTTGAAAAGAAAATTTTTTTCAATAATTTTCACTTTTAGTACGTAAAAAAACTTTCCTAGAGAAATTTTAATGACGTTAGTTTCAAACAAAAAGAATTGGATAGTTTCGCAAAAAAAAATTATTTTTCACTGTATGAAATGTCTTAGAAAAATTTTTTTGAAAAGACAATTTTTTTTCAATAATTTTCACTTTTAGTACGTAAAACAACTTTCTTAGACAATTTTTAATGACGTTAGTTTCAAACAAAAAGAATTAGACAGTTTCGCAAAAAAAAATTATTTTTCACTGTATGAAATGTCTTAGAAAAATATTTTTGAAAAGACAATTTTTTTTCAATAATTTTCACTTTTAGTACGTAAAAAAACTTTCTTAGACAATTTTTAATGACGTTAGTTTCAAACAAAAAGAATTAGACAGTTTCGCAAAAAAAAATTATTTTTCACTGTATGAAATGTCTTAGAAAAATTTTTTTGAAAAGACAATTTTTTTTCAATAATTTTCACTTTTAGTACGTAAAAAAACTTTCTTAGACAATTTTTATTGACGTTAGTTTCAAACAAAAAGAATTAGACAGTTTCGCAAAAAAAAATTATTTTTCACTGTATGAAATGTCTTAGAAAAATTTTTGAAATATTTTTTTGAAAAGACAATTTTTTTCAATAATTTTCACTTTTAGTACGTAAAAAAACTTTCTTAGACAATTTTTAATGACGTTAGTTTCAAACAAAAAGAATTAGACAGTTTCGCAAAAAAAAATTATTTTTCACTGTATGAAATGTCTTAGAAAAATTTTTTTGAAAAGAAAATTTTTTTTCAATAATTTTCACTTTTAGTACGTAAAAAAACTTTCTTAGACAATTTTTAATGACGTTAGTTTCAAACAAAAAGAATTGGATAGTTTCGCAAAAAAAATTATTTTTCACTGTATGAAATGTCCTAGAAAAATTTTTTTGATAAGACAGTTTTTTTTCAATAATTTTCACTTTTAGTACGTAAGAAAACTTTCTTAGACAATTTTTAATGACGTTAGTTTCAAACAAAAAGAATTAGACAGTTTTGCAAAAAAAAATTATTTTTCACTGTATGAAATGTCTTAGAAAAATTTTTGAAAATTTTTTTTGAAAAGAAACTTTTTTTCAATAATTTTCACTTTTAGTACGTAAAAAAACTTTCTTAGACAATTTTTAATGACGTTAGTTTCAAACAAAAAGAATTGGATAGTTTCGCAAAAAAAAATTATTTTTCACTGTATGAAATGTCTTGGAAAAATTTTTTTGAAAAGAAAATTTTTTTTCAATAATTTTCACTTTTAGTACGTAAAAAAACTTTCTTAGACAATTTTTAATGACGTTAGTTTCAAACAAAAAGAATTAGACAGTTTCGCAAAAAAAAATTATTTTTCACTGTTCACTGTATGTAGAAAAATTTTCTTGAAAAGACAATTTTTTTTCAATAATTTTCACTTTTAGTACGTAAAAAAACTTTCTTAGACAATTTTTAATGACGTTAGTTTCAAACAAAACGAATTAGACAGTTTCGCAAAAAAAAATTATTTTTCACTGTATGAAATGTCTTAGAAATGTTTTTTTGAAAAGACAATATTTTTTCAATAATTTTCACTTTTAGTACTTAAAAAAACTTTCTTAGACAATTTTTAATGACGTTAGTTTCAAACAAAAAGAATTAGACAGTTTCGCAAAAAAAAATTATTTTTCACTGTATGAAATGTCTTTGAAAATTTTTTTTGAAAAGAAAGTTTTTTTTCAATAATTTTCACTTTTAGTACGTAAAAAAACTTTCTTAGACAATTTTTAATGACGTTAGTTTCAAACAAAAAGAATTAGACAGTTTCGCAAAAAAAAAATTATTTTTCACTGTATGAAATGTCTTAGAAGAATTTTTGAAAATTTTTTTTGAAAAGACAATTTTTTTCAATAATTTTCACTTTTAGTACGTAAAAAAACTTTCTTAGACAATTTGTAATGACGTTAGTTTCAAACAAAAAGAATTAGACAGTTTCAAAAAAAAAAATTATTTTTGACTGTATGAAATGTCTTGGAAAAATTTTTGAAATTTTTTTGGAAATGAAAATTTTTTTCAATAAGTTTCACTTTTAGTACGTAAAAAAACTTTCTTAGACAATTTTTAATGACGTTAGTTTCAAACAAAAAGAATTAGACAGTTTCGCAAAAAAAAATTATTTTTCACTGTATGAAATGTCTTAGAAAAATTTTTTTGAAAAGACAATTTTTTTCAATAATTTTCACTTTTAGTACGTAAAAAAACTTTCTTAGACAATTTTTAATGACGTTAGTTTCAAACAAAAAGAATTAGACAGTTTCGCAAAAAAAAATTATTTTTCACTGTATGAAATGTCTTAGAAAAATTTTTTTGAAAAGAAAATTTTTTTTCAATAATTTTCACTTTTAGTACGTAAAAAAACTTTCTTAGACAATTTTTAATGACGTTAGTTTCAAACAAAACGAATTAGACAGTTTCGCAAAAAAAAATTATTTTTCACTGTATGAAATGTCTTAGAAAAATTTTTTTGAAAAGACAATTTTTTTTCAATAATTTTCACTTTTAGTACTTAAAAAAACTTTCTTAGACAATTTTTAATGACGTTAGTTTCAAACAAAAAGAATTAGACAGTTTCGCAAAAAAAAATTATTTTTCACTGTATGAAATGTCTTAGAAAAATTTTTGAAAATTTTTTTTGAAAAGACAATTTTTTTCAATAATTTTCACTTTTAGTACGTAAAAAAACTTTCTTAGACAATTTGCAATGACGTTAGTTTCAAACAAAAAGAATTAGACAGTTTCGCAAAAAAAAATTATTTTTGACTGTATGAAATGTCTTAGAAAAATTTTTTTGAAAAGACAATTTTTTTTCAATAATTTTCACTTTTAATACGTAACAAAAACTTTCTTAGACAATTTTTAATGACGTTAGTTTCAAACAAAAAGAATTAGACAGTTTCGCAAAAAAAAATTATTTTTCACTGTATGAAATGTCTCAGAAAAATTTTTGAAAATTTTTTTTAAAAAGAAAATTTTTTTCAATAATTTTCACTTTTAGTACGTAAAAACACTTTCTTAGACAATTTTTAATGACGTTAGTTTCAAACAAAAAGAATTGGATAGTTTCGCAAAAAAAAATTATTTTTCACTGTATGAAATGTCTTAGAAAAATTTTTTTGAAAAGACAATTTTTTTTCAATAATTTTCAATTTTAGTACGTAAAAAAACTTTCTTAGACAATTTTTAATGACGTTAGTTTCAAACAAAAAGAATTAGACAGTTTCGCAAAAAAAAATTATTTTTCACTGTATGAAATGTCTTAGAAAAATTTTTTGAAAAGACAATTTTTTTTCAATAATTTTCACTTTTAGTACGTAAAAAAACTTTCTTAGACAATTTTTAATGACGTTAGTTTCAAACAAAATGAATTAGACAGTTTCGCAAAAAAAAATTATTTTTCACTGTATGAAATGTCTTAGAAAAATTTTTTTGAAAAGACAATTTTTTTTCAATAATTTTCACTTTTAGTACGTAAAAAAACTTTCTTAGACAATTTTTAATGACGTTAGTTTCAAACAAAAAGAATTGGATAGTTTCGCAAAAAAAAATTATTTTTCACTGTATGAAATGTCTTAGAAGAAATTTTTTCAAAAGACATTTTTCTTTCAATAATTTTCACTTTTAGGACGTAAAAAAACTTTCTTAGACAATTTTTAATGACGTTAGTTTCAAACAAAAAGATTTAGACACTTTCGCAAAAAAAAATTTTTTTTCACTGTATGAAATGTCTTAGAAAAATTTTTGAAAATTTTTTTTGAAAAGACAATTTTTTTCAATAATTTTCACTTTTAGTACGTAAAAAAACTTTCCTAGACAAATTTTAATGACGTTAGTTTCAAACAAAAAGAATTGGATAGTTTCGCAAAAAAAAATTATTTTTCACTGTATGAAATGTCTTAGAAAAATTTTTTTGAAAAGACAATTTTTTTTCAATAATTTTCACTTTTAGTACGTAAAACAACTTTCTTAGACAATTTTTAATGACGTTAGTTTCAAACAAAAAGAATTAGACAGTTTCGCAAAAAAAAATTATTTTTCACTGTATGAAATGTCTTAGAAAAATATTTTTGAAAAGACAATTTTTTTTCAATAATTTTCACTTTTAGTACGTAAAAAAACTTTCTTAGACAATTTTTAATGACGTTAGTTTCAAACAAAAAGAATTAGACAGTTTCGCTAAAAAAAGTTATTTTTCACTGTATGAAATGTCTTGGAAAAATTTTATTGAAAAGAAAATTTTTTTTCAATAATTTTCACTTTTAGTACGTAAAAAAACTTTCTTAGACAATTTTTAATGACGTTAGTTTCAAACAAAACGAATTAGACAGTTTCGCAAAAAAAAATTATTTTTCACTGTATGAAATGTCTTAGAAAAATTTTTTTGAAAAGACAATTTTTTTTCAATAATTTTCACTTTTAGTACGTAAAAAAACTTTCTTAGACAATTTTTAATGACGTTAGTTTCAAAAAAAAAGAATTAGACAGTTTCGCAAAAAAAAATTATTTTTCACTGTATGAAATGTCTTAGAAAAATTTTTTTGAAAAGACAACTTTTTTTCAATAATTTTCACTTTTAGTACGTAAAAAAACTTTCTTAGACAATTTGTAATGACGTTAGTTTCAAACAAAAAGAATTAGACAGTTTCGAAAAAAAAAATTATTTTTGACTGTATGAAATGTCTTTGAAAAATTTTTGAAAATTTTTTTTGAAAAGAAAATTTTTTTCAATAATTTTCACTTTTAGAACGAAAAAAAACTTTCTTAGACAATTTTTAATGACGTTAGTTTCAAACAAAAAGAATTGGATAGTTTCGCAAAAAAAAATATTTTTCACTGTATGAAATGTCTTAGAAAAATTTTTTTGAAAAGACAATTTCTTTTCAATAATTTTCAGTTTTAGTACGTAAAAAAACTTTCTTAGACAATTTTTAATGACGTTAGTTTCAAACAAAAAGAATTAGACAGTTTCGCAAAAAAAAATTATTTTTCACTGTATGAAATGTCTTAGAAAAATTTTTTTGAAAAGAAAATTTTTTTTCAATAATTTTCACTTTTAGTACGTAAAAAAACTTTCTTAGACAATTTTTAATGACGTTAGTTTCAAACAAAACGAATTAGACAGTTTCGCAAAAAAAAATTATTTTTCAATGTATGAAATGTCTTAGAAAAATTTTTTTGAAAAGACAATTTTTTTTCAATAATTTTCACTTTAAGTACTTAAAAAAACTTTCTTAGACAATTTTTAATGACGTTAGTTTCAAACAAAAAGAATTAGACAGTTTCTCAAAAAAAAATTATTTTTCACTGTATGAAATGTCAGAAAAATTTTTGAAAATTTTTCTTGAAAAGAAAATTTTTTTCAATAATTTTCACTTTTAGTACGTAAAAAAACTTTCTTAGACAATTTTTAATGACGTTAGTTTCAAACAAAAAGAATTAGACAGTTTCGCAAAAAAAAATTATTTTTCACTGTATGAAATGTCTTAGAAAAATTTTTGAAAATTTTTTTTGAAAAGACAATTTTTTTCAATAATTTTCACTTTTAGTACGTAAAAAAACTTTCTTAGACAATTTGCAATGACGTTAGTTTCAAACAAAAAGAATTAGACAGTTTCGCAAAAAAAAATTATTTTTGACTGTATGAAATGTCTTAGAAAAATTTTTTTGAAAAGACAATTTTTTTTCAATAATTTTCACTTTTAATACGTAACAAAAACTTTCTTAGACAATTTTTAATGACGTTAGTTTCAAACAAAAAGAATTAGACAGTTTCGCAAAAAAAAATTATTTTTCACTGTATGAAATGTCTTAGAAAAATTTTTGAAAATTTTTTTCAATAATTTTCACTTTTAGTACGTAAAAACACTTTCTTAGACAATTTTTAATGACGTTAGTTTCAAACAAAAAGAATTGGATAGTTTCGCAAAAAAAAATTATTTTTCACTGTATGAAATGTCTTAGAAAAATTTTTTTGAAAAGACAATTTTTTTTCAATAATTTTCAATTTTAGTACGTAAAAAAACTTTCTTAGACAATTTTTAATGACGTTAGTTTCAAACAAAAAGAATTAGACAGTTTCGCAAAAAAATATTATTTTTCACTGTATGAAATGTCTTAGAAAAATTTTTTGAAAAGACAATTTTTTTTCAATAATTTTCACTTTTAGTACGTAAAAAAACTTTCTTAGACAATTTTTAATGACGTTAGTTTCAAACAAAATGAATTAGACAGTTTCGCAAAAAAAAATTATTTTTCACTGTATGAAATGTCTTAGAAAAATTTTTTTGAAAAGACAATTTTTTTTCAATAATTTTCACTTTTAGTACGTAAAAAAACTTTCTTAGATAATTTTTAATGACGTTAGTTTCAAACAAAAAGAATTGGATAGTTTCGCAAAAAAAAATTATTTTTCACTGTATGAAATGTCTTAGAAGAAATTTTTTCAAAAGACATTTTTCTTTCAATAATTTTCACTTTTAGGACGTAAAAAAACTTTCTTAGACAATTTTTAATGACGTTAGTTTCAAACAAAACGAATTAGACAGTTTCGCAAATAAAAATTATTTTTCACTGTATGAAATGTCTTTGAAAAATTTTTGAAATTTTTTTCAATAATTTTCACTTTTAGTACGTAAAAAAACTTTCTTAGACAATTTTTAATGACGTTAGTTTCAAACAAAAAGATTTGGATAGTTTCGCAAAAAAAAAATATTTTTCACTGTATGAAATGTCTTAGAAAAATTTTTTTGAAAAGACAATTTTTTTTCAATAATTTTCACTTTTAGTACGTAAAAAAACTTTCTTAGACAATTTTTAATGACGTTAGTTTCAAACAAAAAGAATTAGACAGTTTCGCAAAAAAAAATTATTTTTCACTGTATGAAATGTCTTAGAAAAATTTATTTGAAAAGAAAATTTTTTTTCAATAATTTTCACTTTTAGTACGTAAAAAAACTTTCTTAGACAATTTTTAATGACGTTAGTTTCAAACAAAACGAATTAGACAGTTTCGCAAAAAAAAATTATTTTTCAATGTATGAAATGTCTTAGAAAAATTTTTTTGAAAAGAAAATTTTTTTTCAATAATTTTCACTTTTAGTACTTAAAAAAACTTTCTTAGACAATTTTTAATGACGTTAGTTTCAAACAAAAAGAATTAGACAGTTTCTCAAAAAAAAATTATTTTTCACTGTATGAAATGTCTTAGAAAAATTTTTGAAAATTTTTCTTGAAAAGAAAATTTTTTTCAATAATTTTCACTTTTAGTACGTAAAAAAACTTTCTTAGACAATTTTTAATGACGTTAGTTTCAAACAAAAAGAATTAGACAGTTTCGCAAAAAAAAATTATTTTTCACTGTATGAAATGTCTTAGAAAAATTTTTTTGAAAAGACAATTTTTTTTCAATAATTTTCACTTTTAGTACGTAAAAAAACTTTCTTAGACAATTTTTAATGACGTTAGTTTCAAACAAAAAGAATTAGACAGTTTCGCAAAAAAAAATTATTTTTCACTGTATGAAATGTCTTGGAAAAATTTTTTTTAAAAGAAAATTTTTTTTCAATAATTTTCACTTTTAGTACGTAAAAAAACTTTCTTAGACAATTTTTAATGACGTTAGTTTCAAACAAAACGAATTAGACAGTTTCGCAAAAAAAAATTATTTTTCACTGTATGAAATGTCTTAGAAAAATTTTTTTGAAAAGACAATTTTTTTTCAATAATTTTCACTTTTAGTACTTAAAAAAACTTTCTTAGACAATTTTTAATGACGTTAGTTTCAAACAAAAAGAATTAGACAGTTTCGCAAAAAAAAATTATTTTTCACTGTATGAAATGTCTTAGAAAAATTTTTGAAAATTTTTCTTGAAAAGAAAATTTTTTTCAATAATTTTCACTTTTAGTACGTAAAAAAACTTTCTTAGACAATTTTTAATGACGTTAGTTTCAAACAAAAAGAATTAGACAGTTTCGCAAATAAAAATTATTTTTCACTGTATGAAATGTCTTAGAAAAATTTTTTTGAAAAGACAACTTTTTTTCAATAATTTTCACTTTTAGTACGTAAAAAAACTTTCTTAGACAATTTGTAATGACGTTAGTTTCAAACAAAAAGAATTAGACAGTTTCGAAAAAAAAAACTATTTTTGACTGTATGAAATGTCTTTGAAAAATTTTTGAAAATTTTTTTTGAAAAGAAAATTTTTTTCAATAATTTTCACTTTTAGTACGTAAAAAAACTTTCTTAGACAATTTTTAATGACGTTAGTTTCAAACAAAAAGAATTGGATAGTTTCGCAGAAAAAAAATATTTTTCACTGTATGAAATGTCTTAGAAAAATATTTTTGAAAAGACAATTTTTTTTCAATAATTTTCACTTTTAGTACGTAAAAAAACTTTCTTAGACATCTTTTAATGACGTTAGTTTCAAACAAAACGAATTAGACAGTTTCGCAAAAAAAAATTATTTTTCACTGTATGAAATGTCTTAGAAAAATTTTTTTGAAAAGACAATTTTTTTTCAATAATTTTCACTTTTAGTACCTAAAAAGACTTTCTTAGACAATTTTTAATGACGTTAGTTTCAAACAAAAAGAATTAGACAGTTTCGCAAAAAAAAATTATTTTTCACTGTATGAAATGTCTTAGAAAAATTTTTGAAAATTTTTCTTGAAAAGAAAATTTTTTTCAATAATTTTCACTTTTCGTACGTAAAAAAACTTTCTTAGACAATTTTTAATGACGTTAGTTTCAAACAAAACGAATTAGACAGTTTCGCAAATAAAAATTATTTTTCACTGTATGAAATGTCTTAGAAAAATTTTTTTGAAAAGACAATTTTTTTTCAATAATTTTCACTTTTAGTACGTAAAAAAACTTTCTTAGACAATTTTTAATGACGTTAGTTTCAAACAAAACGAATTAGACAGTTTCGCAAATAAAAATTATTTTTCACTGTATGAAATGTCTTTGAAAAATTTTTGAAATTTTTTTCAATAATTTTCACTTTTAGTACGTAAAAAAACTTTCTTAGACAATTTTTAATGACGTTAGTTTCAAACAAAAAGATTTGGATAGTTTCGCAAAAAAAAAATATTTTTCACTGTATGAAATGTCTTAGAAAAATTTTTTTGAAAAGACAATTTTTTTTCAATAATTTTCACTTTTAGTACGTAAAAAAACTTTCTTAGACAATTTTTAATGACGTTAGTTTCAAACAAAAAGAATTAGACAGTTTCGCAAAAAAAAATTATTTTTCACTGTATGAAATGTCTTAGAAAACTTTATTTGAAAAGAAAATTTTTTTTCAATAATTTTCACTTTTAGTACGTAAAAAAACTTTCTTAGACAATTTTTAATGACGTTAGTTTCAAACAAAACGAATTAGACAGTTTCGCAAAAAAAAATTATTTTTCAATGTATGAAATGTCTTAGAAAAATTTTTTTGAAAAGAAAATTTTTTTTCAATAATTTTCACTTTTAGTACTTAAAAAAACTTTCTTAGACAATTTTTAATGACGTTAGTTTCAAACAAAAAGAATTAGACAGTTTCTCAAAAAAAAATTATTTTTCACTGTATGAAATGTCTTAGAAAAATTTTTGAAAATTTTTCTTGAAAAGAAAATTTTTTTCAATAATTTTCACTTTTAGTACGTAAAAAAACTTTCTTAGACAATTTTTAATGACGTTAGTTTCAAACAAAAAGAATTAGACAGTTTCGCAAAAAAAAATTATTTTTCACTGTATGAAATGTCTTAGAAAAATTTTTTTGAAAAGACAATTTTTTTTCAATAATTTTCACTTTTAGTACGTAAAAAAACTTTCTTAGACAATTTTTAATGACGTTAGTTTCAAACAAAAAGAATTAGACAGTTTCGCAAAAAAAAATTATTTTTCACTGTATGAAATGTCTTGGAAAAATTTTTTTTAAAAGAAAATTTTTTTTCAATAATTTTCACTTTTAGTACGTAAAAAAACTTTCTTAGACAATTTTTAATGACGTTAGTTTCAAACAAAACGAATTAGACAGTTTCGCAAAAAAAAATTATTTTTCACTGTATGAAATGTCTTAGAAAAATTTTTTTGAAAAGACAATTTTTTTTCAATAATTTTCACTTTTAGTACTTAAAAAAACTTTCTTAGACAATTTTTAATGACGTTAGTTTCAAACAAAAAGAATTAGACAGTTTCGCAAAAAAAAATTATTTTTCACTGTATGAAATGTCTTAGAAAAATTTTTGAAAATTTTTCTTGAAAAGAAAATTTTTTTCAATAATTTTCACTTTTAGTACGTAAAAAAACTTTCTTAGACAATTTTTAATGACGTTAGTTTCAAACAAAAAGAATTAGACAGTTTCGCAAATAAAAATTATTTTTCACTGTATGAAATGTCTTAGAAAAATTTTTTTGAAAAGACAACTTTTTTTCAATAATTTTCACTTTTAGTACGTAAAAAAACTTTCTTAGACAATTTGTAATGACGTTAGTTTCAAACAAAAAGAATTAGACAGTTTCGAAAAAAAAAACTATTTTTGACTGTATGAAATGTCTTTGAAAAATTTTTGAAAATTTTTTTTGAAAAGAAAATTTTTTTCAATAATTTTCACTTTTAGTACGTAAAAAAACTTTCTTAGACAATTTTTAATGACGTTAGTTTCAAACAAAAAGAATTGGATAGTTTCGCAGAAAAAAAATATTTTTCACTGTATGAAATGTCTTAGAAAAATTTTTTTGAAAAGACAATTTTTTTTCAATAATTTTCACTTTTAGTACGTAAAAAAACTTTCTTAGACAATTTTTAATGACGTTAGTTTCAAACAAAAAGAATTAGACAGTTTCGCAAAAAAAAATTATTTTTCACTGTATGAAATGTCTTGGAAAAATTTTTTTGAAAAGACAATTTTTTTTCAATAATTTTTACTTTTAGTACGTAAAAAAACTTTCTTAGACAATTTTTAATGACGTTAGTTTCAAACAAAAAGAATTAGACAGTTTCGCAAAAAAAAATTATTTTTCACTGTATGAAATGTCTTAGAAAAATTTTTTTGAAAAGACAATTTTTTTTCAATAATTTTCACTTTTAGTACTTAAAAAAACTTTCTTAGACAATTTTTAATGACGTTAGTTTCAAACAAAAAGAATTAGACAGTTTCTCAAAAAAAAATTATTTTTCACTGTATGAAATGTCTTAGAAAAATTTTTGAAAATTTTTCTTGAAAAGAAAATTTTTTCAATAATTTTCACTTTTAGTACGTAAAAAAACTTTCTTAGACAATTTTTAATGACGTTAGTTTCAAACAAAAAGAATTAGACAGTTTCGCAAAAAAAATTATTTTTCACTGTATGAAATGTCTTAGAAAAATTTTTTTGAAAAGACAACTTTTTTTCAATAATTTTCACTTTTAGTACGTAAAAAAACTTTCTTAGACAATTTGTAATGACGTTAGTTTCAAACAAAAAGAATTAGACAGTTTCGAAAAAAAAAATTATTTTTGACTGTATGAAATGTCTTTGAAAAATTTTTGAAAATTTTTTTGAAAAGAAAATTTTTTTCAATAATTTTCACTTTTAGTACGTAAAAAAACTTTCTTAGACAATTTTTAATGACGTTAGTTTCAAACAAAAAGAATTGGATAGTTTCGCAAAAAAAAATATTTTTCACGGTATGAAATGTCTTAGAAAAATTTTTTTGAAAAGACAATTTTTTTTCAATAATTTTCACTTTTAGTACTTAAAAAAACTTTCTTAGACAATTTTTAATGACGTTAGTTTCAAACAAAAAGAATTAGACAGTTTCTCAAAAAAAAATTATTTTTCACTGTATGAAATGTCTTAGAAAAATTTTTGAAAATTTTTCTTGAAAAGAAAATTTTTTTCAATAATTTTCACTTTTAGTACGTAAAAAAACTTTCTTAGACAATTTTTAATGACGTTAGTTTCAAACAAAACGAATTAGACAGTTTCGCAAAAAAAAATTATTTTTCACTGTATGAAATGTCTTAGAAAAATTTTTTTGAAAAGACAATTTTTTTTTAATAATTTTCACTTTTAGTACTTAAAAAAACTTTCTTAGACAATTTTTAATGACGTTAGTTTCAAACAAAAAGAATTAGACAGTTTCGCAAAAAAAAAATTATTTTTCACTGTATGAAATGTCTTAGAAAAATTTTTGAAAATTTTTCTTGAAAAGAAAATTTGTTTTCAATAATTTTCACTTTTAGTACTTAAAAAAACTTTCTTAGACAATTTTTAATGACGTTAGTTTCAAACAAAAAGAATTAGACAGTTTCGCAAAAAAAAATTATTTTTCACTGTATGAAATGTCTTAGAAAAATTTTTGAAAATTTTTCTTGAAAAGAAAATTTTTTTCAATAATTTTCACTTTTAGTACGTAAAAAAACTTTCTTAGACAATTTTTAATGACGTTAGTTTCAAACAAAAAGAATTAGACAGTTTCGCAAAAAAAAATTATTTTTCACTGTATGAAATGTCTTAGAAAAATTTTTTTGAAAAGACAACTTTTTTTCAATAATTTTCACTTTTAGTACGTAAAAAAACTTTCTTAGACAATTTGTAATGACGTTAGTTTCAAACAAAAAGATTTAGACAGTTTCGAAAAAAAAAATTATTTTTGACTGTATGAAATGTCTTTAAAAAATTTTTGAAAATTTTTTTTGAAAAGAAAATTTTTTTCAATAATTTTCACTTTTACTACGTAAAAAAACTTTCTTAGACAATTTTTAATGACGTTAGTTTCAAACAAAAAGAATTGGATAGTTTCGCAAAAAAAAAATATTTTTCACTGTATGAAATGTCTTAGAAAAACTTTTTTGAAAAGACAATTTTTTTTCAATAATTTTCACTTTTAGTACGTAAAAAAACTTTCTTAGACAATTTTTAATGACGTTAGTTTCAAACAAAAAGAATTAGACAGTTTCGCAAAAAAAAATTATTTTTCACAGTATGAAATGTCTTAGAAAAATTTTTTTGAAAAGACAATTGTTTTTCAATAATTTTCACTTTTAGTACGTAAAAAAACTTTCTTAGACAATTTTTAATGACGTTAGTTTCAAACAAAATGAATTAGACAGTTTCGCAGAAAAAAATTATTTTTCACTGTATGAAATGTCTTAGAAAAAGTTTTTTGAAAAGACAATTTTTTTTCAATAATTTTCACTTTTAGTACGTAAAAAAACTTTCTTAGACAATTTTTAATGACGTTAGTTTCAAACAAAAAGAATTAGACAGTTTCGCAAAAAAAAATTGTTTTTCACTGTATGAAATGTCTTAGAAAAATTTTTTTGAAAAGACAATTTTTTTTCAATAATTTTCACTTTTAGTACGTAAAAAAACTTTCTTAGACAATTTTTAATGACGTTAGTTTCAAACAAAACGAATTAGACAGTTTCGCAAAAAAAAATTATTTTTCACTGTATGAAATGTCTTAGAAAAATTTTTTTGAAAAGACAATTTTTTTTCAATAATTTTCACTTTTAATACTTAAAAAAACTTTCTTAGACAATTTTTAATGACGTTAGTTTCAAACAAAAAGAATTAGACAGTTTCGCAAAAAAAAATTATTTTTCACTGTATGAAATGTCTTAGAAAAATTTTTGAAAATTTTTCTTGAAAAGAAAATTTTTTTCAATAATTTTCACTTTTAGTACGTAAAAAAACTTTCTTAGACAATTTTTAATGACGTTAGTTTCAAACAAAAATAATTAGACAGTTTCGCAAAAAAAAATTATTTTTCACTGTATGAAATGTCTTAGAAAAATTTTTTTGAAAAGACAATTTTTTTTCAATAATTTTCACTTTTAGTACGTAAAAAAACTTTCTTAGACAATTTTTAATGACGTTAGTTTCAAACAAAACGAATTAGACAGTTTCGCAAAAAAAAATTATTTTTCACTGTATGAAATGTCTTTGAAAATTTTTTTTGAAAAGACAATTTTTTTTCAATAATTTTCACTTTTAGTACGTAAAAAAACTTTCTTAGACAATTTTTAATGACGTTAGTTTCAAACAAAAAGAATTAGACAGTTTCGCAAAAAAAAATTATTTTTCACTGTATGAAATGTCTTAAAAAAAGTTTTGAAAATTTTTATTGAAAAGAAAAATTTTTTTCAATTATTTTCACTTTTAGTACGTAAAAAAACTTTCTTAGACAATTTTTAATGACGTTAGTTTCAAACGTAAAGAATTAGACAGTTTCGCAAAAAAAAAATTATTTTTCACTGTATGAAATGTCTTAGAAAAATTTTTGAAAATTTTTTTTGAAAAGACAATTTTTTTCAATAATTTTCACTTTTAGTACGTAAAAAAACTTTCTTAGACAATTTTTAATGACGTTAGTTTCAAACAAAAAGAATTAGACAGTTTCGCAAAAAAAAATTATTTTTCACTGTATGAAATGTCTTAGAAAAATTTTTGAAAATTTTTTTTGAAAAGACAATTTTTTTCAATAATTTTCACTTTTAGTACGTAAAAAAACTTTCTTAGACAATTTGTAATGACGTTAGTTTCAAACAAAAAGAATTAGACAGTTTCGAAAAAAAAAATTATTTTTGACTGTATGAAATGTCTTTGAAAAATTTCTGAAATTTTTTTGGAAAAGAAAATTTTTTTCAATAATTTTCATTTTTAGTACGTAAAAAAACTTTCTTAGACAATTTTTAATGACGTTAGTTTCAAACAAAAAGATTTGGATTGTTTCGCAAAAAAAAAATATTTTTCACTGTATGAAATGTCTTAGAAAAATTTTTTTGAAAAGAAAATTTTTTTTCAATAATTTTCACTTTTAGTACGTAAAAAAACTTTCTTAGACAATTTTTAATGACGTTAGTTTCAAACAAAACGAATTAGACAGTTTCGCAAAAAAAAATTATTTTTCACTGTATGAAATGTCTTAGAAAAGTTTTTTTGAAAAGACAATTTTTTTCAATAATTTTCACTTTTAGTACGTAAAAAAACTTGCTTAGACAATTTTTAATGACGTTAGTTTCAAACAAAAAGAATTAGACAGTTTCGCAAAAAAAAATTATTTTTCACTGTATGAAATGTCTTAGAAAAATTTTTTTGAAAAGAAAATTTTTTTTCAATAATTTTCACTTTTAGTACGTAAAAAAACTTTCTTAGACAATTTTTAATGACGTTAGTTTCAAACAAAACGAATTAGACAGTTTCGCAAAAAAAAATTATTTTTCACTGTATGAAATGTCTTAGAAAAATTTTTTTGAAAAGACAACTTTTTTTCAATAATTTTCACTTTTAGTACGTAAAAAAACTTTCTTAGACAATTTGTAATGACGTTAGTTTCAAACAAAAAGATTTAGACAGTTTCGAAAAAAAAAATTATTTTTGACTGTATGAAATGTCTTTGAAAAATTTTTGAAAATTTTTTTTGAAAAGAAAATTTTTTTCAATAATTTTCACTTTTACTACGTAAAAAAACTTTCTTAGACAATTTTTAATGACGTTAGTTTCAAACAAAAAGAATTGGATAGTTTCGCAAAAAAAAAATATTTTTCACTGTATGAAATGTCTTAGAAAAATTTTTTTGAAAAGACAATTTTTTTTCAATAATTTTCACT
Organism: Aplidium turbinatum; assembly: GCF_918807975.1. Lineage (NCBI taxonomy): Eukaryota > Metazoa > Chordata > Ascidiacea > Aplousobranchia > Polyclinidae > Aplidium > Aplidium turbinatum. Next base: position 22,325,146 of record NC_137485.1, read on the forward strand.
TTTAGTACGTAAAAAAACTTTCTTAGACAATTTGTAATGACGTTAGTTTCAAACAAAAAGAATTAGACAGTTTCGAAAAAAAAAATTATTTTTGACTGTATGAAATGTCTTTGAAAAATTTTTGAAAATTTTTTTTGAAAAGAAAATTTTTTTCAATAATTTTCACTTTTAGTACGTAAAAAAACTTTCTTAGACAATTTTTAATGACGTTAGTTTCAAACAAAAAGAATTAGACAGTTTCGCAAAAAAAAATTATTTTTCACTGTATGAAATGTCTTAAAAAAAGTTTTGAAAATTTTTATTGAAAAGAAAAATTTTTTTCAATTATTTTCACTTTTAGTACGTAAAAAAACTTTCTTAGACAATTTTTAATGACGTTAGTTTCAAACGTAAAGAATTAGACAGTTTCGCAAAAAAAAAATTATTTTTCACTGTATGAAATGTCTTAGAAAAATTTTTGAAAATTTTTTTTGAAAAGACAATTTTTTTCAATAATTTTCACTTTTAGTACGTAAAAAAACTTTCTTAGACAATTTTTAATGACGTTAGTTTCAAACAAAAAGAATTAGACAGTTTCGCAAAAAAAAATTATTTTTCACTGTATGAAATGTCTTAGAAAAATTTTTGAAAATTTTTTTTGAAAAGACAATTTTTTTCAATAATTTTCACTTTTAGTACGTAAAAAAACTTTCTTAGACAATTTGTAATGACGTTAGTTTCAAACAAAAAGAATTAGACAGTTTCGAAAAAAAAAATTATTTTTGACTGTATGAAATGTCTTTGAAAAATTTCTGAAATTTTTTTGGAAAAGAAAATTTTTTTCAATAATTTTCATTTTTAGTACGTAAAAAAACTTTCTTAGACAATTTTTAATGACGTTAGTTTCAAACAAAAAGATTTGGATTGTTTCGCAAAAAAAAAATATTTTTCACTGTATGAAATGTCTTAGAAAAATTTTTTTGAAAAGAAAATTTTTTTTCAATAATTTTCACTTTTAGTACGTAAAAAAACTTTCTTAGACAATTTTTAATGACGTTAGTTTCAAACAAAACGAATTAGACAGTTTCGCAAAAAAAAATTATTTTTCACTGTATGAAATGTCTTAGAAAAGTTTTTTTGAAAAGACAATTTTTTTCAATAATTTTCACTTTTAGTACGTAAAAAAACTTGCTTAGACAATTTTTAATGACGTTAGTTTCAAACAAAAAGAATTAGACAGTTTCGCAAAAAAAAATTATTTTTCACTGTATGAAATGTCTTAGAAAAATTTTTTTGAAAAGAAAATTTTTTTTCAATAATTTTCACTTTTAGTACGTAAAAAAACTTTCTTAGACAATTTTTAATGACGTTAGTTTCAAACAAAACGAATTAGACAGTTTCGCAAAAAAAAATTATTTTTCACTGTATGAAATGTCTTAGAAAAATTTTTTTGAAAAGACAACTTTTTTTCAATAATTTTCACTTTTAGTACGTAAAAAAACTTTCTTAGACAATTTGTAATGACGTTAGTTTCAAACAAAAAGATTTAGACAGTTTCGAAAAAAAAAATTATTTTTGACTGTATGAAATGTCTTTGAAAAATTTTTGAAAATTTTTTTTGAAAAGAAAATTTTTTTCAATAATTTTCACTTTTACTACGTAAAAAAACTTTCTTAGACAATTTTTAATGACGTTAGTTTCAAACAAAAAGAATTGGATAGTTTCGCAAAAAAAAAATATTTTTCACTGTATGAAATGTCTTAGAAAAATTTTTTTGAAAAGACAATTTTTTTTCAATAATTTTCACTTTTAGTACGTAAAAAAACTTTCTTAGACAATTTGTAATGACGTTAGTTTCAAACAAAAAGAATTAGACAGTTTCGAAAAAAAAAATTATTTTTGACTGTATGAAATGTCTTTGAAAAATTTTTGAAAATTTTTTTTGAAAAGAAAATTTTTTTCAATAATTTTCACTTTTAGTACGTAAAAAAACTTTCTTAGACAATTTTTAATGACGTTAGTTTCAAACAATAAGAATTGGATAGTTTCGCAAAAAAAAAATATTTTTCACGGTATGAAATGTCTTAGAAAAATTTTTTTGAAAAGACAATTTTTTTTCAATAATTTTCACTTTTAGTACTTAAAAAAACTTTCTTAGACAATTTTTAATGACGTTAGTTTCAAACAAAAAGAATTAGACAGTTTCTCAAAAAAAAATTATTTTTCACTGTATGAAATGTCTTAGAAAAATTTTTGAAAATTTTTCTTGAAAAGAAAATTTTTTTCAATAATTTTCACTTTTAGTACGTAAAAAAACTTTCTTAGACAATTTTTAATGACGTTAGTTTCAAACAAAACGAATTAGACAGTTTCGCAAAAAAAAATTATTTTTCACTGTATGAAATGTCTTAGAAAAATTTTTTTGAAAAGACAATTTTTTTTCAATAATTTTCACTTTTAGTACTTAAAAAAACTTTCTTAGACAATTTTTAATGACGTTAGTTTCAAACAAAAAGAATTAGACAGTTTCGCAAAAAAAAAATTATTTTTCACTGTATGAAATGTCTTAGAAAAATTTTTGAAAATTTTTCTTGAAAAGAAAATTTTTTTCAGTAATTTTCACTTTTAGTACGTAAAAAAACTTTCTTAGACAATTTTTAATGACGTTAGTTTCAAACAAAAAGAATTAGACAGTTTCGCAAATAAAAATTATTTTTCACTGTATGAAATGTCTTAGAGAAATTTTTTTGAAAAGACAACTTTTTTTCAATAATTTTCACTTTTAGTACGTAAAAAAACTTTCTTAGACAATTTTTAATGACGTTAGTTTCAAACAAAAAGAATTAGACAGTTTCGCAAAAAAAAATTATTTTTCACTGTATGAAATGTCTTGGAAAAACTTTTTTGAAAAGAAAATTTTTTTTCAATAATTTTCACTTTTAGTACGTAAAAAAACTTTCTTAGACAATTTTTAATGACGTTAGTTTCAAACAAAACGAATTAGACAGTTTCGCAAAAAAAAATTATTTTTCACTGTATGAAATGTCTTAGAAAAGTTTTTGAAAATTTTTCTTGAAAAGAAAATTTGTTTTCAATAATTTTCACTTTTAGTACTTAAAAAAACTTTCTTAGACAATTTTTAATGACGTTAGTTTCAAACAAAAAGAATTAGACAGTTTCGCATAAAAAAATTATTTTTCACTGTATGAAATGTCTTAGAAAAATTTTTGAAAATTTTTCTTGAAAAGAAAATTTTTTTCAATAATTTTCACTTTTAGTACGTAAAAAAACTTTCTTAGACAATTTTTAATGACGTTAGTTTCAAACAAAAAGAATTAGACAGTTTCGCAAAAAAAAATTATTTTTCACTGTATGAAATGTCTTAGAAAAATTTTTTTGAAAAGACAACTTTTTTTCAATAATTTTCACTTTTAGTACGTAAAAAAACTTTCTTAGACAATTTGTAATGACGTTAGTTTCAAACAAAAAGATTTAGACAGTTTCGAAAAAAAAAATTATTTTTGACTGTATGAAATGTCTTTAAAAAATTTTTGAAAATTTTTTTTGAAAAGAAAATTTTTTTCAATAATTTTCACTTTTACTACGTAAAAAAACTTTCTTAGACAATTTTTAATGACGTTAGTTTCAAACAAAAAGAATTGGATAGTTTCGCAAAAAAAAAATATTTTTCACTGTATGAAATGTCTTAGAAAAACTTTTTTGAAAAGACAATTTTTTTTCAATAATTTTCACTTTTAGTACGTAAAAAAACTTTCTTAGACAATTTTTAATGACGTTAGTTTCAAACAAAAAGAATTAGACAGTTTCGCAAAAAAAAATTATTTTTCACTGTATGAAATGTCTTAGAAAAATTTTTTTGAAAAGACAATTGTTTTTCAATATATTTCACTTTTAGTACGTAAAAAAACTTTCTTAGACAATTTTTAATGACGTTAGTTTCAAACAAAATGAATTAGACAGTTTCGCAAAAAAAAATTATTTTTCACTGTATGAAATGTCATAGAAAAATTTTTTTGAAAAGAAAATTTTTTTTCAATAATTTTCACTTTTAGTACGTAAAAAAACTTTCTTAGACAATTTTTAATGACGTTAGTTTCAAACAAAAAGAATTAGACAGTTTCGCAAAAAAAAATTATTTTTCACAGTATGAAATGTCTTAGAAAAATTTTTTTGAAAAGACAATTATTTTTCAATAATTTTCACTTTTAGTACGTAAAAAAACTTTCTTAGACAATTTTTAATGACGTTAGTTTCAAACAAAATGAATTAGACAGTTTCGCAAAAAAAAATTATTTTTCACTGTATGAAATGTCTTAGAAAAAGTTTTTTGAAAAGACAATTTTTTTTCAATAATTTTCACTTTTAGTACGTAAAAAAACTTTCTTAGACAATTTTTAATGACGTTAGTTTCAAACAAAAAGAATTAGACAGTTTCGCAAAAAAAAATTATTTTTCACTGTATGAAATGTCTTAGAAAAATTTTTTTGAAAAGACAATTTTTTTTCAATAATTTTCACTTTTAGTACTTAAAAAAACTTTCTTAGACAATTTTTAATGACGTTAGTTTCAAACAAAAAGAATTAGACAGTTTCTCAAAAAAAAAATATTTTTCACTGTATGAAATGTCTTAGAAAAATTTTTGAAAATTTTTCTTGAAAAGAAATTTTTTTTCAATAATTTTCACTTTTAGTACGTAAAAAAACTTTCTTAGACAATTTTTAATGACGTTAGTTTCAAACAAAAAGAATTAGACAGTTTCGCAAAAAAAAATTGTTTTTCACTGTATGAAATGTCTTAGAAAAATTTTTTTGAAAAGACAATTTTTTTTCAATAATTTTCACTTTTAGTACGTAAAAAAACTTTCTTAGACAATTTTTAATGACGTTAGTTTCAAACAAAACGAATTAGACAGTTTCGCAAAAAAAAATTATTTTTCACTGTATGAAATGTCTTAGAAAAATTTTTTTGAAAAGACAATTTTTTTTCAATAATTTTCACTTTTAATACTTAAAAAAACTTTCTTAGACAATTTTTAATGACGTTAGTTTCAAACAAAAAGAATTAGACAGTTTCGCAAAAAAAAATTATTTTTCACTGTATGAAATGTCTTAGAAAAATTTTTGAAAATTTTTCTTGAAAAGAAAATTTTTTTCAATAATTTTCACTTTTAGTACGTAAAAAAACTTTCTTAGACAATTTTTAATGACGTTAGTTTCAAACAAAAAGAATTAGACAGTTTCGCAAAAAAAAATTATTTTTCACTGTATGAAATGTCTTAGAAAAATTTTTTTGAAAAGACAATTTTTTTTCAATAATTTTCACTTTTAGTACGTAAAAAAACTTTCTTAGACAATTTTTAATGACGTTAGTTTCAAACAAAACGAATTAGACAGTTTCGCAAAAAAAAATTATTTTTCACTGTATGAAATGTCTTTGAAAATTTTTTTTGAAAAGAAAGTTTTTTTTCAATAATTTTCACTTTTAGTACGTAAAAAAACTTTCTTAGACAATTTTTAATGACGTTAGTTTCAAACAAAAAGAATTAGACAGTTTCGCAAAAAAAAATTATTTTTCAATGTATGAAATGTCTTAAAAAAAGTTTTGAAAATTTTTATTGAAAAGAAAAATTTTTTTCAATTATTTTCACTTTTAGTACGTAAAAAAACTTTCTTAGACAATTTTTAATGACGTTAGTTTCAAACGTAAAGAATTAGACAGTTTCGCAAAAAAAAAATTATTTTTCACTGTATGAAATGTCTTAGAAAAATTTTTGAAAATTTTTTTTGAAAAGACAATTTTTTTCAATAATTTTCACTTTTAGTACGTAAAAAAACTTTCTTAGACAATTTTTAATGACGTTAGTTTCAAACAAAAAGAATTAGACAGTTTCGCAAAAAAAAATTATTTTTCACTGTATGAAATGTCTTAGAAAAGTTTTTGAAAATTTTTTTTGAAAAGACAATTTTTTTCAATAATTTTCACTTTTAGTACGTAAAAAAACTTTCTTAGACAATTTGTAATGACGTTAGTTTCAAACAAAAAGAATTAGACAGTTTCGAAAAAAAAAATTATTTTTGACTGTATGAAATGTCTTTGAAAAATTTCTGAAATTTTTTTGGAAAAGAAAATTTTTTTCAATAATTTTCATTTTTAGTACGTAAAAAAACTTTCTTAGACAATTTTTAATGACGTTAGTTTCAAACAAAAAGATTTGGATTGTTTCGCAAAAAAAAAATATTTTTCACTGTATGAAATGTCTTAGAAAAATTTTTTTGAAAAGAAAATTTTTTTTCAATAATTTTCACTTTTAGTACGTAAAAAAACTTTCTTAGACAATTTTTAATGACGTTAGTTTCAAACAAAACGAATTAGACAGTTTCGCAAAAAAAAATTATTTTTCACTGTATGAAATGTCTTAGAAAAGTTTTTTTGAAAAGACAATTTTTTTCAATAATTTTCACTTTTAGTACGTAAAAAAACTTGCTTAGACAATTTTTAATGACGTTAGTTTCAAACAAAAAGAATTAGACAGTTTCGCAAAAAAAAATTATTTTTCACTGTATGAAATGTCTTAGAAAAATTTTTTTGAAAAGAAAATTTTTTTTCAATAATTTTCACTTTTAGTACGTAAAAAAACTTTCTTAGACAATTTTTAATGACGTTAGTTTCAAACAAAACGAATTAGACAGTTTCGCAAAAAAAAATTATTTTTCACTGTATGAAATGTCTTAGAAAAATTTTTTTGAAAAGACAATTTTTTTTCAATAATTTTCACTTTTAGTACGTAAAAAAACTTTCTTAGACAATTTTTAATGACGTTAGTTTCAAACAAAAAGATTTAGACAGTTTCGAAAAAAAAAATTATTTTTGACTGTATGAAATGTCTTTGAAAAATTTTTGAAAATTTTTTTTGAAAAGAAAATTTTTTTCAATAATTTTCACTTTTACTACGTAAAAAAACTTTCTTAGACAATTTTTAATGACGTTAGTTTCAAACAAAAAGAATTGGATAGTTTCGCAAAAAAAAAATATTTTTCACTGTATGAAATGTCTTAGAAAAATTTTTTTGAAAAGACAATTTTTTTTCAATAATTTTCACTTTTAGTACGTAAAAAAACTTTCTTAGACAATTTTTAATGACGTTAGTTTCAAACAAAAAGAATTAGACAGTTTCGCAAAAAAAAATTATTTTTCACTGTATGAAAATTTTTTTTCAATAATTTTCACTTTTAGTACGTAAAAAAACTTGCTTAGACAATTTTTAATGACGTTAGTTTCAAACAAAAAGAATTAGACAGTTTCGCAAAAAAAAATTATTTTTCACTGTATGAAATGTCTTAGAAAAATTTTTTTGAAAAGAAAATTTTTTTTCAATAATTTTCACTTTTAGTACGTAAAAAAACTTTCTTAGACAATTTTTAATGACGTTAGTTTCAAACAAAACGAATTAGACAGTTTCGCAAAAAAAAATTATTTTTCACTGTATGAAAAGACAACTTTTTTTCAATAATTTTCACTTTTAGTACGTAAAAAAACTTTCTTAGACAATTCGTAATGACGTTAGTTTCAAACAAAAAGATTTAGATAGTTTCGAAAAAAAAAATTATTTTTGACTGTATGAAATGTCTTTGAAAAATTTTTGAAAATTTTTTTTGAAAAGAAAATTTTTTTCAATAACTTTCACTTTTACTACGTAAAAAAACTTTCTTAGACAATTTTTAATGACGTTAGTTTCAAACAAAAAGAATTGGATAGTTTCGCAAAAAAAAAATATTTTTCACTGTATGAAATGTCTTAGAAAAATTTTTTTGAAAAGAAAATTTTTTTTCAATAATTTTCACTTTTAGTACGTAAAAAAACTTTCTTAGACAATTTTTAATGACGTTAGTTTCAAACAAAACGAATTAGACAGTTTCGCAAAAAAAAATTATTTTTCACTGTATGAAATGTCTTAGAAAAATTTTTTTGAAAAGACAACTTTTTTTCAATAATTTTCACTTTTAGTACGTAAAAAAACTTTCTTAGACAATTCGTAATGACGTTAGTTTCAAACAAAAAGATTTAGATAGTTTCGAAAAAAAAAAATATTTTTGACTGTATGAAATGTCTTTGAAAAATTTTTGAAAATTTTTTTTGAAAAGAAAATTTTTTTCAATAACTTTCACTTTTACTACGTAAAAAAACTTTCTTAGACAATTTTTAATGACGTTAGTTTCAAACAAAAAGAATTGGATAGTTTCGCAAAAAAAAAATATTTTTCACTGTATGAAATGTCTTAGAAAAATTTTTTTGAAAAGACAATTTTTTTTCAATAATTTTCACTTTTAGTACGTAAAAAAACTTTCTTAGACAATTTTTAATGACGTTAGTTTCAAACAAAAAGAATTAGACAGTTTCGCAAAAAAAAATTATTTTTCACTGTATGAAAATTTTTTTTCAATAATTTTCACTTTTAGTACGTAAAAAAACTTGCTTAGACAATTTTTAATGACGTTAGTTTCAAACAAAAAGAATTAGACAGTTTCGCAAAAAAAAATTATTTTTCACTGTATGAAATGTCTTAGAAAAATTTTTTTGAAAAGACAACTTTTTTTCAATAATTTTCACTTTTAGTACGTAAAAAAACTTTCTTAGACAATTTGTAATGACGTTAGTTTCAAACAAAAAGAATTAGACAGTTTCGAAAAAAAAAATTATTTTTGGCTGTATGAAATGTCTTTGAAAAATTTTTGAAAATTTTTTTTGAAAAGAAAATTTTTTTCAATAATTTTCACTTTTACTACGTAAAAAAACTTTCTTAGACAATTTTTAATGACGTTAGTTTCAGAAATGTCTCAGGAAAATTTTTTAGTGGTTTCCACATGACTGGCTGCCATTGTTAATGAACATAAAAAAAATTTTAATGTGTGCACTTTGCAATGAAATGTCTCAGGAAAATTTTTCAGTGGTTTCCACATGACTGGCTGCCATTATTAATGAACATAAAAAAAAACTTTAATGTGTGCATTTTGCAATGAAATGTCTCAGGAAAATTTTTCAGTGGTTTCCACATGACTGGCTGCCATTATTAATGAACATAAAAAAAAACTTTAATGTGTGCAAATTGCAATGAAATGTCTCAGGAAAATGTTTCAGTGGTTTCCACATGACTGGCTGCCATTATTAATGAACATAAAACTTTAATGTGTGCAACTTTCAATGAAATCTCAGGAAAATTTTTCAGTGGTTTCCACATGACTGGCACCCTATTATTAATGAACAAAAAAAATCATTTTGCACTGTATGAAATGTCTTAGAAAATTTTTTTTGAAAAGACAATTTTTTTTCAATAATTTTCACTTTTAGTACGTAAAAAAACTTTCTTAGACAATTTTTAATGACGTTAGTTACAAACAAAAAGAGTTGCATAGTTTCGCAAAAAAAAATTATTTTTCACTGTATGAAATGTCTTAGAAAAAGTTTTGAAAATTTTTTTTGAAAAGACAATTTTTTTCAATAATTGTCACTTGTAGTACGTAAAACAACTTTCTTAGACAATTTTTAATGACGTTGGTTTCAAACAAAAAGAATTGAAAAGCTTCGGAAAAAAAATTTTTTTTTTCACTGTATGAAATGACAATGTAATGTCTTGGAAAAATTTTTAAAAAGATTTTCGAAAAAAAATTTTTTTCTTGATAATCGAAACTTTTTGTGTAGGATAAAATATCTTAGGCCATTTACAATAACTTAAGTCAAAAAAAATAATTAGAGTGCGACCTTAATTTAAAATATACGCTATCTCCTTAAATAAAGCAGCTGCGCAGCTCTCAATGCAGGTATAAGCAATTCAATGAACTTTTGTTCATTGACAAATTTTTAACTTAAAACCAAGTTTTAGCGGTGCTAACACGTTTTGGAATGATAAAACAATATTACTGAACATAAAAATAAACTTTTGCAGTAGGAAAAAAATTTTGAAAAACTGAAAAAAATTCTTGTTCAATGTGTGCAATGAGTTATGAAATGTCTTATAAAAAATTTTGCAAACGATTTTTGATTTTTTCAATAATGTTCACTTTTAGTACGTAAAACAACTTTCTTAGACAATTTTTAATGACGTTAGTTTCAAACAAAAAGAATTGGAAAGCTTCGGAATAAATTTTTTTTTTCACTGTATGAAATGACAATGTAATGTCTTGGAAAAACTTTTGAAAAAGATTTTCAAAAAAAATTTTTTTTCTTGATAATCGAAACTTTTTGTGTAGGATAAAATCTCTTAGGCCATTTACAATAACTTTAGTCAAAAAAAATAATTAGAGTGTGACTTTAACTTAAAATATACGCTATCTCCTTAAATAAAGCAGCTGCGCAGCTCTCAATGCAGGTATAAGCAATTCAATGAACTTTTGTTCATTGACAAATTTTTAACTTGAAACCAAGTTTTAGCGGTGCTAACACGTTTTGGAATAATAAAACAATATTACTGAACATCAAAATAAACTTTTGCATTATTAAAACAAATTTGAAAAATTTTCGTGTAAGTCGTCAGTTCGTGTAAGTCGTCACTTTTTCTGTTTCCACTGGGGTGACGTTATCCAATTTCTAAAGTAGCTTTAGCGGTGCTAACATGTTTTGGAATGATAAAACAATATTACTGAACATAAAAATAAACTTTTGCAATATGAAAAAAACTTTGAAAAATTTTGAAAAAAATTCTTGTTCAATGTGTGCAATTTGCAATGAAAGGTCTCAGGAAAATTTTTCAGTGGTTTCCACATGACTGGCACCCTATTATTAATGAACAAAAAAAATCATTTTGCACTGTATGAAATGTCTTAGAAAAATTTTTTTGAAAAGACAATTTTTTTTCAATAATTTTCACTTTTAGTACGTAAAAAAACTTTCTTAGACAATTTTTAATGACGTCAGTTTCAAACAAGAAGAACTAGACAGTTTCGCAAAAAAAAATTATTTTTCACTGTATGAAATGTCTTAGAAAAATTTTTTTGAAAAGACAATTTTTTTTCAATAATTTTCACTTTTAGTACGTAAAAAAACTTTCTTAGACAATTTTTAATGACGTTAGTTTCAAACAAAAAGAATTAGACAGTTTCGCAAAAAAAAATTATTTTTCACTGTATGAAAAGTCTTAGAAAAATTTTTGAAAATTTTTCTTGAAAAGAAAATTTTTTTCAATAATTTTCACTTTTAGTACGTAAAAAAACTTTCTTAGACAATTTTTAATGACGTTAGTTTCAAACAAAAAGAATTAGACAGTTTCGCAAAAAAAAATAATTTTTCACTGTATGAAATGTCTTAGAAAGATTTTTTTGAAAAGACAACTTTTTTTCAATAATTTTCACTTTTAGTACGTAAAAAAACTTTCTTAGACAATTTGTAATGACGTTAGTTTCAAACAAAAAGAATTAAACAGTTTCGAAAAAAAAAATTATTTTTGGCTGTATGAAATGTCTTAGAAAAATTTTTTTGAAAAGACAACTTTTTTTCAATAATTTTCACTTTTAGTACGTAAAAAAACTTTCTTAGACAATTTGTAATGACGTTAGTTTCAAACAAAAAGAATTAAACAGTTTCGAAAAAAAAAATTATTTTTAGCTGTATGAAATGTCTTTGAAAACTTTTTGAAAATTTTTTAAAAAAAAAAAATTTTTTTCAATAATTTTCACTTTTAGTACGTAAAAAAACTTTCTTAGACAATTTTTAATGACGTTAGTTTCAGAAATGTCTCAGGAAAATTTTTTAGTGGTTTCCACATAACTGGCTGCCATTATTTATGAACATAAAAAAAAACTTTAATGTGTGCAGTTTGCAATGAAATGTCTCAGGGAAATTTTTCAGTGGTTTCCACATGACTGGCTGCCATTATTAATGAACATAAAAAAAATTTTAATGTGTGCACTTTGCAATGAAATGTCTCAGGGAAATTTTTCAGTGGTTTCCACATGACTGGCTGCCATTATTAATGAACATAAAAAAAATTTTAATGTGTGCACTTTGCAATGAAATGTCTCAGGAAAATTTTTCAGTGGTTTCCACATGATTGGCTGCCATTATTAATGAAGATAAAAAAAAACTTTAATGTGTGCATTTTGCAATGAAATGTCTCAGGAAAATTTTTCAGTGGTTTCCACATGACTGGCTGCCATTATTAATGAACATAAAAAAAATTTTAATGTGTGCACTTTGCAATGAAATGTCTCAGGAAAATTTTTCAGTGGTTTCCACATGATTGGCTGCCATTATTAATGAAGATAAAAAAAAACTTTAATGTGTGCATTTTGCAATGAAATGTCTCAGGAAAATTTTTCAGTGGTTTCCACATGACTGGCTGCCATTATTAATAAACATAAAACTTTAATGTGTGCAACTTTCAATGAAATCTCAGGAAAATTTTTCAGTGGTTTCCACATGACTGGCACCCTATTATTAATGAACAAAAAAAATCATTTTGCACTGTATGAAATGTCTTAGAAAAATTTTTTGAAAAGACAATTTTTTTTCAATAATTTTCACTTTTAGTACGTAAAAAAACTTTCTTAGACAATTTTTAATGACGTTAGTTTCAAACAAAAAGAATTAGACAGTTTCGCAAAAAAAAATTATTTTTCACTGTATGAAATGTCTTAGAAAAATTTTTTTGAAAAGAAAATTTTTTTTCAATAATTTTCACTTTTAGTACGTAAAAAAACTTTCTTAGACAATTTTTAATGACGTTAGTTTCAAACAAAAAGAATTAGACAGTTTCGCAAAAAAAAATTATTTTTCACTGTATGAAATGTCTTAGAAAAATTTTTTTGAAAAGACAATTTTTTTTCAATAATTTTCACTTTTAGTACGTAAAAAAACTTTCTTAGACAATTTTTAATGACGTTAGTTTCAAACAAGAAGAACTAGACAGTTTCGCAAAAAAAAATTATTTTTCACTGTATGAAATGTCTTAGAAAAATTTTTTTGAAAAGAAAATTTTTTTTCAATAATTTTCACTTTTAGTACGTAAAAAAACTTTCTTAGACAATTTTTAATGACGTTAGTTTCAAACAAAAAGAATTAGACAGTTTCGCAAAAAAAAATTATTTTTCACTGTATGAAATGTCTTAGAAAAATTTTTGAAAATTTTTCTTGAAAAGAAAATTTTTTTCAATAATTTTCACTTTTAGTACTTAAAAAAACTTTCTTAGACAATTTTTAATGACGTTAGTTTCAAACAAAGCGAATTAGACAGTTTCGCAAAAAAAAATAATTTTTCACTGTATGAAATGTCTTAGAAAAATTTTTTTGAAAAGACAATTTTTTTCAATAATTTTCACTTTTAGTACGTAAAAAAACTTTCTTAGACAATTTGTAATGACGTTAGTTTTAAACAAAAAGAATTAGACAGTTTCGAAAAAAAAAATTATTTTTGGCTGTATGAAATGTCTTTGAAAAATTTTTGAAAAGTTTTTTTGAAAAGAAAATTTTTTTCAATAATTTTCACTTTTACTACGTAAAAAAACTTTCTTAGACAATTTTTAATGACGTTAGTTTCAGAAATGTCTCAGGAAAATTTTTTAGTGGTTTCCACATAACTGGCTGCCATTATTTATGAACATAAAAAAAAACTTTAATGTGTGCAGTTTGCAATGAAATGTCTCAGGGAAATTTTTCAGTGGTTTCCACATGACTGGCTGCCATTATTAATGAACATAAAAAAAATTTTAATGTATGCACTTTGCAATGAAATGTCTCAGGAAAATTTTTCAGTGGTTTCCACATGATTGGCTGCCATTATTAATGAAGATAAAAAAAAACTTTAATGTGTGCATTTTGCAATGAAATGTCTCAGGAAAATTTTTCAGTGGTTTCCACATGACTGGCTGCCATTATTAATGAACATAAAAAAAATTTTAATGTGTGCACTTTGCAATGAAATGTCTCAGGAAAACTTTTCAGTGGTTTCCACATGATTGGCTGCCATTATTAATGAAGATAAAAAAAAACTTTAATGTGTGCATTTTGCAATGAAATGTCTCAGGAAAATTTTTCAGTGGTTTCCACATGACTGGCTGCCATTATTAATGAACATAAAAAAAAACTTTAATGTGTGCAAATTGCAATGAAATGTCTCAGGAAAATTTTTCAGTGGTTTCCACATGACTGGCTGCCATTATTAATGAACATAAAACTTTAATGTGTGCAACTTTCAATGAAATCTCAGGAAAATTTTTCAGTGGTTTCCACATGACTGGCACCCTATTATTAATGAACAAAAAAAATCATTTTGCACTGTATGAAATGTCTTAGAAATTTTTTTTGAAAAGACAATTTTTTTTCAATAATTTTCACTTTTAGTACGTAAAAAAACTTTCTTAGACAATTTTTAATGACCTTAGTTACAAACAAAAAGAATTGCATAGTTTCGCAAAAAAAAATTATTTTTCACTGTATGAAATGTCTTAGAAAAATTTTTGAAAATTTTTTTTGAAAAGACAATTTTTTTCAATAATTGTCACTTGTAGTACGTAAAACAACTTTCTTAGACAATTTTTAATGACGTTAGTTTCAAACAAAAAGAATTGAAAAGCTTCGGAAAAAAAATTTTTTTTCACTGTATGAAATGACAATGTAATGTCTTGGAAAAATTTTTTAAAAAGATTTTCGAAAAAAAATTTTTTTCTTGATAATCGAAACTTTTTGTGTAGGATAAAATATCTTAGGCCATTTACAATAACTTAAGTCAAAAGAAATAATTAGAGGGCGACCTTAACTTAAAATATACGCTATCTCCTTAAATAAAGCAGCTGCGCAGCTCTCAATGCAGGTATAAGCAATTCAATGAACTTTTGTTCATTGACAAATTTTTAATTTAAAACCAAGTTTTAGCGGTGCTAACACGTTTTGGAATGATAAAACAATATTACTGAACATAAAAATAAACTTTTGCAGTAGGAAAAAAATTTTGAAAAACTGAAAAAAATTCTTGTTCAATGTGTGCAATGAGTTATGAAATGTCTTATAAAAAATTTTGCAAACGATTTTTGATTTTTTCAATAATGTTCACTTTTAGTACGTAAAACAACTTTCTTAGACAATTTTTAATGACGTTAGTTTCAAACAAAAAGAATTGGAAAGCTTCGGAATAAAATTTTTTTTTCACTGTATGAAATGACAATGTAATGTCTTGGAAAAATTTTTGAAAAAGATTTTCAAAAAAAATTTTTTTTCTTGATAATCGAAACTTTTTGTGTAGGATAAAATATCTTAGGCCATTTACAATAACTTTAGTCAAAAAAAATAATTAGAGTGTGACTTTAACTTAAAATATACGCTATCTCCTTAAATAAAGCAGCTGCGCAGCTCTCAATGCAGGTATAAGCAATTCAATGAACTTTTGTTCATTGACAAATTTTTAACTTGAAACCAAGTTTTAGCGGTGCTAACACGTTTTGGAATAATAAAACAATATTACTGAACATCAAAATAAACTTTTGCATTATTAAAACAAACTTGAAAAATTTTCGTGTAAGTCGTCAGTTCGTGTAAGTCGTCACTTTTTCTGTTTCCCCTGTGGTGACGTTATCCAATTTCTAATGTAGCTTTAGCGGTGCTAACATGTTTTGGAATGATAAAACAATATTACTGAACATTAAAATAAACTTTTGCAATATGAAAAAAACTTTGAAAAATTTTGAAAAAATTCTTGTTCAATGTGTGCAATTTGCAATGAAATGTCTCAGGAAATTTTTTCAGAGGTTTCCACATGACTGGCTGCCATTATTAATGAAAATAAAAAAAAACTTTAATGTGTGCACTTTGCAATGAAATGTCTCAGGAAAATTTTTCAGAGGTTTCCACATGACTGGCTGCCATTATTTATGAACATAAAAAAACTTTAATGTGTGCAATTTGCAATGAAATGTCTCAGAAAAACTTTTCAGTGGTTTCCACATGACTGGCTGCCATTATTAATAAATATAAAAAAAAACTTTAATGTGTGCAATTTGCAATGAAGTGTCTCAGGAAAACTTTTCAGTGGTTTCCACATGACTGGCTGCCATTATTAATGAACATAAAAAAAAACTTTAATTTGGGCAATTTGCAATGAAATGTCTCAGGAAAATTTTTTAGTGGTTTCCACATGACTGGCTGCCATTATTTATGAACATAAAAAAAAATTTAATGTGTGCAGTTTGCAATGAAATGTCTCAGGGATATTTTTCAGTGGTTTCCACATGACTGGCTGCCATTATTAATGAAGATAAAAAAAAACTTTAATGTGTGCATTTTGCAATGAATTGTCTCAGGAAAATTTTTCAGTGGTTTCCACATGACTGGCTGCCATTATTAATGAACATAAAAGAAAATTTAATGTGTGCAAATTGCAATGAAATGTCTCAGGAAAATTTTTCAGTGGTTTCCACATGACTGGCTGCCATTATTAATGAACATAAAAAAAACTTTAATGTGTGCAATTTTCAATGAAATGTCTCAGGAAAAATTTTCAGTGGTTTCCACATGACTGGCTGCCATTATTAATGAACAAAAAAAATCATTTTGCACTGTATGAAATGTCTTAGAAACATTTTTTTGAAAAGACAATTTTTTTTCAATAACGTTTACTTTTAGTACGTAAAAAAACTTTCTTAGACAATTTTTAATGACGTTAGTTTCAAACAAAAAGAATTGAAAAGATTCGTAAAAAAAAATTATTTTTCACTGTATGAAATGTCTTAGAAAAATTTTTGAAAATGTTTTTTGAAAAGACAATTTTCCTCAATAACTTTTACTTTTAGTGCGTTAAAAAACTTTCTTAGACAAATTTTAATGACGTTAGTTTCAAACAAAAAGAATTGCATAGTTTCGCAAAAAAAAATTATTTTTCACTGTATGAAATGTCTTGGAAAAATTTTTGAAAATTTTTTTTGAAAAGACAATTTTCAATAATTGTCACTTTTAGTACGTAAAACAACTTTCTTAGACAATTTTTAATGACGTTAGTTTCAAACAAAAAGAATTGGAAAGCTTCGGAAAAAAAATTTTTTTTCACTGTATGAAATGACAATGTAATGTCTTAGAAAAATTTTTGAAAGAGATTTTCGAAAAAAAATTTTTTTCTTGATAATCGAAACTTTTTGTGTAGGATAAAATATCTTAGGCCATTTACAATAACTTTAGTCAAAAAAATAATTAAAGTGCGACTTTAACTTAAAATATACGCTATCTCCTTAAATAAAGCAGCTGCGCAGCTCTCAATGCAGGTATAAGCAATTCAATGAACTTCTGTTCATTGACAAATTTTTAACTTAAAACCAAGTTTTAGCGGTGCTAACACGTTTTGGAATAATAAAACAAAATTACTGAACATCAAAATAAACTTTTGCATAATTAAAACAAATTTGAAAATTTTTCGTGTAAGTCGTCAGTTCGTGTAAGTCGTCACTTTTTCTGTTTCCCCTGGGGTGACGTTATCCAATTTCTAAAGTAGCTTTTGCGGTGCTAACATGTTTTGGAATGATAAAACAATATTACTGAACATAAAAATAAACTTTTGCAATATGAAAAAAACTTTAAAAAATTTTGAAAAAAATTCTTGTTCAATGTGTGCAATTTGCAATGAAATGTCTCAGGAAATTTTTTCAGAGGTTTCCACATGACTGGCTGCCATTATTAATAAAAATAAAAAAAAACTTTAATGTGTGCACTTTGCAATGAAATGTCTCAGGAAAATTTTTCAGTGGTTTCCACATGACTGGCTGCCATTATTAATGAACATAATAAAAAACTTTAATGTGTGCAATTTGCAATGAAATGTCTCAGGAAAATTTTTCAGTGGTTTCCACATGACTGGCTGCCATTATTAATGAACATAAAACTTTAATGTGTGCAACTTTCAATGAAACCTCAGGAAAATTTTTCAGTGGTTTCCACATGACTGGCTGCCATTATTAATGAACAAAAAAAATCATTCTGCACTGTATGAAATGTCTTAGAAAATTTTTTTTGAAAAGACAATTTTTTTTCAATAATTTTCACTTTTAGTACGTAAAAAAATTTTCTTAGAAAATTTTTAATGACGTTAGTTTCAAACAAAAAGAATTAGACAGTTTCGCAAAAAAAAAATTATTTTTCACTGTATGAAATGTCTTAGAAAAATTTTTTTGAAAAGACAACTTTTTTTCAATAATTTTCACTTTTAGTACGTAAAAAAACTTTCTTAGACAATTTGTAATGACGTTAGTTTCAAACAAAAAGAATTAGACAGTTTCGAAAAAAAAAATTATTTTTGACTGTATGAAATGTCTTTGAAAAATTTTTGAAATTTTTTTTGAAAAGAAATTTTTTTTCAATAATTTTCACTTTTAGTACGTAAAAAAACTTTCTTAGACAGTTTTTAATGACGTTAGTTTCAAACAAAAAGAATTGGATAGTTTCGCAAAAAAAAATTATTTTTCACTGTATGAAATGTCTTAGAAAAATTTTTTTGAAAAGACAATTTTTTTTCAATAATTTTCACTTTTAGTACGTAAAAAAACTTTCTTAGACAATTTTTAATGACGTTAGTTTCAAACAAAAAGAATTAGACAGTTTCGCAAAAAAAATTATTTTTCACTGTATGAAATGTCTTAGAAAAATTTTTTTGAAAAGAAAATTTTTTTTCAATAATTTTCACTTTTTGTACGTAAAAAAACTTTCTTAGACAATTTTTAATGACGTTAGTTTCAAACAAAAAGAATTAGACAGTTTCGCAAAAAAAAATTATTTTTCACTGTATGAAATGTCTTAGAAAAATTTTTTTGAAAAGACAATTTTTTTTCAATAATTTTCACTTTTAGTACTTAAAAAAACTTTCTTAGACAATTTTTAATGACGTTAGTTTCAAACAAAAAGAATTAGACAGTTTCTCAAAAAAAAAATATTTTTCACTGTATGAAATGTCTTAGAAAAATTTTTGAAAATTTTTCTTGAAAAGAAAATTTTTTTCAATAATTTTCACTTTTAGTACGTAAAAAAACTTTCTTAGACAATTTTTAATGACGTTAGTTTCAAACAAAAAGAATTAGACAGTTTCGCAAAAAAAAATTGTTTTTCACTGTATGAAATGTCTTAGAAAATTTTTTTTGAAAAGACAATTTTTTTTCAATAATTTTCACTTTTAGTACGTAAAAAAACTTTCTTAGACAATTTTTAATGACGTTAGTTTCAAACAAAACGAATTAGACAGTTTCGCAAAAAAAAATTATTTTTCACTGTATGAAATGTCTTTGAAAAATTTTTTTGAAAAGACAATTTTTTTTCAATAATTTTCACTTTTAGTACTTAAAAAAACTTTCTTAGACAATTTTTAATGACGTTAGTTTCAAACAAAAAGAATTAGACAGTTTCGCAAAAAAAAATTATTTTTCACTGTATGAAATGTCTTAGAAAAATTTTTGAAAATTTTTCTTGAAAAGAAAATTTTTTTCAATAATTTTCACTTTTAGTACGTAAAAAAACTTTCTTAGACAATTTTTAATGACGTTAGTTTCAAACAAAAAGAATTAGACAGTTTCGCAAAAAAAAATTATTTTTCACTGTATGAAATGTCTTAGAAAAATTTTTTTGAAAAGACAATTTTTTTTCAATAATTTTCACTTTTAGTACGTAAAAAAACTTTCTTAGACAATTTTTAATGACGTTAGTTTCAAACAAAAAGAATTAGACAGTTTCGCAAAAAAAAATTATTTTTCACTGTATGAAATGTCTTAGAAAAATTTTTTTGAAAAGAAAATTTTTTTTCAATAATTTTCACTTTTAGTACGTAAAAAAACTTTCTTAGACAATTTTTAATGACGTTAGTTTCAAACAAAACGAATTAGACAGTTTCGCAAAAAAAAATTATTTTTCACTGTATGAAATGTCTTTGAAAATTTTTTTTGAAAAGAAAGTTTTTTTTCAATAATTTTCACTTTTAGTACGTAAAAAAACTTTCTTAGACAATTTTTAATGACGTTAGTTTCAAACAAAAAGAATTAGACAGTTTCGCAAAAAAAATTATTTTTCACTGTATGAAATGTCTTAAAAAAAGTTTTGAAAATTTTTATTGAAAAGAAAATTTTTTTTCAATTATTTTCACTTTTAGTACGTAAAAAAACTTTCTTAGACAATTTTTAATGACGTTAGTTTCAAACAAAAAGAATTAGACAGTTTCGCAAAAAAAAATTATTTTTCACTGTATGAAATGTCTTAGAAAATTTTTGAAAATTTTTTTTGAAAAGACAATTTTTTTCAATAATTTTCACTTTTAGTACGTAAAAAAACTTTCTTAGACAATTTTTAATGACGTTAGTTTCAAACAAAAAGAATTAGACAGTTTCGCAAAAAAAAATAATTTTTCACTGTATGAAATGTCTTAGAAAAATTTTTGAAAATTTTTTTTGAAAAGACAATTTTTTTCAATAATTTTCACTTTTAGTACGTAAAAAAACTTTCTTAGACAATTTGTAATGACGTTAGTTTCAAACAAAAAGAATTAGACAGTTTCGAAAAAAAAAATTATTTTTGACTGTATGAAATGTCTTTGAAAAATTTTTGAAATTTTTTTATAAAAAGAAAATTTTTTTTAATAATTTTCACTTTTAGTACGTAAAAAAGCTTTCTTAGACAATTTTTAATGACGTTAGTTTCAAACAAAAAGATTTGGATAGTTTCGCAAAAAAAAAATATTTTTCACTGTATGAAATGTCTTAGAAAAATTTTTTTTAAAAGACAATTTTTTTTCAATAATTTTCACTTTTAGTACGTAAAAAAACTTTCTTAGACAATTTTTAATGACGTTAGTTTCAAACAAAAAGAATTAGACAGTTTCGCAAAAAAAAATTATTTTTCACTGTATGAAATGTCTTAGAAAAATTTTTTTGAAAAGACAATTTTTTTTCAATAATTTTCACTTTTAGTACGTAAAAAAACTTTCTTAGACAATTTTTAATGACGTTAGTTTCAAACAAAAAGAATTAGACAGTTTCGCAAAAAAAAATTATTTTTCACTGTATTTAATGTCTTAGAAAAATTTTTTTGAAAAGACAATTTTTTTTCAAAAATTTTCACTTTTAGTACTTAAAAAAACTTTCTTAGACAATGTTTAATGACGTTAGTTTCAAACAAAAAGAATTAGACAGTTTCTCAAAAAAAAAATATTTTTCACTGTATGAAATGTCTTAGAAAAATTTTTGAAAATTTTTCTTGAAAAGAAAATTTTTTTCAATAATTTTCACTTTTAGTACGTAAAAAAACTTTCTTAGACAATTTTTAATGACGTTAGTTTCAAACAAAAAGAATTAGACAGTTTCGCCAAAAAAAATTGTTTTTCACTGTATGAAATGTCTTAGAAAAATTTTTTTGAAAAGACAATTTTTTTTCAATAATTTTCACTTTTAGTACGTAAAAAAACTTTCTTAGACAATTTTTAATGACGTTAGTTTCAAACAAAACCAATTAGACAGTTTCGCAAAAAAAAATTATTTTTCACTGTATGAAATGTCTTAGAAAAATTTTTTTGAAAAGACAATTTTTTTTCAATAATTTTCACTTTTAGTACTTAAAAAAACTTTCTTAGACAATTTTTAATGACGTTAGTTTCAAACAAAAAGAATTAGACAGTTTCGCAAAAAAAAATTATTTTTCACTGTATGAAATGTCTTAGAAAAATTTTTTTGAAAAGACAATTTTTTTTCAATAATTTTCACTTTTAGGACGTAAAAAAACTTTCTTAGACAATTTTTAATGACGTTAGTTTCAAACAAAACGAATTAGACAGTTTCGCAAAAAAAAATTATTTTTCACTGTATGAAATGTCTTAGAAAATTTTTTTTGAAAAGAAAGCTTTTTTCAATAATTTTCACTTTTAGTACGTAAAAAAACTTTCTTAGACAATTTTTAATGACGTTAGTTTCAAACAAAAAGAATTAGACAGTTTCGCAAAAAAAAATTATTTTTCACTGTATGAAATGTCTTAAAAAAAGTTTTGAAAATTTTTATTGAAAAGAAAATTTTTTTTCAATTATTTTCACTTTTAGTACGTAAAAAAACTTTCTTAGACAATTTTTAATGACGTTAGTTTCAAACAAAAAGAATTAGACAGTTTCGCAAAAAAAAATTATTTTTCACTGTATGAAATGTCTTAGAAAAATTTTTGAAAATTTTTTTTGAAAAGACAATTTTTTTCAATAATTTTCACTTTTAGTACGTAAAAAAACTTTCTTAGACAATTTTTAATGACGTTAGTTTCAAACAAAAAGAATTAGACAGTTTCGCAAAAAAAAATTATTTTTCACTGTATTTAATGTCTTAGAAAAATTTTTTTGAAAAGACAATTTTTTTTCAAAAATTTTCACTTTTAGTACTTAAAAAAACTTTCTTAGACAATGTTTAATGACGTTAGTTTCAAACAAAAAGAATTAGACAGTTTCTCAAAAAAAAAATATTTTTCACTGTATGAAATGTCTTAGAAAAATTTTTGAAAATTTTTCTTGAAAAGAAAATTTTTTTCAATAATTTTCACTTTTAGTACGTAAAAAAACTTTCTTAGACAATTTTTAATGACGTTAGTTTCAAACAAAAAGAATTAGACAGTTTCGCCAAAAAAAATTGTTTTTCACTGTATGAAATGTCTTAGAAAAATTTTTTTGAAAAGACAATTTTTTTTCAATAATTTTCACTTTTAGTACGTAAAAAAACTTTCTTAGACAATTTTTAATGACGTTAGTTTCAAACAAAACCAATTAGACAGTTTCGCAAAAAAAAATTATTTTTCACTGTATGAAATGTCTTAGAAAAATTTTTTTGAAAAGACAATTTTTTTTCAATAATTTTCACTTTTAGTACTTAAAAAAACTTTCTTAGACAATTTTTAATGACGTTAGTTTCAAACAAAAAGAATTAGACAGTTTCGCAAAAAAAAATTATTTTTCACTGTATGAAATGTCTTAGAAAAATTTTTTTGAAAAGACAATTTTTTTTCAATAATTTTCACTTTTAGGACGTAAAAAAACTTTCTTAGACAATTTTTAATGACGTTAGTTTCAAACAAAACGAATTAGACAGTTTCGCAAAAAAAAATTATTTTTCACTGTATGAAATGTCTTAGAAAATTTTTTTTGAAAAGAAAGCTTTTTTCAATAATTTTCACTTTTAGTACGTAAAAAAACTTTCTTAGACAATTTTTAATGACGTTAGTTTCAAACAAAAAGAATTAGACAGTTTCGCAAAAAAAAATTATTTTTCACTGTATGAAATGTCTTAAAAAAAGTTTTGAAAATTTTTATTGAAAAGAAAATTTTTTTTCAATTATTTTCACTTTTAGTACGTAAAAAAACTTTCTTAGACAATTTTTAATGACGTTAGTTTCAAACAAAAAGAATTAGACAGTTTCGCAAAAAAAAATTATTTTTCACTGTATGAAATGTCTTAGAAAAATTTTTGAAAATTTTTTTTGAAAAGACAATTTTTTTCAATAATTTTCACTTTTAGTACGTAAAAAAACTTTCTTAGACAATTTTTAATGACGTTAGTTTCAAACAAAAAGAATTAGACAGTTTCGCAAAAAAAAATAATTTTTCACTGTATGAAATGTCTTAGAAAAATTTTTGAAAATTTTTTTTGAAAAGACAATTTTTTTTCAATAATTTTCACTTTTAGTACGTAAAAAAACTTTCTTAAACAATTTTTAATGACGTCAGTTTCAAACAAGAAGAACTAGACAGTTTCGCAAAAAAAAATTATTTTTCACTGTATGAAATGTCTTAGAAAAATTTTTTTGAAAAGACAATTTTTTTTCAATAATTTTCACTTTTAGTACGTAAAACAACTTTCTTAGACAATTTTTAATGACGTTAGTTTCAAACAAAAAGAATTAGACAGTTTCGCAAAAAAAAATTATTTTTCACTGTATGAAAAGTCTTAGAAAAATTTTTGAAAATTTTTCTTGAAAAGAAAATTTTTTTCAATAATTTTCACTTTTAGTACGTAAAAAAACTTTCTTAGACAATTTTTAATGACGTTAGTTTCAAACAAAAAGAATTAGACAGTTTCGCAAAAAAAAATAATTTTTCACTGTATGAAATGTCTTAGAAAAATTTTTTTGAAAAGACAACTTTTTTTCAATAATTTTCACTTTTAGTACGTAAAAAAACTTTCTTAGACAATTTGTAATGACGTTAGTTTCAAACAAAAAGAATTAGACAGTTTCGAAAAAAAAAATTATTTTTGACTGTATGAAATGTCTTTGAAAAATTTTTGAAATTTTTTTTGAAAAGAAATTTTTTTTCAATAATTTTCACTTTTAGTACGTAAAAAAACTTTCTTAGACAGTTTTTAATGACGTTAGTTTCAAACAAAAAGAATTGGATAGTTTCGCAAAAAAAAATTATTTTTCACTGTATGAAATGTCTTAGAAAAATTTTTTTGAAAAGACAATTTTTTTTCAATAATTTTCACTTTTAGTACGTAAAAAAACTTTCTTAGACAATTTTTAATGACGTTAGTTTCAAACAAAAAGAATTAGACAGTTTCGCAAAAAAAAATTATTTTTCACTGTATGAAATGTCTTAGAAAAATTTTTTTGAAAAGAAAATTTTTTTTCAATAATTTTCACTTTTTGTACGTAAAAAAACTTTCTTAGACAATTTTTAATGACGTTAGTTTCAAACAAAAAGAATTAGACAGTTTCGCAAAAAAAAATTATTTTTCACTGTATGAAATGTCTTAGAAAAATTTTTTTGAAAAGACAATTTTTTTTCAATAATTTTCACTTTTAGTACTTAAAAAAACTTTCTTAGACAATTTTTAATGACGTTAGTTTCAAACAAAAAGAATTAGACAGTTTCTCAAAAAAAAAATATTTTTCACTGTATGAAATGTCTTAGAAAAATTTTTGAAAATTTTTCTTGAAAAGAAAATTTTTTTCAATAATTTTCACTTTTAGTACGTAAAAAAACTTTCTTAGACAATTTTTAATGACGTTAGTTTCAAACAAAAAGAATTAGACAGTTTCGCAAAAAAAAATTGTTTTTCACTGTATGAAATGTCTTAGAAAATTTTTTTTGAAAAGACAATTTTTTTTCAATAATTTTCACTTTTAGTACGTAAAAAAACTTTCTTAGACAATTTTTAATGACGTTAGTTTCAAACAAAACGAATTAGACAGTTTCGCAAAAAAAAATTATTTTTCACTGTATGAAATGTCTTTGAAAAATTTTTTTGAAAAGACAATTTTTTTTCAATAATTTTCACTTTTAGTACTTAAAAAAACTTTCTTAGACAATTTTTAATGACGTTAGTTTCAAACAAAAAGAATTAGACAGTTTCGCAAAAAAAAATTATTTTTCACTGTATGAAATGTCTTAGAAAAATTTTTGAAAATTTTTCTTGAAAAGAAAATTTTTTTCAATAATTTTCACTTTTAGTACGTAAAAAAACTTTCTTAGACAATTTTTAATGACGTTAGTTTCAAACAAAAAGAATTAGACAGTTTCGCAAAAAAAAATTATTTTTCACTGTATGAAATGTCTTAGAAAAATTTTTTTGAAAAGACAATTTTTTTTCAATAATTTTCACTTTTAGTACGTAAAAAAACTTTCTTAGACAATTTTTAATGACGTTAGTTTCAAACAAAAAGAATTAGACAGTTTCGCAAAAAAAAATTATTTTTCACTGTATGAAATGTCTTAGAAAAATTTTTTTGAAAAGAAAATTTTTTTTCAATAATTTTCACTTTTAGTACGTAAAAAAACTTTCTTAGACAATTTTTAATGACGTTAGTTTCAAACAAAACGAATTAGACAGTTTCGCAAAAAAAAATTATTTTTCACTGTATGAAATGTCTTTGAAAATTTTTTTTGAAAAGAAAGTTTTTTTTCAATAATCTTCACTTTTAGTACGTAAAAAAACTTTCTTAGACAATTTTTAATGACGTTAGTTTCAAACAAAAAGAATTAGACAGTTTCGCAAAAAAAATTATTTTTCACTGTATGAAATGTCTTAAAAAAAGTTTTGAAAATTTTTATTGAAAAGAAAATTTTTTTTCAATTATTTTCACTTTTAGTACGTAAAAAAACTTTCTTAGACAATTTTTAATGACGTTAGTTTCAAACAAAAAGAATTAGACAGTTTCGCAAAAAAAAATTATTTTTCACTGTATGAAATGTCTTAGAAAATTTTTGAAAATTTTTTTTGAAAAGACAATTTTTTTCAATAATTTTCACTTTTAGTACGTAAAAAAACTTTCTTAGACAATTTTTAATGACGTTAGTTTCAAACAAAAAGAATTAGACAGTTTCGCAAAAAAAAATAATTTTTCACTGTATGAAATGTCTTAGAAAAATTTTTGAAAATTTTTTTTGAAAAGACAATTTTTTTCAATAATTTTCACTTTTAGTACGTAAAAAAACTTTCTTAGACAATTTGTAATGACGTTAGTTTCAAACAAAAAGAATTAGACAGTTTCGAAAAAAAAAATTATTTTTGACTGTATGAAATGTCTTTGAAAAATTTTTGAAATTTTTTTATAAAAAGAAAATTTTTTTTAATAATTTTCACTTTTAGTACGTAAAAAAGCTTTCTTAGACAATTTTTAATGACGTTAGTTTCAAACAAAAAGATTTGGATAGTTTCGCAAAAAAAAAATATTTTTCACTGTATGAAATGTCTTAGAAAAATTTTTTTGAAAAGACAATTTTTTTTCAATAATTTTCACTTTTAGTACGTAAAAAAACTTTCTTAGACAATTTTTAATGACGTTAGTTTCAAACAAAAAGAATTAGACAGTTTCGCAAAAAAAAATTATTTTTCACTGTATGAAATGTCTTAGAAAAATTTTTTTGAAAAGACAATTTTTTTTCAATAATTTTCACTTTTAGTACGTAAAAAAACTTTCTTAGACAATTTTTAATGACGTTAGTTTCAAACAAAAAGAATTAGACAGTTTCGCAAAAAAAAATTATTTTTAAATGTATTTAATGTCTTAGAAAAATTTTTTTGAAAAGACAATTTTTTTTCAAAAATTTTCACTTTTAGTACTTAAAAAAACTTTCTTAGACAATGTTTAATGACGTTAGTTTCAAACAAAAAGAATTAGACAGTTTCTCAAAAAAAAAATATTTTTCACTGTATGAAATGTCTTAGAAAAATTTTTGAAAGTTTTTCTTGAAAAGAAAATTTTTTTCAATAATTTTCACTTTTAGTACGTAAAAAAACTTTCTTAGACAATTTTTAATGACGTTAGTTTCAAACAAAAAGAATTAGACAGTTTCGCCAAAAAAAATTGTTTTTCACTGTATGAAATGTCTTAGAAAAATTTTTTTGAAAAGACAATTTTTTTTCAATAATTTTCACTTTTAGTACGTAAAAAAACTTTCTTAGACAATTTTTAATGACGTTAGTTTCAAACAAAACCAATTAGACAGTTTCGCAAAAAAAAATTATTTTTCACTGTATGAAATGTCTTAGAAAAATTTTTTTGAAAAGACAATTTTTTTTCAATAATTTTCACTTTTAGTACTTAAAAAAACTTTCTTAGACAATTTTTAATGACGTTAGTTTCAAACAAAAAGAATTAGACAGTTTCGCAAAAAAAAATTATTTTTCACTGTATGAAATGTCTTAGAAAAATTTTTTTGAAAAGACAATTTTTTTTCAATAATTTTCACTTTTAGGACGTAAAAAAACTTTCTTAGACAATTTTTAATGACGTTAGTTTCAAACAAAACGAATTAGACAGTTTCGCAAAAAAAAATTATTTTTCACTGTATGAAATGTCTTAGAAAATTTTTTTTGAAAAGAAAGCTTTTTTCAATAATTTTCACTTTTAGTACGTAAAAAAACTTTCTTAGACAATTTTTAATGACGTTAGTTTCAAACAAAAAGAATTAGACAGTTTCGCAAAAAAAAATTATTTTTCACTGTATGAAATGTCTTAAAAAAAGTTTTGAAAATTTTTATTGAAAAGAAAATTTTTTTTCAATTATTTTCACTTTTAGTACGTAAAAAAACTTTCTTAGACAATTTTTAATGACGTTAGTTTCAAACAAAAAGAATTAGACAGTTTCGCAAAAAAAAATTATTTTTTACTGTATGAAATGTCTTAGAAAAATTTTTGAAAATTTTTTTTGAAAAGACAATTTTTTTCAATAATTTTCACTTTTAGTACGTAAAAAAACTTTCTTAGACAATTTTTAATGACGTTAGTTTCAAACAAAAAGAATTAGACAGTTTCGCAAAAAAAAATTATTTTTCACTGTATTTAATGTCTTAGAAAAATTTTTTTGAAAAGACAATTTTTTTTCAAAAATTTTCACTTTTAGTACTTAAAAAAACTTTCTTAGACAATGTTTAATGACGTTAGTTTCAAACAAAAAGAATTAGACAGTTTCTCAAAAAAAAAATATTTTTCACTGTATGAAATGTCTTAGAAAAATTTTTGAAAATTTTTCTTGAAAAGAAAATTTTTTTCAATAATTTTCACTTTTAGTACGTAAAAAAACTTTCTTAGACAATTTTTAATGACGTTAGTTTCAAACAAAAAGAATTAGACAGTTTCGCCAAAAAAAATTGTTTTTCACTGTATGAAATGTCTTAGAAAAATTTTTTTGAAAAGACAATTTTTTTTCAATAATTTTCACTTTTAGTACGTAAAAAAACTTTCTTAGACAATTTTTAATGACGTTAGTTTCAAACAAAACCAATTAGACAGTTTCGCAAAAAAAAATTATTTTTCACTGTATGAAATGTCTTAGAAAAATTTTTTTGAAAAGACAATTTTTTTTCAATAATTTTCACTTTTAGTACTTAAAAAAACTTTCTTAGACAATTTTTAATGACGTTAGTTTCAAACAAAAAGAATTAGACAGTTTCGCAAAAAAAAATTATTTTTCACTGTATGAAATGTCTTAGAAAAATTTTTTTGAAAAGACAATTTTTTTTCAATAATTTTCACTTTTAGGACGTAAAAAAACTTTCTTAGACAATTTTTAATGACGTTAGTTTCAAACAAAACGAATTAGACAGTTTCGCAAAAAAAAATTATTTTTCACTGTATGAAATGTCTTAGAAAATTTTTTTTGAAAAGAAAGCTTTTTTCAATAATTTTCACTTTTAGTACGTAAAAAAACTTTCTTAGACAATTTTTAATGACGTTAGTTTCAAACAAAAAGAATTAGACAGTTTCGCAAAAAAAAATTATTTTTCACTGTATGAAATGTCTTAAAAAAAGTTTTGAAAATTTTTATTGAAAAGAAAATTTTTTTTCAATTATTTTCACTTTTAGTACGTAAAAAAACTTTCTTAGACAATTTTTAATGACGTTAGTTTCAAACAAAAAGAATTAGACAGTTTCGCAAAAAAAAATTATTTTTCACTGTATGAAATGTCTTAGAAAAATTTTTGAAAATTTTTTTTGAAAAGACAATTTTTTTCAATAATTTTCACTTTTAGTACGTAAAAAAACTTTCTTAGACAATTTTTAATGACGTTAGTTTCAAACAAAAAGAATTAGACAGTTTCGCAAAAAAAAATAATTTTTCACTGTATGAAATGTCTTAGAAAAATTTTTGAAAATTTTTTTTGAAAAGACAATTTTTTTTCAATAATTTTCACTTTTAGTACGTAAAAAAACTTTCTTAAACAATTTTTAATGACGTCAGTTTCAAACAAGAAGAACTAGACAGTTTCGCAAAAAAAAATTATTTTTCACTGTATGAAATGTCTTAGAAAAATTTTTTTGAAAAGACAATTTTTTTTCAATAATTTTCACTTTTAGTACGTAAAACAACTTTCTTAGACAATTTTTAATGACGTTAGTTTCAAACAAAAAGAATTAGACAGTTTCGCAAAAAAAAATTATTTTTCACTGTATGAAAAGTCTTAGAAAAATTTTTGAAAATTTTTCTTGAAAAGAAAATTTTTTTCAATAATTTTCACTTTTAGTACGTAAAAAAACTTTCTTAGACAATTTTTAATGACGTTAGTTTCAAACAAAAAGAATTAGACAGTTTCGCAAAAAAAAATAATTTTTCACTGTATGAAATGTCTTAGAAAAATTTTTTTGAAAAGACAACTTTTTTTCAATAATTTTCACTTTTAGTACGTAAAAAAACTTTCTTAGACAATTTGTAATGACGTTAGTTTCAAACAAAAAGAATTAAACAGTTTCGAAAAAAAAAATTATTTTTGGCTGTATGAAATGTCTTAGAAAAATTTTTTTGAAAAGACAACTTTTTTTCAATAATTTTCACTTTTAGTACGTAAAAAAACTTTCTTAGACAATTTGTAATGACGTTAGTTTCAAACAAAAAGAATTAAACAGTTTCGAAAAAAAAAATTATTTTTAGCTGTATGAAATGTCTTTGAAAACTTTTTGAAAATTTTTTTAAAAAAAAAAATTTTTTTCAATAATTTTCACTTTTAGTACGTAAAAAAACTTTCTTAGACAATTTTTAATGACGTTAGTTTCAGAAATGTCTCAGGAAAATTTTTTAGTGGTTTCCACATAACTGGCTGCCATTATTTATGAACATAAAAAAAAACTTTAATGTGTGCAGTTTGCAATGAAATGTCTCAGGGAAATTTTTCAGTGGTTTCCACATGACTGGCTGCCATTATTAATGAACATAAAAAAAATTTTAATGTGTGCACTTTGCAATGAAATGTCTCAGGGAAATTTTTCAGTGGTTTCCACATGACTGGCTGCCATTATTAATGAACATAAAAAAAATTTTAATGTGTGCACTTTGCAATGAAATGTCTCAGGAAAATTTTTCAGTGGTTTCCACATGACTGGCTGCCATTATTAATGAACATAAAAAAAAACTTTAATGTGTGCACTTTGCAATGAAATGTCTCAGGAAAATTTTTCAGTGGTTTCCACATGACTGGCTGCCATTATTAATGAACATAAAAAAAATTTTAATGTGTGCACTTTGCAATGAAATGTCTCAGGAAAATTTTTCAGTGGTTTCCACATGATTGGCTGCCATTATTAATGAAGATAAAAAAAAACTTTAATGTGTGCATTTTGCAATGAAATGTCTCAGGAAAATTTTTCAGTGGTTTCCACATGACTGGCTGCCATTATTAATAAACATAAAACTTTAATGTGTGCAACTTTCAATGAAATCTCAGGAAAATTTTTCAGTGGTTTCCACATGACTGGCACCCTATTATTAATGAACAAAAAAAATCATTTTGCACTGTATGAAATGTCTTAGAAAAATTTTTTGAAAAGACAATTTTTTTTCAATAATTTTCACTTTTAGTACGTAAAAAAACTTTCTTAGACAATTTTTAATGACGTTAGTTTCAAACAAAAAGAATTAGACAGTTTCGCAAAAAAAAATTATTTTTCACTGTATGAAATGTCTTAGAAAAATTTTTTTGAAAAGAAAATTTTTTTTCAATAATTTTCACTTTTAGTACGTAAAAAAACTTTCTTAGACAATTTTTAATGACGTTAGTTTCAAACAAAAAGAATTAGACAGTTTCGCAAAAAAAAATTATTTTTCACTGTATGAAATGTCTTAGAAAAATTTTTTTGAAAAGACAATTTTTTTTCAATAATTTTCACTTTTAGTACGTAAAAAAACTTTCTTAGACAATTTTTAATGACGTTAGTTTCAAACAAGAAGAACTAGACAGTTTCGCAAAAAAAAATTATTTTTCACTGTATGAAATGTCTTAGAAAAATTTTTTTGAAAAGAAAATTTTTTTTCAATAATTTTCACTTTTAGTACGTAAAAAAACTTTCTTTGACAATTTTTAATGACGTTAGTTTCAAACAAAAAGAATTAGACAGTTTCGCAAAAAAAAATTATTTTTCACTGTATGAAATGTCTTAGAAGAATTTTTGAAAATTTTTCTTAAAAAGAAAATTTTTTTCAATAATTTTCACTTTTAGTACTTAAAAAAACTTTCTTAGACAATTTTTAATGACGTTAGTTTCAAACAAAACGAATTAGACAGTTTCGCAAAAAAAAATAATTTTTCACTGTTCTTCTTCGTCGTATGAGCTGTTCTTCGGGACTATATGTTTGGGCATGATGTCATCAGCCACTCTACAGTCTCGTCATCCAGGGTCTTCAGTCCAAGCGTTCCATGTGGTGGTTGATGGATTGGGCAGTCATGGACGACATGGTCTACTGTCTGGTCTGTGGCGCCACACTCGCATCCCGGTGAGGAAGCCAGGCCCCATCTGCACATGTCTGAACGAAAGCGACCGACGCCGGTTCGTAGGCGGTTAAGCCGGACCCACGCAAGTCTTGCGAGGGACATTCCCGGAGGGTGGGGATCGACGTCGGGTAGGAAATCATGGAGTCGGGAGGTGTTGTTTTGCCACTCCATGTTCCATGTGTAGTTCGTCCAGTGTGCCGCACTTATTCCAAGATCTTCAACGTTGTTCAGAAGCTGTTGTGCGGCGGGCACAAATGGGCGTCTTGATTTCAGTCGCTGCTGTCCTCCAGGTAGGCGCTGGAGTGCACTGTGGAGGAGGTGGTCGGGGTCCAGTGCGCGACGAGCAAGGGAAATCATGGCTCCTTTACGGCGAAGCTCAGCAGGTTGGATGCCTGCAAGGATGGGAAGGCAGTCCGTTGGAGTGGGACGCAGGCATCCAGTCACAGTGCGTAGTGCGTCATTGATGGCGGTGTCAATGTGGCGGGTGTGAGAGCTGCGGCACCACACTGGTGCGCAGTACTCAGCGGTAGAATGGACGAGGGCCAAGGTAGCTGTGCGAAGGGTTTTCGCATCAGCTCCCCAGCCGGAACCCGCCAGCCGCCTCAAAAGTGCAACGCGCGCCGATAGTTTTTTGCGCAGTGACTCCAGGTGTCGTCGGTACGTGAGTGACCTGTCCAGGGTTACGCCGAGGTAGGTGGGTTCGGCGCAGTAGGGGAGGTGTTCGTCATCGGTGGTAATGTTGATCTCACGTTTTGCTTCCTTGTTGTTTAGATGGAAGGCCGCCGACACTGTCTTTGCCTTGCTGAGCTGTAGCTTCCATTTCTGGAGATATGTTGATATAGTTGACATGTCCTGGCTTAGGTTCCTCTCCATTGACTGCCAGTCTCCGGCTGGATGCAGGAGAGCCAGATCGTCTGCGTAAGCATACTTCCTGGAGATGGTGTCAGGCAGATCATAGATGTAAGTGTTAAAGAGGAGGGGAGCCAGGACAGAGCCCTGTGGGACGCCGTTCCTGAGTCGACATTTTTCACTGTATGAAATGTCTTAGAAAAATTTTTTTGAAAAGACAATTTTTTTCAATAATTTTCACTTTTAGTACGTAAAAAAACTTTCTTAGACAATTTGTAATGACGTTAGTTTCAAACAAAAAGAATTAGACAGTTTCGAAAAAAAAAATTATTTTTGGCTGTATGAAATGTCTTTGAAAAATTTTTGAAAAGTTTTTTTGAAAAGAAAATTTTTTTCAATAATTTTCACTTTTACTACGTAAAAAAACTTTCTTAGACAATTTTTAATGACGTTAGTTTCAGAAATGTCTCAGGAAAATTTTTTAGTGGTTTCCACATAACTGGCTGCCATTATTTATGAACATAAAAAAAAACTTTAATGTGTGCAGTTTGCAATGAAATGTCTCAGGGAAATTTTTCAGTGGTTTCCACATGACTGGCTGCCATTATTAATGAACATAAAAAAAATTTTAATGTGTGCACTTTGCAATGAAATGTCTCAGGGAAATTTTTCAGTGGTTTCCACATGACTGGCTGCCATTATTAATGAACATAAAAAAAATTTTAATGTATGCACTTTGCAATGAAATGTCTCAGGAAAATTTTTCAGTGGTTTCCACATGATTGGCTGCCATTATTAATGAAGATAAAAAAAAACTTTAATGTGTGCATTTTGCAATGAAATGTCTCAGGAAAATTTTTCAGTGGTTTCCACATGACTGGCTGCCATTATTAATGAACATAAAAAAAATTTTAATGTGTGCACTTTGCAATGAAATGTCTCAGGAAAACTTTTCAGTGGTTTCCACATGATTGGCTGCCATTATTAATGAAGATAAAAAAAAACTTTAATGTGTGCATTTTGCAATGAAATGTCTCAGGAAAATTTTTCAGTGGTTTCCACATGACTGGCTGCCATTATTAATGAACATAAAAAAAAACTTTAATGTGTGCAAATTGCAATGAAATGTCTCAGGAAAATTTTTCAGTGGTTTCCACATGACTGGCTGCCATTATTAATGAACATAAAACTTTAATGTGTGCAACTTTCAATGAAATCTCAGGAAAATTTTTCAGTGGTTTCCACATGACTGGCACCCTATTATTAATGAACAAAAAAAATCATTTTGCACTGTATGAAATGTCTTAGAAAATTTTTTTTGAAAAGACAATTTTTTTTCAATAATTTTCACTTTTAGTACGTAAAAAAACTTTCTTAGACAATTTTTAATGACCTTAGTTACAAACAAAAAGAATTGCATAGTTTCGCAAAAAAAAATTATTTTTCACTGTATGAAATGTCTTAGAAAAATTTTTGAAAATTTTTTTTGAAAAGACAATTTTTTTCAATAATTGTCACTTGTAGTACGTAAAACAACTTTCTTAGACAATTTTTAATGACGTTAGTTTCAAACAAAAAGAATTGAAAAGCTTCGGAAAAAAATTTTTTTTTCACTGTATGAAATGACAATGTAATGTCTTGGAAAATTTTTTTAAAAAGATTTTCGAAAAAAAATTTTTTTCTTGATAATCGAAACTTTTTGTGTAGGATAAAATATCTTAGGCCATTTACAATAACTTAAGTCAAAAGAAATAATTAGAGGGCGACCTTAACTTAAAATATACGCTATCTCCTTAAATAAAGCAGCTGCGCAGCTCTCAATGCAGGTATAAGCAATTCAATGAACTTTTGTTCATTGACAAATTTTTAATTTAAAACCAAGTTTTAGCGGTGCTAACACGTTTTGGAATGATAAAACAAAATTACTGAACATCAAAATAAACTTTTGCATAATTAAAACAAATTTGAAAATTTTTCGTGTAAGTCGTCAGTTCGTGTAAGTCGTCACTTTTTCTGTTTCCCCTGGGGTGACGTTATCCAATTTCTAAAGTAGCTTTTGCGGTGCTAACATGTTTTGGAATGATAAAACAATATTACTGAACATAAAAATAAACTTTTGCAATATGAAAAAAACTTTAAAAAATTTTGAAAAAAATTCTTGTTCAATGTGTGCAATTTGCAATGAAATGTCTCAGGAAATTTTTTCAGAGGTTTCCACATGACTGGCTGCCATTATTAATAAAAATAAAAAAAAACTTTAATGTGTGCACTTTGCAATGAAATGTCTCAGGAAAATTTTTCAGTGGTTTCCACATGACTGGCTGCCATTATTAATGAACATAATAAAAAACTTTAATGTGTGCAATTTGCAATGAAATGTCTCAGGAAAATTTTTCAGTGGTTTCCACATGACTGGCTGCCATTATTAATGAACATAAAACTTTAATGTGTGCAACTTTCAATGAAATCTCAGGAAAATTTTTCAGTGGTTTCCACATGACTGGCTGCCATTATTAATGAACAAAAAAAATCATTCTGCACTGTATGAAATGTCTTAGAAAATTTTTTTTGAAAAGACAATTTTTTTTCAATAATTTTCACTTTTAGTACGTAAAAAAATTTTCTTAGAAAATTTTTAATGACGTTAGTTTCAAACAAAAAGAATTAGACAGTTTCGCAAAAAAAAAATTATTTTTCACTGTATGAAATGTCTTAGAAAAATTTTTGAAAATTTTTCTTGAAAAGAAAATTTTTTTCAATAATTTTCACTTTTAGTACGTAAAAAAACTTTCTTAGACAATTTTTAATGACGTTAGTTTCAAACAAAAAGAATTAGACAGTTTCGCAAAAAAAAATTATTTTTCACTGTATGAAATGTCTTAGAAAAATTTTTTTGAAAAGACAACTTTTTTTCAATAATTTTCACTTTTAGTACGTAAAAAAACTTTCTTAGACAATTTGTAATGACGTTAGTTTCAAACAAAAAGAATTAGACAGTTTCGAAAAAAAAAATTATTTTTGACTGTATGAAATGTCTTTGAAAAATTTTTGAAATTTTTTTTGAAAAGAAATTTTTTTTCAATAATTTTCACTTTTAGTACGTAAAAAAACTTTCTTAGACAGTTTTTAATGACGTTAGTTTCAAACAAAAAGAATTGGATAGTTTCGCAAAAAAAAATTATTTTTCACTGTATGAAATGTCTTAGAAAAATTTTTTTGAAAAGACAATTTTTTTTCAATAATTTTCACTTTTAGTACGTAAAAAAACTTTCTTAGACAATTTTTAATGACGTTAGTTTCAAACAAAAAGAATTAGACAGTTTCGCAAAAAAAAATTATTTTTCACTGTATGAAATGTCTTAGAAAAATTTTTTTGAAAAGAAAATTTTTTTTCAATAATTTTCACTTTTAGTACGTAAAAAAACTTTCTTAGACAATTTTTAATGACGTTAGTTTCAAACAAAAAGAATTAGACAGTTTCGCAAAAAAAAATTATTTTTCACTGTATGAAATGTCTTAGAAAAATTTTTTTGAAAAGACAATTTTTTTTCAATAATTTTCACTTTTAGTACGTAAAAAAACTTTCTTAGACAATTTTTAATGACGTTAGTTTCAAACAAAACGAATTAGACAGTTTCGCAAAAAAAAATTATTTTTCACTGTATGAAATGTCTTTGAAAAATTTTTTTGAAAAGACAATTTTTTTTCAATAATTTTCACTTTTAGTACTTAAAAAAACTTTCTTAGACAATTTTTAATGACGTTAGTTTCAAACAAAAAGAATTAGACAGTTTCGCAAAAAAAAATTATTTTTCACTGTATGAAATGTCTTAGAAAAATTTTTGAAAATTTTTCTTGAAAAGAAAATTTTTTTCAATAATTTTCACTTTTAGTACGTAAAAAAACTTTCTTAGACAATTTTTAATGACGTTAGTTTCAAACAAAAAGAATTAGACAGTTTCGCAAAAAAAAATTATTTTTCACTGTATGAAATGTCTTAGAAAAATTTTTTTGAAAAGACAATTTTTTTTCAATAATTTTCACTTTTAGTACGTAAAAAAACTTTCTTAGACAATTTTTAATGACGTTAGTTTCAAACAAAAAGAATTAGACAGTTTCGCAAAAAAAAATTATTTTTCACTGTATGAAATGTCTTAGAAAAATTTTTTTGAAAAGAAAATTTTTTTTCAATAATTTTCACTTTTAGTACGTAAAAAAACTTTCTTAGACAATTTTTAATGACGTTAGTTTCAAACAAAACGAATTAGACAGTTTCGCAAAAAAAAATTATTTTTCACTGTATGAAATGTCTTTGAAAATTTTTTTTGAAAAGAAAGTTTTTTTTCAATAATCTTCACTTTTAGTACGTAAAAAAACTTTCTTAGACAATTTTTAATGACGTTAGTTTCAAACAAAAAGAATTAGACAGTTTCGCAAAAAAAATTATTTTTCACTGTATGAAATGTCTAAAAAAAAGTTTTGAAAATTTTTAATAAAAAGAAAATTTTTTTTCAATTATTTTCACTTTTAGTACGTAAAAAAACTTTCTTAGACAATTTTTAATGACGTTAGTTTCAAACAAAAAGAATTAGACAGTTTCGCAAAAAAAAATTATTTTTCACTGTATGAAATGTCTTAGAAAATTTTTGAAAATTTTTTTTGAAAAGACAATTTTTTTCAATAATTTTCACTTTTAGTACGTAAAAAAACTTTCTTAGACAATTTTTAATGACGTTAGTTTCAAACAAAAAGAATTAGACAGTTTCGCAAAAAAAAATAATTTTTCACTGTATGAAATGTCTTAGAAAAATTTTTGAAAATTTTTTTTGAAAAGACAATTTTTTTCAATAATTTTCACTTTTAGTACGTAAAAAAACTTTCTTAGACAATTTGTAATGACGTTAGTTTCAAACAAAAAGAATTAGACAGTTTCGAAAAAAAAAATTATTTTTGACTGTATGAAATGTCTTTGAAAAATTTTTGAAATTTTTTTATAAAAAGAAAATTTTTTTTAATAATTTTCACTTTTAGTACGTAAAAAAGCTTTCTTAGACAATTTTTAATGACGTTAGTTTCAAACAAAAAGATTTGGATAGTTTCGCAAAAAAAAAATATTTTTCACTGTATGAAATGTCTTAGAAAAATTTTTTTGAAAAGACAATTTTTTTTCAATAATTTTCACTTTTAGTACGTAAAAAAACTTTCTTAGACAATTTTTAATGACGTTAGTTTCAAACAAAAAGAATTAGACAGTTTCGCAAAAAAAAATTATTTTTCACTGTATGAAATGTCTTAGAAAAATTTTTTTGAAAAGACAATTTTTTTTCAATAATTTTCACTTTTAGTACGTAAAAAAACTTTCTTAGACAATTTTTAATGACGTTAGTTTCAAACAAAAAGAATTAGACAGTTTCGCAAAAAAAAATTATTTTTCACTGTATTTAATGTCTTAGAAAAATTTTTTTGAAAAGACAATTTTTTTTCAAAACTTTTCACTTTTAGTACTTAAAAAAACTTTCTTAGACAATGTTTAATGACGTTAGTTTCAAACAAAAAGAATTAGACAGTTTCTCAAAAAAAAAATATTTTTCACTGTATGAAATGTCTTAGAAAAATTTTTGAAAATTTTTCTTGAAAAGAAAATTTTTTTCAATAATTTTCACTTTTAGTACGTAAAAAAACTTTCTTAGACAATTTTTAATGACGTTAGTTTCAAACAAAAAGAATTAGACAGTTTCGCCAAAAAAAATTGTTTTTCACTGTATGAAATGTCTTAGAAAAATTTTTTTGAAAAGACAATTTTTTTTCAATAATTTTCACTTTTAGTACGTAAAAAAACTTTCTTAGACAATTTTTAATGACGTTAGTTTCAAACAAAACCAATTAGACAGTTTCGCAAAAAAAAATTATTTTTCACTGTATGAAATGTCTTAGAAAAATTTTTTTGAAAAGACAATTTTTTTTCAATAATTTTCACTTTTAGTACTTAAAAAAACTTTCTTAGACAATTTTTAATGACGTTAGTTTCAAACAAAAAGAATTAGACAGTTTCGCAAAAAAAAATTATTTTTCACTGTATGAAATGTCTTAGAAAAATTTTTTTGAAAAGACAATTTTTTTTCAATAATTTTCACTTTTAGTACGTAAAAAAACTTTCTTAGACAATTTTTAATGACGTTAGTTTCAAACAAAACGAATTAGACAGTTTCGCAAAAAAAAATTATTTTTCACTGTATGAAATGTCTTAGAAAATTTTTTTTGACAAGAAAGCTTTTTTCAATAATTTTCACTTTTAGTACGTAAAAAAACTTTCTTAGACAATTTTTAATGACGTTAGTTTCAAACAAAAAGAATTAGACAGTTTCGCAAAAAAAAATTATTTTTCACTGTATGAAATGTCTTAAAAAAAGTTTTGAAAATTTTTATTAAAAAGAAAATTTTTTTTCAATTATTTTCACTTTTAGTACGTAAAAAAACTTTCTTAGACAATTTTTAATGACGTTAGTTTCAAACAAAAAGAATTAGACAGTTTCGCAAAAAAAAATTATTTTTCACTGTATGAAATGTCTTAGAAAAATTTTTGAAAATTTTTTTTGAAAAGACAATTTTTTTCAATAATTTTCACTTTTAGTACGTAAAAAAACTTTCTTAGACAATTTTTAATGACGTTAGTTTCAAACAAAAAGAATTAGACAGTTTCGCAAAAAAAAATAATTTTTCACTGTATGAAATGTCTTAGAAAAATTTTTGAAAATTTTTTTTGAAAAGACAATTTTTTTTCAATAATTTTCACTTTTAGTACGTAAAAAAACTTTCTTAGACAATTTTTAATGACGTCAGTTTCAAACAAGAAGAACTAGACAGTTTCGCAAAAAAAAATTATTTTTCACTGTATGAAATGTCTTAGAAAAATTTTTTTGAAAAGACAATTTTTTTTCAATAATTTTCACTTTTAGTACGTAAAAAAACTTTCTTAGACAATTTTTAATGACGTTAGTTTCAAACAAAAAGAATTAGACAGTTTCGCAAAAAAAAATTATTTTTCACTGTATGAAAAGTCTTAGAAAATTTTTGAAAATTTTTCTTGAAAAGAAAATTTTTTTCAATAATTTTCACTTTTAGTACGTAAAAAAACTTTCTTAGACAATTTTTAATGACGTTAGTTTCAAACAAAAAGAATTAGACAGTTTCGCAAAAAAAATAATTTTTCACTGTATGAAATGTCTTAGAAAAATTTTTTTGAAAAGACAACTTTTTTTCAATAATTTTCACTTTTAGTACGTAAAAAAACTTTCTTAGACAATTTGTAATGACGTTAGTTTCAAACAAAAAGAATTAAACAGTTTCGAAAAAAAAAATTATTTTTGGCTGTATGAAATGTCTTAGAAAAATTTTTTTGAAAAGACAACTTTTTTTCAATAATTTTCACTTTTAGTACGTAAAAAAACTTTCTTAGACAATTTGTAATGACGTTAGTTTCAAACAAAAAGAATTAAACAGTTTCGAAAAAAAAAATTATTTTTAGCTGTATGAAATGTCTTTGAAAACTTTTTGAAAATTTTTTTAAAAAAAAAAATTTTTTTCAATAATTTTCACTTTTAGTACGTAAAAAAACTTTCTTAGACAATTTTTAATGACGTTAGTTTCAGAAATGTCTCAGGAAAATTTTTTAGTGGTTTCCACATAACTGGCTGCCATTATTTATGAACATAAAAAAAAACTTTAATGTGTGCAGTTTGCAATGAAATGTCTCAGGGAAATTTTTCAGTGGTTTCCACATGACTGGCTGCCATTATTAATGAACATAAAAAAAATTTTAATGTGTGCACTTTGCAATGAAATGTCTCAGGGAAATTTTTCAGTGGTTTCCACATGACTGGCTGCCATTATTAATGAACATAAAAAAAATTTTAATGTGTGCACTTTGCAATGAAATGTCTCAGGAAAATTTTTCAGTGGTTTCCACATGACTGGCTGCCATTATTAATGAAGATAAAAAAAAACTTTAATGTGTGCATTTTGCAATGAAATGTCTCAGGAAAATTTTTCAGTGGTTTCCACATGACTGGCTGCCATTATTAATGAACATAAAAAAAATTTTAATGTGTGCACTTTGCAATGAAATGTCTCAGGAAAATTTTTCAGTGGTTTCCACATGATTGGCTGCCATTATTAATGAAGATAAAAAAAAACTTTAATGTGTGCATTTTGCAATGAAATGTCTCAGGAAAATTTTTCAGTGGTTTCCACATGACTGGCTGCCATTATTAATAAACATAAAACTTTAATGTGTGCAACTTTCAATGAAATCTCAGGAAAATTTTTCAGTGGTTTCCACATGACTGGCACCCTATTATTAATGAACAAAAAAAATCATTTTGCACTGTATGAAATGTCTTAGAAAAATTTTTTGAAAAGACAATTTTTTTTCAATAATTTTCACTTTTAGTACGTAAAAAAACTTTCTTAGACAATTTTTAATGACGTTAGTTTCAAACAAAAAGAATTAGACAGTTTCGCAAAAAAAAATTATTTTTCACTGTATGAAATGTCTTAGAAAAATTTTTTTTGAAAAGAAAATTTTTTTTCAATAATTTTCACTTTTAGTACGTAAAAAAACTTTCTTAGACAATTTTTAATGACGTTAGTTTCAAACAAAAAGAATTAGACAGTTTCGCAAAAAAAAATTATTTTTCACTGTATGAAATGTCTTAGAAAAATTTTTTTGAAAAGACAATTTTTTTTCAATAATTTTCACTTTTAGTACGTAAAAAAACTTTCTTAGACAATTTTTAATGACGTTAGTTTCAAACAAGAAGAACTAGACAGTTTCGCAAAAAAAAATTATTTTTCACTGTATGAAATGTCTTAGAAAAATTTTTTTGAAAAGAAAATTTTTTTTCAATAATTTTCACTTTTAGTACGTAAAAAAACTTTCTTTGACAATTTTTAATGACGTTAGTTTCAAACAAAAAGAATTAGACAGTTTCGCAAAAAAAAATTATTTTTCACTGTATGAAATGTCTTAGAAAAATTTTTGAAAATTTTTCTTGAAAAGAAAATTTTTTTCAATAATTTTCACTTTTAGTACTTAAAAAAACTTTCTTAGACAATTTTTAATGACGTTAGTTTCAAACAAAACGAATTAGACAGTTTCGCAAAAAAAAATAATTTTTCACTGTATGAAATGTCTTAGAAAAATTTTTTTGAAAAGACAATTTTTTTCAATAATTTTCACTTTTAGTACGTAAAAAAACTTTCTTAGACAATTTGTAATGACGTTAGTTTCAAACAAAAAGAATTAGACAGTTTCGAAAAAAAAAATTATTTTTGGCTGTATGAAATGTCTTTGAAAAATTTTTGAAAAGTTTTTTTGAAAAGAAAATTTTTTTCAATAATTTTCACTTTTACTACGTAAAAAAACTTTCTTAGACAATTTTTAATGACGTTAGTTTCAGAAATGTCTCAGGAAAATTTTTTAGTGGTTTCCACATAACTGGCTGCCATTATTTATGAACATAAAAAAAAACTTTAATGTGTGCAGTTTGCAATGAAATGTCTCAGGGAAATTTTTCAGTGGTTTCCACATGACTGGCTGCCATTATTAATGAACATAAAAAAAATTTTAATGTGTGCACTTTGCAATGAAATGTCTCAGGGAAATTTTTCAGTGGTTTCCACATGACTGGCTGCCATTATTAATGAACATAAAAAAAATTTTAATGTATGCACTTTGCAATGAAATGTCTCAGGAAAATTTTTCAGTGGTTTCCACATGATTGGCTGCCATTATTAATGAAGATAAAAAAAAACTTTAATGTGTGCATTTTGCAATGAAATGTCTCAGGAAAATTTTTCAGTGGTTTCCACATGACTGGTTGCCATTATTAATGAACATAAAAAAAATTTTAATGTGTGCACTTTGCAATGAAATGTCTCAGGAAAACTTTTCAGTGGTTTCCACATGATTGGCTGCCATTATTAATGAAGATAAAAAAAAACTTTAATGTGTGCATTTTGCAATGAAATGTCTCAGGAAAATTTTTCAGTGGTTTCCACATGACTGGCTGCCATTATTAATGAACATAAAAAAAAACTTTAATGTGTGCAAATTGCAATGAAATGTCTCAGGAAAATTTTTCAGTGGTTTCCACATGACTGGCTGCCATTATTAATGAACATAAAACTTTAATGTGTGCAACTTTCAATGAAATCTCAGGAAAATTTTTCAGTGGTTTCCACATGACTGGCACCCTATTATTAATGAACAAAAAAAATCATTTTGCACTGTATGAAATGTCTTAGAAAATTTTTTTTGAAAAGACAATTTTTTTTCAATAATTTTCACTTTTAGTACGTAAAAAAACTTTCTTAGACAATTTTTAATGACCTTAGTTACAAACAAAAAGAATTGCATAGTTTCGCAAAAAAAAATTATTTTTCACTGTATG
The DNA here is from genome assembly GCF_918807975.1 of Aplidium turbinatum. Classification (NCBI taxonomy): domain Eukaryota; kingdom Metazoa; phylum Chordata; class Ascidiacea; order Aplousobranchia; family Polyclinidae; genus Aplidium; species Aplidium turbinatum. The sequence continues at coordinate 22,368,615 of NC_137485.1, forward strand.
AAATGTCTTAGAAAAATTTTTGAAAATTTTTTTTGAAAAGACAATTTTTTTCAATAATTGTCACTTGTAGTACGTAAAACAACTTTCTTAGACAATTTTTAATGACGTTAGTTTCAAACAAAAAGAATTGAAAAGCTTCGGAAAAAAAATTTTTTTTCACTGTATGAAATGACAATGTAATGTCTTGGAAAATTTTTTTAAAAAGATTTTCGAAAAAAAATTTTTTTCTTGATAATCGAAACTTTTTGTGTAGGATAAAATATCTTAGGCCATTTACAATAACTTAAGTCAAAAGAAATAATTAGAGGGCGACCTTAACTTAAAATATACGCTATCTCCTTAAATAAAGCAGCTGCGCAGCTCTCAATGCAGGTATAAGCAATTCAATGAACTTTTGTTCATTGACAAATTTTTAACTTAAAACCAAGTTTTAGCGGTGCTAACACGTTTTGGAATGATAAAACAATATTACTGAACATAAAAATAAACTTTTGCAGTAGGAAAAAAATTTTGAAAAACTGAAAAAAATTCTTGTTCAATGTGTGCAATGAGTTATGAAATGTCTTATAAAAAATTTTGCAAACGATTTTTGATTTTTTCAATAATGTTCACTTTTAGTACGTAAAACAACTTTCTTAGACAATTTTTAATGACGTTAGTTTCAAACAAAAAGAATTGGAAAGCTTCGGAATAAAATTTTTTTTTCACTGTATGAAATGACAATGTAATGTCTTGGAAAAATTTTTGAAAAAGATTTTCAAAAAAAATTTTTTTTCTTGATAATCGAAACTTTTTGTGTAGGATAAAATATCTTAGGCCATTTACAATAACTTTAGTCAAAAAAAATAATTAGAGTGTGACTTTAACTTAAAATATACGCTATCTCCTTAAATAAAGCAGCTGCGCAGCTCTCAATGCAGGTATAAGCAATTCAATGAACTTTTGTTCATTGACAAATTTTTAACTTGAAACCAAGTTTTAGCGGTGCTAACACGTTTTGGAATAATAAAACAATATTACTGAACATCAAAATAAACTTTTGCATTATTAAAACAAACTTGAAAAATTTTCGTGTAAGTCGTCAGTTCGTGTAAGTCGTCACTTTTTCTGTTTCCCCTGTGGTGACGTTATCCAATTTCTAATGTAGCTTTAGCGGTGCTAACATGTTTTGGAATGATAAAACAATATTACTGAACATTAAAATAAACTTTTGCAATATGAAAAAAACTTTGAAAAATTTTGAAAAAATTCTTGTTCAATGTGTGCAATTTGCAATGAAATGTCTCAGGAAATTTTTTCAGAGGTTTCCACATGACTGGCTGCCATTATTAATGAAAATAAAAAAAAACTTTAATGTGTGCACTTTGCAATGAAATGTCTCAGGAAAATTTTTCAGTGGTTTCCACATGACTGGCTGCCATTATTAATGAACATAATAAAAAACTTTAATGTGTGCAATTTGCAATGAAATGTCTCAGGAAAATTTTTCAGTGGTTTCCACATGACTGGCACCCTATTATTAATGAACAAAAAAAATCATTTTGCACTGTATGAAATGTCTTAGAAAATTTTTTTTGAAAAGACAATTTTTTTTCAATAATTTTCACGTTTAGTACGTAAAAAAACTTTCTTAGACAATTTTTAATGACGTTAGTTACAAACAAAAAGAATTAGACAGTTTCGCAAAAAAAAATTATTTTTCACTGTATGAAATGTCTTAGAAAAATTTTTGAAAATTTTTTTTGAAAAGAAAATTTTTTTCAATAATTGTCACTTTTAGTACGTAAAACAACTTTCTTAGACAATTTTTAATGACGTTTGTTTCAAACCAAAAGAATTGGGAAGCTTCGGAAAAAAAATTTTTTTTCACTGTATGAAATGACAATGTAATGTCTTAGAAAAATTTTTGAAAGAGATTTTCGAAAAAAAATTTTTTTCTTGATAATCGAAACTTTTTGTGTAGGATAAAATATCTTAGGCCATTTACAATAACTTTAGTCAAAAAAAATAATTAGAGTGCAATTTTAACATAAAATATACGCTATCTCCTTGAATAAAGCAGCTGCGCAGCTCTCAATGCAGGTATAAGCAATTCAATGAACTTTTGTTAGTTGACAACTTTTTAACTTGAAACTAAGTTTTAGCGGTGCTAACATGTTTTGGAATGATAAAACAATATTACTGAACATAAAAATAAACTTTTGCTGTAGGGAAAAAATTTTGAAAAACTTTAAAAAAAATTCTTGTTCAATGTGTGCAATGAGTTATGAAATGTCTTAAAAAAAATTTTGCAAACGATTTTTGATTTTTTCAATGATGTTCACTTTTAGTTCGTAAAACAACTTTCTTAGACAATTTTTAATGACGTTAGTTTCAAACAAAAAAAATTGGATACTTTAACAAAAAGAAATTATTTTTCACTGTATGAAATGTCTTGGAAAAATTTTTGAAAATTTTTTTTGAAAAGACAATTTTCAATAACTGTCACTTTTAGTACGTAAAACAACTTTCTTAGACAATTTTTAATGACGTTAGTTTCAAACAAAAAGAATTGGAAAGCTTCGGAATAAAATTTTTTTTCAATGTATGAAATGACAATGTAATGTCTTGAAAAAATTTTTGAAAAAGATTTTCAAAAAAAAATTTTTTCTTGATAATCGAAACTTTTTGTGTAGGATAAAATCTCTTAGGCCATTTACAATAACTTTAGTCAAAAAAAATAATTGGAGTGTGACTTTAACTTAAAATATACGCTATCTCCTTAAATAAAGCAGCTGCGCAGCTCTCAATGCAGGTATAAGCAATTCAATGAACTTTTGTTCATTGACAAATTTTTAACTTGAAACCAAGTTTTAGCGGTGCTAACACGTTTTGGAATAATAAAACAAAATTACTGAACATCAAAATAAACTTTTGCATTATTAAAACAAATTTGAAAATTTTTCGTGTAAGTCGTCAGTTCGTGTAAGTCGTCACTTTTTCTGTTTCCCCTGGGGTGACGTTATCCAATTTCTAATGTAGCTTTAGCGGTGCTAACATGTTTTGGAATGATAAAACAATATTACTGAACATTAAAATAAACTTTTGCAATATGAAAAAAACTTTAAAAAGTTTTGAAAAAAATTCTTGTTCAATGTGTGCAATTTGCAATGAAATGTCTCAGGAAATTTTTTCAGAGGTTTCCACATGACTGGCTGCCATTATTAATGAAAATAAAAAAAAACTTTAATGTGTGCACTTTGCAATGAAATGTCTCAGGAAAATTTTTCAGAGGTTTCCACATGACTGGCTGCCATTATTTATGAACATAAAAAAAACTTTAATGTGTGCAGTTTGCAATGAAATGTCTCAGAAAAACTTTTCAGTGGTTTCCACATGACTGGCTGCCATTATTAATAAATATAAAAAAAAACTTTAATGTGTGCAATTTGCAATGAAGTGTCTCAGGAAAACTTTTCAGTGGTTTCCACATGACTGGCTGCCATTATTAATGAACATAAAAAAAAACTTTAATTTGGGCAATTTGCAATGAAATGTCTCAGGAAAATTTTTTAGTGGTTTCCACATGACTGGCTGCCATTATTTATGAACATAAAAAAAAATTTAATGTGTGCAGTTTGCAATGAAATGTCTCAGGGATATTTTTCAGTGGTTTCCACATGACTGGCTGCCATTATTAATGAAGATAAAAAAAAACTTTAATGTGTGCATTTTGCAATGAATTGTCTCAGGAAAATTTTTCAGTGGTTTCCACATGACTGGCTGCCATTATTAATGAACATAAAAAAAAATTTAATGTGTGCAAATTGCAATGAAATGTCTCAGGAAAATTTTTCAGTGGTTTCCACATGACTGGCTGCCATTATTAATGAACATAAAAAAAACTTTAATGTGTGCAATTTTCAATGAAATGTCTCAGGAAACATTTTCAGTGGTTTCCACATGACTGGCACCCTATTATTAATGAACAAAAAAAATCATTTTGCACTGTATGAAATGTCTTAGAAACATTTTTTTGAAAAGACAATTTTTTTTCAATAACGTTTACTTTTAGTACGTAAAAAAACTTTCTTAGACAATTTTTAATGACGTTAGTTTCAAACAAAAAGAATTGAAAAGATTCGTAAAAAAAAATTATTTTTCACTGTATGAAATGTCTTAGAAAAATTTTTGAAAATGTTTTTTGAAAAGACAATTTTCCTCAATAACTTTTACTTTTAGTGCGTTAAAAAACTTTCTTAGACAAATTTTAATGACGTTAGTTTCAAACAAAAAGAATTGCATAGTTTCGCAAAAAAAAATTATTTTTCACTGTATGAAATGTCTTGGAAAAATTTTTGAAAATTTTTTTTGAAAAGACAATTTTCAATAATTGTCACTTTTAGTACGTAAAACAACTTTCTTAGACAATTTTTAATGACGTTAGTTTCAAACAAAAAGAATTGGAAAGCTTCGGAAAAAAAATTTTTTTTCACTGTATGAAATGACAATGTAATGTCTTAGAAAAATTTTTGAAAGAGATTTTCGAAAAAAAATTTTTTTCTTGATAATCGAAACTTTTTGTGTAGGATAAAATATCTTAGGCCATTTACAATAACTTTAGTCAAAAAAATAATTAAAGTGCGACTTTAACTTAAAATATACGCTATCTCCTTAAATAAAGCAGCTGCGCAGCTCTCAATGCAGGTATAAGCAATTCAATGAACTTCTGTTCATTGACAAATTTTTAACTTAAAACCAAGTTTTAGCGGTGCTAACACGTTTTGGAATAATAAAACAAAATTACTGAACATCAAAATAAACTTTTGCATAATTAAAACAAATTTGAAAATTTTTCGTGTAAGTCGTCAGTTCGTGTAAGTCGTCACTTTTTCTGTTTCCCCTGGGGTGACGTTATCCAATTTCTAAAGTAGCTTTTGCGGTGCTAACATGTTTTGGAATGATAAAACAATATTACTGAACATAAAAATAAACTTTTGCAATATGAAAAAAACTTTAAAAAATTTTGAAAAAAATTCTTGTTCAATGTGTGTAATTTGCAATGAAATGTCTCAGGAAATTTTTTCAGAGGTTTCCACATGACTGGCTGCCATTATTAATAAAAATAAAAAAAAACTTTAATGTGTGCACTTTGCAATGAAATGTCTCAGGAAAATTTTTCAGTGGTTTCCACATGACTGGCTGCCATTATTAATGAACATAATAAAAAACTTTAATGTGTGCAATTTGCAATGAAATGTCTCAAGAAAATTTTTCAGTGGTTTCCACATGACTGGCTGCCATTATTAATGAACATAAAACTTTAATGTGTGCAACTTTCAATGAAATCTCAGGAAAATTTTTCAGTGGTTTCCACATGACTGGCTGCCATTATTAATGAACAAAAAAAATCATTCTGCACTGTATGAAATGTCTTAGAAAATTTTTTTTGAAAAGACAATTTTTTTTCAATAATTTTCACTTTTAGTACGTAAAAAAATTTTCTTAGAAAATTTTTAATGACGTTAGTTTCAAACAAAAAGAATTAGACAGTTTCGCAAAAAAAAAATTATTTTTCACTGTATGAAATGTCTTAGAAAAATTTTTGAAAATTTTTCTTGAAAAGAAAATTTTTTTCAATAATTTTCACTTTTAGTACGTAAAAAAACTTTCTTAGACAATTTTTAATGACGTTAGTTTCAAACAAAAAGAATTAGACAGTTTCGCAAAAAAAAATTATTTTTCACTGTATGAAATGTCTTAGAAAAATTTTTTTGAAAAGACAACTTTTTTTCAATAATTTTCACTTTTAGTACGTAAAAAAACTTTCTTAGACAATTTGTAATGACGTTAGTTTCAAACAAAAAGAATTAGACAGTTTCGAAAAAAAAAATTATTTTTGACTGTATGAAATGTCTTTGAAAAATTTTTGAAATTTTTTTTGAAAAGAAATTTTTTTTCAATAATTTTCACTTTTAGTACGTAAAAAAACTTTCTTAGACAGTTTTTAATGACGTTAGTTTCAAACAAAAAGAATTGGATAGTTTCGCAAAAAAAAAATATTTTTCACTGTATGAAATGTCTTAGAAAAATTTTTTTGAAAAGACAATTTTTTTTCAATAATTTTCACTTTTAGTACGTAAAAAAACTTTCTTAGACAATTTTTAATGACGTTAGTTTCAAACAAAAAGAATTAGACAGTTTCGCAAAAAAAAATTATTTTTCACTGTATGAAATGTCTTAGAAAAATTTTTTTGAAAAGAAAATTTTTTTTCAATAATTTTCACTTTTAGTACGTAAAAACACTTTCTTAGACAATTTTTAATGACGTTAGTTTCAAACAAAAAGAATTAGACAGTTTCGCAAAAAAAAATTATTTTTCACTGTATGAAATGTCTTAGAAAAATTTTTTTGAAAAGACAATTTTTTTTCAATAATTTTCACTTTTAGTACTTAAAAAAACTTTCTTAGACAATTTTTAATGACGTTAGTTTCAAACAAAAAGAATTAGACAGTTTCTCAAAAAAAAAATATTTTTCACTGTATGAAATGTCTTAGAAAAATTTTTGAAAATTTTTCTTGAAAAGAAAATTTTTTTCAATAATTTTCACTTTTAGTACGTAAAAAAACTTTCTTAGACAATTTTTAATGACGTTAGTTTCAAACAAAAAGAATTAGACAGTTTCGCAAAAAAAAATTGTTTTTCACTGTATGAAATGTCTTAGAAAAATTTTTTTGAAAAGACAATTTTTTTTCAATAATTTTCACTTTTAGTACGTAAAAAAACTTGCTTAGACAATTTTTAATGACGTTAGTTTCAAACAAAAAGAATTAGACAGTTTCGCAAAAAAAAATTATTTTTCACTGTATGAAATGTCTTAGAAAAATTTTTTTGAAAAGAAAATTTTTTTTCAATAATTTTCACTTTTAGTACGTAAAAAAACTTTCTTAGACAATTTTTAATGACGTTAGTTTCAAACAAAACGAATTAGACAGTTTCGCAAAAAAAAATTATTTTTCAATGTATGAAATGTCTTAGAAAAATTTTTTTGAAAAGAAAATTTTTTTTCAATAATTTTCACTTTTAGTACTTAAAAAAACTTTCTTAGACAATTTTTAATGACGTTAGTTTCAAACAAAAAGAATTAGACAGTTTCTCAAAAAAAAATTATTTTTCACTGTATGAAATGTCTTAGAAAAATTTTTGAAAATTTTTCTTGAAAAGAAAATTTTTTTCAATAATTTTCACTTTTAGTACGTAAAAAAACTTTCTTAGACAATTTTTAATGACGTTAGTTTCAAACAAAAAGAATTAGACAGTTTCGCAAAAAAAAATTATTTTTCACTGTATGAAATGTCTTAGAAAAATTTTTTTGAAAAGACAATTTTTTTTCAATAATTTTCACTTTTAGTACGTAAAAAAACTTTCTTAGACAATTTTTAATGACGTTAGTTTCAAACAAAAAGAATTAGACAGTTTCGAAAAAAAAAATTATTTTTGACTGTATGAAATGTCTTTGAAAAATTTTTGAAAATTTTTTTTGAAAAGAAAATTTTTTTCAATAATTTTCACTTTTAGTACGTAAAAAAACTTTCTTAGACAATTTTTAATGACGTTAGTTTCAAACAAAAAGAATTAGATAGTTTCGCAAAAAAAAAATATTTTTCACTGTATGAAATGTCTTAGAAAAGTTTTTTTGAAAAGACAATTTTTTTTCAATAATTTTCACTTTTAGTACGTAAAAAAACTTTCTTAGACAATTTTTAATGACGTTAGTTTCAAACAAAAAGAATTAGACAGTTTCGCAAAAAAAAATTATTTTTCACTGTATGAAATGTCTTGGAAAAATTTTTTTGAAAAGACAATTTTTTTTCAATAATTTTCACTTTTAGTACGTAAAAAAACTTTCTTAGACAATTTTTAATGACGTTAGTTTCAAACAAAAAGAATTAGACAGTTTCGCAAAAAAAAATTATTTTTCACTGTATGAAATGTCTTTGAAAAATCTTTTTGAAAAGACAATTTTTTTTCAATAATTTTCACTTTTAGTACTTAAAAAAACTTTCTTAGACAATTTTTAATGACGTTAGTTTCAAACAAAAAGAATTAGACAGTTTCGAAAAAAAAAATTATTTTTGACTGTATGAAATGTCTTTGAAAAATTTTTGAAAATTTTTTTTGAAAAGAAAATTTTTTTCAATAATTTTCACTTTTAGTACGTAAAAAAACTTTCTTAGACAATTTTTAATGACGTTAGTTTCAAACAAAAAGAATTAGATAGTTTCGCAAAAAAAAAATATTTTTCACTGTATGAAATGTCTTAGAAAAGTTTTTTTGAAAAGACAATTTTTTTTCAATAATTTTCACTTTTAGTACGTAAAAAAACTTTCTTAGACAATTTTTAATGACGTTAGTTTCAAACAAAAAGAATTAGACAGTTTCGCAAAAAAAAATTATTTTTCACTGTATGAAATGTCTTGGAAAAATTTTTTTGAAAAGACAATTTTTTTTCAATAATTTTCACTTTTAGTACGTAAAAAAACTTTCTTAGACAATTTTTAATGACGTTAGTTTCAAACAAAAAGAATTAGACAGTTTCGCAAAAAAAAATTATTTTTCACTGTATGAAATGTCTTTGAAAAATCTTTTTGAAAAGACAATTTTTTTTCAATAATTTTCACTTTTAGTACTTAAAAAAACTTTCTTAGACAATTTTTAATGACGTTAGTTTCAAACAAAAAGAATTAGACAGTTTCGCAAAAAAAAAATTATTTTTCACTGTATGAAATGTCTTAGAAAAAATTTTGAAAATTTTTCTTGAAAAGAAAATTTTTTTCAATAATTTTCACTTTTAGTACGTAAAAAAACTTTCTTAGACAATTTTTAATGATGTTAGTTTCAAACAAAAAGAATTAGACAGTTTCGCAAAAAAAAATTATTTTTCACTGTATGAAATGTCTTAGAAAAATTTTTTTGAAAAGACAATTTTTTTTCAATAATTTTCACTTTTAGTACGTAAAAAAACTTTCTTAGACAATTTTTAATGACGTTAGTTTCAAACAAAAAGAATTAGACAGTTTCGCAAAAAAGAATTATTTTTCACTGTATGAAATGTCTTAGAAAAATTTTTTTGAAAAGACAATTTGTTTTCAATAATTTTCACTTTTAGTACTTAAAAAAACTTTCTTAGACAATTTTTAATGACGTTAGTTTCAAACAAAAAGAATTAGACAGTTTCGCAAAAAAAAATTATTTTTCACAGTATGAAATGTCTTAGAAAAAATTTTTTGAAAAGACAATTTTTTTTCAATAATTTTCACTTTTAGTACTTGAAAAAACTTTCTTAGACAATTTTTAATGACGTTAGTTTCAAACAAAAAGAATTAGACAGTTTCTCAAAAAAAAATTATTTTTCACTGTATGAAATGTCTTAGAAAAATTTTTGAAAATTTTTCTTGAAAAGAAAATTTTTTTCAATAATTTTCACTTTTAGTACGTAAAAAAACTTTCTTAGACAATTTTTAATGACGTTAGTTTCAAACAAAAAGAATTAGACAGTTTCGCAAAAAAAAATTATTTTTCACTGTATGAAATGTCTTAGAAAAATTTTTTTGAAAAGAAAATTTTTTTTCAATAATTTTCACTTTTAGTACGTAAAAAAACTTTCTTAGACAATTTTTAATGACGTTAGTTTCAAACAAAAAGAATTAGACAGTTTCGCAAAAAAATATTATTTTTCACTGTATGAAATGTCTTGGAAAAATTTTTTTGAAAAGAAAATTTTTTTTCAATAATTTTCACTTTTAGTACGTAAAAAAACTTTCTTAGACAATTTTTAATGACGTTAGTTTCAAACAAAACGAATTAGACAGTTTCGCAAAAAAAAATTATTTTTCACTGTATGAAATGTCTTAGAAAAATTTTTTTGAAAAGACAATTTGTTTTCAATAATTTTCACTTTTAGTACTTAAAAAAACTTTCTTAGACAATTTTTAATGACGTTAGTTTCAAACAAAAAGAATTAGACAGTTTCGCAAAAAAAAATTATTTTTCACTGTATGAAATGTCTTAGAAAAATTTTTGAAAATTTTTCTTGAAAAGAAAATTTTTTTCAATAATTTTCACTTTTAGTACGTAAAAAAACTTTCTTAGACAATTTTTAATGACGTTAGTTTCAAACAAAAAGAATTAGACAGTTTCGCAATAAAAAATTATTTTTCACTGTATGAAATGTCTTAGAAAAATTTTTTGAAAAGACAACTTTTTTTCAATAATTTTCACTTTTAGTACGTAAAAAAACTTTCTTAGACAATTTGTAATGACGTTAGTTTCAAACAAAAAGAATTAGACAGTTTCGAAAAAAAAAATTATTTTTGACTGTATGAAATGTCTTTGAAAAATTTTTGAAATTTTTTTTGAAAAGAAAATTTTTTTCAATAATTTTCACTTTTAGTACGTAAAAAAACTTTCTTAGACAATTTTTAATGACGTTAGTTTCAAACAAAAAGAATTGGATAGTTTCGCAAAAAAAAAATATTTTTCACTGTATGAAATGTCTTAGAAAAATTTTTTTAAAAGACAATTTTTTTTCAATAATTTTCACTTTTAGTACGTAAAAAAACTTTCTTAGACAATTTTTAATGACGTTAGTTTCAAACAAAAAGACTTAGACAGTTTCGCAAAAAAAAAATTATTTTTCACTGTATGAAATGTCTTAGAAAAATTTTTTTGAAAAGACAATTTTTCTTCAATAATTTTCACTTTTAGTACGTAAAAAAACTTTCTTAGACAATTTTTAATGACGTTAGTTTCAAACAAAAAGAATTAGACAGTTTCGCAAAAAAAAATAATTTTTCACTGTATGAAATGTCTTAGAAAAATTTTTTTGAAAAGACAATTTTTTTTCAATAATTTTCACTTTTAGTACTTAAAAAAACTTTCTTAGACAATTTTTAATGACGTTAGTTTCAAACAAAAAGAATTAGACAGTTTCTCAAAAAAAAATTATTTTTCACTGTATGAAATGTCTTAGAAAAAATTTTGAAAATTTTTCTTGAAAAGAAAATTTTTTTCAATAATTTTCACTTTTAGTACGTAAAAAAACTTTCTTAGACAATTTTTAATGATGTTAGTTTCAAACAAAAAGAATTAGACAGTTTCGCAAAAAAAAATTATTTTTCACTGTATGAAATGTCTTAGAAAGATTTTTTTGAAAAGACAATTTTTTTTCAATAATTTTCACTTTTAGTACGTAAAAAAACTTTCTTAGACAATTTTTAATGACGTTAGTTTCAAACAAAAAGAATTAGACAGTTTCGCAAAAAAAAATTATTTTTGACTGTATGAAATGTCTTGGAAAAATTTTTTTGAAATGAAAATTTTTTTTCAATAATTTTCACTTTTAGTACGTAAAAAAATTTTCTTAGACAATTTTTAATGACGTTAGTTTCAAACAAAAAGAATTAGACAGTTTCGCAAAAAAAAATTATTTTTCACTGTATGAAATGTCTTAGAAAAAATTTTTTGAAAAGACAATTTTTTTTCAATAATTTTCACTTTTAGTACTTAAAAAAACTTTCTTAGACAATTTTTAATGACGTTAGTTTCAAACAAAAAGAATTAGACAGTTTCGCAAAAAAAAATTATTTTTCACTGTATGAAATGTCTTAGAAAAATTTTTGAAAATTTTTATTGAAAAGAAAATTTTTTTCAATAATTTTCACTTTTAGTACGTAAAAAAACTTTCTTAGACAATTTTTAATGACGTTAGTTTCAAACAAAAAGAATTAGACAGTTTCGCAAAAAAAAATTATTTTTCACTGTATGAAATGTCTTAGAAAAATTTTTTTGAAAAGAAAATTTTTTTTCAATAATTTTCACTTTTAGTACGTAAAAAAACTTTCTTAGACAATTTTTAATGACGTTAGTTTCAAACAAAAAGAATTAGACAGTTTCGCAAAAAAAAATTATTTTTCACTGTATGAAATGTCTTAGAAAAATTTTTTTGAAAAGACAATTTTTTTTCAATAATTTTCACTTTTAGTACGTAAAAAAACTTTCTTAGACAATTTTTCATGACGTTAGTTTCAAACAAGAAGAACTAGACAGTTTCGCAAAAAAAAATTATTTTTCACTGTATGAAATGTCTTAGAAAAATTTTTTTGAAAAGACAATTTTTTTTTAATAATTTTCACTTTTAGTACGTAAAAAAACTTTCTTAGACAATTTTTAATGACGTTAGTTTCAAACAAAAAGAATTAGACAGTTTCGCAAAAAAAAATTATTTTTCACTGTATGAAATGTCTTAGAAAAATTTTTGAAAATTTTTCTTGAAAAGAAAATTTTTTTCAATAATTTTCACTTTTAGTACGTAAAAAAACTTTCTTAGACAATTTTTAATGACGTTAGTTTCAAACAAAAAGAATTAGACAGTTTCGCAAAAAAAAATAATTTTTCACTGTATGAAATGTCTTAGAAAAATTTTTTTGGAAAGACAACTTTTTTTCAATAATTTTCACTTTTAGTACGTAAAAAAACTTTCTTAGACAATTTTTAATGACGTTAGTTTCAGAAATGTCTCAGGAAAATTTTTTAGTGGTTTCCACATAACTGGCTGCCATTATTTATGAACATAAAAAAAAACTTTATTGTGTGCAGTTTGCAATGAAATGTCTCAGGGAAATTTTTCAGTGGTTTCCACATGACTGGCTGCCATTATTAATGAACATAAAAAAAATTTTAATGTGTGCACTTTGCAATGAAATGTCTCAGGGAAATTTTTCAGTGGTTTCCACATGACTGGCTGCCATTATTAATGAACATAAAAAAAATTTTAATGTGTGCACTTTGCAATGAAATGTCTCAGGAAAATTTTTCAGTGGTTTCCACATGATTGGCTGCCATTATTAATGAAGATAAAAAAAAACTTTAATGTGTGCATTTTGCAATGAAATGTCTCAGGAAAATTTTTCAGTGGTTTCCACATGACTGGCTGCCATTATTAATGAACATAAAAAAAATTTTAATGTGTGCACTTTGCAATGAAATGTCTCAGGAAAATTTTTCAGTGGTTTCCACATGATTGGCTGCCATTATTAATGAAGATAAAAAAAAACTTTAATGTGTGGATTTTGCAATGAAATGTCTCAGGAAAATTTTTCAGTGGTTTCCACATCACTGGCTGCCATTATTAATGAACATAAAAAAAAACTTTAATGTGTGCAAATTGCAATGAAATGTCTCAGGAAAATGTTTCAGTGGTTTCCACATGACTGGCTGCCATTATTAATGAACATAAAACTTTAATGTGTGCAACTTTGAATGAAATCTCAGGAAAATTTTTCAGTGGTTTCCACATGACTGGCACCCTATTATTAATGAACAAAAAAAATCATTTTGCACTGTATGAAATGTCTTAGAAAAATTTTTTTGAAAAGACAACTTTTTTTCAATAATTTTCACTTTTAGTACGTAAAAAAACTTTCTTAGACAATTTTTAATGACGTTAGTTTCAAACAAAAAGAATTAGACAGTTTCGCAAAAAAAAATTATTTTTCACTGTATGAAATGTCTTAGAAAAATTTTTTTGAAAAGAAAATTTTTTTTCAATAATTTTCACTTTTAGTACGTAAAAAAACTTTCTTAGACAATTTTTAATGACGTTAGTTTCAAACAAAAAGAATTAGACAGTTTCGCAAAAAAAAATTATTTTTCACTGTATGAAATGTCTTAGAAAAATTTTTTTGAAAAGACAATTTTTTTTCAATAATTTTCACTTTTAGTACGTAAAAAAACTTTCTTAGACAATTTTTAATGACGTTAGTTTCAAACAAAAAGAATTAGACAGTTTCGCAAAAAAAAATTATTTTTCACTGTATGAAATGTCTTAGAAAAAATTTTTTGAAAAGACAATTTTTTTTCAATAATTTTCACTTTTAGTACTTAAAAAAACTTTCTTAGACAATTTTTAATGACGTTAGTTTCAAACAAAAAGAATTAGACAGTTTCGCAAAAAAAAATTATTTTTCACTGTATGAAATGTCTTAGAAAAATTTTTTTGAAAAGACAATTTTTTTTTAATAATTTTCACTTTTAGTACGTAAAAAAACTTTCTTAGACAATTTTTAATGACGTTAGTTTCAAACAAAAAGAATTAGACAGTTTCGCAAAAAAAAATTATTTTTCACTGTATGAAATGTCTTAGAAAAATTTTTGAAAATTTTTCTTGAAAAGAAAATTTTTTTCAATAATTTTCACTTTTAGTACGTAAAAAAACTTTCTTAGACAATTTTTAATGACGTTAGTTTCAAACAAAAAGAATTAGACAGTTTCGCAAAAAAAAATAATTTTTCACTGTATGAAATGTCTTAGAAAAATTTTTTTGGAAAGACAACTTTTTTTCAATAATTTTCACTTTTAGTACGTGAAAAAACTTTCTTAGACAATTTTTAATGACGTTAGTTTCAGAAATGTCTCAGGAAAATTTTTTAGTGGTTTCCACATAACTGGCTGCCATTATTTATGAACATAAAAAAAAACTTTATTGTGTGCAGTTTGCAATGAAATGTCTCAGGGAAATTTTTCAGTGGTTTCCACATGACTGGCTGCCATTATTAATGAACATAAAAAAAATTTAATGTGTGCACTTTGCAATGAAATGTCTCAGGGAAATTTTTCAGTGGTTTCCACATGACTGGCTGCCATTATTAATGAACATAAAAAAAATTTTAATGTGTGCACTTTGCAATGAAATGTCTCAGGAAAATTTTTCAGTGGTTTCCACATGATTGGCTGCCATTATTAATGAAGATAAAAAAAAACTTTAATGTGTGCATTTTGCAATGAAATGTCTCAGGAAAATTTTTCAGTGGTTTCCACATGACTGGCTGCCATTATTAATGAACATAAAAAAAATTTTAATGTGTGCACTTTGCAATGAAATGTCTCAGGAAAATTTTTCAGTGGTTTCCACATGACTGGCTGCCATTATTAATGAAGATAAAAAAAAACTTTAATGTGTGGATTTTGCAATGAAATGTCTCAGGAAAATTTTTCAGTGGTTTCCACATCACTGGCTGCCATTATTAATGAACATAAAAAAAAACTTTAATGTGTGCAAATTGCAATGAAATGTCTCAGGAAAATGTTTCAGTGGTTTCCACATGACTGGCTGCCATTATTAATGAACATAAAACTTTAATGTGTGCAACTTTGAATGAAATCTCAGGAAAATTTTTCAGTGGTTTCCACATGACTGGCACCCTATTATTTATGAACAAAAAAAATCATTTTGCACTGTATGAAATGTCTTAGAAAAATTTTTTTGAAAAGACAACTTTTTTTCAATAATTTTCACTTTTAGTACGTAAAAAAACTTTCTTAGACAATTTTTAATGACGTTAGTTTCAAACAAAAAGAATTAGACAGTTTCTCAAAAAAAAAATATTTTTCACTGTATGAAATGTCTTAGAAAAATTTTTGAAAATTTTTCTTGAAAAGAAAATTTTTTTCAATAATTTTCACTTTTAGTACGTAAAAAAACTTTCTTAGACAATTTTTAATGACGTTAGTTTCAAACAAAAAGAATTAGACAGTTTCGCAAAAAAAAATTATTTTTCACTGTATGAAATGTCTTAGAAAAATTTTTTTGAAAAGAAAATTTTTTTTCAATAATTTTCACTTTTAGTACGTAAAAAAACTTTCTTAGACAATTTTTAATGACGTTAGTTTCAAACAAAAAGAATTAGACAGTTTCGCAAAAAAAAATTATTTTTCACTGTATGAAATGTCTTAGAAAAATTTTTTTGAAAAGACAATTTTTTTTCAATAATTTTCACTTTTAGTACGTAAAAAAACTTTCTTAGACAATTTTTCATGACGTTAGTTTCAAACAAGAAGAACTAGACAGTTTCGCAAAAAAAAATTATTTTTCACTGTATGAAATGTCTTAGAAAAACTTTTTTGAAAAGACAATTTTTTTTTAATAATTTTCACTTTTAGTACGTAAAAAAACTTTCTTAGACAGTTTTTAATGACGTTAGTTTCAAACAAAAAGAATTAGACAGTTTCGCAAAAAAAAATTATTTTTCACTGTATGAAATGTCTTAGAAAAATTTTTGAAAATTTTTCTTGAAAAGAAAATTTTTTTCAATAATTTTCACTTTTAGTACGTAAAAAAACTTTCTTAGACAATTTTTAATGACGTTAGTTTCAAACAAAAAGAATTAGACAGTTTCGCAAAAAAAAATAATTTTTCACTGTATGAAATGTCTTAGAAAAATTTTTTTGGAAAGACAACTTTTTTTCAATAATTTTCACTTTTAGTACGTAAAAAAACTTTCTTAGACAATTTTTAATGACGTTAGTTTCAGAAATGTCTCAGGAAAATTTTTTAGTGGTTTCCACATAACTGGCTGCCATTATTTATGAACATAAAAAAAAACTTTATTGTGTGCAGTTTGCAATGAAATGTCTCAGGGAAATTTTTCAGTGGTTTCCACATGACTGGCTGCCATTATTAATGAACATAAAAAAAATTTTAATGTGTGCACTTTGCAATGAAATGTCTCAGGGAAATTTTTCAGTGGTTTCCACATGACTGGCTGCCATTATTAATGAACATAAAAAAAATTTTAATGTGTGCACTTTGCAATGAAATGTCTCAGGAAAATTTTTCAGTGGTTTCCACATGATTGGCTGCCATTATTAATGAAGATAAAAAAAAACTTTAATTTGTGCATTTTGCAATGAAATGTCTCAGGAAAATTTTTCAGTGGTTTCCACATGACTGGCTGCCATTATTAATGAACATAAAAAAAATTTTAATGTGTGCACTTTGCAATGAAATGTCTCAGGAAAATTTTTCAGTGGTTTCCACATGACTGGCTGCCATTATTAATGAAGATAAAAAAAAACTTTAATGTGTGGATTTTGCAATGAAATGTCTCAGGAAAATTTTTCAGTGGTTTCCACATCACTGGCTGCCATTATTAATGAACATAAAAAAAAACTTTAATGTGTGCAAATTGCAATGAAATGTCTCAGGAAAATGTTTCAGTGGTTTCCACATGACTGGCTGCCATTATTAATGAACATAAAACTTTAATGTGTGCAACTTTGAATGAAATCTCAGGAAAATTTTTCAGTGGTTTCCACATGACTGGCACCCTATTATTAATGAACAAAAAAAATCATTTTGCACTGTATGAAATGTCTTAGAAAAATTTTTTTGAAAAGACAACTTTTTTTCAATAATTTTCACTTTTAGTACGTAAAAAAACTTTCTTAGACAATTTTTAATGACGTTAGTTTCAAACAAAAAGAATTAGACAGTTTCGCAAAAAAAAATTATTTTTCACTGTATGAAATGTCTTAGAAAAATTTTTTTGAAAAGACAATTTTTTTTCAATAATTTTCACTTTTAGTACGTAAAAAAACTTTCTTAGACAATTTTTAATGACGTTAGTTTCAAACAAGAAGAACTAGACAGTTTCGCAAAAAAAAATTATTTTTCACTGTATGAAATGTCTTAGAAAAATTTTTGAATATTTTTCTTGAAAAGAAAATTTTTTTCAATAATTTTCACTTTTAGTACGTAAAAAAACTTTCTTAGACAATTTTTAATGACGTTAGTTTCAAACAAAACGAATTAGACAGTTTCGCAAAAAAGAATAATTTTTCACTGTATGAAATGTCTTAGAAAAATTTTTTTGAAAAGACAACTTTTTTTTAATAATTTTCACTTTTAGTACGTAAAAAAACTTTCTTAGACAATTTGTAATGACGTTAGTTTCAAACAAAAAGAATTAGACAGTTTCGAAAAAAAAAATTATTTTTCACTGTATGAAATGTCTTAGAAAAATTTTTTTGAAAAGACAACTTTTTTTCAATAATTTTCACTTTTAGTACGTAAAAAAACTTTCTTAGACAATTTTTAATGACGTTAGTTTCAAACAAAAAGAATTAGACAATTTCGCAAAAAAAAATTATTTTTTACTGTATGAAATGTCTTAGAAAAATTTTTGAAAATTTTTCTTGAAAAGAAAATTTTTTTCAATAATTTTCACTTTTAGTACGTAAAAAAACTTTCTTAGACAATTTTTAATGACGTTAGTTTCAAACAAAACGAATTAGACAGTTTCGCAAAAAAAAATTATTTTTCACTGTATGAAATGTCTTAGAAAATTTTTGAAAATTTTTCTTGAAAAGAAAATTTTTTTCAATAATTTTCACTTTTAGTACGTAAAAAAACTTTCTTAGACAATTTTTAATGACGTTAGTTTCAAACAAAAAGAATTAGACAGTTTCGCAAAAAAAAATAATTTTTCACTGTATGAAATGTCTTAGAAAAACTTTTTTGAAAAGACAATTTTTTTTCAATAATTTTCACTTTTAGTACGTAAAAAAACTTTCTTAGACAATTTTTAATGACGTTAGTTTCAAACAAAAAGAATTAGACAGTTTCGCAAAAATAAATTATTTTTCACTGTATGAAATGTCTTAGAAAATTTTTTTTGAAAAGACAATTTTTTTTCAATAATTTTCACTTTTAGTACGTAAAAAAACTTTCTTAGACAATTTTTAATGACGTTAGTTTCAAACAAAAAGAATTAGACAGTTTCGCAAAAAAAAATTATTTTTCACTGTATGAAATGTCTTGAAAAAATTTTTTTGAAAAGACAATTTTTTTTCAATAATTTTCACTTTTAGTACGTAAAAAAACTTTCTTAGACAATTTTTAATGACGTTAGTTTCAAACAAAACGAATTAGACAGTTTCGCAAAAAAAAATTATTTTTCACTGTATGAAATGTCTTAGAAAAATTTTTTTGAAAAGACAATTTTTTTTCAATAATTTTCACTTTTAATACGTAAAAAAACTTTCTTAGACAATTTTTAATGACGTTAGTTTCAAACAAAAAGAATTAGACAGTTTCGCAAAAAAAAATTATTTTTCACTGAATGAAATGTCTTAGAAAAATTTTTGAAAATTTTTCTTGAAAAGAAAATTTTTTTCAATAATTTTCACTTTTAGTACGTAAAAAAACTTTCTTAGACAATTTTTAATGACGTTAGTTTCAAACAAAAAGAATTAGACAGTTTCGCAAAAAAAAATTATTTTTCACTGTATGAAATGTCTTAGAAAAATTTTTTTGAAAAGACAATTTTTTTTCAATAATTTTCACTTTTAGTACGTAAAAAAACTTTCTTAGACAATTTTTAATGACGTTAGTTTCAAACAAAAAGAATTAGACAGTTTCGCAAAAAAAAATTATTTTTCACTGTATGAAATGTCTTAGAAAACTTTTCTTGAAAAGAAAATTCTTTTCAATAATTTTCACTTTTAGTACTTAAAAAAACTTTCTTAGACAATTTTTAATGACGTTAGTTTCAAACAAAAAGAATTAGACAGTTTCGCAAAAAAAAATTATTTTTCACTGTATGAAATGTCTTAGAAAAATTTTTTTGAAAAGACAATTTTTTTTCAATAATTTTCACTTTTAGTACGTAAAAAAACTTTCTTAGACAATTTTTAATGACGTTAGTTTCAAACAAAAAGAATTAGACAGTTTCGCAAAAAAAAATTATTTTTCACTGTATGAAATGTCTTGGAAAAACTTTTTTGAAAAGAAAATTTTTTTTCAATAATTTTCACTTTTAGTACGTAAAAAAACTTTCTTAGACAATTTTTAATGACGTTAGTTTCAAACAAAAAGAATTAGACAGTTTCGCAAAAAAAAATTATTTTTCACTGTATGAAATGTCTTAGAAAAATTTTTTTGAAAAGAAAATTTTTTTTCAATAATTTTCACTTTTAGAACGTAAAAAAACTTTCTTAGACAATTTTTAATGACGTTAGTTTCAAACAAAAAGAATTGGATAGTTTCGCAAAAAAAAATTATTTTTCACTGTATGAAATGTCCTAGAAAAATTTTTTTGATAAGACAGTTTTTTTTCAATAATTTTCACTTTTAGTACGTAAGAAAACTTTCTTAGACAATTTTTAATGACGTTAGTTTCAAACAAAAAGAATTAGACAGTTTCGCAAAAAAAAATTATTTTTCACTGTATGAAATGTCTTAGAAAAATTATTGAAAATTTTTTTTGAAAAGAAAATTTTTTTCAATAATTTTCACTTTTAGTACGTAAAAAAACTTTCTTAGACAATTTTTAATGACGTTAGTTTCAAACAAAAAGAATTGGATAGTTTCGCAAAAAAAAATTATTTTTCACTGTATGAAATGTCTTAGAAAAATTTTTTTGAAGACAGTTTTTTTCAATAATTTTCACTTTTAGTACGTAAAAAAACTTTCTTAGACAATTTGTAATGACGTTAGTTTCAAACAAAAAGAATTAGACAGTTTCGCAAAAAAAAATTATTTTTCACTGTATGAAATGTCTTAGAAAAATTTTCGAAAAATGTTTTTGAAAAGACAATTTTTTTTCAATAATTTTCACTTTTAGTACGTAAAAAAACTTTCTTAGACAACTTTTAATGACGTTAGTTTCAAATAAAAAGAATTAGACAGTTTCGAAAAAAAAATTATTTTTCACTGTATGAAATGTCTTAGAAAAATTTTTGAAAATATTCTTTAAAAAGAAAATTTTTTTCAATAATTTTCACTTTTAGTACGTAAAAAAACTTTCTTAGACAATTTTTATTGACGTTAGTTTCAAACAAAAAGAATTAGACAGTTTCGCAAAAAAAAATTATTTTTCACTGTATGAAATGTTTTAGAAAATTTTTGAAATTTTTTTTTGAAAAGACAATTTTTTTCAATAATTTTCACTTTTAGTACGTAAAAAAACTTTCTTAGACAATTTGTAATGACATTAGTTTCAAACAAAAAGAATTAGACAGTTTCGCAAAAAAAAATTATTTTTCACTGTATGAAATGTCTTAGAAAAATTTTTGAAAATTTTTTTTGAAAAGACAATTTTTTTCAATAATTTTCACTTTTAGTACGTAAAAAAACTTTCTTAGACAATTTGCAATGACGTTAGTTTCAAACAAAAAGAATTAGACAGTTTCGCAAAAAAAAATTATTTTTCACTGTATGAAATGTCTTAGAAAAATTTTTTTGAAAAGACAATTTTTTTTCAAAAATTTTCACTTTTAATACGTAACAAAACTTTCTTAGACAATTTTTAATGACGTTAGTTTCAAACAAAAAGAATTAGACAGTTTCGCAAAAAAAAATTATTTTTCACTGTATGAAATGTCTTAGAAAAATTTTTGAAAATTTTTTTTAAAAAGAAAATTTTTTTCAATAATTTTCACTTTTAGTACGTAAAAACACTTTCTTAGACAATTTTTAATGACATTAGTTTCAAACAAAAAGAATTGGATAGTTTCGCAAAAAAAAATTATTTTTCACTGTATGAAATGTCTTAGAAAAATTTTTTTGAAAAGACAATTTTTTTTCAATAATTTTCAATTTTAGTACGTAAAAAAACTTTCTTAGACAATTTTTAATGACGTTAGTTTCAAACAAAAAGAATTAGACAGTTTCGCAAAAAAAAATTATTTTTCACTGTATGAAATGTCTTAGAAAAATTTTTTTGAAAATAAAATTTTTTTTCAATAATTTTCACTTTTAGTACGTAAAAAAACTTTCTTAGACAATTTTTAATGACGTTAGTTTCAAACAAAAAAAATTGGATAGTTTCGCAAAAAAAAATTATTTTTCACTGTATGAAATGTCTTAGAAGAATTTTTTTCAAAAAACATTTTTTTTTCAATAATTTTCAATTTTAGGACGTAAAAAAACTTTCTTAGACAATTTTTAATGACGTTAGTTTCAAACAAAAAGATTTAGACACTTTCGCAAAAAAAAATTTTTTTTCACTGTATGAAATGTCTTAGAAAAATTTTTGAAAATTTTTTTTGAAAAGACAATTTTTTTCAATAATTTTCACTTTTAGTACGTAAAAAAACTTTCTTAGACAATTTGTAATGACGTTAGTTTCAAACAAAAAGAATTAGACAGTTTCGCAAAAAAAAATTATTTTTCACTGTATGAAATGTCTTAGAAAAATTTTTGAAAATTTTTTTTGAAAAGAAAATTTTTTTCAATAATTTTCACTTTTAGTACGTAAAAAAACTTTCTTAGACAAATTTTAATGACGTTAGTTTCAAACAAAAAGAATTGGATAGTTTCGCAAAAAAAAATTATTTTTCACTGTATGAAATGTCTTAGAAAAATTTTTTTGAAAAGACAATTTTTTTTCAATAATTTTCACTTTTAGTACGTAAAAAAACTTTCTTAGACAATTTTTAATGACGTTAGTTTCAAACAAAAAGAATTAGACAGTTTCGCAAAAAAAAATTATTTTTCACTGTATGAAATGTCTTAGAAAAATATTTTTGAAAAGACAATTTTTTTTCAATAATTTTCACTTTTAGTACGTAAAAAAACTTTCTTAGACAATTTTTAATGACGTTAGTTTCAAACAAAAAGAATTAGACAGTTTCGCTAAAAAAAATTATTTTTCACTGTATGAAATGTCTTGGAAAAATTTTTTTGAAAAGAAAATTTTTTTTCAATAATTTTCACTTTTAGTACGTAAAAAAACTTTCTTAGACAATTTTTAATGACGTTAGTTTCAAACAAAAAGAATTAGACAGTTTCGCAAATAAAAATTATTTTTCACTGTATGAAATGTCTTAGAAAAACTTTTTTGAAAAGAAAATTTTTTTTCAATAATTTTCACTTTTAGAACGTAAAAAAACTTTCTTAGACAATTTTTAATGACGTTAGTTTCAAACAAAAAGAATTGGATAGTTTCTCAAAAAAAAATTATTTTTCACTGTATGAAATGTCCTAGAAAAATTTTTTTGATAAGACAGTTTTTTTTCAATAATTTTCACTTTTAGTACGTAAGAAAACTTTCTTAGACAATTTTTAATGACGTTAGTTTCAAACAAAAAGAATTAGACAGTTTCGCAAAAAAAAATTATTTTTCACTGTATGAAATGTCTTAGAAAAATTTTTGAAAATTTTTTTTGAAAAGAAACTTTTTTTCAATAATTTTCACTTTTAGTACGTAAAAAAACTTTCTTAGACAATTTTTAATGACGTTAGTTTCAAACAAAAAGAATTGGATAGTTTCGCAAAAAAAAATTATTTTTCACTGTATGAAATGTCTTAGAAAAATTTTTTTGAAGAAAATTTTTTTTGAATAATTTTCACTTTTAGTACGTAAAAAAACTTTCTTAGACAATTTGTAATGACGTTAGTTTCAAACAAAAAGAATTAGACAGTTTCGCAAAAAAAAATTATTTTTCAATGTATGAAATGTCTTAGAAAAATTTTCGAAAAATTTTTTTGAAAAGACAATTTTTCTTCAATAATTTTCACTTTTAGTACGTAAAGAAACTTTCTTAGACAACTTTTAATGACGTTAGTTTCAAATAAAAAGAATTAGACAGTTTCGAAAAAAAAATTATTTTTCACTGTATGAAATGTCTTAGAAAAATTTTTGAAAATATTTTTTAAAAAGAAAATTTTTTTCAATAATTTTCACTTTTAGTACGTAAAAAAACTTTCTTTGACAATTTGTAATGACGTTAGTTTCAAACAAAAAGAATTAGACAGTTTCGCAAAAAAAAATTATTTTTCACTGTATGAAATGTCTTGGAAAAATTTTTGAAAATTTTTTTTGAAAAGACAATTTTTTTCAATAATTTTCACTTTTAGTACGTAAAAAAAACTTTCTTAGACAATTTGCAATGACGTTAGTTTCAAACAAAAAGAATTAGACAGTTTCGCAAAAAAAAATTATTTTTCACTGTATGAAATGTCTTAGAAAAATTTTTTTGAAAAGACAATTTTTTTCAATAATTTTCACTTTTAGTACGTAAAAAAACTTTCTTAGACAATTTTTAATGACGTTAGTTTCAAACAAAAAGAATTAGACAGTTTCGCAAAAAAAAATTATTTTTCACTGTATGAAATGTCTTAGAAAAATTTTTTTGAAAAGAAAATTTTTTTTCAATAATTTTCACTTTTAGTACGTAAAAAAACTTTCTTAGACAATTTTTAATGACGTTAGTTTCAAACAAAAAGAATTGGATAGTTTCGCAAAAAAAATTATTTTTCACTGTATGAAATGTCCTAGAAAAATTTTTTTGATAAGACAGTTTTTTTTCAATAATTTTCACTTTTAGTACGTAAGAAAACTTTCTTAGACAATTTTTAATGACGTTAGTTTCAAACAAAAAGAATTAGACAGTTTTGCAAAAAAAAATTATTTTTCACTGTATGAAATGTCTTAGAAAAATTTTTGAAAATTTTTTTTGAAAAGAAACTTTTTTTCAATAATTTTCACTTTTAGTACGTAAAAAAACTTTCTTAGACAATTTTTAATGACGTTAGTTTCAAACAAAAAGAATTGGATAGTTTCGCAAAAAAAAATTATTTTTCACTGTATGAAATGTCTTAGAAAAATTTTTTTGAAGACAATTTTTTTCAATAATTTTCACTTTTAGTACGTAAAAAAACTTTCTTAGACAATTTGTAATGACGTTAGTTTCAAACAAAAAGAATTAGACAGTTTCGCAAAAAAAAATTATTTTTCACTGTATGAAATGTCTTAGAAAAATTTTCGAAAATATTTTTTAAAAAGAAAATTTTTTTCAATAATTTTCACTTTTAGTACGTAAAAAAACTTTCTTAGACAATTTTTAATGACGTTAGTTTCAAACAAAAAGATTTAGACAGTTTCGCAAAAAAAAATTATTTTTCACTGTATGAAATGTCTTAGAAAAATTTTTTTGAAAAGACAATTTTTTTTCAATAATTTTCACTTTTAGTACGTAAAAAAACTTTCTTAGACAATTTTTATTGACGTTAGTTTCAAACAAAAAGAATTAGACAGTTTCGCAAAAAAAAATTATTTTTCACTGTATGAAATGTCTTAGAAAAATTTTTGAAATTTTTTTTTGAAAAGACAATTTTTTTGAATAATTTTCACTTTTAGTACGTAAAAAAACTTTCTTAGACAATTTGTAGTGACGTTAGTTTCAAACAAAAAGAATTAGACAGTTTCGCAAAAAAAAATTATTTTTCACTGTATGAAATGTCTTAGAAAAATTTTTTTGAAAAGACAATTTTTTTTCAATAATTTTCACTTTTAGTACGTAAAAAAACTTTCTTAGACAATTTTTATTGACGTTAGTTTCAAACAAAAAGAATTAGACAGTTTCGCAAAAAAAAATTATTTTTCACTGTATGAAATGTCTTAGAAAAATTTTTGAAATTTTTTTTTGAAAAGACAATTTTTTTCAATAATTTTCACTTTTAGTACGTAAAAAAACTTTCTTAGACAATTTTTAATGACGTTAGTTTCAAACAAAAAGAATTAGACAGTTTCGCAAAAAAAAATAATTTTTCACTGTATGAAATGTCTTAGAAAAATTTTTTTGAAAAGAAAATTTTTTTTCAATAATTTTCACTTTTAGTACGTAAAAAAACTTTCTTAGACAATTTTTAATGACGTTAGTTTCAAACAAAAAGAATTGGATAGTTTCGCAAAAAAAATTATTTTTCACTGTATGAAACGTCTTAGAAAAATTTTTTTGATAAGACAGTTTTTTTTCAATAATTTTCACTTTTAGTACGTAAGAAAACTTTCTTAGACAATTTTTAATGACGTTAGTTTCAAACAAAAAGAATTAGACAGTTTTGCAAAAAAAAATTATTTTTCACTGTATGAAATGTCTTAGAAAAATTTTTGAAAATTTTTTTTGAAAAGAAACTTTTTTTCAATAATTTTCACTTTTAGTACGTAAAAAAACTTTCTTAGACAATTTTTAATGACGTTAGTTTCAAACAAAAAGAATTGGATAGTTTCGCAAAAAAAAATTATTTTTCACTGTATGAAATGTCTTAGAAAAATTTTTTTGAAGACAATTTTTTTCAATAATTTTCACTTTTAGTACGTAAAAAAACTTTCTTAGACAATTTGTAATGACGTTAGTTTCAAACAAAAAGAATTAGACAGTTTCGCAAAAAAAAATTATTTTTCACTGTATGAAATGTCTTAGAAAAATTTTCGAAAAATTTGTTTGAAAAGACAATTTTTTTTCAATAATTTTCACTTTTAGTACGTAAAAAAACTTTCTTAGACAACTTTTAATGACGTTAGTTTCAAATAAAAAGAATTAGGCAGTTTCGAAAAAAAAATTATTTTTCACTGTATGAAATGTCTTAGAAAAATTTTTGAAAATATTTTTTAAAAAGAAAATTTTTTTCAATAATTTTCACTTTTAGTACGTAAAAAAACTTTCTTAGACAATTTTTAATGACGTTAGTTTCAAACAAAAAGATTTAGACAGTTTCGCAAAAAAAAATTATTTTTCACTGTATGAAATGTCTTAGAAAAATTTTTTTGAAAAGACAATTTTTTTTCAATAATTTTCACTTTTAGTACGTAAAAAAACTTTCTTAGACAATTTTTATTGACGTTAGTTTCAAACAAAAAGAATTAGACAGTTTCGCAAAAAAAAATTATTTTTCACTGTATGAAATGTCTTAAAAAAATTTTTGAAATTTTTTTTTGAAAAGACAATTTTTTTCAATAATTTTCACTTTTAGTACGTAAAAAAACTTTCTTAGACAATTTGTAATGACGTTAGTTTCAAACAAAAAGAATTAGACAGTTTCGCAAAAAAAAATTATTTTTCATTGTATGAAATGTCTTAGAAAAATTTTTTTGAAAAGACAATTTTTTTTCAATAATTTTCACTTTTAGTACGTAAAAAAACTTTCTTAGACAATTTTTAATGACGTTAGTTTCAAACAAAAAGAATTGGATAGTTTCGCAAAAAAAAATTATTTTTCACTGTATGAAATGTCTTAGAAGAAATTTTTTCAAAAGACATTTTTTTTTCAATAATTTTCACTTTTAGGACGTAAAAAAACTTTCTTAGACAATTTTTAATGACGTTAGTTTCAAACAAAAAGAATTAGACAGTTTCGCAAAAAAAAATTATTTTTGACTGTATGAAATGTCTTGGAAAAATTTTTTTGAAATGAAAATTTTTTTTCAATAATTTTCACTTTTAGTACGTAAAAAAATTTTCTTAGACAATTTTTAATGACGTTAGTTTCAAACAAAAAGAATTAGACAGTTTCGCAAAAAAAAATTATTTTTCACTGTATGAAATGTCTTAGAAAAATTTTTTTGAAAAGACAATTTGTTTTCAATAATTTTCACTTTTAGTACTTAAAAAAACTTTCTTAGACAATTTTTATAGACGTTAGTTTCAAACAAAAAGAATTAGACAGTTTCGCAAAAAAAAATTATTTTTCACAGTATGAAATGTCTTAGAAAAAATTTTTTGAAAAGACAATTTTTTTTCAATAATTTTCACTTTTAGTACTTAAAAAAACTTTCTTAGACAATTTTTAATGACGTTAGTTTCAAACAAAAAGAATTAGACAGTTTCGCAAAAAAAAATTATTTTTCACTGTATGAAATGTCTTAGAAAAATTTTTGAAAATTTTTATTGAAAAGAAAATTTTTTTCAATAATTTTCACTTTTAGTACGTAAAAAAACTTTCTTAGACAATTTTTAATGACGTTAGTTTCAAACAAAAAGAATTAGACAGTTTCGCAAAAAAAAATTATTTTTCACTGTATGAAATGTCTTAGAAAAATTTTTTTGAAAAGAAAATTTTTTTTCAATAATTTTCACTTTTAGTACGTAAAAAAACTTTCTTAGACAATTTTTAATGACGTTAGTTTCAAACAAAAAGAATTAGACAGTTTCGCAAAAAAAAATTATTTTTCACTGTATGAAATGTCTTAGAAAAATTTTTTTGAAAAGAAAATTTTTTTTCAATAATTTTCACTTTTAGTACGTAAAACAACTTTCTTAGACAATTTTTAATGACGTTAGTTTCAAACAAAAAGAATTAGACAGTTTCGCAAAAAAAAATTATTTTTCACTGTATGAAATGTCTTAGAAAAATTTTTTTGAAAAGACAATTTTTTTTTAATAATTTTCACTTTTAGTACGTAAAAAAACTTTCTTAGACAATTTTTAATGACGTTAGTTTCAAACAAAAAGAATTAGACAGTTTCGCAAAAAAAAATTATTTTTCACTGTATGAAATGTCTTAGAAAAATTTTTGAAAATTTTTCTTGAAAAGAAAATTTTTTTCAATAATTTTCACTTTTAGTACGTAAAAAAACTTTCTTAGACAATTTTTAATGACGTTAGTTTCAAACAAAAAGAATTAGACAGTTTCGCAAAAAAAAATAATTTTTCACTGTATGAAATGTCTTAGAAAAATTTTTTTGGAAAGACAACTTTTTTTCAATAATTTTCACTTTTAGTACGTAAAAAAACTTTCTTAGACAATTTTTAATGACGTTAGTTTCAGAAATGTCTCAGGAAAATTTTTTAGTGGTTTCCACATAACTGGCTGCCATTATTTATGAACATAAAAAAAAACTTTATTGTGTGCAGTTTGCAATGAAATATCTCAGGGAAATTTTTCAGTGGTTTCCACATGACTGGCTGCCATTATTAATGAACATAAAAAAAATTTTAATGTGTGCACTTTGCAATGAAATATCTCAGGGAAATTTTTCAGTGGTTTCCACATGACTGGCTGCCATTATTAATGAACATAAAAAAAATTTTAATGTGTGCACTTTGCAATGAAATGTCTCAGGAAAATTTTTCAGTGGTTTCCACATGATTGGCTGCCATTATTAATGAAGATAAAAAAAAACTTTAATGTGTGCATTTTGCAATGAAATGTCTCAGGAAAATTTTTCAGTGGTTTCCACATGACTGGCTGCCATTATTAATGAACATAAAAAAAATTTTAATGTGTGCACTTTGCAATGAAATGTCTCAGGAAAATTTTTCAGTGGTTTCCACATGATTGGCTGCCATTATTAATGAAGATAAAAAAAAACTTTAATGTGTGGATTTTGCAATGAAATGTCTCAGGAAAATTTTTCAGTGGTTTCCACATCACTGGCTGCCATTATTAATGAACATAAAAAAAAACTTTAATGTGTGCAAATTGCAATGAAATGTCTCAGGAAAATGTTTCAGTGGTTTCCACATGACTGGCTGCCATTATTAATGAACATAAAACTTTAATGTGTGCAACTTTGAATGAAATCTCAGGAAAATTTTTCAGTGGTTTCCACATGACTGGCACCTTATTATTAATGAACAAAAAAAATCATTTTGCACTGTATGAAATGTCTTAGAAAAATTTTTTTGAAAAGACAACTTTTTTTCAATAATTTTCACTTTTAGTACGTAAAAAAACTTTCTTAGACAATTTTTAATGACGTTAGTTTCAAACAAAAAGAATTAGACAGTTTCGCAAAAAAAAATTATTTTTCACTGTATGAAATGTCTTAGAAAAATTTTTTTGAAAAGACAATTTTTTTTCAATAATTTTCACTTTTAGTACGTAAAAAAACTTTCTTAGACAATTTTTAATGACGTTAGTTTCAAACAAAAAGAATTAGACAGTTTCGCAAAAAAAAATTATTTTTCACTGTATGAAATGTCTTAGAAAAATTTTTTTGAAAAGACAATTTTTTTTCAATAATTTTCACTTTTAGTACGTAAAAAAACTTTCTTAGACAATTTTTAATGACGTTAGTTTCAAACAAGAAGAACTAGACAGTTTCGCAAAAAAAAATTATTTTTCACTGTATGAAATGTCTTAGAAAAATTTTTGAATATTTTTCTTGAAAAGAAAATTTTTTTCAATAATTTTCACTTTTAGTACGTAAAAAAACTTTCTTAGACAATTTTTAATGACGTTAGTTTCAAACAAAACGAATTAGACAGTTTCGCAAAAAAGAATAATTTTTCACTGTATGAAATGTCTTAGAAAAATTTTTTTGAAAAGACAACTTTTTTTTAATAATTTTCACTTTTAGTACGTAAAAAAACTTTCTTAGACAATTTGTAATGACGTTAGTTTCAAACAAAAAGAATTAGACAGTTTCGAAAAAAAAAATTATTTTTGGCTGTATGAAATGTCTTTGAAAAATTTTTGAAAATTTTTTTTGAAAAGAAAATTTTTTTCAATAATTTTCACTTTTACTACGTAAAAAAACTTTCTTAGACAATTTTTAATGACGTTAGTTTCAGAAATGTCTCAGGAAAATTTTTTCAGTGGTTTCCACATAACTGGCTGCCATTATTTATGAACATAAAAAAAAACTTTAATGTGTGCAGTTTGCAATGAAATGTCTCAGGGAAATTTTTCAGTGGTTTCCACATGACTGGCTGCCATTATTAATGAACATAAAAAAAATTTTAATGTGTGCACTTTGCAATGAAATGTCTCAGGAAAATTTTTCAGTGGTTTCCACATGATTGGCTGCCATTATTAATGAAGATAAAAAAAAACTTTAATGTGTGCATTTTGCAATGAAATGTCTCAGGAAAATTTTTCAGTGGTTTCCACATGACTGGCTGCCATTATTAATGAACATAAAAAAAAACTTTAATGTGTGCAAATTGCAATGAAATGTCTCAGGAAAATGTTTCAGTGGTTTCCACATGACTGGCTGCCATTATTAATGAACATAAAACTTTAATGTGTGCAACTTTCAATGAAATCTCAGGAAAATTTTTCAGTGGTTTCCACATGACTGGCACCCTATTATTAATGAACAAAAAAAATCATTTTGCACTGTATGAAATGTCTTAGAAAATTTTTTTTGAAAAGACAATTTTTTTTCAATAATTTTCACTTTTAGTACGTAAAAAAACTTTCTTAGACAATTTTTAATGACGTTATTTACAAACAAAAAGAATTGCATAGTTTCGCAAAAAAAAATTATTTTTCACTGTATGAAATGTCTTAGAAAAAGTTTTGAAAATTTTTTTTGAAAAGACAATTTTTTTCAATAATTGTCACTTGTAGTACGTAAAACAACTTTCTTAGACAATTTTTAATGACGTTAGTTTCAAACAAAAAGAATTGAAAAGCTTCGGAAAAAAAATTTTTTTTTTCACTGTATGAAATGACAATGTAATGTCTTGGAAAAATTTTTTAAAAAGATTTTCGAAAAAAAATTTTTTTCTTGATAATCCAAACTTTTTGTGTAGGATAAAATATCTTAGGCCATTTACAATAACTTAAGTCAAAAAAAATAATTAGAGTGCGACCTTAACTTAAAATATACGCTATCTCCTTAAATAAAGCAGCTGCGCAGCTCTCAATGCAGGTATAAGCAATTCAATGAACTTTTGTTCATTGACAAATTTTTAACTTAAAACCAAGTTTTAGCGGTGCTAACACGTTTTGGAATGATAAAACAATATTACTGAACATAAAAATAAACTTTTGCTGTAGGGAAAAAATTTTGAAAAACTTTAAAAAAAATTCTTGTTCAATGTGTGCAATGAGTTATGAAATGTCTTATAAAAAATTTTGCAAACGATTTTTGATTTTTTCAATAATGTTCACTTTTAGTTTGTAAAACAACTTTCTTAGACAATTTTTAATGACGTTAGTTTCAAACAAAAAAAATTGGATACTTTAACAAAAAGAAATTATTTTTCACTGTATGAAATGTCTTGGAAAAATTTTTGAAAATTTTTTTTGAAAAGACAATTTTCAATAACTGTCACTTTTAGTACGTAAAACAACTTTCTTAGACAATTTTTAATGACGTTAGTTTCAAACAAAAAGAATTGGAAAGCTTCGGAATAAAATTTTTTTTCACTGTATGAAATGACAATGTAATGTCTTGAAAAAATTTTTGAAAAAGATTTTCAAAAAAAAATTTTTTCTTGATAATCGAAACTTTTTGAGTAGGATAAAATCTCTTAGGCCATTTACAATAACTTTAGTCAAAAAAAATAATTGGAGTGTGACTTTAACTTAAAATATACGCTATCTCCTTAAATAAAGCAGCTGCGCAGCTCTCAATGCAGGTATAAGCAATTCAATGAACTTTTAATCATTGACAAATTTTTAACTTGAAACCAAGTTTTAGCGGTGCTAACACGTTTTGGAATAATAAAACAATATTACTGAACATCAAAATAAACTTTTGCATTATTAAAACAAATTTGAAAAATTTTCGTGTAAGTCGTCAGTTCGTGTAAGTCGTCACTTTTTCTGTTTCCCCTGGGGTGACGTTATTCAATTTCTACTATAGCTTTAGCGGTGCTAACATGTTTTGGAATGATAAAACAATATTACTGAACATAAAAATAAACTTTTGCAATATGAAAAAAACTTTAAAAAATTTTGAAAAAAATTCTTGTTCAATGTGTGCACTTTGCAATGAAATGTCTCAGGAAATTTTTTCAGAGGTTTCCACATGACTGGCTGCCATTATTAATGAAAATAAAAAAAAACTTTAATGTGTGCACTTTGCAATGAAATGTCTCAGGAAAATTTTTCAGTGGTTTCCACATGACTGGCTGCCATTATTAATGAACATAAAAAAGACTTTAATGTGTGCAATTTGCAATGAAATGTCTCAGGAAAATTTTTCAGAGGTTTCCACATGACTGGCTGCCATTATTTATGAACATAAAAAAAACTTTAATGTGTGCAATTTGCAATGAAATGTCTCAGAAAAACTTTTCAGTGGTTTCCACATGACTGGCTGCCATTATTAATAAACATAAAAAAAAACTTTAATGTGTGCAATTTGCAATGAAGTGTCTCAGGAAAAGTTTTCAGTGGTTTCCACATGACTGGCTGCCATTATTAATGAACATAAAAAAAAACTTTAATTTGGGCAATTTGCAATGAAATGTCTCAGGAAAATTTTTTAGTGGTTTCCACATGACTGGCTGCCATTATTTATGAACATAAAAAAAAACTTTAATGTGTGCAGTTTGCAATGAAATGTCTCAGGGATATTTTTCAGTGGTTTCCACATGACTGGCTGCCATTATTAATGAAGATAAAAAAAAAATTTAATGTGTGCATTTTGCAATGAATTGTCTCAGGAAAATTTTTCAGTGGTTTCCACATGACTGGCTGCCATTATTAATGAACATAAAAAAAAACTTTAATGTGTGCAAATTGCAATGAAATGTCTCAGGAAAATTTTTCAGTGGTTTCCACATGACTGGCTGCCATTAATAATGAACATAAAAAAAACTTTAATGTGTGCAATTTTCAATGAAATGTCTCAGGAAAAATTTTCAGTGGTTGCCACATGACTGGCACCCTATTATTAATGAACAAAAAAAATCATTTTGCACTGTATGAAATGTCTTAGAAACATTTTTTTGAAAAGACAATTTTTTTTCAATAACGTTTACTTTTAGTACGTAAAAAAACTTTCTTAGACAATTTTTAATGACGTTAGTTTCAAACAAAAAGAATTGAAAAGATTCGTAAAAAAAAATTATTTTTCACAGTATGAAATGTCTTAGAAAAATTTTTGAAAATGTTTTTTGAAAAGACAATTTTCCTCAATAACTTTTACTTTTAGTGCGTTGAAAAACTTTCTTAGACAATTTTTAATGACGTTAGTTTCAAACAAAAAGAATTGAAAAGCTTCGGAAAAAAAATTTTTTTTTTCACTGTATGAAATGACAATGTAATGTCTTGGAAAAATTTTTTAAAAACATTTTCGAACAAAAATTTTTTTCTTGATAATCCAAACTTTTTGTGTAGGATAAAATATCTTAGGCCATTTACAATAACTTAAGTCAAAAAAAATAATTAGAGTGCGACTTTAACTTAAAATATACGCTATCTCCTTAAATAAAGCAGCTGCGCAGCTCTCAATGCAGGTATAAGCAATTCAATGAACTTTTGTTCATTGACAAATTTTTAACTTAAAACCAAGTTTTAGCGGTGCTAACACGTTTTGGAATGATAAAACAATATTACTGAACATAAAAATAAACTTTTGCAGTAGGAAAAAAATTTTGAAAAACTTAGAAAAAAATTCTTGTTCAATGTGTGCAATGAGTTATGAAATGTCTTATAAAAAATTTTGCAAACGATTTTTGATTTTTTCAATACTGTTCACTTTTAGTACGTAAAACAACTTTCTTAGACAATTTTTAATGACGTGAGTTACAAACAAAAAGAATTGCATAGTTTCGCAAAAAAAAATTATTTTTCACTGTATGAAATGTCTTGGAAAAATTTTTGAAAATTTTTTTTGAAAAGACAATTTTCAATAATTGTCACTTTTAGTACGTAAAACAACTTTCTTAGACAATTTTTAATGACGTTAGTTTCAAACAAAACGAATTAGACAGTTTCGCAAAAAAAAATTATTTTTCACTGTATGAAATGTCTTAGAAAAATTTTTTTTAAAAGAAAATTTTTTTTCAATAATTTTCACTTTTAGTACGTAAAAAAACTTTCTTAGACAATTTTTAATGACGTTAGTTTCAAACAAAAAGAATTAGACAGTTTCGCAAAAAAAAATTATTTTTCACTGTATGAAATGTCTTGGAAAAATTTTTTTGAAAAGAAAATTTTTTTTCAATAATTTTCACTTTTAGTACGTAAAAAAACTTTCTTAGACAATTTTTAATGACGTTAGTTTCAAACAAAACGAATTAGACAGTTTCGCAAAAAAAAATTATTTTTCACTCTATGAAATGTCTTAGAAAAATTTTTTTGAAGACAATTTTTTTTCAATAACTTTCACTTTTAGTACGTAAAAAAACTTTCTTAGACAATTTTTAATGACGTTAGTTTCAAACAAAACGAATTAGACAGTTTCGCAAAAAAAAATTATTTTTCACTGTATGAAATGTCTTAGAAAAATTTTTGAAAATTTTTTTTGAAAAGAAACTTTTTTTCAATAATTTTCACTTTTAGTACGTAAAAAAACTTTCTTAGACAATTTTTAATGACGTTAGTTTCAAACAAAAAGAATTGGATAGTTTCGCAAAAAAAAATTATTTTTCACTGTATGAAATGTCTTAGAAAAATTTTTTTGAAGAAAATTTTTTTTGAATAATTTTCACTTTTAGTACGTAAAAAAACTTTCTTAGACAATTTGTAATGACGTTAGTTTCAAACAAAAAGAATTAGACAGTTTCGCAAAAAAAAATTATTTTTCAATGTATGAAATGTCTTAGAAAAATTTTCGAAAAATTTTTTTGAAAAGACAATTTTTCTTCAATAATTTTCACTTTTAGTACGTAAAGAAACTTTCTTAGACAACTTTTAATGACGTTAGTTTCAAATAAAAAGAATTAGACAGTTTCGAAAAAAAAATTATTTTTCACTGTATGAAATGTCTTAGAAAAATTTTTGAAAATATTTTTTAAAAAGAAAATTTTTTTCAATAATTTTCACTTTTAGTACGTAAAAAAACTTTCTTTGACAATTTGTAATGACGTTAGTTTCAAACAAAAAGAATTAGACAGTTTCGCAAAAAAAAATTATTTTTCACTGTATGAAATGTCTTGGAAAAATTTTTGAAAATTTTTTTTGAAAAGACAATTTTTTTCAATAATTTTCACTTTTAGTACGTAAAAAAACTTTCTTAGACAATTTGCAATGACGTTAGTTTCAAACAAAAAGAATTAGACAGTTTCGCAAAAAAAAATTATTTTTCACTGTATGAAATGTCTTAGAAAAATTTTTTTGAAAAGACAATTTTTTTCAATAATTTTCACTTTTAGTACGTAAAAAAACTTTCTTAGACAATTTTTAATGACGTTAGTTTCAAACAAAAAGAATTAGACAGTTTCGCAAAAAAAAATTATTTTTCACTGTATGAAATGTCTTAGAAAAATTTTTTTGAAAAGAAAATTTTTTTTCAATAATTTTCACTTTTAGTACGTAAAAAAACTTTCTTAGACAATTTTTAATGACGTTAGTTTCAAACAAAAAGAATTGGATAGTTTCGCAAAAAAAATTATTTTTCACTGTATGAAATGTCCTAGAAAAATTTTTTTGATAAGACAGTTTTTTTTCAATAATTTTCACTTTTAGTACGTAAGAAAACTTTCTTAGACAATTTTTAATGACGTTAGTTTCAAACAAAAAGAATTAGACAGTTTTGCAAAAAAAAATTATTTTTCACTGTATGAAATGTCTTAGAAAAATTTTTGAAAATTTTTTTTGAAAAGAAACTTTTTTTCAATAATTTTCACTTTTAGTACGTAAAAAAACTTTCTTAGACAATTTTTAATGACGTTAGTTTCAAACAAAAAGAATTGGATAGTTTCGCAAAAAAAAATTATTTTTCACTGTATGAAATGTCTTAGAAAAATTTTTTTGAAGACAATTTTTTTCAATAATTTTCACTTTTAGTACGTAAAAAAACTTTCTTAGACAATTTGTAATGACGTTAGTTTCAAACAAAAAGAATTAGACAGTTTCGCAAAAAAAAATTATTTTTCACTGTATGAAATGTCTTAGAAAAATTTTCGAAAATATTTTTTAAAAAGAAAATTTTTTTCAATAATTTTCACTTTTAGTACGTAAAAAAACTTTCTTAGATAATTTTTAATGACGTTAGTTTCAAACAAAAAGATTTAGACAGTTTCGCAAAAAAAAATTATTTTTCACTGTATGAAATGTCTTAGAAAAATTTTTTTGAAAAGACAATTTTTTTTCAATAATTTTCACTTTTAGTACGTAAAAAAACTTTCTTAGACAATTTTTATTGACGTTAGTTTCAAACAAAAAGAATTAGACAGTTTCGCAAAAAAAAATTATTTTTCACTGTATGAAATGTCTTAGAAAAATTTTTGAAATTTTTTTTTGAAAAGACAATTTTTTTGAATAATTTTCACTTTTAGTACGTAAAAAAACTTTCTTAGACAATTTGTAATGACGTTAGTTTCAAACAAAAAGAATTAGACAGTTTCGCAAAAAAAAATTATTTTTCACTGTATGAAATGTCTTAGAAAAATTTTTTTGAAAAGACAATTTTTTTTCAATAATTTTCACTTTTAGTACGTAAAAAAACTTTCTTAGACAATTTTTATTGACGTTAGTTTCAAACAAAAAGAATTAGACAGTTTCGCAAAAAAAAATTATTTTTCACTGTATGAAATGTCTTAGAAAAATTTTTGAAATTTTTTTTTGAAAAGACAATTTTTTTCAATAATTTTCACTTTTAGTACGTAAAAAAACTTTCTTAGACAATTTTTAATGACGTTAGTTTCAAACAAAAAGAATTAGACAGTTTCGCAAAAAAAAATAATTTTTCACTGTATGAAATGTCTTAGAAAAATTTTTTTGAAAAGAAAATTTTTTTTCAATAATTTTCACTTTTAGTACGTAAAAAAACTTTCTTAGACAATTTTTAATGACGTTAGTTTCAAACAAAAAGAATTGGATAGTTTCGCAAAAAAAATTATTTTTCACTGTATGAAACGTCTTAGAAAAATTTTTTTGATAAGACAGTTTTTTTTCAATAATTTTCACTTTTAGTACGTAAGAAAACTTTCTTAGACAATTTTTAATGACGTTAGTTTCAAACAAAAAGAATTAGACAGTTTTGCAAAAAAAAATTATTTTTCACTGTATGAAATGTCTTAGAAAAATTTTTGAAAATTTTTTTTGAAAAGAAACTTTTTTTCAATAATTTTCACTTTTAGTACGTAAAAAAACTTTCTTAGACAATTTTTAATGACGTTAGTTTCAAACAAAAAGAATTGGATAGTTTCGCAAAAAAAAATTATTTTTCACTGTATGAAATGTCTTAGAAAAATTTTTTTGAAGACAATTTTTTTCAATAATTTTCACTTTTAGTACGTAAAAAAACTTTCTTAGACAATTTGTAATGACGTTAGTTTCAAACAAAAAGAATTAGACAGTTTCGCAAAAAAAAATTATTTTTCACTGTATGAAATGTCTTAGAAAAATTTTCGAAAAATTTGTTTGAAAAGACAATTTTTTTTCAATAATTTTCACTTTTAGTACGTAAAAAAACTTTCTTAGACAACTTTTAATGACGTTAGTTTCAAATAAAAAGAATTAGGCAGTTTCGAAAAAAAAATTATTTTTCACTGTATGAAATGTCTTAGAAAAATTTTTGAAAATATTTTTTAAAAAGAAAATTTTTTTCAATAATTTTCACTTTTAGTACGTAAAAAAACTTTCTTAGACAATTTTTAATGACGTTAGTTTCAAACAAAAAGATTTAGACAGTTTCGCAAAAAAAAATTATTTTTCACTGTATGAAATGTCTTAGAAAAATTTTTTTGAAAAGACAATTTTTTTTCAATAATTTTCACTTTTAGTACGTAAAAAAACTTTCTTAGACAATTTTTATTGACGTTAGTTTCAAACAAAAAGAATTAGACAGTTTCGCAAAAAAAAATTATTTTTCACTGTATGAAATGTCTTAAAAAAATTTTTGAAATTTTTTTTTGAAAAGACAATTTTTTTCAATAATTTTCACTTTTAGTACGTAAAAAAACTTTCTTAGACAATTTGTAATGACGTTAGTTTCAAACAAAAAGAATTAGACAGTTTCGCAAAAAAAAATTATTTTTCATTGTATGAAATGTCTTAGAAAAATTTTTTTGAAAAGACAATTTTTTTTCAATAATTTTCACTTTTAGTACGTAAAAAAACTTTCTTAGACAATTTTTAATGACGTTAGTTTCAAACAAAAAGAATTGGATAGTTTCGCAAAAAAAAATTATTTTTCACTGTATGAAATGTCTTAGAAGAAATTTTTTCAAAAGACATTTTTTTTTCAATAATTTTCACTTTTAGGACGTAAAAAAACTTTCTTAGACAATTTTTAATGACGTTAGTTTCAAACAAAAAGAATTAGACAGTTTCGCAAAAAAAAATTATTTTTGACTGTATGAAATGTCTTGGAAAAATTTTTTTGAAATGAAAATTTTTTTTCAATAATTTTCACTTTTAGTACGTAAAAAAATTTTCTTAGACAATTTTTAATGACGTTAGTTTCAAACAAAAAGAATTAGACAGTTTCGCAAAAAAAAATTATTTTTCACTGTATGAAATGTCTTAGAAAAATTTTTTTGAAAAGACAATTTGTTTTCAATAATTTTCACTTTTAGTACTTAAAAAAACTTTCTTAGACAATTTTTATAGACGTTGGTTTCAAACAAAAAGAATTAGACAGTTTCGCAAAAAAAAATTATTTTTCACAGTATGAAATGTCTTAGAAAAAAGTTTTTGAAAAGACAATTTTTTTTCAATAATTTTCACTTTTAGTACTTAAAAAAACTTTCTTAGACAATTTTTAATGACGTTAGTTTCAAACAAAAAGAATTAGACAGTTTCGCAAAAAAAAATTATTTTTCACTGTATGAAATGTCTTAGAAAAATTTTTGAAAATTTTTATTGAAAAGAAAATTTTTTTCAATAATTTTAAATTTTAGTACGTAAAAAAACTTTCTTAGACAATTTTTAATTACGTTAGTTTCAAACAAAAAGAATTAGACAGTTTCGCAAAAAAAAATTATTTTTCACTGTATGAAATGTCTTAGAAAAATTTTTTTGAAAAGAAAATTTTTTTTCAATAATTTTCACTTTTAGTACGTAAAAAAACTTTCTTAGACAATTTTTAATGACGTTAGTTTCAAACAAAAAGAATTAGACAGTTTCGCAAAAAAAAATTATTTTTCACTGTATGAAATGTCTTAGAAAAATTTTTTTGAAAAGAAAATTTTTTTTCAATAATTTTCACTTTTAGTACGTAAAACAACTTTCTTAGACAATTTTTAATGACGTTAGTTTCAAACAAAAAGAATTAGACAGTTTCGCAAAAAAAAATTATTTTTCACTGTATGAAATGTCTTAGAAAAATTTTTTTGAAAAGACAATTTTTTTTTAATAATTTTCACTTTTAGTACGTAAAAAAACTTTCTTAGACAATTTTTAATGACGTTAGTTTCAAACAAAAAGAATTAGACAGTTTCGCAAAAAAAAATTATTTTTCACTGTATGAAATGTCTTAGAAAAATTTTTGAAAATTTTTCTTGAAAAGAAAATTTTTTTCAATAATTTTCACTTTTAGTACGTAAAAAAACTTTCTTAGACAATTTTTAATGACGTTAGTTTCAAACAAAAAGAATTAGACAGTTTCGCAAAAAAAAATAATTTTTCACTGTATGAAATGTCTTAGAAAAATTTTTTTGGAAAGACAACTTTTTTTCAATAATTTTCACTTTTAGTACGTAAAAAAACTTTCTTAGACAATTTTTAATGACGTTAGTTTCAGAAATGTCTCAGGAAAATTTTTTAGTGGTTTCCACATAACTGGCTGCCATTATTTATGAACATAAAAAAAAACTTTATTGTGTGCAGTTTGCAATGAAATGTCTCAGGGAAATTTTTCAGTGGTTTCCACATGACTGGCTGCCATTATTAATGAACATAAAAAAAATTTTAATGTGTGCACTTTGCAATGAAATGTCTCAGGGAAATTTTTCAGTGGTTTCCACATGACTGGCTGCCATTATTAATGAACATAAAAAAAATTTTAATGTGTGCACTTTGCAATGAAATGTCTCAGGAAAATTTTTCAGTGGTTTCCACATGATTGGCTGCCATTATTAATGAAGATAAAAAAAAACTTTAATGTGTGCATTTTGCAATGAAATGTCTCAGGAAAGTTTTTCAGTGGTTTCCACATGACTGGCTGCCATTATTAATGAACATAAAAAAAATTTTAATGTGTGCACTTTGCAATGAAATGTCTCAGGAAAATTTTTCAGTGGTTTCCACATGATTGGCTGCCATTATTAATGAAGATAAAAAAAAAACTTTAATGTGTGGATTTTGCAATGAAATGTCTCAGGAAAATTTTTCAGTGGTTTCCACATCACTGGCTGCCATTATTAATGAACATAAAAAAAAACTTTAATGTGTGCAAATTGCAATGAAATGTCTCAGGAAAATGTTTCAGTGGTTTCCACATGACTGGCTGCCATTATTAATGAACATAAAACTTTAATGTGTGCAACTTTGAATGAAATCTCAGGAAAATTTTTCAGTGGTTTCCACATGACTGGCACCTTATTATTAATGAACAAAAAAAATCATTTTGCACTGTATGAAATGTCTTAGAAAAATTTTTTTGAAAAGACAACTTTTTTTCAATAATTTTCACTTTTAGTACGTAAAAAAACTTTCTTAGACAATTTTTAATGACGTTAGTTTCAAACAAAAAGAATTAGACAGTTTCGCAAAAAAAAATTATTTTTCACTGTATGAAATGTCTTAGAAAAATTTTTTTGAAAAGACAATTTTTTTTCAATAATTTTCACTTTTAGTACGTAAAAAAACTTTCTTAGACAATTTTTAATGACGTTAGTTTCAAACAAAAAGAATTAGACAGTTTCGCAAAAAAAAATTATTTTTCACTGTATGAAATGTCTTAGAAAAATTTTTTTGAAAAGACAATTTTTTTTCAATAATTTTCACTTTTAGTACGTAAAAAAACTTTCTTAGACAATTTTTAATGACGTTAGTTTCAAACAAGAAGAACTAGACAGTTTCGCAAAAAAAAATTATTTTTCACTGTATGAAATGTCTTAGAAAAATTTTTGAATATTTTTCTTGAAAAGAAAATTTTTTTCAATAATTTTCACTTTTAGTACGTAAAAAAACTTTCTTAGACAATTTTTAATGACGTTAGTTTCAAACAAAACGAATTAGACAGTTTCGCAAAAAAGAATAATTTTTCACTGTATGAAATGTCTTAGAAAAATTTTTTTGAAAAGACAACTTTTTTTTAATAATTTTCACTTTTAGTACGTAAAAAAACTTTCTTAGACAATTTGTAATGACGTTAGTTTCAAACAAAAAGAATTAGACAGTTTCGAAAAAAAAAATTATTTTTGGCTGTATGAAATGTCTTTGAAAAATTTTTGAAAATTTTTTTTGAAAAGAAAATTTTTTTCAATAATTTTCACTTTTACTACGTAAAAAAACTTTCTTAGACAATTTTTAATGACGTTAGTTTCAGAAATGTCTCAGGAAAATTTTTTAGTGGTTTCCACATAACTGGCTGCCATTATTTATGAACATAAAAAAAAACTTTAATGTGTGCAGTTTGCAATGAAATGTCTCAGGGAAATTTTTCAGTGGTTTCCACATGACTGGCTGCCATTATTAATGAACATAAAAAAAATTTTAATGTGTGCACTTTGCAATGAAATGTCTCAGGAAAATTTTTCAGTGGTTTCCACATGATTGGCTGCCATTATTAATGAAGATAAAAAAAAACTTTAATGTGTGCATTTTGCAATGAAATGTCTCAGGAAAATTTTTCAGTGGTTTCCACATGACTGGCTGCCATTATTAATGAACATAAAAAAAAACTTTAATGTGTGCAAATTGCAATGAAATGTCTCAGGAAAATGTTTCAGTGGTTTCCACATGACTGGCTGCCATTATTAATGAACATAAAACTTTAATGTGTGCAACTTTCAATGAAATCTCAGGAAAATTTTTCAGTGGTTTCCACATGACTGGCACCCTATTATTAATGAACAAAAAAAATCATTTTGCACTGTATGAAATGTCTTAGAAAATTTTTTTTGAAAAGACAATTTTTTTTCAATAATTTTCACTTTTAGTACGTAAAAAAACTTTCTTAGACAATTTTTAATGACGTTATTTACAAACAAAAAGAATTGCATAGTTTCGCAAAAAAAAATTATTTTTCACTGTATGAAATGTCTTAGAAAAAGTTTTGAAAATTTTTTTTGAAAAGACAATTTTTTTCAATAATTGTCACTTGTAGTACGTAAAACAACTTTCTTAGACAATTTTTAATGACGTTAGTTTCAAACAAAAAGAATTGAAAAGCTTCGGAAAAAAAATTTTTTTTTTCACTGTATGAAATGACAATGTAATGTCTTGGAAAAATTTTTTAAAAAGATTTTCGAAAAAAAATTTTTTTCTTGATAATCCAAACTTTTTGTGTAGGATAAAATATCTTAGGCCATTTACAATAACTTAAGTCAAAAAAAATAATTAGAGTGCGACCTTAACTTAAAATATACGCTATCTCCTTAAATAAAGCAGCTGCGCAGCTCTCAATGCAGGTATAAGCAATTCAATGAACTTTTGTTCATTGACAAATTTTTAACTTAAAACCAAGTTTTAGCGGTGCTAACACGTTTTGGAATGATAAAACAATATTACTGAACATAAAAATAAACTTTTGCTGTAGGGAAAAAATTTTGAAAAACTTTAAAAAAAATTCTTGTTCAATGTGTGCAATGAGTTATGAAATGTCTTATAAAAAATTTTGCAAACGATTTTTGATTTTTTCAATAATGTTCACTTTTAGTTTGTAAAACAACTTTCTTAGACAATTTTTAATGACGTTAGTTTCAAACAAAAAAAATTGGATACTTTAACAAAAAGAAATTATTTTTCACTGTATGAAATGTCTTGGAAAAATTTTTGAAAATTTTTTTTGAAAAGACAATTTTCAATAACTGTCACTTTTAGTACGTAAAACAACTTTCTTAGACAATTTTTAATGACGTTAGTTTCAAACAAAAAGAATTGGAAAGCTTCGGAATAAATTTTTTTTTCACTGTATGAAATGACAATGTAATGTCTTGAAAAAATTTTTGAAAAAGATTTTCAAAAAAAAATTTTTTCTTGATAATCGAAACTTTTTGAGTAGGATAAAATCTCTTAGGCCATTTACAATAACTTTAGTCAAAAAAAATAATTGGAGTGTGACTTTAACTTAAAATATACGCTATCTCCTTAAATAAAGCAGCTGCGCAGCTCTCAATGCAGGTATAAGCAATTCAATGAACTTTTAATCATTGACAAATTTTTAACTTGAAACCAAGTTTTAGCGG
Organism: Aplidium turbinatum; assembly: GCF_918807975.1. Lineage (NCBI taxonomy): Eukaryota > Metazoa > Chordata > Ascidiacea > Aplousobranchia > Polyclinidae > Aplidium > Aplidium turbinatum. Next base: position 22,412,362 of record NC_137485.1, read on the forward strand.
TGCTAACACGTTTTGGAATAATAAAACAATATTACTGAACATCAAAATAAACTTTTGCATTATTAAAACAAATTTGAAAAATTTTCGTGTAAGTCGTCAGTTCGTGTAAGTCGTCACTTTTTCTGTTTCCCCTGGGGTGACGTTATTCAATTTCTACTATAGCTTTAGCGGTGCTAACATGTTTTGGAATGATAAAACAATATTACTGAACATAAAAATAAACTTTTGCAATATGAAAAAAACTTTAAAAAATTTTGAAAAAAATTCTTGTTCAATGTGTGCACTTTGCAATGAAATGTCTCAGGAAATTTTTTCAGAGGTTTCCACATGACTGGCTGCCATTATTAATGAAAATAAAAAAAAACTTTAATGTGTGCACTTTGCAATGAAATGTCTCAGGAAAATTTTTCAGTGGTTTCCACATGACTGGCTGCCATTATTAATGAACATAAAAAAGACTTTAATGTGTGCAATTTGCAATGAAATGTCTCAGGAAAATTTTTCAGAGGTTTCCACATGACTGGCTGCCATTATTTATGAACATAAAAAAAACTTTAATGTGTGCAATTTGCAATGAAATGTCTCAGAAAAACTTTTCAGTGGTTTCCACATGACTGGCTGCCATTATTAATAAACATAAAAAAAAACTTTAATGTGTGCAATTTGCAATGAAGTGTCTCAGGAAAAGTTTTCAGTGGTTTCCACATGACTGGCTGCCATTATTAATGAACATAAAAAAAAACTTTAATTTGGGCAATTTGCAATGAAATGTCTCAGGAAAATTTTTTAGTGGTTTCCACATGACTGGCTGCCATTATTTATGAACATAAAAAAAAACTTTAATGTGTGCAGTTTGCAATGAAATGTCTCAGGGATATTTTTCAGTGGTTTCCACATGACTGGCTGCCATTATTAATGAAGATAAAAAAAAAATTTAATGTGTGCATTTTGCAATGAATTGTCTCAGGAAAATTTTTCAGTGGTTTCCACATGACTGGCTGCCATTATTAATGAACATAAAAAAAAACTTTAATGTGTGCAAATTGCAATGAAATGTCTCAGGAAAATTTTTCAGTGGTTTCCACATGACTGGCTGCCATTAATAATGAACATAAAAAAAACTTTAATGTGTGCAATTTTCAATGAAATGTCTCAGGAAAAATTTTCAGTGGTTGCCACATGACTGGCACCCTATTATTAATGAACAAAAAAAATCATTTTGCACTGTATGAAATGTCTTAGAAACATTTTTTTGAAAAGACAATTTTTTTTCAATAACGTTTACTTTTAGTACGTAAAAAAACTTTCTTAGACAATTTTTAATGACGTTAGTTTCAAACAAAAAGAATTGAAAAGATTCGTAAAAAAAAATTATTTTTCACAGTATGAAATGTCTTAGAAAAATTTTTGAAAATGTTTTTTGAAAAGACAATTTTCCTCAATAACTTTTACTTTTAGTGCGTTGAAAAACTTTCTTAGACAATTTTTAATGACGTTAGTTTCAAACAAAAAGAATTGAAAAGCTTCGGAAAAAAAATTTTTTTTTTCACTGTATGAAATGACAATGTAATGTCTTGGAAAAATTTTTTAAAAACATTTTCGAAAAAAAATTTTTTTCTTGATAATCCAAACTTTTTGTGTAGGATAAAATATCTTAGGCCATTTACAATAACTTAAGTCAAAAAAAATAATTAGAGTGCGACTTTAACTTAAAATATACGCTATCTCCTTAAATAAAGCAGCTGCGCAGCTCTCAATGCAGGTATAAGCAATTCAATGAACTTTTGTTCATTGACAAATTTTTAACTTAAAACCAAGTTTTAGCGGTGCTAACACGTTTTGGAATGATAAAACAATATTACTGAACATAAAAATAAACTTTTGCAGTAGGAAAAAAATTTTGAAAAACTTAGAAAAAAATTCTTGTTCAATGTGTGCAATGAGTTATGAAATGTCTTATAAAAAATTTTGCAAACGATTTTTGATTTTTTCAATACTGTTCACTTTTAGTACGTAAAACAACTTTCTTAGACAATTTTTAATGACGTGAGTTACAAACAAAAAGAATTGCATAGTTTCGCAAAAAAAAATTATTTTTCACTGTATGAAATGTCTTGGAAAAATTTTTGAAAATTTTTTTTGAAAAGACAATTTTCAATAATTGTCACTTTTAGTACGTAAAACAACTTTCTTAGACAATTTTTAATGACGTTAGTTTCAAACAAAACGAATTAGACAGTTTCGCAAAAAAAAATTATTTTTCACTGTATGAAATGTCTTAGAAAAATTTTTTTTAAAAGAAAATTTTTTTTCAATAATTTTCACTTTTAGTACGTAAAAAAACTTTCTTAGACAATTTTTAATGACGTTAGTTTCAAACAAAAAGAATTAGACAGTTTCGCAAAAAAAAATTATTTTTCACTGTATGAAATGTCTTGGAAAAATTTTTTTGAAAAGAAAATTTTTTTTCAATAATTTTCACTTTTAGTACGTAAAAAAACTTTCTTAGACAATTTTTAATGACGTTAGTTTCAAACAAAACGAATTAGACAGTTTCGCAAAAAAAAATTATTTTTCACTCTATGAAATGTCTTAGAAAAATTTTTTTGAAGACAATTTTTTTTCAATAACTTTCACTTTTAGTACGTAAAAAAACTTTCTTAGACAATTTTTAATGACGTTAGTTTCAAACAAAACGAATTAGACAGTTTCGCAAAAAAAAATTATTTTTCACTGTATGAAATGTCTTAGAAAAATTTTTTTGAAAAGACAATTTTTTTTCAATAATTTTCACTTTTAGTACGTAAAAAAACTTTCTTAGACAATTTTTAATGACGTTAGTTTCAAACAAAAAGAATTAGACAATTTCGCAAAAAAAAATTATTTTTCACTGTATGAAATGTCTTAGAAAAATTTTTGAAAATTTTTCTTGAAAAGAAAATTTTTTTCAATAATTTTCACTTTTAGTACGTAAAAAAACTTTCTTAGACAATTTTTAATGACGTTAGTTTCAAACAAAACGAATTAGACAGTTTCGCAAAAAAAAATTATTTTTCACTGTATGAAATGTCTTAGAAAATTTTTGAAAATTTTTCTTGAAAAGAAAATTTTTTTCAATAATTTTCACTTTTAGTACGTAAAAAAACTTTCTTAGACAATTTTTAATGACGTTAGTTTCAAACAAAAAGAATTAGACAGTTTCGCAAAAAAAAATAATTTTTCACTGTATGAAATGTCTTAGAAAAACTTTTTTGAAAAGACAATTTTTTTTCAATAATTTTCACTTTTAGTACGTAAAAAAACTTTCTTAGACAATTTTTAATGACGTTAGTTTCAAACAAAAAGAATTAGACAGTTTCGCAAAAATAAATTATTTTTCACTGTATGAAATGTCTTAGAAAAATTTTTTTGAAAAGACAATTTTTTTTCAATAATTTTCACTTTTAGTACGTAAAAAAACTTTCTTAGACAATTTTTAATGACGTTAGTTTCAAACAAAAAGAATTAGACAGTTTCGCAAAAAAAAATTATTTTTCACTGTATGAAATGTCTTGAAAAAATTTTTTTGAAAAGACAATTTTTTTTCAATAATTTTCACTTTTAGTACGTAAAAAAACTTTCTTAGACAATTTTTAATGACGTTAGTTTCAAACAAAACGAATTAGACAGTTTCGCAAAAAAAAATTATTTTTCACTGTATGAAATGTCTTAGAAAAATTTTTTTGAAAAGACAATTTTTTTTCAATAATTTTCACTTTTAATACGTAAAAAAACTTTCTTAGACAATTTTTAATGACGTTAGTTTCAAACAAAAAGAATTAGACAGTTTCGCAAAAAAAAATTATTTTTCACTGTATGAAATGTCTTAGAAAAATTTTTGAAAATTTTTCTTGAAAAGAAAATTTTTTTCAATAATTTTCACTTTTAGTACGTAAAAAAACTTTCTTAGACAATTTTTAATGACGTTAGTTTCAAACAAAAAGAATTAGACAGTTTCGCAAAAAAAAATTATTTTTCACTGTATGAAATGTCTTAGAAAAATTTTTTTGAAAAGACAATTTTTTTTCAATAATTTTCACTTTTAGTACGTAAAAAAACTTTCTTAGACAATTTTTAATGACGTTAGTTTCAAACAAAAAGAATTAGACAGTTTCGCAAAAAAAAATTATTTTTCACTGTATGAAATGTCTTAGAAAACTTTTCTTGAAAAGAAAATTCTTTTCAATAATTTTCACTTTTAGTACTTAAAAAAACTTTCTTAGACAATTTTTAATGACGTTAGTTTCAAACAAGAAGAATTAGACAGTTTCGCAAAAAAAAATTATTTTTCACTGTATGAAATGTCTTAGAAAAATTTTTTTGAAAAGACAATTTTTTTTCAATAATTTTCACTTTTAGTACGTAAAAAAACTTTCTTAGACAATTTTTAATGACGTTAGTTTCAAACAAAAAGAATTAGACAGTTTCGCAAAAAAAAATTATTTTTCACTGTATGAAATGTCTTGGAAAAACTTTTTTGAAAAGAAAATTTTTTTTCAATAATTTTCACTTTTAGTACGTAAAAAAACTTTCTTAGACAATTTTTAATGACGTTAGTTTCAAACAAAAAGAATTAGACAGTTTCGCAAAAAAAAATTATTTTTCACTGTATGAAATGTCTTAGAAAAATTTTTTTGAAAAGAAAATTTTTTTTCAATAATTTTCACTTTTAGAACGTAAAAAAACTTTCTTAGACAATTTTTAATGACGTTAGTTTCAAACAAAAAGAATTGGATAGTTTCGCAAAAAAAAATTATTTTTCACTGTATGAAATGTCCTAGAAAAATTTTTTTGATAAGACAGTTTTTTTTCAATAATTTTCACTTTTAGTACGTAAGAAAACTTTCTTAGACAATTTTTAATGACGTTAGTTTCAAACAAAAAGAATTAGACAGTTTCGCAAAAAAAAATTATTTTTCACTGTATGAAATGTCTTAGAAAAATTTTTTTGAAAAGAAAATTTTTTTCAATAATTTTCACTTTTAGTACGTAAAAAAACTTTCTTAGACAATTTTTAATGACGTTAGTTTCAAACAAAAAGAATTGGATAGTTTCGCAAAAAAAAATTATTTTTCACTGTATGAAATGTCTTAGAAAAATTTTTTTGAAGACAATTTTTTTCAATAATTTTCACTTTTAGTACGTAAAAAAACTTTCTTAGACAATTTGTAATGACGTTAGTTTCAAACAAAAAGAATTAGACAGTTTCGCAAAAAAAAATTATTTTTCACTGTATGAAATGTCTTAGAAAAATTTTCGAAAAATGTTTTTGAAAAGACAATTTTTTTTCAATAATTTTCACTTTTAGTACGTAAAAAAACTTTCTTAGACAACTTTTAATGACGTTAGTTTCAAATAAAAAGAATTAGACAGTTTCGAAAAAAAAATTATTTTTCACTGTATGAAATGTCTTAGAAAAATTTTTGAAAATATTCTTTAAAAAGAAAATTTTTTTCAATAATTTTCACTTTTAGTACGTAAAAAAACTTTCTTAGACAATTTTTATTGACGTTAGTTTCAAACAAAAAGAATTAGACAGTTTCGCAAAAAAAAATTATTTTTCACTGTATGAAATGTCTTAGAAAATTTTTGAAATTTTTTTTTGAAAAGACAATTTTTTTCAATAATTTTCACTTTTAGTACGTAAAAAAACTTTCTTAGACAATTTGTAATGACGTTAGTTTCAAACAAAAAGAATTAGACAGTTTCGCAAAAAAAAATTATTTTTCACTGTATGAAATGTCTTAGAAAAATTTTTGAAAATTTTTTTTGAAAAGACAATTTTTTTCAATAATTTTCACTTTTAGTACGTAAAAAAACTTTCTTAGACAATTTGCAATGACGTTAGTTTCAAACAAAAAGAATTAGACAGTTTCGCAAAAAAAAATTATTTTTCACTGTATGAAATGTCTTAGAAAAATTTTTTTGAAAAGACAATTTTTTTTCAAAAATTTTCACTTTTAATACGTAACAAAACTTTCTTAGACAATTTTTAATGACGTTAGTTTCAAACAAAAAGAATTAGACAGTTTCGCAAAAAAAAATTATTTTTCACTGTATGAAATGTCTTAGAAAAATTTTTGAAAATTTTTTTTAAAAAGAAAATTTTTTTCAATAATTTTCACTTTTAGTACGTAAAAACACTTTCTTAGACAATTTTTAATGACGTTAGTTTCAAACAAAAAGAATTGGATAGTTTCGCAAAAAAAAATTATTTTTCACTGTATGAAATGTCTTAGAAAAATTTTTTTGAAAAGACAATTTTTTTTCAATAATTTTCAATTTTAGTACGTAAAAAAACTTTCTTAGACAATTTTTAATGACGTTAGTTTCAAACAAAAAGAATTAGACAGTTTCGCAAAAAAAAATTATTTTTCACTGTATGAAATGTCTTAGAAAAATTTTTTTGAAAATAAAATTTTTTTTCAATAATTTTCACTTTTAGTACGTAAAAAAACTTTCTTAGACAATTTTTAATGACGTTAGTTTCAAACAAAAAGAATTGGATAGTTTCGCAAAAAAAAATTATTTTTCACTGTATGAAATGTCTTAGAAGAATTTTTTTCAAAAAACATTTTTTTTTCAATAATTTTCAATTTTAGGACGTAAAAAAACTTTCTTAGACAATTTTTAATGACGTTAGTTTCAAACAAAAAGATTTAGACACTTTCGCAAAAAAAAATTTTTTTTCACTGTATGAAATGTCTTAGAAAAATTTTTGAAAATTTTTTTTGAAAAGACAATTTTTTTCAATAATTTTCACTTTTAGTACGTAAAAAAACTTTCTTAGACAATTTGTAATGACGTTAGTTTCAAACAAAAAGAATTAGACAGTTTCGCAAAAAAAAATTATTTTTCATTGTATGAAATGTCTTAGAAAAATTTTTGAAAATTTTTTTTGAAAAGAAAATTTTTTTCAATAATTTTCACTTTTAGTACGTAAAAAAACTTTCTTAGACAAATTTTAATGACGTTAGTTTCAAACAAAAAGAATTGGATAGTTTCGCAAAAAAAAATTATTTTTCACTGTATGAAATGTCTTAGAAAAATTTTTTTGAAAAGACAATTTTTTTTCAATAATTTTCACTTTTAGTACGTAAAAAAACTTTCTTAGACAATTTTTAATGACGTTAGTTTCAAACAAAAAGAATTAGACAGTTTCGCAAAAAAAAATTATTTTTCACTGTATGAAATGTCTTAGAAAAATATTTTTGAAAAGACAATTTTTTTTCAATAATTTTCACTTTTAGTACGTAAAAAAACTTTCTTAGACAATTTTTAATGACGTTAGTTTCAAACAAAAAGAATTAGACAGTTTCGCTAAAAAAAATTATTTTTCACTGTATGAAATGTCTTGGAAAAATTTTTTTGAAAAGAAAATTTTTTTTCAATAATTTTCACTTTTAGTACGTAAAAAAACTTTCTTAGACAATTTTTAATGACGTTAGTTTCAAACAAAAAGAATTAGACAGTTTCGCAAATAAAAATTATTTTTCACTGTATGAAATGTCTTAGAAAAACTTTTTTGAAAAGAAAATTTTTTTTCAATAATTTTCACTTTTAGAACGTAAAAAAACTTTCTTAGACAATTTTTAATGACGTTAGTTTCAAACAAAAAGAATTGGATAGTTTCTCAAAAAAAAATTATTTTTCACTGTATGAAATGTCCTAGAAAAATTTTTTTGATAAGACAGTTTTTTTTCAATAATTTTCACTTTTAGTACGTAAGAAAACTTTCTTAGACAATTTTTAATGACGTTAGTTTCAAACAAAAAGAATTAGACAGTTTCGCAAAAAAAAATTATTTTTCACTGTATGAAATGTCTTAGAAAAATTTTTGAAAATTTTTTTTGAAAAGAAACTTTTTTTCAATAATTTTCACTTTTAGTACGTAAAAAAACTTTCTTAGACAATTTTTAATGACGTTAGTTTCAAACAAAAAGAATTGGATAGTTTCGCAAAAAAAAATTATTTTTCACTGTATGAAATGTCTTAGAAAAATTTTTTTGAAGAAAATTTTTTTTGAATAATTTTCACTTTTAGTACGTAAAAAAACTTTCTTAGACAATTTGTAATGACGTTAGTTTCAAACAAAAAGAATTAGACAGTTTCGCAAAAAAAAATTATTTTTCAATGTATGAAATGTCTTAGAAAAATTTTCGAAAAATTTTTTTGAAAAGACAATTTTTCTTCAATAATTTTCACTTTTAGTACGTAAAGAAACTTTCTTAGACAACTTTTAATGACGTTAGTTTCAAATAAAAAGAATTAGACAGTTTCGAAAAAAAAATTATTTTTCACTGTATGAAATGTCTTAGAAAAATTTTTGAAAATATTTTTTAAAAAGAAAATTTTTTTCAATAATTTTCACTTTTAGTACGTAAAAAAACTTTCTTTGACAATTTGTAATGACGTTAGTTTCAAACAAAAAGAATTAGACAGTTTCGCAAAAAAAAATTATTTTTCATTGTATGAAATGTCTTGGAAAAATTTTTGAAAACTTTTTTTGAAAAGACAATTTTTTTCAATAATTTTCACTTTTAGTACGTAAAAAAACTTTCTTAGACATTTTGCAATGACGTTAGTTTCAAACAAAAAGAATTAGATAGTTTCGCAAAAAAAAATTATTTTTCACTGTATGAAATGTCTTAGAAAAATTTTTTTGAAAAGACAATTTTTTTTCAATAATTTTCAATTTTAGTACGTAAAAAAACTTTCTTAGACAATTTTTAATGACGTTAGTTTCAAACAAAAAGAATTAGACAGTTTCGCAAAAAAAAATTATTTTTGACTGTATGAAATGTCTTAGAAAAATTTTTTTGAAAAGACAATTTTTTTCAATAATTTTCACTTTTAGTACGTAAAAAAACTTTCTTAGACAATTTTTAATGACGTTAGTTTCAAACAAAAAGAATTAGACAGTTTCGCAAAAAAAAATTATTTTTCACTGTATGAAATGTCTTAGAAAAATTTTTTTGAAAAGAAAATTTTTTTTTCAATAATTTTCACTTTTAGTACGTAAAAAAACTTTCTTAGACAATTTTTAATGACGTTAGTTTCAAACAAAAAGAATTGGATAGTTTCGCAAAAAAAATTATTTTTCACTGTATGAAATGTCCTAGAAAAATTTTTTTGATAAGACAGTTTTTTTTCAATAATTTTCACTTTTAGTACGTAAGAAAACTTTCTTAGACAATTTTTAATGACGTTAGTTTCAAACAAAAAGAATTAGACAGTTTTGCAAAAAAAAATTATTTTTCACTGTATGAAATGTCTTAGAAAAATTTTTGAAAATTTTTTTTGAAAAGAAACTTTTTTTCAATAATTTTCACTTTTAGTACGTAAAAAAACTTTCTTAGACAATTTTTAATGACGTTAGTTTCAAACAAAAAGAATTGGATAGTTTCGCAAAAAAAAATTATTTTTCACTGTATGAAATGTCTTAGAAAAATTTTTTTGAAGACAATTTTTTTCAATAATTTTCACTTTTAGTACGTAAAAAAACTTTCTTAGACAATTTGTAATGACGTTAGTTTCAAACAAAAAGAATTAGACAGTTTCGCAAAAAAAAATTATTTTTCACTGTATGAAATGTCTTAGAAAAATTTTCGAAAATATTTTTTAAAAAGAAAATTTTTTTCAATAATTTTCACTTTTAGTACGTAAAAAAACTTTCTTAGACAATTTTTAATGACGTTAGTTTCAAACAAAAAGATTTAGACAGTTTCGCAAAAAAAAATTATTTTTCACTGTATGAAATGTCTTAGAAAAATTTTTTTGAAAAGACAATTTTTTTTCAATAATTTTCACTTTTAGTACGTAAAAAAACTTTCTTAGACAATTTTTATTGACGTTAGTTTCAAACAAAACGAATTAGACAGTTTCGCAAAAAAAAATTATTTTTCACTGTATGAAATGTCTTAGAAAAATTTTTGAAATTTTTTTTTGAAAAGACAATTTTTTTCAATAATTTTCACTTTTAGTACGTAAAAAAACTTTCTTAGACAATTTGTAATGACGTTAGTTTCAAACAAAAAGAATTAGACAGTTTCGCAAAAAAAAATTATTTTTCACTGTATGAAATGTCTTAGAAAAATTTTTTTGAAAAGACAATTTTTTTTCAATAATTTTCACTTTTAGTACGTAAAAAAACTTTCTTAGACAATTTTTATTGACGTTAGTTTCAAACAAAAAGAATTAGACAGTTTCGCAAAAAAAAATTATTTTTCACTGTATGAAATGTCTTAGAAAAATTTTTGAAATTTTTTTTTGAAAAGACAATTTTTTTCAATAATTTTCACTTTTAGTACGTAAAAAAACTTTCTTAGACAATTTTTAATGACGTTAGTTTCAAACAAAAAGAATTAGACAGTTTCGCAAAAAAAAATTATTTTTCACTGTATGAAATGTCTTAGAAAAATTTTTTTGAAAAGAAAATTTTTTTTCAATAATTTTCACTTTTAGTACGTAAAAAAACTTTCTTAGACAATTTTTAATGACGTTAGTTTCAAACAAAAAGAATTGGATAGTTTCGCAAAAAAAATTATTTTTCACTGTATGAAACGTCTTAGAAAAATTTTTTTGATAAGACAGTTTTTTTTCAATAATTTTCACTTTTAGTACGTAAGAAAACTTTCTTAGACAATTTTTAATGACGTTAGTTTCAAACAAAAAGAATTAGGCAGTTTCGAAAAAAAAATTATTTTTCACTGTATGAAATGTCTTAGAAAAATTTTTGAAAATATTTTTTAAAAAGAAAATTTTTTTCAATAATTTTCACTTTTAGTACGTAAAAAAACTTTCTTAGACAATTTTTAATGACGTTAGTTTCAAACAAAACGAATTAGACAGTTTCGCAAAAAAAAATTATTTTTCACTGTATGAAATGTCTTAGAAAAATTTTTTTGAAAAGACAATTTTTTTTCAATAATTTTCACTTTTAGTACGTAAAAAAACTTTCTTAGACAATTTTTATTGACGTTAGTTTCAAACAAAAAGAATTAGACAGTTTCGCAAAAAAAAATTATTTTTCACTGTATGAAATGTCTTAGAAAAATTTTTGAAATTTTTTTTTAAAAAGACAATTTTTTTCAATAATTTTCACTTTTAGTACGTAAAAAAACTTTCTTAGACAATTTGTAATGACGTTAGTTTCAAACAAAAAGAATTAGACAGTTTCGCAAAAAAAAATTATTTTTCACTGTATGAAATGTCTTAGAAAAATTTTTTTGAAAAGACAATTTTTTTTCAATAATTTTCACTTTTAGTACGTAAAAAAACTTTCTTAGACAATTTTTAATGACGTTAGTTTCAAACAAAAAGAATTGGATAGTTTCGCAAAAAAAAATTATTTTTCACTGTATGAAATGTCTTAGAAGAAATTTTTTCAAAAGACATTTTTTTTTCAATAATTTTCACTTTTAGGACGTAAAAAAACTTTCTTAGACAATTTTTAATGACGTTAGTTTCAAACAAAAAGATTTAGACACTTCCGCAAAAAAAAATTTTTTTTCACTGTATGAAATGTCTTAGAAAAATTTTTGAAAATTTTTTTTGAAAAGAAAATTTTTTTCAATAATTTTCACTTTTAGTACGTAAAAAAACTTTCCTAGACAAATTTTAATGACGTTAGTTTCAAACAAAAAGAATTGGATAGTTTCGCAAAAAAAAATTATTTTTCACTGTATGAAATGTCTTAGAAAAATTTTTTTGAAAAGACAATTTTTTTTCAATAATTTTCACTTTTAGTACGTAAAAAAACTTTCTTAGACAATTTTTAATGACGTTAGTTTCAAACAAAAAGAATTAGACAGTTTCGCAAAAAAAAATCATTTTTCACTGTATGAAATGTCTTAGAAAAATATTTTTGAAAAGACAATTTTTTTTCAATAATTTTCACTTTTAGTACGTAAAAAAACTTTCTTAGACAATTTTTAATGACGTTAGTTTCAAACAAAAAGAATTAGACAGTTTCGCTAAAAAAAGTTATTTTTCACTGTATGAAATGTCTTGGAAAAATTTTATTGAAAAGAAAATTTTTTTTCAATAATTTTCACTTTTAGTACGTAAAAAAACTTTCTTAGACAATTTGTAATGACGTTAGTTTCAAACAAAACGAATTAGACAGTTTCGCAAAAAAAAATTATTTTTCACTGTATGAAATGTCTTAGAAAAATTTTTTTGAAAAGACAATTTTTTTTCAATAATTTTCACTTTTAGTACGTAAAAAAACTTTCTTAGACAATTTTTAATGACGTTAGTTTCAAAAAAAAAGAATTAGACAGTTTCGCAAAAAAAAATTATTTTTCACTGTATGAAATGTCTTGGAAAAATTTTTTTGAAAAGAAAATTTTTTTTCAATAATTTTCACTTTTAGTACGTAAAAAAACTTTCTTAGACAATTTTTAATGACGTTAGTTTCAAACAAAAAGAATTAGACAGTTTCGCAAAAAAAAATTATTTTTCACTGTATGAAATGTCTTAGAAAAATTTTCTTGAAAAGACAATTTTTTTTCAATAATTTTCACTTTTAGTACGTAAAAAAACTTTCTTAGACAATTTTTAATGACGTTAGTTTCAAACAAAACGAATTAGACAGTTTCGCAAAAAAAAATTATTTTTCACGGTATGAAATGTCTAAGAAATGTTTTTTTGAAAAGACAATTTTTTTTCAATAATTTTCACTTTTAGTACTTAAAAAAACTTTCTTAGACAATTTTTAATGACGTTAGTTTCAAACAAAAAGAATTAGACAGTTTCGCAAAAAAAAATTATTTTTCACTGTATGAAATGTCTTTGAAAATTTTTTTTGAAAAGAAAGTTTTTTTTCAATAATTTTCACTTTTAGTACGTAAAAAAACTTTCTTAGACAATTTTTAATGACGTTAGTTTCAAACAAAAAGAATTAGACAGTTTCGCAAAAAAAAAATTATTTTTCACTGTATGAAATGTCTTAGAAGAATTTTTGAAAATTTTTTTTGAAAAGACAATTTTTTTCAATAATTTTCACTTTTAGTACGTAAAAAAACTTTCTTAGACAATTTGTAATGACGTTAGTTTCAAACAAAAAGAATTAGACAGTTTCAAAAAAAAAAATTATTTTTGACTGTATGAAATGTCTTGGAAAAATTTTTGAAATTTTTTTGGAAATGAAAATTTTTTTCAATAAGTTTCACTTTTAGTACGTAAAAAAACTTTCTTAGACAATTTTTAATGACGTTAGTTTCAAACAAAAAGAATTAGACAGTTTCGCAAAAAAAAATTATTTTTCACTGTATGAAATGTCTTAGAAAAATTTTTTTGAAAAGACAATTTTTTTCAATAATTTTCACTTTTAGTACGTAAAAAAACTTTCTTAGACAATTTTTAATGACGTTAGTTTCAAACAAAAAGAATTAGACAGTTTCGCAAAAAAAAATTATTTTTCACTGTATGAAATGTCTTAGAAAAATTTTTTTGAAAAGACAATTTTTTTTCAATAATTTTCACTTTTAGTACGTAAAAAAACTTTCTTAGACAATTTTTAATGACGTTAGTTTCAAACAAAACGAATTAGACAGTTTCGCAAAAAAAAATTACTTTTCAATGTATGAAATGTCTTAGAAAAATTTTTTTGAAAAGACAATTTTTTTTCAATAATTTTCACTTTTAGTACTTAAAAAAACTTTCTTAGACAATTTTTAATGACGTTAGTTTCAAACAAAAAGAATTAGACAGTTTCTCAAAAAAAAATTATTTTTCACTGTATGAAATGTCAGAAAAATTTTTGAAAATTTTTCTTGAAAAGAAAATTTTTTTCAATAATTTTCACTTTTAGTACGTAAAAAAACTTTCTTAGACAATTTTTAATGACGTTAGTTTCAAACAAAAAGAATTAGACAGTTTCGCAAAAAAAAATTATTTTTCACTGTATGAAATGTCTTAGAAAAATTTTTGAAAATTTTTTTTGAAAAGACAATTTTTTTCAATAATTTTCACTTTTAGTACGTAAAAAAACTTTCTTAGACAATTTGCAATGACGTTAGTTTCAAACAAAAAGAATTAGACAGTTTCGCAAAAAAAAATTATTTTTGACTGTATAAAATGTCTTAGAAAAATTTTTTTGAAAAGACAATTTTTTTTCAATAATTTTCACTTTTAATACGTAACAAAAACTTTCTTAGACAATTTTTAATGACGTTAGTTTCAAACAAAACGAATTAGACAGTTTCGCAAAAAAAAATTATTTTTCACTGTATGAAATGTCTTAGAAAAATTTTTGAAAATTTTTTTTAAAAAGAAAATTTTTTTCAATAATTTTCACTTTTAGTACGTAAAAACACTTTCTTAGACAATTTTTAATGACGTTAGTTTCAAACAAAAAGAATTGGATAGTTTCGCAAAAAAAAATTATTTTTCACTGTATGAAATGTCTTAGAAAAATTTTTTTGAAAAGACAATTTTTTTTCAATAATTTTCAATTTTAGTACGTAAAAAAACTTTCTTAGACAATTTTTAATGACGTTAGTTTCAAACAAAAAGAATTAGACAGTTTCGCAAAAAAAAATTATTTTTCACTGTATGAAATGTCTTAGAAAAATTTTTTGAAAAGACAATTTTTTTTCAATAATTTTCACTTTTAGTACGTAAAAAAACTTTCTTAGACAATTTTTAATGACGTTAGTTTCAAACAAAATGAATTAGACAGTTTCGCAAAAAAAAATTATTTTTCACTGTATGAAATGTCTTAGAAAAATTTTTTTGAAAAGACAATTTTTTTTCAATAATTTTCACTTTTAGTACGTAAAAAAACTTTCTTAGACAATTTTTAATGACGTTAGTTTCAAACAAAAAGAATTGGATAGTTTCGCAAAAAAAAATTATTTTTCACTGTATGAAATGTCTTAGAAGAAATTTTTTAAAAGACATTTTTCTTTCAATAATTTTCACTTTTAGGACGTAAAAAAACTTTCTTAGACATTTTTTAATGACGTTAGTTTCAAACTAAAAGAATTAGATAGTTTCTCAAAAAAAAATTATTTTTCACTGTATGAAATGTCTTAGAAAAATTTTTGAAAATTTTTTTTGAAAAGAAAATTTTTTTCAATAATTTTCACTTTTAGTACGTAAAAAAACTTTCCTAGACAAATTTTAATGACGTTAGTTTCAAACAAAAAGAATTGGATAGTTTCGCAAAAAAAAATTATTTTTCACTGTATGAAATGTCTTAGAAAAATTTTTTTGAAAAGACAATTTTTTTTCAATAATTTTCACTTTTAGTACGTAAAAAAACTTTCTTAGACAATTTTTAATGACGTTAGTTTCAAACAAAAAGAATTAGACAGTTTCGCAAAAAAAAATTATTTTTCACTGTATGAAATGTCTTAGAAAAATATTTTTGAAAAGACAATTTTTTTTCAATAATTTTCACTTTTAGTACGTAAAAAAACTTTCTTAGACCATTTTTAATGACGTTAGTTTCAAACAAAAAGAATTAGACAGTTTCGAAAAAAAAAATTATTTTTCACTGTATGAAATGTCTTAGAAATGTTTTTTAGAAAAGACAATTTTTTTTCAATAATTTTCACTTTTAGTACTTAAACAAACTTTCTTAGACAATTTTTAATGACGTTAGTTTCAAACAAAAAGAATTAGGCAGTTTCGCAAAAAAAATTATTTTTCACTGTATGAAATGTCTTTAAAAATTTTTTTTGAAAAGAAAGTTTTTTTTCAATAATTTTCACTTTTAGTACGTAAAAAAACTTTCTTAGACAATTTTTAATGACGTTAGTTTCAAACAAAAAGAATTAGACAGTTTCGCAAAAAAAAAATTATTTTTCACTGTATGAAATGTCTTAGAAAAATTTTTGAAAATTTTTTTTGAAAAGACAATTTTTTTCAATAATTTTCACTTTTAGTACGTAAAAAAACTTTCTTAGACAATTTTTAATGACGTTAGTTTCAAACAAAAAGAATTAGACAGTTTCGCAAAAAAAAATAATTTTTCACTGTATGAAATGTCTTAGAAGAATTTTTGAAAATTTTTTTTGAAAAGACAATTTTTTTCAATAATTTTCACTTTTAGTACGTAAAAAAACTTTCTTAGACAATTTGTAATGACGTTAGTTTCAAACTAAAAGAATTAGACAGTTTCAAAAAAAAAAATTATTTTTGACTGTATGAAATGTCTTTGAAAAATTTTTGAAATTTTTTTGGAAATGAAAATTTTTTTCAATAAGTTTCACTTTTAGTACGTAAAAAAACTTTCTTAGACAATTTTTAATGACGTTAGTTTCAAACAAAAAGATTTGGATAGTTTCGCAAAAAAAAAATATTTTTCACAGTATGAAATGTCTTAGAAAAATTTTTTTGAAAAGAAAATTTTTTTTCAATAATTTTCACTTTTAGTACGTAAAAAAACTTTCTTAGACAATTTTTAATGACGTTAGTTTCAAACAAAAAGAATTAGACAGTTTCGCATAAAAAAATTATTTTTCACTGTATGAAATGTCTTAGAAAAATTTTTTTGAAAAGACAATTTTTTTCAATAATTTTCACTTTTAGTACGTAAAAAAACTTTCTTAGACAATTTTTAATGACGTTAGTTTCAAACAAAAAGAATTAGACAGTTTCGCAAAAAAAAATTATTTTTCACTGTATGAAATGTCTTAGAAAAATTTTTTTGAAAAGACAATTTTTTTTCAATAATTTTCACTTTTAGTACGTAAAAAAACTTTCTTAGACAATTTTTAATGACGTTAGTTTCAAAAAAAAAGAATTAGACAGTTTCGCAAAAAAAAATTACTTTTCACTGTATGAAATGTCTTGGAAAAATTTTTTTGAAAAGAAAATTTTTTTTCAATAATTTTCACTTTTAGTACGTAAAAAAACTTTCTTAGACAATTTTTAATGACGTTAGTTTCAAACAAAACGAATTAGACAGTTTCGCAAAAAAAAATTATTTTTCACTGTATGAAATGTCTTAGAAATGTTTTTTTGAAAAGACAATTTTTTTTCAATAATTTTCACTTTTAGTACTTAAAAAAACTTTCTTAGACAATTTTTAATGACGTTAGTTTCAAACAAAAAGAATTAGACAGTTTCGCAAAAAAAAATTATTTTTCACTGTATGAAATGTCTTTGAAAATTTTTTTTGAAAAGAAAGTTTTTTTTCAATAATTTTCACTTTTAGTACGTAAAAAAACTTTCTTAGACAATTTTTAATGACGTTAGTTTCAAACAAAAAGAATTAGACAGTTTCGCAAAAAAAAAATTATTTTTCACTGTATGAAATGTCTTAGAAGAATTTTTGAAAATTTTTTTTGAAAAGACAATTTTTTTCAATAATTTTCACTTTTAGTACGTAAAAAAACTTTCTTAGACAATTTGTAATGACGTTAGTTTCAAACAAAAAGAATTAGACAGTTTCAAAAAAAAAAATTATTTTTGACTGTATGAAATGTCTTGGAAAAATTTTTGAAATTTTTTTGGAAATGAAAATTTTTTTCAATAAGTTTCACTTTTAGTACGTAAAAAAACTTTCTTAGACAATTTTTAATGACGTTAGTTTCAAACAAAAAGAATTAGACAGTTTCGCAAAAAAAAATTATTTTTCACTGTATGAAATGTCTTAGAAAAATTTTTTTGAAAAGACAATTTTTTTCAATAATTTTCACTTTTAGTACGTAAAAAAACTTTCTTAGACAATTTTTAATGACGTTAGTTTCAAACAAAAAGAATTAG
This sequence comes from Aplidium turbinatum, assembly GCF_918807975.1. Lineage (NCBI taxonomy): Eukaryota > Metazoa > Chordata > Ascidiacea > Aplousobranchia > Polyclinidae > Aplidium > Aplidium turbinatum. The sequence continues at coordinate 22,430,122 of NC_137485.1, forward strand.
ACAGTTTCGCAAAAAAAAATTATTTTTCACTGTATGAAATGTCTTAGAAAAATTTTTTTGAAAAGAAAATTTTTTTTCAATAATTTTCACTTTTAGTACGTAAAAAAACTTTCTTAGACAATTTTTAATGACGTTAGTTTCAAACAAAACGAATTAGACAGTTTCGCAAAAAAAAATTATTTTTCAATGTATGAAATGTCTTAGAAAAATTTTTTTGAAAAGACAATTTTTTTTCAATAATTTTCACTTTTAGTACTTAAAAAAACTTTCTTAGACAATTTTTAATGACGTTAGTTTCAAACAAAAAGAATTAGACAGTTTCTCAAAAAAAAATTATTTTTCACTGTATGAAATGTCAGAAAAATTTTTGAAAATTTTTCTTGAAAAGAAAATTTTTTTCAATAATTTTCACTTTTAGTACGTAAAAAAACTTTCTTAGACAATTTTTAATGACGTTAGTTTCAAACAAAAAGAATTAGACAGTTTCGCAAAAAAAAATTATTTTTCACTGTATGAAATGTCTTAGAAAAATTTTTGAAAATTTTTTTTGAAAAGACAATTTTTTTCAATAATTTTCACTTTTAGTACGTAAAAAAACTTTCTTAGACAATTTGCAATGACGTTAGTTTCAAACAAAAAGAATTAGACAGTTTCGCAAAAAAAAATTATTTTTGACTGTATGAAATGTCTTAGAAAAATTTTTTTGAAAAGACAATTTTTTTTCAATAATTTTCACTTTTAATACGTAACAAAAACTTTCTTAGACAATTTTTAATGACGTTAGTTTCAAACAAAAAGAATTAGACGGTTTCGCAAAAAAAAATTATTTTTCACTGTATGAAATGTCTTAGAAAAATTTTTGATAATTTTTTTTAAAAAGAAAATTTTTTTCAATAATTTTCACTTTTAGTACGTAAAAACACTTTCTTAGACAATTTTTAATGACGTTAGTTTCAAACAAAAAGAATTGGATAGTTTCGCAAAAAAAAATTATTTTTCACTGTATGAAATGTCTTAGAAAAATTTTTTTGAAAAGACAATTTTTTTTCAATAATTTTCAATTTTAGTACGTAAAAAAACTTTCTTAGACAATTTTTAATGACGTTAGTTTCAAACAAAAAGAATTAGACAGTTTCGCAAAAAAAAATTATTTTTCACTGTATGAAATGTCTTAGAAAAATTTTTTAAAAAGACAATTTTTTTTCAATAATTTTCACTTTTAGTACGTAAAAAAACTTTCTTAGACAATTTTTAATGACGTTAGTTTCAAACAAAATGAATTAGACAGTTTCGCAAAAAAAAATTATTTTTCACTGTATGAAATGTCTTAGAAAAATTTTTTTGAAAAGACAATTTTTTTCAATAATTTTCACTTTTAGTACGTAAAAAAACTTTCTTAGACAATTTTTAATGACGTTAGTTTCAAACAAAAAGAATTAGACAGTTTCGCAAAAAAAAATTATTTTTCACTGTATGAAATGTCTTAGAAAAATATTTTTGAAAAGACAATTTTTTTTCAATAATTTTCACTTTTAGTACGTAAAAAAACTTTCTTAGACAATTTTTAATGACGTTAGTTTCAAACAAAAAGAATTAGACAGTTTCGCTAAAAAAAATTATTTTTCACTGTATGAAATGTCTTGGAAAAATTTTATTGAAAAGAAAATTTTTTTTCAATAATTTTCACTTTTAGTACGTAAAAAAACTTTCTTAGACAATTTTTAATGACGTTAGTTTCAAACAAAACGAATTAGACAGTTTCGCAAAAAAAAATTATTTTTCACTGTATGAAATGTCTTAGAAAAATTTTTTTGAAAAGACAATTTTTTTTCAATAATTTTCACTTTTAGTACGTAAAAAAACTTTCTTAGACAATTTTTAATGACGTTAGTTTCAAAAAAAAATAATTAGACAGTTTCGCAAAAAAAAATTATTTTTCACTGTATGAAATGTCTTGGAAAAATTTTTTTGAAAAGAAAATTTTTTTTCAATAATTTTCACTTTTAGTACGTAAAGAAACTTTCTTAGACAATTTTTAATGACGTTAGTTTCAAACAAAAAGAATTAGACAGTTTCGCAAAAAAAAATTATTTTTCACTGTATGAAATGTCTTAGAAAAATTTTCTTGAAAAGACAATTTTTTTTCAATAATTTTCACTTTTAGTACGTAAAAAAACTTTCTTAGACAATTTTTAATGACGTTAGTTTCAAACAAAACGAATTAGACAGTTTCGCAAAAAAAAATTATTTTTCACTGTATGAAATGTCTTAGAAATGTTTTTTTGAAAAGACAATTTTTTTTTCAATAATTTTCACTTTTAGTACTTAAACAAACTTTCTTAGACAATTTTTAATGACGTTAGTTTCAAACAAAAAGAATTAGACAGTTTCGCAAAAAAAATTATTTTTCACTGTATGAAATGTCTTTAAAAATTTTTTTTGAAAAGAAAGTTTTTTTTCAATAATTTTCACTTTTAGTACGTAAAAAAACTTTCTTAGACAATTTTTAATGACGTTAGTTTCAAACAAAAAGAATTAGACAGTTTCGCAAAAAAAAAATTATTTTTCACTGTATGAAATGTCTTAGAAAAATTTTTGAAAATTTTTTTTGAAAAGACAATTTTTTTCAATAATTTTCACTTTTAGTACGTAAAAAAACTTTCTTAGACAATTTTTAATGACGTTAGTTTCAAACAAAAAGAATTAGACAGTTTCGCAAAAAAAAATAATTTTTCACTGTATGAAATGTCTTAGAAGAATTTTTGAAAATTTTTTTTGAAAAGACAATTTTTTTCAATAATTTTCACTTTTAGTACGTAAAAAAACTTTCTTAGACAATTTGTAATGACGTTAGTTTCAAACTAAAAGAATTAGACAGTTTCAAAAAAAAAAATTATTTTTGACTGTATGAAATGTCTTTGAAAAATTTTTGAAATTTTTTTGGAAATGAAAATTTTTTTCAATAAGTTTCACTTTTAGTACGCAAAAAAACTTTCTTAGACAATTTTTAATGACGTTAGTTTCAAACAAAAAGATTTGGATAGTTTCGCAAAAAAAAAATATTTTTCACTGTATGAAATGTCTTAGAAAAATTTTTTTGAAAAGAAAATTTTTTTTCAATAATTTTCACTTTTAGTACGTAAAAATACTTTCTTAGACAATTTTTAATGACGTTAGTTTCAAACAAAAAGAATTAGACAGTTTCGCATAAAAAAATTATTTTTCACTGTATGAAATGTCTTAGAAAAATTTTTTGAAAAGACAAATTTTTTCAATAATTTTCACTTTTAGTACGTAAAAAAACTTTCTTAGACAATTTTTAATGACGTTAGTTTCAAACAAAAAGAATTAGACAGTTTCGCAAAAAAAAATTATTTTTCACTGTATGAAATGTCTTAGAAAAATTTTTTTGAAAAGACAATTTTTTTTCAATAATTTTCACTTTTAGTACGTAAAAAAACTTTCTTAGACAATTTTTAATGACGTTAGTTTCAAAAAAAAAGAATTAGACAGTTTCGCAAAAAAAAATTATTTTTCACTGTATGAAATGTCTTGGAAAAATTTTTTTGAAAAGAAAATTTTTTTTCAATAATTTTCACTTTTAGTACGTAAAAAAACTTTCTTAGACAATTTTTAATGACGTTAGTTTCAAACAAAAAGAATTAGACAGTTTCGCAAAAAAAAATTATTTTTCACTGTATGAAATGTCTTAGAAAAATTTTCTTGAAAAGACAATTTTTTTTCAATAATTTTCACTTTTAGTACGTAAAAAAACTTTCTTAGACAATTTTTAATGACGTTAGTTTCAAACAAAACGAATTAGACAGTTTCGCAAAAAAAAATTATTTTTCACTGTATGAAATGTCTTAGAAATGTTTTTTTGAAAAGACAATTTTTTTTCAATAATTTTCACTTTTAGTACTTAAACAAACTTTCTTAGACAATTTTTAATGACGTTAGTTTCAAACAAAAAGAATTAGACAGTTTCGCAAAAAAAAATTATTTTTCACTGTATGAAATGTCTTTAAAAATTTTTTTTGAAAAGAAAGTTTTTTTTCAATAATTTTCACTTTTAGTACGTAAAAAAACTTTCTTAGACAATTTTTAATGACGTTAGTTTCAAACAAAAAGAATTAGACAGTTTCGCAAAAAAAAAATTATTTTTCACTGTATGAAATGTCTTAGAAAAATTTTTGAAAATTTTTTTTGAAAAGACAATTTTTTTCAATAATTTTCACTTTTAGTACGTAAAAAAACTTTCTTAGACAATTTTTAATGACGTTAGTTTCAAACAAAAAGAATTAGACAGTTTCGCAAAAAAAAATAATTTTTCACTGTATGAAATGTCTTAGAAGAATTTTTGAAAATTTTTTTTGAAAAGACAATTTTTTTCAATAATTTTCACTTTTAGTACGTAAAAAAACTTTCTTAGACAATTTTTAATGACGTTAGTTTCAAACAAAAAGATTTGGATAGTTTCGCAAAAAAAAATTATTTTTCACTGTATGAAATGTCTTAGAAAAATTTTTTTGAAAAGAAAATTTTTTTTCAATAATTTTCACTTTTAGTACGTAAAAAAACTTTCTTAGACAATTTTTAATGACGTTAGTTTCAAACAAAAAGAATTAGACAGTTTCGCAAAAAAAAATTATTTTTCACTGTATGAAATGTCTTAGAAAAATTTTTTTGAAAAGACAATTTTTTTCAATAATTTTCACTTTTAGTACGTAAAAAAACTTTCTTAGACAATTTTTAATGACGTTAGTTTCAAACAAAAAGAATTAGACAGTTTCGCAAAAAAAAATTATTTTTCACTGTATGAAATGTCTTAGAAAAATTTTTTTGAAAAGACAATTTTTTTTCAATAATTTTCACTTTTAGTACGTAAAAAAACTTTCTTAGACAATTTTTAATGACGTTAGTTTCAAACAAAACGAATTAGACAGTTTCGCAAAAAAAAATTATTTTTCAATGTTCGAAATGTCTTAGAAAAATTTTTTTGAAAAGACAATTTTTTTTCAATAATTTTCACTTTTAGTACTTAAAAAAACTTTCTTAGACAATTTTTAATGACGTTAGTTTCAAACAAAAAGAATTAGACAGTTTCTCAAAAAAAAATTATTTTTCACTGTATGAAATGTCAGAAAAATTTTTGAAAATTTTTCTTGAAAAGAAAATTTTTTTCAATAATTTTCACTTTTAGTACGTAAAAAAACTTTCTTAGACAATTTTTAATGACGTTAGTTTCAAACAAAAAGAATTAGACAGTTTCGCAAAAAAAAATTATTTTTCACTGTATGAAATGTCTTAGAAAAATTTTTTTGAAAAGACAATTTTTTTTCAATAATTTTCACTTTTAGTACGTAAGAAAACTTTCTTAGACAATTTTTAATGACGTTAGTTTCAAACAAAAAGAATTAGACAGTTTCGCAAAAAAAAATTATTTTTCACTGTATGAAATTTCTTAGAAAAATTTTTTTGAAAAGACAATTTTTTTTCAATAATTTTCACTTTTAGTACGTAAAAAAACTTTCTTAGACAAATTTTAATGACGTTAGTTTCAAACAAAAAGAATTAGACAGTTTCGCAAAAAAAAATTATTTTTCACTGTATGAAATGTCTTAGAAAAATTTTTGAAAACTTTTCTTGAAAAGAAAATTTTTTTCAATAATTTTCACTTTTAGTACGTAAAAAAACTTTCTTAGACAATTTTTAATGACGTTAGTTTCAAACAAAAAGAATTAGACAGTTTCGCAAATAAAAATTATTTTTCACTGTATGAAATGTCTTAGAAAAATTTTTTTGAAAAGACAACTTTTTTTCAATAATTTTCACTTTTAGTACGTAAAAAAACTTTCTTAGACAATTTGTAATGACGTTAGTTTCAAACAAAAAGAATTAGACAGTTTCGAAAAAAAAAATTATTTTTGACTGTATGAAATGTCTTTGAAAAATTTTTGAAAATTTTTTTTGAAAAGAAAATTTTTTTCAATAATTTTCACTTTTAGAACGAAAAAAAACTTTCTTAGACAATTTTTAATGACGTTAGTTTCAAACAAAAAGAATTGGATAGTTTCGCAAAAAAAAATATTTTTCACTGTATGAAATGTCTTAGAAAAATTTTTTTGAAAAGACAATTTTTTTTCAATAATTTTCACTTTTAGTACGTAAAAAAACTTTCTTAGACAATTTTTAATGACGTTAGTTTCAAACAAAAAGAATTAGACAGTTTCGCAAAAAAAAATTATTTTTCACTGTATGAAATGTCTTAGAAAAATATTTTTGAAAAGACAATTTTTTTTCAATAATTTTCACTTTTAGTATGTAAAAAAACTTTCTTAGACAATTTTTAATGACGTTAGTTTCAAACAAAAAGAATTAGACAGTTTCGCTAAAAAAAATTATTTTTCACTGTATGAAATGTCTTGGAAAAATTTTATTGAAAAGAAAATTTTTTTTCAATAATTTTCACTTTTAGTACGTAAAAAAACTTTCTTAGACAATTTTTAATGACGTTAGTTTCAAACAAAACGAATTAGACAGTTTCGCAAAAAAAAATTATTTTTCACTGTATGAAATGTCTTAGAAAAATTTTTTTGAAAAGACAATTTTTTTTCAATAATTTTCACTTTTAGTACGTAAAAAAACTTTCTTAGACAATTTTTAATGACGTTAGTTTCAAACAAAAAGAATTAGACAGTTTCGCAAAAAAAAATTATTTTTCACTGTATGAAATGTCTTGGAAAAATTTTTTTGAAAAGAAAATTTTTTTTCAATAATTTTCACTTTTAGTACGTAAAAAAACTTTCTTAGACAATTTTTAATGACGTTAGTTTCAAACAAAAAGAATTAGACAGTTTCGCAAATAAAAATTATTTTTCACTGTATGAAATGTCTTAGAAAAATTTTCTTGAAAAGACAATTTTTTTTCAATAATTTTCACTTTTAGTACGTAAAAAAACTTTCTTAGACAATTTTTAATGACGTTAGTTTCAAACAAAACGAATTAGACAGTTTCGCAAAAAAAAATTATTTTTCACTGTATGAAATGTCTTAGAAATGTTTTTTTGAAAAGACAATTTTTTTTCAATAATTTTCACTTTTAGTACTTAAACAAACTTTCTTAGACAATTTTTAATGACGTTAGTTTCAAACAAAAAGAATTAGACAGTTTCGCAAAAAAAAATTATTTTTCACTGTATGAAATGTCTTTAAAAATTTTTTTTGAAAAGAAAGTTTTTTTTCAATAATTTTCACTTTTAGTACGTAACAAAACTTTCTTAGACAATTTTTAATGACGTTAGTTTCAAACAAAAAGAATTAGACAGTTTCGCAAAAAAAAAATTATTTTTAACTGTATGAAATGTCTTAGAAAAATTTTTGAAAATTTTTTTTGAAAAGACAATTTTTTTCAATAATTTTCACTTTTAGTACGTAAAAAAACTTTCTTAGACAATTTTTAATGACGTTAGTTTCAAACAAAAAGAATTAGACAGTTTCGCAAAAAAAAATAATTTTTCACTGTATGAAATGTCTTAGAAGAATTTTTGAAAATTTTTTTTGAAAAGACAATTTTTTTCAATAATTTTCACTTTTAGTACGTAAAAAAACTTTCTTAGACAATTTGTAATGACGTTAGTTTCAAACTAAAAGAATTAGACAGTTTCAAAAAAAAAAATTATTTTTGACTGTATGAAATGTCTTTGAAAAATTTTTGAAATTTTTTTGGAAATGAAAATTTTTTTCAATAAGTTTCACTTTTAGTACGTAAAAAAACTTTCTTAGACAATTTTTAATGACGTTAGTTTCAAACAAAAAGATTTGGATAGTTTCGCAAAAAAAAAATATTTTTCACTGTATGAAATGTCTTAGAAAAATTTTTTTGAAAAGAAAATTTTTTTTCAATAAATTTCACTTTTAGTACGTAAAAAAACTTTCTTAGACAATTTTTAATGACGTTAGTTTCAAACAAAAAGAATTAGACAGTTTCGCATAAAAAATTATTTTTCACTGTATGAAATGTCTTAGAAAAATTTTTTTGAAAAGACAATTTTTTTCAATAATTTTCACTTTTAGTACGTAAAAAAACTTTCTTAGACAATTTTTAATGACGTTAGTTTCAAACAAAAAGAATTAGACAGTTTCGCAAAAAAAAATTATTTTTCACTGTATGAAATGTCTTAGAAAAATTTTTTTGAAAAGACAATTTTTTTTCAATAATTTTCACTTTTAATACGTAAAAAAACTTTCTTAGACAATTTTTAATGACGTTAGTTTCAAAAAAAAAGAATTAGACAGTTTCGCAAAAAAAAATTATTTTTCACTGTATGAAATGTCTTGGAAAAATTTTTTTGAAAAGAAAATTTTTTTTCAATAATTTTCACTTTTAGTACGTAAAAAAACTTTCTTAGACAATTTTTAATGACGTTAGTTTCAAACAAAAAGAATTAGACAGTTTCGCAAAAAAAAATTATTTTTCACTGTATGAAATGTCTTAGAAAAATTTTCTTGAAAAGACAATTTTTTTTCAATAATTTTCACTTTTAGTACGTAAAAAAACTTTCTTAGACAATTTTTAATGACGTTAGTTTCAAACAAAACGAATTAGACAGTTTCTCAAAAAAAAATTATTTTTCACTGTATGAAATGTCTTAGAAATGTTTTTTTGAAAAGACAATTTTTTTTCAATAATTTTCACTTTTAGTACTTAAACAAACTTTCTTAGACAATTTTTAATGACGTTAGTTTCAAACAAAAAGAATTAGACAGTTTCGCAAAAAAAAATTATTTTTCACTGTATGAAATGTCTTTAAAAATTTTTTTTGAAAAGAAAGTTTTTTTTCAATAATTTTCACTTTTAGTACGTAAAAAAACTTTCTTAGACAATTTTTAATGACGTTAGTTTCAAACAAAAAGAATTAGACAGTTTCGCAAAAAAAAAATTATTTTTCACTGTATGAAATGTCTTAGAAAAATTTTTGAAAATTTTTTTTGAAAAGACAATTTTTTTCAATAATTTTCACTTTTAGTACGTAAAAAAACTTTCTTAGACAATTTTTAATGACGTTAGTTTCAAACAAAAAGAATTAGACAGTTTCGCAAAAAAAAATAATTTTTCACTGTATGAAATGTCTTAGAAGAATTTTTGAAAATTTTTTTTGAAAAGACAATTTTTTTCAATAATTTTCACTTTTAGTACGTAAAAAAACTTTCTTAGACAATTTGTAATGACGTTAGTTTCAAACTAAAAGAATTAGACAGTTTCAAAAAAAAAAATTATTTTTGACTGTATGAAATGTCTTTGAAAAATTTTTGAAATTTTTTTGGAAATGAAAATTTTTTTCAATAAGTTTCACTTTTAGTACGTAAAAAAACTTTCTTAGACAATTTTTAATGACGTTAGTTTCAAACAAAAAGATTTGGATAGTTTCGCAAAAAAAAAATATTTTTCACTGTATGAAATGTCTTAGAAAAATTTTTTTGAAAAGAAAATTTTTTTTCAATAATTTTCACTTTTAGTACGTAAAAAAACTTTCTTAGACAATTTTTAATGACGTTAGTTTCAAACAAAAAGAATTAGACAGTTTCGCAAAAAAAAATTATTTTTCACTGTATGAAATGTCTTAGAAAAATTTTTTTGAAAAGACAATTTTTTTCAATAATTTTCACTTTTAGTACGTAAAAAAACTTTCTTAGACAATTTTTAATGACGTTAGTTTCAAACAAAAAGAATTAGACAGTTTCGCAAAAAAAAATTATTTTTCACTGTATGAAATGTCTTAGAAAAATTTTTTTGAAAAGACAATTTTTTTCAATAATTTTCACTTTTAGTACGTAAAAAAACTTTCTTAGACAATTTTTAATGACGTTAGTTTCAAACAAAACGAATTAGACAATTTCGCAAAAAAAAATTATTTTTCAATGTTCGAAATGTCTTAGAAAAATTTTTTTGAAAAGACAATTTTTTTTCAATAATTTTCACTTTTAGTACTTAAAAAAACTTTCTTAGACAATTTTTAATGACGTTAGTTTCAAACAAAAAGAATTAGACAGTTTCGCAAAAAAAAATTATTTTTCACTGTATGAAATGTCTTTAAAAATTTTTTTTGAAAAGAAAGTTTTTTTTCAATAATTTTCACTTTTAGTACGTAAAAAAACTTTCTTAGACAATTTTTAATGACGTTAGTTTCAAACAAAAAGAATTAGACAGTTTCGCAAAAAAAAAATTATTTTTCACTGTATGAAATGTCTTAGAAAAATTTTTGAAAATTTTTTTTTGAAAAGACAATTTTTTTCAATAATTTTCACTTTTAGTACGTAAAAAAACTTTCTTAGACAATTTTTAATGACGTTAGTTTCAAACAAAAAGAATTAGACAGTTTCGCAAAAAAAAATAATTTTTCACTGTATGAAATGTCTTAGAAGAATTTTTGAAAATTTTTTTTGAAAAGACAATTTTTTTCAATAATTTTCACTTTTAGTACGTAAAAAAACTTTCTTAGACAATTTGTAATGACGTTAGTTTCAAACTAAAAGAATTAGACAGTTTCAAAAAAAAAAATTATTTTTGACTGTATGAAATGTCTTTGAAAAATTTTTGAAATTTTTTTGGAAATGAAAATTTTTTTCAATAAGTTTCACTTTTAGTACGTAAAAAAACTTTCTTAGACAATTTTTAATGACGTTAGTTTCAAACAAAAAGATTTGGATAGTTTCGCAAAAAAAAAATATTTTTCACTGTATGAAATGTCTTAGAAAAATTTTTTTGAAAAGAAAATTTTTTTTCAATAATTTTCACTTTTAGTACGTAAAAAAACTTTCTTAGACAATTTTTAATGACGTTAGTTTCAAACAAAAAGAATTAGACAGTTTCGCAAAAAAAAATTATTTTTCACTGTATGAAATGTCTTAGAAAAATTTTTTTGAAAAGACAATTTTTTTCAATAATTTTCACTTTTAGTACGTAAAAAAACTTTCTTAGACAATTTTTAATGACGTTAGTTTCAAACAAAAAGAATTAGACAGTTTCGCAAAAAAAAATTATTTTTCACTGTATGAAATGTCTTAGAAAAATTTTTTTGAAAAGACAATTTTTTTTCAATAATTTTCACTTTTAGTACGTAAAAAAACTTTCTTAGACAATTTTTAATGACGTTAGTTTCAAACAAAACGAATTAGACAGTTTCGCAAAAAAAAATTATTTTTCAATGTTCGAAATGTCTTAGAAAAATTTTTTTGAAAAGACAATTTTTTTTCAATAATTTTCACTTTTAGTACTTAAAAAAACTTTCTTAGACAATTTTTAATGACGTTAGTTTCAAACAAAAAGAATTAGACAGTTTCTCAAAAAAAAATTATTTTTCACTGTATGAAATGTCAGAAAAATTTTTGAAAATTTTTCTTGAAAAGAAAATTTTTTTCAATAATTTTCACTTTTACTACGTAAAAAAACTTTCTTAGACAATTTTTAATGACGTTAGTTTCAAACAAAAAGAATTAGACAGTTTCGCAAAGAAAAATTATTTTTCACTGTATGAAATGTCTTAGAAAATTTTTTTTGAAAAGACAATTTTTTTTCAATAATTTTCACTTTTAGTACGTAAGAAAACTTTCTTAGACAATTTTTAATGACGTTAGTTTCAAACAAAAAGAATTAGACAGTTTCGCAAAAAAAAATTATTTTTCACTGTATGAAATGTCTTGGAAAAATTTTTTTGAAAAGACAATTTTTTTTCAATAATTTTCACTTTTAGTACGTAAAAAAACTTTCTTAGACAATTTTTAATGACGTTAGTTTCAAACAAAACGAATTAGACAGTTTCGCAAAAAAAAATTATTTTTCACTGTATGAAATGTCTTAGAAAAATTTTTTTGAAAAGACAATTTTTTTTCAATAATTTTCACTTTTAGTACGTAAAAAAACTTTCTTAGACAAATTTTAATGACGTTAGTTTCAAACAAAAGAATTAGACAGTTTCGCAAAAAAAAATTATTTTTCACTGTATGAAATGTCTTAGAAAAATTTTTGAAAATTTTTCTTGAAAAGAAAATTTTTTTCAATAATTTTCACTTTTAGTACGTAAAAAAACTTTCTTAGACAATTTTTAATGACGTTAGTTTCAAACAAAAAGAATTAGACAGTTTCGCAAATAAAAATTATTTTTCACTGTATGAAATGTCTTAGAAAAATTTTTTTGAAAAGACAACTTTTTTTCAATAATTTTCACTTTTAGTACGTAGAAAAACTTTCTTAGACAATTTGTAATGACGTTAGTTTCAAACAAAAAGAATTAGACAGTTTCGAAAAAAAAAATTATTTTTGACTGTATGAAATGTCTTTGAAAAATTTTTGAAAATTTTTTTTGAAAAGACAATTTTTTTCAATAATTTTCACTTTTAGAACGAAAAAAAACTTTCTTAGACAATTTTTAATGACGTTAGTTTCAAACAAAAAGAATTGGATAGTTTCGCAAAAAAAAATATTTTTCACTGTATGAAATGTCTTAGAAAAATTTTTTTGAAAAGACAATTTCTTTTCAATAATTTTCAGTTTTAGTACGTAAAAAAACTTTCTTAGACAATTTTTAATGACGTTAGTTTCAAACAAAAAGAATTAGACAGTTTCGCAAAAAAAAATTATTTTTCACTGTATGAAATGTCTTAGAAAAATTTTTTTGAAAAGACAATTTTTTTTCAATAATTTTCACTTTTAGTACGTAAAAAAACTTTCTTAGACAATTTTTAATGACGTTAGTTTCAAACAAAAAGAATTAGACAGTTTCGCATAAAAAAATTATTTTTCACTGTATGAAATGTCTTAGAAAAATTTTTTTGAAAAGACAATTTTTTTTCAATAATTTTCACTTTTAGTACTTAAAAAAACTTTCTTAGACAATTTTTAATGACGTTAGTTTCAAACAAAAAGAATTAGACAGTTTCTCAAAAAAAAAATATTTTTCACTGTATGAAATGTCTTAGAAAATTTTTTGAAAATTTTTCTTGAAAAGAAAATTTTTTTCAATAATTTTCACTTTTAGTACGTAAAAAAACTTTCTTAGACAATTTTTAATGACGTTAGTTTCAAACAAAAAGAATTAGACAGTTTCGCAAAAAAAAATTATTTTTCACTGTATGAAATGTCTTGGAAAAATTTTTTTGAAAAGAAAATTTTTTTTCAATAATTTTCACTTTTAGTACGTAAAAAAACTTTCTTAGACAATTTTTAATGACGTTAGTTTCAAACAAAACGAATTAGACAGTTTCGCAAAAAAAAAATTATTTTTCACTGTATGAAATGTCTTAGAAAAATTTTTTTGAAAAGACAATTTTTTTTCAATAATATTCACTTTTAGTACTTAAAAAAACTTTCCTAGACAATTTTTAATGACGTTAGTTTCAAACAAAAAGAATTAGACAGTTTTGCAAAAAAAAATTATTTTTCACTGTATGAAATGTCTTAGAAAAATTTTTGAAAATTTTTCTTGAAAAGAAAATTTTTTTCAATAATTTTCACTTTTAGTACGTAAAAAAACTTTCTTAGACAATTTGTAATGACGTTAGTTTCAAACAAAAAGAATTAGACAGTTTCTCAAATAAAAATTATTTTTCATTGTATGAAATGTCTTAGAAAAATTTTTTTGAAAAGACAACTTTTTTTCAATAATTTTCACTTTTAGTACGTAAAAAAACTTTCTTAGACAATTTGTAATGACGTTAGTTTCAAACAAAAAGAATTAGACAGTTTCGAAAAAAAAAATTATTTTTGACTGTATGAAATGTCTTTGAAAAATTTTTGAAAATTTTTTTTGAAAAGAAAATTTTTTTCAATAATTTTCACTTTTAGAACGTAAAAAAACTTTCTTAGACAATTTTTAATGACGTTAGTTTCAAACAATAAGAATTGGATAGTTTCGCAAAAAAAAAATATTTTTCACTGTATGAAATGTCTTAGAAAAATTTTTTTGAAAAGACAATTTTTTTTCAATAATTTTCACTTTTAGTACGTAAAAAAACTTTCTTAGACAATTTTTAATGACGTTAGTTTCAAACAAAAAGAATTAGACAGTTTCGCATAAAAAAATTATTTTTCACTGTATGAAATGTCTTAGAAAAATTTTTTTGAAAAGACAATTTTTTTTCAATAATTTTCACTTTTAGTACTTAAAAAAACTTTCTTAGACAATTTTTAATGACGTTAGTTTCAAACAAAAAGAATTAGACAGTTTCTCAAAAAAAAACTATTTTTCACTGTATGAAATGTCTTAGAAAAATTTTTGAAAATTTTTCTTGAAAAGAAAATTTTTTTCAATAATTTTCACTTTTAGTACGTAAAAAAACTTTCTTAGACAATTTTTAATGACGTTAGTTTCAAACAAAAAGAATTAGACAGTTTCGCAAAAAAAAATTGTTTTTCACTGTATGAAATGTCTTAGAAAAATTTTTTTGAAAAGACAATTTTTTTTCAATAATTTTCACTTTTAGTACGTAAAAAAACTTTCTTAGACAATTTTTAATGACGTTAGTTTCAAACAAAACGAATTAGACAGTTTCGCAAAAAAAAATTATTTTTCACTGTATGAAATGTCTTAGAAAAATTTTTTTGAAAAGACAATTTTTTTTCAATAATTTTCACTTTTAGTACTTAAAAAGACTTTCTTAGACAATTTTTAATGACGTTAGTTTCAAACAAAAAGAATTAGACAGTTTCGCAAAAAAAAATTATTTTTCACTGTATGAAATGTCTTAGAAAATTTTTTGAAAATTTTTCTTGAAAAGAAAATTTTTTTCAATAATTTTCACTTTTAGTACGTAAAAAAACTTTCTTAGACAATTTTTAATGACGTTAGTTTCAAACAAAACGAATTAGACAGTTTCGCAAATAAAAATTATTTTTCACTGTATGAAATGTCTTAGAAAAATTTTTTTGAAAAGACAATTTTTTTTCAATAATTTTCACTTTTAGTACGTAAAAAAACTTTCTTAGACAATTTTTAATGACGTTAGTTTCAAACAAAAAGAATTAGACAGTTTCGCAAAAAAAAATTATTTTTCACTGTATGAAATGTCTTAGAAAAATTTTTTTGAAAAGAAAATTTTTTTTCAATAATTTTCACTTTTAGTACGTAAAAAAACTTTCTTAGACAATTTTTAATGACGTTAGTTTCAAACAAAACGAATTAGACAGTTTCGCAAAAAAAAATTATTTTTCACTATATGAAATGTCTTTGAAAATTTTTTTTGAAAAGAAAGTTTTTTTTCAATAATTTTCACTTTTAGTACGTAAAGAAACTTTCTTAGACAATTTTTAATGACGTTAGTTTCAAACAAAAAGAATTAGACAGTTTCGCAAAAAAAAATTATTTTTCACTGTATGAAATGTCTTAAAAAAAGTTTTGAAAATTTTTATTGAAAAGAAAATTTTTTTTCAATTATTTTCACTTTTAGTACGTAAAAAAACTTTCTTAGACAATTTTTAATGACGTTAGTTTCAAACAAAAAGAATTAGACAGTTTCGCAAAAAAAAGTTATTTTTCACTGTATGAAATGTCTTAGAAAAATTTTTGAAAATTTTTTTTGAAAAGACAATTTTTTTCAATAATTTTCACTTTTAGTACGTAAAAAAACTTTCTTAGACAATTTTTAATGACGTTAGTTTCAAACAAAAAGAATTAGACAGTTTCGCAAAAAAAAATTATTTTTCACTGTATGAAATGTCTTAGAAAAATTTTTGGAAATTTTTTTTGAAAAGACAATTTTTTTCAATAATTTTCACTTTTAGTACGTAAAAAAACTTTCTTAGACAATTTGTAATGACGTTAGTTTCAAACAAAAAGAATTAGACAGTTTCGAAAAAAAAAATTATTTTTGACTGTATGAAATGTCTTTGAAAAATTTTTGAAATTTTTTTGGAAAAGAAAATTTTTTTCAATAATTTTCACTTTTAGTACGTAAAAAAACTTTCTTAGACAATTTTTAATGACGTTAGTTTCAAACAAAAAGATTTGGATAGTTTCGCAAAAAAAAAATATTTTTCACTGTATGAAATGTCTTAGAAAAATTTTTTTGAAAAGAAAATTTTTTTTCAATAATTTTCACTTTTAGTACGTAAAAAAACTTTCTTAGACAATTTTTAATGACGTTAGTTTCAAACAAAAAGAATTAGACAGTTTCGCAAAAAAAAATTATTTTTCACTGTATGAAATGTCTTAGAAAAATTTTTTTGAAAAGACAATTTTTTTCAATAATTTTCACTTTTAGTACGTAAAAAAACTTTCTTAGACAATTTTTAATGACGTTAGTTTCAAACAAAAAGAATTGGATAGTTTCGCAAAAAAAAAATATTTTTCACTGTATGAAATGTCTTAGAAAAATTTTTTTGAAAAGACAATTTTTTTTCAATAATTTTCACTTTTAGTACGTAAAAAAACTTTCTTAGACAATTTTTAATGACGTTAGTTTCAAACAAAAAGAATTAGACAGTTTCGCATAAAAAAATTAATTTTCACTGTATGAAATGTCTTAGAAAAATTTTTTTGAAAAGACAATTTTTTTTCAATAATTTTCACTTTTAGTACTTAAAAAAACTTTCTTAGACAATTTTTAATGACGTTAGTTTCAAACAAAAAGAATTAGACAGTTTCTCAAAAAAAAACTATTTTTCACTGTATGAAATGTCTTAGAAAAATTTTTGAAAATTTTTCTTGAAAAGAAAATTTTTTTCAATAATTTTCACTTTTAGTACGTAAAAAAACTTTCTTAGACAATTTTTAATGACGTTAGTTTCAAACAAAAAGAATTAGACAGTTTCGCAAAAAAAAATTGTTTTTCACTGTATGAAATGTCTTAGAAAAATTTTTTTGAAAAGACAATTTTTTTTCAATAATTTTCACTTTTAGTACGTAAAAAAACTTTCTTAGACAATTTTTAATGACGTTAGTTTCAAACAAAACGAATTAGACAGTTTCGCAAAAAAAAATTATTTTTCACTGTATGAAATGTCTTAGAAAAATTTTTTTGAAAAGACAATTTTTTTTCAATAATTTTCACTTTTAGTACTTAAAAAAACTTTCTTAGACAATTTTTAATGACGTTAGTTTCAAACAAAAAGAATTAGACAGTTTCGCAAAAAAAAATTATTTTTCACTGTATGAAATGTCTTAGAAAAATTTTTGAAAATTTTTCTTGAAAAGAAAATTTTTTTCAATAATTTTCACTTTTAGTACGTAAAAAAACTTTCTTAGACAATTTTTAATGACGTTAGTTTCAAACAAAACGAATTAGACAGTTTCGCAAATAAAAATTATTTTTCACTGTATGAAATGTCTTAGAAAAATTTTTTTGAAAAGACAATTTTTTTTCAATAATTTTCACTTTTAGTACGTAAAAAAACTTTCTTAGACAATTTTTAATGACGTTAGTTTCAAAAAAAAAGAATTAGACAGTATCGCAAAAAAAAATTATTTTTCACTGTATGAAATGTCTTGGAAAAATTTTTTTGAAAAGAAAATTTTTTTTCAATAATTTTCACTTTTAGTACGTAAAAAAACTTTCTTAGACAATTTTTAATGACGTTAGTTTCAAACAAAAAGAATTAGACAGTTTCGCAAAAAAAAATTATTTTTCACTGTATGAAATGTCTTAGAAAAATTTTCTTGAAAAGACAATTTTTTTTCAATAATTTTCACTTTTAGTACGTAAAAAAACTTTCTTAGACAATTTTTAATGACGTTAGTTTCAAACAAAACGAATTAGACAGTTTCGCAAAAAAAAATTATTTTTCACTGTATGAAATGTCTTAGAAATGTTTTTTTGAAAAGACAATTTTTTTTCAATAATTTTCACTTTTAGTACTTAAACAAACTTTCTTAGACAATTTTTAATGACGTTAGTTTCAAACAAAAAGAATTAGACAGTTTCGCAAAAAAAAATTATTTTTCACTGTATGAAATGTCTTTAAAAATTTTTTTTGAAAAGAAAGTTTTTTTTCAATAATTTTCACTTTTAGTACGTAAAAAAACTTTCTTAGACAATTTTTAATGACGTTAGTTTCAAACAAAAAGAATTAGACAGTTTCGCAAAAAAAAAATTATTTTTCACTGTATGAAATGTCTTAGAAAAATTTTTGAAAATTTTTTTTGAAAAGACAATTTTTTTCAATAATTTTCACTTTTAGTACGTAAAAAAACTTTCTTAGACAATTTTTAATGACGTTAGTTTCAAACAAAAAGAATTAGACAGTTTCGCAAAAAAAAATAATTTTTCACTGTATGAAATGTCTTAGAAGAATTTTTGAAAATTTTTTTTGAAAAGACAATTTTTTTCAATAATTTTCACTTTTAGTACGTAAAAAAACTTTCTTAGACAATTTGTAATGACGTTAGTTTCAAACTAAAAGAATTAGACAGTTTCAAAAAAAAAAATTATTTTTGACTGTATGAAATGTCTTTGAAAAATTTTTGAAATTTTTTTGGAAATGAAAATTTTTTTCAATAAGTTTCACTTTTAGTACGTAAAAAAACTTTCTTAGACAATTTTTAATGACGTTAGTTTCAAACAAAAAGATTTGGACAGTTTCGCAAAAAAAAAATATTTTTCACTGTATGAAATGTCTTAGAAAAATTTTTTTGAAAAGAAAATTTTTTTTCAATAATTTTCACTTTTAGTACGTAAAAAAACTTTCTTAGACAATTTTTAATGACGTTAGTTTCAAACAAAACGAATTAGACAGTTTCGCAAAAAAAAATTATTTTTCAATGTTCGAAATGTCTTAGAAAAATTTTTTTGAAAAGACAATTTTTTTTCAATAATTTTCACTTTTAGTACTTAAAAAAACTTTCTTAGACAATTTTTAATGACGTTAGTTTCAAAC
Source organism: Aplidium turbinatum (assembly GCF_918807975.1). Classification (NCBI taxonomy): domain Eukaryota; kingdom Metazoa; phylum Chordata; class Ascidiacea; order Aplousobranchia; family Polyclinidae; genus Aplidium; species Aplidium turbinatum. Next base: position 22,448,990 of record NC_137485.1, read on the forward strand.
AAAAAGAATTAGACAGTTTCTCAAAAAAAAATTATTTTTCACTGTATGAAATGTCAGAAAAATTTTTGAAAATTTTTCTTGAAAAGAAAATTTTTTTCAATAATTTTCACTTTTACTACGTAAAAAAACTTTCTTAGACAATTTTTAATGACGTTAGTTTCAAACAAAAAGAATTAGACAGTTTCGCAAAAAAAAATTATTTTTCACTGTATGAAATGTCTTAGAAAAATTTTTTTGAAAAGACAATTTTTTTTCAATAATTTTCACTTTTAGTACGTAAGAAAACTTTCTTAGACAATTTTTAATGACGTTAGTTTCAAACAAAAAGAATTAGACAGTTTCGCAAAAAAAAATTATTTTTCACTGTATGAAATGTCTTGGAAAAATTTTTTTGAAAAGACAATTTTTTTTCAATAATTTTCACTTTTAGTACGTAAAAAAACTTTCTTAGACAATTTTTAATGACGTTAGTTTCAAACAAAACGAATTAGACAGTTTCGCAAAAAAAAATTATTTTTCACTGTATGAAATGTCTTAGAAAAATTTTTTTGAAAAGACAATTTTTTTTCAATAATTTTCACTTTTAGTACGTAAAAAAACTTTCTTAGACAAATTTTAATGACGTTAGTTTCAAACAAAAAGAATTAGACAGTTTCGCAAAAAAAATTATTTTTCACTGTATGAAATGTCTTAGAAAAATTTTTAAAATTTTTCTTGAAAAGAAAATTTTTTTCAATAATTTTCACTTTTAGTACGTAAAAAAACTTTCTTAGACAATTTTTAATGACGTTAGTTTCAAACAAAAAGAATTAGACAGTTTCGCAAATAAAAATTATTTTTCACTGTATGAAATGTCTTAGAAAAATTTTTTTGAAAAGACAACTTTTTTTCAATAATTTTCACTTTTAGTACGTAAAAAAACTTTCTTAGACAATTTGTAATGACGTTAGTTTCAAACAAAAAGAATTAGACAGTTTCGAAAAAAAAAATTATTTTTGACTGTATGAAATGTCTTTGAAAAATTTTTGAAAATTTTTTTTGAAAAGAAAATTTTTTTCAATAATTTTCACTTTTAGAACGAAAAAAAACTTTCTTAGACAATTTTTAATGACGTTAGTTTCAAACAAAAAGAATTGGATAGTTTCGCAAAAAAAAATATTTTTCACTGTATGAAATGTCTTAGAAAAATTTTTTTGAAAAGACAATTTCTTTTCAATAATTTTCAGTTTTAGTACGTAAAAAAACTTTCTTAGACAATTTTTAATGACGTTAGTTTCAAACAAAAAGAATTAGACAGTTTCGCAAAAAAAAATTATTTTTCACTGTATGAAATGTCTTAGAAAAATTTTTTTGAAAAGACAATTTTTTTTCAATAATTTTCACTTTTAGTACGTAAAAAAACTTTCTTAGACAATTTTTAATGACGTTAGTTTCAAACAAAAAGAATTAGACAGTTTCGCATAAAAAAATTATTTTTCACTGTATGAAATGTCTTAGAAAAATTTTTTTGAAAAGACAATTTTTTTTCAATAATTTTCACTTTTAGTACTTAAAAAAACTTTCTTAGACAATTTTTAATGACGTTAGTTTCAAACAAAAAGAATTAGACAGTTTCTCAAAAAAAAAATATTTTTCACTGTATGAAATGTCTTAGAAAATTTTTTGAAAATTTTTCTTGAAAAGAAAATTTTTTTCAATAATTTTCACTTTTAGTACGTAAAAAAACTTTCTTAGACAATTTTTAATGACGTTAGTTTCAAACAAAAAGAATTAGACAGTTTCGCAAAAAAAAATTATTTTTCACTGTATGAAATGTCTTGGAAAAATTTTTTTGAAAAGAAAATTTTTTTTCAATAATTTTCACTTTTAGTACGTAAAAAAACTTTCTTAGACAATTTTTAATGACGTTAGTTTCAAACAAAACGAATTAGACAGTTTCGCAAAAAAAAAATTATTTTTCACTGTATGAAATGTCTTAGAAAAATTTTTTTGAAAAGACAATTTTTTTTCAATAATATTCACTTTTAGTACTTAAAAAAACTTTCCTAGACAATTTTTAATGACGTTAGTTTCAAACAAAAAGAATTAGACAGTTTTGCAAAAAAAAATTATTTTTCACTGTATGAAATGTCTTAGAAAAATTTTTGAAAATTTTTCTTGAAAAGAAAATTTTTTTCAATAATTTTCACTTTTAGTACGTAAAAAAACTTTCTTAGACAATTTTTAATGACGTTAGTTTCAAACAAAAAGAATTAGACAGTTTCTCAAATAAAAATTATTTTTCACTGTATGAAATGTCTTAGAAAAATTTTTTTGAAAAGACAACTTTTTTTCAATAATTTTCACTTTTAGTACGTAAAAAAACTTTCTTAGACAATTTGTAATGACGTTAGTTTCAAACAAAAAGAATTAGACAGTTTCGAAAAAAAAAATTATTTTTGACTGTATGAAATGTCTTTGAAAAATTTTTGAAAATTTTTTTTGAAAAGAAAATTTTTTTCAATAATTTTCACTTTTAGAACGTAAAAAAACTTTCTTAGACAATTTTTAATGACGTTAGTTTCAAACAATAAGAATTGGATAGTTTCGCAAAAAAAAATATTTTTCACTGTATGAAATGTCTTAGAAAAATTTTTTTGAAAAGACAATTTTTTTTCAATAATTTTCACTTTTAGTACGTAAAAAAACTTTCTTAGACAATTTTTAATGACGTTAGTTTCAAACAAAAAGAATTAGACAGTTTCGCATAAAAAAATTATTTTTCACTGTATGAAATGTCTTAGAAAAATTTTTTTGAAAAGACAATTTTTTTTCAATAATTTTCACTTTTAGTACTTAAAAAAACTTTCTTAGACAATTTTTAATGACGTTAGTTTCAAACAAAAAGAATTAGACAGTTTCTCAAAAAAAAACTACTTTTCACTGTATGAAATGTCTTAGAAAAATTTTTGAAAATTTTTCTTGAAAAGAAAATTTTTTTCAATAATTTTCACTTTTAGTACGTAAAAAAACTTTCTTAGACAATTTTTAATGACGTTAGTTTCAAACAAAAAGAATTAGACAGTTTCGCAAAAAAAAATTGTTTTTCACTGTATGAAATGTCTTAGAAAAAGTTTTGAAAATTTTTTTTGAAAAGACAATTTTTTTCAATAATTGTCACTTGTAGTACGTAAAACAACTTTCTTAGACAATTTTTAATGACGTTAGTTTCAAACAAAAAGAATTGAAAAGCTTCGGAAAAAAAATTTTTTTTTTCACTGTATGAAATGACAATGTAATGTCTTGGAAAAATTTTTTAAAAAGATTTTCGAAAAAAAATTTTTTTCTTGATAATCCAAACTTTTTGTGTAGGATAAAATATCTTAGGCCATTTACAATAACTTAAGTCAAAAAAAATAATTAGAGTGCGACCTTAACTTAAAATATACGCTATCTCCTTAAATAAAGCAGCTGCGCAGCTCTCAATGCAGGTATAAGCAATTCAATGAACTTTTGTTCATTGACAAATTTTTAACTTAAAACCAAGTTTTAGCGGTGCTAACACGTTTTGGAATGATAAAACAATATTACTGAACATAAAAATAAACTTTTGCTGTAGGGAAAAAATTTTGAAAATCTTTAAAAAAAATTCTTGTTCAATGTGTGCAATGAGTTATGAAATGTCTTATAAAAAATTTTGCAAACGATTTTTGATTTTTTCAATAATGTTCACTTTTAGTTTGTAAAACAACTTTCTTAGACAATTTTTAATGACGTTAGTTTCAAACAAAAAAAATTGGATACTTTAACAAAAAGAAATTATTTTTCACTGTATGAAATGTCTTGGAAAAATTTTTGAAAATTTTTTTTGAAAAGACAATTTTCAATAACTGTCACTTTTAGTACGTAAAACAACTTTCTTAGACAATTTTTAATGACGTTAGTTTCAAACAAAAAGAATTGGAAAGCTTCGGAATAAAATTTTTTTTCACTGTATGAAATGACAATGTAATGTCTTGAAAAAATTTTTGAAAAAGATTTTCAAAAAAAAATTTTTTCTTGATAATCGAAACTTTTTGAGTAGGATAAAATCTCTTAGGCCATTTACAATAACTTTAGTCAAAAAAAATAATTGGAGTGTGACTTTAACTTAAAATATACGCTATCTCCTTAAATAAAGCAGCTGCGCAGCTCTCAATGCAGGTATAAGCAATTCAATGAACTTTTGTTCATTGACAAATTTTTAACTTGAAACCAAGTTTTAGCGGTGCTAACACGTTTTGGAATAATAAAACAATATTACTGAACATCAAAATAAACTTTTGCATTATTAAAACAAATTTGAAAAATTTTCGTGTAAGTCGTCAGTTCGTGTAAGTCGTCACTTTTTCTGTTTCCCCTGGGGTGACGTTATTCAATTTCTACTATAGCTTTAGCGGTGCTAACATGTTTTGGAATGATAAAACAATATTACTGAACATAAAAATAAACTTTTGCAATATGAAAAAAACTTTAAAAAATTTTGAAAAAAATTCTTGTTCAATGTGTGCACTTTGCAATGAAATGTCTCAGGAAATTTTTTCAGAGGTTTCCACATGACTGGCTGCCATTATTAATGAAAATAAAAAAAAACTTTAATGTGTGCACTTTGCAATGAAATGTCTCAGGAAAATTTTTCAGTGGTTTCCACATGACTGGCTGCCATTATTAATGAACATACAAAACTTTAATGTGTGCAATTTGCAATGAAATGTCTCAGGAAAATTTTTCAGAGGTTTCCACATGACTGGCTGCCATTATTTATGAACATAAAAAAAACTTTAATGTGTGCAATTTGCAATGAAATGTCTCAGAAAAACTTTTCAGTGGTTTCCACATGACTGGCTGCCATTATTAATAAACATAAAAAAAAACTTTAATGTGTGCAATTTGCAATGAAGTGTCTCAGGAAAACTTTTCAGTGGTTTCCACATGACTGGCTGCCATTATTAATGAACATAAAAAAAAACTTTAATTTGGGCAATTTGCAATGAAATGTCTCAGGAAAATTTTTTAGTGGTTTCCACATGACTGGCTGCCATTATTTATGAACATAAAAAAAAACTTTAATGTGTGCAGTTTGCAATGAAATGTCTCAGGGATATTTTTCAGTGGTTTCCACATGACTGGCTGCCATTATTAATGAAGATAAAAAAAAAATTGAATGTGTGCATTTTGCAATGAATTGTCTCAGGAAAATTTTTCAGTGGTTTCCACATGACTGGCTGCCATTATTAATGAACATAAAAAAAAACTTTAATGTGTGCAAATTGCAATGAAATGTCTCAGGAAAATTTTTCAGTGGTTTCCACATGACTGGCTGCCATTAATAATGAACATAAAAAAAACTTTAATGTGTGCAATTTTCAATGAAATGTCTCAGGAAAAACTTTCAGTGGTTGCCACATGACTGGCACCCTATTATTAATGAACAAAAAAAATCATTTTGCACTGTATGAAATGTCTTAGAAACATTTTTTTGAAAAGACAATTTTTTTTCAATAACGTTTACTTTTAGTACGTAAAAAAACTTTCTTAGACAATTTTTAATGACGTTAGTTTCAAACAAAAAGAATTGAAAAGATTCGTAAAAAAAAATTATTTTTCACAGTATGAAATGTCTTAGAAAAATTTTTGAAAATGTTTTTTGAAAAGACAATTTTCCTCAATAACTTTTACTTTTAGTGCGTTGAAAAACTTTCTTAGACAATTTTTAATGACGTTAGTTTCAAACAAAAAGAATTGAAAAGCTTCGGAAAAAAAATTTTTTTTTTCACTGTATGAAATGACAATGTAATGTCTTGGAAAAATTTTTTAAAAACATTTTCGAAAAAAAATTTTTTTCTTGATAATCCAAACTTTTTGTGTAGGATAAAATATCTTAGGCCATTTACAATAACTTAAGTCAAAAAAAATAATTAGAGTGCGACTTTAACTTAAAATATACGCTATCTCCTTAAATAAAGCAGCTGCGCAGCTCTCAATGCAGGTATAAGCAATTCAATGAACTTTTGTTCATTGACAAATTTTTAACTTAAAACCAAGTTTTAGCGGTGCTAACACGTTTTGGAATGATAAAACAATATTACTGAACATAAAAATAAACTTTTGCAGTAGGAAAAAAATTTTGAAAAACTTAGAAAAAAATTCTTGTTCAATGTGTGCAATGAGTTATGAAATGTCTTATAAAAAATTTTGCAAACGATTTTTGATTTTTTCAATACTGTTCACTTTTAGTACGTAAAACAACTTTCTTAGACAATTTTTAATGACGTTAGTTACAAACAAAAAGAATTGCATAGTTTCGCAAAAAAAAATTATTTTTCACTGTATGAAATGTCTTGGAAAAATTTTTGAAAATTTTTTTTGAAAAGACAATTTTCAATAATTGTCACTTTTAGTACGTAAAACAACTTTCTTAGACAATTTTTAATGACGTTAGTTTCAAACAAAACGAATTAGACAGTTTCGCAAAAAAAAATTATTTTTCACTGTATGAAACGTCTTAGAAAAATTTTTTTTAAAAGAAAATTTTTTTTCAATAATTTTCACTTTTAGTACGTAAAAAAACTTTCTTAGACAATTTTTAATGACGTTAGTTTCAAACAAAAAGAATTAGACAGTTTCGCAAAAAAAAATTATTTTTCACTGTATGAAATGTCTTGGAAAAATTTTTTTGAAAAGAAAATTTTTTTTCAATAATTTTCACTTTTAGTACGTAAAAAAACTTTCTTAGACAATTTTTAATGACGTTAGTTTCAAACAAAACGAATTAGACAGTTTCGCAAAAAAAAATTATTTTTCACTCTATGAAATGTCTTAGAAAAATTTTTTTGAAGACAATTTTTTTTCAATAACTTTCACTTTTAGTACGTAAAAAAACTTTCTTAGACAATTTTTAATGACGTTAGTTTCAAACAAAACGAATTAGACAGTTTCGCAAAAAAAAATTATTTTTCACTGTATGAAATGTCTTAGAAAAATTTTTTTGAAAAGACAATTTTTTTTCAATAATTTTCACTTTTAGTACGTAAAAAAACTTTCTTAGACAATTTTTAATGACGTTAGTTTCAAACAAAAAGAATTAGACAATTTCGCAAAAAAAAATTATTTTTCACTGTATGAAATGTCTTAGAAAAATTTTTGAAAATTTTTCTTGAAAAGAAAATTTTTTTCAATAATTTTCACTTTTAGTACGTAAAAAAACTTTCTTAGACAATTTTTAATGACGTTAGTTTCAAACAAAACGAATTAGACAGTTTCGCAAAAAAAAATTATTTTTCACTGTATGAAATGTCTTAGAAAATTTTTGAAAATTTTTCTTGAAAAGAAAATTTTTTTCAATAATTTTCACTTTTAGTACGTAAAAAAACTTTCTTAGACAATTTTTAATGACGTTAGTTTCAAACAAAAAGAATTAGACAGTTTCGCAAAAAAAAATAATTTTTCACTGTATGAAATGTCTTAGAAAAACTTTTTTGAAAAGACAATTTTTTTTCAATAATTTTCACTTTTAGTACGTAAAAAAACTTTCTTAGACAATTTTTAATGACGTTAGTTTCAAACAAAAAGAATTAGACAGTTTCGCAAAAAAAAATTATTTTTCACTGTATGAAATGTCTTAGAAAAATTTTTTTGAAAAGACAATTTTTTTTCAATAATTTTCACTTTTAGTACGTAAAAAAACTTTCTTAGACAATTTTTAATGACGTTAGTTTCAAACAAAAAGAATTAGACAGTTTCGCAAAAAAAAATTATTTTTCACTGTATGAAATGTCTTAGAAAACTTTTCTTGAAAAGAAAATTCTTTTCAATAATTTTCACTTTTAGTACTTAAAAAAACTTTCTTAGACAATTTTTAATGACGTTAGTTTCAAACAAAAAGAATTAGACAGTTTCGCAAAAAAAAATTATTTTTCACTGTATGAAATGTCTTAGAAAAATTTTTTTGAAAAGACAATTTTTTTTCAATAATTTTCACTTTTAGTACGTAAAAAAACTTTCTTAGACAATTTTTAATGACGTTAGTTTCAAACAAAAAGAATTAGACAGTTTCGCAAAAAAAAATTATTTTTCACTGTATGAAATGTCTTGGAAAAACTTTTTTGAAAAGAAAATTTTTTTTCAATAATTTTCACTTTTAGTACGTAAAAAAACTTTCTTAGACAATTTTTAATGACGTTAGTTTCAAACAAAAAGAATTAGACAGTTTCGCAAAAAAAAATTATTTTTCACTGTATGAAATGTCTTAGAAAAATTTTTTTGAAAAGAAAATTTTTTTTCAATAATTTTCACTTTTAGAACGTAAAAAAACTTTCTTAGACAATTTTTAATGACGTTAGTTTCAAACAAAAAGAATTGGATAGTTTCGCAAAAAAAAATTATTTTTCACTGTATGAAATGTCCTAGAAAAATTTTTTTGATAAGACAGTTTTTTTTCAATAATTTTCACTTTCAGTACGTAAGAAAACTTTCTTAGACAATTTTTAATGACGTTAGTTTCAAACAAAAAGAATTAGACAGTTTCGCAAAAAAAAATTATTTTTCACTGTATGAAATGTCTTAGAAAAATTATTGAAAATTTTTTTTGAAAAGAAAATTTTTTTCAATAATTTTCACTTTTAGTACGTAAAAAAACTTTCTTAGACAATTTTTAATGACGTTAGTTTCAAACAAAAAGAATTGGATAGTTTCGCAAAAAAAAATTATTTTTCACTGTATGAAATGTCTTAGAAAAATTTTTTTGAAGACAATTTTTTTCAATAATTTTCACTTTTAGTACGTAAAAAAACTTTCTTAGACAATTTGTAGTGACGTTAGTTTCAAACAAAAAGAATTAGACAGTTTCGCAAAAAAAAATTATTTTTCACTGTATGAAATGTCTTAGAAAAATTTTCGAAAAATGTTTTTGAAAAGACAATTTTTTTTCAATAATTTTCACTTTTAGTACGTAAAAAAACTTTCTTAGACAACTTTTAATGACGTTAGTTTCAAATAAAAAGAATTAGACAGTTTCGAAAAAAAAATTATTTTTCACTGTATGAAATGTCTTAGAAAAATTTTTTAAAATATTCTTTAAAAAGAAAATTTTTTTCAATAATTTTCACTTTTAGTACGTAAAAAAACTTTCTTAGACAATTTTTATTGACGTTAGTTTCAAACAAAAAGAATTAGACAGTTTCGCAAAAAAAAATTATTTTTCACTGTATGAAATGTCTTAGAAAATTTTTGAAATTTTTTTTTGAAAAGACAATTTTTTTCAATAATTTTCACTTTTAGTACGTAAAAAAACTTTCTTAGACAATTTGTAATGACGTTAGTTTCAAACAAAAAGAATTAGACAGTTTCGCAAAAAAAAATTATTTTTCACTGTATGAAATGTCTTAGAAAAATTTTTTTGAAAAGACAATTTTTTTTCAAAAATTTTCACTTTTAATACGTAACAAAACTTTCTTAGACAATTTTTAATGACGTTAGTTTCAAACAAAAAGAATTAGACAGTTTCGCAAAAAAAAATTATTTTTCACTGTATGAAATGTCTTAGAAAAATTTTTGAATATTTTTTTTAAAAAGAAAATTTTTTTCAATAATTTTCACTTTTAGTACGTAAAAACACTTTCTTAGACAATTTTTAATGACGTTAGTTTCAAACAAAAAGAATTGGATAGTTTCGCAAAAAAAAATTATTTTTCACTGTATGAAATGTCTTAGAAAAATTTTTTTGAAAAGACAATTTTTTTTCAATAATTTTCAATTTTAGTACGTAAAAAAACTTTCTTAGACAATTTTTAATGACGTTAGTTTCAAACAAAAAGAATTAGACAGTTTCGCAAAAAAAAATTATTTTTCACTGTATGAAATGTCTTAGAAAAATTTTCAATAATTTTCACTTTTAGTACGTAAAAAAACTTTCTTAGACAATTTTTAATGACGTTAGTTTCAAACAAAAAAAATTGGATAGTTTCGCAAAAAAAAATTATTTTTCACTGTATGAAATGTCTTAGAAGAATTTTTTTCAAAAAACATTTTTTTTTCAATAATTTTCAATTTTAGGACGTAAAAAAACTTTCTTAGACAATTTTTAATGACGTTAGTTTCAAACAAAAAGATTTAGACACTTTCGCAAAAAAAAATTTTTTTTCACTGTATGAAATGTCTTAGAAAAATTTTTGAAAATTTTTTTTGAAAAGACAATTTTTTTCAATAATTTTCACTTTTAGTACGTAAAAAAACTTTCTTAGACAATTTGTAATGACGTTAGTTTCAAACAAAAAGAATTAGACAGTTTCGCAAAAAAAAATTATTTTTCATTGTATGAAATGTCTTAGAAAAATTTTTGAAAATTTTTTTTGAAAAGAAAATTTTTTTCAATAATTTTCACTTTTAGTACGTAAAAAAACTTTCTTAGACAAATTTTAATGACGTTAGTTTCAAACAAAAAGAATTGGATAGTTTCGCAAAAAAAAATTATTTTTCACTGTATGAAATGTCTTAGAAAAATTTTTTTGAAAAGACAATTTTTTTTCAATAATTTTCACTTTTAGTACGTAAAAAAACTTTCTTAGACAATTTTTAATGACGTTAGTTTCAAACAAAAAGAATTAGACAGTTTCGCAAAAAAAAATTATTTTTCACTGTATGAAATGTCTTAGAAAAATATTTTTGAAAAGACAATTTTTTTTCAATAATTTTCACTTTTAGTACGTAAAAAAACTTTCTTAGACAATTTTTAATGACGTTAGTTTCAAACAAAAAGAATTAGACAGTTTCGCTAAAAAAAATTATTTTTCACTGTATGAAATGTCTTGGAAAAATTTTTTTGAAAAGAAAATTTTTTTTCAATAATTTTCACTTTTAGTACGTAAAAAAACTTTCTTAGACAATTTTTAATGACGTTAGTTTCAAACAAAAAGAATTAGACAGTTTCGCAAATAAAAATTATTTTTCACTGTATGAAATGTCTTAGAAAAACTTTTTTGAAAAGAAAATTTTTTTTCAATAATTTTCACTTTTAGAACGTAAAAAAACTTTCTTAGACAATTTTTAATGACGTTAGTTTCAAACAAAAAGAATTGGATAGTTTCTCAAAAAAAAATTATTTTTCACTGTATGAAATGTCCTAGAAAAATTTTTTTGATAAGACAGTTTTTTTTCAATAATTTTCACTTTTAGTACGTAAGAAAACTTTCTTAGACAATTTTTAATGACGTTAGTTTCAAACAAAAAGAATTAGACAGTTTCGCAAAAAAAAATTATTTTTCACTGTATGAAATGTCTTAGAAAAATTTTTGAAAATTTTTTTTGAAAAGAAACTTTTTTTCAATAATTTTCACTTTTAGTACGTAAAAAAACTTTCTTAGACAATTTTTAATGACGTTAGTTTCAAACAAAAAGAATTGGATAGTTTCGCAAAAAAAAATTATTTTTCACTGTATGAAATGTCTTAGAAAAATTTTTTTGAAGAAAATTTTTTTTGAATAATTTTCACTTTTAGTACGTAAAAAAACTTTCTTAGACAATTTGTAATGACGTTAGTTTCAAACAAAAAGAATTAGACAGTTTCGCAAAAAAAAATTATTTTTCAATGTATGAAATGTCTTAGAAAAATTTTCGAAAAATTTTTTTGAAAAGACAATTTTTCTTCAATAATTTTCACTTTTAGTACGTAAAGAAACTTTCTTAGACAACTTTTAATGACGTTAGTTTCAAATAAAAAGAATTAGACAGTTTCGAAAAAAAAATTATTTTTCACTGTATGAAATGTCTTAGAAAAATTTTTGAAAATATTTTTTAAAAAGAAAATTTTTTTCAATAATTTTCACTTTTAGTACGTAAAAAAACTTTCTTTGACAATTTGTAATGACGTTAGTTTCAAACAAAAAGAATTAGACAGTTTCGCAAAAAAAAATTATTTTTCACTGTATGAAATGTCTTGGAAAAATTTTTGAAAATTTTTTTTGAAAAGACAATTTTTTTCAATAATTTTCACTTTTAGTACGTAAAAAAACTTTCTTAGACAATTTGCAATGACGTTAGTTTCAAACAAAAAGAATTAGATAGTTTCGCAAAAAAAAATTATTTTTCACTGTATGAAATGTCTTAGAAAAATTTTTTTGAAAAGACAATTTTTTTTCAATAATTTTCAATTTTAGTACGTAAAAAAACTTTCTTAGACAATTTTTAATGACGTTAGTTTCAAACAAAAAGAATTAGACAGTTTCGCAAAAAAAAATTATTTTTCACTGTATGAAATGTCTTAGAAAAATTTTTTTGAAAAGACAATTTTTTTCAATAATTTTCACTTTTAGTACGTAAAAAAACTTTCTTAGACAATTTTTAATGACGTTAGTTTCAAACAAAAAGAATTAGACAGTTTCGCAAAAAAAAATTATTTTTCACTGTATGAAATGTCTTAGAAAAATTTTTTTGAAAAGAAAATTTTTTTTCAATAATTTTCACTTTTAGTACGTAAAAAAACTTTCTTAGACAATTTTTAATGACGTTAGTTTCAAACAAAAAGAATTGGATAGTTTCGCAAAAAAAATTATTTTTCACTGTATGAAATGTCCTAGAAAAATTTTTTTGATAAGACAGTTTTTTTTCAATAATTTTCACTTTTAGTACGTAAGAAAACTTTCTTAGACAATTTTTAATGACGTTAGTTTCAAACAAAAAGAATTAGACAGTTTTGCAAAAAAAAATTATTTTTCACTGTATGAAATGTCTTAGAAAAATTTTTGAAAATTTTTTTTGAAAAGAAACTTTTTTCAATAATTTTCACTTTTAGTACGTAAAAAAACTTTCTTAGACAATTTTTAATGACGTTAGTTTCAAACAAAAAGAATTGGATAGTTTCGCAAAAAAAAATTATTTTTCACTGTATGAAATGTCTTAGAAAAATTTTTTTGAAGACAATTTTTTTCAATAATTTTCACTTTTAGTACGTAAAAAAACTTTCTTAGACAATTTGTAATGACGTTAGTTTCAAACAAAAAGAATTAGACAGTTTCGCAAAAAAAAATTATTTTTCACTGTATGAAATGTCTTAGAAAAATTTTCGAAAATATTTTTTAAAAAGAAAATTTTTTTCAATAATTTTCACTTTTAGTACGTAAAAAAACTTTCTTAGACAATTTTTAATGACGTTAGTTTCAAACAAAAAGATTTAGACAGTTTCGCAAAAAAAAATTATTTTTCACTGTATGAAATGTCTTAGAAAAATTTTTTTGAAAAGACAATTTTTTTTCAATAATTTTCACTTTTAGTACGTAAAAAAACTTTCTTAGACAATTTTTATTGACGTTAGTTTCAAACAAAAAGAATTAGACAGTTTCGCAAAAAAAAATTATTTTTCACTGTATGAAATGTCTTAGAAAAATTTTTGAAATTTTTTTTTGAAAAGACAATTTTTTTCAATAATTTTCACTTTTAGTACGTAAAAAAACTTTCTTAGACAATTTGTAATGACGTTAGTTTCAAACAAAAAGAATTAGACAGTTTCGCAAAAAAAAATTATTTTTCACTGTATGAAATGTCTTAGAAAAATTTTTTTGAAAAGACAATTTTTTTTCAATAATTTTCACTTTTAGTACGTAAAAAAACTTTCTTAGACAATTTTTATTGACGTTAGTTTCAAACAAAAAGAATTAGACACTTTCGCAAAAAAAAATTTTTTTTCACTGTATGAAATGTCTTAGAAAAATTTTTGAAAATTTTTTTTGAAAAGACAATTTTTTTCAATAATTTTCACTTTTAGTACGTAAAAAAACTTTCTTAGACAATTTGTAATGACGTTAGTTTCAAACAAAAAGAATTAGACAGTTTCGCAAAAAAAAATTATTTTTCATTGTATGAAATGTCTTAGAAAAATTTTTGAAAATTTTTTTTGAAAAGAAAATTTTTTTCAATAATTTTCACTTTTAGTACGTAAAAAAACTTTCTTAGACAAATTTTAATGACGTTAGTTTCAAACAAAAAGAATTGGATAGTTTCGCAAAAAAAAATTATTTTTCACTGTATGAAATGTCTTAGAAAAACTTTTTTGAAAAGACAATTTTTTTTCAATAATTTTCACTTTTAGTACGTAAAAAAACTTTCTTAGACAATTTTTAATGACGTTAGTTTCAAACAAAAAGAATTAGACAGTTTCGCAAAAAAAAATTATTTTTCACTGTATGAAATGTCTTAGAAAAATATTTTTGAAAAGACAATTTTTTTTCAATAATTTTCACTTTTAGTACGTAAAAAAACTTTCTTAGACAATTTTTAATGACGTTAGTTTCAAACAAAAAGAATTAGACAGTTTCGCTAAAAAAAATTATTTTTCACTGTATGAAATGTCTTGGAAAAATTTTTTTGAAAAGAAAATTTTTTTTCAATAATTTTCACTTTTAGTACGTAAAAAAACTTTCTTAGACAATTTTTAATGACGTTAGTTTCAAACAAAAAGAATTAGACAGTTTCGCAAATAAAAATTATTTTTCACTGTATGAAATGTCTTAGAAAAACTTTTTTGAAAAGAAAATTTTTTTTCAATAATTTTCACTTTTAGAACGTAAAAAAACTTTCTTAGACAATTTTTAATGACGTTAGTTTCAAACAAAAAGAATTGGATAGTTTCTCAAAAAAAAATTATTTTTCACTGTATGAAATGTCCTAGAAAAATTTTTTTGATAAGACAGTTTTTTTTCAATAATTTTCACTTTTAGTACGTAAGAAAACTTTCTTAGACAATTTTTAATGACGTTAGTTTCAAACAAAAAAAATTAGACAGTTTCGCAAAAAAAAATTATTTTTCACTGTATGAAATGTCTTAGAAAAATTTTTGAAAATTTTTTTTGAAAAGAAACTTTTTTTCAATAATTTTCACTTTTAGTACGTAAAAAAACTTTCTTAGACAATTTTTAATGACGTTAGTTTCAAACAAAAAGAATTGGATAGTTTCGCAAAAAAAAATTATTTTTCACTGTATGAAATGTCTTAGAAAAATTTTTTTGAAGAAAATTTTTTTTGAATAATTTTCACTTTTAGTACGTAAAAAAACTTTCTTAGACAATTTGTAATGACGTTAGTTTCAAACAAAAAGAATTAGACAGTTTCGCAAAAAAAAATTATTTTTCAATGTATGAAATGTCTTAGAAAAATTTTCGAAAAATTTTTTTGAAAAGACAATTTTTCTTCAATAATTTTCACTTTTAGTACGTAAAGAAACTTTCTTAGACAACTTTTAATGACGTTAGTTTCAAATAAAAAGAATTAGACAGTTTCGAAAAAAAAATTATTTTTCACTGTATGAAATGTCTTAGAAAAATTTTTGAAAATATTTTTTAAAAAGAAAATTTTTTTCAATAATTTTCACTTTTAGTACGTAAAAAAACTTTCTTTGACAATTTGTAATGACGTTAGTTTCAAACAAAAAGAATTAGACAGTTTCGCAAAAAAAAATTATTTTTCACTGTATGAAATGTCTTGGAAAAATTTTTGAAAATTTTTTTTGAAAAGACAATTTTTTTCAATAATTTTCACTTTTAGTACGTAAAAAAACTTTCTTAGACAATTTGCAATGACGTTAGTTTCAAACAAAAAGAATTAGATAGTTTCGCAAAAAAAAATTATTTTTCACTGTATGAAATGTCTTAGAAAAATTTTTTTGAAAAGACAATTTTTTTTCAATAATTTTCAATTTTAGTACGTAAAAAAACTTTCTTAGACAATTTTTAATGACGTTAGTTTCAAACAAAAAGAATTAGACAGTTTCGCAAAAAAAAATTATTTTTCACTGTATGAAATGTCTTAGAAAAATTTTTTTGAAAAGACAATTTTTTTCAATAATTTTCACTTTTAGTACGTAAAAAAACTTTCTTAGACAATTTTTAATGACGTTAGTTTCAAACAAAAAGAATTAGACAGTTTCGCAAAAAAAAATTATTTTTCACTGTATGAAATGTCTTAGAAAAATTTTTTTGAAAAGAAAATTTTTTTTCAATAATTTTCACTTTTAGTACGTAAAAAAACTTTCTTAGACAATTTTTAATGACGTTAGTTTCAAACAAAAAGAATTGGATAGTTTCGCAAAAAAAATTATTTTTCACTGTATGAAATGTCCTAGAAAAATTTTTTTGATAAGACAGTTTTTTTTCAATAATTTTCACTTTTAGTACGTAAGAAAACTTTCTTAGACAATTTTTAATGACGTTAGTTTCAAACAAAAAGAATTAGACAGTTTTGCAAAAAAAAATTATTTTTCACTGTATGAAATGTCTTAGAAAAATTTTTGAAAATTTTTTTTGAAAAGAAACTTTTTTTCAATAATTTTCACTTTTAGTACGTAAAAAAACTTTCTTAGACAATTTTTAATGACGTTAGTTTCAAACAAAAAGAATTGGATAGTTTCGCAAAAAAAAATTATTTTTCACTGTATGAAATGTCTTAGAAAAATTTTTTTGAAGACAATTTTTTTCAATAATTTTCACTTTTAGTACGTAAAAAAACTTTCTTAGACAATTTGTAATGACGTTAGTTTCAAACAAAAAGAATTAGACAGTTTCGCAAAAAAAAATTATTTTTCACTGTATGAAATGTCTTAGAAAAATTTTCGAAAATATTTTTTAAAAAGAAAATTTTTTTCAATAATTTTCACTTTTAGTACGTAAAAAAACTTTCTTAGACAATTTTTAATGACGTTAGTTTCAAACAAAAAGATTTAGACAGTTTCGCAAAAAAAAATTATTTTTCACTGTATGAAATGTCTTAGAAAAATTTTTTTGAAAAGACAATTTTTTTTCAATAATTTTCACTTTTAGTACGTAAAAAAACTTTCTTAGACAATTTTTATTGACGTTAGTTTCAAACAAAAAGAATTAGACAGTTTCGCAAAAAAAAATTATTTTTCACTGTATGAAATGTCTTAGAAAAATTTTTGAAATTTTTTTTTGAAAAGACAATTTTTTTCAATAATTTTCACTTTTAGTACGTAAAAAAACTTTCTTAGACAATTTGTAATGACGTTAGTTTCAAACAAAAAGAATTAGACAGTTTCGCAAAAAAAAATTATTTTTCACTGTATGAAATGTCTTAGAAAAATTTTTTTGAAAAGACAATTTTTTTTCAATAATTTTCACTTTTAGTACGTAAAAAAACTTTCTTAGACAATTTTTATTGACGTTAGTTTCAAACAAAAAGAATTAGACAGTTTCGCAAAAAAAAATTATTTTTCACTGTATGAAATGTCTTAGAAAAATTTTTGAAATTTTTTTTTGAAAAGACAATTTTTTTCAATAATTTTCACTTTTAGTACGTAAAAAAACTTTCTTAGACAATTTTTAATGACGTTAGTTTCAAACAAAAAGAATTAGACAGTTTCGCAAAAAAAAATTATTTTTCACTGTATGAAATGTCTTAGAAAAATTTTTTTGAAAAGAAAATTTTTTTTCAATAATTTTCACTTTTAGTACGTAAAAAAACTTTCTTAGACAATTTTTAATGACGTTAGTTTCAAACAAAAAGAATTGGATAGTTTCGCAAAAAAAATTATTTTTCACTGTATGAAACGTCTTAGAAAAATTTTTTTGATAAGACAGTTTTTTTTCAATAATTTTCACTTTTAGTACGTAAGAAAACTTTCTTAGACAATTTTTAATGACGTTAGTTTCAAACAAAAAGAATTAGACAGTTTTGCAAAAAAAAATTATTTTTCACTGTATGAAATGTCTTAGAAAAATTTTTGAAAATTTTTTTTGAAAAGAAACTTTTTTTCAATAATTTTCACTTTTAGTACGTAAAAAAACTTTCTTAGACAATTTTTAATGACGTTAGTTTCAAACAAAAAGAATTGGATAGTTTCGCAAAAAAAAATTATTTTTCACTGTATGAAATGTCTTAGAAAAATTTTTTTGAAGACAATTTTTTTCAATAATTTTCACTTTTAGTACGTAAAAAAACTTTCTTAGACAATTTTTAATGACGTTAGTTTCAAACAAAAAGAATTGGATAGTTTCGCAAAAAAAAATTATTTTTCACTGTATGAAATGTCTTAGAAGAAATTTTTTCAAAAGACATTTTTTTTTCAATAATTTTCACTTTTAGGACGTAAAAAAACTTTCTTAGACAATTTTTAATGACGTTAGTTTCAAACAAAAAGATTTAGACACTTCCGCAAAAAAAAATTTTTTTTCACTGTATGAAATGTCTTAGAAAAATTTTTGAAAATTTTTTTTGAAAAGAAAATTTTTTTCAATAATTTTCACTTTTAGTACGTAAAAAAACTTTCCTAGACAAATTTTAATGACGTTAGTTTCAAACAAAAAGAATTGGATAGTTTCGCAAAAAAAAATTATTTTTCACTGTATGAAATGTCTTAGAAAAATTTTTTTGAAAAGACAATTTTTTTTCAATAATTTTCACTTTTAGTACGTAAAAAAACTTTCTTAGACAATTTTTAATGACGTTAGTTTCAAACAAAAAGAATTAGACAGTTTCGCAAAAAAAAATCATTTTTCACTGTATGAAATGTCTTAGAAAAATATTTTTGAAAAGACAATTTTTTTTCAATAATTTTCACTTTTAGTACGTAAAAAAACTTTCTTAGACAATTTTTAATGACGTTAGTTTCAAACAAAAAGAATTAGACAGTTTCGCTAAAAAAAGTTATTTTTCACTGTATGAAATGTCTTGGAAAAATTTTATTGAAAAGAAAATTTTTTTTCAATAATTTTCACTTTTAGTACGTAAAAAAACTTTCTTAGACAATTTGTAATGACGTTAGTTTCAAACAAAACGAATTAGACAGTTTCGCAAAAAAAAATTATTTTTCACTGTATGAAATGTCTTAGAAAAATTTTTTGAAAAGACAATTTTTTTTCAATAATTTTCACTTTTAGTACGTAAAAAAACTTTCTTAGACAATTTTTAATGACGTTAGTTTCAAAAAAAAAGAATTAGACAGTTTCGCAAAAAAAAATTATTTTTCACTGTATGAAATGTCTTGGAAAAATTTTTTTGAAAAGAAAATTTTTTTTCAATAATTTTCACTTTTAGTACGTAAAAAAACTTTCTTAGACAATTTTTAATGACGTTAGTTTCAAACAAAAAGAATTAGACAGTTTCGCAAAAAAAAATTATTTTTCACTGTATGAAATGTCTTAGAAAAATTTTCTTGAAAAGACAATTTTTTTTCAATAATTTTCACTTTTAGTACGTAAAAAAACTTTCTTAGACAATTTTTAATGACGTTAGTTTCAAACAAAAAGAATTAGACAGTTTCGCAAAAAAAAATTATTTTTCACTGTATGAAATGTCTTAGAAAAATATTTTTGAAAAGACAATTTTTTTTCAATAATTTTCACTTTTAGTACGTAAAAAAACTTTCTTAGACAATTTTTAATGACGTTAGTTTCAAACAAAAAGAATTAGACAGTTTCGCTAAAAAAAATTATTTTTCACTGTATGAAATGTCTTGGAAAAATTTTTTTGAAAAGAAAATTTTTTTTCAATAATTTTCACTTTTAGTACGTAAAAAAACTTTCTTAGACAATTTTTAATGACGTTAGTTTCAAACAAAAAGAATTAGACAGTTTCGCAAATAAAAATTATTTTTCACTGTATGAAATGTCTTAGAAAAACTTTTTTGAAAAGAAAATTTTTTTTCAATAATTTTCACTTTTAGAACGTAAAAAAACTTTCTTAGACAATTTTTAATGACGTTAGTTTCAAACAAAAAGAATTGGATAGTTTCTCAAAAAAAAATTATTTTTCACTGTATGAAATGTCCTAGAAAAATTTTTTTGATAAGACAGTTTTTTTTCAATAATTTTCACTTTTAGTACGTAAGAAAACTTTCTTAGACAATTTTTAATGACGTTAGTTTCAAACAAAAAGAATTAGACAGTTTCGCAAAAAAAAATTATTTTTCACTGTATGAAATGTCTTAGAAAAATTTTTGAAAATTTTTTTTGAAAAGAAACTTTTTTTCAATAATTTTCACTTTTAGTACGTAAAAAAACTTTCTTAGACAATTTTTAATGACGTTAGTTTCAAACAAAAAGAATTGGATAGTTTCGCAAAAAAAAATTATTTTTCACTGTATGAAATGTCTTAGAAAAATTTTTTTGAAGAAAATTTTTTTTGAATAATTTTCACTTTTAGTACGTAAAAAAACTTTCTTAGACAATTTGTAATGACGTTAGTTTCAAACAAAAAGAATTAGACAGTTTCGCAAAAAAAAATTATTTTTCAATGTATGAAATGTCTTAGAAAAATTTTCGAAAAATTTTTTTGAAAAGACAATTTTTCTTCAATAATTTTCACTTTTAGTACGTAAAGAAACTTTCTTAGACAACTTTTAATGACGTTAGTTTCAAATAAAAAGAATTAGACAGTTTCGAAAAAAAAATTATTTTTCACTGTATGAAATGTCTTAGAAAAATTTTTGAAAATATTTTTTAAAAAGAAAATTTTTTTCAATAATTTTCACTTTTAGTACGTAAAAAAACTTTCTTTGACAATTTGTAATGACGTTAGTTTCAAACAAAAAGAATTAGACAGTTTCGCAAAAAAAAATTATTTTTCACTGTATGAAATGTCTTGGAAAAATTTTTGAAAATTTTTTTTGAAAAGACAATTTTTTTCAATAATTTTCACTTTTAGTACGTAAAAAAACTTTCTTAGACAATTTGCAATGACGTTAGTTTCAAACAAAAAGAATTAGATAGTTTCGCAAAAAAAAATTATTTTTCACTGTATGAAATGTCTTAGAAAAATTTTTTTGAAAAGACAATTTTTTTTCAATAATTTTCAATTTTAGTACGTAAAAAAACTTTCTTAGACAATTTTTAATGACGTTAGTTTCAAACAAAAAGAATTAGACAGTTTCGCAAAAAAAAATTATTTTTCACTGTATGAAATGTCTTAGAAAAATTTTTTTGAAAAGACAATTTTTTTCAATAATTTTCACTTTTAGTACGTAAAAAAACTTTCTTAGACAATTTTTAATGACGTTAGTTTCAAACAAAAAGAATTAGACAGTTTCGCAAAAAAAAATTATTTTTCACTGTATGAAATGTCTTAGAAAAATTTTTTTGAAAAGAAAATTTTTTTTCAATAATTTTCACTTTTAGTACGTAAAAAAACTTTCTTAGACAATTTTTAATGACGTTAGTTTCAAACAAAAAGAATTGGATAGTTTCGCAAAAAAAATTATTTTTCACTGTATGAAATGTCCTAGAAAAATTTTTTTGATAAGACAGTTTTTTTTCAATAATTTTCACTTTTAGTACGTAAGAAAACTTTCTTAGACAATTTTTAATGACGTTAGTTTCAAACAAAAAGAATTAGACAGTTTTGCAAAAAAAAATTATTTTTCACTGTATGAAATGTCTTAGAAAAATTTTTGAAAATTTTTTTTGAAAAGAAACTTTTTTTCAATAATTTTCACTTTTAGTACGTAAAAAAACTTTCTTAGACAATTTTTAATGACGTTAGTTTCAAACAAAAAGAATTGGATAGTTTCGCAAAAAAAAATTATTTTTCACTGTATGAAATGTCTTAGAAAAATTTTTTTGAAGAAAATTTTTTTTGAATAATTTTCACTTTTAGTACGTAAAAAAACTTTCTTAGACAATTTGTAATGACGTTAGTTTCAAACAAAAAGAATTAGACAGTTTCGCAAAAAAAAATTATTTTTCAATGTATGAAATGTCTTAGAAAAATTTTCGAAAAATTTTTTTGAAAAGACAATTTTTCTTCAATAATTTTCACTTTTAGTACGTAAAGAAACTTTCTTAGACAACTTTTAATGACGTTAGTTTCAAATAAAAAGAATTAGACAGTTTCGAAAAAAAAATTATTTTTCACTGTATGAAATGTCTTAGAAAAATTTTTGAAAATATTTTTTAAAAAGAAAATTTTTTTCAATAATTTTCACTTTTAGTACGTAAAAAAACTTTCTTTGACAATTTGTAATGACGTTAGTTTCAAACAAAAAGAATTAGACAGTTTCGCAAAAAAAAATTATTTTTCACTGTATGAAATGTCTTGGAAAAATTTTTGAAAATTTTTTTTGAAAAGACAATTTTTTTCAATAATTTTCACTTTTAGTACGTAAAAAAACTTTCTTAGACAATTTGCAATGACGTTAGTTTCAAACAAAAAGAATTAGATAGTTTCGCAAAAAAAAATTATTTTTCACTGTATGAAATGTCTTAGAAAAATTTTTTTGAAAAGACAATTTTTTTTCAATAATTTTCAATTTTAGTACGTAAAAAAACTTTCTTAGACAATTTTTAATGACGTTAGTTTCAAACAAAAAGAATTAGACAGTTTCGCAAAAAAAAATTATTTTTCACTGTATGAAATGTCTTAGAAAAATTTTTTTGAAAAGACAATTTTTTTCAATAATTTTCACTTTTAGTACGTAAAAAAACTTTCTTAGACAATTTTTAATGACGTTAGTTTCAAACAAAAAGAATTAGACAGTTTCGCAAAAAAAAATTATTTTTCACTGTATGAAATGTCTTAGAAAAATTTTTTTGAAAAGAAAATTTTTTTTCAATAATTTTCACTTTTAGTACGTAAAAAAACTTTCTTAGACAATTTTTAATGACGTTAGTTTCAAACAAAAAGAATTGGATAGTTTCGCAAAAAAAATAATTTTCGCTGTATGAAATGTCCTAGAAAAATTTTTTTGATAAGACAGTTTTTTTTCAATAATTTTCACTTTTAGTACGTAAGAAAACTTTCTTAGACAATTTTTAATGACGTTAGTTTCAAACAAAAAGAATTAGACAGTTTTGCAAAAAAAAATTATTTTTCACTGTATGAAATGTCTTAGAAAAATTTTTGAAAATTTTTTTTGAAAAGAAACTTTTTTTCAATAATTTTCACTTTTAGTACGTAAAAAAACTTTCTTAGACAATTTTTAATGACGTTAGTTTCAAACAAAAAGAATTGGATAGTTTCGCAAAAAAAAATTATTTTTCACTGTATGAAATGTCTTAGAAAAATTTTTTTGAAAAGACAATTTTTTTTCAATAATTTTCACTTTTAGTACGTAAAAAAACTTTCTTAGACAATTTTTATTGACGTTAGTTTCAAACAAAAAGAATTAGACAGTTTCGCAAAAAAAAATTATTTTTCACTGTATGAAATGTCTTAGAAAAATTTTTGAAATTTTTTTTTGAAAAGACAATTTTTTTCAATAATTTTCACTTTTAGTACGTAAAAAAACTTTCTTAGACAATTTGTAATGACGTTAGTTTCAAACAAAAAGAATTAGACAGTTTCGCAAAAAAAAATTATTTTTCACTGTATGAAATGTCTTAGAAAAATTTTTTTGAAAAGACAATTTTTTTTCAATAATTTTCACTTTTAGTACGTAAAAAAACTTTCTTAGACAATTTTTATTGACGTTAGTTTCAAACAAAAAGAATTAGACAGTTTCGCAAAAAAAAATTATTTTTCACTGTATGAAATGTCTTAGAAAAATTTTTGAAATTTTTTTTTGAAAAGACAATTTTTTTCAATAATTTTCACTTTTAGTACGTAAAAAAACTTTCTTAGACAATTTTTATTGACGTTAGTTTCAAACAAAAAGAATTAGACAGTTTCGCAAAAAAAAATTATTTTTCACTGTATGAAATGTCTTAGAAAAATTTTTTTGAAAAGAAAATTTTTTTTCAATAATTTTCACTTTTAGTACGTAAAAAAACTTTCTTAGACAATTTTTAATGACGTTAGTTTCAAACAAAAAGAATTGGATAGTTTCGCAAAAAAAATTATTTTTCACTGTATGAAACGTCTTAGAAAAATTTTTTTGATAAGACAGTTTTTTTTCAATAATTTTCACTTTTAGTACGTAAGAAAACTTTCTTAGACAATTTTTAATGACGTTAGTTTCAAACAAAAAGAATTAGACAGTTTTGCAAAAAAAAATTATTTTTCACTGTATGAAATGTCTTAGAAAAATTTTTGAAAATTTTTTTTGAAAAGAAACTTTTTTCAATAATTTTCACTTTTAGTACGTAAAAAAACTTTCTTAGACAATTTTTAATGACGTTAGTTTCAAACAAAAAGAATTGGATAGTTTCGCAAAAAAAAATTATTTTTCACTGTATGAAATGTCTTAGAAAAATTTTTTTGAAGACAATTTTTTTCAATAATTTTCACTTTTAGTACGTAAAAAAACTTTCTTAGACAATTTGTAATGACGTTAGTTTCAAACAAAAAGAATTAGACAGTTTCGCAAAAAAAAATTATTTTTCACTGTATGAAATGTCTTAGAAAAATTTTCGAAAAATTTTTTTGAAAAGACAATTTTTTTTCAATAATTTTCACTTTTAGTACGTAAAAAAACTTTCTTAGACAACTTTTAATGACGTTAGTTTCAAATAAAAAGAATTAGGCAGTTTCGAAAAAAAAATTATTTTTCACTGTATGAAATGTCTTAGAAAAATTTTTGAAAATATTTTTTAAAAAGAAAATTTTTTTCAATAATTTTCACTTTTAGTACGTAAAAAAACTTTCTTAGACAATTTTTAATGACGTTAGTTTCAAACAAAAAGATTTAGACAGTTTCGCAAAAAAAAATTATTTTTCACTGTATGAAATGTCTTAGAAAAATTTTTTTGAAAAGACAATTTTTTTTCAATAATTTTCACTTTTAGTACGTAAAAAAACTTTCTTAGACAATTTTTATTGACGTTAGTTTCAAACAAAAAGAATTAGACAGTTTCGCAAAAAAAAATTATTTTTCACTGTATGAAATGTCTTAGAAAAATTTTTGAAATTTTTTTTTAAAAAGACAATTTTTTTCAATAATTTTCACTTTTAGTACGTAAAAAAACTTTCTTAGACAATTTGTAATGACGTTAGTTTCAAACAAAAAGAATTAGACAGTTTCGCAAAAAAAAATTACTTTTCACTGTATGAAATGTCTTAGAAAAATTTTTT
Source organism: Aplidium turbinatum (assembly GCF_918807975.1). NCBI lineage: Eukaryota > Metazoa > Chordata > Ascidiacea > Aplousobranchia > Polyclinidae > Aplidium > Aplidium turbinatum. The sequence goes on from NC_137485.1 coordinate 22,473,950, forward strand.
TGAAAAGACAATTTTTTTTCAATAATTTTCACTTTTAGTACGTAAAAAAACTTTCTTAGACAATTTTTAATGACGTTAGTTTCAAACAAAAAGAATTGGATAGTTTCGCAAAAAAAAATTATTTTTCACTGTATGAAATGTCTTAGAAGAAATTTTTTCAAAAGACATTTTTTTTTCAATAATTTTCACTTTTAGGACGTAAAAAAACTTTCTTAGACAATTTTTAATGACGTTAGTTTCAAACAAAAAGATTTAGACACTTCCGCAAAAAAAAATTATTTTTCACTGTATGAAATGTCTTAGAAAAATTTTTGAAAATTTTTTTTGAAAAGAAAATTTTTTTCAATAATTTTCACTTTTAGTACGTAAAAAAACTTTCCTAGACAAATTTTAATGACGTTAGTTTCAAACAAAAAGAATTGGATAGTTTCGCAAAAAAAAATTATTTTTCACTGTATGAAATGTCTTAGAAAAATTTTTTTGAAAAGACAATTTTTTTTCAATAATTTTCACTTTTAGTACGTAAAAAAACTTTCTTAGACAATTTTTAATGACGTTAGTTTCAAACAAAAAGAATTAGACAGTTTCGCAAAAAAAAATCATTTTTCACTGTATGAAATGTCTTAGAAAAATATTTTTGAAAAGACAATTTTTTTTCAATAATTTTCACTTTTAGTACGTAAAAAAACTTTCTTAGACAATTTTTAATGACGTTAGTTTCAAACAAAAAGAATTAGACAGTTTCGCTAAAAAAAGTTATTTTTCACTGTATGAAATGTCTTGGAAAAATTTTATTGAAAAGAAAATTTTTTTTCAATAATTTTCACTTTTAGTACGTAAAAAAACTTTCTTAGACAATTTGTAATGACGTTAGTTTCAAACAAAACGAATTAGACAGTTTCGCAAAAAAAAATTATTTTTCACTGTATGAAATGTCTTAGAAAAATTTTTTTGAAAAGACAATTTTTTTTCAATAATTTTCACTTTTAGTACGTAAAAAAACTTTCTTAGACAATTTTTAATGACGTTAGTTTCAAAAAAAAAGAATTAGACAGTTTCGCAAAAAAAAATTATTTTTCACTGTATGAAATGTCTTGGAAAAATTTTTTTGAAAAGAAAATTTTTTTTCAATAATTTTCACTTTTAGTACGTAAAAAAACTTTCTTAGACAATTTTTAATGACGTTAGTTTCAAACAAAAAGAATTAGACAGTTTCGCAAAAAAAAATTATTTTTCACTGTATGAAATGTCTTAGAAAAATTTTCTTGAAAAGACAATTTTTTTTCAATAATTTTCACTTTTAGTACGTAAAAAAACTTTCTTAGACAATTTTTAATGACGTTAGTTTCAAACAAAACGAATTAGACAGTTTCGCAAAAAAAAATTATTTTTCACGGTATGAAATGTCTTAGAAATGTTTTTTTGAAAAGACAATTTTTTTTCAATAATTTTCACTTTTAGTACTTAAAAAAACTTTCTTAGACAATTTTTAATGACGTTAGTTTCAAACAAAAAGAATTAGACAGTTTCGCAAAAAAAAATTATTTTTCACTGTATGAAATGTCTTTGAAAATTTTTTTTGAAAAGAAAGTTTTTTTTCAATAATTTTCACTTTTAGTACGTAAAAAAACTTTCTTAGACAATTTTTAATGACGTTAGTTTCAAACAAAAAGAATTAGACAGTTTCGCAAAAAAAAAATTATTTTTCACTGTATGAAATGTCTTAGAAGAATTTTTGAAAATTTTTTTTGAAAAGACAATTTTTTTCAATAATTTTCACTTTTAGTACGTAAAAAAACTTTCTTAGACAATTTGTAATGACGTTAGTTTCAAACAAAAAGAATTAGACAGTTTCGCAAAAAAAAATTATTTTTGACTGTATGAAATGTCTTGGAAAAATTTTTGAAATTTTTTTGGAAATGAAAATTTTTTTCAATAAGTTTCACTTTTAGTACGTAAAAAAACTTTCTTAGACAATTTTTAATGACGTTAGTTTCAAACAAAAAGAATTAGACAGTTTCGCAAAAAAAAATTATTTTTCACTGTATGAAATGTCTTAGAAAAATTTTTTTGAAAAGACAATTTTTTTCAATAATTTTCACTTTTAGTACGTAAAAAAACTTTCTTAGACAATTTTTAATGACGTTAGTTTCAAACAAAAAGAATTAGACAGTTTCGCAAAAAAAAATTATTTTTCACTGTATGAAATGTCTTAGAAAAATTTTTTTGAAAAGACAATTTTTTTTCAATAATTTTCACTTTTAGTACGTAAAAAAACTTTCTTAGACAATTTTTAATGACGTTAGTTTCAAACAAAACGAATTAGACAGTTTCGCAAAAAAAAATTATTTTTCAATGTATGAAATGTCTTAGAAAAATTTTTTTGAAAAGACAATTTTTTTTCAATAATTTTCACTTTTAGTACTTAAAAAAACTTTCTTAGACAATTTTTAATGACGTTAGTTTCAAACAAAACGAATTAGACAGTTTCTCAAAAAAAAATTATTTTTCACTGTATGAAATGTCAGAAAAATTTTTGAAAATTTTTCTTGAAAAGAAAATTTTTTTCAATAATTTTCACTTTTAGTACGTAAAAAAACTTTCTTAGACAATTTTTAATGACGTTAGTTTCAAACAAAAAGAATTAGACAGTTTCGCAAAAAAAAATTATTTTTCACTGTATGAAATGTCTTAGAAAAATTTTTGAAAATTTTTTTTGAAAAGACAATTTTTTTCAATAATTTTCACTTTTAGTACGTAAAAAAACTTTCTTAGACAATTTGCAATGACGTTAGTTTCAAACAAAAAGAATTAGACAGTTTCGCAAAAAAAAATTATTTTTGACTGTATGAAATGTCTTAGAAAAATTTTTTTGAAAAGACAATTTTTTTTCAATAATTTTCACTTTTAATACGTAACAAAAACTTTCTTAGACAATTTTTAATGACGTTAGTTTCAAACAAAACGAATTAGACAGTTTCGCAAAAAAAAATTATTTTTCACTGTATGAAATGTCTTAGAAAAATTTTTGAAAATTTTTTTTAAAAAGAAAATTTTTTTCAATAATTTTCACTTTTAGTACGTAAAAACACTTTCTTAGACAATTTTTAATGACGTTAGTTTCAAACAAAAAGAATTGGATAGTTTCGCAAAAAAAAATTATTTTTCACTGTATGAAATGTCTTAGAAAAATTTTTTTGAAAAGACAATTTTTTTTCAATAATTTTCAATTTTAGTACGTAAAAAAACTTTCTTAGACAATTTTTAATGACGTTAGTTTCAAACAAAAAGAATTAGACAGTTTCGCAAAAAAAAATTATTTTTCACTGTATGAAATGTCTTAGAAAAATTTTTTGAAAAGACAATTTTTTTTCAATAATTTTCACTTTTAGTACGTAAAAAAACTTTCTTAGACAATTTTTAATGACGTTAGTTTCAAACAAAATGAATTAGACAGTTTCGCAAAAAAAAATTATTTTTCACTGTATGAAATGTCTTAGAAAAATTTTTTTGAAAAGACAATTTTTTTTCAATAATTTTCACTTTTAGTACGTAAAAAAACTTTCTTAGACAATTTTTAATGACGTTAGTTTCAAACAAAAAGAATTGGATAGTTTCGCAAAAAAAAATTATTTTTCACTGTATGAAATGTCTTAGAAGAAATTTTTTAAAAGACATTTTTCTTTCAATAATTTTCACTTTTAGGACGTAAAAAAACTTTCTTAGACAATTTTTAATGACGTTAGTTTCAAACTAAAAGAATTAGATAGTTTCTCAAAAAAAAATTATTTTTCACTGTATGAAATGTCTTAGAAAAATTTTTGAAAATTTTTTTTGAAAAGAAAATTTTTTTCAATAATTTTCACTTTTAGTACGTAAAAAAACTTTCCTAGACAAATTTTAATGACGTTAGTTTCAAACAAAAAGAATTGGATAGTTTCGCAAAAAAAAATTATTTTTCACTGTATGAAATGTCTTAGAAAAATTTTTTTGAAAAGACAATTTTTTTTCAATAATTTTCACTTTTAGTACGTAAAAAAACTTTCTTAGACAATTTTTAATGACGTTAGTTTCAAACAAAAAGAATTAGACAGTTTCGCAAAAAAAAATTATTTTTCACTGTATGAAATGTCTTAGAAAAATATTTTTGAAAAGACAATTTTTTTTCAATAATTTTCACTTTTAGTACGTAAAAAAACTTTCTTAGACCATTTTTAATGACGTTAGTTTCAAACAAAAAGAATTAGACAGTTTCGCTAAAAAAAATTATTTTTCACTGTATGAAATGTCTTGGAAAAATTTTATTGAAAAGAAAATTTTTTTTCAATAATTTTCACTTTTAGTACGTAAAAAAACTTTCTTAGACAATTTTTAATGACGTTAGTTTCAAACAAAACGAATTAGACAGTTTCGCAAAAAAAAATTATTTTTCACTGTATGAAATGTCTTAGAAAAATTTTTTTGAAAAGACAATTTTTTTTCAATAATTTTCACTTTTAGTACGTAAAAAAACTTTCTTAGACAATTTTTAATGACGTTAGTTTCAAAAAAAAAGAATTAGACAGTTTCGCAAAAAAAAATTATTTTTCACTGTATGAAATGTCTTGGAAAAATTTTTTTGAAAAGACAACTTTTTTTCAATAATTTTCACTTTTAGTACGTAAAAAAACTTTCTTAGACAATTTGTAATGACGTTAGTTTGAAACAAAAAGAATTAGACAGTTTCGCAAAAAAAAATCATTTTTCACTGTATGAAATGTCTTAGAAAAATATTTTTGAAAAGACAATTTTTTTTCAATAATTTTCACTTTTAGTACGTAAAAAAACTTTCTTAGACAATTTTTAATGACGTTAGTTTCAAACAAAAAGAATTAGACAGTTTCGCTAAAAAAAGTTATTTTTCACTGTATGAAATGTCTTGGAAAAATTTTATTGAAAAGAAAATTTTTTTTCAATAATTTTCACTTTTAGTACGTAAAAAAACTTTCTTAGACAATTTGTAATGACGTTAGTTTCAAACAAAACGAATTAGACAGTTTCGCAAAAAAAAATTATTTTTCACTGTATGAAATGTCTTAGAAAAATTTTTTTGAAAAGACAATTTTTTTTCAATAATTTTCACTTTTAGTACGTAAAAAAACTTTCTTAGACAATTTTTAATGACGTTAGTTTCAAAAAAAAAGAATTAGACAGTTTCGCAAAAAAAAATTATTTTTCACTGTATGAAATGTCTTGGAAAAATTTTTTTGAAAAGAAAATTTTTTTTCAATAATTTTCACTTTTAGTACGTAAAAAAACTTTCTTAGACAATTTTTAATGACGTTAGTTTCAAACAAAAAGAATTAGACAGTTTCGCAAAAAAAAATTATTTTTCACTGTATGAAATGTCTTAGAAAAATTTTCTTGAAAAGACAATTTTTTTTCAATAATTTTCACTTTTAGTACGTAAAAAAACTTTCTTAGACAATTTTTAATGACGTTAGTTTCAAACAAAACGAATTAGACAGTTTCGCAAAAAAAAATTATTTTTCACGGTATGAAATGTCTTAGAAATGTTTTTTTGAAAAGACAATTTTTTTTCAATAATTTTCACTTTTAGTACTTAAAAAAACTTTCTTAGACAATTTTTAATGACGTTAGTTTCAAACAAAAAGAATTAGACAGTTTCGCAAAAAAAAATTATTTTTCACTGTATGAAATGTCTTTGAAAATTTTTTTTGAAAAGAAAGTTTTTTTTCAATAATTTTCACTTTTAGTACGTAAAAAAACTTTCTTAGACAATTTTTAATGACGTTAGTTTCAAACAAAAAGAATTAGACAGTTTCGCAAAAAAAAAATTATTTTTCACTGTATGAAATGTCTTAGAAGAATTTTTGAAAATTTTTTTTGAAAAGACAATTTTTTTCAATAATTTTCACTTTTAGTACGTAAAAAAACTTTCTTAGACAATTTGTAATGACGTTAGTTTCAAACAAAAAGAATTAGACAGTTTCAAAAAAAAAAATTATTTTTGACTGTATGAAATGTCTTGGAAAAATTTTTGAAATTTTTTTGGAAATGAAAATTTTTTTCAATAAGTTTCACTTTTAGTACGTAAAAAAACTTTCTTAGACAATTTTTAATGACGTTAGTTTCAAACAAAAAGAATTAGACAGTTTCGCAAAAAAAAATTATTTTTCACTGTATGAAATGTCTTAGAAAAATTTTTTTGAAAAGACAATTTTTTTCAATAATTTTCACTTTTAGTACGTAAAAAAACTTTCTTAGACAATTTTTAATGACGTTAGTTTCAAACAAAAAGAATTAGACAGTTTCGCAAAAAAAAATTATTTTTCACTGTATGAAATGTCTTAGAAAAATTTTTTTGAAAAGACAATTTTTTTTCAATAATTTTCACTTTTAGTACGTAAAAAAACTTTCTTAGACAATTTTTAATGACGTTAGTTTCAAACAAAACGAATTAGACAGTTTCGCAAAAAAAAATTATTTTTCAATGTATGAAATGTCTTAGAAAAATTTTTTTGAAAAGACAATTTTTTTTCAATAATTTTCACTTTTAGTACTTAAAAAAACTTTCTTAGACAATTTTTAATGACGTTAGTTTCAAACAAAACGAATTAGACAGTTTCTCAAAAAAAAATTATTTTTCACTGTATGAAATGTCAGAAAAATTTTTGAAAATTTTTCTTGAAAAGAAAATTTTTTTCAATAATTTTCACTTTTAGTACGTAAAAAAACTTTCTTAGACAATTTTTAATGACGTTAGTTTCAAACAAAAAGAATTAGACAGTTTCGCAAAAAAAAATTATTTTTCACTGTATGAAATGTCTTAGAAAAATTTTTGAAAATTTTTTTTGAAAAGACAATTTTTTTCAATAATTTTCACTTTTAGTACGTAAAAAAACTTTCTTAGACAATTTGCAATGACGTTAGTTTCAAACAAAAAGAATTAGACAGTTTCGCAAAAAAAAATTATTTTTGACTGTATGAAATGTCTTAGAAAAATTTTTTTGAAAAGACAATTTTTTTTCAATAATTTTCACTTTTAATACGTAACAAAAACTTTCTTAGACAATTTTTAATGACGTTAGTTTCAAACAAAACGAATTAGACAGTTTCGCAAAAAAAAATTATTTTTCACTGTATGAAATGTCTTAGAAAAATTTTTGAAAATTTTTTTTAAAAAGAAAATTTTTTTCAATAATTTTCACTTTTAGTACGTAAAAACACTTTCTTAGACAATTTTTAATGACGTTAGTTTCAAACAAAAAGAATTGGATATTTTCGCAAAAAAAAATTATTTTTCACTGTATGAAATGTCTTAGAAAAATTTTTTTGAAAAGACAATTTTTTTTCAATAATTTTCAATTTTAGTACGTAAAAAAACTTTCTTAGACAATTTTTAATGACGTTAGTTTCAAACAAAAAGAATTAGACAGTTTCGCAAAAAAAAATTATTTTTCACTGTATGAAATGTCTTAGAAAAATTTTTTGAAAAGACAATTTTTTTTCAATAATTTTCACTTTTAGTACGTAAAAAAACTTTCTTAGACAATTTTTAATGACGTTAGTTTCAAACAAAATGAATTAGACAGTTTCGCAAAAAAAAATTATTTTTCACTGTATGAAATGTCTTAGAAAAATTTTTTTGAAAAGACAATTTTTTTTCAATAATTTTCACTTTTAGTACGTAAAAAAACTTTCTTAGACAATTTTTAATGACGTTAGTTTCAAACAAAAAGAATTGGATAGTTTCGCAAAAAAAAATTATTTTTCACTGTATGAAATGTCTTAGAAGAAATTTTTTAAAAGACATTTTTCTTTCAATAATTTTCACTTTTAGGACGTAAAAAAACTTTCTTAGACAATTTTTAATGACGTTAGTTTCAAACTAAAAGAATTAGATAGTTTCTCAAAAAAAAATTATTTTTCACTGTATGAAATGTCTTAGAAAAATTTTTGAAAATTTTTTTTGAAAAGAAAATTTTTTTCAATAATTTTCACTTTTAGTACGTAAAAAAACTTTCCTAGACAAATTTTAATGACGTTAGTTTCAAACAAAAAGAATTGGATAGTTTCGCAAAAAAAAATTATTTTTCACTGTATGAAATGTCTTAGAAAAATTTTTTTGAAAAGACAATTTTTTTTCAATAATTTTCACTTTTAGTACGTAAAAAAACTTTCTTAGACAATTTTTAATGACGTTAGTTTCAAACAAAAAGAATTAGACAGTTTCGCAAAAAAAAATTATTTTTCACTGTATGAAATGTCTTAGAAAAATATTTTTGAAAAGACAATTTTTTTTCAATAATTTTCACTTTTAGTACGTAAAAAAACTTTCTTAGACCATTTTTAATGACGTTAGTTTCAAACAAAAAGAATTAGACAGTTTCGCTAAAAAAAATTATTTTTCACTGTATGAAATGTCTTGGAAAAATTTTATTGAAAAGAAAATTTTTTTTCAATAATTTTCACTTTTAGTACGTAAAAAAACTTTCTTAGACAATTTTTAATGACGTTAGTTTCAAACAAAACGAATTAGACAGTTTCGCAAAAAAAAATTATTTTTCACTGTATGAAATGTCTTAGAAAAATTTTTTTGAAAAGACAATTTTTTTTCAATAATTTTCACTTTTAGTACGTAAAAAAACTTTCTTAGACAATTTTTAATGACGTTAGTTTCAAAAAAAAAGAATTAGACAGTTTCGCAAAAAAAAATTATTTTTCACTGTATGAAATGTCTTGGAAAAATTTTTTTGAAAAGACAACTTTTTTTCAATAATTTTCACTTTTAGTACGTAAAAAAACTTTCTTAGACAATTTGTAATGACGTTAGTTTGAAACAAAAAGAATTAGACAGTTTCGAAAAAAAAAATTATTTTTCACTGTATGAAATGTCTTAGAAATGTTTTTTAGAAAAGACAATTTTTTTTCAATAATTTTCACTTTTAGTACTTAAACAAACTTTCTTAGACAATTTTTAATGACGTTAGTTTCAAACAAAAAGAATTAGGCAGTTTCGCAAAAAAAATTATTTTTCACTGTATGAAATGTCTTTAAAAATTTTTTTTGAAAAGAAAGTTTTTTTTCAATAATTTTCACTTTTAGTACGTAAAAAAACTTTCTTAGACAATTTTTAATGACGTTAGTTTCAAACAAAAAGAATTAGACAGTTTCGCAAAAAAAAAATTATTTTTCACTGTATGAAATGTCTTAGAAAAATTTTTGAAAATTTTTTTTGAAAAGACAATTTTTTTCAATAATTTTCACTTTTAGTACGTAAAAAAACTTTCTTAGACAATTTTTAATGACGTTAGTTTCAAACAAAAAGAATTAGACAGTTTCGCAAAAAAAAATAATTTTTCACTGTATGAAATGTCTTAGAAGAATTTTTGAAAATTTTTTTTGAAAAGACAATTTTTTTCAATAATTTTCACTTTTAGTACGTAAAAAAACTTTCTTAGACAATTTGTAACGACGTTAGTTTCAAACTAAAAGAATTAGACAGTTTCAAAAAAAAAAATTATTTTTGACTGTATGAAATGTCTTTGAAAAATTTTTGAAATTTTTTTGGAAATGAAAATTTTTTTCAATAAGTTTCACTTTTAGTACGTAAAAAAACTTTCTTAGACAATTTTTAATGACGTTAGTTTCAAACAAAAAGATTTGGATAGTTTCGCAAAAAAAAAATATTTTTCACAGTATGAAATGTCTTAGAAAAATTTTTTTGAAAAGAAAATTTTTTTTCAATAATTTTCACTTTTAGTACGTAAAAAAACTTTCTTAGACAATTTTTAATGACGTTAGTTTCAAACAAAAAGAATTAGACAGTTTCGCAAAAAAAAATTATTTTTCACTGTATGAAATGTCTTAGAAAAATTTTTTTGAAAAGACAATTTTTTTCAATAATTTTCACTTTTAGTACGTAAAAAAACTTTCTTAGACAATTTTTAATGACGTTAGTTTCAAACAAAAAGAATTAGACAGTTTCGCAAAAAAAAATTATTTTTCACTGTATGAAATGTCTTAGAAAAATTTTTTTGAAAAGACAATTTTTTTTCAATAATTTTCACTTTTAGTACGTAAAAAAACTTTCTTAGACAATTTTTAATGACGTTAGTTTCAAAAAAAAAGAATTAGACAGTTTCGCAAAAAAAAATTACTTTTCACTGTATGAAATGTCTTGGAAAAATTTTTTTGAAAAGAAAGTTTTTTTTCAATAATTTTCACTTTTAGTACGTAAAAAAACTTTCTTAGACAATTTTTAATGACGTTAGTTTCAAACAAAACGAATTAGACAGTTTCGCAAAAAAAAATTATTTTTCACTGTATGAAATGTCTTAGAAATGTTTTTTTGAAAAGACAATTTTTTTTCAATAATTTTCACTTTTAGTACTTAAAAAAACTTTCTTAGACAATTTTTAATGACGTTAGTTTCAAACAAAAAGAATTAGACAGTTTCGCAAAAAAAAATTATTTTTCACTGTATGAAATGTCTTTGAAAATTTTTTTTGAAAAGAAAGTTTTTTTTCAATAATTTTCACTTTTAGTACGTAAAAAAACTTTCTTAGACAATTTTTAATGACGTTAGTTTCAAACAAAAAGAATTAGACAGTTTCGCAAAAAAAAAATTATTTTTCACTGTATGAAATGTCTTAGAAGAATTTTTGAAAATTTTTTTTGAAAAGACAATTTTTTTCAATAATTTTCACTTTTAGTACGTAAAAAAACTTTCTTAGACAATTTGTAATGACGTTAGTTTCAAACAAAAAGAATTAGACAGTTTCAAAAAAAAAAATTATTTTTGACTGTATGAAATGTCTTGGAAAAATTTTTGAAATTTTTTTGGAAATGAAAATTTTTTTCAATAAGTTTCACTTTTAGTACGTAAAAAAACTTTCTTAGACAATTTTTAATGACGTTAGTTTCAAACAAAAAGAATTAGACAGTTTCGCAAAAAAAAATTATTTTTCACTGTATGAAATGTCTTAGAAAAATTTTTTTGAAAAGACAATTTTTTTCAATAATTTTCACTTTTAGTACGTAAAAAAACTTTCTTAGACAATTTTTAATGACGTTAGTTTCAAACAAAAAGAATTAGACAGTTTCGCAAAAAAAAATTATTTTTCACTGTATGAAATGTCTTAGAAAAATTTTTTTAAAAAGAAAATTTTTTTTCAATAATTTTCACTTTTAGTACGTAAAAAAACTTTCTTAGACAATTTTTAATGACGTTAGTTTCAAACAAAAAGAATTGGATAGTTTCGCAAAAAAAAATTATTTTTCACTGTATGAAATGTCTTAGAAGAAATTTTTTAAAAGACATTTTTCTTTCAATAATTTTCACTTTTAGGACGTAAAAAAACTTTCTTAGACAATTTTTAATGACGTTAGTTTCAAACTAAAAGAATTAGATAGTTTCTCAAAAAAAAATTATTTTTCACTGTATGAAATGTCTTAGAAAAATTTTTGAAAATTTTTTTTGAAAAGAAAATTTTTTTCAATAATTTTCACTTTTAGTACGTAAAAAAACTTTCCTAGACAAATTTTAATGACGTTAGTTTCAAACAAAAAGAATTGGATAGTTTCGCAAAAAAAAATTATTTTTCACTGTATGAAATGTCTTAGAAAAATTTTTTTGAAAAGACAACTTTTTTTCAATAATTTTCACTTTTAGTACGTAAAAAAACTTTCTTAGACAATTTTTAATGACGTTAGTTTCAAACAAAAAGAATTAGACAGTTTCGCAAAAAAAAATTATTTTTCACTGTATGAAATGTCTTAGAAAAATATTTTTGAAAAGACAATTTTTTTTCAATAATTTTCACTTTTAGTACGTAAAAAAACTTTCTTAGACCATTTTTAATGACGTTAGTTTCAAACAAAAAGAATTAGACAGTTTCGCTAAAAAAAATTATTTTTCACTGTATGAAATGTCTTGGAAAAATTTTATTGAAAAGAAAATTTTTTTTCAATAATTTTCACTTTTAGTACGTAAAAAAACTTTCTTAGACAATTTTTAATGACGTTAGTTTCAAACAAAACGAATTAGACAGTTTCGCAAAAAAAAATTATTTTTCACTGTATGAAATGTCTTAGAAAAATTTTTTTGAAAAGACAATTTTTTTTCAATAATTTTCACTTTTAGTACGTAAAAAAACTTTCTTAGACAATTTTTAATGACGTTAGTTTCAAAAAAAAAGAATTAGACAGTTTCGCAAAAAAAAATTATTTTTCACTGTATGAAATGTCTTGGAAAAATTTTTTTGAAAAGACAACTTTTTTTCAATAATTTTCACTTTTAGTACGTAAAAAAACTTTCTTAGACAATTTGTAATGACGTTAGTTTGAAACAAAAAGAATTAGACAGTTTCGAAAAAAAAAATTATTTTTCACTGTATGAAATGTCTTAGAAATGTTTTTTAGAAAAGACAATTTTTTTTCAATAATTTTCACTTTTAGTACTTAAACAAACTTTCTTAGACAATTTTTAATGACGTTAGTTTCAAACAAAAAGAATTAGGCAGTTTCGCAAAAAAAATTATTTTTCACTGTATGAAATGTCTTTAAAAATTTTTTTTGAAAAGAAAGTTTTTTTTCAATAATTTTCACTTTTAGTACGTAAAAAAACTTTCTTAGACAATTTTTAATGACGTTAGTTTCAAACAAAAAGAATTAGACAGTTTCGCAAAAAAAAAATTATTTTTCACTGTATGAAATGTCTTAGAAAAATTTTTGAAAATTTTTTTTGAAAAGACAATTTTTTTCAATAATTTTCACTTTTAGTACGTAAAAAAACTTTCTTAGACAATTTTTAATGACGTTAGTTTCAAACAAAAAGAATTAGACAGTTTCGCAAAAAAAAATAATTTTTCACTGTATGAAATGTCTTAGAAGAATTTTTGAAAATTTTTTTTGAAAAGACAATTTTTTTCAATAATTTTCACTTTTAGTACGTAAAAAAACTTTCTTAGACAATTTGTAACGACGTTAGTTTCAAACTAAAAGAATTAGACAGTTTCAAAAAAAAAAATTATTTTTGACTGTATGAAATGTCTTTGAAAAATTTTTGAAATTTTTTTGGAAATGAAAATTTTTTTCAATAAGTTTCACTTTTAGTACGTAAAAAAACTTTCTTAGACAATTTTTAATGACGTTAGTTTCAAACAAAAAGATTTGGATAGTTTCGCAAAAAAAAAATATTTTTCACAGTATGAAATGTCTTAGAAAAACTTTTTTGAAAAGAAAATTTTTTTTCAATAATTTTCACTTTTAGTACGTAAAAAAACTTTCTTAGACAATTTTTAATGACGTTAGTTTCAAACAAAAAGAATTAGACAGTTTCGCATAAAAAAATTATTTTTCACTGTATGAAATGTCTTAGAAAAATTTTTTTGAAAAGACAATTTTTTTCAATAATTTTCACTTTTAGTACGTAAAAAAACTTTCTTAGACAATTTTTAATGACGTTAGTTTCAAACAAAAAGAATTAGACAGTTTCGCAAAAAAAAATTATTTTTCACTGTATGAAATGTCTTAGAAAAATTTTTTTGAAAAGACAATTTTTTTTCAATAATTTTCACTTTTAGTACGTAAAAAAACTTTCTTAGACAATTTTTAATGACGTTAGTTTCAAAAAAAAAGAATTAGACAGTTTCGCAAAAAAAAATTACTTTTCACTGTATGAAATGTCTTGGAAAAATTTTTTTGAAAAGAAAGTTTTTTTTCAATAATTTTCACTTTTAGTACGTAAAAAAACTTTCTTAGACAATTTTTAATGACGTTAGTTTCAAACAAAACGAATTAGACAGTTTCGCAAAAAAAAATTATTTTTCACTGTATGAAATGTCTTAAAAATGTTTTTTTGAAAAGACAATTTTTTTTCAATAATTTTCACTTTTAGTACTTAAAAAAACTTTCTTAGACAATTTTTAATGACGTTAGTTTCAAACAAAAAGAATTAGACAGTTTCGCAAAAAAAAATTATTTTTCACTGTATGAAATGTCTTTGAAAATTTTTTTTGAAAAGAAAGTTTTTTTTCAATAATTTTCACTTTTAGTACGTAAAAAAACTTTCTTAGACAATTTTTAATGACGTTAGTTTCAAACAAAAAGAATTAGACAGTTTCGCAAAAAAAAAATTATTTTTCACTGTATGAAATGTCTTAGAAGAATTTTTGAAAATTTTTTTTGAAAAGACAATTTTTTTCAATAATTTTCACTTTTAGTACGTAAAAAAACTTTCTTAGACAATTTGTAATGACGTTAGTTTCAAACAAAAAGAATTAGACAGTTTCAAAAAAAAAATTATTTTTGACTGTATGAAATGTCTTGGAAAAATTTTTGAAATTTTTTTGGAAATGAAAATTTTTTTCAATAAGTTTCACTTTTAGTACGTAAAAAAACTTTCTTAGACAATTTTTAATGACGTTAGTTTCAAACAAAAAGAATTAGACAGTTTCGCAAAAAAAAATTATTTTTCACTGTATGAAATGTCTTAGAAAAATTTTTTTGAAAAGACAATTTTTTTCAATAATTTTCACTTTTAGTACGTAAAAAAACTTTCTTAGACAATTTTTAATGACGTTAGTTTCAAACAAAAAGAATTAGACAGTTTCGCAAAAAAAAATTATTTTTCACTGTATGAAATGTCTTAGAAAAATTTTTTTGAAAAGAAAATTTTTTTTCAATAATTTTCACTTTTAGTACGTAAAAAAACTTTCTTAGACAATTTTTAATGACGTTAGTTTCAAACAAAACGAATTAGACAGTTTCGCAAAAAAAAATTATTTTTCAATGTATGAAATGTCTTAGAAAAATTTTTTTGAAAAGACAATTTTTTTTCAATAATTTTCACTTTTAGTACTTAAAAAAACTTTCTTAGACAATTTTTAATGACGTTAGTTTCAAACAAAAAGAATTAGACAGTTTCTCAAAAAAAAATTATTTTTCACTGTATGAAATGTCAGAAAAATTTTTGAAAATTTTTCTTGAAAAGAAAATTTTTTTCAATAATTTTCACTTTTAGTACGTAAAAAAACTTTCTTAGACAATTTTTAATGACGTTAGTTTCAAACAAAAAGAATTAGACAGTTTCGCAAAAAAAAATTATTTTTCACTGTATGAAATGTCTTAGAAAAATTTTTGAAAATTTTTTTTGAAAAGACAATTTTTTTCAATAATTTTCACTTTTAGTACGTAAAAAAACTTTCTTAGACAATTTGCAATGACGTTAGTTTCAAACAAAAAGAATTAGACAGTTTCGCAAAAAAAAATTATTTTTGACTGTATGAAATGTCTTAGAAAAATTTTTTTGAAAAGACAATTTTTTTTCAATAATTTTCACTTTTAATACGTAACAAAAACTTTCTTAGACAATTTTTAATGACGTTAGTTTCAAACAAAAAGAATTAGACAGTTTCGCAAAAAAAAATTATTTTTCACTGTATGAAATGTCTTAGAAAAATTTTTGATAATTTTTTTTAAAAAGAAAATTTTTTTCAATAATTTTCACTTTTAGTACGTAAAAACACTTTCTTAGACAATTTTTAATGACGTTAGTTTCAAACAAAAAGAATTGGATAGTTTCGCAAAAAAAAATTATTTTTCACTGTATGAAATGTCTTAGAAAAATTTTTTTGAAAAGACAATTTTTTTTCAATAATTTTCAATTTTAGTACGTAAAAAAACTTTCTTAGACAATTTTTAATGACGTTAGTTTCAAACAAAAAGAATTAGACAGTTTCGCAAAAAAAAATTATTTTTCACTGTATGAAATGTCTTAGAAAAATTTTTTAAAAAGACAATTTTTTTTCAATAATTTTCACTTTTAGTACGTAAAAAAACTTTCTTAGACAATTTTTAATGACGTTAGTTTCAAACAAAATGAATTAGACAGTTTCGCAAAAAAAAATTATTTTTCACTGTATGAAATGTCTTAGAAAAATTTTTTTGAAAAGACAATTTTTTTTCAATAATTTTCACTTTTAGTACGTAAAAAAACTTTCTTAGACAATTTTTAATGACGTTAGTTTCAAACAAAACGAATTGGATAGTTTCGCAAAAAAAAATTATTTTTCACTGTATGAAATGTCTTAGAAGAAATTTTTTCAAAAGACATTTTTCTTTCAATAATTTTCACTTTTAGGACGTAAAAAAACTTTCTTAGACAATTTTTAATGACGTTAGTTTCAAACTAAAAGAATTAGATAGTTTCTCAAAAAAAAATTATTTTTCACTGTATGAAATGTCTTAGAAAAATTTTTGAAAATTTTTTTTGAAAAGAAAATTTTTTTCAATAATTTTCACTTTTAGTACGTAAAAAAACTTTCCTAGACAAATTTTAATGACGTTAGTTTCAAACAAAAAGAATTGGATAGTTTCGCAAAAAAAAATTATTTTTCACTGTATGAAATGTCTTAGAAAAATTTTTTTGAAAAGACAATTTTTTTTCAATAATTTTCACTTTTAGTACGTAAAAAAACTTTCTTAGACAATTTTTAATGACGTTAGTTTCAAACAAAAAGAATTAGACAGTTTCGCAAAAAAAAATTATTTTTCACTGTATGAAATGTCTTAGAAAAATATTTTTGAAAAGACAATTTTTTTTCAATAATTTTCACTTTTAGTACGTAAAAAAACTTTCTTAGACAATTTTTAATGACGTTAGTTTCAAACAAAAAGAATTAGACAGTTTCGCTAAAAAAAATTATTTTTCACTGTATGAAATGTCTTGGAAAAATTTTATTGAAAAGAAAATTTTTTTTCAATAATTTTCACTTTTAGTACGTAAAAAAACTTTCTTAGACAATTTTTAATGACGTTAGTTTCAAACAAAACGAATTAGACAGTTTCGCAAAAAAAAATTATTTTTCACTGTATGAAATGTCTTAGAAAAATTTTTTTGAAAAGACAATTTTTTTTCAATAATTTTCACTTTTAGTACGTAAAAAAACTTTCTTAGACAATTTTTAATGACGTTAGTTTCAAAAAAAAAGAATTAGACAGTTTCGCAAAAAAAAATTATTTTTCACTGTATGAAATGTCTTGGAAAAATTTTTTTGAAAAGAAAATTTTTTTTCAATAATTTTCACTTTTAGTACGTAAAGAAACTTTCTTAGACAATTTTTAATGACGTTAGTTTCAAACAAAAAGAATTAGACAGTTTCGCAAAAAAAAATTATTTTTCACTGTATGAAATGTCTTAGAAAAATTTTCTTGAAAAGACAATTTTTTTTCAATAATTTTCACTTTTAGTACGTAAAAAAACTTTCTTAGACAATTTTTAATGACGTTAGTTTCAAACAAAAAGAATTAGACAGTTTCGCAAAAAAAAATTATTTTTCACTGTATGAAATGTCTTAGAAATGTTTTTTTGAAAAGACAATTTTTTTTCAATAATTTTCACTTTTAGTACTTAAACAAACTTTCTTAGACAATTTTTAATGACGTTAGTTTCAAACAAAAAGAATTAGACAGTTTCGCAAAAAAAATTATTTTTCACTGTATGAAATGTCTTTAAAAATTTTTTTTGAAAAGAAAGTTTTTTTTCAATAATTTTCACTTTTAGTACGTAAAAAAACTTTCTTAGACAATTTTTAATGACGTTAGTTTCAAACAAAAAGAATTAGACAGTTTCGCAAAAAAAAAATTATTTTTCACTGTATGAAATGTCTTAGAAAAATTTTTGAAAATTTTTTTTGAAAAGACAATTTTTTTCAATAATTTTCACTTTTAGTACGTAAAAAAACTTTCTTAGACAATTTTTAATGACGTTAGTTTCAAACAAAACGAATTAGACAGTTTCGCAAAAAAAAATAATTTTTCACTGTATGAAATGTCTTAGAAGAATTTTTGAAAATTTTTTTTGAAAAGACAATTTTTTTCAATAATTTTCACTTTTAGTACGTAAAAAAACTTTCTTAGACAATTTGTAATGACGTTAGTTTCAAACTAAAAGAATTAGACAGTTTCAAAAAAAAAAATTATTTTTGACTGTATGAAATGTCTTTGAAAAATTTTTGAAATTTTTTTGGAAATGAAAATTTTTTTCAATAAGTTTCACTTTTAGTACGTAAAAAAACTTTCTTAGACAATTTTTAATGACGTTAGTTTCAAACAAAAAGATTTGGATAGTTTCGCAAAAAAAAAATATTTTTCACTGTATGAAATGTCTTAGAAAAATTTTTTTGAAAAGAAAATTTTTTTTCAATAATTTTCACTTTTAGTACGTAAAAATACTTTCTTAGACAATTTTTAATGACGTTAGTTTCAAACAAAAAGAATTAGACAGTTTCGCATAAAAAAATTATTTTTCACTGTATGAAATGTCTTAGAAAAATTTTTTGAAAAGACAATTTTTTTCAATAATTTTCACTTTTAGTACGTAAAAAAACTTTCTTAGACAATTTTTAATGACGTTAGTTTCAAACAAAAAGAATTAGACAGTTTCGCAAAAAAAAATTATTTTTCACTGTATGAAATGTCTTAGAAAAATTTTTTTGAAAAGACAATTTTTTTTCAATAATTTTCACTTTTAGTACGTAAAAAAACTTTCTTAGACAATTTTTAATGACGTTAGTTTCAAAAAAAAAGAATTAGACAGTTTCGCAAAAAAAAATTATTTTTCACTGTATGAAATGTCTTGGAAAAATTTTTTTGAAAAGAAAATTTTTTTTCAATAATTTTCACTTTTAGTACGTAAAAAAACTTTCTTAGACAATTTTTAATGACGTTAGTTTCAAACAAAAAGAATTAGACAGTTTCGCAAAAAAAAATTATTTTTCACTGTATGAAATGTCTTAGAAAAATTTTCTTGAAAAGACAATTTTTTTTCAATAATTTTCACTTTTAGTACGTAAAAAAACTTTCTTAGACAATTTTTAATGACGTTAGTTTCAAACAAAACGAATTAGACAGTTTCGCAAAAAAAAATTATTTTTCACTGTATGAAATGTCTTAGAAATGTTTTTTTGAAAAGACAATTTTTTTTCAATAATTTTCACTTTTAGTACTTAAACAAACTTTCTTAGACAATTTTTAATGACGTTAGTTTCAAACAAAAAGAATTAGACAGTTTCGCAAAAAAAAATTATTTTTCACTGTATGAAATGTCTTTAAAAATTTTTTTTGAAAAGAAAGTTTTTTTTCAATAATTTTCACTTTTAGTACGTAAAAAAACTTTCTTAGACAATTTTTAATGACGTTAGTTTCAAACAAAAAGAATTAGACAGTTTCGCAAAAAAAAAATTATTTTTCACTGTATGAAATGTCTTAGAAAAATTTTTGAAAATTTTTTTTGAAAAGACAATTTTTTTCAATAATTTTCACTTTTAGTACGTAAAAAAACTTTCTTAGACAATTTTTAATGACGTTAGTTTCAAACAAAACGAATTAGACAGTTTCGCAAAAAAAAATAATTTTTCACTGTATGAAATGTCTTAGAAGAATTTTTGAAAATTTTTTTTGAAAAGACAATTTTTTTCAATAATTTTCACTTTTAGTACGTAAAAAAACTTTCTTAGACAATTTTTAATGACGTTAGTTTCAAACAAAAAGATTTGGATAGTTTCGCAAAAAAAAAATATTTTTCACTGTATGAAATGTCTTAGAAAAATTTTTTTGAAAAGAAAATTTTTTTTCAATAATTTTCACTTTTAGTACGTAAAAAAACTTTCTTAGACAATTTTTAATGACGTTAGTTTCAAACAA
Organism: Aplidium turbinatum; assembly: GCF_918807975.1. Lineage (NCBI taxonomy): Eukaryota > Metazoa > Chordata > Ascidiacea > Aplousobranchia > Polyclinidae > Aplidium > Aplidium turbinatum. Next base: position 22,493,660 of record NC_137485.1, read on the forward strand.
AAAGAATTAGACAGTTTCGCAAAAAAAAATTATTTTTCACTGTATGAAATGTCTTAGAAAAATTTTTTTGAAAAGACAATTTTTTTCAATAATTTTCACTTTTAGTACGTAAAAAAACTTTCTTAGACAATTTTTAATGACGTTAGTTTCAAACAAAAAGAATTAGACAGTTTCGCAAAAAAAAATTATTTTTCACTGTATGAAATGTCTTAGAAAAATTTTTTTGAAAAGACAATTTTTTTTCAATAATTTTCACTTTTAGTACGTAAAAAAACTTTCTTAGACAATTTTTAATGACGTTAGTTTCAAACAAAACGAATTAGACAGTTTCGCAAAAAAAAATTATTTTTCAATGTTCGAAATGTCTTAGAAAAATTTTTTTGAAAAGACAATTTTTTTTCAATAATTTTCACTTTTAGTACTTAAAAAAACTTTCTTAGACAATTTTTAATGACGTTAGTTTCAAACAAAAAGAATTAGACAGTTTCTCAAAAAAAAATTATTTTTCACTGTATGAAATGTCAGAAAAATTTTTGAAAATTTTTCTTGAAAAGAAAATTTTTTTCAATAATTTTCACTTTTAGTACGTAAAAAAACTTTCTTAGACAATTTTTAATGACGTTAGTTTCAAACAAAAAGAATTAGACAGTTTCGCAAAAAAAAATTATTTTTCACTGTATGAAATGTCTTAGAAAAATTTTTTTGAAAAGACAATTTTTTTTCAATAATTTTCACTTTTAGTACGTAAGAAAACTTTCTTAGACAATTTTTAATGACGTTAGTTTCAAACAAAAAGAATTAGACAGTTTCGCAAAAAAAAATTATTTTTCACTGTATGAAATGTCTTAGAAAAATTTTTTTGAAAAGACAATTTTTTTTCAATAATTTTCACTTTTAGTACGTAAAAAAACTTTCTTAGACAAATTTTAATGACGTTAGTTTCAAACAAAAAGAATTAGACAGTTTCGCAAAAAAAAATTATTTTTCACTGTATGAAATGTCTTAGAAAAATTTTTGAAAATTTTTCTTTAAAAGAAAATTTTTTTCAATAATTTTCACTTTTAGTACGTAAAAAAACTTTCTTAGACAATTTTTAATGACGTTAGTTTCAAACAAAAAGAATTAGACAGTTTCGCAAATAAAAATTATTTTTCACTGTATGAAATGTCTTAGAAAAATTTTTTTGAAAAGACAACTTTTTTTCAATAATTTTCACTTTTAGTACGTAAAAAAACTTTCTTAGACAATTTGTAATGACGTTAGTTTCAAACAAAAAGAATTAGACAGTTTCGAAAAAAAAAATTATTTTTGACTGTATGAAATGTCTTTGAAAAATTTTTGAAAATTTTTTTTGAAAAGAAAATTTTTTTCAATAATTTTCACTTTTAGAACGAAAAAAAACTTTCTTAGACAATTTTTAATGACGTTAGTTTCAAACAAAAAGAATTGGATAGTTTCGCAAAAAAAAATATTTTTCACTGTATGAAATGTCTTAGAAAAATTTTTTTGAAAAGACAATTTTTTTTCAATAATTTTCACTTTTAGTACGTAAAAAAACTTTCTTAGACAATTTTTAATGACGTTAGTTTCAAACAAAAAGAATTAGACAGTTTCGCAAAAAAAAATTATTTTTCACTGTATGAAATGTCTTAGAAAAATATTTTTGAAAAGACAATTTTTTTTCAATAATTTTCACTTTTAGTACGTAAAAAAACTTTCTTAGACAATTTTTAATGACGTTAGTTTCAAACAAAAAGAATTAGACAGTTTCGCTAAAAAAAATTATTTTTCACTGTATGAAATGTCTTGGAAAAATTTTATTGAAAAGAAAATTTTTTTTCAATAATTTTCACTTTTAGTACGTAAAAAAACTTTCTTAGACAATTTTTAATGACGTTAGTTTCAAACAAAACGAATTAGACAGTTTCGCAAAAAAAAATTATTTTTCACTGTATGAAATGTCTTAGAAAAATTTTTTTGAAAAGACAATTTTTTTTCAATAATTTTCACTTTTAGTACGTAAAAAAACTTTCTTAGACAATTTTTAATGACGTTAGTTTCAAACAAAAAGAATTAGACAGTTTCGCAAAAAAAAATTATTTTTCACTGTATGAAATGTCTTAGAAAAATTTTTTTGAAAAGACAATTTTTTTTCAATAATTTTCACTTTTAATACGTAAAAAAACTTTCTTAGACAATTTTTAATGACGTTAGTTTCAAAAAAAAAGAATTAGACAGTTTCGCAAAAAAAAATTATTTTTCACTGTATGAAATGTCTTGGAAAAATTTTTTTGAAAAGAAAATTTTTTTTCAATAATTTTCACTTTTAGTACGTAAAAAAACTTTCTTAGACAATTTTTAATGACGTTAGTTTCAAACAAAAAGAATTAGACAGTTTCGCAAAAAAAAATTATTTTTCACTGTATGAAATGTCTTAGAAAAATTTTCTTGAAAAGACAATTTTTTTTCAATAATTTTCACTTTTAGTACGTAAAAAAACTTTCTTAGACAATTTTTAATGACGTTAGTTTCAAACAAAACGAATTAGACAGTTTCTCAAAAAAAAATTATTTTTCACTGTATGAAATGTCTTAGAAATGTTTTTTTGAAAAGACAATTTTTTTTCAATAATTTTCACTTTTAGTACTTAAACAAACTTTCTTAGACAATTTTTAATGACGTTAGTTTCAAACAAAAAGAATTAGACAGTTTCGCAAAAAAAAATTATTTTTCACTGTATGAAATGTCTTTAAAAATTTTTTTTGAAAAGAAAGTTTTTTTTCAATAATTTTCACTTTTAGTACGTAAAAAAACTTTCTTAGACAATTTTTAATGACGTTAGTTTCAAACAAAAATAATTAGAAAGTTTCGCAAAAAAAAAATTATTTTTCACTGTATGAAATGTCTTAGAAAAATTTTTGAAAATTTTTTTTGAAAAGACAATTTTTTTCAATAATTTTCACTTTTAGTACGTAAAAAAACTTTCTTAGACAATTTTTAATGACGTTAGTTTCAAACAAAAAGAATTAGACAGTTTCGCAAAAAAAAATAATTTTTCACTGTATGAAATGTCTTAGAAGAATTTTTGAAAATTTTTTTTGAAAAGACAATTTTTTTCAATAATTTTCACTTTTAGTACGTAAAAAAACTTTCTTAGACAATTTGTAATGACGTTAGTTTCAAACTAAAAGAATTAGACAGTTTCAAAAAAAAAAATTATTTTTGACTGTATGAAATGTCTTTGAAAAATTTTTGAAATTTTTTTGGAAATGAAAATTTTTTTCAATAAGTTTCACTTTTAGTACGTAAAAAAACTTTCTTAGACAATTTTTAATGACGTTAGTTTCAAACAAAAAGATTTGGATAGTTTCGCAAAAAAAAAATATTTTTCACTGTATGAAATGTCTTAGAAAAATTTTTTTGAAAAGAAAATTTTTTTTCAATAATTTTCACTTTTAGTACGTAAAAAAACTTTCTTAGACAATTTTTAATGACGTTAGTTTCAAACAAAAAGAATTAGACAGTTTCGCAAAAAAAAATTATTTTTCACTGTATGAAATGTCTTAGAAAAATTTTTTTGAAAAGACAATTTTTTTCAATAATTTTCACTTTTAGTACGTAAAAAAACTTTCTTAGACAATTTTTAATGACGTTAGTTTCAAACAAAAAGAATTAGACAGTTTCGCAAAAAAAAATTATTTTTCACTGTATGAAATGTCTTAGAAAAATTTTTTTGAAAAGACAATTTTTTTCAATAATTTTCACTTTTAGTACGTAAAAAAACTTTCTTAGACAATTTTTAATGACGTTAGTTTCAAACAAAACGAATTAGACAGTTTCGCAAAAAAAAATTATTTTTCAATGTTCGAAATGTCTTAGAAAAATTTTTTTGAAAAGACAATTTTTTTTCAATAATTTTCACTTTTAGTACTTAAAAAAACTTTCTTAGACAATTTTTAATGACGTTAGTTTCAAACAAAAAGAATTAGACAGTTTCGCAAAAAAAAATTATTTTTCACTGTATGAAATGTCTTTAAAAATTTTTTTGAAAAGAAAGTTTTTTTTCAATAATTTTCACTTTTAGTACGTAAAAAAACTTTCTTAGACAATTTTTAATGACGTTAGTTTCAAACAAAAAGAATTAGACAGTTTCGCAAAAAAAAAATTATTTTTCACTGTATGAAATGTCTTAGAAAAATTTTTGAAAATTTTTTTTGAAAAGACAATTTTTTTCAATAATTTTCACTTTTAGTACGTAAAAAAACTTTCTTAGACAATTTTTAATGACGTTAGTTTCAAACAAAAAGAATTAGACAGTTTCGCAAAAAAAAATAATTTTTCACTGTATGAAATGTCTTAGAAGAATTTTTGAAAATTTTTTTTGAAAAGACAATTTTTTTCAATAATTTTCACTTTTAGTACGTAAAAAAACTTTCTTAGACAATTTGTAATGACGTTAGTTTCAAACTAAAAGAATTAGACAGTTTCAAAAAAAAAAATTATTTTTGACTGTATGAAATGTCTTTGAAAAATTTTTGAAATTTTTTTGGAAATGAAAATTTTTTTCAATAAGTTTCACTTTTAGTACGTAAAAAAACTTTCTTAGACAATTTTTAATGACGTTAGTTTCAAACAAAAAGATTTGGATAGTTTCGCAAAAAAAAAATATTTTTCACTGTATGAAATGTCTTAGAAAAATTTTTTTGAAAAGAAAATTTTTTTTCAATAATTTTCACTTTTAGTACGTAAAAAAACTTTCTTAGACAATTTTTAATGACGTTAGTTTCAAACAAAAAGAATTAGACAGTTTCGCAAAAAAAAATTATTTTTCACTGTATGAAATGTCTTAGAAAAATTTTTTTGAAAAGACAATTTTTTTCAATAATTTTCACTTTTAGTACGTAAAAAAACTTTCTTAGACAATTTTTAATGACGTTAGTTTCAAACAAAAAGAATTAGACAGTTTCGCAAAAAAAAATTATTTTTCACTGTATGAAATGTCTTAGAAAAATTTTTTTGAAAAGACAATTTTTTTTCAATAATTTTCACTTTTAGTACGTAAAAAAACTTTCTTAGACAATTTTTAATGACGTTAGTTTCAAACAAAACGAATTAGACAGTTTCGCAAAAAAAAATTATTTTTCAATGTTCGAAATGTCTTAGAAAAATTTTTTTGAAAAGACAATTTTTTTTCAATAATTTTCACTTTTAGTACTTAAAAAAACTTTCTTAGACAATTTTTAATGACGTTAGTTTCAAACAAAAAGAATTAGACAGTTTCTCAAAAAAAAATTATTTTTCACTGTATGAAATGTCAGAAAAATTTTTGAAAATTTTTCTTGAAAAGAAAATTTTTTTCAATAATTTTCACTTTTACTACGTAAAAAAACTTTCTTAGACAATTTTTAATGACGTTAGTTTCAAACAAAAAGAATTAGACAGTTTCGCAAAAAAAAATTATTTTTCACTGTATGAAATGTCTTAGAAAAATTTTTTTGAAAAGACAATTTTTTTTCAATAATTTTCACTTTTAGTACGTAAGAAAACTTTCTTAGACAATTTTTAATGACGTTAGTTTCAAACAAAAAGAATTAGACAGTTTCGCAAAAAAAAATTATTTTTCACTGTATGAAATGTCTTGGAAAAATTTTTTTGAAAAGACAATTTTTTTTCAATAATTTTCACTTTTAGTACGTAAAAAAACTTTCTTAGACAATTTTTAATGACGTTAGTTTCAAACAAAACGAATTAGACAGTTTCGCAAAAAAAAATTATTTTTCACTGTATGAAATGTCTTAGAAAAACTTTTTTGAAAAGACAATTTTTTTTCAATAATTTTCACTTTTAGTACGTAAAAAAACTTTCTTAGACAAATTTTAATGACGTTAGTTTCAAACAAAAAGAATTAGACAGTTTCGCAAAAAAAAATTATTTTTCACTGTATGAAATGTCTTAGAAAAATTTTTGAAAATTTTTCTTGAAAAGAAAATTTTTTTCAATAATTTTCACTTTTAGTACGTAAAAAAACTTTCTTAGACAATTTTTAATGACGTTAGTTTCAAACAAAAAGAATTAGACAGTTTCGCAAATAAAAATTATTTTTCACTGTATGAAATGTCTTAGAAAAATTTTTTTGAAAAGACAACTTTTTTTCAATAATTTTCACTTTTAGTACGTAAAAAAACTTTCTTAGACAATTTGTAATGACGTTAGTTTCAAACAAAAAGAATTAGACAGTTTCGAAAAAAAAAATTATTTTTGACTGTATGAAATGTCTTTGAAAAATTTTTGAAAATTTTTTTTGAAAAGAAAATTTTTTTCAATAATTTTCACTTTTAGAACGAAAAAAAACTTTCTTAGACAATTTTTAATGACGTTAGTTTCAAACAAAAAGAATTGGATAGTTTCGCAAAAAAAAATATTTTTCACTGTATGAAATGTCTTAGAAAAATTTTTTTGAAAAGACAATTTCTTTTCAATAATTTTCAGTTTTAGTACGTAAAAAAACTTTCTTAGACAATTTTTAATGACGTTAGTTTCAAACAAAAAGAATTAAGCAGTTTCGCAAAAAAAAATTATTTTTCACTGTATGAAATGTCTTAGAAAAATTTTTTTGAAAAGACAATTTTTTTTCAATAATTTTCACTTTTAGTACGTAAAAAAACTTTCTTAGACAATTTTTAATGACGTTAGTTTCAAACAAAAAGAATTAGACAGTTTCGCATAAAAAAATTATTTTTCACTGTATGAAATGTCTTAGAAAAATTTTTTTGAAAAGACAATTTTTTTTCAATAATTTTCACTTTTAGTACTTAAAAAAACTTTCTTAGACAATTTTTAATGACGTTAGTTTCAAACAAAAAGAATTAGACAGTTTCTCAAAAAAAAAATATTTTTCACTGTATGAAATGTCTTAGAAAATTTTTTGAAAATTTTTCTTGAAAAGAAAATTTTTTTCAATAATTTTCACTTTTAGTACGTAAAAAAACTTTCTTAGACAATTTTTAATGACGTTAGTTTCAAACAAAAAGAATTAGACAGTTTCGCAAAAAAAAATTATTTTTCACTGTATGAAATGTCTTGGAAAAATTTTTTTGAAAAGAAAATTTTTTTTCAATAATTTTCACTTTTAGTACGTAAAAAAACTTTCTTAGACAATTTTTAATGACGTTAGTTTCAAACAAAACGAATTAGACAGTTTCGCAAAAAAAAAATTATTTTTCACTGTATGAAATGTCTTAGAAAAATTTTTGAAAATTTTTCTTGAAAAGAAAATTTTTTTCAATAATTTTCACTTTTAGTACGTAAAAAAACTTTCTTAGACAATTTTTAATGACGTTAGTTTCAAACAAAAAGAATTAGACAGTTTCTCAAATAAAAATTATTTTTCACTGTATGAAATGTCTTAGAAAAATTTTTTTGAAAAGACAACTTTTTTTCAATAATTTTCACTTTTAGTACGTAAAAAAACTTTCTTAGACAATTTGTAATGACGTTAGTTTCAAACAAAAAGAATTAGACAGTTTCGAAAAAAAAAATTATTTTTGACTGTATGAAATGTCTTTGAAAAATTTTTGAAAATTTTTTTTGAAAAGAAAATTTTTTTCAATAATTTTCACTTTTAGAACGTAAAAAAACTTTCTTAGACAATTTTTAATGACGTTAGTTTCAAACAATAAGAATTGGATAGTTTCGCAAAAAAAAAATATTTTTCACTGTATGAAATGTCTTAGAAAAATTTTTTTGAAAAGACAATTTTTTTTCAATAATTTTCACTTTTAGTACGTAAAAAAACTTTCTTAGACAATTTTTAATGACGTTAGTTTCAAACAAAAAGAATTAGACAGTTTCGCATAAAAAAATTATTTTTCACTGTATGAAATGTCTTAGAAAAATTTTTTTGAAAAGACAATTTTTTTTCAATAATTTTCACTTTTAGTACTTAAAAAAACTTTCTTAGACAATTTTTAATGACGTTAGTTTCAAACAAAAAGAATTAGACAGTTTCTCAAAAAAAAACTATTTTTCACTGTATGAAATGTCTTAGAAAAATTTTTGAAAATTTTTCTTGAAAAGAAAATTTCTTTCAATAATTTTCACTTTTAGTACGTAAAAAAACTTTCTTAGACAATTTTTAATGACGTTAGTTTCAAACAAAAAGAATTAGACAGTTTCGCAAAAAAAAATTGTTTTTCACTGTATGAAATGTCTTAGAAAAATTTTTTTGAAAAGACAATTTTTTTTCAATAATTTTCACTTTTAGTACTTAAAAAGACTTTCTTAGACAATTTTTAATGACGTTAGTTTCAAACAAAAAGAATTAGACAGTTTCGCAAAAAAAAATTATTTTTCACTGTATGAAATGTCTTAGAAAATTTTTTGAAAATTTTTCTTGAAAAGAAAATTTTTTTCAATAATTTTCACTTTTAGTACGTAAAAAAACTTTCTTAGACAATTTTTAATGACGTTAGTTTCAAACAAAACGAATTAGACAGTTTCGCAAATAAAAATTATTTTTCACTGTATGAAATGTCTTAGAAAAATTTTTTTGAAAAGACAATTTTTTTTCAATAATTTTCACTTTTAGTACGTAAAAAAACTTTCTTAGACAATTTTTAATGACGTTAGTTTCAAACAAAAAGAATTAGACAGTTTCGCAAAAAAAAATTATTTTTCACTGTATGAAATGTCTTAGAAAAATTTTTTTGAAAAGAAAATTTTTTTTCAATAATTTTCACTTTTAGTACGTAAAAAAACTTTCTTAGACAATTTTTAATGACGTTAGTTTCAAACAAAACGAATTAGACAGTTTCGCAAAAAAAAATTATTTTTCACTATATGAAATGTCTTTGAAAATTTTTTTTGAAAAGAAAGTTTTTTTTCAATAATTTTCACTTTTAGTACGTAAAGAAACTTTCTTAGACAATTTTTAATGACGTTAGTTTCAAACAAAAAGAATTAGACAGTTTCGCAAAAAAAAATTATTTTTCACTGTATGAAATGTCTTAAAAAAAGTTTTGAAAATTTTTATTGAAAAGAAAATTTTTTTTCAATTATTTTCACTTTTAGTACGTAAAAAAACTTTCTTAGACAATTTTTAATGACGTTAGTTTCAAACAAAAAGAATTAGACAGTTTCGCAAAAAAAAGTTATTTTTCACTGTATGAAATGTCTTAGAAAAATTTTTGAAAATTTTTTTTGAAAAGACAATTTTTTTCAATAATTTTCACTTTTAGTACGTAAAAAAACTTTCTTAGACAATTTTTAATGACGTTAGTTTCAAACAAAAAGAATTAGACAGTTTCGCAAAAAAAAATAATTTTTCACTGTATGAAATGTCTTAGAAAAATTTTTGGAAATTTTTTTTGAAAAGACAATTTTTTTCAATAATTTTCACTTTTAGTACGTAAAAAAACTTTCTTAGACAATTTGTAATGACGTTAGTTTCAAACAAAAAGAATTAGACAGTTTCGAAAAAAAAAATTATTTTTGACTGTATGAAATGTCTTTGAAAAATTTTTGAAATTTTTTTGGAAAAGAAAATTTTTTTCAATAATTTTCACTTTTAGTACGTAAAAAAACTTTCTTAGACAATTTTTAATGACGTTAGTTTCAAACAAAAAGATTTGGATAGTTTCGCAAAAAAAAAATATTTTTCACTGTATGAAATGTCTTAGAAAAATTTTTTTGAAAAGAAAATTTTTTTTCAATAATTTTCACTTTTAGTACGTAAAAAAACTTTCTTAGACAATTTTTAATGACGTTAGTTTCAAACAAAACGAATTAGACAGTTTCGCAAAAAAAAATTATTTTTCACTGTATGAAATGTCTTAGAAAAATTTTTTTGAAAAGACAATTTTTTTCAATAATTTTCACTTTTAGTACGTAAAAAAACTTTCTTAGACAATTTTTAATGACGTTAGTTTCAAACAAAAAGAATTGGATAGTTTCGCAAAAAAAAAATATTTTTCACTGTATGAAATGTCTTAGAAAAATTTTTTTGAAAAGACAATTTTTTTTCAATAATTTTCACTTTTAGTACGTAAAAAAACTTTCTTAGACAATTTTTAATGACGTTAGTTTCAAACAAAAAGAATTAGACAGTTTCGCAAAAAAAAATTATTTTTCACTGTATGAAATGTCTTAGAAAAATTTTTTTGAAAAGACAATTTTTTTTCAATAATTTTCACTTTTAGTACGTAAAAAAACTTTCTTAGACAATTTTTAATGACGTTAGTTTCAAACAAAAAGAATTAGACAGTTTCGCATAAAAAAATTATTTTTCACTGTATGAAATGTCTTAGAAAAATTTTTTTGAAAAGACAATTTTTTTTCAATAATTTTCACTTTTAGTACTTAAAAAAACTTTCTTAGACAATTTTTAATGACGTTAGTTTCAAACAAAAAGAATTAGACAGTTTCTAAAAAAAAAACTATTTTTCACTGTATGAAATGTCTTAGAAAAATTTTTGAAAATTTTTCTTGAAAAGAAAATTTTTTTCAATAATTTTCACTTTTAGTACGTAAAAAAACTTTCTTAGACAATTTTTAATGACGTTAGTTTCAAACAAAAAGAATTAGACAGTTTCGCAAAAAAAAATTGTTTTTCACTGTATGAAATGTCTTAGAAAAATTTTTTTGAAAAGACAATTTTTTTTCAATAATTTTCACTTTTAGTACGTAAAAAAACTTTCTTAGACAATTTTTAATGACGTTAGTTTCAAACAAAACGAATTAGACAGTTTCGCAAAAAAAAATTATTTTTCACTGTATGAAATGTCTTAGAAAAATTTTTTTGAAAAGACAATTTTTTTTCAATAATTTTCACTTTTAGTACTTAAAAAGACTTTCTTAGACAATTTTTAATGACGTTAGTTTCAAACAAAAAGAATTAGACAGTTTCGCAAAAAAAAATTATTTTTCACTGTATGAAATGTCTTAGAAAAATTTTTGAAAATTTTTCTTGAAAAGAAAATTTTTTTCAATAATTTTCACTTTTAGTACGTAAAAAAACTTTCTTAGACAATTTTTAATGACGTTAGTTTCAAACAAAACGAATTAGACAGTTTCGCAAATAAAAATTATTTTTCACTGTATGAAATGTCTTAGAAAAATTTTTTTGAAAAGACAATTTTTTTTCAATAATTTTCACTTTTAGTACGTAAAAAAACTTTCTTAGACAATTTTTAATGACGTTAGTTTCAAAAAAAAAGAATTAGACAGTATCGCAAAAAAAAATTATTTTTCACTGTATGAAATGTCTTGGAAAAATTTTTTTGAAAAGAAAATTTTTTTTCAATAATTTTCACTTTTAGTACGTAAAAAAACTTTCTTAGACAATTTTTAATGACGTTAGTTTCAAACAAAAAGAATTAGACAGTTTCGCAAAAAAAAATTATTTTTCACTGTATGAAATGTCTTAGAAAAATTTTCTTGAAAAGACAATTTTTTTTCAATAATTTTCACTTTTAGTACGTAAAAAAACTTTCTTAGACAATTTTTAATGACGTTAGTTTCAAACAAAACGAATTAGACAGTTTCGCAAAAAAAAATTATTTTTCACTGTATGAAATGTCTTAGAAATGTTTTTTTGAAAAGACAATTTTTTTTCAATAATTTTCACTTTTAGTACGTAAAAAAACTTTCTTAGACAATTTTTAATGACGTTAGTTTCAAACAAAAAGAATTAGACAGTTTCGCAAAAAAAAAATTATTTTTCACTGTATGAAATGTCTTAGAAAAATTTTTGAAAATTTTTTTTGAAAAGACAATTTTTTTCAATAATTTTCACTTTTAGTACGTAAAAAAACTTTCTTAGACAATTTTTAATGACGTTAGTTTCAAACAAAAAGAATTAGACAGTTTCGCAAAAAAAAATAATTTTTCACTGTATGAAATGTCTTAGAAGAATTTTTGAAAATTTTTTTTGAAAAGACAATTTTTTTCAATAATTTTCACTTTTAGTACGTAAAAAAACTTTCTTAGACAATTTGTAATGACGTTAGTTTCAAACTAAAAGAATTAGACAGTTTCAAAAAAAAAAATTATTTTTGACTGTATGAAATGTCTTTGAAAAATTTTTGAAATTTTTTTGGAAATGAAAATTTTTTTCAATAAGTTTCACTTTTAGTACGTAAAAAAACTTTCTTAGACAATTTTTAATGACGTTAGTTTCAAACAAAAAGATTTGGATAGTTTCGCAAAAAAAAAATATTTTTCACTGTATGAAATGTCTTAGAAAAATTTTTTTGAAAAGAAAATTTTTTTTCAATAATTTTCACTTTTAGTACGTAAAAAAACTTTCTTAGACAATTTTTAATGACGTTAGTTTCAAACAAAAAGAATTAGACAGTTTCGCAAAAAAAAATTATTTTTCACTGTATGAAATGTCTTAGAAAAATTTTTTTGAAAAGACAATTTTTTTCAATAATTTTCACTTTTAGTACGTAAAAAAACTTTCTTAGACAATTTTTAATGACGTTAGTTTCAAACAAAAAGAATTAGACAGTTTCGCAAAAAAAAATTATTTTTCACTGTATGAAATGTCTTAGAAAAATTTTTTTGAAAAGACAATTTTTTTTCAATAATTTTCACTTTTAGTACGTAAAAAAACTTTCTTAGACAATTTTTAATGACGTTAGTTTCAAACAAAACGAATTAGACAGTTTCGCAAAAAAAAATTATTTTTCAATGTTCGAAATGTCTTAGAAAAATTTTTTTGAAAAGACAATTTTTTTTCAATAATTTTCACTTTTAGTACTTAAAAAAACTTTCTTAGACAATTTTTAATGACGTTAGTTTCAAACAAAAAGAATTAGACAGTTTCTCAAAAAAAAATTATTTTTCACTGTATGAAATGTCAGAAAAATTTTTGAAAATTTTTCTTGAAAAGAAAATTTTTTTCAATAATTTTCACTTTTACTACGTAAAAAAACTTTCTTAGACAATTTTTAATGACGTTAGTTTCAAACAAAAAGAATTAGACAGTTTCGCAAAAAAAAATTATTTTTCACTGTATGAAATGTCTTAGAAAAATTTTTTTGAAAAGACAATTTTTTTTCAATAATTTTCACTTTTAGTACGTAAGAAAACTTTCTTAGACAATTTTTAATGACGTTAGTTTCAAACAAAAAGAATTAGACAGTTTCGCAAAAAAAAATTATTTTTCACTGTATGAAATGTCTTGGAAAAATTTTTTTGAAAAGACAATTTTTTTTCAATAATTTTCACTTTTAGTACGTAAAAAAACTTTCTTAGACAATTTTTAATGACGTTAGTTTCAAACAAAACGAATTAGACAGTTTCGCAAAAAAAAATTATTTTTCACTGTATGAAATGTCTTAGAAAAATTTTTTTGAAAAGACAATTTTTTTTCAATAATTTTCACTTTTAGTACGTAAAAAAACTTTCTTAGACAAATTTTAATGACGTTAGTTTCAAACAAAAAGAATTAGACAGTTTCGCAAAAAAAAATTATTTTTCACTGTATGAAATGTCTTAGAAAAATTTTTGAAAATTTTTCTTGAAAAGAAAATTTTTTTCAATAATTTTCACTTTTAGTACGTAAAAAAACTTTCTTAGACAATTTTTAATGACGTTAGTTTCAAACAAAAAGAATTAGACAGTTTCGCAAATAAAAATTATTTTTCACTGTATGAAATGTCTTAGAAAAATTTTTTTGAAAAGACAACTTTTTTTCAATAATTTTCACTTTTAGTACGTAAAAAAACTTTCTTAGACAATTTGTAATGACGTTAGTTTCAAACAAAAAGAATTAGACAGTTTCGAAAAAAAAAATTATTTTTGACTGTATGAAATGTCTTTGAAAAATTTTTGAAAATTTTTTTTGAAAAGAAAATTTTTTTCAATAATTTTCACTTTTAGAACGAAAAAAAACTTTCTTAGACAATTTTTAATGACGTTAGTTTCAAACAAAAAGAATTGGATAGTTTCGCAAAAAAAAATATTTTTCACTGTATGAAATGTCTTAGAAAAATTTTTTTGAAAAGACAATTTCTTTTCAATAATTTTCAGTTTTAGTACGTAAAAAAACTTTCTTAGACAATTTTTAATGACGTTAGTTTCAAACAAAAAGAATTAGACAGTTTCGCAAAAAAAAATTATTTTTCACTGTATGAAATGTCTTAGAAAAATTTTTTTGAAAAGACAATTTTTTTTCAATAATTTTCACTTTTAGTACGTAAAAAGACTTTCTTAGACAATTTTTAATGACGTTAGTTTCAAACAAAAAGAATTAGACAGTTTCGCAAAAAAAAATTATTTTTCACTGTATGAAATGTCTTAGAAAAATTTTTGAAAATTTTTCTTGAAAAGAAAATTTTTTTCAATAATTTTCACTTTTAGTACGTAAAAAAACTTTCTTAGACAATTTTTAATGACGTTAGTTTCAAACAAAAAGAATTAGACAGTTTCGCAAAAAAAAATTATTTTTCACTGTATGAAATGTCTTAGAAAAATTTTTTTGAAAAGACAATTTTTTTCAATAATTTTCACTTTTAGTACGTAAAAAAACTTTCTTAGACAATTTTTAATGACGTTAGTTTCAAACAAAAAGAATTAGACAGTTTCGCAAAAAAAAATTATTTTTCACTGTATGAAATGTCTTAGAAAAATTTTTTTGAAAAGACAATTTTTTTTCAATAATTTTCACTTTTAGTACGTAAAAAAACTTTCTTAGACAATTTTTAATGACGTTAGTTTCAAACAAAACGAATTAGACAGTTTCGCAAAAAAAAATTATTTTTCAATGTTCGAAATGTCTTAGAAAAATTTTTTTGAAAAGACAATTTTTTTTCAATAATTTTCACTTTTAGTACTTAAAAAAACTTTCTTAGACAATTTTTAATGACGTTAGTTTCAAACAAAAAGAATTAGACAGTTTCTCAAAAAAAAATTATTTTTCACTGTATGAAATGTCAGAAAAATTTTTGAAAATTTTTCTTGAAAAGAAAATTTTTTTCAATAATTTTCACTTTTACTACGTAAAAAAACTTTCTTAGACAATTTTTAATGACGTTAGTTTCAAACAAAAAGAATTAGACAGTTTCGCAAAAAAAAATTATTTTTCACTGTATGAAATGTCTTAGAAAAATTTTTTTGAAAAGACAATTTTTTTTCAATAATTTTCACTTTTAGTACGTAAGAAAACTTTCTTAGACAATTTTTAATGACGTTAGTTTCAAACAAAAAGAATTAGACAGTTTCGCAAAAAAAAATTATTTTTCACTGTATGAAATGTCTTGGAAAAATTTTTTTGAAAAGACAATTTTTTTTCAATAATTTTCACTTTTAGTACGTAAAAAAACTTTCTTAGACAATTTTTAATGACGTTAGTTTCAAACAAAACGAATTAGACAGTTTCGCAAAAAAAAATTATTTTTCACTGTATGAAATGTCTTAGAAAAATTTTTTTGAAAAGACAATTTTTTTTCAATAATTTTCACTTTTAGTACGTAAAAAAACTTTCTTAGACAAATTTTAATGACGTTAGTTTCAAACAAAAAGAATTAGACAGTTTCGCAAAAAAAAATTATTTTTCACTGTATGAAATGTCTTAGAAAAATTTTTGAAAATTTTTCTTGAAAAGAAAATTTTTTTCAATAATTTTCACTTTTAGTACGTAAAAAAACTTTCTTAGACAATTTTTAATGACGTTAGTTTCAAACAAAAAGAATTAGACAGTTTCGCAAATAAAAATTATTTTTCACTGTATGAAATGTCTTAGAAAAATTTTTTTGAAAAGACAACTTTTTTTCAATAATTTTCACTTTTAGTACGTAAAAAAACTTTCTTAGACAATTTGTAATGACGTTAGTTTCAAACAAAAAGAATTAGACAGTTTCGAAAAAAAAAATTATTTTTGACTGTATGAAATGTCTTTGAAAAATTTTTGAAAATTTTTTTTGAAAAGAAAATTTTTTTCAATAATTTTCACTTTTAGAACGAAAAAAAACTTTCTTAGACAATTTTTAATGACGTTAGTTTCAAACAAAAAGAATTGGATAGTTTCGCAAAAAAAAATATTTTTCACTGTATGAAATGTCTTAGAAAAATTTTTTTGAAAAGACAATTTCTTTTCAATAATTTTCAGTTTTAGTACGTAAAAAAACTTTCTTAGACAATTTTTAATGACGTTAGTTTCAAACAAAAAGAATTAGACAGTTTCGCAAAAAAAAATTATTTTTCACTGTATGAAATGTCTTAGAAAAATTTTTTTGAAAAGACAATTTTTTTTCAATAATTTTCACTTTTAGTACGTAAAAAAACTTTCTTAGACAATTTTTAATGACGTTAGTTTCAAACAAAAAGAATTAGACAGTTTCGCATAAAAAAATTATTTTTCACTGTATGAAATGTCTTAGAAAAATTTTTTTGAAAAGACAATTTTTTTTCAATAATTTTCACTTTTAGTACTTAAAAAAACTTTCTTAGACAATTTTTAATGACGTTAGTTTCAAACAAAAAGAATTAGACAGTTTCTCAAAAAAAAAATATTTTTCACTGTATGAAATGTCTTAGAAAATTTTTTGAAAATTTTTCTTGAAAAGAAAATTTTTTTCAATAATTTTCACTTTTAGTACGTAAAAAAACTTTCTTAGACAATTTTTAATGACGTTAGTTTCAAACAAAAAGAATTAGACAGTTTCGCAAAAAAAAATTATTTTTCACTGTATGAAATGTCTTGGAAAAATTTTTTTGAAAAGAAAATTTTTTTTCAATAATTTTCACTTTTAGTACGTAAAAAAACTTTCTTAGACAATTTTTAATGACGTTAGTTTCAAACAAAACGAATTAGACAGTTTCGCAAAAAAAAAATTATTTTTCACTGTATGAAATGTCTTAGAAAAATTTTTTTGAAAAGACAATTTTTTTTCAATAATATTCACTTTTAGTACTTAAAAAAACTTTCCTAGACAATTTTTAATGACGTTAGTTTCAAACAAAAAGAATTAGACAGTTTTGCAAAAAAAAATTATTTTTCACTGTATGAAATGTCTTAGAAAAATTTTTGAAAATTTTTCTTGAAAAGAAAATTTTTTTCAATAATTTTCACTTTTAGTACGTAAAAAAACTTTCTTAGACAATTTTTAATGACGTTAGTTTCAAACAAAAAGAATTAGACAGTTTCTCAAATAAAAATTATTTTTCACTGTATGAAATGTCTTAGAAAAATTTTTTTGAAAAGACAACTTTTTTTCAATAATTTTCACTTTTAGTACGTAAAAAAACTTTCTTAGACAATTTGTAATGACGTTAGTTTCAAACAAAAAGAATTAGACAGTTTCGAAAAAAAAAATTATTTTTGACTGTATGAAATGTCTTTGAAAAATTTTTGAAAATTTTTTTTGAAAAGACAATTTTTTTCAATAATTTTCACTTTTAGAACGTAAAAAAACTTTCTTAGACAATTTTTAATGACGTTAGTTTCAAACAATAAGAATTGGATAGTTTCGCAAAAAAAAATATTTTTCACTGTATGAAATGTCTTAGAAAAATTTTTTTGAAAAGACAATTTTTTTTCAATAATTTTCACTTTTAGTACGTAAAAAAACTTTCTTAGACAATTTTTAATGACGTTAGTTTCAAACAAAAAGAATTAGACAGTTTCGCATAAAAAAATTATTTTTCACTGTATGAAATGTCTTAGAAAAATTTTTTTGAAAAGACAATTTTTTTTCAATAATTTTCACTTTTAGTACTTAAAAAAACTTTCTTAGACAATTTTTAATGACGTTAGTTTCAAACAAAAAGAATTAGACAGTTTCTCAAAAAAAAACTACTTTTCACTGTATGAAATGTCTTAGAAAAATTTTTGAAAATTTTTCTTGAAAAGAAAATTTTTTTCAATAATTTTCACTTTTAGTACGTAAAAAAACTTTCTTAGACAATTTTTAATGACGTTAGTTTCAAACAAAAAGAATTGGATAGTTTCGCAAAAAAAAATATTTTTCACTGTATGAAATGTCTTAGAAAAATTTTTTTGAAAAGACAATTTCTTTTCAATAATTTTCAGTTTTAGTACGTAAAAAAACTTTCTTAGACAATTTTTAATGACGTTAGTTTCAAACAAAAAGAATTAAACAGTTTCGCAAAAAAAAATTATTTTTCACTGTATGAAATGTCTTAGAAAAATTTTTTTGAAAAGACAATTTTTTTTCAATAATTTTCACTTTTAGTACGTAAAAAAACTTTCTTAGACAATTTTTAATGACGTTAGTTTCAAACAAAAAGAATTAGACAGTTTCGCATAAAAAAATTATTTTTCACTGTATGAAATGTCTTAGAAAAATTTTTTTGAAAAGACAATTTTTTTTCAATAATTTTCACTTTTAGTACTTAAAAAAACTTTCTTAGACAATTTTTAATGACGTTAGTTTCAAACAAAAAGAATTAGACAGTTTCTCAAAAAAAAAATATTTTTCACTGTATGAAATGTCTTAGAAAATTTTTTGAAAATTTTTCTTGAAAAGAAAATTTTTTTCAATAATTTTCACTTTTAGTACGTAAAAAAACTTTCTTAGACAATTTTTAATGACGTTAGTTTCAAACAAAAAGAATTAGACAGTTTCGCAAAAAAAAATTATTTTTCACTGTATGAAATGTCTTGGAAAAATTTTTTTGAAAAGAAAATTTTTTTTCAATAATTTTCACTTTTAGTACGTAAAAAAACTTTCTTAGACAATTTTTAATGACGTTAGTTTCAAACAAAACGAATTAGACAGTTTCGCAAAAAAAAAATTATTTTTCACTGTATGAAATGTCTTAGAAAAATTTTTGAAAATTTTTCTTGAAAAGAAAATTTTTTTCAATAATTTTCACTTTTAGTACGTAAAAAAACTTTCTTAGACAATTTTTAATGACGTTAGTTTCAAACAAAAAGAATTAGACAGTTTCTCAAATAAAAATTATTTTTCACTGTATGAAATGTCTTAGAAAAATTTTTTTGAAAAGACAACTTTTTTTCAATAATTTTCACTTTTAGTACGTAAAAAAACTTTCTTAGACAATTTGTAATGACGTTAGTTTCAAACAAAAAGAATTAGACAGTTTCGAAAAAAAAAATTATTTTTGACTGTATGAAATGTCTTTGAAAAATTTTTGAAAATTTTTTTTGAAAAGAAAATTTTTTTCAATAATTTTCACTTTTAGAACGTAAAAAAACTTTCTTAGACAATTTTTAATGACGTTAGTTTCAAACAATAAGAATTGGATAGTTTCGCAAAAAAAAAATATTTTTCACTGTATGAAATGTCTTAGAAAAATTTTTTTGAAAAGACAATTTTTTTTCAATAATTTTCACTTTTAGTACGTAAAAAAACTTTCTTAGACAATTTTTAATGACGTTAGTTTCAAACAAAAAGAATTAGACAGTTTCGCATAAAAAAATTATTTTTCACTGTATGAAATGTCTTAGAAAAATTTTTTTGAAAAGACAATTTTTTTTCAATAATTTTCACTTTTAGTACGTAAAAAAACTTTCTTAGACAATTTTTAATGACGTTAGTTTCAAACAAAAAGAATTAGACAGTTTCTCAAAAAAAAACTATTTTTCACTGTATGAAATGTCTTAGAAAAATTTTTGA
This sequence comes from Aplidium turbinatum, assembly GCF_918807975.1. Lineage (NCBI taxonomy): Eukaryota > Metazoa > Chordata > Ascidiacea > Aplousobranchia > Polyclinidae > Aplidium > Aplidium turbinatum. Next base: position 22,513,264 of record NC_137485.1, read on the forward strand.
AAATTTTTCTTGAAAAGAAAATTTTTTTCAATAATTTTCACTTTTAGTACGTAAAAAAACTTTCTTAGACAATTTTTAATGACGTTAGTTTCAAACAAAAAGAATTAGACAGTTTCGCAAAAAAAAATTGTTTTTCACTGTATGAAATGTCTTAGAAAAATTTTTTTGAAAAGACAATTTTTTTTCAATAATTTTCACTTTTAGTACGTAAAAAAACTTTCTTAGACAATTTTTAATGACGTTAGTTTCAAACAAAACGAATTAGACAGTTTCGCAAAAAAAAATTATTTTTCACTGTATGAAATGTCTTAGAAAAATTTTTTTGAAAAGACAATTTTTTTTCAATAATTTTCACTTTTAGTACTTAAAAAGACTTTCTTAGACAATTTTTAATGACGTTAGTTTCAAACAAAAAGAATTAGACAGTTTCGCAAAAAAAAATTATTTTTCACTGTATGAAATGTCTTAGAAAATTTTTTGAAAATTTTTCTTGAAAAGAAAATTTTTTTCAATAATTTTCACTTTTAGTACGTAAAAAAACTTTCTTAGACAATTTTTAATGACGTTAGTTTCAAACAAAAAGAATTAGACAGTTTCGCAAAAAAAAATTATTTTTCACTGTATGAAATGTCTTAGAAAAATTTTTTTGAAAAGAAAATTTTTTTTCAATAATTTTCACTTTTAGTACGTAAAAAAACTTTCTTAGACAATTTTTAATGACGTTAGTTTCAAACAAAACGAATTAGACAGTTTCGCAAAAAAAAATTATTTTTCACTATATGAAATGTCTTTGAAAATTTTTTTTGAAAAGAAAGTTTTTTTTCAATAATTTTCACTTTTAGTACGTAAAGAAACTTTCTTAGACAATTTTTAATGACGTTAGTTTCAAACAAAAAGAATTAGACAGTTTCGCAAAAAAAAATTATTTTTCACTGTATGAAATGTCTTAAAAAAAGTTTTGAAAATTTTTATTGAAAAGAAAATTTTTTTTCAATTATTTTCACTTTTAGTACGTAAAAAAACTTTCTTAGACAATTTTTAATGACGTTAGTTTCAAACAAAAAGAATTAGACAGTTTCGCAAAAAAAAGTTATTTTTCACTGTATGAAATGTCTTAGAAAAATTTTTGAAAATTTTTTTTGAAAAGACAATTTTTTTCAATAATTTTCACTTTTAGTACGTAAAAAAACTTTCTTAGACAATTTTTAATGACGTTAGTTTCAAACAAAAAGAATTAGACAGTTTCGCAAAAAAAAATAATTTTTCACTGTATGAAATGTCTTAGAAAAATTTTTGGAAATTTTTTTTGAAAAGACAATTTTTTTCAATAATTTTCACTTTTAGTACGTAAAAAAACTTTCTTAGACAATTTGTAATGACGTTAGTTTCAAACAAAAAGAATTAGACAGTTTCGAAAAAAAAAATTATTTTTGACTGTATGAAATGTCTTTGAAAAATTTTTGAAATTTTTTTGGAAAAGAAAATTTTTTTCAATAATTTTCACTTTTAGTACGTAAAAAAACTTTCTTAGACAATTTTTAATGACGTTAGTTTCAAACAAAAAGATTTGGATAGTTTCGCAAAAAAAAAATATTTTTCACTGTATGAAATGTCTTAGAAAAATTTTTTTGAAAAGAAAATTTTTTTTCAATAATTTTCACTTTTAGTACGTAAAAAAACTTTCTTAGACAATTTTTAATGACGTTAGTTTCAAACAAAAAGAATTAGACAGTTTCGCAAAAAAAAATTATTTTTCACTGTATGAAATGTCTTAGAAAAATTTTTTTGAAAAGACAATTTTTTTCAATAATTTTCACTTTTAGTACGTAAAAAAACTTTCTTAGACAATTTTTAATGACGTTAGTTTCAAACAAAAAGAATTGGATAGTTTCGCAAAAAAAAAATATTTTTCACTGTATGAAATGTCTTAGAAAAATTTTTTTGAAAAGACAATTTTTTTTCAATAATTTTCACTTTTAGTACGTAAAAAAACTTTCTTAGACAATTTTTAATGACGTTAGTTTCAAACAAAAAGAATTAGACAGTTTCGCAAAAAAAAATTATTTTTCACTGTATGAAATGTCTTAGAAAAATTTTTTTGAAAAGACAATTTTTTTTCAATAATTTTCACTTTTAGTACGTAAAAAAACTTTCTTAGACAATTTTTAATGACGTTAGTTTCAAACAAAAAGAATTAGACAGTTTCGCATAAAAAAATTATTTTTCACTGTATGAAATGTCTTAGAAAAATTTTTTTGAAAAGACAATTTTTTTTCAATAATTTTCACTTTTAGTACTTAAAAAAACTTTCTTAGACAATTTTTAATGACGTTAGTTTCAAACAAAAAGAATTAGACAGTTTCTCAAAAAAAAACTATTTTTCACTGTATGAAATGTCTTAGAAAAATTTTTGAAAATTTTTCTTGAAAAGAAAATTTTTTTCAATAATTTTCACTTTTAGTACGTAAAAAAACTTTCTTAGACAATTTTTAATGACGTTAGTTTCAAACAAAAAGAATTAGACAGTTTCGCAAAAAAAAATTGTTTTTCACTGTATGAAATGTCTTAGAAAAATTTTTTTGAAAAGACAATTTTTTTTCAATAATTTTCACTTTTAGTACGTAAAAAAACTTTCTTAGACAATTTTTAATGACGTTAGTTTCAAACAAAACGAATTAGACAGTTTCGCAAAAAAAAATTATTTTTCACTGTATGAAATGTCTTAGAAAAATTTTTTTGAAAAGACAATTTTTTTTCAATAATTTTCACTTTTAGTACTTAAAAAGACTTTCTTAGACAATTTTTAATGACGTTAGTTTCAAACAAAAAGAATTAGACAGTTTCGCAAAAAAAAATTATTTTTCACTGTATGAAATGTCTTAGAAAAATTTTTGAAAATTTTTCTTGAAAAGAAAATTTTTTTCAATAATTTTCACTTTTAGTACGTAAAAAAACTTTCTTAGACAATTTTTAATGACGTTAGTTTCAAACAAAACGAATTAGACAGTTTCGCAAATAAAAATTATTTTTCACTGTATGAAATGTCTTAGAAAAATTTTTTTGAAAAGACAATTTTTTTTCAATAATTTTCACTTTTAGTACGTAAAAAAACTTTCTTAGACAATTTTTAATGACGTTAGTTTCAAAAAAAAAGAATTAGACAGTATCGCAAAAAAAAATTATTTTTCACTGTATGAAATGTCTTGGAAAAATTTTTTTGAAAAGAAAATTTTTTTTCAATAATTTTCACTTTTAGTACGTAAAAAAACTTTCTTAGACAATTTTTAATGACGTTAGTTTCAAACAAAAAGAATTAGACAGTTTCGCAAAAAAAAATTATTTTTCACTGTATGAAATGTCTTAGAAAAATTTTCTTGAAAAGACAATTTTTTTTCAATAATTTTCACTTTTAGTACGTAAAAAAACTTTCTTAGACAATTTTTAATGACGTTAGTTTCAAACAAAACGAATTAGACAGTTTCGCAAAAAAAAATTATTTTTCACTGTATGAAATGTCTTAGAAATGTTTTTTTGAAAAGACAATTTTTTTTCAATAATTTTCACTTTTAGTACTTAAACAAACTTTCTTAGACAATTTTTAATGACGTTAGTTTCAAACAAAAAGAATTAGACAGTTTCGCAAAAAAAAATTATTTTTCACTGTATGAAATGTCTTTAAAAATTTTTTTTGAAAAGAAAGTTTTTTTTCAATAATTTTCACTTTTAGTACGTAAAAAAACTTTCTTAGACAATTTTTAATGACGTTAGTTTCAAACAAAAAGAATTAGACAGTTTCGCAAAAAAAAAATTATTTTTCACTGTATGAAATGTCTTAGAAAAATTTTTGAAAATTTTTTTTGAAAAGACAATTTTTTTCAATAATTTTCACTTTTAGTACGTAAAAAAACTTTCTTAGACAATTTTTAATGACGTTAGTTTCAAACAAAAAGAATTAGACAGTTTCGCAAAAAAAAATAATTTTTCACTGTATGAAATGTCTTAGAAGAATTTTTGAAAATTTTTTTTGAAAAGACAATTTTTTTCAATAATTTTCACTTTTAGTACGTAAAAAAACTTTCTTAGACAATTTGTAATGACGTTAGTTTCAAACTAAAAGAATTAGACAGTTTCAAAAAAAAAAATTATTTTTGACTGTATGAAATGTCTTTGAAAAATTTTTGAAATTTTTTTGGAAATGAAAATTTTTTTCAATAAGTTTCACTTTTAGTACGTAAAAAAACTTTCTTAGACAATTTTTAATGACGTTAGTTTCAAACAAAAAGATTTGGATAGTTTCGCAAAAAAAAAATATTTTTCACTGTATGAAATGTCTTAGAAAAATTTTTTTGAAAAGAAAATTTTTTTTCAATAATTTTCACTTTTAGTACGTAAAAAAACTTTCTTAGACAATTTTTAATGACGTTAGTTTCAAACAAAAAGAATTAGACAGTTTCGCAAAAAAAAATTATTTTTCACTGTATGAAATGTCTTAGAAAAATTTTTTTGAAAAGACAATTTTTTTCAATAATTTTCACTTTTAGTACGTAAAAAAACTTTCTTAGACAATTTTTAATGACGTTAGTTTCAAACAAAAAGAATTAGACAGTTTCGCAAAAAAAAATTATTTTTCACTGTATGAAATGTCTTAGAAAAATTTTTTTGAAAAGACAATTTTTTTTCAATAATTTTCACTTTTAGTACGTAAAAAAACTTTCTTAGACACTTTTTAATGACGTTAGTTTCAAACAAAACGAATTAGACAGTTTCGCAAAAAAAAATTATTTTTCAATGTTCGAAATGTCTTAGAAAAATTTTTTTGAAAAGACAATTTTTTTTCAATAATTTTCACTTTTAGTACTTAAAAAAACTTTCTTAGACAATTTTTAATGACGTTAGTTTCAAACAAAAAGAATTAGACAGTTTCTCAAAAAAAAATTATTTTTCACTGTATGAAATGTCAGAAAAATTTTTGAAAATTTTTCTTGAAAAGAAAATTTTTTTCAATAATTTTCACTTTTACTACGTAAAAAAACTTTCTTAGACAATTTTTAATGACGTTAGTTTCAAACAAAAAGAATTAGACAGTTTCGCAAAAAAAAATTATTTTTCACTGTATGAAATGTCTTAGAAAAATTTTTTTGAAAAGACAATTTTTTTTCAATAATTTTCACTTTTAGTACGTAAGAAAACTTTCTTAGACAATTTTTAATGACGTTAGTTTCAAACAAAAAGAATTAGACAGTTTCGCAAAAAAAAATTATTTTTCACTGTATGAAATGTCTTGGAAAAATTTTTTTGAAAAGACAATTTTTTTTCAATAATTTTCACTTTTAGTACGTAAAAAAACTTTCTTAGACAATTTTTAATGACGTTAGTTTCAAACAAAACGAATTAGACAGTTTCGCAAAAAAAAATTATTTTTCACTGTATGAAATGTCTTAGAAAAATTTTTTTGAAAAGACAATTTTTTTTCAATAATTTTCACTTTTAGTACGTAAAAAAACTTTCTTAGACAAATTTTAATGACGTTAGTTTCAAACAAAAAGAATTAGACAGTTTCGCAAAAAAAAATTATTTTTCACTGTATGAAATGTCTTAGAAAAATTTTTGAAAATTTTTCTTGAAAAGAAAATTTTTTTCAATAATTTTCACTTTTAGTACGTAAAAAAACTTTCTTAGACAATTTTTAATGACGTTAGTTTCAAACAAAAAGAATTAGACAGTTTCGCAAATAAAAATTATTTTTCACTGTATGAAATGTCTTAGAAAAATTTTTTTGAAAAGACAACTTTTTTTCAATAATTTTCACTTTTAGTACGTAAAAATACTTTCTTAGACAATTTGTAATGACGTTAGTTTCAAACAAAAAGAATTAGACAGTTTCGAAAAAAAAAATTATTTTTGACTGTATGAAATGTCTTTGAAAAATTTTTGAAAATTTTTTTTGAAAAGAAAATTTTTTTCAATAATTTTCACTTTTAGAACGAAAAAAAACTTTCTTAGACAATTTTTAATGACGTTAGTTTCAAACAAAAAGAATTGGATAGTTTCGCAAAAAAAAATATTTTTCACTGTATGAAATGTCTTAGAAAAATTTTTTTGAAAAGACAATTTCTTTTCAATAATTTTCAGTTTTAGTACGTAAAAAAACTTTCTTAGACAATTTTTAATGACGTTAGTTTCAAACAAAAAGAATTAGACAGTTTCGCAAAAAAAAATTATTTTTCACTGTATGAAATGTCTTAGAAAAATTTTTTTGAAAAGACAATTTTTTTTCAATAATTTTCACTTTTAGTACGTAAAAAAACTTTCTTAGACAATTTTTAATGACGTTAGTTTCAAACAAAAAGAATTAGACAGTTTCGCATAAAAAAATTATTTTTCACTGTATGAAATGTCTTAGAAAAATTTTTTTGAAAAGACAATTTTTTTTCAATAATTTTCACTTTTAGTACGTAAAAAAACTTTCTTAGACAATTTTTAATGACGTTAGTTTCAAACAAAAAGAATTAGACAGTTTCTCAAAAAAAAATATTTTTCACTGTATGAAATGTCTTAGAAAATTTTTTGAAAATTTTTCTTGAAAAGAAAATTTTTTTCAATAATTTTCACTTTTAGTACGTAAAAAAACTTTCTTAGACAATTTTTAATGACGTTAGTTTCAAACAAAAAGAATTAGACAGTTTCGCAAAAAAAAATTATTTTTCACTGTATGAAATGTCTTGGAAAAATTTTTTTGAAAAGAAAATTTTTTTTCAATAATTTTCACTTTTAGTACGTAAAAAAACTTTCTTAGACAATTTTTAATGACGTTAGTTTCAAACAAAACGAATTAGACAGTTTCGCAAAAAAAAAATTATTTTTCACTGTATGAAATGTCTTAGAAAAATTTTTTTGAAAAGACAATTTTTTTTCAATAATATTCACTTTTAGTACTTAAAAAAACTTTCCTAGACAATTTTTAATGACGTTAGTTTCAAACAAAAAGAATTAGACAGTTTTGCAAAAAAAAATTATTTTTCACTGTATGAAATGTCTTAGAAAAATTTTTGAAAATTTTTCTTGAAAAGAAAATTTTTTTCAATAATTTTCACTTTTAGTACGTAAAAAAACTTTCTTAGACAATTTTTAATGACGTTAGTTTCAAACAAAAAGAATTAGACAGTTTCTCAAATAAAAATTATTTTTCACTGTATGAAATGTCTTAGAAAAATTTTTTTGAAAAGACAACTTTTTTTCAATAATTTTCACTTTTAGTACGTAAAAAAACTTTCTTAGACAATTTGTAATGACGTTAGTTTCAAACAAAAAGAATTAGACAGTTTCGAAAAAAAAAATTATTTTTGACTGTATGAAATGTCTTTGAAAAATTTTTGAAAATTTTTTTTGAAAAGACAATTTTTTTCAATAATTTTCACTTTTAGAACGTAAAAAAACTTTCTTAGACAATTTTTAATGACGTTAGTTTCAAACAATAAGAATTGGATAGTTTCGCAAAAAAAAATATTTTTCACTGTATGAAATGTCTTAGAAAAATTTTTTTGAAAAGACAATTTTTTTTCAATAATTTTCACTTTTAGTACGTAAAAAAACTTTCTTAGACAATTTTTAATGACGTTAGTTTCAAACAAAAAGAATTAGACAGTTTCGCATAAAAAAATTATTTTTCACTGTATGAAATGTCTTAGAAAAATTTTTTTGAAAAGACAATTTTTTTTCAATAATTTTCACTTTTAGTACTTAAAAAAACTTTCTTAGACAATTTTTAATGACGTTAGTTTCAAACAAAAAGAATTAGACAGTTTCTCAAAAAAAAACTACTTTTCACTGTATGAAATGTCTTAGAAAAATTTTTGAAAATTTTTCTTGAAAAGAAAATTTTTTTCAATAATTTTCACTTTTAGTACGTAAAAAAACTTTCTTAGACAATTTTTAATGACGTTAGTTTCAAACAAAAAGAATTAGACAGTTTCGCAAAAAAAAATTGTTTTTCATTGTATGAAATGTCTTAGAAAAATTTTTTTGAAAAGACAATTTTTTTTCAATAATTTTCACTTTTAGTACGTAAAAAAACTTTCTTAGACAATTTTTAATGACGTTAGTTTCAAACAAAACGAATTAGACAGTTTCGCAAAAAAAAATTATTTTTCACTGTATGAAATGTCTTAGAAAAATTTTTTTGAAAAGACAATTTTTTTTCAATAATTTTCACTTTTAGTACTTAAAAAGACTTTCTTAGACAATTTTTAATGACGTTAGTTTCAAACAAAAAGAATTAGACAGTTTCGCAAAAAAAAATTATTTTTCACTGTATGAAATGTCTTAGAAAATTTTTTGAAAATTTTTCTTGAAAAGAAAATTTTTTTCAATAATTTTCACTTTTAGTACGTAAAAAAACTTTCTTAGACAATTTTTAATGACGTTAGTTTCAAACAAAACGAATTAGACAGTTTCGCAAATAAAAATTATTTTTCACTGTATGAAATGTCTTAGAAAAATTTTTTTGAAAAGACAATTTTTTTTCAATAATTTTCACTTTTAGTACGTAAAAAAACTTTCTTAGACAATTTTTAATGACGTTAGTTTCAAACAAAAAGAATTAGACAGTTTCGCAAAAAAAAATTATTTTTCACTGTATGAAATGTCTTAGAAAAATTTTTTTGAAAAGAAAATTTTTTTTCAATAATTTTCACTTTTAGTACGTAAAAAAACTTTCTTAGACAATTTTTAATGACGTTAGTTTCAAACAAAACGAATTAGACAGTTTCGCAAAAAAAAATTATTTTTCACTATATGAAATGTCTTTGAAAATTTTTTTTGAAAAGAAAGTTTTTTTTCAATAATTTTCACTTTTAGTACGTAAAGAAACTTTCTTAGACAATTTTTAATGACGTTAGTTTCAAACAAAAAGAATTAGACAGTTTCGCAAAAAAAAATTATTTTTCACTGTATGAAATGTCTTAAAAAAAGTTTTGAAAATTTTTATTGAAAAGAAAATTTTTTTTCAATTATTTTCACTTTTAGTACGTAAAAAAACTTTCTTAGACAATTTTTAATGACGTTAGTTTCAAACAAAAAGAATTAGACAGTTTCGCAAAAAAAAGTTATTTTTCACTGTATGAAATGTCTTAGAAAAATTTTTGAAAATTTTTTTTGAAAAGACAATTTTTTTCAATAATTTTCACTTTTAGTACGTAAAAAAACTTTCTTAGACAATTTTTAATGACGTTAGTTTCAAACAAAAAGAATTAGACAGTTTCGCAAAAAAAAATAATTTTTCACTGTATGAAATGTCTTAGAAAAATTTTTGGAAATTTTTTTTGAAAAGACAATTTTTTTCAATAATTTTCACTTTTAGTACGTAAAAAAACTTTCTTAGACAATTTGTAATGACGTTAGTTTCAAACAAAAAGAATTAGACAGTTTCGAAAAAAAAAATTATTTTTGACTGTATGAAATGTCTTTGAAAAATTTTTGAAATTTTTTTGGAAAAGAAAATTTTTTTCAATAATTTTCACTTTTAGTACGTAAAAAAACTTTCTTAGACAATTTTTAATGACGTTAGTTTCAAACAAAAAGATTTGGATAGTTTCGCAAAAAAAAAATATTTTTCACTGTATGAAATGTCTTAGAAAAATTTTTTTGAAAAGAAAATTTTTTTTCAATAATTTTCACTTTTAGTACGTAAAAAAACTTTCTTAGACAATTTTTAATGACGTTAGTTTCAAACAAAAAGAATTAGACAGTTTCGCAAAAAAAAATTATTTTTCACTGTATGAAATGTCTTAGAAAAATTTTTTTGAAAAGACAATTTTTTTCAATAATTTTCACTTTTAGTACGTAAAAAAACTTTCTTAGACAATTTTTAATGACGTTAGTTTCAAACAAAAAGAATTGGATAGTTTCGCAAAAAAAAAATATTTTTCACTGTATGAAATGTCTTAGAAAAATTTTTTTGAAAAGACAATTTTTTTTCAATAATTTTCACTTTTAGTACGTAAAAAAACTTTCTTAGACAATTTTTAATGACGTTAGTTTCAAACAAAAAGAATTAGACAGTTTCGCAAAAAAAAATTATTTTTCACTGTATGAAATGTCTTAGAAAAATTTTTTTGAAAAGACAATTTTTTTTCAATAATTTTCACTTTTAGTACGTAAAAAAACTTTCTTAGACAATTTTTAATGACGTTAGTTTCAAACAAAAAGAATTAGACAGTTTCGCATAAAAAAATTATTTTTCACTGTATGAAATGTCTTAGAAAAATTTTTTTGAAAAGACAATTTTTTTTCAATAATTTTCACTTTTAGTACTTAAAAAAACTTTCTTAGACAATTTTTAATGACGTTAGTTTCAAACAAAAAGAATTAGACAGTTTCTCAAAAAAAAACTATTTTTCACTGTATGAAATGTCTTAGAAAAATTTTTGAAAATTTTTCTTGAAAAGAAAATTTTTTTCAATAATTTTCACTTTTAGTACGTAAAAAAACTTTCTTAGACAATTTTTAATGACGTTAGTTTCAAACAAAAAGAATTAGACAGTTTCGCAAAAAAAAATTGTTTTTCACTGTATGAAATGTCTTAGAAAAATTTTTTTGAAAAGACAATTTTTTTTCAATAATTTTCACTTTTAGTACTTAAAAAAACTTTCTTAGACAATTTTTAATGACGTTAGTTTCAAACAAAACGAATTAGACAGTTTCGCAAAAAAAAATTATTTTTCACTGTATGAAATGTCTTGGAAAAACTTTTTTGAAAAGACAATTTTTTTTCAATAATTTTCACTTTTAGTACTTAAAAAGACTTTCTTAGACAATTTTTAATGACGTTAGTTTCAAACAAAAAGAATTAGACAGTTTCGCAAAAAAAAATTATTTTTCACTGTATGAAATGTCTTAGAAAAATTTTTGAAAATTTTTCTTGAAAAGAAAATTTTTTTCAATAATTTTCACTTTTAGTACGTAAAAAAACTTTCTTAGACAATTTTTAATGACGTTAGTTTCAAACAAAACGAATTAGACAGTTTCGCAAATAAAAATTATTTTTCACTGTATGAAATGTCTTAGAAAAATTTTTTTGAAAAGACAATTTTTTTTCAATAATTTTCACTTTTAGTACGTAAAAAAACTTTCTTAGACAATTTTTAATGACGTTAGTTTCAAACAAAAAGAATTAGACAGTTTCGCAAAAAAAAATAATTTTTCACTGTATGAAATGTCTTAGAAAAATTTTTGGAAATTTTTTTTGAAAAGACAATTTTTTTCAATAATTTTCACTTTTAGTACGTAAAAAAACTTTCTTAGACAATTTGTAATGACGTTAGTTTCAAACAAAAAGAATTAGACAGTTTCGAAAAAAAAAATTATTTTTGACTGTATGAAATGTCTTTGAAAAATTTTTGAAATTTTTTTGGAAAAGAAAATTTTTTTCAATAATTTTCACTTTTAGTACGTAAAAAAACTTTCTTAGACAATTTTTAATGACGTTAGTTTCAAACAAAAAGATTTGGATAGTTTCGCAAAAAAAAAATATTTTTCACTGTATGAAATGTCTTAGAAAAATTTTTTTGAAAAGAAAATTTTTTTTCAATAATTTTCACTTTTAGTACGTAAAAAAATTTTCTTAGACAATTTTTAATGACGTTAGTTTCAAACAAAAAGAATTAGACAGTTTCGCAAAAAAAAATTATTTTTCACTGTATGAAATGTCTTAGAAAAATTTTTTTGAAAAGACAATTTTTTTCAATAATTTTCACTTTTAGTACGTAAAAAAACTTTCTTAGACAATTTTTAATGACGTTAGTTTCAAACAAAAAGAATTAGACAGTTTCGCAAAAAAAAATTATTTTTCACTGTATGAAATGTCTTAGAAAAATTTTTTTGAAAAGAAAATTTTTTTTCAATAATTTTCACTTTTAGTACGTAAAAAAACTTTCTTAGACAATTTTTAATGACGTTAGTTTCAAACAAAAAGAATTAGACAGTTTCGCATAAAAAAATTGTTTTTCACTGTATGAAATGTGTTAGAAAAATTTTTTTGAAAAGACAATTTTTTTTCAATAATTTTCACTTTTAGTACTTAAAAAAACTTTCTTAGACAATTTTTAATAACGTTAGTTTCAAACAAAAAGAATTAGACAGTTTCTCAAAAAAAAAATATTTTTCACTGTATGAAATGTCTTAGAAAATTTTTTGAAAATTTTTCTTGAAAAGAAAATTTTTTTCAATAATTTTCACTTTTAGTACGTAAAAAAACTTTCTTAGACAATTTTTAATGACGTTAGTTTCAAACAAAAAGAATTAGACAGTTTCGCAAAAAAAAATTATTTTTCACTGTATGAAATGTCTTGGAAAAATTTTTTTGAAAAGAAAATTTTTTTTCAATAATTTTCACTTTTAGTACGTAAAAAAACTTTCTTAGACAATTTTTAATGACGTTAGTTTCAAACAAAACGAATTAGACAGTTTCGCAAAAAAAAATTATTTTTCACTGTATGAAATGTCTTAGAAAAATTTTTTTGAAAAGACAATTTTTTTTCAATAATTTTCACTTTTAGTACTTAAAAAAACTTTCCTAGACTATTTTTAATGACGTTAGTTTCAAACAAAATGAATTAGACAGTTTTGCAAAAAAAAATTATTTTTCACTGTATGAAATGTCTTAGAAAAATTTTTGAAAAGTTTTCTTGAAAAGAAAATTTTTTTCAATAATTTTCACTTTTAGTACGTAAAAAAACTTTCTTAGACAATTTTTAATGACGTTAGTTTCAAACAAAAAGAATTAGACAGTTTCGCAAATAAAAATTATTTTTCACTGTATGAAATGTCTTAGAAAAATTTTTTTGAAAAGACAACTTTTTTTCAATAATTTTCACTTTTAGTACGTAAAAAAACTTTCTTAGACAATTTGTAATGACGTTAGTTTCAAACAAAAAGAATTAGACAGTTTCGAAAAAAAAAATTATTTTTGACTGTATGAAATGTCTTTGAAAAATTTTTGAAAATTTTTTTTGAAAAGAAAATTTTTTTCATAAATTTTCACTTTTAGAACGTAAAAAAACTTTCTTAGACAATTTTTAATGACGTTAGTTTCAAACAAAAAGAATTGGATAGTTTCGCAAAAAAAAAATATTTTTCACTGTATGAAATGTCTTAGAAAAATTTTTTTGAAAAGACAATTTTTTTTCAATAATTTTCACTTTTTGTACGTAAAAAAACTTTCTTAGACAATTTGTAATGACGTTAGTTTCAAACAAAGAGAATTAGACAGTTTCGCAAAAAAAAATTATTTTTCACTGTATGAAATGTCTTAGAAAAATTTTTTTGAAAAGACAATTTTTTTTCAATAATTTTCACTTTTAGTACGTAAAAAAACTTTCTTAGACAATTTTTAATGACGTTAGTTTCAAACAAAAAGAATTAGACAGTTTCGCATAAAAAAATTATTTTTCACTGTATGAAATGTCTTAGAAAAATTTTTTTGAAAAGACAATTTTTTTTCAATAATTTTCACTTTTAGTACTTAAAAAAACTTTCTTAGACAATTTTTAATGACGTTAGTTTCAAACAAAAAGAATTAGACAGTTTCTCAAAAAAAAAATATTTTTCACTGTATGAAATGTCTTAGAAAAATTTTTAGAAATTTTTCTTGAAAAGAAAATTTTTTTCAATAATTTTCACTTTTAGTACGTAAAAAAACTTTCTTAGACAATTTTTAATGACGTTAGTTTCAAACAAAAAGAATTAGACAGTTTCGCAAAAAAAAATTGTTTTTCACTGTATGAAATGTCTTAGAAAAATTTTTTTGAAAAGACAATTTTTTTTCAATAATTTTCACTTTTAGTACGTAAAAAAACTTTCTTAGACAATTTTTAATGACGTTAGTTTCAAACAAAACGAATTAGACAGTTTCGCAAAAAAAAATTATTTTTCACTGTATGAAATGTCTTAGAAAAATTTTTTTGAAAAGACAATTTTTTTTCAATAATTTTCACTTTTAGTACTTAAAAAGACTTTCTTAGACAATTTTTAATGACGTTAGTTTCAAACAAAAAGATTTAGACAGTTTCGCAAAAAAAAATTATTTTTCACTGTATGAAATGTCTTAGAAAAATTTTTGAAAATTTTTCTTGAAAAGAAAATTTTTTTCAATAATTTTCACTTTTAGTACGTAAAAAAACTTTCTTAGACAATTTTTAATGACGTTAGTTTCAAACAAAAAGAATTAGACAGTTTCGCAAAAAAAATTATTTTTCACTGTATGAAATGTCTTAGAAAAATTTTTTTGAAAAGACAATTTTTTTTCAATAATTTTCACTTTTAGTACGTAAAAAAACTTTCTTAGACAATTTTTAATGACGTTAGTTTCAAACAAAAAGAATTAGACAGTTTCGCAAAAAAAAATTATTTTTCACTGTATGAAATGTCTTAGAAAGATTTTTTTGAAAAGAAAATTTTTTTTCAATAATTTTCACTTTTAGTACGTAAAAAAACTTTCTTAGACAATTTTTAATGACGTTAGTTTCAAACAAAACGAATTAGACAGTTTCGCAAAAAAAAATTATTTTTCACTGTATGAAATGTCTTTGAAAATTTTTTTTGAAAAGAAAGTTTTTTTTCAATAATTTTCACTTTTAGTACGTAAAAAAACTTTCTTAGACAATTTTTAATGACGTTAGTTTCAAACAAAAAGAATTAGACAGTTTCGCAAAAAAAAATTATTTTTCACTGTATGAAATGTCTTAAAAAAAGTTTTGAAAATTTTTATTGAAGAGAAAATTTTTTTTCAATTATTTTCACTTTTAGTACGTAAAAAAACTTTCTTAGACAATTTTTAATGACGTTAGTTTCAAACAAAAAGAATTAGACAGTTTCGCAAAAAAAAATTATTTTTCACTGTATGAAATGTCTTAGAAAAATTTTTGAAAATTTTTTTTGAAAAGACAATTTTTTTCAATAATTTTCACTTTTAGTACGTAAAAAAACTTTCTTAGCCAATTTTAATGACGTTAGTTTCAAACAAAAAGAATTAGACAGTTTCGCAAAAAAAAATTATTTTTCACTGTATGAAATGTCTTAGAAAAATTTTTTTGAAAAGACAATTTTTTTTCAATAATTTTCACTTTTAGTACGTAAGAAAACTTTCTTAGACAATTTTTAATGACGTTAGTTTCAAACAAAAAGAATTAGACAGTTTCGCAAAAAAAAATTATTTTTCACTGTATGAAATGTCTTGGAAAAATTTTTTTGAAAAGACAATTTTTTTTCAATAATTTTCACTTTTAGTACGTAAAAAAACTTTCTTAGACAATTTTTAATGACGTTAGTTTCAAACAAAACGAATTAGACAGTTTCGCAAAAAAAAATTATTTTTCACTGTATGAAATGTCTTAGAAAAATTTTTTTGAAAAGACAATTTTTTTTCAATAATTTTCACTTTTAGTACGTAAAAAAACTTTCTTAGACAAATTTTAATGACGTTAGTTTCAAACAAAAAGAATTAGACAGTTTCGCAAAAAAAAATTATTTTTCACTGTATGAAATGTCTTAGAAAAATTTTTGAAAATTTTTCTTGAAAAGAAAATTTTTTTCAATAATTTTCACTTTTAGTACGTAAAAAAACTTTCTTAGACAATTTTTAATGACGTTAGTTTCAAACAAAAAGAATTAGACAGTTTCGCAAATAAAAATTATTTTTCACTGTATGAAATGTCTTAGAAAAATTTTTTTGAAAAGACAACTTTTTTTCAATAATTTTCACTTTTAGTACGTAAAAAAACTTTCTTAGACAATTTGTAATGACGTTAGTTTCAAACAAAAAGAATTAGACAGTTTCGAAAAAAAAAATTATTTTTGACTGTATGAAATGTCTTTGAAAAATTTTTGAAAATTTTTTTTGAAAAGAAAATTTTTTTCAATAATTTTCACTTTTAGAACGAAAAAAAACTTTCTTAGACAATTTTTAATGACGTTAGTTTCAAACAAAAAGAATTGGATAGTTTCGCAAAAAAAAATATTTTTCACTGTATGAAATGTCTTAGAAAAATTTTTTTGAAAAGACAATTTCTTTTCAATAATTTTCAGTTTTAGTACGTAAAAAAACTTTCTTAGACAATTTTTAATGACGTTAGTTTCAAACAAAAAGAATTAAACAGTTTCGCAAAAAAAAATTATTTTTCACTGTATGAAATGTCTTAGAAAAATTTTTTTGAAAAGACAATTTTTTTTCAATAATTTTCACTTTTAGTACGTAAAAAAACTTTCTTAGACAATTTTTAATGACGTTAGTTTCAAACAAAAAGAATTAGACAGTTTCGCATAAAAAAATTATTTTTCACTGTATGAAATGTCTTAGAAAAATTTTTTTGAAAAGACAATTTTTTTTCAATAATTTTCACTTTTAGTACTTAAAAAAACTTTCTTAGACAATTTTTAATGACGTTAGTTTCAAACAAAAAGAATTAGACAGTTTCTCAAAAAAAAAATATTTTTCACTGTATGAAATGTCTTAGAAAATTTTTTGAAAATTTTTCTTGAAAAGAAAATTTTTTTCAATAATTTTCACTTTTAGTACGTAAAAAAACTTTCTTAGACAATTTTTAATGACGTTAGTTTCAAACAAAAAGAATTAGACAGTTTCGCAAAAAAAAATTATTTTTCACTGTATGAAATGTCTTAGAAAAATTTTTTTGAAAAGAAAATTTTTTTTCAATAATTTTCACTTTTAGTACGTAAAAAAACTTTCTTAGACAATTTTTAATGACGTTAGTTTCAAACAAAACGAATTAGACAGTTTCGCAAAAAAAAAATTATTTTTCACTGTATGAAATGTCTTAGAAAAATTTTTGAAAATTTTTCTTGAAAAGAAAATTTTTTTCAATAATTTTCACTTTTAGTACGTAAAAAAACTTTCTTAGACAATTTTTAATGACGTTAGTTTCAAACAAAAAGAATTAGACAGTTTCTCAAATAAAAATTATTTTTCACTGTATGAAATGTCTTAGAAAAATTTTTTTGAAAAGACAACTTTTTTTCAATAATTTTCACTTTTAGTACGTAAAAAAACTTTCTTAGACAATTTGTAATGACGTTAGTTTCAAACAAAAAGAATTAGACAGTTTCGAAAAAAAAAATTATTTTTGACTGTATGAAATGTCTTTGAAAAATTTTTGAAAATTTTTTTTGAAAAGAAAATTTTTTTCAATAATTTTCACTTTTAGAACGTAAAAAAACTTTCTTAGACAATTTTTAATGACGTTAGTTTCAAACAATAAGAATTGGATAGTTTCGCAAAAAAAAAATATTTTTCACTGTATGAAATGTCTTAGAAAAATTTTTTTGAAAGGACAATTTTTTTTCAATAATTTTCACTTTTAGTACGTAAAAAAACTTTCTTAGACAATTTTTAATGACGTTAGTTTCAAACAAAAAGAATTAGACAGTTTCGCATAAAAAAATTATTTTTCACTGTATGAAATGTCTTAGAAAAATTTTTTTGAAAAGACAATTTTTTTTCAATAATTTTCACTTTTAGTACTTAAAAAAACTTTCTTAGACAATTTTTAATGACGTTAGTTTCAAACAAAAAGAATTAGACAGTTTCTCAAAAAAAAACTATTTTTCACTGTATGAAATGTCTTAGAAAAATTTTTGAAAATTTTTCTTGAAAAGAAAATTTTTTTCAATAATTTTCACTTTTAGTACGTAAAAAAACTTTCTTAGACAATTTTTAATGACGTTAGTTTCAAACAAAAAGAATTAGACAGTTTCGCAAAAAAAAATTGTTTTTCACTGTATGAAATGTCTTAGAAAAATTTTTTTGAAAAGACAATTTTTTTTCAATAATTTTCACTTTTAGTACGTAAAAAAACTTTCTTAGACAATTTTTAATGACGTTAGTTTCAAACAAAACGAATTAGACAGTTTCGCAAAAAAAAATTATTTTTCACTGTATGAAATGTCTTAGAAAAATTTTTTTGAAAAGACAATTTTTTTTCAATAATTTTCACTTTTAGTACTTAAAAAGACTTTCTTAGACAATTTTTAATGACGTTAGTTTCAAACAAAAAGAATTAGACAGTTTCGCAAAAAAAAATTATTTTTCACTGTATGAAATGTCTTAGAAAATTTTTTGAAAATTTTTCTTGAAAAGAAAATTTTTTTCAATAATTTTCACTTTTAGTACGTAAAAAAACTTTCTTAGACAATTTTTAATGACGTTAGTTTCAAACAAAACGAATTAGACAGTTTCGCAAATAAAAATTATTTTTCACTGTATGAAATGTCTTAGAAAAATTTTTTTGAAAAGACAATTTTTTTTCAATAATTTTCACTTTTAGTACGTAAAAAAACTTTCTTAGACAATTTTTAATGACGTTAGTTTCAAACAAAAAGAATTAGACAGTTTCGCAAAAAAAAATTATTTTTCACTGTATGAAATGTCTTAGAAAAATTTTTTTGAAAAGAAAATTTTTTTTCAATAATTTTCACTTTTAGTACGTAAAAAAACTTTCTTAGACAATTTTTAATGACGTTAGTTTCAAACAAAACGAATTAGACAGTTTCGCAAAAAAAAATTATTTTTCACTATATGAAATGTCTTTGAAAATTTTTTTTGAAAAGAAAGTTTTTTTTCAATAATTTTCACTTTTAGTACGTAAAGAAACTTTCTTAGACAATTTTTAATGACGTTAGTTTCAAACAAAAAGAATTAGACAGTTTCGCAAAAAAAAATTATTTTTCACTGTATGAAATGTCTTAAAAAAAGTTTTGAAAATTTTTATTGAAAAGAAAATTTTTTTTCAATTATTTTCACTTTTAGTACGTAAAAAAACTTTCTTAGACAATTTTTAATGACGTTAGTTTCAAACAAAAAGAATTAGACAGTTTCGCAAAAAAAAGTTATTTTTCACTGTATGAAATGTCTTAGAAAAATTTTTGAAAATTTTTTTTGAAAAGACAATTTTTTTCAATAATTTTCACTTTTAGTACGTAAAAAAACTTTCTTAGACAATTTTTAATGACGTTAGTTTCAAACAAAAAGAATTAGACAGTTTCGCAAAAAAAAATAATTTTTCACTGTATGAAATGTCTTAGAAAAATTTTTGGAAATTTTTTTTGAAAAGACAATTTTTTTCAATAATTTTCACTTTTAGTACGTAAAAAAACTTTCTTAGACAATTTGTAATGACGTTAGTTTCAAACAAAAAGAATTAGACAGTTTCGAAAAAAAAAATTATTTTTGACTGTATGAAATGTCTTTGAAAAATTTTTGAAATTTTTTTGGAAAAGAAAATTTTTTTCAATAATTTTCACTTTTAGTACGTAAAAAAACTTTCTTAGACAATTTTTAATGACGTTAGTTTCAAACAAAAAGATTTGGATAGTTTCGCAAAAAAAAAATATTTTTCACTGTATGAAATGTCTTAGAAAAATTTTTTTGAAAAGAAAATTTTTTTTCAATAATTTTCACTTTTAGTACGTAAAAAAACTTTCTTAGACAATTTTTAATGACGTTAGTTTCAAACAAAAAGAATTAGACAGTTTCGCAAAAAAAAATTATTTTTCACTGTATGAAATGTCTTAGAAAAATTTTTTTGAAAAGACAATTTTTTTCAATAATTTTCACTTTTAGTACGTAAAAAAACTTTCTTAGACAATTTTTAATGACGTTAGTTTCAAACAAAAAGAATTGGATAGTTTCGCAAAAAAAAAATATTTTTCACTGTATGAAATGTCTTAGAAAAATTTTTTTGAAAAGACAATTTTTTTTCAATAATTTTCACTTTTAGTACGTAAAAAAACTTTCTTAGACAATTTTTAATGACGTTAGTTTCAAACAAAAAGAATTAGACAGTTTCGCAAAAAAAAATTATTTTTCACTGTATGAAATGTCTTAGAAAAATTTTTTTGAAAAGACAATTTTTTTTCAATAATTTTCACTTTTAGTACGTAAAAAAACTTTCTTAGACAATTTTTAATGACGTTAGTTTCAAACAAAAAGAATTAGACAGTTTCGCATAAAAAAATTATTTTTCACTGTATGAAATGTCTTAGAAAAATTTTTTTGAAAAGACAATTTTTTTTCAATAATTTTCACTTTTAGTACTTAAAAAAACTTTCTTAGACAATTTTTAATGACGTTAGTTTCAAACAAAAAGAATTAGACAGTTTCTCAAAAAAAAACTATTTTTCACTGTATGAAATGTCTTAGAAAAATTTTTGAAAATTTTTCTTGAAAAGAAAATTTTTTTCAATAATTTTCACTTTTAGTACGTAAAAAAACTTTCTTAGACAATTTTTAATGACGTTAGTTTCAAACAAAAAGAATTAGACAGTTTCGCAAAAAAAAAATTGTTTTTCACTGTATGAAATGTCTTAGAAAAATTTTTTTGAAAAGACAATTTTTTTTCAATAATTTTCACTTTTAGTACGTAAAAAAACTTTCTTAGACAATTTTTAATGACGTTAGTTTCAAACAAAACGAATTAGACAGTTTCGCAAAAAAAAATTATTTTTCACTGTATGAAATGTCTTAGAAAAATTTTTTTGAAAAGACAATTTTTTTTCAATAATTTTCACTTTTAGTACTTAAAAAGACTTTCTTAGACAATTTTTAATGACGTTAGTTTCAAACAAAAAGAATTAGACAGTTTCGCAAAAAAAAATTATTTTTCACTGTATGAAATGTCTTAGAAAAATTTTTGAAAATTTTTCTTGAAAAGAAAATTTTTTTCAATAATTTTCACTTTTAGTACGTAAAAAAACTTTCTTAGACAATTTTTAATGACGTTAGTTTCAAACAAAACGAATTAGACAGTTTCGCAAATAAAAATTATTTTTCACTGTATGAAATGTCTTAGAAAAATTTTTTTGAAAAGACAATTTTTTTTCAATAATTTTCACTTTTAGTACGTAAAAAAACTTTCTTAGACAATTTTTAATGACGTTAGTTTCAAAAAAAAAGAATTAGACAGTATCGCAAAAAAAAATTATTTTTCACTGTATGAAATGTCTTGGAAAAATTTTTTTGAAAAGAAAATTTTTTTTCAATAATTTTCACTTTTAGTACGTAAAAAAACTTTCTTAGACAATTTTTAATGACGTTAGTTTCAAACAAAAAGAATTAGACAGTTTCGCAAAAAAAAATTATTTTTCACTGTATGAAATGTCTTAGAAAAATTTTCTTGAAAAGACAATTTTTTTTCAATAATTTTCACTTTTAGTACGAAAAAAAACTTTCTTAGACAATTTTTAATGACGTTAGTTTCAAACAAAACGAATTAGACAGTTTCGCAAAAAAAAATTATTTTTCACTGTATGAAATGTCTTAGAAATGTTTTTTTGAAAAGACAATTTTTTTTCAATAATTTTCACTTTTAGTACTTAAACAAACTTTCTTAGACAATTTTTAATGACGTTAGTTTCAAACAAAAAGAATTAGACAGTTTCGCAAAAAAAAATTATTTTTCACTGTATGAAATGTCTTTAAAAATTTTTTTTGAAAAGAAAGTTTTTTTTCAATAATTTTCACTTTTAGTACGTAAAAAAACTTTCTTAGACAATTTTTAATGACGTTAGTTTCAAACAAAAAGAATTAGACAGTTTCGCAAAAAAAAAATTATTTTTCACTGTATGAAATGTCTTAGAAAAATTTTTGAAAATTTTTTTTGAAAAGACAATTTTTTTCAATAATTTTCACTTTTAGTACGTAAAAAAACTTTCTTAGACAATTTTTAATGACGTTAGTTTCAAACAAAAAGAATTAGACAGTTTCGCAAAAAAAAATAATTTTTCACTGTATGAAATGTCTTAGAAGAATTTTTGAAAATTTTTTTTGAAAAGACAATTTTTTTCAATAATTTTCACTTTTAGTACGTAAAAAAACTTTCTTAGACAATTTGTAATGACGTTAGTTTCAAACTAAAAGAATTAGACAGTTTCAAAAAAAAAAATTATTTTTGACTGTATGAAATGTCTTTGAAAAATTTTTGAAATTTTTTTGGAAATGAAAATTTTTTTCAATAAGTTTCACTTTTAGTACGTAAAAAAACTTTCTTAGACAGTTTTTAATGACGTTAGTTTCAAACAAAAAGATTTGGATAGTTTCGCAAAAAAAAAATATTTTTCACTGTATGAAATGTCTTAGAAAAATTTTTTTGAAAAGAAAATTTTTTTTCAACAATTTTCACTTTTAGTACGTAAAAAAACTTTCTTAGACAATTTTTAATGACGTTAGTTTCAAACAAAAAGAATTAGACAGTTTCGCAAAAAAAAATTATTTTTCACTGTATGAAATGTCTTAGAAAAATTTTTTTGAAAAGACAATTTTTTTCAATAATTTTCACTTTTAGTACGTAAAAAGACTTTCTTAGACAATTTTTAATGACGTTAGTTTCAAACAAAAAGAATTAGACAGTTTCGCAAAAAAAAATTATTTTTCACTGTATGAAATGTCTTAGAAAAATTTTTTTGAAAAGACAATTTTTTTTCAATAATTTTCACTTTTAGTACGTAAAAAAACTTTCTTAGACAATTTTTAATGACGTTAGTTTCAAACAAAACGAATTAGACAGTTTCGCAAAAAAAAATTATTTTTCAATGTTCGAAATGTCTTAGAAAAATTTTTTTGAAAAGACAATTTTTTTTCAATAATTTTCACTTTTAGTACTTAAAAAAACTTTCTTAGACAATTTTTAATGACGTTAGTTTCAAACAAAAAGAATTAGACAGTTTCGCAAAAAAAAATTATTTTTCACTGTATGAAATGTCTTAGAAAAATTTTTTTGAAAAGACAATTTTTTTTCAATAATTTTCACTTTTAGTACGTAAGAAAACTTTCTTAGACAATTTTTAATGACGTTAGTTTCAAACAAAAAGAATTAGACAGTTTCGCAAAAAAAAATTATTTTTCACTATATGAAATGTCTTGGAAAAATTTTTTTGAAAAGACAATTTTTTTTCAATAATTTTCACTTTTAGTACGTAAAAAAACTTTCTTAGACAATTTTTAATGACGTTAGTTTCAAACAAAACGAATTAGACAGTTTCGCAAAAAAAAATTATTTTTCACTGTATGAAATGTCTTAGAAAAATTTTTTTGAAAAGACAATTTTTTTTCAATAATTTTCACTTTTAGTACGTAAAAAAACTTTCTTAGACAAATTTTAATGACGTTAGTTTCAAACAAAAAGAATTAGACAGTTTCGCAAAAAAAAATTATTTTTCACTGTATGAAATGTCTTAGAAAAATTTTTGAAAATTTTTCTTGAAAAGAAAATTTTTTTCAATAATTTTCACTTTTAGTACGTAAAAAAACTTTCTTAGACAATTTTTAATGACGTTAGTTTCAAACAAAAAGAATTAGACAGTTTCGCAAATAAAAATTATTTTTCACTGTATGAAATGTCTTAGAAAAATTTTTTTGAAAAGACAACTTTTTTTCAATAATTTTCACTTTTAGTACGTAAAAAAACTTTCTTAGACAATTTGTAATGACGTTAGTTTCAAACAAAAAGAATTAGACAGTTTCGAAAAAAAAAATTATTTTTGACAGTATGAAATGTCTTTGAAAAATTTTTGAAAATTTTTTTTGAAAAGAAAATTTTTTTCAATAATTTTCACTTTTAGAACGAAAAAAAACTTTCTTAGACAATTTTTAATGACGTTAGTTTCAAACAAAAAGAATTGGATAGTTTCGCAAAAAAAAATATTTTTCACTGTATGAAATGTCTTAGAAAAATTTTTTTGAAAAGACACTTTCTTTTCAATAATTTTCAGTTTTAGTACGTAAAAAAACTTTCTTAGACAATTTTTAATGACGTTAGTTTCAAACAAAAAGAATTAGACAGTTTCGCAAAAAAAAATTATTTTTCACTGTATGAAATGTCTTAGAAAAATTTTTTTGAAAAGACAATTTTTTTTCAATAATTTTCACTTTTAGTACGTAAAAAAACTTTCTTAGACAATTTTTAATGACGTTAGTTTCAAACAAAAAGAATTAGACAGTTTCGCATAAAAAAATTATTTTTCACTGTATGAAATGTCTTAGAAAAATTTTTTTGAAAAGACAATTTTTTTTCAATAATTTTCACTTTTAGTACTTAAAAAAACTTTCTTAGACAATTTTTAATGACGTTAGTTTCAAACAAAAAGAATTAGACAGTTTCTCAAAAAAAAAATATTTTTCACTGTATGAAATGTCTTAGAAAATTTTTTGAAAATTTTTCTTGAAAAGAAAATTTTTTTCAATAATTTTCACTTTTAGTACGTAAAAAAACTTTCTTAGACAATTTTTAATGACGTTAGTTTCAAACAAAAAGAATTAGACAGTTTCGCAAAAAAAAATTATTTTTCACTGTATGAAATGTCGGAAAAATTTTTTTGAAAAGAAAATTTTTTTTCAATAATTTTCACTTTTAGTACGTAAAAAAACTTTCTTAGACAATTTTTAATGACGTTAGTTTCAAACAAAACGAATTAGACAGTTTCGCAAAAAAAAAATTATTTTTCACTGTATGAAATGTCTTAGAAAAATTTTTTTGAAAAGACAATTTTTTTTCAATAATATTCACTTTTAGTACTTAAAAAAACTTTCCTAGACAATTTTTAATGACGTTAGTTTCAAACAAAAAGAATTAGACAGTTTTGCAAAAAAAAATTATTTTTCACTGTATGAAATGTCTTAGAAAAATTTTTGAAAATTTTTCTTGAAAAGAAAATTTTTTTCAATAATTTTCACTTTTAGTACGTAAAAAAACTTTCTTAGACAATTTTTAATGACGTTAGTTTCAAACAAAAAGAATTAGACAGTTTCTCAAATAAAAATTATTTTTCACTGTATGAAATGTCTTAGAAAAATTTTTTTGAAAAGACAACTTTTTTTCAATAATTTTCACTTTTAGTACGTAAAAAAACTTTCTTAGACAATTTGTAATGACGTTAGTTTCAAACAAAAAGAATTAGACAGTTTCGAAAAAAAAAATTATTTTTGACTGTATGAAATGTCTTTGAAAAATTTTTGAAAATTTTTTTTGAAAAGACAATTTTTTTCAATAATTTTCACTTTTAGAACGTAAAAAAACTTTCTTAGACAATTTTTAATGACGTTAGTTTCAAACAATAAGAATTGGATAGTTTCGCAAAAAAAAATATTTTTCACTGTATGAAATGTCTTAGAAAAATTTTTTTGAAAAGACAATTTTTTTTCAATAATTTTCACTTTTAGTACGTAAAAAAACTTTCTTAGACAATTTTTAATGACGTTAGTTTCAAACAAAAAGAATTAGACAGTTTCGCATAAAAAAATTATTTTTCACTGTATGAAATGTCTTAGAAAAATTTTTTTGAAAAGACAATTTTTTTTCAATAATTTTCACTTTTAGTACTTAAAAAAACTTTCTTAGACAATTTTTAATGACGTTAGTTTCAAACAAAAAGAATTAGACAGTTTCTCAAAAAAAAACTACTTTTCACTGTATGAAATGTCTTAGAAAAATTTTTGAAAATTTTTCTTGAAAAGAAAATTTTTTTCAATAATTTTCACTTTTAGTACGTAAAAAAACTTTCTTAGACAATTTTTAATGACGTTAGTTTCAAACAAAAAGAATTAGATAGTTTCGCAAAAAAAAATTGTTTTTCATTGTATGAAATGTCTTAGAAAAATTTTTTTGAAAAGACAATTTTTTTTCAATAATTTTCACTTTTAGTACGTAAAAAAACTTTCTTAGACAATTTTTAATGACGTTAGTTTCAAACAAAACGAATTAGACAGTTTCGCAAAAAAAAATTATTTTTCACTGTATGAAATGTCTTAGAAAAATTTTTTTGAAAAGACAATTTTTTTTCAATAATTTTCACTTTTAGTACTTAAAAAGACTTTCTTAGACAATTTTTAATGACGTTAGTTTCAAACAAAAAGAATTAGACAGTTTCGCAAAAAAAAATTATTTTTCACTGTATGAAATGTCTTAGAAAATTTTTTGAAAATTTTTCTTGAAAAGAAAATTTTTTTCAATAATTTTCACTTTTAGTACGTAAAAAAACTTTCTTAGACAATTTTTAATGACGTTAGTTTCAAACAAAAAGAATTAGACAGTTTCGCAAAAAAAAATTATTTTTCACTGTATGAAATGTCTTAGAAAAATTTTTTTGAAAAGAAAATTTTTTTTCAATAATTTTCACTTTTAGTACGTAAAAAAACTTTCTTAGACAATTTTTAATGACGTTAGTTTCAAACAAAACGAATTAGACAGTTTCGCAAAAAAAAATTATTTTTCACTATATGAAATGTCTTTGAAAATTTTTTATGAAAAGAAAGTTTTTTTTCAATAATTTTCACTTTTAGTACGTAAAGAAACTTTCTTAGACAATTTTTAATGACGTTAGTTTCAAACAAAAAGAATTAGACAGTTTCGCAAAAAAAAATTATTTTTCACTGTATGAAATGTCTTAAAAAAAGTTTTGAAAATTTTTATTGAAAAGAAAATTTTTTTTCAATTATTTTCACTTTTAGTACGTAAAAAAACTTTCTTAGACAATTTTTAATGACGTTAGTTTCAAACAAAAAGAATTAGACAGTTTCGCAAAAAAAAATTATTTTTCACTGTATGAAATGTCTTAGAAAAATTTTTGAAAATTTTTTTTGAAAAGACAATTTTTTTCAATAATTTTCACTTTTAGTACGTAAAAAAACTTTCTTAGACAATTTTTAATGACGTTAGTTTCAAACAAAAAGAATTAGACAGTTTCGCAAAAAAAAATAATTTTTCACTGTATGAAATGTCTTAGAAAAATTTTTGGAAATTTTTTTTGAAAAGACAATTTTTTTCAATAATTTTCACTTTTAGTACGTAAAAAAACTTTCTTAGACAATTTGTAATGACGTTAGTTTCAAACAAAAAGAATTAGACAGTTTCGAAAAAAAAAATTATTTTTGACTGTATGAAATGTCTTTGAAAAATTTTTGAAATTTTTTTGGAAAAGAAAATTTTTTTCAATAATTTTCACTTTTAGTACGTAAAAAAACTTTCTTAGACAATTTTTAATGACGTTAGTTTCAAACAAAAAGATTTGGATAGTTTCGCAAAAAAAAAATATTTTTCACTGTATGAAATGTCTTAGAAAAATTTTTTTGAAAAGAAAATTTTTTTTCAATAATTTTCACTTTTAGTACGTAAAAAAACTTTCTTAGACAATTTTTAATGACGTTAGTTTCAAACAAAAAGAATTAGACAGTTTCGCAAAAAAAAATTATTTTTCACTGTATGAAATGTCTTAGAAAAATTTTTTTGAAAAGACAATTTTTTTCAATAATTTTCACTTTTAGTACGTAAAAAAACTTTCTTAGACAATTTTTAATGACGTTAGTTTCAAACAAAAAGAATTGGATAGTTTCGCAAAAAAAAAATATTTTTCACTGTATGAAATGTCTTAGAAAAATTTTTTTGAAAAGACAATTTTTTTTCAATAATTTTCACTTTTAGTACGTAAAAAAACTTTCTTAGACAATTTTTAATGACGTTAGTTTCAAACAAAAAGAATTAGACAGTTTCGCAAAAAAAAATTATTTTTCACTGTATGAAATGTCTTAGAAAAATTTTTTTGAAAAGACAATTTTTTTTCAATAATTTTCACTTTTAGTACGTAAAAAAACTTTCTTAGACAATTTTTAATGACGTTAGTTTCAAACAAAAAGAATTAGACAGTTTCGCATAAAAAAATTATTTTTCACTGTATGAAATGTCTTAGAAAAATTTTTTTGAAAAGACAATTTTTTTTCAATAATTTTCACTTTTAGTACTTAAAAAAACTTTCTTAGACAATTTTTAATGACGTTAGTTTCAAACAAAAAGAATTAGACAGTTTCTCAAAAAAAAACTACTTTTCACTGTATGAAATGTCTTAGAAAAATTTTTGAAAATTTTTCTTGAAAAGAAATTTTTTTTCAATAATTTTCACTTTTAGTACGTAAAAAAACTTTCTTAGACAATTTTTAATGACGTTAGTTTCAAACAAAAAGAATTAGACAGTTTCGCAAAAAAAAATTGTTTTTCATTGTATGAAATGTCTTAGAAAAATTTTTTTGAAAAGACAATTTTTTTTCAATAATTTTCACTTTTAGTACGTAAAAAAACTTTCTTAGACAATTTTTAATGACGTTAGTTTCAAACAAAACGAATTAGACAGTTTCGCAAAAAAAAATTATTTTTCACTGTATGAAATGTCTTAGAAAAATTTTTTTGAAAAGACAATTTTTTTTCAATAATTTTCACTTTTAGTACTTAAAAAGACTTTCTTAGACAATTTTTAATGACGTTAGTTTCAAACAAAAAGAATTAGACAGTTTCGCAAAAAAAAATTATTTTTCACTGTATGAAATGTCTTAGAAAATTTTTTGAAAATTTTTCTTGAAAAGAAAATTTTTTTCAATAATTTTCACTTTTAGTACGTAAAAAAACTTTCTTAGACAATTTTTAATGACGTTAGTTTCAAACAAAACGAATTAGACAGTTTCGCAAATAAAAATTATTTTTCACTGTATGAAATGTCTTAGAAAAATTTTTTTGAAAAGACAATTTTTTTTCAATAATTTTCACTTTTAGTACGTAAAAAAACTTTCTTAGACAATTTTTAATGACGTTAGTTTCAAACAAAAAGAATTAGACAGTTTCGCAAAAAAAAATTATTTTTCACTGTATGAAATGTCTTAGAAAAATTTTTTTGAAAAGAAAATTTTTTTTCAATAATTTTCACTTTTAGTACGTAAAAAAACTTTCTTAGACAATTTTTAATGACGTTAGTTTCAAACAAAACGAATTAGACAGTTTCGCAAAAAAAAATTATTTTTCACTATATGAAATGTCTTTGAAAATTTTTTTTGAAAAGAAAGTTTTTTTTCAATAATTTTCACTTTTAGTACGTAAAGAAACTTTCTTAGACAATTTTTAATGACGTTAGTTTCAAACAAAAAGAATTAGACAGTTTCGCAAAAAAAAATTATTTTTCACTGTATGAAATGTCTTAAAAAAAGTTTTGAAAATTTTTATTGAAAAGAAAATTTTTTTTCAATTATTTTCACTTTTAGTACGTAAAAAAACTTTCTTAGACAATTTTTAATGACGTTAGTTTCAAACAAAAAGAATTAGACAGTTTCGCAAAAAAAAGTTATTTTTCACTGTATGAAATGTCTTAGAAAAATTTTTGAAAATTTTTTTTGAAAAGACAATTTTTTTCAATAATTTTCACTTTTAGTACGTAAAAAAACTTTCTTAGACAATTTTTAATGACGTTAGTTTCAAACAAAAAGAATTAGACAGTTTCGCAAAAAAAAATAATTTTTCACTGTATGAAATGTCTTAGAAAAATTTTTGGAAATTTTTTTTGAAAAGACAATTTTTTTCAATAATTTTCACTTTTAGTACGTAAAAAAACTTTCTTAGACAATTTGTAATGACGTTAGTTTCAAACAAAAAGAATTAGACAGTTTCGAAAAAAAAAATTATTTTTGACTGTATGAAATGTCTTTGAAAAATTTTTGAAATTTTTTTGGAAAAGAAAATTTTTTTCAATAATTTTCACTTTTAGTACGTAAAAAAACTTTCTTAGACAATTTTTAATGACGTTAGTTTCAAACAAAAAGATTTGGATAGTTTCGCAAAAAAAAAATATTTTTCACTGTATGAAATGTCTTAGAAAAATTTTTTTGAAAAGAAAATTTTTTTTCAATAATTTTCACTTTTAGTACGTAAAAAAACTTTCTTAGACAATTTTTAATGACGTTAGTTTCAAACAAAAAGAATTAGACAGTTTCGCAAAAAAAAATTATTTTTCACTGTATGAAATGTCTTAGAAAAATTTTTTTGAAAAGACAATTTTTTTCAATAATTTTCACTTTTAGTACGTAAAAAAACTTTCTTAGACAATTTTTAATGACGTTAGTTTCAAACAAAAAGAATTGGATAGTTTCGCAAAAAAAAAATATTTTTCACTGTATGAAATGTCTTAGAAAAATTTTTTTGAAAAGACAATTTTTTTTCAATAATTTTCACTTTTAGTACGTAAAAAAACTTTCTTAGACAATTTTTAATGACGTTAGTTTCAAACAAAAAGAATTAGACAGTTTCGCAAAAAAAAATTATTTTTCACTGTATGAAATGTCTTAGAAAAATTTTTTTGAAAAGACAATTTTTTTTCAATAATTTTCACTTTTAGTACGTAAAAAAACTTTCTTAGACAATTTTTAATGACGTTAGTTTCAAACAAAAAGAATTAGACAGTTTCGCATAAAAAAATTATTTTTCACTGTATGAAATGTCTTAGAAAAATTTTTTTGAAAAGACAATTTTTTTTCAATAATTTTCACTTTTAGTACTTAAAAAAACTTTCTTAGACAATTTTTAATGACGTTAGTTTCAAACAAAAAGAATTAGACAGTTTCTCAAAAAAAAACTATTTTTCACTGTATGAAATGTCTTAGAAAAATTTTTGAAAATTTTTCTTGAAAAGAAAATTTTTTTCAATAATTTTCACTTTTAGTACGTAAAAAAACTTTCTTAGACAATTTTTAATGACGTTAGTTTCAAACAAAAAGAATTAGACAGTTTCGCAAAAAAAAATTGTTTTTCACTGTATGAAATGTCTTAGAAAAATTTTTTTGAAAAGACAACTTTTTTTCAATAATTTTCACTTTTAGTACTTAAAAAAACTTTCTTAGACAATTTTTAATGACGTTAGTTTCAAACAAAACGAATTAGACAGTTTCGCAAAAAAAAATTATTTTTCACTGTATGAAATGTCTTGGAAAAACTTTTTTGAAAAGACAATTTTTTTTCAATAATTTTCACTTTTAGTACTTAAAAAGACTTTCTTAGACAATTTTTAATGACGTTAGTTTCAAACAAAAAGAATTAGACAGTTTCGCAAAAAAAAATTATTTTTCACTGTATGAAATGTCTTAGAAAAATTTTTGAAAATTTTTCTTGAAAAGAAAATTTTTTTCAATAATTTTCACTTTTAGTACGTAAAAAAACTTTCTTAGACAATTTTTAATGACGTTAGTTTCAAACAAAACGAATTAGACAGTTTCGCAAATAAAAATTATTTTTCACTGTATGAAATGTCTTAGAAAAATTTTTTTGAAAAGACAATTTTTTTTCAATAATTTTCACTTTTAGTACGTAAAAAAACTTTCTTAGACAATTTTTAATGACGTTAGTTTCAAACAAAAAGAATTAGACAGTTTCGCAAAAAAAAATAATTTTTCACTGTATGAAATGTCTTAGAAAAATTTTTGGAAATTTTTTTTGAAAAGACAATTTTTTTCAATAATTTTCACTTTTAGTACGTAAAAAAACTTTCTTAGACAATTTGTAATGACGTTAGTTTCAAACAAAAAGAATTAGACAGTTTCGAAAAAAAAAATTATTTTTGACTGTATGAAATGTCTTTGAAAAATTTTTGAAATTTTTTTGGAAAAGAAAATTTTTTTCAATAATTTTCACTTTTAGTACGTAAAAAAACTTTCTTAGACAATTTTTAATGACGTTAGTTTCAAACAAAAAGATTTGGATAGTTTCGCAAAAAAAAAATATTTTTCACTGTATGAAATGTCTTAGAAAAATTTTTTTGAAAAGAAAATTTTTTTTCAATAATTTTCACTTTTAGTACGTAAAAAAACTTTCTTAGACAATTTTTAATGACGTTAGTTTCAAACAAAAAGAATTAGACAGTTTCGCAAAAAAAAATTATTTTTCACTGTATGAAATGTCTTAGAAAAATTTTTTTGAAAAGACAATTTTTTTCAATAATTTTCACTTTTAGTACGTAAAAAAACTTTCTTAGACAATTTTTAATGACGTTAGTTTCAAACAAAAAGAATTAGACAGTTTCGCAAAAAAAAATTATTTTTCACTGTATGAAATGTCTTAGAAAAATTTTTTTGAAAAGAAAATTTTTTTTCAATAATTTTCACTTTTAGTACGTAAAAAAACTTTCTTAGACAATTTTTAATGACGTTAGTTTCAAACAAAAAGAATTAGACAGTTTCGCATAAAAAAATTATTTTTCACTGTATGAAATGTGTTAGAAAAATTTTTTTGAAAAGACAATTTTTTTTCAATAATTTTCACTTTTAGTACTTAAAAAAACTTTCTTAGACAATTTTTAATGACGTTAGTTTCAAACAAAAAGAATTAGACAGTTTCTCAAAAAAAAAATATTTTTCACTGTATGAAATGTCTTAGAAAATTTTTTGAAAATTTTTCTTGAAAAGAAAATTTTTTTCAATAATTTTCACTTTTAGTACGTAAAAAAACTTTCTTAGACAATTTTTAATGACGTTAGTTTCAAACAAAAAGAATTAGACAGTTTCGCAAAAAAAAATTATTTTTCACTGTATGAAATGTCTTGGAAAAATTTTTTTGAAAAGAAAATTTTTTTTCAATAATTTTCACTTTTAGTACGTAAAAAAACTTTCTTAGACAATTTTTAATGACGTTAGTTTCAAACAAAACGAATTAGACAGTTTCGCAAAAAAAAATTATTTTTCACTGTATGAAATGTCTTAGAAAAATTTTTTTGAAAAGACAATTTTTTTTCAATAATTTTCACTTTTAGTACTTAAAAAAACTTTCCTAGACTATTTTTAATGACGTTAGTTTCAAACAAAATGAATTAGACAGTTTTGCAAAAAAAAATTATTTTTCACTGTATGAAATGTCTTAGAAAAATTTTTGAAAAGTTTTCTTGAAAAGAAAATTTTTTTCAATAATTTTCACTTTTAGTACGTAAAAAAACTTTCTTAGACAATTTTTAATGACGTTAGTTTCAAACAAAAAGAATTAGACAGTTTCGCAAATAAAAATCATTTTTCACTGTATGAAATGTCTTAGAAAAATTTTTTTGAAAAGACAACTTTTTTTCAATAATTTTCACTTTTAGTACGTAAAAAAACTTTCTTAGACAATTTGTAATGACGTTAGTTTCAAACAAAAAGAATTAGACAGTTTCGAAAAAAAAAATTATTTTTGACTGTATGAAATGTCTTTGAAAAATTTTTGAAAATTTTTTTTGAAAAGACAATTTTTTTCATAAATTTTCACTTTTAGAACGTAAAAAAACTTTCTTAGACAATTTTTAATGACGTTAGTTTCAAACAAAAAGAATTGGATAGTTTCGCAAAAAAAAAATATTTTTCACTGTATGAAATGTCTTAGAAAAATTTTTTTGAAAAGAAAATTTTTTTTCAATAATTTTCACTTTTAGTACGTAAAAAAACTTTCTTAGACAATTTTTAATGACGTTAGTTTCAAACAAAGAGAATTAGACAGTTTCGCAAAAAAAAATTATTTTTCACTGTATGAAATGTCTTAGAAAAATTTTTTTGAAAAGACAATTTTTTTTCAATAATTTTCACTTTTAGTACGTAAAAAAACTTTCTTAGACAATTTTTAATGACGTTAGTTTCAAACAAAAAGAATTAGACAGTTTCGCATAAAAAAATTATTTTTCACTGTATGAAATGTCTTAGAAAAATTTTTTTGAAAAGACAATTTTTTTTCAATAATTTTCACTTTTAGTACTTAAAAAAACTTTCTTAGACAATTTTTAATGACGTTAGTTTCAAACAAAAAGAATTAGACAGTTTCTCAAAAAAAAAATATTTTTCACTGTATGAAATGTCTTAGAAAAATTTTTAGAAATTTTTCTTGAAAAGAAAATTTTTTTCAATAATTTTCACTTTTAGTACGTAAAAAAACTTTCTTAGACAATTTTTAATGACGTTAGTTTCAAACAAAAAGAATTAGACAGTTTCGCAAAAAAAAATTGTTTTTCACTGTATGAAATGTCTTAGAAAAATTTTTTTGAAAAGACAATTTTTTTTCAATAATTTTCACTTTTAGTACGTAAAAAAACTTTCTTAGACAATTTTTAATGACGTTAGTTTCAAACAAAACGAATTAGACAGTTTCGCAAAAAAAAATTATTTTTCACTGTATGAAATGTCTTAGAAAAATTTTTTTGAAAAGACAATTTTTTTTCAATAATTTTCACTTTTAGTACTTAAAAAGACTTTCTTAGACAATTTTTAATGACGTTAGTTTCAAACAAAAAGATTTAGACAGTTTCGCAAAAAAAAATTATTTTTCACTGTATGAAATGTCTTAGAAAAATTTTTGAAAATTTTTCTTGAAAAGAAAATTTTTTTCAATAATTTTCACTTTTAGTACGTAAAAAAACTTTCTTAGACAATTTTTAATGACGTTAGTTTCAAACAAAAAGAATTAGACAGTTTCGCAAAAAAAATTATTTTTCACTGTATGAAATGTCTTAGAAAAATTTTTTTGAAAAGACAATTTTTTTTCAATAATTTTCACTTTTAGTACGTAAAAAAACTTTCTTAGACAATTTTTAATGACGTTAGTTTCAAACAAAAAGAATTAGACAGTTTCGCAAAAAAAAATTATTTTTCACTGTATGAAATGTCTTAGAAAGATTTTTTTGAAAAGAAAATTTTTTTTCAATAATTTTCACTTTTAGTACGTAAAAAAACTTTCTTAGACAATTTTTAATGACGTTAGTTTCAAACAAAACGAATTAGACAGTTTCGCAAAAAAAAATTATTTTTCACTGTATGAAATGTCTTTGAAAATTTTTTTTGAAAAGAAAGTTTTTTTTCAATAATTTTCACTTTTAGTACGTAAAAAAACTTTCTTAGACAATTTTTAATGACGTTAGTTTCAAACAAAAAGAATTAGACAGTTTCGCAAAAAAAAATTATTTTTCACTGTATGAAATGTCTTAAAAAAAGTTTTGAAAATTTTTATTGAAGAGAAAATTTTTTTTCAATTATTTTCACTTTTAGTACGTAAAAAAACTTTCTTAGACAATTTTTAATGACGTTAGTTTCAAACAAAAAGAATTAGACAGTTTCGCAAAAAAAAATTATTTTTCACTGTATGAAATGTCTTAGAAAAATTTTTGAAAATTTTTTTTGAAAAGACAATTTTTTTCAATAATTTTCACTTTTAGTACGTAAAAAAACTTTCTTAGCCAATTTTAATGACGTTAGTTTCAAACAAAAAGAATTAGACAGTTTCGCAAAAAAAAATAATTTTTCACTGTATGAAATGTCTTAGAAAAATTTTTGAAAATTTTTTTTGAAAAGACAATTTTTTTCAATAATTTTCACTTTTAGTACGTAAAAAAACTTTCTTAGACAATTTGTAATGACGTTAGTTTCAAACAAAAAGAATTAGACAGTTTCGAAAAAAAAAATTATTTTTGACTGTATGAAATGTCTTTGAAAAATTTTTGAAATTTTTTTGGAAAAGAAAATTTTTTTCAATAATTTTCACTTTTAGTACGTAAAAAAACTTTCTTAGACAATTTTTAATGACGTTAGTTTCAAGCAAAAAGATTTGGATAGTTTCGCAAAAAAAAAATATTTTTCACTGTATGAAATGTCTTAGAAAAATTTTTTTGAAAAGAAAATTTTTTTTCAATAATTTTCAGTTTTAGTACGTAAAAAAACTTTCTTAGACAATTTTTAATGACGTTAGTTTCAAACAAAAAGAATTAGACAGTTTCGCAAAAAAAAATTATTTTTCACTGTATGAAATGTCTTAGAAAAATTTATTTGAAAAGAAAATTTTTTTTCAATAATTTTCACTTTTAGTACGTAAAAAAACTTTCTTAGACAATTTTTAATGACGTTAGTTTTAAACAAAAAGAATTAGACAGTTTCGCAAAAAAAAATTATTTTTCAATGTATGAAATGTCTTAGAAAAATTTTTTTGAAAAGAAAATTTTTTTTCAATAATTTTCACTTTTAGTACGTAAAAAAACTTTCTTAGACAATTTTTAATGACGTTAGTTTCAAACAAAAAGAATTAGACAGTTTCTCAAAAAAAAATTATTTTTCACTGTATGAAATGTCTTAGAAAAATTTTTGAAAATTTTTCTTGAAAAGAAAATTTTTTTCAATAATTTTCACTTTTAGTACGTAAAAAAACTTTCTTAGACAATTTTTAATGACGTTAGTTTCAAACAAAAAGAATTAGACAGTTTCGCAAAAAAAAATTATTTTTCACTGTATGAAATGTCTTAGAAAAATTTTTTTGAAAAGACAATTTTTTTTCAATAATTTTCACTTTTAGTACGTAAAAAAACTTTCTTAGACAATTTTTAATGACGTTAGTTTCAAACAAAAAGAATTAGACAGTTTCGCAAAAAAAAATTATTTTTCACTGTATGAAATGTCTTGGAAAAATTTTTTTAAAAGAAAATTTTTTTTCAATAATTTTCACTTTTAGTACGTAAAAAAACTTTCTTAGACAATTTTTAATGACGTTAGTTTCAAACAAAACGAATTAGACAGTTTCGCAAAAAAAAATTATTTTTCACTGTATGAAATGTCTTAGAAAAATTTTTTTGAAAAGACAATTTTTTTTCAATAATTTTCACTTTTAGTACTTAAAAAAACTTTCTTAGACAATTTTTAATGACGTTAGTTTCAAACAAAAAGAATTAGACAGTTTCGCAAAAAAAAATTATTTTTCACAGTATGAAATGTCTTAGAAAAATTTTTGAAAATTTTTCTTGAAAAGAAAATTTTTTTCAATAATTTTCACTTTTAGTACGTAAAAAAACTTTCTTAGACAATTTTTAATGACGTTAGTTTCAAACAAAAAGAATTAGACAGTTTCGCAAATAAAAATTATTTTTCACTGTATGAAATGTCTTAGAAAAATTTTTTTGAAAAGACAACTTTTTTTCAATAATTTTCACTTTTAGTACGTAAAAAAACTTTCTTAGACAATTTGTAATGACGTTAGTTTCAAACAAAAAGAATTAGACAGTTTCGAAAAAAAAAACTATTTTTGACTGTATGAAATGTCTTTGAAAAATTTTTGAAAATTTTTTTTGAAAAGAAAATTTTTTTCAATAATTTTCACTTTTAGTACGTAAAAAAACTTTCTTAGACAATTTTTAATGACGTTAGTTTCAAACAAAAAGAATTAGACAGTTTCGCAAAAAAAAATTATTTTTCACTGTATGAAATGTCTTGGAAAAACTTTTTTGAAAAGAAAATTTTTTTTCAATAATTTTCACTTTTAGTACGTAAAAAAACTTTCTTAGACAATTTTTAATGACGTTAGTTTCAAACAAAACGAATTAGACAGTTTCGTAAAAAAAAATTATTTTTCACTGTATGAAATGTCTTAGAAAAGTTTTTGAAAATTTTTCTTGAAAAGAAAATTTGTTTTCAATAATTTTCACTTTTAGTACTTAAAAAAACTTTCTTAGACAATTTTTAATGACGTTAGTTTCAAACAAAAAGAATTAGACAGTTTCGCAAAAAAAAATTATTTTTCACTGTATGAAATGTCTTAGAAAAATTTTTGAAAATTTTTCTTGAAAAGAAAATTTTTTTCAATAATTTTCACTTTTAGTACGTAAAAAAACTTTCTTAGACAATTTTTAATGACGTTAGTTTCAAACAAAAAGAATTAGACAGTTTCGCAAAAAAAAATTATTTTTCACTGTATGAAATGTCTTAGAAAAATTTTTTTGAAAAGACAACTTTTTTTCAATAATTTTCACTTTTAGTACGTAAAAAAACTTTCTTAGACAATTTGTAATGACGTTAGTTTCAAACAAAAAGATTTAGACAGTTTCGAAAAAAAAAATTATTTTTGACTGTATGAAATGTCTTTAAAAAATTTTTGAAAATTTTTTTTGAAAAGAAAATTTTTTTCAATAATTTTCACTTTTAGTACGTAAAAAAACTTTCTTAGACAATTTTTAATGACGTTAGTTTCAAACAAAAAGAATTAGACAGTTTCGCAAAAAAAAATTATTTTTCACTGTATGAAATGTCTTAGAAAAATTTTTGAAAATTTTTTTTGAAAAGACAATTTTTTTCAATAATTTTCACTTTTAGTACGTAAAAAAACTTTCTTAGACAATTTTTATTGACGTTAGTTTCAAACAAAAAGAATTAGACAGTTTCGCAAAAAAAAAATTATTTTTCACTGTATGAAATGTCTTAGAAAAATTTTTGAAAATTTTTTTTGAAAAGACAATTTTTTTCAATAATTTTCACTTTTAGTACGTAAAAAAACTTTCTTAGACAATTTGTAATGACGTTAGTTTCAAACAAAAAGAATTAGACAGTTTCGAAAAAAAAAATTATTTTTGACTGTATGAAATGTCTTTGAAAAATTTTTGAAATTTTTTTGGAAAAGAAAATTTTTTTCAATAATTTTCACTTTTAGTACGTAAAAAAACTTTCTTAGACAATTTTTAATGACGTTAGTTTCAAACAAAAAGATTTGGATAGTTTCGCAAAAAAAAAATATTTTTCACTGTATGAAATGTCTTAGAAAAATTTTTTTGAAAAGAAAATTTTTTTTCAATAATTTTCACTTTTAGTACGTAAAAAAACTTTCTTAGACAATTTTTAATGACGTTAGTTTCAAACAAAAAGAATTAGACAGTTTCGCAAAAAAAAATTATTTTTCACTGTATGAAATGTCTTAGAAAAGTTTTTTTGAAAAGACAATTTTTTTCAATAATTTTCACTTTTAGTACGTAAAAAAACTTTCTTAGACAATTTTTAATGACGTTAGTTTCAAACAAAAAGAATTAGACAGTTTCGCAAAAAAAAATTATTTTTCACTGTATGAAATGTCTTAGAAAAATTTTTTTGAAAAGACAATTTTTTTTCAATAATTTTCACTTTTAGTACTTAAAAAAACTTTCTTAGACAATTTTTAATGACGTTAGTTTCAAACAAAACGAATTAGACAGTTTCGCAAAAAAAAATTATTTTTCACTGTATATGAAATGTCTTTGAAAAACTTTTGAAATTTTTTTGGAAAAAAAAATTTTTTTCAATAATTTTCACTTTTAGTACGTAAAAAAACTTTCTTAGACAATTTTTAATGACGTTAGTTTCAAACAAAAAGATTTGGATAGTTTCGCAAAAAAAAAATATTTTTCACTGTATGAAATGTCTTAGAAAAATTTTTTTGAAAAAAAAATTTTTTTTCAATAATTTTCACTTTTAGTACGTAAAAAAACTTTCTTAGACAATTTTTAATGACGTTAGTTTCAAACAAAAAGAATTAGACAGTTTCGCAAAAAAAAATTATTTTTCACTGTATGAAATGTCTTAGAAAAATTTATTTGAAAAGAAAATTTTTTTTCAATAATTTTCACTTTTAGTACGTAAAAAAACTTTCTTAGACAATTTTTAATGACGTTAGTTTCAAACAAAACGAATTAGACAGTTTCGCAAAAAAAAATTATTTTTCAATGTATGAAATGTCTTAGAAAAATTTTTTTGAAAAGAAAATTTTTTTTCAATAATTTCCACTTTTAGTACTTAAAAAAACTTTCTTAGACAATTTTTAATGACGTTAGTTTCAAACAAAAAGAATTAGACAGTTTCTCAAAAAAAAATTATTTTTCACTGTATGAAATGTCTTAGAAAAATTTTTGAAAATTTTTCTTGAAAAGAAAATTTTTTTCAATAATTTTCACTTTTAGTACGTAAAAAAACTTTCTTAGACAATTTTTAATGACGTTAGTTTCAAACAAAAAGAATTAGACAGTTTCGCAAAAAAAAATTATTTTTCACTGTATGAAATGTCTTAGAAAAATTTTTTTGAAAAGACAATTTTTTTTCAATAATTTTCACTTTTAGTACGTAAAAAAACTTTCTTAGACAATTTTTAATGACGTTAGTTTCAAACAAAAAGAATTAGACAGTTTCGCAAAAAAAAATTATTTTTCACTGTATGAAATGTCTTGGAAAAATTTTTTTTAAAAGAAAATTTTTTTTCAATAATTTTCACTTTTAGTACGTAAAAAAACTTTCTTAGACAATTTTTAATGACGTTAGTTTCAAACAAAACGAATTAGACAGTTTCGCAAAAAAAAATTATTTTTCACTGTATGAAATGTCTTAGAAAAATTTTCTTGAAAAGACAATTTTTTTTCAATAATTTTCACTTTTAGTACTTAAAAAAACTTTCTTAGACAATTTTTAATGACGTTAGTTTCAAACAAAAAGAATTAGACAGTTTCGCAAAAAAAAATTATTTTTCACTGTATGAAATGTCTTAGAAAAATTTTTGAAAATTTTTCTTGAAAAGAAAATTTTTTTCAATAATTTTCACTTTTAGTACGTAAAAAAACTTTCTTAGACAATTTTTAATGACGTTAGTTTCAAACAAAAAGAATTAGACAGTTTCGCAAATAAAAATTATTTTTCACTGTATGAAATGTCTTAGAAAAATTTTTTTGAAAAGACAACTTTTTTTCAATAATTTTCACTTTTAGTACGTAAAAAAACTTTCTTAGACAATTTGTAATGACGTTAGTTTCAAACAAAAAGAATTAGACAGTTTCGAAAAAAAAAACTATTTTTGACTGTATGAAATGTCTTTGAAAAATTTTTGAAAATTTTTTTTGAAAAGAAAATTTTTTTCAATAATTTTCACTTTTAGTACGTAAAAAAACTTTCTTAGACAATTTTTAATGACGTTAGTTTCAAACAAAAAGAATTGGATAGTTTCGCAAAAAAAAAATATTTTTCACTGTATGAAATGTCTTAGAAAAATTTTTTTGAAAAGACAATTTTTTTTCAATAATTTTCACTTTTAGTACGTAAAAAAACTTTCTTAGACAATTTTTAATGACGTTAGTTTCAAACAAAAAGAATTAGACAGTTTCGCAAAAAAAAATTATTTTTCACTGTATGAAATGTCTTGGAAAAATTTTTTTGAAAAGACAATTTTTTTTCAATAATTTTTACTTTTAGTACGTAAAAAAACTTTCTTAGACAATTTTTAATGACGTTAGTTTCAAACAAAAAGAATTAGACAGTTTCGCAAAAAAAAATTATTTTTCATTGTATGAAATGTCTTAGAAAAATTTTTTTGAAAAGACAATTTTTTTTCAATAATTTTCACTTTTAGTACTTAAAAAAACTTTCTTAGACAA
This sequence comes from Aplidium turbinatum, assembly GCF_918807975.1. Classification (NCBI taxonomy): domain Eukaryota; kingdom Metazoa; phylum Chordata; class Ascidiacea; order Aplousobranchia; family Polyclinidae; genus Aplidium; species Aplidium turbinatum. Next base: position 22,554,271 of record NC_137485.1, read on the forward strand.
TTTTTAATGACGTTAGTTTCAAACAAAAAGAATTAGACAGTTTCTCAAAAAAAAATTATTTTTCACTGTATGAAATGTCTTAGAAAAATTTTTGAAAATTTTTCTTGAAAAGAAAATTTTTTTCAATAATTTTCACTTTTAGTACGTAAAAAAACTTTCTTAGACAATTTTTAATGACGTTAGTTTCAAACAAAAAGAATTAGACAGTTTCGCAAAAAAAATTATTTTTCACTGTATGAAATGTCTTAGAAAAATTTTTTTGAAAAGACAACTTTTTTTCAATAATTTTCACTTTTAGTACGTAAAAAAACTTTCTTAGACAATTTGTAATGACGTTAGTTTCAAAAAAAAAGAATTAGACAGTTTCGAAAAAAAAAACTATTTTTGACTGTATGAAATGTCTTTGAAAAATTTTTGAAAATTTATTTTGAAAAGAAAATTTTTTTCAATAATTTTCACTTTTAGTACGTAAAAAAACTTTCTTAGACAATTTTTAATGACGTTAGTTTCAAACAAAAAGAATTGGATAGTTTCGCAAAAAAAAAATATTTTTCACGGTATGAAATGTCTTAGAAAAATTTTTTTGAAAAGACAATTTTTTTTCAATAATTTTCACTTTTAGTACTTAAAAAAACTTTCTTAGACAATTTTTAATGACGTTAGTTTCAAACAAAAAGAATTAGACAGTTTCTCAAAAAAAAATTATTTTTCACTGTATGAAATGTCTTAGAAAAATTTTTGAAAATTTTTCTTGAAAAGAAAATTTTTTTCAATAATTTTCACTTTTAGTACGTAAAAAAACTTTCTTAGACAATTTTTAATGACGTTAGTTTCAAACAAAACGAATTAGACAGTTTCGCAAAAAAAAATTATTTTTCACTGTATGAAATGTCTTAGAAAAATTTTTTTGAAAAGACAATTTTTTTTCAATAATTTTCACTTTTAGTACTTAAAAAAACTTTCTTAGACAATTTTTAATGACGTTAGTTTCAAACAAAAAGAATTAGACAGTTTCGCAAAAAAAAAATTATTTTTCACTGTATGAAATGTCTTAGAAAAATTTTTGAAAATTTTTCTTGAAAAGAATATTTTTTTCAGTAATTTTCACTTTTAGTACGTAAAAAAACTTTCTTAGACAATTTTTAATGACGTTAGTTTCAAACAAAAAGAATTAGACAGTTTCGCAAATAAAAATTATTTTTCACTGTATGAAATGTCTTAGAAAAATTTTTTTGAAAAGACAACTTTTTTTCAATAATTTTCACTTTTAGTACGTAAAAAAACTTTCTTAGACAATTTTTAATGACGTTAGTTTCAAACAAAAAGAATTAGACAGTTTCGCAAAAAAAAATTATTTTTCACTGTATGAAATGTCTTGGAAAAACTTTTTTGAAAAGACAATTTTTTTTCAATAATTTTCACTTTTAGTACGTAAAAAAACTTTCTTAGACAATTTTTAATGACGTTAGTTTCAAACAAAACGAATTAGACAGTTTCGCAAAAAAAAATTATTTTTCACTGTATGAAATGTCTTAGAAAAGTTTTTGAAAATTTTTCTTGAAAAGAAAATTTGTTTTCAATAATTTTCACTTTTAGTACTTAAAAAAACTTTCTTAGACAATTTTTAATGACGTTAGTTTCAAACAAAAAGAATTAGACAGTTTCGCAAAAAAAAATTATTTTTCACTGTATGAAATGTCTTAGAAAAATTTTTGAAAATTTTTCTTGAAAAGAAAATTTTTTTCAATAATTTTCACTTTTAGTACGTAAAAAAACTTTCTTAGACAATTTTTAATGACGTTAGTTTCAAACAAAAAGAATTAGACAGTTTCGCAAAAAAAAATTATTTTTCACTGTATGAAATGTCTTAGAAAAATTTTTTTGAAAAGACAATTGTTTTTCAATATTTTTCACTTTTAGTACGTAAAAAAACTTTCTTAGACAATTTTTAATGACGTTAGTTTCAAACAAAATGAATTAGACAGTTTCGCAAAAAAAAATTATTTTTCACTGTATGAAATGTCATAGAAAAATTTTTTTAAAAAGAAAATTTTTTTTCAATAATTTTCACTTTTAGTACGTAAAAAAACTTTCTTAGACAATTTTTAATGACGTTAGTTTCAAACAAAAAGAATTAGACAGTTTCGCAAAAAAAAATTATTTTTCACAGTATGAAATGTCTTAGAAAAATTTTTTTGAAAAGACAATTGTTTTTCAATAATTTTCACTTTTAGTACGTAAAAAAACTTTCTTAGACAATTTTTAATGACGTTAGTTTCAAACAAAATGAATTAGACAGTTTCGCAAAAAAAAATTATTTTTCACTGTATGAAATGTCTTAGAAAAAGTTTTTTGAAAAGACAATTTTTTTTCAATAATTTTCACTTTTAGTACGTAAAAAAACTTTCTTAGACAATTTTTAATGACGTTAGTTTCAAACAAAAAGAATTAGACAGTTTCGCAAAAAAAAATTATTTTTCACTGTATGAAATGTCTTAGAAAAATTTTTTTGAAAAGACAATTTTTTTTCAATAATTTTCACTTTTAGTACTTAAAAAAACTTTCTTAGACAATTTTTAATGACGTTAGTTTCAAACAAAAAGAATTAGACAGTTTCTCAAAAAAAAAATATTTTTCACTGTATGAAATGTCTTAGAAAAATTTTTGAAAATTTTTCTTGAAAAGAAATTTTTTTTCAATAATTTTCACTTTTAGTACGTAAAAAAACTTTCTTAGACAATTTTTAATGACGTTAGTTTCAAACAAAAAGAATTAGACAGTTTCGCAAAAAAAAATTGTTTTTCACTGTATGAAATGTCTTAGAAAAATTTTTTTGAAAAGACAATTTTTTTTCAATAATTTTCACTTTTAGTACGTAAAAAAACTTTCTTAGACAATTTTTAATGACGTTAGTTTCAAACAAAACGAATTAGACAGTTTCGCAAAAAAAAATTATTTTTCACTGTATGAAATGTCTTAGAAAAATTTTTTTGAAAAGACAATTTTTTTTCAATAATTTTCACTTTTAATACTTAAAAAAACTTTCTTAGACAATTTTTAATGACGTTAGTTTCAAACAAAAAGAATTAGACAGTTTCGCAAAAAAAAATTATTTTTCACTGTATGAAATGTCTTAGAAAAATTTTTGAAAATTTTTCTTGAAAAGACAATTTTTTTCAATAATTTTCACTTTTAGTACGTAAAAAAACTTTCTTAGACAATTTTTAATGACGTTAGTTTCAAACAAAAAGAATTAGACAGTTTCGCAAAAAAAAATTATTTTTCACTGTATGAAATGTCTTAGAAAAATTTTTTTGAAAAGACAATTTTTTTTCAATAATTTTCACTTTTAGTACGTAAAAAAACTTTCTTAGACAATTTTTAATGACGTTAGTTTCAAACAAAAAGAATTAGACAGTTTCTCAAAAAAAAACTATTTTTCACTGTATGAAATGTCTTAGAAAAATTTTTGAAAATTTTTCTTGAAAAGAAAATTTTTTTCAATAATTTTCACTTTTAGTACGTAAAAAAACTTTCTTAGACAATTTTTAATGACGTTAGTTTCAAACAAAAAGAATTAGACAGTTTCGCAAAAAAAAATTATTTTTCACTGTATGAAATGTCTTAGAAAATTTTTTGAAAATTTTTCTTGAAAAGAAAATTTTTTTCAATAATTTTCACTTTTAGTACGTAAAAAAACTTTCTTAGACAATTTTTAATGACGTTAGTTTCAAACAAAACGAATTAGACAGTTTCGCAAATAAAAATTATTTTTCACTGTATGAAATGTCTTAGAAAAATTTTTTTGAAAAGACAATTTTTTTTCAATAATTTTCACTTTTAGTACGTAAAAAAACTTTCTTAGACAATTTTTAATGACGTTAGTTTCAAACAAAAAGAATTAGACAGTTTCGCAAAAAAAAATTATTTTTCACTGTATGAAATGTCTTAGAAAAATTTTTTTGAAAAGAAAATTTTTTTTCAATAATTTTCACTTTTAGTACGTAAAAAAACTTTCTTAGACAATTTTTAATGACGTTAGTTTCAAACAAAACGAATTAGACAGTTTCGCAAAAAAAAATTATTTTTCACTATATGAAATGTCTTTGAAAATTTTTTTTGAAAAGAAAATTTTTTTTCAATAATTTTCACTTTTAGTACGTAAAGAAACTTTCTTAGACAATTTTTAATGACGTTAGTTTCAAACAAAAAGAATTAGACAGTTTCGCAAAAAAAAATTATTTTTCACTGTATGAAATGTCTTAAAAAAAGTTTTGAAAATTTTTATTGAAAAGAAAATTTTTTTTCAATTATTTTCACTTTTAGTACGTAAAAAAACTTTCTTAGACAATTTTTAATGACGTTAGTTTCAAACAAAAAGAATTAGACAGTTTCGCAAAAAAAAGTTATTTTTCACTGTATGAAATGTCTTAAAAAAATTTTTGAAAATTTTTTTTGAAAAGACAATTTTTTTCAATAATTTTCACTTTTAGTACGTAAAAAAACTTTCTTAGACAATTTTTAATGACGTTAGTTTCAAACAAAAAGAATTAGACAGTTTCGCAAAAAAAAATTATTTTTCACTGTATGAAATGTCTTAGAAAAATTTTTGGAAATTTTTTTTGAAAAGACAATTTTTTTCAATAATTTTCACTTTTAGTACGTAAAAAAACTTTCTTAGACAATTTGTAATGACGTTAGTTTCAAACAAAAAGAATTAGACAGTTTCGAAAAAAAAAATTATTTTTGACTGTATGAAATGTCTTTGAAAAATTTTTGAAATTTTTATTGAAAAGAAAATTTTTTTCAATAATTTTCACTTTTAGTACGTAAAAAAACTTTCTTAGACAATTTTTAATGACGTTAGTTTCAAACAAAAAGATTTGGATAGTTTCGCAAAAAAAAAATATTTTTCACTGTATGAAATGTCTTAGAAAAATTTTTTTGAAAAGAAAATTTTTTTTCAATAATTTTCACTTTTAGTACGTAAAAAAACTTTCTTAGACAATTTTTAATGACGTTAGTTTCAAACAAAAAGAATTAGACAGTTTCGCAAAAAAAAATTATTTTTCACTGTATGAAATGTCTTAGAAAAATTTTTTTGAAAAGACAATTTTTTTCAATAATTTTCACTTTTAGTACGTAAAAAAACTTTCTTAGACAATTTTTAATGACGTTAGTTTCAAACAAAAAGAATTGGATAGTTTCGCAAAAAAAAAATATTTTTCACTGTATGAAATGTCTTAGAAAAATTTTTTTGAAAAGACAATTTTTTTTCAATAATTTTCACTTTTAGTACGTAAAAAAACTTTCTTAGACAATTTTTAATGACGTTAGTTTCAAACAAAAAGAATTAGACAGTTTCGCAAAAAAAAATTATTTTTCACTGTATGAAATGTCTTAGAAAAATTTTTTTGAAAAGACAATTTTTTTTTAATAATTTTCACTTTTAGTACGTAAAAAAACTTTCTTAGACAATTTTTAATGACGTTAGTTTCAAACAAAAAGAATTAGACAGTTTCGCATAAAAAAATTATTTTTCACTGTATGAAATGTCTTAGAAAAATTTTTTTGAAAAGACAATTTTTTTTCAATAATTTTCACTTTTAGTACTTAAAAAAACTTTCTTAGACAATTTTTAATGACGTTAGTTTCAAACAAAAAGAATTAGACAGTTTCTCAAAAAAAAACTATTTTTCACTGTATGAAATGTCTTAGAAAAATTTTTGAAAATTTTTCTTGAAAAGAAAATTGTTTTCAATAATTTTCACTTTTAGTACGTAAAAAAACTTTCTTAGACAATTTTTAATGACGTTAGTTTCAAACAAAAAGAATTAGACAGTTTCGCAAAAAAAAATTGTTTTTCACTGTATGAAATGTCTTAGAAAAATTTTTTTGAAAAGACAATTTTTTTTCAATAATTTTCACTTTTAGTACGTAAAAAAACTTTCTTAGACAATTTTTAATGACGTTAGTTTCAAACAAAACGAATTAGACAGTTTCGCAAAAAAAAATTATTTTTCACTGTATGAAATGTCTTAGAAAAATTTTTTTGAAAAGACAATTTTTTTTCAATAATTTTCACTTTTAGTACTTAAAAAGACTTGCTTAGACAATTTTTAATGACGTTAGTTTCAAACAAAAAGAATTAGACAGTTTCGCAAAAAAAAATTATTTTTCACTGTATGAAATGTCTTAGAAAAATTTTTGAAAATTTTTCTTGAAAAGAAAATTTTTTTCAATAATTTTCACTTTTAGTACGTAAAAAAACTTTCTTAGACAATTTTTAATGACGTTAGTTTCAAACAAAACGAATTAGACAGTTTCGCAAATAAAAATTATTTTTCACTGTATGAAATGTCTTAGAAAAATTTTTTTGAAAAGACAATTTTTTTTCAATAATTTTCACTTTTAGTACGTAAAAAAACTTTCTTAGACAATTTTTAATGACGTTAGTTTCAAAAAAAAAGAATTAGACAGTATCGCAAAAAAAAATTATTTTTCACTGTATGAAATGTCTTGGAAAAATTTTTTTGAAAAGAAAATTTTTTTTCAATAATTTTCACTTTTAGTACGTAAAAAAACTTTCTTAGACAATTTTTAATGACGTTAGTTTCAAACAAAAAGAATTAGACAGTTTCGCAAAAAAAAATTATTTTTCACTGTATGAAATGTCTTAGAAAAATTTTTTTGAAAAGACAATTGTTTTTCAATATTTTTCACTTTTAGTACGTAAAAAAACTTTCTTAGACAATTTTTAATGACGTTAGTTTCAAACAAAATGAATTAGACAGTTTCGCAAAAAAAAATTATTTTTCACTGTATGAAATGTCATAGAAAAATTTTTTTAAAAAGAAAATTTTTTTTCAATAATTTTCACTTTTAGTACGTAAAAAAACTTTCTTAGACAATTTTTAATGACGTTAGTTTCAAACAAAAAGAATTAGACAGTTTCGCAAAAAAAAATTATTTTTCACTGTATGAAATGTCTTAGAAAAATTTTTGAAAATTTTTCTTGAAAAGAAATTTTTTTTCAATAATTTTCACTTTTAGTACGTAAAAAAACTTTCTTAGACAATTTTTAATGACGTTAGTTTCAAACAAAAAGAATTAGACAGTTTCGCAAAAAAAAATTGTTTTTCACTGTATGAAATGTCTTAGAAAAATTTTTTTGAAAAGACAATTTTTTTTCAATAATTTTCACTTTTAGTACGTAAAAAAACTTTCTTAGACAATTTTTAATGACGTTAGTTTCAAACAAAACGAATTAGACAGTTTCGCAAAAAAAAATTATTTTTCACTGTATGAAATGTCTTAGAAAAATTTTTTTGAAAAGACAATTTTTTTTCAATAATTTTCACTTTTAATACTTAAAAAAACTTTCTTAGACAATTTTTAATGACGTTAGTTTCAAACAAAAAGAATTAGACAGTTTCGCAAAAAAAAATTATTTTTCACTGTATGAAATGTCTTAGAAAAATTTTTGAAAATTTTTCTTGAAAAGACAATTTTTTTCAATAATTTTCACTTTTAGTACGTAAAAAAACTTTCTTAGACAATTTTTAATGACGTTAGTTTCAAACAAAAAGAATTAGACAGTTTCGCAAAAAAAAATTATTTTTCACTGTATGAAATGTCTTAGAAAAATTTTTTTGAAAAGACAATTTTTTTTCAATAATTTTCACTTTTAGTACGTAAAAAAACTTTCTTAGACAATTTTTAATGACGTTAGTTTCAAACAAAAAGAATTAGACAGTTTCTCAAAAAAAAACTATTTTTCACTGTATGAAATGTCTTAGAAAAATTTTTGAAAATTTTTCTTGAAAAGAAAATTTTTTTCAATAATTTTCACTTTTAGTACGTAAAAAAACTTTCTTAGACAATTTTTAATGACGTTAGTTTCAAACAAAAAGAATTAGACAGTTTCGCAAAAAAAAATTGTTTTTCACTGTATGAAATGTCTTAGAAAAATTTTTTTGAAAAGACAATTTTTTTTCAATAATTTTCACTTTTAGTACGTAAAAAACTTTCTTAGACAATTTTTAATGACGTTAGTTTCAAACAAAACGAATTAGACAGTTTCGCAAAAAAAAATTATTTTTCACTGTATGAAATGTCTTAGAAAAATTTTTTTGAAAAGACAATTTTTTTTCAATAATTTTCACTTTTAGTACTTAAAAAGACTTTCTTAGACAATTTTTAATGACGTTAGTTTCAAACAAAAAGAATTAGACAGTTTCGCAAAAAAAAATTATTTTTCACTGTATGAAATGTCTTAGAAAATTTTTTGAAAATTTTTCTTGAAAAGAAAATTTTTTTCAATAATTTTCACTTTTAGTACGTAAAAAAACTTTCTTAGACAATTTTTAATGACGTTAGTTTCAAACAAAAAGAATTAGACAGTTTCGCAAAAAAAAATTATTTTTCACTGTATGAAATGTCTTGGAAAAATTTTTTTGAAAAGAAAATTTTTTTTCAGTAATTTTCACTTTTAGTACGTAAAAAAACTTTCTTAGACAATTTTTAATGACGTTAGTTTCAAACAAAACGAATTAGACAGTTTCGCAAAAAAAAAATTATTTTTCACTGTATGAAATGTCTTAGAAAAATTTTTTTGAAAAGACAATTTTTTTTCAATAATATTCACTTTTAGTACTTAAAAAAACTTTCCTAGACAATTTTTAATGACGTTAGTTTCAAACAAAAAGAATTAGACAGTTTTGCAAAAAAAAATTATTTTTCACTGTATGAAATGTCTTAGAAAAATTTTTGAAAATTTTTCTTGAAAAGAAAATTTTTTTCAATAATTTTCACTTTTAGTACGTAAAAAAACTTTCTTAGACAATTTTTAATGACGTTAGTTTCAAACAAAAAGAATTAGACAGTTTCTCAAATAAAAATTATTTTTCACTGTATGAAATGTCTTAGAAAAATTTTTTTGAAAAGACAACTTTTTTTCAATAATTTTCACTTTTAGTACGTAAAAAAACTTTCTTAGACAATTTGTAATGACGTTAGTTTCAAACAAAAAGAATTAGACAGTTTCGAAAAAAAAAATTATTTTTGACTGTATGAAATGTCTTTGAAAAATTTTTGAAAATTTTTTTTGAAAAGACAATTTTTTTCAATAATTTTCACTTTTAGAACGTAAAAAAACTTTCTTAGACAATTTTTAATGACGTTAGTTTCAAACAATAAGAATTGGATAGTTTCGCAAAAAAAAATATTTTTCACTGTATGAAATGTCTTAGAAAAATTTTTTTGAAAAGACAATTTTTTTTCAATAATTTTCACTTTTAGTACGTAAAAAAACTTTCTTAGACAATTTTTAATGACGTTAGTTTCAAACAAAAAGAATTAGACAGTTTCGCATAAAAAAATTATTTTTCACTGTATGAAATGTCATAGAAAAATTTTTTTAAAAAGAAAATTTTTTTTCAATAATTTTCACTTTTAGTACGTAAAAAAACTTTCTTAGACAATTTTTAATGACGTTAGTTTCAAACAAAAAGAATTAGACAGTTTCGCAAAAAAAAATTATTTTTCACAGTATGAAATGTCTTAGAAAAATTTTTTTGAAAAGACAATTGTTTTTCAATAATTTTCACTTTTAGTACGTAAAAAAACTTTCTTAGACAATTTTTAATGACGTTAGTTTCAAACAAAATGAATTAGACAGTTTCGCAAAAAAAAATTATTTTTCACTGTATGAAATGTCTTAGAAAAAGTTTTTTGAAAAGACAATTTTTTTTCAATAATTTTCACTTTTAGTACGTAAAAAAACTTTCTTAGACAATTTTTAATGACGTTAGTTTCAAACAAAAAGAATTAGACAGTTTCGCAAAAAAAAATTATTTTTCACTGTATGAAATGTCTTAGAAAAATTTTTTTGAAAAGACAATTTTTTTTCAATAATTTTCACTTTTAGTACTTAAAAAAACTTTCTTAGACAATTTTTAATGACGTTAGTTTCAAACAAAAAGAATTAGACAGTTTCTCAAAAAAAAAATATTTTTCACTGTATGAAATGTCTTAGAAAAATTTTTGAAAATTTTTCTTGAAAAGAAATTTTTTTTCAATAATTTTCACTTTTAGTACGTAAAAAAACTTTCTTAGACAATTTTTAATGACGTTAGTTTCAAACAAAAAGAATTAGACAGTTTCGCAAAAAAAAATTGTTTTTCACTGTATGAAATGTCTTAGAAAAATTTTTTTGAAAAGACAATTTTTTTTCAATAATTTTCACTTTTAGTACGTAAAAAAACTTTCTTAGACAATTTTTAATGACGTTAGTTTCAAACAAAACGAATTAGACAGTTTCGCAAAAAAAAATTATTTTTCACTGTATGAAATGTCTTAGAAAAATTTTTTTGAAAAGACAATTTTTTTTCAATAATTTTCACTTTTAATACTTAAAAAAACTTTCTTAGACAATTTTTAATGACGTTAGTTTCAAACAAAAAGAATTAGACAGTTTCGCAAAAAAAAATTATTTTTCACTGTATGAAATGTCTTAGAAAAATTTTTGAAAATTTTTCTTGAAAAGACAATTTTTTTCAATAATTTTCACTTTTAGTACGTAAAAAAACTTTCTTAGACAATTTTTAATGACGTTAGTTTCAAACAAAAAGAATTAGACAGTTTCGCAAAAAAAAATTATTTTTCACTGTATGAAATGTCTTAGAAAAATTTTTTTGAAAAGACAATTTTTTTTCAATAATTTTCACTTTTAGTACGTAAAAAAACTTTCTTAGACAATTTTTAATGACGTTAGTTTCAAACAAAAAGAATTAGACAGTTTCTCAAAAAAAAACTATTTTTCACTGTATGAAATGTCTTAGAAAAATTTTTGAAAATTTTTCTTGAAAAGAAAATTTTTTTCAATAATTTTCACTTTTAGTACGTAAAAAAACTTTCTTAGACAATTTTTAATGACGTTAGTTTCAAACAAAAAGAATTAGACAGTTTCGCAAAAAAAAATTGTTTTTCACTGTATGAAATGTCTTAGAAAAATTTTTTTGAAAAGACAATTTTTTTTCAATAATTTTCACTTTTAGTACGTAAAAAACTTTCTTAGACAATTTTTAATGACGTTAGTTTCAAACAAAACGAATTAGACAGTTTCGCAAAAAAAAATTATTTTTCACTGTATGAAATGTCTTAGAAAAATTTTTTTGAAAAGACAATTTTTTTTCAATAATTTTCACTTTTAGTACTTAAAAAGACTTTCTTAGACAATTTTTAATGACGTTAGTTTCAAACAAAAAGAATTAGACAGTTTCGCAAAAAAAAATTATTTTTCACTGTATGAAATGTCTTAGAAAATTTTTTGAAAATTTTTCTTGAAAAGAAAATTTTTTTCAATAATTTTCACTTTTAGTACGTAAAAAAACTTTCTTAGACAATTTTTAATGACGTTAGTTTCAAACAAAAAGAATTAGACAGTTTCGCAAAAAAAAATTATTTTTCACTGTATGAAATGTCTTGGAAAAATTTTTTTGAAAAGAAAATTTTTTTTCAGTAATTTTCACTTTTAGTACGTAAAAAAACTTTCTTAGACAATTTTTAATGACGTTAGTTTCAAACAAAACGAATTAGACAGTTTCGCAAAAAAAAAATTATTTTTCACTGTATGAAATGTCTTAGAAAAATTTTTTTGAAAAGACAATTTTTTTTCAATAATATTCACTTTTAGTACTTAAAAAAACTTTCCTAGACAATTTTTAATGACGTTAGTTTCAAACAAAAAGAATTAGACAGTTTTGCAAAAAAAAATTATTTTTCACTGTATGAAATGTCTTAGAAAAATTTTTGAAAATTTTTCTTGAAAAGAAAATTTTTTTCAATAATTTTCACTTTTAGTACGTAAAAAAACTTTCTTAGACAATTTTTAATGACGTTAGTTTCAAACAAAAAGAATTAGACAGTTTCTCAAATAAAAATTATTTTTCACTGTATGAAATGTCTTAGAAAAATTTTTTTGAAAAGACAACTTTTTTTCAATAATTTTCACTTTTAGTACGTAAAAAAACTTTCTTAGACAATTTGTAATGACGTTAGTTTCAAACAAAAAGAATTAGACAGTTTCGAAAAAAAAAATTATTTTTGACTGTATGAAATGTCTTTGAAAAATTTTTGAAAATTTTTTTTGAAAAGACAATTTTTTTCAATAATTTTCACTTTTAGAACGTAAAAAAACTTTCTTAGACAATTTTTAATGACGTTAGTTTCAAACAATAAGAATTGGATAGTTTCGCAAAAAAAAATATTTTTCACTGTATGAAATGTCTTAGAAAAATTTTTTTGAAAAGACAATTTTTTTTCAATAATTTTCACTTTTAGTACGTAAAAAAACTTTCTTAGACAATTTTTAATGACGTTAGTTTCAAACAAAAAGAATTAGACAGTTTCGCATAAAAAAATTATTTTTCACTGTATGAAATGTCTTAGAAAAATTTTTTTGAAAAGACAATTTTTTTTCAATAATTTTCACTTTTAGTACTTAAAAAAACTTTCTTAGACAATTTTTAATGACGTTAGTTTCAAACAAAAAGAATTAGACAGTTTCTCAAAAAAAAACTACTTTTCACTGTATGAAATGTCTTAGAAAAATTTTTGAAAATTTTTCTTGAAAAGAAAATTTTTTTCAATAATTTTCACTTTTAGTACGTAAAAAAACTTTCTTAGACAATTTTTAATGACGTTAGTTTCAAACAAAAAGAATTAGACAGTTTCGCAAAAAAAAATTGTTTTTCATTGTATGAAATGTCTTAGAAAAATTTTTTTGAAAAGACAATTTTTTTTCAATAATTTTCACTTTTAGTACGTAAAAAAACTTTCTTAGACAATTTTTAATGACGTTAGTTTCAAACAAAACGAATTAGACAGTTTCGCAAAAAAAAATTATTTTTCACTGTATGAAATGTCTTAGAAAAATTTTTTTGAAAAGACAATTTTTTTTCAATAATTTTCACTTTTAGTACTTAAAAAGACTTTCCTAGACAATTTTTAATGACGTTAGTTTCAAACAAAAAGAATTAGACAGTTTCGCAAAAAAAAATTATTTTTCACTGTATGAAATGTCTTAGAAAATTTTTTGAAAATTTTTCTTGAAAAGAAAATTTTTTTCAATAATTTTCACTTTTAGTACGTAAAAAAACTTTCTTAGACAATTTTTAATGACGTTAGTTTCAAACAAAACGAATTAGACAGTTTCGCAAATAAAAATTATTTTTCACTGTATGAAATGTCTTAGAAAAATTTTTTTGAAAAGACAATTTTTTTTCAATAATTTTCACTTTTAGTACGTAAAAAAACTTTCTTAGACAATTTTTAATGACGTTAGTTTCAAACAAAAAGAATTAGACAGTTTCGCAAAAAAAAATTATTTTTCACTGTATGAAATGTCTTAGAAAAATTTTTTTGAAAAGAAAATTTTTTTTCAATAATTTTCACTTTTAGTACGTAAAAAAACTTTCTTAGACAATTTTTAATGACGTTAGTTTCAAACAAAACGAATTAGACAGTTTCGCAAAAAAAAATTATTTTTCACTATATGAAATGTCTTTGAAAATTTTTTTTGAAAAGAAAGTTTTTTTTCAATAATTTTCACTTTTAGTACGTAAAGAAACTTTCTTAGACAATTTTTAATGACGTTAGTTTCAAACAAAAAGAATTAGACAGTTTCGCAAAAAAAAATTATTTTTCACTGTATGAAATGTCTTAAAAAAAGTTTTGAAAATTTTTATTGAAAAGAAAATTTTTTTTCAATTATTTTCACTTTTAGTACGTAAAAAAACTTTCTTAGACAATTTTTAATGACGTTAGTTTCAAACAAAAAGAATTAGACAGTTTCGCAAAAAAAAGTTATTTTTCACTGTATGAAATGTCTTAGAAAAATTTTTGAAAATTTTTTTTGAAAAGACAATTTTTTTCAATAATTTTCACTTTTAGTACGTAAAAAAACTTTCTTAGACAATTTTTAATGACGTTAGTTTCAAACAAAAAGAATTAGACAGTTTCGCAAAAAAAAATAATTTTTCACTGTATGAAATGTCTTAGAAAAATTTTTGGAAATTTTTTTTGAAAAGACAATTTTTTTCAATAATTTTCACTTTTAGTACGTAAAAAAACTTTCTTAGACAATTTGTAATGACGTTAGTTTCAAACAAAAAGAATTAGACAGTTTCGAAAAAAAAAATTATTTTTGACTGTATGAAATGTCTTTGAAAAATTTTTGAAATTTTTTTGGAAAAGAAAATTTTTTTCAATAATTTTCACTTTTAGTACGTAAAAAAACTTTCTTAGACAATTTTTAATGACGTTAGTTTCAAACAAAAAGATTTGGATAGTTTCGCAAAAGAAAAATATTTTTCACTGTATGAAATGTCTTAGAAAAATTTTTTTGAAAAGAAAATTTTTTTTCAATAATTTTCACTTTTAGTACGTAAAAAAACTTTCTTAGACAATTTTTAATGACGTTAGTTTCAAACAAAAAGAATTAGACAGTTTCGCAAAAAAAAATTATTTTTCACTGTATGAAATGTCTTAGAAAAATTTTTTTGAAAAGACAATTTTTTTCAATAATTTTCACTTTTAGTACGTAAAAAAACTTTCTTAGACAATTTTTAATGACGTTAGTTTCAAACAAAAAGAATTGGATAGTTTCGCAAAAAAAAAATATTTTTCACTGTATGAAATGTCTTAGAAAAATTTTTTTGAAAAGACAATTTTTTTTCAATAATTTTCACTTTTAGTACGTAAAAAAACTTTCTTAGACAATTTTTAATGACGTTAGTTTCAAACAAAAAGAATTAGACAGTTTCGCAAAAAAAAATTATTTTTCACTGTATGAAATGTCTTAGAAAAATTTTTTTGAAAAGACAATTTTTTTTCAATAATTTTCACTTTTAGTACGTAAAAAAACTTTCTTAGACAATTTTTAATGACGTTAGTTTCAAACAAAAAGAATTAGACAGTTTCGCATAAAAAAATTATTTTTCACTGTATGAAATGTCTTAGAAAAATTTTTTTGAAAAGACAATTTTTTTTCAATAATTTTCACTTTTAGTACTTAAAAAAACTTTCTTAGACAATTTTTAATGACGTTAGTTTCAAACAAAAAGAATTAGACAGTTTCTCAAAAAAAAACTATTTTTCACTGTATGAAATGTCTTAGAAAAATTTTTGAAAATTTTTCTTGAAAAGAAAATTTTTTTCAATAATTTTCACTTTTAGTACGTAAAAAAACTTTCTTAGACAATTTTTAATGACGTTAGTTTCAAACAAAAAGAATTAGACAGTTTCGCAAAAAAAAATTGTTTTTCACTGTATGAAATGTCTTAGAAAAATTTTTTTGAAAAGACAATTTTTTTTCAATAATTTTCACTTTTAGTACTTAAAAAAACTTTCTTAGACAATTTTTAATGACGTTAGTTTCAAACAAAACGAATTAGACAGTTTCGCAAAAAAAAATTATTTTTCACTGTATGAAATGTCTTGGAAAAACTTTTTTGAAAAGACAATTTTTTTTCAATAATTTTCACTTTTAGTACTTAAAAAGACTTTCTTAGACAATTTTTAATGACGTTAGTTTCAAACAAAAAGAATTAGACAGTTTCGCAAAAAAAAATTATTTTTCACTGTATGAAATGTCTTAGAAAAATTTTTGAAAATTTTTCTTGAAAAGAAAATTTTTTTCAATAATTTTCACTTTTAGTACGTAAAAAAACTTTCTTAGACAATTTTTAATGACGTTAGTTTCAAACAAAACGAATTAGACAGTTTCGCAAATAAAAATTATTTTTCACTGTATGAAATGTCTTAGAAAAATTTTTTTGAAAAGACAATTTTTTTTCAATAATTTTCACTTTTAGTACGTAAAAAAACTTTCTTAGACAATTTTTAATGACGTTAGTTTCAAACAAAAAGAATTAGACAGTTTCGCAAAAAAAAATAATTTTTCACTGTATGAAATGTCTTAGAAAAATTTTTGGAAATTTTTTTTGAAAAGACAATTTTTTTCAATAATTTTCACTTTTAGTACGTAAAAAAACTTTCTTAGACAATTTGTAATGACGTTAGTTTCAAACAAAAAGAATTAGACAGTTTCGAAAAAAAAAATTATTTTTGACTGTATGAAATGTCTTTGAAAAATTTTTGAAATTTTTTTGGAAAAGAAAATTTTTTTCAATAATTTTCACTTTTAGTACGTAAAAAAACTTTCTTAGACAATTTTTAATGACGTTAGTTTCAAACAAAAAGATTTGGATAGTTTCGCAAAAAAAAAATATTTTTCACTGTATGAAATGTCTTAGAAAAATTTTTTTGAAAAGAAAATTTTTTTTCAATAATTTTCACTTTTAGTACGTAAAAAAACTTTCTTAGACAATTTTTAATGACGTTAGTTTCAAACAAAACGAATTAGACAGTTTCGCAAAAAAAAATTATTTTTCACTGTATGAAATGTCTTAGAAAAATTTTTTTGAAAAGACAATTTTTTTTCAATAATTTTCACTTTTAGTACTTAAAAAAACTTTCCTAGACTATTTTTAATGACGTTAGTTTCAAACAAAATGAATTAGACAGTTTTGCAAAAAAAAATTATTTTTCACTGTATGAAATGTCTTAGAAAAATTTTTGAAAAGTTTTCTTGAAAAGAAAATTTTTTTCAATAATTTTCACTTTTAGTACGTAAAAAAACTTTCTTAGACAATTTTTAATGACGTTAGTTTCAAACAAAAAGAATTAGACAGTTTCGCAAATAAAAATTATTTTTCACTGTATGAAATGTCTTAGAAAAATTTTTTTGAAAAGACAACTTTTTTTCAATAATTTTCACTTTTAGTACGTAAAAAAACTTTCTTAGACAATTTGTAATGACGTTAGTTTCAAACAAAAAGAATTAGACAGTTTCGAAAAAAAAAATTATTTTTGACTGTATGAAATGTCTTTGAAAAATTTTTGAAAATTTTTTTTGAAAAGAAAATTTTTTTCATAAATTTTCACTTTTAGAACGTAAAAAAACTTTCTTAGACAATTTTTAATGACGTTAGTTTCAAACAAAAAGAATTGGATAGTTTCGCAAAAAAAAAATATTTTTCACTGTATGAAATGTCTTAGAAAAATTTTTTTGAAAAGACAATTTTTTTTCAATAATTTTCACTTTTAGTACGTAAAAAAACTTTCTTAGACAATTTTTAATGACGTTAGTTTCAAACAAAGAGAATTAGACAGTTTCGCAAAAAAAAATTATTTTTCACTGTATGAAATGTCTTAGAAAAATTTTTTTGAAAAGACAATTTTTTTTCAATAATTTTCACTTTTAGTACGTAAAAAAACTTTCTTAGACAATTTTTAATGACGTTAGTTTCAAACAAAAAGAATTAGACAGTTTCGCATAAAAAAATTATTTTTCACTGTATGAAATGTCTTAGAAAAATTTTTTTGAAAAGACAATTTTTTTTCAATAATTTTCACTTTTAGTACTTAAAAAAACTTTCTTAGACAATTTTTAATGACGTTAGTTTCAAACAAAAAGAATTAGACAGTTTCTCAAAAAAAAAATATTTTTCACTGTATGAAATGTCTTAGAAAAATTTTTAGAAATTTTTCTTGAAAAGAAAATTTTTTTCAATAATTTTCACTTTTAGTACGTAAAAAAACTTTCTTAGACAATTTTTAATGACGTTAGTTTCAAACAAAAAGAATTAGACAGTTTCGCAAAAAAAAATTGTTTTTCACTGTATGAAATGTCTTAGAAAAATTTTTTTGAAAAGACAATTTTTTTTCAATAATTTTCACTTTTAGTACGTAAAAAAACTTTCTTAGACAATTTTTAATGACGTTAGTTTCAAACAAAAAGAATTAGACAGTTTCGCAAAAAAAAATTATTTTTCACTGTATGAAATGTCTTAAAAAAAGTTTTGAAAATTTTTATTGAAAAGAAAATTTTTTTTCAATTATTTTCACTTTTAGTACGTAAAAAAACTTTCTTAGACAATTTTTAATGACGTTAGTTTCAAACAAAAAGAATTAGACAGTTTCGCAAAAAAAAGTTATTTTTCACTGTATGAAATGTCTTAGAAAAATTTTTGAAAATTTTTTTTGAAAAGACAATTTTTTTCAATAATTTTCACTTTTAGTACGTAAAAAAACTTTCTTAGACAATTTTTAATGACGTTAGTTTCAAACAAAAAGAATTAGACAGTTTCGCAAAAAAAAATAATTTTTCACTGTATGAAATGTCTTAGAAAAATTTTTGGAAATTTTTTTTGAAAAGACAATTTTTTTCAATAATTTTCACTTTTAGTACGTAAAAAAACTTTCTTAGACAATTTGTAATGACGTTAGTTTCAAACAAAAAGAATTAGACAGTTTCGAAAAAAAAAATTATTTTTGACTGTATGAAATGTCTTTGAAAAATTTTTGAAATTTTTTTGGAAAAGAAAATTTTTTTCAATAATTTTCACTTTTAGTACGTAAAAAAACTTTCTTAGACAATTTTTAATGACGTTAGTTTCAAACAAAAAGATTTGGATAGTTTCGCAAAAAAAAAATATTTTTCACTGTATGAAATGTCTTAGAAAAATTTTTTTGAAAAGAAAATTTTTTTTCAATAATTTTCACTTTTAGTACGTAAAAAAACTTTCTTAGACAATTTTTAATGACGTTAGTTTCAAACAAAAAGAATTAGACAGTTTCGCAAAAAAAAATTATTTTTCACTGTATGAAATGTCTTAGAAAAATTTTTTTGAAAAGACAATTTTTTTCAATAATTTTCACTTTTAGTACGTAAAAAAACTTTCTTAGACAATTTTTAATGACGTTAGTTTCAAACAAAAAGAATTGGATAGTTTCGCAAAAAAAAAATATTTTTCACTGTATGAAATGTCTTAGAAAAATTTTTTTGAAAAGACAATTTTTTTTCAATAATTTTCACTTTTAGTACGTAAAAAAACTTTCTTAGACAATTTTTAATGACGTTAGTTTCAAACAAAAAGAATTAGACAGTTTCGCAAAAAAAAATTATTTTTCACTGTATGAAATGTCTTAGAAAAATTTTTTTGAAAAGACAATTTTTTTTCAATAATTTTCACTTTTAGTACGTAAAAAAACTTTCTTAGACAATTTTTAATGACGTTAGTTTCAAACAAAAAGAATTAGACAGTTTCGCATAAAAAAATTATTTTTCACTGTATGAAATGTCTTAGAAAAATTTTTTTGAAAAGACAATTTTTTTTCAATAATTTTCACTTTTAGTACTTAAAAAAACTTTCTTAGACAATTTTTAATGACGTTAGTTTCAAACAAAAAGAATTAGACAGTTTCTCAAAAAAAAACTATTTTTCACTGTATGAAATGTCTTAGAAAAATTTTTGAAAATTTTTCTTGAAAAGAAAATTTTTTTCAATAATTTTCACTTTTAGTACGTAAAAAAACTTTCTTAGACAATTTTTAATGACGTTAGTTTCAAACAAAAAGAATTAGACAGTTTCGCAAAAAAAAATTGTTTTTCACTGTATGAAATGTCTTAGAAAAATTTTTTTGAAAAGACAATTTTTTTTCAATAATTTTCACTTTTAGTACTTAAAAAAACTTTCTTAGACAATTTTTAATGACGTTAGTTTCAAACAAAACGAATTAGACAGTTTCGCAAAAAAAAATTATTTTTCACTGTATGAAATGTCTTGGAAAAACTTTTTTGAAAAGACAATTTTTTTTCAATAATTTTCACTTTTAGTACTTAAAAAGACTTTCTTAGACAATTTTTAATGACGTTAGTTTCAAACAAAAAGAATTAGACAGTTTCGCAAAAAAAAATTATTTTTCACTGTATGAAATGTCTTAGAAAAATTTTTGAAAATTTTTCTTGAAAAGAAAATTTTTTTCAATAATTTTCACTTTTAGTACGTAAAAAAACTTTCTTAGACAATTTTTAATGACGTTAGTTTCAAACAAAACGAATTAGACAGTTTCGCAAATAAAAATTATTTTTCACTGTATGAAATGTCTTAGAAAAATTTTTTTGAAAAGACAATTTTTTTTCAATAATTTTCACTTTTAGTACGTAAAAAAACTTTCTTAGACAATTTTTAATGACGTTAGTTTCAAACAAAAAGAATTAGACAGTTTCGCAAAAAAAAATAATTTTTCACTGTATGAAATGTCTTAGAAAAATTTTTGGAAATTTTTTTTGAAAAGACAATTTTTTTCAATAATTTTCACTTTTAGTACGTAAAAAAACTTTCTTAGACAATTTGTAATGACGTTAGTTTCAAACAAAAAGAATTAGACAGTTTCGAAAAAAAAAATTATTTTTGACTGTATGAAATGTCTTTGAAAAATTTTTGAAATTTTTTTGGAAAAGAAAATTTTTTTCAATAATTTTCACTTTTAGTACGTAAAAAAACTTTCTTAGACAATTTTTAATGACGTTAGTTTCAAACAAAAAGATTTGGATAGTTTCGCAAAAAAAAAATATTTTTCACTGTATGAAATGTCTTAGAAAAATTTTTTTGAAAAGAAAATTTTTTTTCAATAATTTTCACTTTTAGTACGTAAAAAAACTTTCTTAGACAATTTTTAATGACGTTAGTTTCAAACAAAAAGAATTAGACAGTTTCGCAAAAAAAAATTATTTTTCACTGTATGAAATGTCTTAGAAAAATTTTTTTGAAAAGACAATTTTTTTCAATAATTTTCACTTTTAGTACGTAAAAAAACTTTCTTAGACAATTTTTAATGACGTTAGTTTCAAACAAAAAGAATTAGACAGTTTCGCAAAAAAAAATTATTTTTCACTGTATGAAATGTCTTAGAAAAATTTTTTTGAAAAGAAAATTTTTTTTCAATAATTTTCACTTTTAGTACGTAAAAAAACTTTCTTAGACAATTTTTAATGACGTTAGTTTCAAACAAAAAGAATTAGACAGTTTCGCATAAAAAAATTATTTTTCACTGTATGAAATGTGTTAGAAAAATTTTTTTGAAAAGACAATTTTTTTTCAATAATTTTCACTTTTAGTACTTAAAAAAACTTTCTTAGACAATTTTTAATAACGTTAGTTTCAAACAAAAAGAATTAGACAGTTTCTCAAAAAAAAAATATTTTTCACTGTATGAAATGTCTTAGAAAATTTTTTGAAAATTTTTCTTGAAAAGAAAATTTTTTTCAATAATTTTCACTTTTAGTACGTAAAAAAACTTTCTTAGACAATTTTTAATGACGTTAGTTTCAAACAAAAAGAATTAGACAGTTTCGCAAAAAAAAATTATTTTTCACTGTATGAAATGTCTTGGAAAAATTTTTTTGAAAAGAAAATTTTTTTTCAATAATTTTCACTTTTAGTACGTAAAAAAACTTTCTTAGACAATTTTTAATGACGTTAGTTTCAAACAAAACGAATTAGACAGTTTCGCAAAAAAAAATTATTTTTCACTGTATGAAATGTCTTAGAAAAATTTTTTTGAAAAGACAATTTTTTTTCAATAATTTTCACTTTTAGTACTTAAAAAAACTTTCCTAGACTATTTTTAATGACGTTAGTTTCAAACAAAATGAATTAGACAGTTTTGCAAAAAAAAATTATTTTTCACTGTATGAAATGTCTTAGAAAAATTTTTGAAAAGTTTTCTTGAAAAGAAAATTTTTTTCAATAATTTTCACTTTTAGTACGTAAAAAAACTTTCTTAGACAATTTTTAATGACGTTAGTTTCAAACAAAAAGAATTAGACAGTTTCGCAAATAAAAATTATTTTTCACTGTATGAAATGTCTTAGAAAAATTTTTTTGAAAAGACAACTTTTTTTCAATAATTTTCACTTTTAGTACGTAAAAAAACTTTCTTAGACAATTTGTAATGACGTTAGTTTCAAACAAAAAGAATTAGACAGTTTCGAAAAAAAAAATTATTTTTGACTGTATGAAATGTCTTTGAAAAATTTTTGAAAATTTTTTTTGAAAAGAAAATTTTTTTCATAAATTTTCACTTTTAGAACGTAAAAAAACTTTCTTAGACAATTTTTAATGACGTTAGTTTCAAACAAAAAGAATTGGATAGTTTCGCAAAAAAAAAATATTTTTCACTGTATGAAATGTCTTAGAAAAATTTTTTTGAAAAGACAATTTTTTTTCAATAATTTTCACTTTTAGTACGTAAAAAAACTTTCTTAGACAATTTTTAATGACGTTAGTTTCAAACAAAGAGAATTAGACAGTTTCGCAAAAAAAAATTATTTTTCACTGTATGAAATGTCTTAGAAAAATTTTTTTGAAAAGACAATTTTTTTTCAATAATTTTCACTTTTAGTACGTAAAAAAACTTTCTTAGACAATTTTTAATGACGTTAGTTTCAAACAAAAAGAATTAGACAGTTTCGCATAAAAAAATTATTTTTCACTGTATGAAATGTCTTAGAAAAATTTTTTTGAAAAGACAATTTTTTTTCAATAATTTTCACTTTTAGTACTTAAAAAAACTTTCTTAGACAATTTTTAATGACGTTAGTTTCAAACAAAAAGAATTAGACAGTTTCTCAAAAAAAAAATATTTTTCACTGTATGAAATGTCTTAGAAAAATTTTTAGAAATTTTTCTTGAAAAGAAAATTTTTTTCAATAATTTTCACTTTTAGTACGTAAAAAAACTTTCTTAGACAATTTTTAATGACGTTAGTTTCAAACAAAAAGAATTAGACAGTTTCGCAAAAAAAAATTGTTTTTCACTGTATGAAATGTCTTAGAAAAATTTTTTTGAAAAGACAATTTTTTTTCAATAATTTTCACTTTTAGTACGTAAAAAAACTTTCTTAGACAATTTTTAATGACGTTAGTTTCAAACAAAACGAATTAGACAGTTTCGCAAAAAAAAATTATTTTTCACTGTATGAAATGTCTTAGAAAAATTTTTTTGAAAAGACAATTTTTTTTCAATAATTTTCACTTTTAGTACTTAAAAAGACTTTCTTAGACAATTTTTAATGACGTTAGTTTCAAACAAAAAGATTTAGACAGTTTCGCAAAAAAAAATTATTTTTCACTGTATGAAATGTCTTAGAAAAATTTTTGAAAATTTTTCTTGAAAAGAAAATTTTTTTCAATAATTTTCACTTTTAGTACGTAAAAAAACTTTCTTAGACAATTTTTAATGACGTTAGTTTCAAACAAAAAGAATTAGACAGTTTCGCAAAAAAAATTATTTTTCACTGTATGAAATGTCTTAGAAAAATTTTTTTGAAAAGACAATTTTTTTTCAATAATTTTCACTTTTAGTACGTAAAAAAACTTTCTTAGACAATTTTTAATGACGTTAGTTTCAAACAAAACGAATTAGACAGTTTCGCAAAAAAAAATTATTTTTCACTGTATGAAATGTCTTAGAAAAATTTTTTTGAAAAGACAATTTTTTTTCAATAATTTTCACTTTTAGTACTTAAAAAGACTTTCTTAGACAATTTTTAATGACGTTAGTTTCAAACAAAAAGATTTAGACAGTTTCGCAAAAAAAAATTATTTTTCACTGTATGAAATGTCTTAGAAAAATTTTTGAAAATTTTTCTTGAAAAGAAAATTTTTTTCAATAATTTTCACTTTTAGTACGTAAAAAAACTTTCTTAGACAATTTTTAATGACGTTAGTTTCAAACAAAAAGAATTAGACAGTTTCGCAAAAAAAATTATTTTTCACTGTATGAAATGTCTTAGAAAAATTTTTTTGAAAAGACAATTTTTTTTCAATAATTTTCACTTTTAGTACGTAAAAAAACTTTCTTAGACAATTTTTAATGACGTTAGTTTCAAACAAAAAGAATTAGACAGTTTCGCAAAAAAAAATTATTTTTCACTGTATGAAATGTCTTAGAAAGATTTTTTTGAAAAGAAAATTTTTTTTCAATAATTTTCACTTTTAGTACGTAAAAAAACTTTCTTAGACAATTTTTAATGACGTTAGTTTCAAACAAAACGAATTAGACAGTTTCGCAAAAAAAAATTATTTTTCACTGTTGCACAAATGCCTGCAGTTAGCATGCTTCCTTGATTACTTCTGCACTCCTTTTGTCACGTGTACTCCGCGAGGCAGTACTCTGTTTTATTCGTATCATTTCATTCTGGCAGGCTAGCGAACAACAGCTTCTTTTGTTCTAGTTCTAGTGTTGAGTTTAACAATCTTACGTTGTGTATTTTGTTGCAGAAATTGCGATTCGATCATTTTTCTTTTGTTAATACATTCAAGAAAAATAACCGTCTTTGTTCATGATCGAATCGCAATTTCTTGATTACAAATTGAATGCCTCCAAATCGCCTCCGAAGCTCCATTCCAGCTGTCCCGTCGTGTCCCCGGAAACACTTGGAAATCGGTGACTGACGCATGGAACGGCTATCACAGTGTTCCACTGCGTCCTTCTGATCGGCATCTCACAACTTTCATCACTCCCTTTGGAAGATGGCGCTACACTAGGGCACCGCAAGGATTCCTATCCTCTGGGGATGGCTACAATCGCCGTTTCAATACCATATTAACCGATTTTGTGCGCAAAGAACGCTGTGTCGACGACACAGTGTTCTATGATAGCCAACTGGAGGAACATTGGTGGCGAACCATAAAATTCCTCACTTTAGTGGGACGGGCGGGCATTGTCCTTAACCCTGACAAGTTTCAATTTGCCCAACGCACCGTAGATTTCGCTGGATTCCGTATCTCAGAAGCAATGGTCGAGCCCCTCCCTAAATACTTGCTCGCCATCCAAGAATTTCCAGTCCCGAATAATATCACAGACATACGCAGCTGGTTCGGATTAATCAACCAAGTAGGAAACTATGCTCAACTGCGTGACCTAATGGCACCGTTCAAGCCGTTCCTTAGCCCAAAGCATAAGTTCGAATGGTCTCAGGAGCTGGATTCCGCATTTGCCGCCTCCAAATCGGCAATCGTTGATGCTATTCGCCATGGGGTAGAAATCTTTGACCCCTGCCGTCGAACATGTTTGCGCCCTGACTGGTCCAACAAAGGCATCGGATATTTCCTTCTCCAAAAACATTGCGTATGTGCTTCCACTATACCGGACTGCTGCTCATCAGGTTGGAAAGTGACTCTTGCAGGATCCCGATTCCTCTCATCGGCCGAACGACGTTATGCTCCCATAGAAGGCGAAGCCCTAGCAGTTGCGTGGGGCCTAGAACAGACAAAGTATTTTACGCAAGGCTGTGATAATTTGGTTATTGTAACGGATCATAAGCCATTGGTAAAAATATTCGGTGACCGTACGTTGGACGAAATCACTAACACTCGCCTGTTTCGTTTAAAACAGCGTACACTAATGTGGCGCTTTGATATCGCACACTTACCTGGCACAACCAACTGCGCAGCCGATGCTGCCTCACGTCACCCAGTATCATGCGATCTCATTGCTGTAGCGTCGTGTGCAGAAAATAATGTAGCAGAAATGGCGCTGGTTACTGCCATACAGGCAGATGCCGCCCATGCCTTTTGCTTGCAATGGCCTGAAATCGTTCGGGAAACAGCCGCCGATCCAAACCTTAGCAAGTTAATGGTAGCTATTGAAACGGGATTCACCTTTCCCAACACCGGCGACATTCGCCCATATCTCCCCTATCGTGACGGGTTCTTTGTTGAAGACGACGTTATTCTATATCATGATCGTATTGTTGTACCACCATCGCTTAGGCCTAGAGTACTCTCAACGTTGCATGCTGGTCATCAAGGTGTGTCTGCCATGGAACGCCGGGCACGTGCTATAGTATTTTGGCCCGGTATGACTAATGATATCCATGCTATTCGTGACTCGTGTACTTCATGTAATCGTAATGCTCCATCTCAAGCAGCTCCTCCCCCGACGCCATGTGATCCCCCAGCTACACCATTTGAGAAAATTTTTGCAGATTATTTTGACTATGGGGGCCGTCACTTTTTGGTCATTGGGGACAGATTCTCTGGGTGGTCGGATGTATTTGCCACGCCATCAGGATCGAGTGCCGCAGGAGCAGCTGCTTTGACTCAACTCTTGCGCTCGTACTTTGCCACGTTTGGTGTTCCTGAGGAAATATCTACAGATGGGGGTCCCGAATTTACGGCTGCCGTTACTGAACTCTTTCTTAAAAATTGGGGTGTGCAGCACCGCATATCGTCATCTTACTTCCCTCAATCTAATGGTCGAGCTGAGGTGGCTGTCAAAACTGTAAAACGCTTGCTCATGACTAATGTGAGCCCAAACGGAGACCTGAACAACGATTCCTTCTTACGTGCATTGTTACAGTTGCGAAACACACCTGATCCTGACTGTGACATCTCTCCAGCAGAGATCGTGTTCGGTCACCCTCTGCGCGACGCATTCGGTTTTGTAAACCGCCTAGTCAAGTTCTCCAATCGTCACATTCGTCGTACATGGCGGGATACATGGAAGGCAAAGGAAGACGCCCTTCGCCTGCGAGCTGGTCGAACCGATAAGGCGCTGTCTCAGCATACTCGTCCTTTACGTACCTTACAATGTGGAAAACGCGTATTTATCCAAAACCAAAACGGCAACTATCCTCGAAAATGGGACAAAGTGGGAATGGTTGTCGAAACGTTGCCGCATGACAAATATGTAGTGAAAGTTGACGGGTCGGGCAGAATCACAAAACGGAATCGACGTTTCTTGCGAGTAATTCCACATACTAAAGCATGTGCCGACCCCATCCCTCCTCAACCAAACATCATTGCTCACCCACAGAGCCTCCCATCATCTTCTTTTGCCCAGCCTCCTGAAACGGACTACTGCCCTCCCCACCCTCCGCATCACGAAATAGGCCCTAGCCCAGAAATTGGAGAATCTCCGATGTTGCTTCTCGATGCAGATCACAGTCCGCCCGCACTCACCTGCCCGACACCAGCCTCAAGCCCGAAGCTTTGTGAGCCACAGCACTCACCTGAACCTCCAAAGCAGCCGCTACCTTTCGATTCAGTGGAACCAACCGAACCTACAAGTGGAGTCCCTCACATTGAAAAATCGCCTGTTTTGCGCCGTTCCACGCGGTCCCGACGGCCGGCATTGGATTTAGACGCATCCTCTGGTCAATGGGTAATCAAGGGGTCGAGCTCGTAAGTCTACAGTTTCGCCTTACGAGCTGGGGGGGATGCACAAATGCCTGCAGTTAGCATGCTTCCTTGATTACTTCTGCACTCCTTTTGTCACGTGTACTCCGCGAGGCAGTACTCTGTTTTATTCGTATCATTTCATTCTGGCAGGCTAGCGAACAACAGCTTCTTTTGTTCTAGTTCTAGTGTTGAGTTTAACAATCTTACGTTGTGTATTTTGTTGCAGAAATTGCGATTCGATCATTTTTCTTTTGTTAATACATTCAAGAAAAATAACCGTCTTTGTTCAACTGTATGAAATGTCTTTGAAAATTTTTTTTGAAAAGAAAGTTTTTTTTCAATAATTTTCACTTTTAGTACGTAAAAAAACTTTCTTAGACAATTTTTAATGACGTTAGTTTCAAACAAAAAGAATTAGACAGTTTCGCAAAAAAAAATTATTTTTCACTGTATGAAATGTCTTAAAAAAAGTTTTGAAAATTTTTATTGAAGAGAAAATTTTTTTTCAATTATTTTCACTTTTAGTACGTAAAAAAACTTTCTTAGACAATTTTTAATGACGTTAGTTTCAAACAAAAAGAATTAGACAGTTTCGCAAAAAAAAATTATTTTTCACTGTATGAAATGTCTTAGAAAAATTTTTGAAAATTTTTTTTGAAAAGACAATTTTTTTCAATAATTTTCACTTTTAGTACGTAAAAAAACTTTCTTAGCCAATTTTAATGACGTTAGTTTCAAACAAAAAGAATTAGACAGTTTCGCAAAAAAAAATTATTTTTCACTGTATGAAATGTCTTAGAAAAATTTTTTTGAAAAGACAATTTTTTTTCAATAATTTTCACTTTTAGTACGTAAGAAAACTTTCTTAGACAATTTTTAATGACGTTAGTTTCAAACAAAAAGAATTAGACAGTTTCGCAAAAAAAAATTATTTTTCACTGTATGAAATGTCTTGGAAAAATTTTTTTGAAAAGACAATTTTTTTTCAATAATTTTCACTTTTAGTACGTAAAAAAACTTTCTTAGACAATTTTTAATGACGTTAGTTTCAAACAAAACGAATTAGACAGTTTCGCAAAAAAAAATTATTTTTCACTGTATGAAATGTCTTAGAAAAATTTTTTTGAAAAGACAATTTTTTTTCAATAATTTTCACTTTTAGTACGTAAAAAAACTTTCTTAGACAAATTTTAATGACGTTAGTTTCAAACAAAAAGAATTAGACAGTTTCGCAAAAAAAAATTATTTTTCACTGTATGAAATGTCTTAGAAAAATTTTTGAAAATTTTTCTTAAAAAGAAAATTTTTTTCAATAATTTTCACTTTTAGTACGTAAAAAAACTTTCTTAGACAATTTTTAATGACGTTAGTTTCAAACAAAAAGAATTAGACAGTTTCGCAAATAAAAATTATTTTTCACTGTATGAAATGTCTTAGAAAAATTTTTTTGAAAAGACAACTTTTTTTCAATAATTTTCACTTTTAGTACGTAAAAAAACTTTCTTAGACAATTTGTAATGACGTTAGTTTCAAACAAAAAGAATTAGACAGTTTCGAAAAAAAAAATTATTTTTGACTGTATGAAATGTCTTTGAAAAATTTTTGAAAATTTTTTTTGAAAAGAAAATTTTTTTCAATAATTTTCACTTTTAGAACGAAAAAAAACTTTCTTAGACAATTTTTAATGACGTTAGTTTCAAACAAAAAGAATTGGATAGTTTCGCAAAAAAAAATATTTTTCACTGTATGAAATGTCTTAGAAAAATTTTTTTGAAAAGACAATTTCTTTTCAATAATTTTCAGTTTTAGTACGTAAAAAAACTTTCTTAGACAATTTTTAATGACGTTAGTTTCAAACAAAAAGAATTAAACAGTTTCGCAAAAAAAAATTATTTTTCACTGTATGAAATGTCTTAGAAAAATTTTTTTGAAAAGACAATTTTTTTTCAATAATTTTCACTTTTAGTACGTAAAAAAACTTTCTTAGACAATTTTTAATGACGTTAGTTTCAAACAAAAAGAATTAGACAGTTTCGCATAAAAAAATTATTTTTCACTGTATGAAATGTCTTAGAAAAATTTTTTTGAAAAGACAATTTTTTTTCAATAATTTTCACTTTTAGTACTTAAAAAAACTTTCTTAGACAATTTTTAATGACGTTAGTTTCAAACAAAAAGAATTAGACAGTTTCTCAAAAAAAAAATATTTTTCACTGTATGAAATGTCTTAGAAAATTTTTTGAAAATTTTTCTTGAAAAGAAAATTTTTTTCAATAATTTTCACTTTTAGTACGTAAAAAAACTTTCTTAGACAATTTTTAATGACGTTAGTTTCAAACAAAAAGAATTAGACAGTTTCGCAAAAAAAAATTATTTTTCACTGTATGAAATGTCTTGGAAAAATTTTTTTGAAAAGAAAATTTTTTTCAATAATTTTCACTTTTAGTACGTAAAAAAACTTTCTTAGACAATTTTTAATGACGTTAGTTTCAAACAAAACGAATTAGACAGTTTCGCAAAAAAAAAATTATTTTTCACTGTATGAAATGTCTTAGAAAAATTTTTGAAAATTTTTCTTGAAAAGAAAATTTTTTTCAATAATTTTCACTTTTAGTACGTAAAAAAACTTTCTTAGACAATTTTTAATGACGTTAGTTTCAAACAAAAAGAATTAGACAGTTTCTCAAATAAAAATTATTTTTCACTGTATGAAATGTCTTAGAAAAATTTTTTTGAAAAGACAACTTTTTTTCAATAATTTTCACTTTTAGTACGTAAAAAAACTTTCTTAGACAATTTGTAATGACGTTAGTTTCAAACAAAAAGAATTAGACAGTTTCGAAAAAAAAAATTATTTTTGACTGTATGAAATGTCTTTGAAAAATTTTTGAAAATTTTTTTTGAAAAGAAAATTTTTTTCAATAATTTTCACTTTTAGAACGTAAAAAAACTTTCTTAGACAATTTTTAATGACGTTAGTTTCAAACAATAAGAATTGGATAGTTTCGCAAAAAAAAAATATTTTTCACTGTATGAAATGTCTTAGAAAAATTTTTTTGAAAAGACAATTTTTTTTCAATAATTTTCACTTTTAGTACGTAAAAAAACTTTCTTAGACAATTTTTAATGACGTTAGTTTCAAACAAAAAGAATTAAACAGTTTCGCAAAAAAAAATTATTTTTCACTGTATGAAATGTCTTAGAAAAATTTTTTTGAAAAGACAATTTTTTTTCAATAATTTTCACTTTTAGTACGTAAAAAAACTTTCTTAGACAATTTTTAATGACGTTAGTTTCAAACAAAAAGAATTAGACAGTTTCGCATAAAAAAATTATTTTTCACTGTATGAAATGTCTTAGAAAAATTTTTTTGAAAAGACAATTTTTTTTCAATAATTTTCACTTTTAGTACTTAAAAAAACTTTCTTAGACAATTTTTAATGACGTTAGTTTCAAACAAAAAGAATTAGACAGTTTCTCAAAAAAAAAATATTTTTCACTGTATGAAATGTCTTAGAAAATTTTTTGAAAATTTTTCTTGAAAAGAAAATTTTTTTCAATAATTTTCACTTTTAGTACGTAAAAAAACTTTCTTAGACAATTTTTAATGACGTTAGTTTCAAACAAAAAGATTTAGACAGTTTCGCAAAAAAAAATTATTTTTCACTGTATGAAATGTCTTGGAAAAATTTTTTTGAAAAGAAAATTTTTTTTCAATAATTTTCACTTTTAGTACGTAAAAAAACTTTCTTAGACAATTTTTAATGACGTTAGTTTCAAACAAAACGAATTAGACAGTTTCGCAAAAAAAAAATTATTTTTCACTGTATGAAATGTCTTAGAAAAATTTTTGAAAATTTTTCTTGAAAAGAAAATTTTTTTCAATAATTTTCACTTTTAGTACGTAAAAAAACTTTCTTAGACAATTTTTAATGACGTTAGTTTCAAACAAAAAGAATTAGACAGTTTCTCAAATAAAAATTATTTTTCACTGTATGAAATGTCTTAGAAAAATTTTTTTGAAAAGACAACTTTTTTTCAATAATTTTCACTTTTAGTACGTAAAAAAACTTTCTTAGACAATTTGTAATGACGTTAGTTTCAAACAAAAAGAATTAGACAGTTTCGAAAAAAAAAATTATTTTTGACTGTATGAAATGTCTTTGAAAAATTTTTGAAAATTTTTTTTGAAAAGAAAATTTTTTTCAATAATTTTCACTTTTAGAACGTAAAAAAACTTTCTTAGACAATTTTTAATGACGTTAGTTTCAAACAATAAGAATTGGATAGTTTCGCAAAAAAAAAATATTTTTCACTGTATGAAATGTCTTAGAAAAATTTTTTTGAAAAGACAATTTTTTTTCAATAATTTTCACTTTTAGTACGTAAAAAAACTTTCTTAGACAATTTTTAATGACGTTAGTTTCAAACAAAAAGAATTAGACAGTTTCGCATAAAAAAATTATTTTTCACTGTATGA
Source organism: Aplidium turbinatum (assembly GCF_918807975.1). Taxonomy (NCBI): domain Eukaryota; kingdom Metazoa; phylum Chordata; class Ascidiacea; order Aplousobranchia; family Polyclinidae; genus Aplidium; species Aplidium turbinatum. The sequence goes on from NC_137485.1 coordinate 22,585,845, forward strand.
AATGTCTTAGAAAAATTTTTTTGAAAAGACAATTTTTTTTCAATAATTTTCACTTTTAGTACTTAAAAAAACTTTCTTAGACAATTTTTAATGACGTTAGTTTCAAACAAAAAGAATTAGACAGTTTCTCAAAAAAAAACTATTTTTCACTGTATGAAATGTCTTAGAAAAATTTTTGAAAATTTTTCTTGAAAAGAAAATTTTTTTCAATAATTTTCACTTTTAGTACGTAAAAAAACTTTCTTAGACAATTTTTAATGACGTTAGTTTCAAACAAAAAGAATTAGACAGTTTCGCAAAAAAAAATTGTTTTTCACTGTATGAAATGTCTTAGAAAAATTTTTTTGAAAAGACAATTTTTTTTCAATAATTTTCACTTTTAGTACGTAAAAAAACTTTCTTAGACAATTTTTAATGACGTTAGTTTCAAACAAAACGAATTAGACAGTTTCGCAAAAAAAAATTATTTTTCACTGTATGAAATGTCTTAGAAAAATTTTTTTGAAAAGACAATTTTTTTTCAATAATTTTCACTTTTAGTACTTAAAAAGACTTTCTTAGACAATTTTTAATGACGTTAGTTTCAAACAAAAAGAATTAGACAGTTTCGCAAAAAAAAATTATTTTTCACTGTATGAAATGTCTTAGAAAATTTTTTGAAAATTTTTCTTGAAAAGAAAATTTTTTTCAATAATTTTCACTTTTAGTACGTAAAAAAACTTTCTTAGACAATTTTTAATGACGTTAGTTTCAAACAAAACGAATTAGACAGTTTCGCAAATAAAAATTATTTTTCACTGTATGAAATGTCTTAGAAAAATTTTTTTGAAAAGACAATTTTTTTTCAATAATTTTCACTTTTAGTACGTAAAAAAACTTTCTTAGACAATTTTTAATGACGTTAGTTTCAAACAAAAAGAATTAGACAGTTTCGCAAAAAAAAATTATTTTTCACTGTATGAAATGTCTTAGAAAAATTTTTTTGAAAAGAAAATTTTTTTTCAATAATTTTCACTTTTAGTACGTAAAAAAACTTTCTTAGACAATTTTTAATGACGTTAGTTTCAAACAAAACGAATTAGACAGTTTCGCAAAAAAAAATTATTTTTCACCATATGAAATGTCTTTGAAAATTTTTTTTGAAAAGAAAGTTTTTTTTCAATAATTTTCACTTTTAGTACGTAAAGAAACTTTCTTAGACAATTTTTAATGACGTTAGTTTCAAACAAAAAGAATTAGACAGTTTCGCAAAAAAAAATTATTTTTCACTGTATGAAATGTCTTAAAAAAAGTTTTGAAAATTTTTATTGAAAAGAAAATTTTTTTTCAATTATTTTCACTTTTAGTACGTAAAAAAACTTTCTTAGACAATTTTTAATGACGTTAGTTTCAAACAAAAAGAATTAGACAGTTTCGCAAAAAAAAGTTATTTTTCACTGTATGAAATGTCTTAGAAAAATTTTTGAAAATTTTTTTTGAAAAGACAATTTTTTTCAATAATTTTCACTTTTAGTACGTAAAAAAACTTTCTTAGACAATTTTTAATGACGTTAGTTTCAAACAAAAAGAATTAGACAGTTTCGCAAAAAAAAATAATTTTTCACTGTATGAAATGTCTTAGAAAAATTTTTGGAAATTTTTTTTGAAAAGACAATTTTTTTCAATAATTTTCACTTTTAGTACGTAAAAAAACTTTCTTAGACAATTTGTAATGACGTTAGTTTCAAACAAAAAGAATTAGACAGTTTCGAAAAAAAAAATTATTTTTGACTGTATGAAATGTCTTTGAAAAATTTTTGAAATTTTTTTGGAAAAGAAAATTTTTTTCAATAATTTTCACTTTTAGTACGTAAAAAAACTTTCTTAGACAATTTTTAATGACGTTAGTTTCAAACAAAAAGATTTGGATAGTTTCGCAAAAAAAAATATTTTTCACTGTATGAAATGTCTTAGAAAAATTTTTTTGAAAAGAAAATTTTTTTTCAATAATTTTCACTTTTAGTACGTAAAAAAACTTTCTTAGACAATTTTTAATGACGTTAGTTTCAAACAAAAAGAATTGGATAGTTTCGCAAAAAAAAAATATTTTTCACTGTATGAAATGTCTTAGAAAAATTTTTTTGAAAAGACAATTTTTTTTCAATAATTTTCACTTTTAGTACGTAAAAAAACTTTCTTAGACAATTTTTAATGACGTTAGTTTCAAACAAAAAGAATTAGACAGTTTCGCAAAAAAAAATTATTTTTCACTGTATGAAATGTCTTAGAAAAATTTTTTTGAAAAGACAATTTTTTTTCAATAATTTTCACTTTTAGTACGTATAAAAACTTTCTTAGACAATTTTTAATGACGTTGGTTTCAAACAAAAAGAATTAGACAGTTTCGCATAAAAAAATTATTTTTCACTGTATGAAATGTCTTGGAAAAATTTTTTTGAAAAGACAATTTTTTTTCAATAATTTTCACTTTTAGTACTTAAAAAAACTTTCTTAGACAATTTTTAATGACGTTAGTTTCAAACAAAAAGAATTAGACAGTTTCTCAAAAAAAAATTATTTTTCACTGTATGAAATGTCTTAGAAAAATTTTTGAAAATTTTTCTTGAAAAGAAAATTTTTTTCAATAATTTTCACTTTTAGTACGTAAAAAAACTTTCTTAGACAATTTTTAATGACGTTAGTTTCAAACAAAACGAATTAGACAGTTTCGCAAAAAAAAATTATTTTTCACTGTATGAAATGTCTTAGAAAAATTTTTTTGAAAAGACAATTTTTTTTCAATAATTTTCACTTTTAGTACTTAAAAAAACTTTCTTAGACAATTTTTAATGACGTTAGTTTCAAACAAAAAGAATTAGACAGTTTCGCAAAAAAAAAATTATTTTTCACTGTATGAAATGTCTTAGAAAAATTTTTGAAAATTTTTCTTGAAAAGAATATTTTTTTCAGTAATTTTCACTTTTAGTACGTAAAAAAACTTTCTTAGACAATTTTTAATGACGTTAGTTTCAAACAAAAAGAATTAGACAGTTTCGCAAATAAAAATTATTTTTCACTGTATGAAATGTCTTAGAAAAATTTTTTTGAAAAGACAACTTTTTTTCAATAATTTTCACTTTTAGTACGTAAAAAAACTTTCTTAGACAATTTTTAATGACGTTAGTTTCAAACAAAAAGAATTAGACAGTTTCGCAAAAAAAAATTATTTTTCACTGTATGAAATGTCTTGGAAAAACTTTTTTGAAAAGACAATTTTTTTTCAATAATTTTCACTTTTAGTACGTAAAAAAACTTTCTTAGACAATTTTTAATGACGTTAGTTTCAAACAAAACGAATTAGACAGTTTCGCAAAAAAAAATTATTTTTCACTGTATGAAATGTCTTAGAAAAGTTTTTGAAAATTTTTCTTGAAAAGAAAATTTGTTTTCAATAATTTTCACTTTTAGTACTTAAAAAAACTTTCTTAGACAATTTTTAATGACGTTAGTTTCAAACAAAAAGAATTAGACAGTTTCGCAAAAAAAAATTATTTTTCACTGTATGAAATGTCTTAGAAAAATTTTTGAAAATTTTTCTTGAAAAGAAAATTTTTTTCAATAATTTTCACTTTTAGTACGTAAAAAAACTTTCTTAGACAATTTTTAATGACGTTAGTTTCAAACAAAAAGAATTAGACAGTTTCGCAAAAAAAAATTATTTTTCACTGTATGAAATGTCTTAGAAAAATTTTTTTGAAAAGACAATTGTTTTTCAATATTTTTCACTTTTAGTACGTAAAAAAACTTTCTTAGACAATTTTTAATGACGTTAGTTTCAAACAAAATGAATTAGACAGTTTCGCAAAAAAAAATTATTTTTCACTGTATGAAATGTCATAGAAAAATTTTTTTAAAAAGAAAATTTTTTTTCAATAATTTTCACTTTTAGTACGTAAAAAAACTTTCTTAGACAATTTTTAATGACGTTAGTTTCAAACAAAAAGAATTAGACAGTTTCGCAAAAAAAAATTATTTTTCACTGTATGAAATGTCTTAGAAAAATTTTTTTGAAAAGACAATTGTTTTTCAATAATTTTCACTTTTAGTACGTAAAAAAACTTTCTTAGACAATTTTTAATGACGTTAGTTTCAAACAAAATGAATTAGACAGTTTCGCAAAAAAAAATTATTTTTCACTGTATGAAATGTCTTAGAAAAAGTTTTTTGAAAAGACAATTTTTTTTCAATAATTTTCACTTTTAGTACGTAAAAAAACTTTCTTAGACAATTTTTAATGACGTTAGTTTCAAACAAAAAGAATTAGACAGTTTCGCAAAAAAAAATTATTTTTCACTGTATGAAATGTCTTAGAAAAACTTTTGAAAATTTTTCTTGAAAAGAAATTTTTTTTCAATAATTTTCACTTTTAGTACGTAAAAAAACTTTCTTAGACAATTTTTAATGACGTTAGTTTCAAACAAAAAGAATTAGACAGTTTCGCAAAAAAAAATTGTTTTTCACTGTATGAAATGTCTTAGAAAAATTTTTTTGAAAAGACAATTTTTTTTCAATAATTTTCACTTTTAGTACGTAAAAAAACTTTCTTAGACAATTTTTAATGACGTTAGTTTCAAACAAAACGAATTAGACAGTTTCGCAAAAAAAAATTATTTTTCACTGTATGAAATGTCTTAGAAAAATTTTTTTGAAAAGACAATTTTTTTTCAATAATTTTCACTTTTAATACTTAAAAAAACTTTCTTAGACAATTTTTAATGACGTTAGTTTCAAACAAAAAGAATTAGACAGTTTCGCAAAAAAAAATTATTTTTCACTGTATGAAATGTCTTAGAAAAATTTTTGAAAATTTTTCTTGAAAAGACAATTTTTTTCAATAATTTTCACTTTTAGTACGTAAAAAAACTTTCTTAGACAATTTTTAATGACGTTAGTTTCAAACAAAAAGAATTAGACAGTTTCGCAAAAAAAAATTATTTTTCACTGTATGAAATGTCTTAGAAAAATTTTTTTGAAAAGACAATTTTTTTTCAATAATTTTCACTTTTAGTACGTAAAAAAACTTTCTTAGACAATTTTTAATGACGTTAGTTTCAAACAAAAAGAATTAGACAGTTTCTCAAAAAAAAACTATTTTTCACTGTATGAAATGTCTTAGAAAAATTTTTGAAAATTTTTCTTGAAAAGAAAATTTTTTTCAATAATTTTCACTTTTAGTACGTAAAAAAACTTTCTTAGACAATTTTTAATGACGTTAGTTTCAAACAAAAAGAATTAGACAGTTTCGCAAAAAAAAATTGTTTTTCACTGTATGAAATGTCTTAGAAAAATTTTTTTGAAAAGACAATTTTTTTTCAATAATTTTCACTTTTAGTACGTAAAAAAACTTTCTTAGACAATTTTTAATGACGTTAGTTTCAAACAAAACGAATTAGACAGTTTCGCAAAAAAAAGTTATTTTTCACTGTATGAAATGTCTTAGAAAAATTTTTTTGAAAAGACAATTTTTTTTCAATAATTTTCACTTTTAGTACTTAAAAAGACTTTCTTAGACAATTTTTAATGACGTTAGTTTCAAACAAAAAGAATTAGACAGTTTCGCAAAAAAAAATTATTTTTCACTGTATGAAATGTCTTAGAAAATTTTTTGAAAATTTTTCTTGAAAAGAAAATTTTTTTCAATAATTTTCACTTTTAGTACGTAAAAAAACTTTCTTAGACAATTTTTAATGACGTTAGTTTCAAACAAAACGAATTAGACAGTTTCGCAAATAAAAATTATTTTTCACTGTATGAAATGTCTTAGAAAAATTTTTTTGAAAAGACAATTTTTTTTCAATAATTTTCACTTTTAGTACGTAAAAAAACTTTCTTAGACAATTTTTAATGACGTTAGTTTCAAACAAAAAGAATTAGACAGTTTCGCAAAAAAAAATTATTTTTCACTGTATGAAATGTCTTAGAAAAATTTTTTTGAAAAGAAAATTTTTTTTCAATAATTTTCACTTTTAGTACGTAAAAAAACTTTCTTAGACAATTTTTAATGACGTTAGTTTCAAACAAAACGAATTAGACAGTTTCGCAAAAAAAAATTATTTTTCACTATATGAAATGTCTTTGAAAATTTTTTTTGAAAAGAAAGTTTTTTTTCAATAATTTTCACTTTTAGTACGTAAAAAAACTTTCTTAGACAATTTTTAATGACGTTAGTTTCAAACAAAACGAATTAGACAGTTTCGCAAAAAAAAATTATTTTTCACTATATGAAATGTCTTTGAAAATTTTTTTTGAAAAGAAAGTTTTTTTTCAATAATTTTCACTTTTAGTACGTAAAAAAACTTTCTTAGACAATTTTTAATGACGTTAGTTTCAAACAAAAAGAATTAGACAGTTTCGCAAAAAAAAATTATTTTTCACTGTATGAAATGTCTTAAAAAAAGTTTTGAAAATTTTTATTGAAAAGAAAATTTTTTTTCAATTATTTTCACTTTTAGTACGTAAAAAAACTTTCTTAGACAATTTTTAATGACGTTAGTTTCAAACAAAAAGAATTAGACAGTTTCGCAAAAAAAAGTTATTTTTCACTGTATGAAATGTCTTAAAAAAATTTTTGAAAATTTTTTTTGAAAAGACAATTTTTTTCAATAATTTTCACTTTTAGTACGTAAAAAAACTTTCTTAGACAATTTTTAATGACGTTAGTTTCAAACAAAAAGAATTAGACAGTTTCGCAAAAAAAAATTATTTTTCACTGTATGAAATGTCTTAGAAAAATTTTTGGAAATTTTTTTTGAAAAGACAATTTTTTTCAATAATTTTCACTTTTAGTACGTAAAAAAACTTTCTTAGACAATTTGTAATGACGTTAGTTTCAAACAAAAAGAATTAGACAGTTTCGAAAAAAAAAATTATTTTTGACTGTATGAAATGTCTTTGAAAAATTTTTGAAATTTTTATTGAAAAGAAAATTTTTTTCAATAATTTTCACTTTTAGTACGTAAAAAAACTTTCTTAGACAATTTTTAATGACGTTAGTTTCAAACAAAAAGATTTGGATAGTTTCGCAAAAAAAAAATATTTTTCACTGTATGAAATGTCTTAGAAAAATTTTTTTGAAAAGAAAATTTTTTTTCAATAATTTTCACTTTTAGTACGTAAAAAAACTTTCTTAGACAATTTTTAATGACGTTAGTTTCAAACAAAAAGAATTAGACAGTTTCGCAAAAAAAAATTATTTTTCACTGTATGAAATGTCTTAGAAAAATTTTTTTGAAAAGACAATTTTTTTCAATAATTTTCACTTTTAGTACGTAAAAAAACTTTCTTAGACAATTTTTAATGACGTTAGTTTCAAACAAAAAGAATTGGATAGTTTCGCAAAAAAAAAATATTTTTCACTGTATGAAATGTCTTAGAAAAATTTTTTTGAAAAGACAATTTTTTTTCAATAATTTTCACTTTTAGTACGTAAAAAAACTTTCTTAGACAATTTTTAATGACGTTAGTTTCAAACAAAAAGAATTAGACAGTTTCGCAAAAAAAAATTATTTTTCACTGTATGAAATGTCTTAGAAAAATTTTTTTGAAAAGACAATTTTTTTTTAATAATTTTCACTTTTAGTACGTAAAAAAACTTTCTTAGACAATTTTTAATGACGTTAGTTTCAAACAAAAAGAATTAGACAGTTTCGCATAAAAAAATTATTTTTCACTGTATGAAATGTCTTAGAAAAATTTTTTTGAAAAGACAATTTTTTTTCAATAATTTTCACTTTTAGTACTTAAAAAAACTTTCTTAGACAATTTTTAATGACGTTAGTTTCAAACAAAAAGAATTAGACAGTTTCTCAAAAAAAAACTATTTTTCACTGTATGAAATGTCTTAGAAAAATTTTTGAAAATTTTTCTTGAAAAGAAAATTTTTTTCAATAATTTTCACTTTTAGTACGTAAAAAAACTTTCTTAGACAATTTTTAATGACGTTAGTTTCAAACAAAAAGAATTAGACAGTTTCGCAAAAAAAAATTGTTTTTCACTGTATGAAATGTCTTAGAAAAATTTTTTTGAAAAGACAATTTTTTTTCAATAATTTTCACTTTTAGTACGTAAAAAAACTTTCTTAGACAATTTTTAATGACGTTAGTTTCAAACAAAACGAATTAGACAGTTTCGCAAAAAAAAATTATTTTTCACTGTATGAAATGTCTTAGAAAAATTTTTTTGAAAAGACAATTTTTTTTCAATAATTTTCACTTTTAGTACTTAAAAAGACTTGCTTAGACAATTTTTAATGACGTTAGTTTCAAACAAAAAGAATTAGACAGTTTCGCAAAAAAAAATTATTTTTCACTGTATGAAATGTCTTAGAAAAATTTTTGAAAATTTTTCTTGAAAAGAAAATTTTTTTCAATAATTTTCACTTTTAGTACGTAAAAAAACTTTCTTAGACAATTTTTAATGACGTTAGTTTCAAACAAAACGAATTAGACAGTTTCGCAAATAAAAATTATTTTTCACTGTATGAAATGTCTTAGAAAAATTTTTTTGAAAAGACAATTTTTTTTCAATAATTTTCACTTTTAGTACGTAAAAAAACTTTCTTAGACAATTTTTAATGACGTTAGTTTCAAAAAAAAAGAATTAGACAGTATCGCAAAAAAAAATTATTTTTCACTGTATGAAATGTCTTGGAAAAATTTTTTTGAAAAGAAAATTTTTTTTCAATAATTTTCACTTTTAGTACGTAAAAAAACTTTCTTAGACAATTTTTAATGACGTTAGTTTCAAACAAAAAGAATTAGACAGTTTCGCAAAAAAAAATTATTTTTCACTGTATGAAATGTCTTAGAAAAATTTTTTTGAAAAGACAATTGTTTTTCAATATTTTTCACTTTTAGTACGTAAAAAAACTTTCTTAGACAATTTTTAATGACGTTAGTTTCAAACAAAATGAATTAGACAGTTTCGCAAAAAAAAATTATTTTTCACTGTATGAAATGTCATAGAAAAATTTTTTTAAAAAGAAAATTTTTTTTCAATAATTTTCACTTTTAGTACGTAAAAAAACTTTCTTAGACAATTTTTAATGACGTTAGTTTCAAACAAAAAGAATTAGACAGTTTCGCAAAAAAAAATTATTTTTCACAGTATGAAATGTCTTAGAAAAATTTTTTTGAAAAGACAATTGTTTTTCAATAATTTTCACTTTTAGTACGTAAAAAAACTTTCTTAGACAATTTTTAATGACGTTAGTTTCAAACAAAATGAATTAGACAGTTTCGCAAAAAAAAATTATTTTTCACTGTATGAAATGTCTTAGAAAAAGTTTTTTGAAAAGACAATTTTTTTTCAATAATTTTCACTTTTAGTACGTAAAAAAACTTTCTTAGACAATTTTTAATGACGTTAGTTTCAAACAAAAAGAATTAGACAGTTTCGCAAAAAAAAATTATTTTTCACTGTATGAAATGTCTTAGAAAAATTTTTTTGAAAAGACAATTTTTTTTCAATAATTTTCACTTTTAGTACTTAAAAAAACTTTCTTAGACAATTTTTAATGACGTTAGTTTCAAACAAAAAGAATTAGACAGTTTCTCAAAAAAAAAATATTTTTCACTGTATGAAATGTCTTAGAAAAATTTTTGAAAATTTTTCTTGAAAAGAAATTTTTTTTCAATAATTTTCACTTTTAGTACGTAAAAAAACTTTCTTAGACAATTTTTAATGACGTTAGTTTCAAACAAAAAGAATTAGACAGTTTCGCAAAAAAAAATTGTTTTTCACTGTATGAAATGTCTTAGAAAAATTTTTTTGAAAAGACAATTTTTTTTCAATAATTTTCACTTTTAGTACGTAAAAAAACTTTCTTAGACAATTTTTAATGACGTTAGTTTCAAACAAAACGAATTAGACAGTTTCGCAAAAAAAAATTATTTTTCACTGTATGAAATGTCTTAGAAAAATTTTTTTGAAAAGACAATTTTTTTTCAATAATTTTCACTTTTAATACTTAAAAAAACTTTCTTAGACAATTTTTAATGACGTTAGTTTCAAACAAAAAGAATTAGACAGTTTCGCAAAAAAAAATTATTTTTCACTGTATGAAATGTCTTAGAAAAATTTTTGAAAATTTTTCTTGAAAAGACAATTTTTTTCAATAATTTTCACTTTTAGTACGTAAAAAAACTTTCTTAGACAATTTTTAATGACGTTAGTTTCAAACAAAAAGAATTAGACAGTTTCGCAAAAAAAAATTATTTTTCACTGTATGAAATGTCTTAGAAAAATTTTTTTGAAAAGACAATTTTTTTTCAATAATTTTCACTTTTAGTACGTAAAAAAACTTTCTTAGACAATTTTTAATGACGTTAGTTTCAAACAAAAAGAATTAGACAGTTTCTCAAAAAAAAACTATTTTTCACTGTATGAAATGTCTTAGAAAAATTTTTGAAAATTTTTCTTGAAAAGAAAATTTTTTTCAATAATTTTCACTTTTAGTACGTAAAAAAACTTTCTTAGACAATTTTTAATGACGTTAGTTTCAAACAAAAAGAATTAGACAGTTTCGCAAAAAAAAATTGTTTTTCACTGTATGAAATGTCTTAGAAAAATTTTTTTGAAAAGACAATTTTTTTTCAATAATTTTCACTTTTAGTACGTAAAAAAACTTTCTTAGACAATTTTTAATGACGTTAGTTTCAAACAAAACGAATTAGACAGTTTCGCAAAAAAAAATTATTTTTCACTGTATGAAATGTCTTAGAAAAATTTTTTTGAAAAGACAATTTTTTTTCAATAATTTTCACTTTTAGTACTTAAAAAGACTTTCTTAGACAATTTTTAATGACGTTAGTTTCAAACAAAAAGAATTAGACAGTTTCGCAAAAAAAAATTATTTTTCACTGTATGAAATGTCTTAGAAAAATTTTTGAAAATTTTTCTTGAAAAGAAAATTTTTTTCAATAATTTTCACTTTTAGTACGTAAAAAAACTTTCTTAGACAATTTTTAATGACGTTAGTTTCAAACAAAAAGAATTAGACAGTTTCGCAAAAAAAAATTATTTTTCACTGTATGAAATGTCTTGGAAAAATTTTTTTGAAAAGAAAATTTTTTTTCAATAATTTTCACTTTTAGTACGTAAAAAAACTTTCTTAGACAATTTTTAATGACGTTAGTTTCAAACAAAACGAATTAGACAGTTTCGCAAAAAAAAAATTATTTTTCACTGTATGAAATGTCTTAGAAAAATTTTTTTGAAAAGACAATTTTTTTTCAATAATATTCACTTTTAGTACTTAAAAAAACTTTCCTAGACAATTTTTAATGACGTTAGTTTCAAACAAAAAGAATTAGACAGTTTTGCAAAAAAAAATTATTTTTCACTGTATGAAATGTCTTAGAAAAATTTTTGAAAATTTTTCTTGAAAAGAAAATTTTTTTCAATAATTTTCACTTTTAGTACGTAAAAAAACTTTCTTAGACAATTTTTAATGACGTTAGTTTCAAACAAAAAGAATTAGACAGTTTCTCAAATAAAAATTATTTTTCACTGTATGAAATGTCTTAGAAAAATTTTTTTGAAAAGACAACTTTTTTTCAATAATTTTCACTTTTAGTACGTAAAAAAACTTTCTTAGACAATTTGTAATGACGTTAGTTTCAAACAAAAAGAATTAGACAGTTTCGAAAAAAAAAATTATTTTTGACTGTATGAAATGTCTTTGAAAAATTTTTGAAAATTTTTTTTGAAAAGACAATTTTTTTCAATAATTTTCACTTTTAGAACGTAAAAAAACTTTCTTAGACAATTTTTAATGACGTTAGTTTCAAACAATAAGAATTGGATAGTTTCGCAAAAAAAAATATTTTTCACTGTATGAAATGTCTTAGAAAAATTTTTTTGAAAAGACAATTTTTTTTCAATAATTTTCACTTTTAGTACGTAAAAAAACTTTCTTAGACAATTTTTAATGACGTTAGTTTCAAACAAAAAGAATTAGACAGTTTCGCATAAAAAAATTATTTTTCACTGTATGAAATGTCTTAGAAAAATTTTTTTGAAAAGACAATTTTTTTTCAATAATTTTCACTTTTAGTACTTAAAAAAACTTTCTTAGACAATTTTTAATGACGTTAGTTTCAAACAAAAAGAATTAGACAGTTTCTCAAAAAAAAACTACTTTTCACTGTATGAAATGTCTTAGAAAAATTTTTGAAAATTTTTCTTGAAAAGAAAATTTTTTTCAATAATTTTCACTTTTAGTACGTAAAAAAACTTTCTTAGACAATTTTTAATGACGTTAGTTTCAAACAAAAAGAATTAGACAGTTTCGCAAAAAAAAATTGTTTTTCATTGTATGAAATGTCTTAGAAAAATTTTTTTGAAAAGACAATTTTTTTTCAATAATTTTCACTTTTAGTACGTAAAAAAACTTTCTTAGACAATTTTTAATGACGTTAGTTTCAAACAAAACGAATTAGACAGTTTCGCAAATAAAAATTATTTTTCACTGTATGAAATGTCTTAGAAAAATTTTTTTGAAAAGACAATTTTTTTTCAATAATTTTCACTTTTAGTACGTAAAAAAACTTTCTTAGACAATTTTTAATGACGTCAGTTTCAAACAAAAAGAATTAGACAGTTTCGCAAAAAAAAATTATTTTTCACTGTATGAAATGTCTTAGAAAAATTTTTTTGAAAAGAAAATTTTTTTTCAATAATTTTCACTTTTAGTACGTAAAAAAACTTTCTTAGACAATTTTTAATGACGTTAGTTTCAAACAAAACGAATTAGACAGTTTCGCAAAAAAAAATTATTTTTCACTATATGAAATGTCTTTGAAAATTTTTTTTGAAAAGAAAGTTTTTTTTCAATAATTTTCACTTTTAGTACGTAAAGAAACTTTCTTAGACAATTTTTAATGACGTTAGTTTCAAACAAAAAGAATTAGACAGTTTCGCAAAAAAAAATTATTTTTCACTGTATGAAATGTCTTAAAAAAAGTTTTGAAAATTTTTATTGAAAAGAAAATTTTTTTTCAATTATTTTCACTTTTAGTACGTAAAAAAACTTTCTTAGACAATTTTTAATGACGTTAGTTTCAAACAAAAAGAATTAGACAGTTTCGCAAAAAAAAGTTATTTTTCACTGTATGAAATGTCTTAGAAAAATTTTTGAAAATTTTTTTTGAAAAGACAATTTTTTTCAATAATTTTCACTTTTAGTACGTAAAAAAACTTTCTTAGACAATTTTTAATGACGTTAGTTTCAAACAAAAAGAATTAGACAGTTTCGCAAAAAAAAATAATTTTTCACTGTATGAAATGTCTTAGAAAAATTTTTGGAAATTTTTTTTGAAAAGACAATTTTTTTCAATAATTTTCACTTTTAGTACGTAAAAAAACTTTCTTAGACAATTTGTAATGACGTTAGTTTCAAACAAAAAGAATTAGACAGTTTCGAAAAAAAAAATTATTTTTGACTGTATGAAATGTCTTTGAAAAATTTTTGAAATTTTTTTGGAAAAGAAAATTTTTTTCAATAATTTTCACTTTTAGTACGTAAAAAAACTTTCTTAGACAATTTTTAATGACGTTAGTTTCAAACAAAAAGATTTGGATAGTTTCGCAAAAAAAAAATATTTTTCACTGTATGAAATGTCTTAGAAAAATTTTTTTGAAAAGAAAATTTTTTTTCAATAATTTTCACTTTTAGTACGTAAAAAAACTTTCTTAGACAATTTTTAATGACGTTAGTTTCAAACAAAAAGAATTAGACAGTTTCGCAAAAAAAAATTATTTTTCACTGTATGAAATGTCTTAGAAAAATTTTTTTGAAAAGACAATTTTTTTCAATAATTTTCACTTTTAGTACGTAAAAAAACTTTCTTAGACAATTTTTAATGACGTTAGTTTCAAACAAAAAGAATTGGATAGTTTCGCAAAAAAAAAATATTTTTCACTGTATGAAATGTCTTAGAAAAATTTTTTTGAAAAGACAATTTTTTTTCAATAATTTTCACTTTTAGTACGTAAAAAAACTTTCTTAGACAATTTTTAATGACGTTAGTTTCAAACAAAAAGAATTAGACAGTTTCGCAAAAAAAAATTATTTTTCACTGTATGAAATGTCTTAGAAAAATTTTTTTGAAAAGACAATTTTTTTTCAATAATTTTCACTTTTAGTACGTAAAAAAACTTTCTTAGACAATTTTTAATGACGTTAGTTTCAAACAAAAAGAATTAGACAGTTTCGCATAAAAAAATTATTTTTCACTGTATGAAATGTCTTAGAAAAATTTTTTTGAAAAGACAATTTTTTTTCAATAATTTTCACTTTTAGTACTTAAAAAAACTTTCTTAGACAATTTTTAATGACGTTAGTTTCAAACAAAAAGAATTAGACAGTTTCTCAAAAAAAAACTATTTTTCACTGTATGAAATGTCTTAGAAAAATTTTTGAAAATTTTTCTTGAAAAGAAAATTTTTTTCAATAATTTTCACTTTTAGTACGTAAAAAAACTTTCTTAGACAATTTTTAATGACGTTAGTTTCAAACAAAAAGAATTAGACAGTTTCGCAAAAAAAAATTGTTTTTCACTGTATGAAATGTCTTAGAAAAATTTTTTTGAAAAGACAATTTTTTTTCAATAATTTTCACTTTTAGTACTTAAAAAAACTTTCTTAGACAATTTTTAATGACGTTAGTTTCAAACAAAACGAATTAGACAGTTTCGCAAAAAAAAATTATTTTTCACTGTATGAAATGTCTTGGAAAAACTTTTTTGAAAAGACAATTTTTTTTCAATAATTTTCACTTTTAGTACTTAAAAAGACTTTCTTAGACAATTTTTAATGACGTTAGTTTCAAACAAAAAGAATTAGACAGTTTCGCAAAAAAAAATTATTTTTCACTGTATGAAATGTCTTAGAAAAATTTTTGAAAATTTTTCTTGAAAAGAAAATTTTTTTCAATAATTTTCACTTTTAGTACGTAAAAAAACTTTCTTAGACAATTTTTAATGACGTTAGTTTCAAACAAAACGAATTAGACAGTTTCGCAAATAAAAATTATTTTTCACTGTATGAAATGTCTTAGAAAAATTTTTTTGAAAAGACAATTTTTTTTCAATAATTTTCACTTTTAGTACGTAAAAAAACTTTCTTAGACAATTTTTAATGACGTTAGTTTCAAACAAAAAGAATTAGACAGTTTCGCAAAAAAAAATAATTTTTCACTGTATGAAATGTCTTAGAAAAATTTTTGGAAATTTTTTTTGAAAAGACAATTTTTTTCAATAATTTTCACTTTTAGTACGTAAAAAAACTTTCTTAGACAATTTGTAATGACGTTAGTTTCAAACAAAAAGAATTAGACAGTTTCGAAAAAAAAAATTATTTTTGACTGTATGAAATGTCTTTGAAAAATTTTTGAAATTTTTTTGGAAAAGAAAATTTTTTTCAATAATTTTCACTTTTAGTACGTAAAAAAACTTTCTTAGACAATTTTTAATGACGTTAGTTTCAAACAAAAAGATTTGGATAGTTTCGCAAAAAAAAAATATTTTTCACTGTATGAAATGTCTTAGAAAAATTTTTTTGAAAAGAAAATTTTTTTTCAATAATTTTCACTTTTAGTACGTAAAAAAACTTTCTTAGACAATTTTTAATGACGTTAGTTTCAAACAAAAAGAATTAGACAGTTTCGCAAAAAAAAATTATTTTTCACTGTATGAAATGTCTTAGAAAAATTTTTTTGAAAAGACAATTTTTTTCAATAATTTTCACTTTTAGTACGTAAAAAAACTTTCTTAGACAATTTTTAATGACGTTAGTTTCAAACAAAAAGAATTAGACAGTTTCGCAAAAAAAAATTATTTTTCACTGTATGAAATGTCTTAGAAAAATTTTTTTGAAAAGAAAATTTTTTTTCAATAATTTTCACTTTTAGTACGTAAAAAAACTTTCTTAGACAATTTTTAATGACGTTAGTTTCAAACAAAAAGAATTAGACAGTTTCGCATAAAAAAATTATTTTTCACTGTATGAAATGTGTTAGAAAAATTTTTTTGAAAAGACAATTTTTTTTCAATAATTTTCACTTTTAGTACTTAAAAAAACTTTCTTAGACAATTTTTAATAACGTTAGTTTCAAACAAAAAGAATTAGACAGTTTCTCAAAAAAAAAATATTTTTCACTGTATGAAATGTCTTAGAAAATTTTTTGAAAATTTTTCTTGAAAAGAAAATTTTTTTCAATAATTTTCACTTTTAGTACGTAAAAAAACTTTCTTAGACAATTTTTAATGACGTTAGTTTCAAACAAAAAGAATTAGACAGTTTCGCAAAAAAAAATTATTTTTCACTGTATGAAATGTCTTGGAAAAATTTTTTTGAAAAGAAAATTTTTTTTCAATAATTTTCACTTTTAGTACGTAAAAAAACTTTCTTAGACAATTTTTAATGACGTTAGTTTCAAACAAAACGAATTAGACAGTTTCGCAAAAAAAAATTATTTTTCACTGTATGAAATGTCTTAGAAAAATTTTTTTGAAAAGACAATTTTTTTTCAATAATTTTCACTTTTAGTACTTAAAAAAACTTTCCTAGACTATTTTTAATGACGTTAGTTTCAAACAAAATGAATTAGACAGTTTTGCAAAAAAAAATTATTTTTCACTGTATGAAATGTCTTAGAAAAATTTTTGAAAAGTTTTCTTGAAAAGAAAATTTTTTTCAATAATTTTCACTTTTAGTACGTAAAAAAACTTTCTTAGACAATTTTTAATGACGTTAGTTTCAAACAAAAAGAATTAGACAGTTTCGCAAATAAAAATTATTTTTCACTGTATGAAATGTCTTAGAAAAATTTTTTTGAAAAGACAACTTTTTTTCAATAATTTTCACTTTTAGTACGTAAAAAAACTTTCTTAGACAATTTGTAATGACGTTAGTTTCAAACAAAAAGAATTAGACAGTTTCGAAAAAAAAAATTATTTTTGACTGTATGAAATGTCTTTGAAAAATTTTTGAAAATTTTTTTTGAAAAGAAAATTTTTTTCATAAATTTTCACTTTTAGAACGTAAAAAAACTTTCTTAGACAATTTTTAATGACGTTAGTTTCAAACAAAAAGAATTGGATAGTTTCGCAAAAAAAAAATATTTTTCACTGTATGAAATGTCTTAGAAAAATTTTTTTGAAAAGACAATTTTTTTTCAATAATTTTCACTTTTAGTACGTAAAAAAACTTTCTTAGACAATTTTTAATGACGTTAGTTTCAAACAAAGAGAATTAGACAGTTTCGCAAAAAAAAATTATTTTTCACTGTATGAAATGTCTTAGAAAAATTTTTTTGAAAAGACAATTTTTTTTCAATAATTTTCACTTTTAGTACGTAAAAAAACTTTCTTAGACAATTTTTAATGACGTTAGTTTCAAACAAAAAGAATTAGACAGTTTCGCATAAAAAAATTATTTTTCACTGTATGAAATGTCTTAGAAAAATTTTTTTGAAAAGACAATTTTTTTTCAATAATTTTCACTTTTAGTACTTAAAAAAACTTTCTTAGACAATTTTTAATGACGTTAGTTTCAAACAAAAAGAATTAGACAGTTTCTCAAAAAAAAACTATTTTTCACTGTATGAAATGTCTTAGAAAAATTTTTGAAAATTTTTCTTGAAAAGAAAATTTTTTTCAATAATTTTCACTTTTAGTACGTAAAAAAACTTTCTTAGACAATTTTTAATGACGTTAGTTTCAAACAAAAAGAATTAGACAGTTTCGCAAAAAAAAATTGTTTTTCACTGTATGAAATGTCTTAGAAAAATTTTTTTGAAAAGACAATTTTTTTTCAATAATTTTCACTTTTAGTACTTAAAAAAACTTTCTTAGACAATTTTTAATGACGTTAGTTTCAAACAAAACGAATTAGACAGTTTCGCAAAAAAAAATTATTTTTCACTGTATGAAATGTCTTGGAAAAACTTTTTTGAAAAGACAATTTTTTTTCAATAATTTTCACTTTTAGTACTTAAAAAGACTTTCTTAGACAATTTTTAATGACGTTAGTTTCAAACAAAAAGAATTAGACAGTTTCGCAAAAAAAAATTATTTTTCACTGTATGAAATGTCTTAGAAAAATTTTTGAAAATTTTTCTTGAAAAGAAAATTTTTTTCAATAATTTTCACTTTTAGTACGTAAAAAAACTTTCTTAGACAATTTTTAATGACGTTAGTTTCAAACAAAACGAATTAGACAGTTTCGCAAATAAAAATTATTTTTCACTGTATGAAATGTCTTAGAAAAATTTTTTTGAAAAGACAATTTTTTTTCAATAATTTTCACTTTTAGTACGTAAAAAAACTTTCTTAGACAATTTTTAATGACGTTAGTTTCAAACAAAAAGAATTAGACAGTTTCGCAAAAAAAAATAATTTTTCACTGTATGAAATGTCTTAGAAAAATTTTTGGAAATTTTTTTTGAAAAGACAATTTTTTTCAATAATTTTCACTTTTAGTACGTAAAAAAACTTTCTTAGACAATTTGTAATGACGTTAGTTTCAAACAAAAAGAATTAGACAGTTTCGAAAAAAAAAATTATTTTTGACTGTATGAAATGTCTTTGAAAAATTTTTGAAATTTTTTTGGAAAAGAAAATTTTTTTCAATAATTTTCACTTTTAGTACGTAAAAAAACTTTCTTAGACAATTTTTAATGACGTTAGTTTCAAACAAAAAGATTTGGATAGTTTCGCAAAAAAAAAATATTTTTCACTGTATGAAATGTCTTAGAAAAATTTTTTTGAAAAGAAAATTTTTTTTCAATAATTTTCACTTTTAGTACGTAAAAAAACTTTCTTAGACAATTTTTAATGACGTTAGTTTCAAACAAAAAGAATTAGACAGTTTCGCAAAAAAAAATTATTTTTCACTGTATGAAATGTCTTAGAAAAATTTTTTTGAAAAGACAATTTTTTTCAATAATTTTCACTTTTAGTACGTAAAAAAACTTTCTTAGACAATTTTTAATGACGTTAGTTTCAAACAAAAAGAATTAGACAGTTTCGCAAAAAAAAATTATTTTTCACTGTATGAAATGTCTTAGAAAAATTTTTTTGAAAAGAAAATTTTTTTTCAATAATTTTCACTTTTAGTACGTAAAAAAACTTTCTTAGACAATTTTTAATGACGTTAGTTTCAAACAAAAAGAATTAGACAGTTTCGCATAAAAAAATTATTTTTCACTGTATGAAATGTGTTAGAAAAATTTTTTTGAAAAGACAATTTTTTTTCAATAATTTTCACTTTTAGTACTTAAAAAAACTTTCTTAGACAATTTTTAATAACGTTAGTTTCAAACAAAAAGAATTAGACAGTTTCTCAAAAAAAAAATATTTTTCACTGTATGAAATGTCTTAGAAAATTTTTTGAAAATTTTTCTTGAAAAGAAAATTTTTTTCAATAATTTTCACTTTTAGTACGTAAAAAAACTTTCTTAGACAATTTTTAATGACGTTAGTTTCAAACAAAAAGAATTAGACAGTTTCGCAAAAAAAAATTATTTTTCACTGTATGAAATGTCTTGGAAAAATTTTTTTGAAAAGAAAATTTTTTTTCAATAATTTTCACTTTTAGTACGTAAAAAAACTTTCTTAGACAATTTTTAATGACGTTAGTTTCAAACAAAACGAATTAGACAGTTTCGCAAAAAAAAATTATTTTTCACTGTATGAAATGTCTTAGAAAAATTTTTTTGAAAAGACAATTTTTTTTCAATAATTTTCACTTTTAGTACTTAAAAAAACTTTCCTAGACTATTTTTAATGACGTTAGTTTCAAACAAAATGAATTAGACAGTTTTGCAAAAAAAAATTATTTTTCACTGTATGAAATGTCTTAGAAAAATTTTTGAAAAGTTTTCTTGAAAAGAAAATTTTTTTCAATAATTTTCACTTTTAGTACGTAAAAAAACTTTCTTAGACAATTTTTAATGACGTTAGTTTCAAACAAAAAGAATTAGACAGTTTCGCAAATAAAAATTATTTTTCACTGTATGAAATGTCTTAGAAAAATTTTTTTGAAAAGACAACTTTTTTTCAATAATTTTCACTTTTAGTACGTAAAAAAACTTTCTTAGACAATTTGTAATGACGTTAGTTTCAAACAAAAAGAATTAGACAGTTTCGAAAAAAAAAATTATTTTTGACTGTATGAAATGTCTTTGAAAAATTTTTGAAAATTTTTTTTGAAAAGAAAATTTTTTTCATAAATTTTCACTTTTAGAACGTAAAAAAACTTTCTTAGACAATTTTTAATGACGTTAGTTTCAAACAAAAAGAATTGGATAGTTTCGCAAAAAAAAAATATTTTTCACTGTATGAAATGTCTTAGAAAAATTTTTTTGAAAAGACAATTTTTTTTCAATAATTTTCACTTTTAGTACGTAAAAAAACTTTCTTAGACAATTTTTAATGACGTTAGTTTCAAACAAAGAGAATTAGACAGTTTCGCAAAAAAAAATTATTTTTCACTGTATGAAATGTCTTAGAAAAATTTTTTTGAAAAGACAATTTTTTTTCAATAATTTTCACTTTTAGTACGTAAAAAAACTTTCTTAGACAATTTTTAATGACGTTAGTTTCAAACAAAAAGAATTAGACAGTTTCGCATAAAAAAATTATTTTTCACTGTATGAAATGTCTTAGAAAAATTTTTTTGAAAAGAAAATTTTTTTTCAATAATTTTCACTTTTAGTACTTAAAAAAACTTTCTTAGACAATTTTTAATGACGTTAGTTTCAAACAAAAAGAATTAGACAGTTTCTCAAAAAAAAAATATTTTTCACTGTATGAAATGTCTTAGAAAAATTTTTAGAAATTTTTCTTGAAAAGAAAATTTTTTTCAATAATTTTCACTTTTAGTACGTAAAAAAACTTTCTTAGACAATTTTTAATGACGTTAGTTTCAAACAAAAAGAATTAGACAGTTTCGCAAAAAAAAATTGTTTTTCACTGTATGAAATGTCTTAGAAAAATTTTTTTGAAAAGACAATTTTTTTTCAATAATTTTCACTTTTAGTACGTAAAAAAACTTTCTTAGACAATTTTTAATGACGTTAGTTTCAAACAAAACGAATTAGACAGTTTCGCAAAAAAAAATTATTTTTCACTGTATGAAATGTCTTAGAAAAATTTTTTTGAAAAGACAATTTTTTTTCAATAATTTTCACTTTTAGTACTTAAAAAGACTTTCTTAGACAATTTTTAATGACGTTAGTTTCAAACAAAAAGATTTAGACAGTTTCGCAAAAAAAAATTATTTTTCACTGTATGAAATGTCTTAGAAAAATTTTTGAAAATTTTTCTTGAAAAGAAAATTTTTTTCAATAATTTTCACTTTTAGTACGTAAAAAAACTTTCTTAGACAATTTTTAATGACGTTAGTTTCAAACAAAAAGAATTAGACAGTTTCGCAAAAAAAATTATTTTTCACTGTATGAAATGTCTTAGAAAAATTTTTTTGAAAAGACAATTTTTTTTCAATAATTTTCACTTTTAGTACGTAAAAAAACTTTCTTAGACAATTTTTAATGACGTTAGTTTCAAACAAAACGAATTAGACAGTTTCGCAAAAAAAAATTATTTTTCACTGTATGAAATGTCTTAGAAAAATTTTTTTGAAAAGACAATTTTTTTTCAATAATTTTCACTTTTAGTACTTAAAAAGACTTTCTTAGACAATTTTTAATGACGTTAGTTTCAAACAAAAAGATTTAGACAGTTTCGCAAAAAAAAATTATTTTTCACTGTATGAAATGTCTTAGAAAAATTTTTGAAAATTTTTCTTGAAAAGAAAATTTTTTTCAATAATTTTCACTTTTAGTACGTAAAAAAACTTTCTTAGACAATTTTTAATGACGTTAGTTTCAAACAAAAAGAATTAGACAGTTTCGCAAAAAAAATTATTTTTCACTGTATGAAATGTCTTAGAAAAATTTTTTTGAAAAGACAATTTTTTTTCAATAATTTTCACTTTTAGTACGTAAAAAAACTTTCTTAGACAATTTTTAATGACGTTAGTTTCAAACAAAAAGAATTAGACAGTTTCGCAAAAAAAAATTATTTTTCACTGTATGAAATGTCTTAGAAAGATTTTTTTGAAAAGAAATTTTTTTTTCAATAATTTTCACTTTTAGTACGTAAAAAAACTTTCTTAGACAATTTTTAATGACGTTAGTTTCAAACAAAACGAATTAGACAGTTTCGCAAAAAAAAATTATTTTTCACTGTATGAAATGTCTTTGAAAATTTTTTTTGAAAAGAAAGTTTTTTTTCAATAATTTTCACTTTTAGTACGTAAAAAAACTTTCTTAGACAATTTTTAATGACGTTAGTTTCAAACAAAAAGAATTAGACAGTTTCGCAAAAAAAAATTATTTTTCACTGTATGAAATGTCTTAAAAAAAGTTTTGAAAATTTTTATTGAAGAGAAAATTTTTTTTCAATTATTTTCACTTTTAGTACGTAAAAAAACTTTCTTAGACAATTTTTAATGACGTTAGTTTCAAACAAAAAGAATTAGACAGTTTCGCAAAAAAAAATTATTTTTCACTGTATGAAATGTCTTAGAAAAATTTTTGAAAATTTTTTTTGAAAAGACAATTTTTTTCAATAATTTTCACTTTTAGTACGTAAAAAAACTTTCTTAGCCAATTTTAATGACGTTAGTTTCAAACAAAAAGAATTAGACAGTTTCGCAAAAAAAAATTATTTTTCACTGTATGAAATGTCTTAGAAAAATTTTTTTGAAAAGACAATTTTTTTTCAATAATTTTCACTTTTAGTACGTAAGAAAACTTTCTTAGACAATTTTTAATGACGTTAGTTTCAAACAAAAAGAATTAGACAGTTTCGCAAAAAAAAATTATTTTTCACTGTATGAAATGTCTTGGAAAAATTTTTTTGAAAAGACAATTTTTTTTCAATAATTTTCACTTTTAGTACGTAAAAAAACTTTCTTAGACAATTTTTAATGACGTTAGTTTCAAACAAAACGAATTAGACAGTTTCGCAAAAAAAAATTATTTTTCACTGTATGAAATGTCTTAGAAAAATTTTTTTGAAAAGACAATTTTTTTTCAATAATTTTCACTTTTAGTACGTAAAAAAACTTTCTTAGACAAATTTTAATGACGTTAGTTTCAAACAAAAAGAATTAGACAGTTTCGCAAAAAAAAATTATTTTTCACTGTATGAAATGTCTTAGAAAAATTTTTGAAAATTTTTCTTGAAAAGAAAATTTTTTTCAATAATTTTCACTTTTAGTACGTAAAAAAACTTTCTTAGACAATTTTTAATGACGTTAGTTTCAAACAAAAAGAATTAGACAGTTTCGCAAATAAAAATTATTTTTCACTGTATGAAATGTCTTAGAAAAATTTTTTTGAAAAGACAACTTTTTTTCAATAATTTTCACTTTTAGTACGTAAAAAAACTTTCTTAGACAATTTGTAATGACGTTAGTTTCAAACAAAAAGAATTAGACAGTTTCGAAAAAAAAAATTATTTTTGACTGTATGAAATGTCTTTGAAAAATTTTTGAAAATTTTTTTTGAAAAGAAAATTTTTTTCAATAATTTTCACTTTTAGAACGAAAAAAAACTTTCTTAGACAATTTTTAATGACGTTAGTTTCAAACAAAAAGAATTGGATAGTTTCGCAAAAAAAAATATTTTTCACTGTATGAAATGTCTTAGAAAAATTTTTTTGAAAAGACAATTTCTTTTCAATAATTTTCAGTTTTAGTACGTAAAAAAACTTTCTTAGACAATTTTTAATGACGTTAGTTTCAAACAAAAAGAATTAAACAGTTTCGCAAAAAAAAATTATTTTTCACTGTATGAAATGTCTTAGAAAAATTTTTTTGAAAAGACAATTTTTTTTCAATAATTTTCACTTTTAGTACGTAAAAAAACTTTCTTAGACAATTTTTAATGACGTTAGTTTCAAACAAAAAGAATTAGACAGTTTCGCATAAAAAAATTATTTTTCACTGTATGAAATGTCTTAGAAAAATTTTTTTGAAAAGACAATTTTTTTTCAATAATTTTCACTTTTAGTACTTAAAAAAACTTTCTTAGACAATTTTTAATGACGTTAGTTTCAAACAAAAAGAATTAGACAGTTTCTCAAAAAAAAAATATTTTTCACTGTATGAAATGTCTTAGAAAATTTTTTGAAAATTTTTCTTGAAAAGAAAATTTTTTTCAATAATTTTCACTTTTAGTACGTAAAAAAACTTTCTTAGACAATTTTTAATGACGTTAGTTTCAAACAAAAAGAATTAGACAGTTTCGCAAAAAAAAATTATTTTTCACTGTATGAAATGTCTTGGAAAAATTTTTTTGAAAAGAAAATTTTTTTTCAATAATTTTCACTTTTAGTACGTAAAAAAACTTTCTTAGACAATTTTTAATGACGTTAGTTTCAAACAAAACGAATTAGACAGTTTCGCAAAAAAAAAATTATTTTTCACTGTATGAAATGTCTTAGAAAAATTTTTGAAAATTTTTCTTGAAAAGAAAATTTTTTTCAATAATTTTCACTTTTAGTACGTAAAAAAACTTTCTTAGACAATTTTTAATGACGTTAGTTTCAAACAAAAAGAATTAGACAGTTTCTCAAATAAAAATTATTTTTCACTGTATGAAATGTCTTAGAAAAATTTTTTTGAAAAGACAACTTTTTTTCAATAATTTTCACTTTTAGTACGTAAAAAAACTTTCTTAGACAATTTGTAATGACGTTAGTTTCAAACAAAAAGAATTAGACAGTTTCGAAAAAAAAAATTATTTTTGACTGTATGAAATGTCTTTGAAAAATTTTTGAAAATTTTTTTTGAAAAGAAAATTTTTTTCAATAATTTTCACTTTTAGAACGTAAAAAAACTTTCTTAGACATTTTTTAATGACGTTAGTTTCAAACAATAAGAATTGGATAGTTTCGCAAAAAAAAAATATTTTTCACTGTATGAAATGTCTTAGAAAAATTTTTTTGAAAAGACAATTTTTTTTCAATAATTTTCACTTTTAGTACGTAAAAAAACTTTCTTAGACAATTTTTAATGACGTTAGTTTCAAACAAAAAGAATTAAACAGTTTCGCAAAAAAAAATTATTTTTCACTGTATGAAATGTCTTAGAAAAATTTTTTTGAAAAGACAATTTTTTTTCAATAATTTTCACTTTTAGTACGTAAAAAAACTTTCTTAGACAATTTTTAATGACGTTAGTTTCAAACAAAAAGAATTAGACAGTTTCGCATAAAAAAATTATTTTTCACTGTATGAAATGTCTTAGAAAAATTTTTTTGAAAAGACAATTTTTTTTCAATAATTTTCACTTTTAGTACTTAAAAAAACTTTCTTAGACAATTTTTAATGACGTTAGTTTCAAACAAAAAGAATTAGACAGTTTCTCAAAAAAAAAATATTTTTCACTGTATGAAATGTCTTAGAAAATTTTTTGAAAATTTTTCTTGAAAAGAAAATTTTTTTCAATAATTTTCACTTTTAGTACGTAAAAAAACTTTCTTAGACAATTTTTAATGACGTTAGTTTCAAACAAAAAGATTTAGACAGTTTCGCAAAAAAAAATTATTTTTCACTGTATGAAATGTCTTGGAAAAATTTTTTTGAAAAGAAAATTTTTTTTCAATAATTTTCACTTTTAGTACGTAAAAAAACTTTCTTAGACAATTTTTAATGACGTTAGTTTCAAACAAAACGAATTAGACAGTTTCGCAAAAAAAAAATTATTTTTCACTGTATGAAATGTCTTAGAAAAATTTTTGAAAATTTTTCTTGAAAAGAAAATTTTTTTCAATAATTTTCACTTTTAGTACGTAAAAAAACTTTCTTAGACAATTTTTAATGACGTTAGTTTCAAACAAAAAGAATTAGACAGTTTCTCAAATAAAAATTATTTTTCACTGTATGAAATGTCTTAGAAAAATTTTTTTGAAAAGACAACTTTTTTTCAATAATTTTCACTTTTAGTACGTAAAAAAACTTTCTTAGACAATTTGTAATGACGTTAGTTTCAAACAAAAAGAATTAGACAGTTTCGAAAAAAAAAATTATTTTTGACTGTATGAAATGTCTTTGAAAAATTTTTGAAAATTTTTTTTGAAAAGAAAATTTTTTTCAATAATTTTCACTTTTAGAACGTAAAAAAACTTTCTTAGACAATTTTTAATGACGTTAGTTTCAAACAATAAGAATTGGATAGTTTCGCAAAAAAAAAATATTTTTCACTGTATGAAATGTCTTAGAAAAATTTTTTTGAAAAGACAATTTTTTTTCAATAATTTTCACTTTTAGTACGTAAAAAAACTTTCTTAGACAATTTTTAATGACGTTAGTTTCAAACAAAAAGAATTAGACAGTTTCGCATAAAAAAATTATTTTTCACTGTATGAAATGTCTTAGAAAAATTTTTTTGAAAAGACAATTTTTTTTCAATAATTTTCACTTTTAGTACTTAAAAAAACTTTCTTAGACAATTTTTAATGACGTTAGTTTCAAACAAAAAGAATTAGACAGTTTCTCAAAAAAAAACTATTTTTCACTGTATGAAATGTCTTAGAAAAATTTTTGAAAATTTTTCTTGAAAAGAAAATTTTTTTCAATAATTTTCACTTTTAGTACGTAAAAAAACTTTCTTAGACAATTTTTAATGACGTTAGTTTCAAACAAAAAGAATTAGACAGTTTCGCAAAAAAAAATTGTTTTTCACTGTATGAAATGTCTTAGAAAAATTTTTTTGAAAAGACAATTTTTTTTCAATAATTTTCACTTTTAGTACGTAAAAAAACTTTCTTAGACAATTTTTAATGACGTTAGTTTCAAACAAAACGAATTAGACAGTTTCGCAAAAAAAAATTATTTTTCACTGTATGAAATGTCTTAGAAAAATTTTTTTGAAAAGACAATTTTTTTTCAATAATTTTCACTTTTAGTACTTAAAAAGACTTTCTTAGACAATTTTTAATGACGTTAGTTTCAAACAAAAAGAATTAGACAGTTTCGCAAAAAAAAATTATTTTTCACTGTATGAAATGTCTTAGAAAATTTTTTGAAAATTTTTCTTGAAAAGAAAATTTTTTTCAATAATTTTCACTTTTAGTACGTAAAAAAACTTTCTTAGACAATTTTTAATGACGTTAGTTTCAAACAAAACGAATTAGACAGTTTCGCAAATAAAAATTATTTTTCACTGTATGAAATGTCTTAGAAAAATTTTTTTGAAAAGACAATTTTTTTTCAATAATTTTCACTTTTAGTACGTAAAAAAACTTTCTTAGACAATTTTTAATGACGTTAGTTTCAAACAAAAAGAATTAGACAGTTTCGCAAAAAAAAATTATTTTTCACTGTATGAAATGTCTTAGAAAAATTTTTTTGAAAAGAAAATTTTTTTTCAATAATTTTCACTTTTAGTACGTAAAAAAACTTTCTTAGACAATTTTTAATGACGTTAGTTTCAAACAAAACGAATTAGACAGTTTCGCAAAAAAAAATTATTTTTCACCATATGAAATGTCTTTGAAAATTTTTTTTGAAAAGAAAGTTTTTTTTCAATAATTTTCACTTTTAGTACGTAAAGAAACTTTCTTAGACAATTTTTAATGACGTTAGTTTCAAACAAAAAGAATTAGACAGTTTCGCAAAAAAAAATTATTTTTCACTGTATGAAATGTCTTAAAAAAAGTTTTGAAAATTTTTATTGAAAAGAAAATTTTTTTTCAATTATTTTCACTTTTAGTACGTAAAAAAACTTTCTTAGACAATTTTTAATGACGTTAGTTTCAAACAAAAAGAATTAGACAGTTTCGCAAAAAAAAGTTATTTTTCACTGTATGAAATGTCTTAGAAAAATTTTTGAAAATTTTTTTTGAAAAGACAATTTTTTTCAATAATTTTCACTTTTAGTACGTAAAAAAACTTTCTTAGACAATTTTTAATGACGTTAGTTTCAAACAAAAAGAATTAGACAGTTTCGCAAAAAAAAATAATTTTTCACTGTATGAAATGTCTTAGAAAAATTTTTGGAAATTTTTTTTGAAAAGACAATTTTTTTCAATAATTTTCACTTTTAGTACGTAAAAAAACTTTCTTAGACAATTTGTAATGACGTTAGTTTCAAACAAAAAGAATTAGACAGTTTCGAAAAAAAAAATTATTTTTGACTGTATGAAATGTCTTTGAAAAGTTTTTGAAAATTTTTTGGAAAAGAAAATTTTTTTCAATAATTTTCACTTTTAGTACGTAAAAAAACTTTCTTAGACAATTTTTAATGACGTTAGTTTCAAACAAAAAGATTTGGATAGTTTCGCAAAAAAAAATATTTTTCACTGTATGAAATGTCTTAGAAAAATTTTTTTGAAAAGAAAATTTTTTTTCAATAATTTTCACTTTTAGTACGTAAAAAAACTTTCTTAGACAATTTTTAATGACGTTAGTTTCAAACAAAAAGAATTGGATAGTTTCGCAAAAAAAAAATATTTTTCACTGTATGAAATGTCTTAGAAAAATTTTTTTGAAAAGACAATTTTTTTTCAATAATTTTCACTTTTAGTACGTAAAAAAACTTTCTTAGACAATTTTTAATGACGTTAGTTTCAAACAAAAAGAATTAGACAGTTTCGCAAAAAAAAATTATTTTTCACTGTATGAAATGTCTTAGAAAAATTTTTTTGAAAAGACAATTTTTTTTCAATAATTTTCACTTTTAGTACGTAAAAAAACTTTCTTAGACAATTTTTAATGACGTTAGTTTCAAACAAAAAGAATTAGACAGTTTCGCATAAAAAAATTATTTTTCACTGTATGAAATGTCTTAGAAAAATTTTTTTGAAAAGACAATTTTTTTTCAATAATTTTCACTTTTAGTACTTAAAAAAACTTTCTTAGACAATTTTTAATGACGTTAGTTTCAAACAAAAAGAATTAGACAGTTTCTCAAAAAAAAAATATTTTTCACTGTATGAAATGTCTTAGAAAAATTTTTGAAAATTTTTCTTGAAAAGAAAATTTTTTTCAATAGATTTCACTTTTAGTACGTAAAAAAACTTTCTTAGACAATTTTTAATGACGTTAGTTTCAAACAAAAAGAATTAGACAGTTTCGCAAAAAAAAATTGTTTTTCACTGTATGAAATGTCTTAGAAAAATTTTTTTGAAAAGACAATTTTTTTTCAATAATTTTCACTTTTAGTACGTAAAAAAACTTTCTTAGACAATTTTTAATGACGTTAGTTTCAAACAAAACGAATTAGACAGTTTCGCAAAAAAAAATTATTTTTCACTGTATGAAATGTCTTAGAAAAATTTTTTTGAAAAGACAATTTTTTTTCAATAATTTTCACTTTTAGTACTTAAAAAGACTTTCTTAGACAATTTTTAATGACGTTAGTTTCAAACAAAAAGAATTAGACAGTTTCGCAAAAAAAAATTATTTTTCACTGTATGAAATGTCTTAGAAAAATTTTTGAAAATTTTTCTTGAAAAGAAAATTTTTTTCAATAATTTTCACTTTTAGTACGTAAAAAAACTTTCTTAGACAATTTTTAATGACGTTAGTTTCAAACAAAACGAATTAGACAGTTTCGCAAATAAAAATTATTTTTCACTGTATGAAATGTCTTAGAAAAATTTTTTTGAAAAGACAATTTTTTTTCAATAATTTTCACTTTTAGTACGTAAAAAAACTTTCTTAGACAATTTTTAATGACGTTAGTTTCAAAAAAAAAGAATTAGACAGTATCGCAAAAAAAAATTATTTTTCACTGTATGAAATGTCTTGGAAAAATTTTTTTGAAAAGAAAATTTTTTTTCAATAATTTTCACTTTTAGTACGTAAAAAAACTTTCTTAGACAATTTTTAATGACGTTAGTTTCAAACAAAAAGAATTAGACAGTTTCGCAAAAAAAAATTATTTTTCACTGTATGAAATGTCTTAGAAAAATTTTCTTGAAAAGACAATTTTTTTTCAATAATTTTCACTTTTAGTACGTAAAAAAACTTTCTTAGACAATTTTTAATGACGTTAGTTTCAAACAAAACGAATTAGACAGTTTCGCAAAAAAAAATTATTTTTCACTGTATGAAATGTCTTAGAAAAATTTTTTTGAAAAGACAATTTTTTTTCAATAATTTTCACTTTTAGTACTTAAAAAAACTTTCTTAGACAATTTTTAATGACGTTAGTTTCAAACAAAAAGAATTAGACAGTTTCTCAAAAAAAAATTATTTTTCACTGTATGAAATGTCAGAAAAATTTTTGAAAATTTTTCTTGAAAAGAAAATTTTTTTCAATAATTTTCACTTTTACTACGTAAAAAAACTTTCTTAGACAATTTTTAATGACGTTAGTTTCAAACAAAAAGAATTAGACAGTTTCGCAAAAAAAAATTATTTTTCACTGTATGAAATGTCTTAGAAAAATTTTTTTGAAAAGACAATTTTTTTTCAATAATTTTCACTTTTAGTACGTAAGAAAACTTTCTTAGACAATTTTTAATGACGTTAGTTTCAAACAAAAAGAATTAGACAGTTTCGCAAAAAAAAATTATTTTTCACTGTATGAAATGTCTTGGAAAAATTTTTTTGAAAAGACAATTTTTTTTCAATAATTTTCACTTTTAGTACGTAAAAAAACTTTCTTAGACAATTTTTAATGACGTTAGTTTCAAACAAAACGAATTAGACAGTTTCGCAAAAAAAAATTATTTTTCACTGTATGAAATGTCTTAGAAAAATTTTTTTGAAAAGACAATTTTTTTTCAATAATTTTCACTTTTAGTACGTAAAAAAACTTTCTTAGACAAATTTTAATGACGTTGGTTTCAAACAAAAAGAATTAGACAGTTTCGCAAAAAAAAATTATTTTTCACTGTATGAAATGTCTTAGAAAAATTTTTGAAAATTTTTCTTGAAAAGAAAATTTTTTTCAATAATTTTCACTTTTAGTACGTAAAAAAACTTTCTTAGACAATTTTTAATGACGTTAGTTTCAAACAAAAAGAATTAGACAGTTTCGCAAATAAAAATTATTTTTCACTGTATGAAATGTCTTAGAAAAATTTTTTTGAAAAGACAACTTTTTTTCAATAATTTTCACTTTTAGTACGTAAAAAAACTTTCTTAGACAATTTGTAATGACGTTAGTTTCAAACAAAAAGAATTAGACAGTTTCGAAAAAAAAAATTATTTTTGACTGTATGAAATGTCTTTGAAAAATTTTTGAAAATTTTTTTTGAAAAGAAAATTTTTTTCAATAATTTTCACTTTTAGAACGAAAAAAAACTTTCTTAGACAATTTTTAATGACGTTAGTTTCAAACAAAAAGAATTGGATAGTTTCGCAAAAAAAAATATTTTTCACTGTATGAAATGTCTTAGAAAAATTTTTTTGAAAAGACACTTTCTTTTCAATAATTTTCAGTTTTAGTACGTAAAAAAACTTTCTTAGACAATTTTTAATGACGTTAGTTTCAAACAAAAAGAATTAGACAGTTTCGCAAAAAAAAATTATTTTTCACTGTATGAAATGTCTTAGAAAAATTTTTTTGAAAAGACAATTTTTTTTCAATAATTTTCACTTTTAGTACGTAAAAAAACTTTCTTAGACAATTTTTAATGACGTTAGTTTCAAACAAAAAGAATTAGACAGTTTCGCATAAAAAAATTATTTTTCACTGTATGAAATGTCTTAGAAAAATTTTTTTGAAAAGACAATTTTTTTTCAATAATTTTCACTTTTAGTACTTAAAAAAACTTTCTTAGACAATTTTTAATGACGTTAGTTTCAAACAAAAAGAATTAGACAGTTTCTCAAAAAAAAAATATTTTTCACTGTATGAAATGTCTTAGAAAATTTTTTGAAAATTTTTCTTGAAAAGAAAATTTTTTTCAATAATTTTCACTTTTAGTACGTAAAAAAACTTTCTTAGACAATTTTTAATGACGTTAGTTTCAAACAAAAAGAATTAGACAGTTTCGCAAAAAAAAATTATTTTTCACTGTATGAAATGTCTTGGAAAAATTTTTTTGAAAAGAAAATTTTTTTTCAATAATTTTCACTTTTAGTACGTAAAAAAACTTTCTTAGACAATTTTTAATGACGTTAGTTTCAAACAAAACGAATTAGACAGTTTCGCAAAAAAAAAATTATTTTTCACTGTATGAAATGTCTTAGAAAAATTTTTTTGAAAAGACAATTTTTTTTCAATAATATTCACTTTTAGTACTTAAAAAAACTTTCCTAGACAATTTTTAATGACGTTAGTTTCAAACAAAAAGAATTAGACAGTTTTGCAAAAAAAAATTATTTTTCACTGTATGAAATGTCTTAGAAAAATTTTTGAAAATTTTTCTTGAAAAGAAAATTTTTTTCAATAATTTTCACTTTTAGTACGTAAAAAAACTTTCTTAGACAATTTTTAATGACGTTAGTTTCAAACAAAAAGAATTAGACAGTTTCTCAAATAAAAATTATTTTTCACTGTATGAAATGTCTTAGAAAAATTTTTTTGAAAAGACAACTTTTTTTCAATAATTTTCACTTTTAGTACGTAAAAAAACTTTCTTAGACAATTTGTAATGACGTTAGTTTCAAACAAAAAGAATTAGACAGTTTCGAAAAAAAAAATTATTTTTGACTGTATGAAATGTCTTTGAAAAATTTTTGAAAATTTTTTTTGAAAAGACAATTTTTTTCAATAATTTTCACTTTTAGAACGTAAAAAAACTTTCTTAGACAATTTTTAATGACGTTAGTTTCAAACAATAAGAATTGGATAGTTTCGCAAAAAAAAATATTTTTCACTGTATGAAATGTCTTAGAAAAATTTTTTTGAAAAGACAATTTTTTTTCAATAATTTTCACTTTTAGTACGTAAAAAAACTTTCTTAGACAATTTTTAATGACGTTAGTTTCAAACAAAAAGAATTAGACAGTTTCGCATAAAAAAATTATTTTTCACTGTATGAAATGTCTTAGAAAAATTTTTTTGAAAAGACAATTTTTTTTCAATAATTTTCACTTTTAGTACTTAAAAAAACTTTCTTAGACAATTTTTAATGACGTTAGTTTCAAACAAAAAGAATTAGACAGTTTCTCAAAAAAAAACTACTTTTCACTGTATGAAATGTCTTAGAAAAATTTTTGAAAATTTTTCTTGAAAAGAAAATTTTTTTCAATAATTTTCACTTTTAGTACGTAAAAAAACTTTCTTAGACAATTTTTAATGACGTTAGTTTCAAACAAAAAGAATTAGACAGTTTCGCAAAAAAAAATTGTTTTTCATTGTATGAAATGTCTTAGAAAAATTTTTTTGAAAAGAAAATTTTTTTTCAATAATTTTCACTTTTAGTACGTAAAAAAACTTTCTTAGACAATTTTTAATGACGTTAGTTTCAAACAAAACGAATTAGACAGTTTCGCAAAAAAAAATTATTTTTCACTGTATGAAATGTCTTAGAAAAATTTTTTTGAAAAGACAATTTTTTTTCAATAATTTTCACTTTTAGTACTTAAAAAGACTTTCTTAGACAATTTTTAATGACGTTAGTTTCAAACAAAAAGAATTAGACAGTTTCGCAAAAAAAAATTATTTTTCACTGTATGAAATGTCTTAGAAAATTTTTTGAAAATTTTTCTTGAAAAGAAAATTTTTTTCAATAATTTTCACTTTTAGTACGTAAAAAAACTTTCTTAGACAATTTTTAATGACGTTAGTTTCAAACAAAACGAATTAGACAGTTTCGCAAATAAAAATTATTTTTCACTGTATGAAATGTCTTAGAAAAATTTTTTTGAAAAGACAATTTTTTTTCAATAATTTTCACTTTTAGTACGTAAAAAAACTTTCTTAGACAATTTTTAATGACGTTAGTTTCAAACAAAAAGAATTAGACAGTTTCGCAAAAAAAAATTATTTTTCACTGTATGAAATGTCTTAGAAAAATTTTTTTGAAAAGAAAATTTTTTTTCAATAATTTTCACTTTTAGTACGTAAAAAAACTTTCTTAGACAATTTTTAATGACGTTAGTTTCAAACAAAACGAATTAGACAGTTTCGCAAAAAAAAATTATTTTTCACTATATGAAATGTCTTTGAAAATTTTTTATGAAAAGAAAGTTTTTTTTCAATAATTTTCACTTTTAGTACGTAAAGAAACTTTCTTAGACAATTTTTAATGACGTTAGTTTCAAACAAAAAGAATTAGACAGTTTCGCAAAAAAAAATTATTTTTCACTGTATGAAATGTCTTAAAAAAAGTTTTGAAAATTTTTATTGAAAAGAAAATTTTTTTTCAATTATTTTCACTTTTAGTACGTAAAAAAACTTTCTTAGACAATTTTTAATGACGTTAGTTTCAAACAAAAAGAATTAGACAGTTTCGCAAAAAAAAATTATTTTTCACTGTATGAAATGTCTTAGAAAAATTTTTGAAAATTTTTTTTGAAAAGACAATTTTTTTCAATAATTTTCACTTTTAGTACGTAAAAAAACTTTCTTAGACAATTTTTAATGACGTTAGTTTCAAACAAAAAGAATTAGACAGTTTCGCAAAAAAAAATAATTTTTCACTGTATGAAATGTCTTAGAAAAATTTTTGGAAATTTTTTTTGAAAAGACAATTTTCTTCAATAATTTTCACTTTTAGTACGTAAAAAAACTTTCTTAGACAATTTGTAATGACGTTAGTTTCAAACAAAAAGAATTAGACAGCTTCGCAAAAAAAAATTATTTTTCACTGTATGAAATGTCTTAGAAAAATTTTTTTGAAAAGACAATTTTTTTCAATAATTTTCACTTTTAGTACGTAAAAAAACTTTCTTAGACAATTTTTAATGACGTTAGTTTCAAACAAAAAGAATTGGATAGTTTCGCAAAAAAAAAATATTTTTCACTGTATGAAATGTCTTAGAAAAATTTTTTTGAAAAGACAATTTTTTTTCAATAATTTTCACTTTTAGTACGTAAAAAAACTTTCTTAGACAATTTTTAATGACGTTAGTTTCAAACAAAAAGAATTAGACAGTTTCGCAAAAAAAAATTATTTTTCACTGTATGAAATGTCTTAGAAAAATTTTTTTGAAAAGACAATTTTTTTTCAATAATTTTCACTTTTAGTACGTAAAAAAACTTTCTTAGACAATTTTTAATGACGTTAGTTTCAAACAAAAAGAATTAGACAGTTTCGCATAAAAAAATTATTTTTCACTGTATGAAATGTCTTAGAAAAATTTTTTTGAAAAGACAATTTTTTTTCAATAATTTTCACTTTTAGTACTTAAAAAAACTTTCTTAGACAATTTTTAATGACGTTAGTTTCAAACAAAAAGAATTAGACAGTTTCTCAAAAAAAAACTACTTTTCACTGTATGAAATGTCTTAGAAAAATTTTTGAAAATTTTTCTTGAAAAGAAAATTTTTTTCAATAATTTTCACTTTTAGTACGTAAAAAAACTTTCTTAGACAATTTTTAATGACGTTAGTTTCAAACAAAAAGAATTAGACAGTTTCGCAAAAAAAAATTGTTTTTCATTGTATGAAATGTCTTAGAAAAATTTTTTTGAAAAGACAATTTTTTTTCAATAATTTTCACTTTTAGTACGTAAAAAAACTTTCTTAGACAATTTTTAATGACGTTAGTTTCAAACAAAACGAATTAGACAGTTTCGCAAAAAAAAATTATTTTTCACTGTATGAAATGTCTTAGAAAAATTTTTTTGAAAAGACAATTTTTTTTCAATAATTTTCACTTTTAGTACTTAAAAAGACTTTCTTAGACAATTTTTAATGACGTTAGTTTCAAACAAAAAGAATTAGACAGTTTCGCAAAAAAAAATTATTTTTCACTGTATGAAATGTCTTAGAAAATTTTTTGAAAATTTTTCTTGAAAAGAAAATTTTTTTCAATAATTTTCACTTTTAGTACGTAAAAAAACTTTCTTAGACAATTTTTAATGACGTTAGTTTCAAACAAAACGAATTAGACAGTTTCGCAAATAAAAATTATTTTTCACTGTATGAAATGTCTTAGAAAAATTTTTTTGAAAAGACAATTTTTTTTCAATAATTTTCACTTTTAGTACGTAAAAAAACTTTCTTAGACAATTTTTAATGACGTTAGTTTCAAACAAAAAGAATTAGACAGTTTCGCAAAAAAAAATTATTTTTCACTGTATGAAATGTCTTAGAAAAATTTTTTTGAAAAGAAAATTTTTTTTCAATAATTTTCACTTTTAGTACGTAAAAAAACTTTCTTAGACAATTTTTAATGACGTTAGTTTCAAACAAAACGAATTAGACAGTTTCGCAAAAAAAAATTATTTTTCACTATATGAAATGTCTTTGAAAATTTTTTTGAAAAGAAAGTTTTTTTTCAATAATTTTCACTTTTAGTACGTAAAGAAACTTTCTTAGACAATTTTTAATGACGTTAGTTTCAAACAAAAAGAATTAGACAGTTTCGCAAAAAAAAATTATTTTTCACTGTATGAAATGTCTTAAAAAAAGTTTTGAAAATTTTTATTGAAAAGAAAATTTTTTTTCAATTATTTTCACTTTTAGTACGTAAAAAAACTTTCTTAGACAATTTTTAATGACGTTAGTTTCAAACAAAAAGAATTAGACAGTTTCGCAAAAAAAAGTTATTTTTCACTGTATGAAATGTCTTAGAAAAATTTTTGAAAATTTTTTTTGAAAAGACAATTTTTTTCAATAATTTTCACTTTTAGTACGTAAAAAAACTTTCTTAGACAATTTTTAATGACGTTAGTTTCAAACAAAAAGAATTAGACAGTTTCGCAAAAAAAAATAATTTTTCACTGTATGAAATGTCTTAGAAAAATTTTTGGAAATTTTTTTTGAAAAGACAATTTTTTTCAATAATTTTCACTTTTAGTACGTAAAAAAACTTTCTTAGACAATTTGTAATGACGTTAGTTTCAAACAAAAAGAATTAGACAGTTTCGAAAAAAAAAATTATTTTTGACTGTATGAAATGTCTTTGAAAAATTTTTGAAATTTTTTTGGAAAAGAAAATTTTTTTCAATAATTTTCACTTTTAGTACGTAAAAAAACTTTCTTAGACAATTTTTAATGACGTTAGTTTCAAACAAAAAGATTTGGATAGTTTCGCAAAAAAAAAATATTTTTCACTGTATGAAATGTCTTAGAAAAATTTTTTTGAAAAGAAAATTTTTTTTCAATAATTTTCACTTTTAGTACGTAAAAAAACTTTCTTAGACAATTTTTAATGACGTTAGTTTCAAACAAAAAGAATTAGACAGTTTCGCAAAAAAAAATTATTTTTCACTGTATGAAATGTCTTAGAAAAATTTTTTTGAAAAGACAATTTTTTTCAATAATTTTCACTTTTAGTACGTAAAAAAACTTTCTTAGACAATTTTTAATGACGTTAGTTTCAAACAAAAAGAATTGGATAGTTTCGCAAAAAAAAAATATTTTTCACTGTATGAAATGTCTTAGAAAAATTTTTTTGAAAAGACAATTTTTTTTCAATAATTTTCACTTTTAGTACGTAAAAAAACTTTCTTAGACAATTTTTAATGACGTTAGTTTCAAACAAAAAGAATTAGACAGTTTCGCAAAAAAAAATTATTTTTCACTGTATGAAATGTCTTAGAAAAATTTTTTTGAAAAGACAATTTTTTTTCAATAATTTTCACTTTTAGTACGTAAAAAAACTTTCTTAGACAATTTTTAATGACGTTAGTTTCAAACAAAAAGAATTAGACAGTTTCGCATAAAAAAATTATTTTTCACTGTATGAAATGTCTTAGAAAAATTTTTTTGAAAAGACAATTTTTTTTCAATAATTTTCACTTTTAGTACTTAAAAAAACTTTCTTAGACAATTTTTAATGACGTTAGTTTCAAACAAAAAGAATTAGACAGTTTCTCAAAAAAAAAATATTTTTCACTGTATGAAATGTCTTAGAAAAATTTTTGAAAATTTTTCTTGAAAAGAAAATTTTTTTCAATAATTTTCACTTTTAGTACGTAAAAAAACTTTCTTAGACAATTTTTAATGACGTTAGTTTCAAACAAAAAGAATTAGACAGTTTCGCAAAAAAAAATTGTTTTTCACTGTATGAAATGTCTTAGAAAAATTTTTTTGAAAAGACAATTTTTTTTCAATAATTTTCACTTTTAGTACTTAAAAAAACTTTCTTAGACAATTTTTAATGACGTTAGTTTCAAACAAAACGAATTAGACAGTTTCGCAAAGAAAAATTATTTTTCACTGTATGAAATGTCTTGGAAAAACTTTTTTGAAAAGACAATTTTTTTTCAATAATTTTCACTTTTAGTACGTAAAAAGACTTTCTTAGACAATTTTTAATGACGTTAGTTTCAAACAAAAAGAATTAGACAGTTTCGCAAAAAAAAATTATTTTTCACTGTATGAAATGTCTTAGAAAAATTTTTGAAAATTTTTCTTGAAAAGAA
This sequence comes from Aplidium turbinatum, assembly GCF_918807975.1. NCBI lineage: Eukaryota > Metazoa > Chordata > Ascidiacea > Aplousobranchia > Polyclinidae > Aplidium > Aplidium turbinatum. Next base: position 22,624,394 of record NC_137485.1, read on the forward strand.
AATTTTTTTCAATAATTTTCACTTTTAGTACGTAAAAAAACTTTCTTAGACAATTTTTAATGACGTTAGTTTCAAACAAAACGAATTAGACAGTTTCGCAAATAAAAATTATTTTTCACTGTATGAAATGTCTTAGAAAAATTTTTTTGAAAAGACAATTTTTTTTCAATAATTTTCACTTTTAGTACGTAAAAAAACTTTCTTAGACAATTTTTAATGACGTTAGTTTCAAACAAAAAGAATTAGACAGTTTCGCAAAAAAAAATAATTTTTCACTGTATGAAATGTCTTAGAAAAATTTTTGGAAATTTTTTTTGAAAAGACAATTTTTTTCAATAATTTTCACTTTTAGTACGTAAAAAAACTTTCTTAGACAATTTGTAATGACGTTAGTTTCAAACAAAAAGAATTAGACAGTTTCGAAAAAAAAAATTATTTTTGACTGTATGAAATGTCTTTGAAAAATTTTTGAAATTTTTTTGGAAAAGAAAATTTTTTTCAATAATTTTCACTTTTAGTACGTAAAAAAACTTTCTTAGACAATTTTTAATGACGTTAGTTTCAAACAAAAAGATTTGGATAGTTTCGCAAAAAAAAAATATTTTTCACTGTATGAAATGTCTTAGAAAAATTTTTTTGAAAAGAAAATTTTTTTTCAATAATTTTCACTTTTAGTACGTAAAAAAACTTTCTTAGACAATTTTTAATGACGTTAGTTTCAAACAAAAAGAATTAGACAGTTTCGCAAAAAAAAATTATTTTTCACTGTATGAAATGTCTTAGAAAAATTTTTTTGAAAAGACAATTTTTTTCAATAATTTTCACTTTTAGTACGTAAAAAAACTTTCTTAGACAATTTTTAATGACGTTAGTTTCAAACAAAAAGAATTAGACAGTTTCGCAAAAAAAAATTATTTTTCACTGTATGAAATGTCTTAGAAAAATTTTTTTGAAAAGAAAATTTTTTTTCAATAATTTTCACTTTTAGTACGTAAAAAAACTTTCTTAGACAATTTTTAATGACGTTAGTTTCAAACAAAAAGAATTAGACAGTTTCGCATAAAAAAATTATTTTTCACTGTATGAAATGTGTTAGAAAAATTTTTTTGAAAAGACAATTTTTTTTCAATAATTTTCACTTTTAGTACTTAAAAAAACTTTCTTAGACAATTTTTAATGACGTTAGTTTCAAACAAAAAGAATTAGACAGTTTCTCAAAAAAAAAATATTTTTCACTGTATGAAATGTCTTAGAAAATTTTTTGAAAATTTTTCTTGAAAAGAAAATTTTTTTCAATAATTTTCACTTTTAGTACATAAAAAAACTTTCTTAGACAATTTTTAATGACGTTAGTTTCAAACAAAAAGAATTAGACAGTTTCGCAAAAAAAAATTATTTTTCACTGTATGAAATGTCTTGGAAAAATTTTTTTGAAAAGAAAATTTTTTTTCAATAATTTTCACTTTTAGTACGTAAAAAAACTTTCTTAGACAATTTTTAATGACGTTAGTTTCAAACAAAACGAATTAGACAGTTTCGCAAAAAAAATTATTTTTCACTGTATGAAATGTCTTAGAAAAATTTTTTTGAAAAGACAATTTTTTTTCAATAATTTTCACTTTTAGTACTTAAAAAAACTTTCCTAGACTATTTTTAATGACGTTAGTTTCAAACAAAATGAATTAGACAGTTTTGCAAAAAAAAATTATTTTTCACTGTATGAAATGTCTTAGAAAAATTTTTGAAAAGTTTTCTTGAAAAGAAAATTTTTTTCAATAATTTTCACTTTTAGTACGTAAAAAAACTTTCTTAGACAATTTTTAATGACGTTAGTTTCAAACAAAAAGAATTAGACAGTTTCGCAAATAAAAATTATTTTTCACTGTATGAAATGTCTTAGAAAAATTTTTTTGAAAAGACAACTTTTTTTCAATAATTTTCACTTTTAGTACGTAAAAAAACTTTCTTAGACAATTTGTAATGACGTTAGTTTCAAACAAAAAGAATTAGACAGTTTCGAAAAAAAAAATTATTTTTGACTGTATGAAATGTCTTTGAAAAATTTTTGAAAATTTTTTTTGAAAAGAAAATTTTTTTCATAAATTTTCACTTTTAGAACGTAAAAAAACTTTCTTAGACAATTTTTAATGACGTTAGTTTCAAACAAAAAGAATTGGATAGTTTCGCAAAAAAAAAATATTTTTCACTGTATGAAATGTCTTAGAAAAATTTTTTTGAAAAGACAATTTTTTTTCAATAATTTTCACTTTTAGTACGTAAAAAAACTTTCTTAGACAATTTTTAATGACGTTAGTTTCAAACAAAGAGAATTAGACAGTTTCGCAAAAAAAAATTATTTTTCACTGTATGAAATGTCTTAGAAAAATTTTTTTGAAAAGACAATTTTTTTTCAATAATTTTCACTTTTAGTACGTAAAAAAACTTTCTTAGACAATTTTTAATGACGTTAGTTTCAAACAAAAAGAATTAGACAGTTTCGCATAAAAAAATTATTTTTCACTGTATGAAATGTCTTAGAAAAATTTTTTTGAAAAGACAATTTTTTTTCAATAATTTTCACTTTTAGTACTTAAAAGAACTTTCTTAGACAATTTTTAATGACGTTAGTTTCAAACAAAAAGAATTAGACAGTTTCTCAAAAAAAAAATATTTTTCACTGTATGAAATGTCTTAGAAAAATTTTTAGAAATTTTTCTTGAAAAGAAAATTTTTTTCAATAATTTTCACTTTTAGTACGTAAAAAAACTTTCTTAGACAATTTTTAATGACGTTAGTTTCAAACAAAAAGAATTAGACAGTTTCGCAAAAAAAAATTGTTTTTCACTGTATGAAATGTCTTAGAAAAATTTTTTTGAAAAGACAATTTTTTTTCAATAATTTTCACTTTTAGTACGTAAAAAAACTTTCTTAGACAATTTTTAATGACGTTAGTTTCAAACAAAACGAATTAGACAGTTTCGCAAAAAAAAATTATTTTTCACTGTATGAAATGTCTTAGAAAAATTTTTTTGAAAAGACAATTTTTTTTCAATAATTTTCACTTTTAGTACTTAAAAAGACTTTCTTAGACAATTTTTAATGACGTTAGTTTCAAACAAAAAGATTTAGACAGTTTCGCAAAAAAAAATTATTTTTCACTGTATGAAATGTCTTAGAAAAATTTTTGAAAATTTTTCTTGAAAAGAAAATTTTTTCAATAATTTTCACTTTTAGTACGTAAAAAAACTTTCTTAGACAATTTTTAATGACGTTAGTTTCAAACAAAACGAATTAGACAGTTTCGCAAAAAAAAATTATTTTTCACTGTATGAAATGTCTTAGAAAAGTTTTTTTGAAAAGACAATTTTTTTTCAATAATTTTCACTTTTAGTACTTAAAAAGACTTTCTTAGACAATTTTTAATGACTTTAGTTTCAAACAAAAAGAATTAGACAGTTTCGCAAAAAAAAATTATTTTTCACTGTATGAAATGTCTTAGAAAATTTTTTGAAAATTTTTCTTGAAAAGAAAATTTTTTTCAATAATTTTCACTTTTAGTACGTAAAAAAACTTTCTTAGACAATTTTTAATGACGTTAGTTTCAAACAAAACGAATTAGACAGTTTCGCAAATAAAAATTATTTTTCACTGTATGAAATGTCTTAGAAAAATTTTTTTGAAAAGACAATTTTTTTTCAATAATTTTCACTTTTAGTACGTAAAAAAACTTTCTTAGACAATTTTTAATGACGTTAGTTTCAAACAAAAAGAATTAGACAGTTTCGCAAAAAAAAATTATTTTTCACTGTATGAAATGTCTTAGAAAAATTTTTTTGAAAAGAAAATTTTTTTTCAATAATTTTCACTTTTAGTACGTAAAAAAACTTTCTTAGACAATTTTTAATGACGTTAGTTTCAAACAAAACGAATTAGACAGTTTCGCAAAAAAAAATTATTTTTCACTATATGAAATGTCTTTGAAAATTTTTTTGAAAAGAAAGTTTTTTTTCAATAATTTTCACTTTTAGTACGTAAAGAAACTTTCTTAGACAATTTTTAATGACGTTAGTTTCAAACAAAAAGAATTAGACAGTTTCGCAAAAAAAAATTATTTTTCACTGTATGAAATGTCTTAAAAAAAGTTTTGAAAATTTTTATTGAAAAGAAAATTTTTTTTCAATTATTTTCACTTTTAGTACGTAAAAAAACTTTCTTAGACAATTTTTAATGACGTTAGTTTCAAACAAAAAGAATTAGACAGTTTCGCAAAAAAAAGTTATTTTTCACTGTATGAAATGTCTTAGAAAAATTTTTGAAAATTTTTTTTGAAAAGACAATTTTTTTCAATAATTTTCACTTTTAGTACGTAAAAAAACTTTCTTAGACAATTTTTAATGACGTTAGTTTCAAACAAAAAGAATTAGACAGTTTCGCAAAAAAAAATAATTTTTCACTGTATGAAATGTCTTAAAAAAATTTTTGGAAATTTTTTTTGAAAAGACAATTTTTTTCAATAATTTTCACTTTTAGTACGTAAAAAAACTTTCTTAGACAATTTGTAATGACGTTAGTTTCAAACAAAAAGAATTAGACAGTTTCGAAAAAAAAAATTATTTTTGACTGTATGAAATGTCTTTGAAAAATTTTTGAAATTTTTTTGGAAAAGAAAATTTTTTTCAATAATTTTCACTTTTAGTACGTAAAAAAACTTTCTTAGACAATTTTTAATGACGTTAGTTTCAAACAAAAAGATTTGGATAGTTTCGCAAAAAAAAAATATTTTTCACTGTATGAAATGTCTTAGAAAAATTTTTTTTAAAAGAAAATTTTTTTTCAATAATTTTCACTTTTAGTACGTAAAAAAACTTTCTTAGACAATTTTTAATGACGTTAGTTTCAAACAAAAAGAATTAGACAGTTTCGCAAAAAAAAATTATTTTTCACTGTATGAAATGTCTTAGAAAAATTTTTTTGAAAAGACAATTTTTTTCAATAATTTTCACTTTTAGTACGTAAAAAAACTTTCTTAGACAATTTTTAATGACGTTAGTTTCAAACAAAAAGAATTGGATAGTTTCGCAAAAAAAAAATATTTTTCACTGTATGAAATGTCTTAGAAAAATTTTTTTGAAAAGACAATTTTTTTTCAATAATTTTCACTTTTAGTACGTAAAAAAACTTTCTTAGACAATTTTTAATGACGTTAGTTTCAAACAAAAAGAATTAGACAGTTTCGCAAAAAAAAATTATTTTTCACTGTATGAAATGTCTTAGAAAAATTTTTTTGAAAAGACAATTTTTTTTCAATAATTTTCACTTTTAGTACGTAAAAAAACTTTCTTAGACAATTTTTAATGACGTTAGTTTCAAACAAAAAGAATTAGACAGTTTCGCATAAAAAAATTATTTTTCACTGTATGAAATGTCTTAGAAAAATTTTTTTGAAAAGACAATTTTTTTTCAATAATTTTCACTTTTAGTACTTAAAAAAACTTTCTTAGACAATTTTTAATGACGTTAGTTTCAAACAAAAAGAATTAGACAGTTTCTCAAAAAAAAAATATTTTTCACTGTATGAAATGTCTTAGAAAAATTTTTGAAAATTTTTCTTGAAAAGAAAATTTTTTTCAATAATTTTCACTTTTAGTACGTAAAAAAACTTTCTTAGACAATTTTTAATGACGTTAGTTTCAAACAAAAAGAATTAGACAGTTTCGCAAAAAAAAATTGTTTTTCACTGTATGAAATGTCTTAGAAAAATTTTTTTGAAAAGACAATTTTTTTTCAATAATTTTCACTTTTAGTACTTAAAAAAACTTTCTTAGACAATTTTTAATGACGTTAGTTTCAAACAAAACGAATTAGACAGTTTCGCAAAGAAAAATTATTTTTCACTGTATGAAATGTCTTGGAAAAACTTTTTTGAAAAGACAATTTTTTTTCAATAATTTTCACTTTTAGTACTTAAAAAGACTTTCTTAGACAATTTTTAATGACGTTAGTTTCAAACAAAAAGAATTAGACAGTTTCGCAAAAAAAAATTATTTTTCACTGTATGAAATGTCTTAGAAAAATTTTTGAAAATTTTTCTTGAAAAGAAAATTTTTTTCAATAATTTTCACTTTTAGTACGTAAAAAAACTTTCTTAGACAATTTTTAATGACGTTAGTTTCAAACAAAACGAATTAGACAGTTTCGCAAATAAAAATTATTTTTCACTGTATGAAATGTCTTAGAAAAATTTTTTTGAAAAGACAATTTTTTTTCAATAATTTTCACTTTTAGTACGTAAAAAAACTTTCTTAGACAATTTTTAATGACGTTAGTTTCAAACAAAAAGAATTAGACAGTTTCGCAAAAAAAAATAATTTTTCACTGTATGAAATGTCTTAGAAAAATTTTTGGAAATTTTTTTTGAAAAGACAATTTTTTTCAATAATTTTCACTTTTAGTACGTAAAAAAACTTTCTTAGACAATTTGTAATGACGTTAGTTTCAAACAAAAAGAATTAGACAGTTTCGAAAAAAAAAATTATTTTTGACTGTATGAAATGTCTTTGAAAAATTTTTGAAATTTTTTTGGAAAAGAAAATTTTTTTCAATAATTTTCACTTTTAGTACGTAAAAAAACTTTCTTAGACAATTTTTAATGACGTTAGTTTCAAACAAAAAGATTTGGATAGTTTCGCAAAAAAAAAATATTTTTCACTGTATGAAATGTCTTAGAAAAATTTTTTTGAAAAGAAAATTTTTTTTCAATAATTTTCACTTTTAGTACGTAAAAAAACTTTCTTAGACAATTTTTAATGACGTTAGTTTCAAACAAAAAGAATTAGACAGTTTCGCAAAAAAAAATTATTTTTCACTGTATGAAATGTCTTAGAAAAATTTTTTTGAAAAGACAATTTTTTTCAATAATTTTCACTTTTAGTACGTAAAAAAACTTTCTTAGACAATTTTTAATGACGTTAGTTTCAAACAAAAAGAATTAGACAGTTTCGCAAAAAAAAATTATTTTTCACTGTATGAAATGTCTTAGAAAAATTTTTTTGAAAAGAAAATTTTTTTTCAATAATTTTCACTTTTAGTACGTAAAAAAACTTTCTTAGACAATTTTTAATGACGTTAGTTTCAAACAAAAAGAATTAGACAGTTTCGCATAAAAAAATTATTTTTCACTGTATGAAATGTGTTAGAAAAATTTTTTTGAAAAGACAATTTTTTTTCAATAATTTTCACTTTTAGTACTTAAAAAAACTTTCTTAGACAATTTTTAATGACGTTAGTTTCAAACAAAAAGAATTAGACAGTTTCTCAAAAAAAAAATATTTTTCACTGTATGAAATGTCTTAGAAAATTTTTTGAAAATTTTTCTTGAAAAGAAAATTTTTTTCAATAATTTTCACTTTTAGTACGTAAAAAAACTTTCTTAGACAATTTTTAATGACGTTAGTTTCAAACAAAAAGAATTAGACAGTTTCGCAAAAAAAAATTATTTTTCACTGTATGAAATGTCTTGGAAAAATTTTTTTGAAAAGAAAATTTTTTTTCAATAATTTTCACTTTTAGTACGTAAAAAAACTTTCTTAGACAATTTTTAATGACGTTAGTTTCAAACAAAACGAATTAGACAGTTTCGCAAAAAAAATTATTTTTCACTGTATGAAATGTCTTAGAAAAATTTTTTTGAAAAGACAATTTTTTTTCAATAATTTTCACTTTTAGTACTTAAAAAAACTTTCCTAGACTATTTTTAATGACGTTAGTTTCAAACAAAATGAATTAGACAGTTTTGCAAAAAAAAATTATTTTTCACTGTATGAAATGTCTTAGAAAAATTTTTGAAAAGTTTTCTTGAAAAGAAAATTTTTTTCAATAATTTTCACTTTTAGTACGTAAAAAAACTTTCTTAGACAATTTTTAATGACGTTAGTTTCAAACAAAAAGAATTAGACAGTTTCGCAAATAAAAATTATTTTTCACTGTATGAAATGTCTTAGAAAAATTTTTTTGAAAAGACAACTTTTTTTCAATAATTTTCACTTTTAGTACGTAAAAAAACTTTCTTAGACAATTTGTAATGACGTTAGTTTCAAACAAAAAGAATTAGACAGTTTCGAAAAAAAAAATTATTTTTGACTGTATGAAATGTCTTTGAAAAATTTTTGAAAATTTTTTTTGAAAAGAAAATTTTTTTCATAAATTTTCACTTTTAGAACGTAAAAAAACTTTCTTAGACAATTTTTAATGACGTTAGTTTCAAACAAAAAGAATTGGATAGTTTCGCAAAAAAAAAATATTTTTCACTGTATGAAATGTCTTAGAAAAATTTTTTTGAAAAGACAATTTTTTTTCAATAATTTTCACTTTTAGTACGTAAAAAAACTTTCTTAGACAATTTTTAATGACGTTAGTTTCAAACAAAGAGAATTAGACAGTTTCGCAAAAAAAAATTATTTTTCACTGTATGAAATGTCTTAGAAAAATTTTTTTGAAAAGACAATTTTTTTTCAATAATTTTCACTTTTAGTACGTAAAAAAACTTTCTTAGACAATTTTTAATGACGTTAGTTTCAAACAAAAAGAATTAGACAGTTTCGCATAAAAAAATTATTTTTCACTGTATGAAATGTCTTAGAAAAATTTTTTTGAAAAGACAATTTTTTTTCAATAATTTTCACTTTTAGTACTTAAAAGAACTTTCTTAGACAATTTTTAATGACGTTAGTTTCAAACAAAAAGAATTAGACAGTTTCTCAAAAAAAAAATATTTTTCACTGTATGAAATGTCTTAGAAAAATTTTTAGAAATTTTTCTTGAAAAGAAAATTTTTTTCAATAATTTTCACTTTTAGTACGTAAAAAAACTTTCTTAGACAATTTTTAATGACGTTAGTTTCAAACAAAAAGAATTAGACAGTTTCGCAAAAAAAAATTGTTTTTCACTGTATGAAATGTCTTAGAAAAATTTTTTTGAAAAGACAATTTTTTTTCAATAATTTTCACTTTTAGTACGTAAAAAAACTTTCTTAGACAATTTTTAATGACGTTAGTTTCAAACAAAACGAATTAGACAGTTTCGCAAAAAAAAATTATTTTTCACTGTATGAAATGTCTTAGAAAAATTTTTTTGAAAAGACAATTTTTTTTCAATAATTTTCACTTTTAGTACTTAAAAAGACTTTCTTAGACAATTTTTAATGACGTTAGTTTCAAACAAAAAGATTTAGACAGTTTCGCAAAAAAAAATTATTTTTCACTGTATGAAATGTCTTAGAAAAATTTTTGAAAATTTTTCTTGAAAAGAAAATTTTTTTCAATAATTTTCACTTTTAGTACGTAAAAAAACTTTCTTAGACAATTTTTAATGACGTTAGTTTCAAACAAAAAGAATTAGACAGTTTCGCAAAAAAAATTATTTTTCACTGTATGAAATGTCTTAGAAAAATTTTTTTGAAAAGACAATTTTTTTTCAATAATTTTCACTTTTAGTACGTAAAAAAACTTTCTTAGACAATTTTTAATGACGTTAGTTTCAAACAAAAAGAATTAGACAGTTTCGCAAAAAAAAATTATTTTTCACTGTATGAAATGTCTTAGAAAGATTTTTTTGAAAAGAAAATTTTTTTTCAATAATTTTCACTTTTAGTACGTAAAAAAACTTTCTTAGACAATTTTTAATGACGTTAGTTTCAAACAAAACGAATTAGACAGTTTCGCAAAAAAAAATTATTTTTCACTGTATGAAATGTCTTTGAAAATTTTTTTTGAAAAGAAAGTTTTTTTTCAATAATTTTCACTTTTAGTACGTAAAAAAACTTTCTTAGACAATTTTTAATGACGTTAGTTTCAAACAAAAAGAATTAGACAGTTTCGCAAAAAAAAATTATTTTTCACTGTATGAAATGTCTTAAAAAAAGTTTTGAAAATTTTTATTGAAGAGAAAATTTTTTTTCAATTATTTTCACTTTTAGTACGTAAAAAAACTTTCTTAGACAATTTTTAATGACGTTAGTTTCAAACAAAAAGAATTAGACAGTTTCGCAAAAAAAAATTATTTTTCACTGTATGAAATGTCTTAGAAAAATTTTTGAAAATTTTTTTTGAAAAGACAATTTTTTTCAATAATTTTCACTTTTAGTACGTAAAAAAACTTTCTTAGCCAATTTTAATGACGTTAGTTTCAAACAAAAAGAATTAGACAGTTTCGCAAAAAAAAATAATTTTTCACTGTATGAAATGTCTTAGAAAAATTTTTGAAAATTTTTTTTGAAAAGACAATTTTTTTCAATAATTTTCACTTTTAGTACGTAAAAAAACTTTCTTAGACAATTTGTAATGACGTTAGTTTCAAACAAAAAGAATTAGACAGTTTCGAAAAAAAAAATTATTTTTGACTGTATGAAATGTCTTTGAAAAATTTTTGAAATTTTTTTGGAAAAGAAAATTTTTTTCAATAATTTTCACTTTTAGTACGTAAAAAAACTTTCTTAGACAATTTTTAATGACGTTAGTTTCAAGCAAAAAGATTTGGATAGTTTCGCAAAAAAAAAATATTTTTCACTGTATGAAATGTCTTAGAAAAATTTTTTTGAAAAGAAAATTTTTTTTCAATAATTTTCACTTTTAGTACGTAAAAAAACTTTCTTAGACAATTTTTAATGACGTTAGTTTCAAACAAAAAGAATTAGACAGTTTCGCAAAAAAAAATTATTTTTCACTGTATGAAATGTCTTAGAAAAATTTATTTGAAAAGAAAATTTTTTTTCAATAATTTTCACTTTTAGTACGTAAAAAAACTTTCTTAGACAATTTTTAATGACGTTAGTTTTAAACAAAAAGAATTAGACAGTTTCGCAAAAAAAAATTATTTTTCAATGTATGAAATGTCTTAGAAAAATTTTTTTGAAAAGAAAATTTTTTTTCAATAATTTTCACTTTTAGTACGTAAAAAAACTTTCTTAGACAATTTTTAATGACGTTAGTTTCAAACAAAAAGAATTAGACAGTTTCTCAAAAAAAAATTATTTTTCACTGTATGAAATGTCTTAGAAAAATTTTTGAAAATTTTTCTTGAAAAGAAAATTTTTTTCAATAATTTTCACTTTTAGTACGTAAAAAAACTTTCTTAGACAATTTTTAATGACGTTAGTTTCAAACAAAAAGAATTAGACAGTTTCGCAAAAAAAAATTATTTTTCACTGTATGAAATGTCTTAGAAAAATTTTTTTGAAAAGACAATTTTTTTTCAATAATTTTCACTTTTAGTACGTAAAAAAACTTTCTTAGACAATTTTTAATGACGTTAGTTTCAAACAAAAAGAATTAGACAGTTTCGCAAAAAAAAATTATTTTTCACTGTATGAAATGTCTTGGAAAAATTTTTTTTAAAAGAAAATTTTTTTTCAATAATTTTCACTTTTAGTACGTAAAAAAACTTTCTTAGACAATTTTTAATGACGTTAGTTTCAAACAAAACGAATTAGACAGTTTCGCAAAAAAAAATTATTTTTCACTGTATGAAATGTCTTAGAAAAATTTTTTTGAAAAGACAATTTTTTTTCAATAATTTTCACTTTTAGTACTTAAAAAAACTTTCTTAGACAATTTTTAATGACGTTAGTTTCAAACAAAACGAATTAGACAGTTTCGCAAAGAAAAATTATTTTTCACTGTATGAAATGTCTTGGAAAAACTTTTTTGAAAAGACAATTTTTTTTCAATAATTTTCACTTTTAGTACTTAAAAAGACTTTCTTAGACAATTTTTAATGACGTTAGTTTCAAACAAAAAGAATTAGACAGTTTCGCAAAAAAAAATTATTTTTCACTGTATGAAATGTCTTAGAAAAATTTTTGAAAATTTTTCTTGAAAAGAAAATTTTTTTCAATAATTTTCACTTTTAGTACGTAAAAAAACTTTCTTAGACAATTTTTAATGACGTTAGTTTCAAACAAAACGAATTAGACAGTTTCGCAAAAAAAAATTATTTTTCACTGTATGAAATGTCTTAGAAAAATTTTTTTGAAAAGACAATTTTTTTTCAATAATTTTCACTTTTAGTACGTAAAAAAACTTTCTTAGACAATTTTTAATGACGTTAGTTTCAAACAAAAAGAATTAGACAGTTTCGCAAAAAAAAATAATTTTTCACTGTATGAAATGTCTTAGAAAAATTTTTGGAAATTTTTTTTGAAAAGACAATTTTTTTCAATAATTTTCACTTTTAGTACGTAAAAAAACTTTCTTAGACAATTTGTAATGACGTTAGTTTCAAACAAAAAGAATTAGACAGTTTCGAAAAAAAAAATTATTTTTGACTGTATGAAATGTCTTTGAAAAATTTTTGAAATTTTTTTGGAAAAGAAAATTTTTTTCAATAATTTTCACTTTTAGTACGTAAAAAAACTTTCTTAGACAATTTTTAATGACGTTAGTTTCAAACAAAAAGATTTGGATAGTTTCGCAAAAAAAAAATATTTTTCACTGTATGAAATGTCTTAGAAAAATTTTTTTGAAAAGAAAATTTTTTTTCAATAATTTTCACTTTTAGTACGTAAAAAAACTTTCTTAGACAATTTTTAATGACGTTAGTTTCAAACAAAAAGAATTAGACAGTTTCGCAAAAAAAAATTATTTTTCACTGTATGAAATGTCTTAGAAAAATTTTTTTGAAAAGACAATTTTTTTCAATAATTTTCACTTTTAGTACGTAAAAAAACTTTCTTAGACAATTTTTAATGACGTTAGTTTCAAACAAAAAGAATTAGACAGTTTCGCAAAAAAAAATTATTTTTCACTGTATGAAATGTCTTAGAAAAATTTTTTTGAAAAGAAAATTTTTTTTCAATAATTTTCACTTTTAGTACGTAAAAAAACTTTCTTAGACAATTTTTAATGACGTTAGTTTCAAACAAAAAGAATTAGACAGTTTCGCATAAAAAAATTATTTTTCACTGTATGAAATGTGTTAGAAAAATTTTTTTGAAAAGACAATTTTTTTTCAATAATTTTCACTTTTAGTACTTAAAAAAACTTTCTTAGACAATTTTTAATGACGTTAGTTTCAAACAAAAAGAATTAGACAGTTTCTCAAAAAAAAAATATTTTTCACTGTATGAAATGTCTTAGAAAATTTTTTGAAAATTTTTCTTGAAAAGAAAATTTTTTTCAATAATTTTCACTTTTAGTACGTAAAAAAACTTTCTTAGACAATTTTTAATGACGTTAGTTTCAAACAAAAAGAATTAGACAGTTTCGCAAAAAAAAATTATTTTTCACTGTATGAAATGTCTTGGAAAAATTTTTTTGAAAAGAAAATTTTTTTTCAATAATTTTCACTTTTAGTACGTAAAAAAACTTTCTTAGACAATTTTTAATGACGTTAGTTTCAAACAAAACGAATTAGACAGTTTCGCAAAAAAAATTATTTTTCACTGTATGAAATGTCTTAGAAAAATTTTTTTGAAAAGACAATTTTTTTTCAATAATTTTCACTTTTAGTACTTAAAAAAACTTTCCTAGACTATTTTTAATGACGTTAGTTTCAAACAAAATGAATTAGACAGTTTTGCAAAAAAAAATTATTTTTCACTGTATGAAATGTCTTAGAAAAATTTTTGAAAAGTTTTCTTGAAAAGAAAATTTTTTTCAATAATTTTCACTTTTAGTACGTAAAAAAACTTTCTTAGACAATTTTTAATGACGTTAGTTTCAAACAAAAAGAATTAGACAGTTTCGCAAATAAAAATTATTTTTCACTGTATGAAATGTCTTAGAAAAATTTTTTTGAAAAGACAACTTTTTTTCAATAATTTTCACTTTTAGTACGTAAAAAAACTTTCTTAGACAATTTGTAATGACGTTAGTTTCAAACAAAAAGAATTAGACAGTTTCGAAAAAAAAAATTATTTTTGACTGTATGAAATGTCTTTGAAAAATTTTTGAAAATTTTTTTTGAAAAGAAAATTTTTTTCATAAATTTTCACTTTTAGAACGTAAAAAAACTTTCTTAGACAATTTTTAATGACGTTAGTTTCAAACAAAAAGAATTGGATAGTTTCGCAAAAAAAAAATATTTTTCACTGTATGAAATGTCTTAGAAAAATTTTTTTGAAAAGACAATTTTTTTTCAATAATTTTCACTTTTAGTACGTAAAAAAACTTTCTTAGACAATTTTTAATGACGTTAGTTTCAAACAAAGAGAATTAGACAGTTTCGCAAAAAAAAATTATTTTTCACTGTATGAAATGTCTTAGAAAAATTTTTTTGAAAAGACAATTTTTTTTCAATAATTTTCACTTTTAGTACGTAAAAAAACTTTCTTAGACAATTTTTAATGACGTTAGTTTCAAACAAAAAGAATTAGACAGTTTCGCATAAAAAAATTATTTTTCACTGTATGAAATGTCTTAGAAAAATTTTTTTGAAAAGACAATTTTTTTTCAATAATTTTCACTTTTAGTACTTAAAAGAACTTTCTTAGACAATTTTTAATGACGTTAGTTTCAAACAAAAAGAATTAGACAGTTTCTCAAAAAAAAAATATTTTTCACTGTATGAAATGTCTTAGAAAAATTTTTAGAAATTTTTCTTGAAAAGAAAATTTTTTTCAATAATTTTCACTTTTAGTACGTAAAAAAACTTTCTTAGACAATTTTTAATGACGTTAGTTTCAAACAAAAAGAATTAGACAGTTTCGCAAAAAAAAATTGTTTTTCACTGTATGAAATGTCTTAGAAAAATTTTTTTGAAAAGACAATTTTTTTTCAATAATTTTCACTTTTAGTACGTAAAAAAACTTTCTTAGACAATTTTTAATGACGTTAGTTTCAAACAAAACGAATTAGACAGTTTCGCAAAAAAAAATTATTTTTCACTGTATGAAATGTCTTAGAAAAATTTTTTTGAAAAGACAATTTTTTTTCAATAATTTTCACTTTTAGTACTTAAAAAGACTTTCTTAGACAATTTTTAATGACGTTAGTTTCAAACAAAAAGATTTAGACAGTTTCGCAAAAAAAAATTATTTTTCACTGTATGAAATGTCTTAGAAAAATTTTTGAAAATTTTTCTTGAAAAGAAAATTTTTTTCAATAATTTTCACTTTTAGTACGTAAAAAAACTTTCTTAGACAATTTTTAATGACGTTAGTTTCAAACAAAAAGAATTAGACAGTTTCGCAAAAAAAATTATTTTTCACTGTATGAAATGTCTTAGAAAAATTTTTTTGAAAAGACAATTTTTTTTCAATAATTTTCACTTTTAGTACGTAAAAAAACTTTCTTAGACAATTTTTAATGACGTTAGTTTCAAACAAAAAGAATTAGACAGTTTCGCAAAAAAAAATTATTTTTCACTGTATGAAATGTCTTAGAAAGATTTTTTTGAAAAGAAAATTTTTTTTCAATAATTTTCACTTTTAGTACGTAAAAAAACTTTCTTAGACAATTTTTAATGACGTTAGTTTCAAACAAAACGAATTAGACAGTTTCGCAAAAAAAAATTATTTTTCACTGTATGAAATGTCTTTGAAAATTTTTTTTGAAAAGAAAGTTTTTTTTCAATAATTTTCACTTTTAGTACGTAAAAAAACTTTCTTAGACAATTTTTAATGACGTTAGTTTCAAACAAAAAGAATTAGACAGTTTCGCAAAAAAAAATTATTTTTCACTGTATGAAATGTCTTAAAAAAAGTTTTGAAAATTTTTATTGAAGAGAAAATTTTTTTTCAATTATTTTCACTTTTAGTACGTAAAAAAACTTTCTTAGACAATTTTTAATGACGTTAGTTTCAAACAAAAAGAATTAGACAGTTTCGCAAAAAAAAATTATTTTTCACTGTATGAAATGTCTTAGAAAAATTTTTGAAAATTTTTTTTGAAAAGACAATTTTTTTCAATAATTTTCACTTTTAGTACGTAAAAAAACTTTCTTAGCCAATTTTAATGACGTTAGTTTCAAACAAAAAGAATTAGACAGTTTCGCAAAAAAAAATAATTTTTCACTGTATGAAATGTCTTAGAAAAATTTTTGAAAATTTTTTTTGAAAAGACAATTTTTTTCAATAATTTTCACTTTTAGTACGTAAAAAAACTTTCTTAGACAATTTGTAATGACGTTAGTTTCAAACAAAAAGAATTAGACAGTTTCGAAAAAAAAAATTATTTTTGACTGTATGAAATGTCTTTGAAAAATTTTTGAAATTTTTTTGGAAAAGAAAATTTTTTTCAATAATTTTCACTTTTAGTACGTAAAAAAACTTTCTTAGACAATTTTTAATGACGTTAGTTTCAAGCAAAAAGATTTGGATAGTTTCGCAAAAAAAAAATATTTTTCACTGTATGAAATGTCTTAGAAAAATTTTTTTGAAAAGAAAATTTTTTTTCAATAATTTTCACTTTTAGTACGTAAAAAAACTTTCTTAGACAATTTTTAATGACGTTAGTTTCAAACAAAAAGAATTAGACAGTTTCGCAAAAAAAAATTATTTTTCACTGTATGAAATGTCTTAGAAAAATTTATTTGAAAAGAAAATTTTTTTTCAATAATTTTCACTTTTAGTACGTAAAAAAACTTTCTTAGACAATTTTTAATGACGTTAGTTTTAAACAAAAAGAATTAGACAGTTTCGCAAAAAAAAATTATTTTTCAATGTATGAAATGTCTTAGAAAAATTTTTTTGAAAAGAAAATTTTTTTTCAATAATTTTCACTTTTAGTACGTAAAAAAACTTTCTTAGACAATTTTTAATGACGTTAGTTTCAAACAAAAAGAATTAGACAGTTTCTCAAAAAAAAATTATTTTTCACTGTATGAAATGTCTTAGAAAAATTTTTGAAAATTTTTCTTGAAAAGAAAATTTTTTTCAATAATTTTCACTTTTAGTACGTAAAAAAACTTTCTTAGACAATTTTTAATGACGTTAGTTTCAAACAAAAAGAATTAGACAGTTTCGCAAAAAAAAATTATTTTTCACTGTATGAAATGTCTTAGAAAAATTTTTTTGAAAAGACAATTTTTTTTCAATAATTTTCACTTTTAGTACGTAAAAAAACTTTCTTAGACAATTTTTAATGACGTTAGTTTCAAACAAAAAGAATTAGACAGTTTCGCAAAAAAAAATTATTTTTCACTGTATGAAATGTCTTGGAAAAATTTTTTTTAAAAGAAAATTTTTTTTCAATAATTTTCACTTTTAGTACGTAAAAAAACTTTCTTAGACAATTTTTAATGACGTTAGTTTCAAACAAAACGAATTAGACAGTTTCGCAAAAAAAAATTATTTTTCACTGTATGAAATGTCTTAGAAAAATTTTTTTGAAAAGACAATTTTTTTTCAATAATTTTCACTTTTAGTACTTAAAAAAACTTTCTTAGACAATTTTTAATGACGTTAGTTTCAAACAAAAAGAATTAGACAGTTTCGCAAAAAAAAATTATTTTTCACAGTATGAAATGTCTTAGAAAAATTTTTGAAAATTTTTCTTGAAAAGAAAATTTTTTTCAATAATTTTCACTTTTAGTACGTAAAAAAACTTTCTTAGACAATTTTTAATGACGTTAGTTTCAAACAAAAAGAATTAGACAGTTTCGCAAATAAAAATTATTTTTCACTGTATGAAATGTCTTAGAAAAATTTTTTTGAAAAGACAACTTTTTTTCAATAATTTTCACTTTTAGTACGTAAAAAAACTTTCTTAGACAATTTGTAATGACGTTAGTTTCAAACAAAACGAATTAGACAGTTTCGTAAAAAAAAATTATTTTTCACTGTATGAAATGTCTTAGAAAAGTTTTTGAAAATTTTTCTTGAAAAGAAAATTTGTTTTCAATAATTTTCACTTTTAGTACTTAAAAAAACTTTCTTAGACAATTTTTAATGACGTTAGTTTCAAACAAAAAGAATTAGACAGTTTCGCAAAAAAAAATTATTTTTCACTGTATGAAATGTCTTAGAAAAATTTTTGAAAATTTTTCTTGAAAAGAAAATTTTTTTCAATAATTTTCACTTTTAGTACGTAAAAAAACTTTCTTAGACAATTTTTAATGACGTTAGTTTCAAACAAAAAGAATTAGACAGTTTCGCAAAAAAAAATTATTTTTCACTGTATGAAATGTCTTAGAAAAATTTTTTTGAAAAGACAACTCTTTTTCAATAATTTTCACTTTTAGTACGTAAAAAAACTTTCTTAGACAATTTGTAATGACGTTAGTTTCAAACAAAAAGATTTAGACAGTTTCGAAAAAAAAAATTATTTTTGACTGTATGAAATGTCTTTAAAAAATTTTTGAAAATTTTTTTTGAAAAGAAAATTTTTTTCAATAATTTTCACTTTTAGTACGTAAAAAAACTTTCTTAGACAATTTTTAATGACGTTAGTTTCAAACAAAAAGAATTAGACAGTTTCGCAAAAAAAAATTATTTTTCACTGCATGAAATGTCTTAGAAAAATTTTTGAAAATTTTTTTTGAAAAGACAATTTTTTTCAATAATTTTCACTTTTAGTACGTAAAAAAACTTTCTTAGACAATTTTTATTGACGTTAGTTTCAAACAAAAAGAATTAGACAGTTTCGCAAAAAAAAAATTATTTTTCACTGTATGAAATGTCTTAGAAAAATTTTTGAAAATTTTTTTTGAAAAGACAATTTTTTTCAATAATTTTCACTTTTAGTACGTAAAAAAACTTTCTTAGACAATTTGTAATGACGTTAGTTTCAAACAAAAAGAATTAGACAGTTTCGAAAAAAAAAATTATTTTTGACTGTATGAAATGTCTTTGAAAAATTTTTGAAATTTTTTTGGAAAAGAAAATTTTTTTCAATAATTTTCACTTTTAGTACGTAAAAAAACTTTCTTAGACAATTTTTAATGACGTTAGTTTCAAACAAAAAGATTTGGATAGTTTCGCAAAAAAAAAATATTTTTCACTGTATGAAATGTCTTAGAAAAATTTTTTTGAAAAGAAAATTTTTTTTCAATAATTTTCACTTTTAGTACGTAAAAAAACTTTCTTAGACAATTTTTAATGACGTTAGTTTCAAACAAAAAGAATTAGACAGTTTCGCAAAAAAAAATTATTTTTCACTGTATGAAATGTCTTAGAAAAGTTTTTTTGAAAAGACAATTTTTTTCAATAATTTTCACTTTTAGTACGTAAAAAACTTTCTTAGACAATTTTTAATGACGTTAGTTTCAAACAAAAAGAATTAGACAGTTTCGCAAAAAAAAATTATTTTTCACTGTATGAAATGTCTTAGAAAAATTTTTTTGAAAAGACAATTTTTTTTCAATAATTTTCACTTTTAGTACTTAAAAAAACTTTCTTAGACAATTTTTAATGACGTTAGTTTCAAACAAAACGAATTAGACAGTTTCGCAAAAAAAAATTATTTTTCACTGTATATGAAATGTCTTTGAAAAATTTTTGAAATTTTTTTGGAAAAAAAAATTTTTTTCAATAATTTTCACTTTTAGTACGTAAAAAAACTTTCTTAGACAATTTTTAATGACGTTAGTTTCAAACAAAAAGATTTGGATAGTTTCGCAAAAAAAAAATATTTTTCACTGTATGAAATGTCTTAGAAAAATTTTTTTGAAAAAAAAATTTTTTTTCAATAATTTTCACTTTTAGTACGTAAAAAAACTTTCTTAGACAATTTTTAATGACGTTAGTTTCAAACAAAAAGAATTAGACAGTTTCGCAAAAAAAAATTATTTTTCACTGTATGAAATGTCTTAGAAAAATTTATTTGAAAAGAAAATTTTTTTTCAATAATTTTCACTTTTAGTACGTAAAAAAACTTTCTTAGACAATTTTTAATGACGTTAGTTTCAAACAAAACGAATTAGACAGTTTCGCAAAAAAAAATTATTTTTCAATGTATGAAATGTCTTAGAAAAATTTTTTTGAAAAGAAAATTTTTTTTCAATAATTTCCACTTTTAGTACGTAAAAAAACTTTCTTAGACAATTTTTAATGACGTTAGTTTCAAACAAAAAGAATTGAAAAGATTCGTAAAAAAAAATTATTTTTCACTGTATGAAATGTCTTAGAAAAATTTTTGAAAATGTTTTTTGAAAAGACAATTTTCCTCAATAACTTTTACTTTTAGTGCGTTAAAAAACTTTCTTAGACAATTTTTAATGACGTTAGTTTCAAACAAAAAGAATTGCATAGTTTCGCAAAAAAAAATTATTTTTCACTGTATGAAATGTCTTTAAAAAGTTTTTTGAAAAGACAATTTTTTTTCAATAATTTTCACTTTTAGTACGTAAAAAAACTTTCTTAGACAATTTTTAATGACGTTAGTTTCAAACAAAATGAATTAGACAGTTTCGCAAAAAAAAATTATTTTTCACTGTATGAAATGTCTTTAAAAAGTTTTTTGAAAAGACAATTTTTTTTCAATAATTTTCACTTTTAGTACGTAAAAAAACTTTCTTAGACAATTTTTAATGACGTTAGTTTCAAACAAAAAGAATTAGACAGTTTCGCAAAAAAAAATTATTTTTCACTGTATGAAATGTCTTAGAAAAATTTTTTTGAAAAGACAATTTTTTTCAATAATTTTCACTTTTAGTACGTAAAAAAACTTTCTTAGACAATTTTTAATGACGTTAGTTTCAAACAAAACGAATTAGACAGTTTCGCAAAAAAAAATTATTTTTCACTATATGAAATGTCTTTGAAAATTTTTTTGAAAAGAAAGTTTTTTTTCAATAATTTTCACTTTTAGTACGTAAAGAAACTTTCTTAGACAATTTTTAATGACGTTAGTTTCAAACAAAAAGAATTAGACAGTTTCGCAAAAAAAAATTATTTTTCACTGTATGAAATGTCTTAAAAAAAGTTTTGAAAATTTTTATTGAAAAGAAAATTTTTTTTCAATTATTTTCACTTTTAGTACGTAAAAAAACTTTCTTAGACAATTTTTAATGACGTTAGTTTCAAACAAAAAGAATTAGACAGTTTCGCAAAAAAAAGTTATTTTTCACTGTATGAAATGTCTTAGAAAAATTTTTGAAAATTTTTTTTGAAAAGACAATTTTTTTCAATAATTTTCACTTTTAGTACGTAAAAAAACTTTCTTAGACAATTTTTAATGACGTTAGTTTCAAACAAAAAGAATTAGACAGTTTCGCAAAAAAAAATAATTTTTCACTGTATGAAATGTCTTAGAAAAATTTTTGGAAATTTTTTTTGAAAAGACAATTTTTTTCAATAATTTTCACTTTTAGTACGTAAAAAAACTTTCTTAGACAATTTGTAATGACGTTAGTTTCAAACAAAAAGAATTAGACAGTTTCGAAAAAAAAAATTATTTTTGACTGTATGAAATGTCTTTGAAAAATTTTTGAAATTTTTTTGGAAAAGAAAATTTTTTTCAATAATTTTCACTTTTAGTACGTAAAAAAACTTTCTTAGACAATTTTTAATGACGTTAGTTTCAAACAAAAAGATTTGGATAGTTTCGCAAAAAAAAAATATTTTTCACTGTATGAAATGTCTTAGAAAAATTTTTTTGAAAAGAAAATTTTTTTTCAATAATTTTCACTTTTAGTACGTAAAAAAACTTTCTTAGACAATTTTTAATGACGTTAGTTTCAAACAAAAAGAATTAGACAGTTTCGCAAAAAAAAATTATTTTTCACTGTATGAAATGTCTTAGAAAAATTTTTTTGAAAAGACAATTTTTTTCAATAATTTTCACTTTTAGTACGTAAAAAAACTTTCTTAGACAATTTTTAATGACGTTAGTTTCAAACAAAAAGAATTGGATAGTTTCGCAAAAAAAAAATATTTTTCACTGTATGAAATGTCTTAGAAAAATTTTTTTGAAAAGACAATTTTTTTTCAATAATTTTCACTTTTAGTACGTAAAAAAACTTTCTTAGACAATTTTTAATGACGTTAGTTTCAAACAAAAAGAATTAGACAGTTTCGCAAAAAAAAATTATTTTTCACTGTATGAAATGTCTTAGAAAAATTTTTTTGAAAAGACAATTTTTTTTCAATAATTTTCACTTTTAGTACGTAAAAAAACTTTCTTAGACAATTTTTAATGACGTTAGTTTCAAACAAAAAGAATTAGACAGTTTCGCATAAAAAAATTATTTTTCACTGTATGAAATGTCTTAGAAAAATTTTTTTGAAAAGACAATTTTTTTTCAATAATTTTCACTTTTAGTACTTAAAAAAACTTTCTTAGACAATTTTTAATGACGTTAGTTTCAAACAAAAAGAATTAGACAGTTTCTCAAAAAAAAAATATTTTTCACTGTATGAAATGTCTTAGAAAAATTTTTGAAAATTTTTCTTGAAAAGAAAATTTTTTTCAATAATTTTCACTTTTAGTACGTAAAAAAACTTTCTTAGACAATTTTTAATGACGTTAGTTTCAAACAAAAAGAATTAGACAGTTTCGCAAAAAAAAATTGTTTTTCACTGTATGAAATGTCTTAGAAAAATTTTTTTGAAAAGACAATTTTTTTTCAATAATTTTCACTTTTAGTACTTAAAAAAACTTTCTTAGACAATTTTTAATGACGTTAGTTTCAAACAAAACGAATTAGACAGTTTCGCAAAGAAAAATTATTTTTCACTGTATGAAATGTCTTGGAAAAACTTTTTTGAAAAGACAATTTTTTTTCAATAATTTTCACTTTTAGTACGTAAAAAGACTTTCTTAGACAATTTTTAATGACGTTAGTTTCAAACAAAAAGAATTAGACAGTTTCGCAAAAAAAAATTATTTTTCACTGTATGAAATGTCTTAGAAAAATTTTTGAAAATTTTTCTTGAAAAGAAAATTTTTTTCAATAATTTTCACTTTTAGTACGTAAAAAAACTTTCTTAGACAATTTTTAATGACGTTAGTTTCAAACAAAACGAATTAGACAGTTTCGCAAATAAAAATTATTTTTCACTGTATGAAATGTCTTAGAAAAATTTTTTTGAAAAGACAATTTTTTTTCAATAATTTTCACTTTTAGTACGTAAAAAAACTTTCTTAGACAATTTTTAATGACGTTAGTTTCAAACAAAAAGAATTAGACAGTTTCGCAAAAAAAAATAATTTTTCACTGTATGAAATGTCTTAGAAAAATTTTTGGAAATTTTTTTTGAAAAGACAATTTTTTTCAATAATTTTCACTTTTAGTACGTAAAAAAACTTTCTTAGACAATTTGTAATGACGTTAGTTTCAAACAAAAAGAATTAGACAGTTTCGAAAAAAAAAATTATTTTTGACTGTATGAAATGTCTTTGAAAAATTTTTGAAATTTTTTTGGAAAAGAAAATTTTTTTCAATAATTTTCACTTTTAGTACGTAAAAAAACTTTCTTAGACAATTTTTAATGACGTTAGTTTCAAACAAAAAGATTTGGATAGTTTCGCAAAAAAAAAATATTTTTCACTGTATGAAATGTCTTAGAAAAATTTTTTTGAAAAGAAAATTTTTTTTCAATAATTTTCACTTTTAGTACGTAAAAAAACTTTCTTAGACAATTTTTAATGACGTTAGTTTCAAACAAAAAGAATTAGACAGTTTCGCAAAAAAAAATTATTTTTCACTGTATGAAATGTCTTAGAAAAATTTTTTTGAAAAGACAATTTTTTTCAATAATTTTCACTTTTAGTACGTAAAAAAACTTTCTTAGACAATTTTTAATGACGTTAGTTTCAAACAAAAAGAATTAGACAGTTTCGCAAAAAAAAATTATTTTTCACTGTATGAAATGTCTTAGAAAAATTTTTTTGAAAAGAAAATTTTTTTTCAATAATTTTCACTTTTAGTACGTAAAAAAACTTTCTTAGACAATTTTTAATGACGTTAGTTTCAAACAAAAAGAATTAGACAGTTTCGCATAAAAAAATTATTTTTCACTGTATGAAATGTGTTAGAAAAATTTTTTTGAAAAGACAATTTTTTTTCAATAATTTTCACTTTTAGTACTTAAAAAAACTTTCTTAGACAATTTTTAATGACGTTAGTTTCAAACAAAAAGAATTAGACAGTTTCTCAAAAAAAAAATATTTTTCACTGTATGAAATGTCTTAGAAAATTTTTTGAAAATTTTTCTTGAAAAGAAAATTTTTTTCAATAATTTTCACTTTTAGTACATAAAAAAACTTTCTTAGACAATTTTTAATGACGTTAGTTTCAAACAAAAAGAATTAGACAGTTTCGCAAAAAAAAATTATTTTTCACTGTATGAAATGTCTTGGAAAAATTTTTTTGAAAAGAAAATTTTTTTTCAATAATTTTCACTTTTAGTACGTAAAAAAACTTTCTTAGACAATTTTTAATGACGTTAGTTTCAAACAAAACGAATTAGACAGTTTCGCAAAAAAAATTATTTTTCACTGTATGAAATGTCTTAGAAAAATTTTTTTGAAAAGACAATTTTTTTTCAATAATTTTCACTTTTAGTACTTAAAAAAACTTTCCTAGACTATTTTTAATGACGTTAGTTTCAAACAAAATGAATTAGACAGTTTTGCAAAAAAAAATTATTTTTCACTGTATGAAATGTCTTAGAAAAATTTTTGAAAAGTTTTCTTGAAAAGAAAATTTTTTTCAATAATTTTCACTTTTAGTACGTAAAAAAACTTTCTTAGACAATTTTTAATGACGTTAGTTTCAAACAAAAAGAATTAGACAGTTTCGCAAATAAAAATTATTTTTCACTGTATGAAATGTCTTAGAAAAATTTTTTTGAAAAGACAACTTTTTTTCAATAATTTTCACTTTTAGTACGTAAAAAAACTTTCTTAGACAATTTGTAATGACGTTAGTTTCAAACAAAAAGAATTAGACAGTTTCGAAAAAAAAAATTATTTTTGACTGTATGAAATGTCTTTGAAAAATTTTTGAAAATTTTTTTTGAAAAGAAAATTTTTTTCATAAATTTTCACTTTTAGAACGTAAAAAAACTTTCTTAGACAATTTTTAATGACGTTAGTTTCAAACAAAAAGAATTGGATAGTTTCGCAAAAAAAAAATATTTTTCACTGTATGAAATGTCTTAGAAAAATTTTTTTGAAAAGACAATTTTTTTTCAATAATTTTCACTTTTAGTACGTAAAAAAACTTTCTTAGACAATTTTTAATGACGTTAGTTTCAAACAAAGAGAATTAGACAGTTTCGCAAAAAAAAATTATTTTTCACTGTATGAAATGTCTTAGAAAAATTTTTTTGAAAAGACAATTTTTTTTCAATAATTTTCACTTTTAGTACGTAAAAAAACTTTCTTAGACAATTTTTAATGACGTTAGTTTCAAACAAAAAGAATTAGACAGTTTCGCATAAAAAAATTATTTTTCACTGTATGAAATGTCTTAGAAAAATTTTTTTGAAAAGACAATTTTTTTTCAATAATTTTCACTTTTAGTACTTAAAAGAACTTTCTTAGACAATTTTTAATGACGTTAGTTTCAAACAAAAAGAATTAGACAGTTTCTCAAAAAAAAAATATTTTTCACTGTATGAAATGTCTTAGAAAAATTTTTAGAAATTTTTCTTGAAAAGAAAATTTTTTTCAATAATTTTCACTTTTAGTACGTAAAAAAACTTTCTTAGACAATTTTTAATGACGTTAGTTTCAAACAAAAAGAATTAGACAGTTTCGCAAAAAAAAATTGTTTTTCACTGTATGAAATGTCTTAGAAAAATTTTTTTGAAAAGACAATTTTTTTTCAATAATTTTCACTTTTAGTACGTAAAAAAACTTTCTTAGACAATTTTTAATGACGTTAGTTTCAAACAAAACGAATTAGACAGTTTCGCAAAAAAAAATTATTTTTCATTGTATGAAATGTCTTAGAAAAATTTTTTTGAAAAGACAATTTTTTTTCAATAATTTTCACTTTTAGTACTTAAAAAGACTTTCTTAGACAATTTTTAATGACGTTAGTTTCAAACAAAAAGATTTAGACAGTTTCGCAAAAAAAAATTATTTTTCACTGTATGAAATGTCTTAGAAAAATTTTTGAAAATTTTTCTTGAAAAGAAAATTTTTTCAATAATTTTCACTTTTAGTACGTAAAAAAACTTTCTTAGACAATTTTTAATGACGTTAGTTTCAAACAAAACGAATTAGACAGTTTCGCAAAAAAAAATTATTTTTCACTGTATGAAATGTCTTAGAAAAGTTTTTTTGAAAAGACAATTTTTTTTCAATAATTTTCACTTTTAGTACTTAAAAAGACTTTCTTAGACAATTTTTAATGACGTTAGTTTCAAACAAAAAGAATTAGACAGTTTCGCAAAAAAAAATTATTTTTCACTGTATGAAATGTCTTAGAAAATTTTTTGAAAATTTTTCTTGAAAAGAAAATTTTTTTCAATAATTTTCACTTTTAGTACGTAAAAAAACTTTCTTAGACAATTTTTAATGACGTTAGTTTCAAACAAAACGAATTAGACAGTTTCGCAAATAAAAATTATTTTTCACTGTATGAAATGTCTTAGAAAAATTTTTTTGAAAAGACAATTTTTTTTCAATAATTTTCACTTTTAGTACGTAAAAAAACTTTCTTAGACAATTTTTAATGACGTTAGTTTCAAACAAAAAGAATTAGACAGTTTCGCAAAAAAAAATTATTTTTCACTGTATGAAATGTCTTAGAAAAATTTTTTTGAAAAGAAAATTTTTTTTCAATAATTTTCACTTTTAGTACGTAAAAAAACTTTCTTAGACAATTTTTAATGACGTTAGTTTCAAACAAAACGAATTAGACAGTTTCGCAAAAAAAAATTATTTTTCACTATATGAAATGTCTTTGAAAATTTTTTTGAAAAGAAAGTTTTTTTTCAATAATTTTCACTTTTAGTACGTAAAGAAACTTTCTTAGACAATTTTTAATGACGTTAGTTTCAAACAAAAAGAATTAGACAGTTTCGCAAAAAAAAATTATTTTTCACTGTATGAAATGTCTTAAAAAAAGTTTTGAAAATTTTTATTGAAAAGAAAATTTTTTTTCAATTATTTTCACTTTTAGTACGTAAAAAAACTTTCTTAGACAATTTTTAATGACGTTAGTTTCAAACAAAAAGAATTAGACAGTTTCGCAAAAAAAAGTTATTTTTCACTGTATGAAATGTCTTAGAAAAATTTTTGAAAATTTTTTTTGAAAAGACAATTTTTTTCAATAATTTTCACTTTTAGTACGTAAAAAAACTTTCTTAGACAATTTTTAATGACGTTAGTTTCAAACAAAAAGAATTAGACAGTTTCGCAAAAAAAAATAATTTTTCACTGTATGAAATGTCTTAAAAAAATTTTTGGAAATTTTTTTTGAAAAGACAATTTTTTTCAATAATTTTCACTTTTAGTACGTAAAAAAACTTTCTTAGACAATTTGTAATGACGTTAGTTTCAAACAAAAAGAATTAGACAGTTTCGAAAAAAAAAATTATTTTTGACTGTATGAAATGTCTTTGAAAAATTTTTGAAATTTTTTTGGAAAAGAAAATTTTTTTCAATAATTTTCACTTTTAGTACGTAAAAAAACTTTCTTAGACAATTTTTAATGACGTTAGTTTCAAACAAAAAGATTTGGATAGTTTCGCAAAAAAAAAATATTTTTCACTGTATGAAATGTCTTAGAAAAATTTTTTTGAAAAGAAAATTTTTTTTCAATAATTTTCACTTTTAGTACGTAAAAAAACTTTCTTAGACAATTTTTAATGACGTTAGTTTCAAACAAAAAGAATTAGACAGTTTCGCAAAAAAAAATTATTTTTCACTGTATGAAATGTCTTAGAAAAATTTTTTTGAAAAGACAATTTTTTTCAATAATTTTCACTTTTAGTACGTAAAAAAACTTTCTTAGACAATTTTTAATGACGTTAGTTTCAAACAAAAAGAATTGGATAGTTTCGCAAAAAAAAAATATTTTTCACTGTATGAAATGTCTTAGAAAAATTTTTTTGAAAAGACAATTTTTTTTCAATAATTTTCACTTTTAGTACGTAAAAAAACTTTCTTAGACAATTTTTAATGACGTTAGTTTCAAACAAAAAGAATTAGACAGTTTCGCAAAAAAAAATTATTTTTCACTGTATGAAATGTCTTAGAAAAATTTTTTTGAAAAGACAATTTTTTTTCAATAATTTTCACTTTTAGTACGTAAAAAAACTTTCTTAGACAATTTTTAATGACGTTAGTTTCAAACAAAAAGAATTAGACAGTTTCGCATAAAAAAATTATTTTTCACTGTATGAAATGTCTTAGAAAAATTTTTTTGAAAAGACAATTTTTTTTCAATAATTTTCACTTTTAGTACTTAAAAAAACTTTCTTAGACAATTTTTAATGACGTTAGTTTCAAACAAAAAGAATTAGACAGTTTCTCAAAAAAAAAATATTTTTCACTGTATGAAATGTCTTAGAAAAATTTTTGAAAATTTTTCTTGAAAAGAAAATTTTTTTCAATAATTTTCACTTTTAGTACGTAAAAAAACTTTCTTAGACAATTTTTAATGACGTTAGTTTCAAACAAAAAGAATTAGACAGTTTCGCAAAAAAAAATTGTTTTTCACTGTATGAAATGTCTTAGAAAAATTTTTTTGAAAAGACAATTTTTTTTCAATAATTTTCACTTTTAGTACTTAAAAAAACTTTCTTAGACAATTTTTAATGACGTTAGTTTCAAACAAAACGAATTAGACAGTTTCGCAAAGAAAAATTATTTTTCACTGTATGAAATGTCTTGGAAAAACTTTTTTGAAAAGACAATTTTTTTTCAATAATTTTCACTTTTAGTACTTAAAAAGACTTTCTTAGACAATTTTTAATGACGTTAGTTTCAAACAAAAAGAATTAGACAGTTTCGCAAAAAAAAATTATTTTTCACTGTATGAAATGTCTTAGAAAAATTTTTGAAAATTTTTCTTGAAAAGAAAATTTTTTTCAATAATTTTCACTTTTAGTACGTAAAAAAACTTTCTTAGACAATTTTTAATGACGTTAGTTTCAAACAAAACGAATTAGACAGTTTCGCAAATAAAAATTATTTTTCACTGTATGAAATGTCTTAGAAAAATTTTTTTGAAAAGACAATTTTTTTTCAATAATTTTCACTTTTAGTACGTAAAAAAACTTTCTTAGACAATTTTTAATGACGTTAGTTTCAAACAAAAAGAATTAGACAGTTTCGCAAAAAAAAATAATTTTTCACTGTATGAAATGTCTTAGAAAAATTTTTGGAAATTTTTTTTGAAAAGACAATTTTTTTCAATAATTTTCACTTTTAGTACGTAAAAAAACTTTCTTAGACAATTTGTAATGACGTTAGTTTCAAACAAAAAGAATTAGACAGTTTCGAAAAAAAAAATTATTTTTGACTGTATGAAATGTCTTTGAAAAATTTTTGAAATTTTTTTGGAAAAGAAAATTTTTTTCAATAATTTTCACTTTTAGTACGTAAAAAAACTTTCTTAGACAATTTTTAATGACGTTAGTTTCAAACAAAAAGATTTGGATAGTTTCGCAAAAAAAAAATATTTTTCACTGTATGAAATGTCTTAGAAAAATTTTTTTGAAAAGAAAATTTTTTTTCAATAATTTTCACTTTTAGTACGTAAAAAAACTTTCTTAGACAATTTTTAATGACGTTAGTTTCAAACAAAAAGAATTAGACAGTTTCGCAAAAAAAAATTATTTTTCACTGTATGAAATGTCTTAGAAAAATTTTTTTGAAAAGACAATTTTTTTCAATAATTTTCACTTTTAGTACGTAAAAAAACTTTCTTAGACAATTTTTAATGACGTTAGTTTCAAACAAAAAGAATTAGACAGTTTCGCAAAAAAAAATTATTTTTCACTGTATGAAATGTCTTAGAAAAATTTTTTTGAAAAGAAAATTTTTTTTCAATAATTTTCACTTTTAGTACGTAAAAAAACTTTCTTAGACAATTTTTAATGACGTTAGTTTCAAACAAAAAGAATTAGACAGTTTCGCATAAAAAAATTATTTTTCACTGTATGAAATGTGTTAGAAAAATTTTTTTGAAAAGACAATTTTTTTTCAATAATTTTCACTTTTAGTACTTAAAAAAACTTTCTTAGACAATTTTTAATGACGTTAGTTTCAAACAAAAAGAATTAGACAGTTTCTCAAAAAAAAAATATTTTTCACTGTATGAAATGTCTTAGAAAATTTTTTGAAAATTTTTCTTGAAAAGAAAATTTTTTTCAATAATTTTCACTTTTAGTACGTAAAAAAACTTTCTTAGACAATTTTTAATGACGTTAGTTTCAAACAAAAAGAATTAGACAGTTTCGCAAAAAAAAATTATTTTTCACTGTATGAAATGTCTTGGAAAAATTTTTTTGAAAAGAAAATTTTTTTTCAATAATTTTCACTTTTAGTACGTAAAAAAACTTTCTTAGACAATTTTTAATGACGTTAGTTTCAAACAAAACGAATTAGACAGTTTCGCAAAAAAAATTATTTTTCACTGTATGAAATGTCTTAGAAAAATTTTTTTGAAAAGACAATTTTTTTTCAATAATTTTCACTTTTAGTACTTAAAAAAACTTTCCTAGACTATTTTTAATGACGTTAGTTTCAAACAAAATGAATTAGACAGTTTTGCAAAAAAAAATTATTTTTCACTGTATGAAATGTCTTAGAAAAATTTTTGAAAAGTTTTCTTGAAAAGAAAATTTTTTTCAATAATTTTCACTTTTAGTACGTAAAAAAACTTTCTTAGACAATTTTTAATGACGTTAGTTTCAAACAAAAAGAATTAGACAGTTTCGCAAATAAAAATTATTTTTCACTGTATGAAATGTCTTAGAAAAATTTTTTTGAAAAGACAACTTTTTTTCAATAATTTTCACTTTTAGTACGTAAAAAAACTTTCTTAGACAATTTGTAATGACGTTAGTTTCAAACAAAAAGAATTAGACAGTTTCGAAAAAAAAAATTATTTTTGACTGTATGAAATGTCTTTGAAAAATTTTTGAAAATTTTTTTTGAAAAGAAAATTTTTTTCATAAATTTTCACTTTTAGAACGTAAAAAAACTTTCTTAGACAATTTTTAATGACGTTAGTTTCAAACAAAAAGAATTGGATAGTTTCGCAAAAAAAAAATATTTTTCACTGTATGAAATGTCTTAGAAAAATTTTTTTGAAAAGACAATTTTTTTTCAATAATTTTCACTTTTAGTACGTAAAAAAACTTTCTTAGACAATTTTTAATGACGTTAGTTTCAAACAAAGAGAATTAGACAGTTTCGCAAAAAAAAATTATTTTTCACTGTATGAAATGTCTTAGAAAAATTTTTTTGAAAAGACAATTTTTTTTCAATAATTTTCACTTTTAGTACGTAAAAAAACTTTCTTAGACAATTTTTAATGACGTTAGTTTCAAACAAAAAGAATTAGACAGTTTCGCATAAAAAAATTATTTTTCACTGTATGAAATGTCTTAGAAAAATTTTTTTGAAAAGACAATTTTTTTTCAATAATTTTCACTTTTAGTACTTAAAAGAACTTTCTTAGACAATTTTTAATGACGTTAGTTTCAAACAAAAAGAATTAGACAGTTTCTCAAAAAAAAAATATTTTTCACTGTATGAAATGTCTTAGAAAAATTTTTAGAAATTTTTCTTGAAAAGAAAATTTTTTTCAATAATTTTCACTTTTAGTACGTAAAAAAACTTTCTTAGACAATTTTTAATGACGTTAGTTTCAAACAAAAAGAATTAGACAGTTTCGCAAAAAAAAATTGTTTTTCACTGTATGAAATGTCTTAGAAAAATTTTTTTGAAAAGACAATTTTTTTTCAATAATTTTCACTTTTAGTACGTAAAAAAACTTTCTTAGACAATTTTTAATGACGTTAGTTTCAAACAAAACGAATTAGACAGTTTCGCAAAAAAAAATTATTTTTCACTGTATGAAATGTCTTAGAAAAATTTTTTTGAAAAGACAATTTTTTTTCAATAATTTTCACTTTTAGTACTTAAAAAGACTTTCTTAGACAATTTTTAATGACGTTAGTTTCAAACAAAAAGATTTAGACAGTTTCGCAAAAAAAAATTATTTTTCACTGTATGAAATGTCTTAGAAAAATTTTTGAAAATTTTTCTTGAAAAGAAAATTTTTTTCAATAATTTTCACTTTTAGTACGTAAAAAAACTTTCTTAGACAATTTTTAATGACGTTAGTTTCAAACAAAAAGAATTAGACAGTTTCGCAAAAAAAATTATTTTTCACTGTATGAAATGTCTTAGAAAAATTTTTTTGAAAAGACAATTTTTTTTCAATAATTTTCACTTTTAGTACGTAAAAAAACTTTCTTAGACAATTTTTAATGACGTTAGTTTCAAACAAAAAGAATTAGACAGTTTCGCAAAAAAAAATTATTTTTCACTGTATGAAATGTCTTAGAAAGATTTTTTTGAAAAGAAAATTTTTTTTCAATAATTTTCACTTTTAGTACGTAAAAAAACTTTCTTAGACAATTTTTAATGACGTTAGTTTCAAACAAAACGAATTAGACAGTTTCGCAAAAAAAAATTATTTTTCACTGTATGAAATGTCTTTGAAAATTTTTTTTGAAAAGAAAGTTTTTTTTCAATAATTTTCACTTTTAGTACGTAAAAAAACTTTCTTAGACAATTTTTAATGACGTTAGTTTCAAACAAAAAGAATTAGACAGTTTCGCAAAAAAAAATTATTTTTCACTGTATGAAATGTCTTAAAAAAAGTTTTGAAAATTTTTATTGAAGAGAAAATTTTTTTTCAATTATTTTCACTTTTAGTACGTAAAAAAACTTTCTTAGACAATTTTTAATGACGTTAGTTTCAAACAAAAAGAATTAGACAGTTTCGCAAAAAAAAATTATTTTTCACTGTATGAAATGTCTTAGAAAAATTTTTGAAAATTTTTTTTGAAAAGACAATTTTTTTCAATAATTTTCACTTTTAGTACGTAAAAAAACTTTCTTAGCCAATTTTAATGACGTTAGTTTCAAACAAAAAGAATTAGACAGTTTCGCAAAAAAAAATAATTTTTCACTGTATGAAATGTCTTAGAAAAATTTTTGAAAATTTTTTTTGAAAAGACAATTTTTTTCAATAATTTTCACTTTTAGTACGTAAAAAAACTTTCTTAGACAATTTGTAATGACGTTAGTTTCAAACAAAAAGAATTAGACAGTTTCGAAAAAAAAAATTATTTTTGACTGTATGAAATGTCTTTGAAAAATTTTTGAAATTTTTTTGGAAAAGAAAATTTTTTTCAATAATTTTCACTTTTAGTACGTAAAAAAACTTTCTTAGACAATTTTTAATGACGTTAGTTTCAAGCAAAAAGATTTGGATAGTTTCGCAAAAAAAAAATATTTTTCACTGTATGAAATGTCTTAGAAAAATTTTTTTGAAAAGAAAATTTTTTTTCAATAATTTTCACTTTTAGTACGTAAAAAAACTTTCTTAGACAATTTTTAATGACGTTAGTTTCAAACAAAAAGAATTAGACAGTTTCGCAAAAAAAAATTATTTTTCACTGTATGAAATGTCTTAGAAAAATTTATTTGAAAAGAAAATTTTTTTTCAATAATTTTCACTTTTAGTACGTAAAAAAACTTTCTTAGACAATTTTTAATGACGTTAGTTTTAAACAAAAAGAATTAGACAGTTTCGCAAAAAAAAATTATTTTTCAATGTATGAAATGTCTTAGAAAAATTTTTTTGAAAAGAAAATTTTTTTTCAATAATTTTCACTTTTAGTACGTAAAAAAACTTTCTTAGACAATTTTTAATGACGTTAGTTTCAAACAAAAAGAATTAGACAGTTTCTCAAAAAAAAATTATTTTTCACTGTATGAAATGTCTTAGAAAAATTTTTGAAAATTTTTCTTGAAAAGAAAATTTTTTTCAATAATTTTCACTTTTAGTACGTAAAAAAACTTTCTTAGACAATTTTTAATGACGTTAGTTTCAAACAAAAAGAATTAGACAGTTTCGCAAAAAAAAATTATTTTTCACTGTATGAAATGTCTTAGAAAAATTTTTTTGAAAAGACAATTTTTTTTCAATAATTTTCACTTTTAGTACGTAAAAAAACTTTCTTAGACAATTTTTAATGACGTTAGTTTCAAACAAAAAGAATTAGACAGTTTCGCAAAAAAAAATTATTTTTCACTGTATGAAATGTCTTGGAAAAATTTTTTTTAAAAGAAAATTTTTTTTCAATAATTTTCACTTTTAGTACGTAAAAAAACTTTCTTAGACAATTTTTAATGACGTTAGTTTCAAACAAAACGAATTAGACAGTTTCGCAAAAAAAAATTATTTTTCACTGTATGAAATGTCTTAGAAAAATTTTTTTGAAAAGACAATTTTTTTTCAATAATTTTCACTTTTAGTACTTAAAAAAACTTTCTTAGACAATTTTTAATGACGTTAGTTTCAAACAAAACGAATTAGACAGTTTCGCAAAGAAAAATTATTTTTCACTGTATGAAATGTCTTGGAAAAACTTTTTTGAAAAGACAATTTTTTTTCAATAATTTTCACTTTTAGTACTTAAAAAGACTTTCTTAGACAATTTTTAATGACGTTAGTTTCAAACAAAAAGAATTAGACAGTTTCGCAAAAAAAAATTATTTTTCACTGTATGAAATGTCTTAGAAAAATTTTTGAAAATTTTTCTTGAAAAGAAAATTTTTTTCAATAATTTTCACTTTTAGTACGTAAAAAAACTTTCTTAGACAATTTTTAATGACGTTAGTTTCAAACAAAACGAATTAGACAGTTTCGCAAATAAAAATTATTTTTCACTGTATGAAATGTCTTAGAAAAATTTTTTTGAAAAGACAATTTTTTTTCAATAATTTTCACTTTTAGTACGTAAAAAAACTTTCTTAGACAATTTTTAATGACGTTAGTTTCAAACAAAAAGAATTAGACAGTTTCGCAAAAAAAAATAATTTTTCACTGTATGAAATGTCTTAGAAAAATTTTTGGAAATTTTTTTTGAAAAGACAATTTTTTTCAATAATTTTCACTTTTAGTACGTAAAAAAACTTTCTTAGACAATTTGTAATGACGTTAGTTTCAAACAAAAAGAATTAGACAGTTTCGAAAAAAAAAATTATTTTTGACTGTATGAAATGTCTTTGAAAAATTTTTGAAATTTTTTTGGAAAAGAAAATTTTTTTCAATAATTTTCACTTTTAGTACGTAAAAAAACTTTCTTAGACAATTTTTAATGACGTTAGTTTCAAACAAAAAGATTTGGATAGTTTCGCAAAAAAAAAATATTTTTCACTGTATGAAATGTCTTAGAAAAATTTTTTTGAAAAGAAAATTTTTTTTCAATAATTTTCACTTTTAGTACGTAAAAAAACTTTCTTAGACAATTTTTAATGACGTTAGTTTCAAACAAAAAGAATTAGACAGTTTCGCAAAAAAAAATTATTTTTCACTGTATGAAATGTCTTAGAAAAATTTTTTTGAAAAGACAATTTTTTTCAATAATTTTCACTTTTAGTACGTAAAAAAACTTTCTTAGACAATTTTTAATGACGTTAGTTTCAAACAAAAAGAATTAGACAGTTTCGCAAAAAAAAATTATTTTTCACTGTATGAAATGTCTTAGAAAAATTTTTTTGAAAAGAAAATTTTTTTTCAATAATTTTCACTTTTAGTACGTAAAAAAACTTTCTTAGACAATTTTTAATGACGTTAGTTTCAAACAAAAAGAATTAGACAGTTTCGCATAAAAAAATTATTTTTCACTGTATGAAATGTGTTAGAAAAATTTTTTTGAAAAGACAATTTTTTTTCAATAATTTTCACTTTTAGTACTTAAAAAAACTTTCTTAGACAATTTTTAATGACGTTAGTTTCAAACAAAAAGAATTAGACAGTTTCTCAAAAAAAAAATATTTTTCACTGTATGAAATGTCTTAGAAAATTTTTTGAAAATTTTTCTTGAAAAGAAAATTTTTTTCAATAATTTTCACTTTTAGTACGTAAAAAAACTTTCTTAGACAATTTTTAATGACGTTAGTTTCAAACAAAAAGAATTAGACAGTTTCGCAAAAAAAAATTATTTTTCACTGTATGAAATGTCTTGGAAAAATTTTTTTGAAAAGAAAATTTTTTTTCAATAATTTTCACTTTTAGTACGTAAAAAAACTTTCTTAGACAATTTTTAATGACGTTAGTTTCAAACAAAACGAATTAGACAGTTTCGCAAAAAAAATTATTTTTCACTGTATGAAATGTCTTAGAAAAATTTTTTTGAAAAGACAATTTTTTTTCAATAATTTTCACTTTTAGTACTTAAAAAAACTTTCCTAGACTATTTTTAATGACGTTAGTTTCAAACAAAATGAATTAGACAGTTTTGCAAAAAAAAATTATTTTTCACTGTATGAAATGTCTTAGAAAAATTTTTGAAAAGTTTTCTTGAAAAGAAAATTTTTTTCAATAATTTTCACTTTTAGTACGTAAAAAAACTTTCTTAGACAATTTTTAATGACGTTAGTTTCAAACAAAAAGAATTAGACAGTTTCGCAAATAAAAATTATTTTTCACTGTATGAAATGTCTTAGAAAAATTTTTTTGAAAAGACAACTTTTTTTCAATAATTTTCACTTTTAGTACGTAAAAAAACTTTCTTAGACAATTTGTAATGACGTTAGTTTCAAACAAAAAGAATTAGACAGTTTCGAAAAAAAAAATTATTTTTGACTGTATGAAATGTCTTTGAAAAATTTTTGAAAATTTTTTTTGAAAAGAAAATTTTTTTCATAAATTTTCACTTTTAGAACGTAAAAAAACTTTCTTAGACAATTTTTAATGACGTTAGTTTCAAACAAAAAGAATTGGATAGTTTCGCAAAAAAAAAATATTTTTCACTGTATGAAATGTCTTAGAAAAATTTTTTTGAAAAGACAATTTTTTTTCAATAATTTTCACTTTTAGTACGTAAAAAAACTTTCTTAGACAATTTTTAATGACGTTAGTTTCAAACAAAGAGAATTAGACAGTTTCGCAAAAAAAAATTATTTTTCACTGTATGAAATGTCTTAGAAAAATTTTTTTGAAAAGACAATTTTTTTTCAATAATTTTCACTTTTAGTACGTAAAAAAACTTTCTTAGACAATTTTTAATGACGTTAGTTTCAAACAAAAAGAATTAGACAGTTTCGCATAAAAAAATTATTTTTCACTGTATGAAATGTCTTAGAAAAATTTTTTTGAAAAGACAATTTTTTTTCAATAATTTTCACTTTTAGTACTTAAAAGAACTTTCTTAGACAATTTTTAATGACGTTAGTTTCAAACAAAAAGAATTAGACAGTTTCTCAAAAAAAAAATATTTTTCACTGTATGAAATGTCTTAGAAAAATTTTTAGAAATTTTTCTTGAAAAGAAAATTTTTTTCAATAATTTTCACTTTTAGTACGTAAAAAAACTTTCTTAGACAATTTTTAATGACGTTAGTTTCAAACAAAAAGAATTAGACAGTTTCGCAAAAAAAAATTGTTTTTCACTGTATGAAATGTCTTAGAAAAATTTTTTTGAAAAGACAATTTTTTTTCAATAATTTTCACTTTTAGTACGTAAAAAAACTTTCTTAGACAATTTTTAATGACGTTAGTTTCAAACAAAACGAATTAGACAGTTTCGCAAAAAAAAATTATTTTTCACTGTATGAAATGTCTTAGAAAAATTTTTTTGAAAAGACAATTTTTTTTCAATAATTTTCACTTTTAGTACTTAAAAAGACTTTCTTAGACAATTTTTAATGACGTTAGTTTCAAACAAAAAGATTTAGACAGTTTCGCAAAAAAAAATTATTTTTCACTGTATGAAATGTCTTAGAAAAATTTTTGAAAATTTTTCTTGAAAAGAAAATTTTTTTCAATAATTTTCACTTTTAGTACGTAAAAAAACTTTCTTAGACAATTTTTAATGACGTTAGTTTCAAACAAAAAGAATTAGACAGTTTCGCAAAAAAAATTATTTTTCACTGTATGAAATGTCTTAGAAAAATTTTTTTGAAAAGACAATTTTTTTTCAATAATTTTCACTTTTAGTACGTAAAAAAACTTTCTTAGACAATTTTTAATGACGTTAGTTTCAAACAAAAAGAATTAGACAGTTTCGCAAAAAAAAATTATTTTTCACTGTATGAAATGTCTTAGAAAGATTTTTTTGAAAAGAAAATTTTTTTTCAATAATTTTCACTTTTAGTACGTAAAAAAACTTTCTTAGACAATTTTTAATGACGTTAGTTTCAAACAAAACGAATTAGACAGTTTCGCAAAAAAAAATTATTTTTCACTGTATGAAATGTCTTTGAAAATTTTTTTTGAAAAGAAAGTTTTTTTTCAATAATTTTCACTTTTAGTACGTAAAAAAACTTTCTTAGACAATTTTTAATGACGTTAGTTTCAAACAAAAAGAATTAGACAGTTTCGCAAAAAAAAATTATTTTTCACTGTATGAAATGTCTTAAAAAAAGTTTTGAAAATTTTTATTGAAGAGAAAATTTTTTTTCAATTATTTTCACTTTTAGTACGTAAAAAAACTTTCTTAGACAATTTTTAATGACGTTAGTTTCAAACAAAAAGAATTAGACAGTTTCGCAAAAAAAAATTATTTTTCACTGTATGAAATGTCTTAGAAAAATTTTTGAAAATTTTTTTTGAAAAGACAATTTTTTTCAATAATTTTCACTTTTAGTACGTAAAAAAACTTTCTTAGCCAATTTTAATGACGTTAGTTTCAAACAAAAAGAATTAGACAGTTTCGCAAAAAAAAATAATTTTTCACTGTATGAAATGTCTTAGAAAAATTTTTGAAAATTTTTTTTGAAAAGACAATTTTTTTCAATAATTTTCACTTTTAGTACGTAAAAAAACTTTCTTAGACAATTTGTAATGACGTTAGTTTCAAACAAAAAGAATTAGACAGTTTCGAAAAAAAAAATTATTTTTGACTGTATGAAATGTCTTTGAAAAATTTTTGAAATTTTTTTGGAAAAGAAAATTTTTTTCAATAATTTTCACTTTTAGTACGTAAAAAAACTTTCTTAGACAATTTTTAATGACGTTAGTTTCAAGCAAAAAGATTTGGATAGTTTCGCAAAAAAAAAATATTTTTCACTGTATGAAATGTCTTAGAAAAATTTTTTTGAAAAGAAAATTTTTTTTCAATAATTTTCACTTTTAGTACGTAAAAAAACTTTCTTAGACAATTTTTAATGACGTTAGTTTCAAACAAAAAGAATTAGACAGTTTCGCAAAAAAAAATTATTTTTCACTGTATGAAATGT
The DNA here is from genome assembly GCF_918807975.1 of Aplidium turbinatum. Lineage (NCBI taxonomy): Eukaryota > Metazoa > Chordata > Ascidiacea > Aplousobranchia > Polyclinidae > Aplidium > Aplidium turbinatum. The sequence goes on from NC_137485.1 coordinate 22,663,716, forward strand.
CTTAGAAAAATTTATTTGAAAAGAAAATTTTTTTTCAATAATTTTCACTTTTAGTACGTAAAAAAACTTTCTTAGACAATTTTTAATGACGTTAGTTTTAAACAAAAAGAATTAGACAGTTTCGCAAAAAAAAATTATTTTTCAATGTATGAAATGTCTTAGAAAAATTTTTTTGAAAAGAAAATTTTTTTTCAATAATTTTCACTTTTAGTACGTAAAAAAACTTTCTTAGACAATTTTTAATGACGTTAGTTTCAAACAAAAAGAATTAGACAGTTTCTCAAAAAAAAATTATTTTTCACTGTATGAAATGTCTTAGAAAAATTTTTGAAAATTTTTCTTGAAAAGAAAATTTTTTTCAATAATTTTCACTTTTAGTACGTAAAAAAACTTTCTTAGACAATTTTTAATGACGTTAGTTTCAAACAAAAAGAATTAGACAGTTTCGCAAAAAAAAATTATTTTTCACTGTATGAAATGTCTTAGAAAAATTTTTTTGAAAAGACAATTTTTTTTCAATAATTTTCACTTTTAGTACGTAAAAAAACTTTCTTAGACAATTTTTAATGACGTTAGTTTCAAACAAAAAGAATTAGACAGTTTCGCAAAAAAAAATTATTTTTCACTGTATGAAATGTCTTGGAAAAATTTTTTTTAAAAGAAAATTTTTTTTCAATAATTTTCACTTTTAGTACGTAAAAAAACTTTCTTAGACAATTTTTAATGACGTTAGTTTCAAACAAAACGAATTAGACAGTTTCGCAAAAAAAAATTATTTTTCACTGTATGAAATGTCTTAGAAAAATTTTTTTGAAAAGACAATTTTTTTTCAATAATTTTCACTTTTAGTACTTAAAAAAACTTTCTTAGACAATTTTTAATGACGTTAGTTTCAAACAAAAAGAATTAGACAGTTTCGCAAAAAAAAATTATTTTTCACAGTATGAAATGTCTTAGAAAAATTTTTGAAAATTTTTCTTGAAAAGAAAATTTTTTTCAATAATTTTCACTTTTAGTACGTAAAAAAACTTTCTTAGACAATTTTTAATGACGTTAGTTTCAAACAAAAAGAATTAGACAGTTTCGCAAATAAAAATTATTTTTCACTGTATGAAATGTCTTAGAAAAATTTTTTTGAAAAGACAACTTTTTTTCAATAATTTTCACTTTTAGTACGTAAAAAAACTTTCTTAGACAATTTGTAATGACGTTAGTTTCAAACAAAACGAATTAGACAGTTTCGTAAAAAAAAATTATTTTTCACTGTATGAAATGTCTTAGAAAAGTTTTTGAAAATTTTTCTTGAAAAGAAAATTTGTTTTCAATAATTTTCACTTTTAGTACTTAAAAAAACTTTCTTAGACAATTTTTAATGACGTTAGTTTCAAACAAAAAGAATTAGACAGTTTCGCAAAAAAAAATTATTTTTCACTGTATGAAATGTCTTAGAAAAATTTTTGAAAATTTTTCTTGAAAAGAAAATTTTTTTCAATAATTTTCACTTTTAGTACGTAAAAAAACTTTCTTAGACAATTTTTAATGACGTTAGTTTCAAACAAAAAGAATTAGACAGTTTCGCAAAAAAAAATTATTTTTCACTGTATGAAATGTCTTAGAAAAATTTTTTTGAAAAGACAACTCTTTTTCAATAATTTTCACTTTTAGTACGTAAAAAAACTTTCTTAGACAATTTGTAATGACGTTAGTTTCAAACAAAAAGATTTAGACAGTTTCGAAAAAAAAAATTATTTTTGTCTGTATGAAATGTCTTTAAAAAATTTTTGAAAATTTTTTTTGAAAAGAAAATTTTTTTCAATAATTTTCACTTTTAGTACGTAAAAAAACTTTCTTAGACAATTTTTAATGACGTTAGTTTCAAACAAAAAGAATTAGACAGTTTCGCAAAAAAAAATTATTTTTCACTGCATGAAATGTCTTAGAAAAATTTTTGAAAATTTTTTTTGAAAAGACAATTTTTTTCAATAATTTTCACTTTTAGTACGTAAAAAAACTTTCTTAGACAATTTTTATTGACGTTAGTTTCAAACAAAAAGAATTAGACAGTTTCGCAAAAAAAAAATTATTTTTCACTGTATGAAATGTCTTAGAAAAATTTTTGAAAATTTTTTTTGAAAAGACAATTTTTTTCAATAATTTTCACTTTTAGTACGTAAAAAAACTTTCTTAGACAATTTGTAATGACGTTAGTTTCAAACAAAAAGAATTAGACAGTTTCGAAAAAAAAAATTATTTTTGACTGTATGAAATGTCTTTGAAAAATTTTTGAAATTTTTTTGGAAAAGAAAATTTTTTTCAATAATTTTCACTTTTAGTACGTAAAAAAACTTTCTTAGACAATTTTTAATGACGTTAGTTTCAAACAAAAAGATTTGGATAGTTTCGCAAAAAAAAAATATTTTTCACTGTATGAAATGTCTTAGAAAAATTTTTTTGAAAAGAAAATTTTTTTTCAATAATTTTCACTTTTAGTACGTAAAAAAACTTTCTTAGACAATTTTTAATGACGTTAGTTTCAAACAAAAAGAATTAGACAGTTTCGCAAAAAAAAATTATTTTTCACTGTATGAAATGTCTTAGAAAAGTTTTTTTGAAAAGACAATTTTTTTCAATAATTTTCACATTTAGTACGTAAAAAACTTTCTTAGACAATTTTTAATGACGTTAGTTTCAAACAAAAAGAATTAGACAGTTTCGCAAAAAAAAATTATTTTTCACTGTATGAAATGTCTTAGAAAAATTTTTTTGAAAAGACAATTTTTTTTCAATAATTTTCACTTTTAGTACTTAAAAAAACTTTCTTAGACAATTTTTAATGACGTTAGTTTCAAACAAAACGAATTAGACAGTTTCGCAAAAAAAAATTATTTTTCACTGTATATGAAATGTCTTTGAAAAATTTTTGAAATTTTTTTGGAAAAAAAAATTTTTTTCAATAATTTTCACTTTTAGTACGTAAAAAAACTTTCTTAGACAATTTTTAATGACGTTAGTTTCAAACAAAAAGATTTGGATAGTTTCGCAAAAAAAAAATATTTTTCACTGTATGAAATGTCTTAGAAAAATTTTTTTGAAAAAAAAATTTTTTTTCAATAATTTTCACTTTTAGTACGTAAAAAAACTTTCTTAGACAATTTTTAATGACGTTAGTTTCAAACAAAAAGAATTAGACAGTTTCGCAAAAAAAAATTATTTTTCACTGTATGAAATGTCTTAGAAAAATTTATTTGAAAAGAAAATTTTTTTTCAATAATTTTCACTTTTAGTACGTAAAAAAACTTTCTTAGACAATTTTTAATGACGTTAGTTTCAAACAAAACGAATTAGACAGTTTCGCAAAAAAAAATTATTTTTCAATGTATGAAATGTCTTAGAAAAATTTTTTTGAAAAGAAAATTTTTTTTCAATAATTTCCACTTTTAGTACTTAAAAAAACTTTCTTAGACAATTTTTAATGACGTTAGTTTCAAACAAAAAGAATTAGACAGTTTCTCAAAAAAAAATTATTTTTCACTGTATGAAATGTCTTAGAAAAATTTTTGAAAATTTTTCTTGAAAAGAAAATTTTTTTCAATAATTTTCACTTTTAGTACGTAAAAAAACTTTCTTAGACAATTTTTAATGACGTTAGTTTCAAACAAAAAGAATTAGACAGTTTCGCAAAAAAAAATTATTTTTCACTGTATGAAATGTCTTAGAAAAATTTTTTTGAAAAGACAATTTTTTTTCAATAATTTTCACTTTTAGTACGTAAAAAAACTTTCTTAGACAATTTTTAATGACGTTAGTTTCAAACAAAAAGAATTAGACAGTTTCGCAAAAAAAAATTATTTTTCACTGTATGAAATGTCTTGGAAAAATTTTTTTTAAAAGAAAATTTTTTTTCAATAATTTTCACTTTTAGTACGTAAAAAAACTTTCTTAGACAATTTTTAATGACGTTAGTTTCAAACAAAACGAATTAGACAGTTTCGCAAAAAAAAATTATTTTTCACTGTATGAAATGTCTTAGAAAAATTTTCTTGAAAAGACAATTTTTTTTCAATAATTTTCACTTTTAGTACTTAAAAAAACTTTCTTAGACAATTTTTAATGACGTTAGTTTCAAACAAAAAGAATTAGACAGTTTCGCAAAAAAAAATTATTTTTCACTGTATGAAATGTCTTAGAAAAATTTTTGAAAATTTTTCTTGAAAAGAAAATTTTTTTCAATAATTTTCACTTTTAGTACGTAAAAAAACTTTCTTAGACAATTTTTAATGACGTTAGTTTCAAACAAAAAGAATTAGACAGTTTCGCAAATAAAAATTATTTTTCACTGTATGAAATGTCTTAGAAAAATTTTTTTGAAAAGACAACTTTTTTTCAATAATTTTCACTTTTAGTACGTAAAAAAACTTTCTTAGACAATTTGTAATGACGTTAGTTTCAAACAAAAAGAATTAGACAGTTTCGAAAAAAAAAACTATTTTTGACTGTATGAAATGTATTTGAAAAATTTTTGAAAATTTTTTTTGAAAAGAAAATTTTTTTCAATAATTTTCACTTTTAGTACGTAAAAAAACTTTCTTAGACAATTTTTAATGACGTTAGTTTCAAACAAAAAGAATTGGATAGTTTCGCAAAAAAAAAATATTTTTCACTGTATGAAATGTCTTAGAAAAATTTTTTTGAAAAGACAATTTTTTTTCAATAATTTTCACTTTTAGTACGTAAAAAAACTTTCTTAGACAATTTTTAATGACGTTAGTTTCAAACAAAAAGAATTAGACAGTTTCGCAAAAAAAAATTATTTTTCACTGTATGAAATGTCTTGGAAAAATTTTTTTGAAAAGACAATTTTTTTTCAATAATTTTTACTTTTAGTACGTAAAAAAACTTTCTTAGACAATTTTTAATGACGTTAGTTTCAAACAAAAAGAATTAGACAGTTTCGCAAAAAAAAATTATTTTTCATTGTATGAAATGTCTTAGAAAAATTTTTTTGAAAAGACAATTTTTTTTCAATAATTTTCACTTTTAGTACTTAAAAAAACTTTCTTAGACAATTTTTAATGACGTTAGTTTCAAACAAAAAGAATTAGACAGTTTCTCAAAAAAAAATTATTTTTCACTGTATGAAATGTCTTAGAAAAATTTTTGAAAATTTTTCTTGAAAAGAAAATTTTTTTCAATAATTTTCACTTTTAGTACGTAAAAAAACTTTCTTAGACAATTTTTAATGACGTTAGTTTCAAACAAAAAGAATTAGACAGTTTCGCAAAAAAAATTATTTTTCACTGTATGAAATGTCTTAGAAAAATTTTTTTGAAAAGACAACTTTTTTTCAATAATTTTCACTTTTAGTACGTAAAAAAACTTTCTTAGACAATTTGTAATGACGTTAGTTTCAAACAAAAAGAATTAGACAGTTTCGAAAAAAAAAATTATTTTTGACTGTATGAAATGTCTTTGAAAAATTTTTGAAAATTTATTTTGAAAAGAAAATTTTTTTCAATAATTTTCACTTTTAGTACGTAAAAAAACTTTCTTAGACAATTTTTAATGACGTTAGTTTCAAACAAAAAGAATTGGATAGTTTCGCAAAAAAAAAATATTTTTCACGGTATGAAATGTCTTAGAAAAATTTTTTTGAAAAGACAATTTTTTTTCAATAATTTTCACTTTTAGTACTTAAAAAAACTTTCTTAGACAATTTTTAATGACGTTAGTTTCAAACAAAAAGAATTAGACAGTTTCTCAAAAAAAAATTATTTTTCACTGTATGAAATGTCTTAGAAAAATTTTTGAAAATTTTTCTTGAAAAGAAAATTTTTTTCAATAATTTTCACTTTTAGTACGTAAAAAAACTTTCTTAGACAATTTTTAATGACGTTAGTTTCAAACAAAACGAATTAGACAGTTTCGCAAAAAAAAATTATTTTTCACTGTATGAAATGTCTTAGAAAAATTTTTTTGAAAAGACAATTTTTTTTCAATAATTTTCACTTTTAGTACTTAAAAAAACTTTCTTAGACAATTTTTAATGACGTTAGTTTCAAACAAAAAGAATTAGACAGTTTCGCAAAAAAAAAATTATTTTTCACTGTATGAAATGTCTTAGAAAAATTTTTGAAAATTTTTCTTGAAAAGAAAATTTTTTTCAGTAATTTTCACTTTTAGTACGTAAAAAAACTTTCTTAGACAATTTTTAATGACGTTAGTTTCAAACAAAAAGAATTAGACAGTTTCGCAAATAAAAATTATTTTTCACTGTATGAAATGTCTTAGAAAAATTTTTTTGAAAAGACAACTTTTTTTCAATAATTTTCACTTTTAGTACGTAAAAAAACTTTCTTAGACAATTTTTAATGACGTTAGTTTCAAACAAAAAGAATTAGACAGTTTCGCAAAAAAAAATTATTTTTCACTGTATGAAATGTCTTGGAAAAACTTTTTTGAAAAGACAATTTTTTTTCAATAATTTTCACTTTTAGTACGTAAAACAACTTTCTTAGACAATTTTTAATGACGTTAGTTTCAAACAAAAAGAATTAGACAGTTTCGCAAAAAAAAAATTATTTTTCACTGTATGAAATGTCTTAGAAAAATTTTTGAAAATTTTTTTTGAAAAGACAATTTTTTTCAATAATTTTCACTTTTAGTACGTAAAAAAACTTTCTTAGACAATTTTTATTGACGTTAGTTTCAAACAAAAAGAATTAGACAGTTTCGCAAAAAAAAAATTATTTTTCACTGTATGAAATGTCTTAGAAAAATTTTTGAAAATTTTTTTTGAAAAGACAATTTTTTTCAATAATTTTCACTTTTAGTACGTAAAAAAACTTTCTTAGACAATTTGTAATGACGTTAGTTTCAAACAAAAAGAATTAGACAGTTTCGAAAAAAAAAATTATTTTTGACTGTATGAAATGTCTTTGAAAAATTTTTGAAATTTTTTTGGAAAAGAAAATTTTTTTCAATAATTTTCACTTTTAGTACGTAAAAAAACTTTCTTAGACAATTTTTAATGACGTTAGTTTCAAACAAAAAGATTTGGATAGTTTCGCAAAAAAAAAATATTTTTCACTGTATGAAATGTCTTAGAAAAGTTTTTTTGAAAAGAAAATTTTTTTTCAATAATTTTCACTTTTAGTACGTAAAAAAACTTTCTTAGACAATTTTTAATGACGTTAGTTTCAAACAAAAAGAATTAGACAGTTTCGCAAAAAAAAATTATTTTTCACTGTATGAAATGTCTTAGAAAAGTTTTTTTGAAAAGACAATTTTTTTCAATAATTTTCACTTTTAGTACGTAAAAAACTTTCTTAGACAATTTTTAATGACGTTAGTTTCAAACAAAAAGAATTAGACAGTTTCGCAAAAAAAAATTATTTTTCACTGTATGAAATGTCTTAGAAAAATTTTTTTGAAAAGACAATTTTTTTTCAATAATTTTCACTTTTAGTACTTAAAAAAACTTTCTTAGACAATTTTTAATGACGTTAGTTTCAAACAAAACGAATTAGACAGTTTCGCAAAAAAAAATTATTTTTCACTGTATATGAAATGTCTTTGAAAAATTTTTGAAATTTTTTTGGAAAAAAAAATTTTTTTCAATAATTTTCACTTTTAGTACGTAAAAAAACTTTCTTAGACAATTTTTAATGACGTTAGTTTCAAACAAAAAGATTTGGATAGTTTCGCAAAAAAAAAATATTTTTCACTGTATGAAATGTCTTAGAAAAATTTTTTTGAAAAAAAAATTTTTTTTCAATAATTTTCACTTTTAGTACGTAAAAAAACTTTCTTAGACAATTTTTAATGACGTTAGTTTCAAACAAAAAGAATTAGACAGTTTCGCAAAAAAAAATTATTTTTCACTGTATGAAATGTCTTAGAAAAATTTATTTGAAAAGAAAATTTTTTTTCAATAATTTTCACTTTTAGTACGTAAAAAAACTTTCTTAGACAATTTTTAATGACGTTAGTTTCAAACAAAACGAATTAGACAGTTTCGCAAAAAAAAATTATTTTTCAATGTATGAAATGTCTTAGAAAAATTTTTTTGAAAAGAAAATTTTTTTTCAATAATTTCCACTTTTAGTACTTAAAAAAACTTTCTTAGACAATTTTTAATGACGTTAGTTTCAAACAAAAAGAATTAGACAGTTTCTCAAAAAAAAATTATTTTTCACTGTATGAAATGTCTTAGAAAAATTTTTGAAAATTTTTCTTGAAAAGAAAATTTTTTTCAATAATTTTCACTTTTAGTACGTAAAAAAACTTTCTTAGACAATTTTTAATGACGTTAGTTTCAAACAAAAAGAATTAGACAGTTTCGCAAAAAAAAATTATTTTTCACTGTATGAAATGTCTTAGAAAAATTTTTTTGAAAAGACAATTTTTTTTCAATAATTTTCACTTTTAGTACGTAAAAAAACTTTCTTAGACAATTTTTAATGACGTTAGTTTCAAACAAAAAGAATTAGACAGTTTCGCAAAAAAAAATTATTTTTCACTGTATGAAATGTCTTGGAAAAATTTTTTTTAAAAGAAAATTTTTTTTCAATAATTTTCACTTTTAGTACGTAAAAAAACTTTCTTAGACAATTTTTAATGACGTTAGTTTCAAACAAAACGAATTAGACAGTTTCGCAAAAAAAAATTATTTTTCACTGTATGAAATGTCTTAGAAAAATTTTCTTGAAAAGACAATTTTTTTTCAATAATTTTCACTTTTAGTACTTAAAAAAACTTTCTTAGACAATTTTTAATGACGTTAGTTTCAAACAAAAAGAATTAGACAGTTTCGCAAATAAAAATTATTTTTCACTGTATGAAATGTCTTAGAAAAATTTTTTTGAAAAGACAACTTTTTTTCAATAATTTTCACTTTTAGTACGTAAAAAAACTTTCTTAGACAATTTGTAATGACGTTAGTTTCAAACAAAAAGAATTAGACAGTTTCGAAAAAAAAAACTATTTTTGACTGTATGAAATGTCTTTGAAAAATTTTTGAAAATTTTTTTTGAAAAGAAAATTTTTTTCAATAATTTTCACTTTTAGTACGTAAAAAAACTTTCTTAGACAATTTTTAATGACGTTAGTTTCAAACAAAAAGAATTGGATAGTTTCGCAAAAAAAAAATATTTTTCACTGTATGAAATGTCTTAGAAAAATTTTTTTGAAAAGACAATTTTTTTTCAATAATTTTCACTTTTAGTACGTAAAAAAACTTTCTTAGACAATTTTTAATGACGTTAGTTTCAAACAAAAAGAATTAGACAGTTTCGCAAAAAAAAATTATTTTTCACTGTATGAAATGTCTTGGAAAAATTTTTTTGAAAAGACAATTTTTTTTCAATAATTTTTACTTTTAGTACGTAAAAAAACTTTCTTAGACAATTTTTAATGACGTTAGTTTCAAACAAAAAGAATTAGACAGTTTCGCAAAAAAAAATTATTTTTCATTGTATGAAATGTCTTAGAAAAATTTTTTTGAAAAGACAATTTTTTTTCAATAATTTTCACTTTTAGTACTTAAAAAAACTTTCTTAGACAATTTTTAATGACGTTAGTTTCAAACAAAAAGAATTAGACAGTTTCTCAAAAAAAAATTATTTTTCACTGTATGAAATGTCTTAGAAAAATTTTTGAAAATTTTTCTTGAAAAGAAAATTTTTTTCAATAATTTTCACTTTTAGTACGTAAAAAAACTTTCTTAGACAATTTTTAATGACGTTAGTTTCAAACAAAAAGAATTAGACAGTTTCGCAAAAAAAATTATTTTTCACTGTATGAAATGTCTTAGAAAAATTTTTTTGAAAAGACAACTTTTTTTCAATAATTTTCACTTTTAGTACGTAAAAAAACTTTCTTAGACAATTTGTAATGACGTTAGTTTCAAACAAAAAGAATTAGACAGTTTCGAAAAAAAAAATTATTTTTGACTGTATGAAATGTCTTTGAAAAATTTTTGAAAATTTATTTTGAAAAGAAAATTTTTTTCAATAATTTTCACTTTTAGTACGTAAAAAAACTTTCTTAGACAATTTTTAATGACGTTAGTTTCAAACAAAAAGAATTGGATAGTTTCGCAAAAAAAAAATATTTTTCACGGTATGAAATGTCTTAGAAAAATTTTTTTGAAAAGACAATTTTTTTTCAATAATTTTCACTTTTAGTACTTAAAAAAACTTTCTTAGACAATTTTTAATGACGTTAGTTTCAAACAAAAAGAATTAGACAGTTTCTCAAAAAAAAATTATTTTTCACTGTATGAAATGTCTTAGAAAAATTTTTGAAAATTTTTCTTGAAAAGAAAATTTTTTTCAATAATTTTCACTTTTAGTACGTAAAAAAACTTTCTTAGACAATTTTTAATGACGTTAGTTTCAAACAAAACGAATTAGACAGTTTCGCAAAAAAAAATTATTTTTCACTGTATGAAATGTCTTAGAAAAATTTTTTTGAAAAGACAATTTTTTTTCAATAATTTTCACTTTTAGTACTTAAAAAAACTTTCTTAGACAATTTTTAATGACGTTAGTTTCAAACAAAAAGAATTAGACAGTTTCGCAAAAAAAAAATTATTTTTCACTGTATGAAATGTCTTAGAAAAATTTTTGAAAATTTTTCTTGAAAAGAAAATTTTTTTCAGTAATTTTCACTTTTAGTACGTAAAAAAACTTTCTTAGACAATTTTTAATGACGTTAGTTTCAAACAAAAAGAATTAGACAGTTTCGCAAATAAAAATTATTTTTCACTGTATGAAATGTCTTAGAAAAATTTTTTTGAAAAGACAACTTTTTTTCAATAATTTTCACTTTTAGTACGTAAAAAAACTTTCTTAGACAATTTTTAATGACGTTAGTTTCAAACAAAAAGAATTAGACAGTTTCGCAAAAAAAAATTATTTTTCACTGTATGAAATGTCTTGGAAAAACTTTTTTGAAAAGACAATTTTTTTTCAATAATTTTCACTTTTAGTACGTAAAACAACTTTCTTAGACAATTTTTAATGACGTTAGTTTCAAACAAAACGAATTAGACAGTTTCGCAAAAAAAAATTATTTTTCACTGTATGAAATGTCTTAGAAAAGTTTTTGAAAATTTTTCTTGAAAAGAAAATTTGTTTTCAATAATTTTCACTTTTAGTACTTAAAAAAACTTTCTTAGACAATTTTTAATGACGTTAGTTTCAAACAAAAAGAATTAGACAGTTTCGCAAAAAAAAATTATTTTTCACTGTATGAAATGTCTTAGAAAAATTTTTGAAAATTTTTCTTGAAAAGAAAATTTTTTTCAATAATTTTCACTTTTAGTACGTAAAAAAACTTTCTTAGACAATTTTTAATGACGTTAGTTTCAAACAAAAAGAATTAGACAGTTTCGCAAAAAAAAATTATTTTTCACTGTATGAAATGTCTTAGAAAAATTTTTTTGAAAAGACAATTGTTTTTCAATATTTTTCACTTTTAGTACGTAAAAAAACTTTCTTAGACAATTTTTAATGACGTTAGTTTCAAACAAAATGAATTAGACAGTTTCGCAAAAAAAAATTATTTTTCACTGTATGAAATGTCATAGAAAAATTTTTTTAAAAAGAAAATTTTTTTTCAATAATTTTCACTTTTAGTACGTAAAAAAACTTTCTTAGACAATTTTTAATGACGTTAGTTTCAAACAAAAAGAATTAGACAGTTTCGCAAAAAAAAATTATTTTTCACAGTATGAAATGTCTTAGAAAAATTTTTTTGAAAAGACAATTGTTTTTCAATAATTTTCACTTTTAGTACGTAAAAAAACTTTCTTAGACAATTTTTAATGACGTTAGTTTCAAACAAAATGAATTAGACAGTTTCGCAAAAAAAAATTATTTTTCACTGTATGAAATGTCTTAGAAAAAGTTTTTTGAAAAGACAATTTTTTTTCAATAATTTTCACTTTTAGTACGTAAAAAAACTTTCTTAGACAATTTTTAATGACGTTAGTTTCAAACAAAAAGAATTAGACAGTTTCGCAAAAAAAAATTATTTTTCACTGTATGAAATGTCTTAGAAAAATTTTTTTGAAAAGACAATTTTTTTTCAATAATTTTCACTTTTAGTACTTAAAAAAACTTTCTTAGACAATTTTTAATGACGTTAGTTTCAAACAAAAAGAATTAGACAGTTTCTCAAAAAAAAAATATTTTTCACTGTATGAAATGTCTTAGAAAAATTTTTGAAAATTTTTCTTGAAAAGAAATTTTTTTTCAATAATTTTCACTTTTAGTACGTAAAAAAACTTTCTTAGACAATTTTTAATGACGTTAGTTTCAAACAAAAAGAATTAGACAGTTTCGCAAAAAAAAATTGTTTTTCACTGTATGAAATGTCTTAGAAAAATTTTTTTGAAAAGACAATTTTTTTTCAATAATTTTCACTTTTAGTACGTAAAAAAACTTTCTTAGACAATTTTTAATGACGTTAGTTTCAAACAAAACGAATTAGACAGTTTCGCAAAAAAAAATTATTTTTCACTGTATGAAATGTCTTAGAAAAATTTTTTTGAAAAGACAATTTTTTTTCAATAATTTTCACTTTTAATACTTAAAAAAACTTTCTTAGACAATTTTTAATGACGTTAGTTTCAAACAAAAAGAATTAGACAGTTTCGCAAAAAAAAATTATTTTTCACTGTATGAAATGTCTTAGAAAAATTTTTGAAAATTTTTCTTGAAAAGACAATTTTTTTCAATAATTTTCACTTTTAGTACGTAAAAAAACTTTCTTAGACAATTTTTAATGACGTTAGTTTCAAACAAAAAGAATTAGACAGTTTCGCAAAAAAAAATTATTTTTCACTGTATGAAATGTCTTAGAAAAATTTTTTTGAAAAGACAATTTTTTTTCAATAATTTTCACTTTTAGTACGTAAAAAAACTTTCTTAGACAATTTTTAATGACGTTAGTTTCAAACAAAAAGAATTAGACAGTTTCTCAAAAAAAAACTATTTTTCACTGTATGAAATGTCTTAGAAAAATTTTTGAAAATTTTTCTTGAAAAGAAAATTTTTTTCAATAATTTTCACTTTTAGTACGTAAAAAAACTTTCTTAGACAATTTTTAATGACGTTAGTTTCAAACAAAAAGAATTAGACAGTTTCGCAAAAAAAAATTGTTTTTCACTGTATGAAATGTCTTAGAAAAATTTTTTTGAAAAGACAATTTTTTTTCAATAATTTTCACTTTTAGTACGTAAAAAAACTTTCTTAGACAATTTTTAATGACGTTAGTTTCAAACAAAACGAATTAGACAGTTTCGCAAAAAAAAATTATTTTTCACTGTATGAAATGTCTTAGAAAAATTTTTTTGAAAAGACAATTTTTTTTCAATAATTTTCACTTTTAGTACTTAAAAAGACTTTCTTAGACAATTTTTAATGACGTTAGTTTCAAACAAAAAGAATTAGACAGTTTCGCAAAAAAAAATTATTTTTCACTGTATGAAATGTCTTAGAAAATTTTTTGAAAATTTTTCTTGAAAAGAAAATTTTTTTCAATAATTTTCACTTTTAGTACGTAAAAAAACTTTCTTAGACAATTTTTAATGACGTTAGTTTCAAACAAAACGAATTAGACAGTTTCGCAAATAAAAATTATTTTTCACTGTATGAAATGTCTTAGAAAAACTTTTTTGAAAAGACAATTTTTTTTCAATAATTTTCACTTTTAGTACGTAAAAAAACTTTCTTAGACAATTTTTAATGACGTTAGTTTCAAACAAAAAGAATTAGACAGTTTCGCAAAAAAAAATTATTTTTCACTGTATGAAATGTCTTAGAAAAATTTTTTTGAAAAGAAAATTTTTTTTCAATAATTTTCACTTTTAGTACGTAAAAAAACTTTCTTAGACAATTTTTAATGACGTTAGTTTCAAACAAAACGAATTAGACAGTTTCGCAAAAAAAAATTATTTTTCACTATATGAAATGTCTTTGAAAATTTTTTTTGAAAAGAAAGTTTTTTTTCAATAATTTTCACTTTTAGTACGTAAAGAAACTTTCTTAGACAATTTTTAATGACGTTAGTTTCAAACAAAAAGAATTAGACAGTTTCGCAAAAAAAAATTATTTTTCACTGTATGAAATGTCTTAAAAAAAGTTTTGAAAATTTTTATTGAAAAGAAAATTTTTTTTCAATTATTTTCACTTTTAGTACGTAAAAAAACTTTCTTAGACAATTTTTAATGACGTTAGTTTCAAACAAAAAGAATTAGACAGTTTCGCAAAAAAAAGTTATTTTTCACTGTATGAAATGTCTTAGAAAAATTTTTGAAAATTTTTTTTGAAAAGACAATTTTTTTCAATAATTTTCACTTTTAGTACGTAAAAAAACTTTCTTAGACAATTTTTAATGACGTTAGTTTCAAACAAAAAGAATTAGACAGTTTCGCAAAAAAAAATTATTTTTCACTGTATGAAATGTCTTAGAAAAATTTTTGGAAATTTTTTTTGAAAAGACAATTTTTTTCAATAATTTTCACTTTTAGTACGTAAAAAAACTTTCTTAGACAATTTGTAATGACGTTAGTTTCAAACAAAAAGAATTAGACAGTTTCGAAAAAAAAAATTATTTTTGACTGTATGAAATGTCTTTGAAAAATTTTTGAAATTTTTTTGGAAAAGAAAATTTTTTTCAATAATTTTCACTTTTAGTACGTAAAAAAACTTTCTTAGACAATTTTTAATGACGTTAGTTTCAAACAAAAAGATTTGGATAGTTTCGCAAAAAAAAAATATTTTTCACTGTATGAAATGTCTTAGAAAAATTTTTTTGAAAAGAAAATTTTTTTTCAATAATTTTCACTTTTAGTACGTAAAAAAACTTTCTTAGACAATTTTTAATGACGTTAGTTTCAAACAAAAAGAATTAGACAGTTTCGCAAAAAAAAATTATTTTTCACTGTATGAAATGTCTTAGAAAAATTTTTTTGAAAAGACAATTTTTTTCAATAATTTTCACTTTTAGTACGTAAAAAAACTTTCTTAGACAATTTTTAATGACGTTAGTTTCAAACAAAAAGAATTGGATAGTTTCGCAAAAAAAAAATATTTTTCACTGTATGAAATGTCTTAGAAAAATTTTTTTGAAAAGACAATTTTTTTTCAATAATTTTCACTTTTAGTACGTAAAAAAACTTTCTTAGACAATTTTTAATGACGTTAGTTTCAAACAAAAAGAATTAGACAGTTTCGCAAAAAAAAATTATTTTTCACTGTATGAAATGTCTTAGAAAAATTTTTTTGAAAAGACAGTTTTTTTTCAATAATTTTCACTTTTAGTACGTAAAAAAACTTTCTTAGACAATTTTTAATGACGTTAGTTTCAAACAAAAAGAATTAGACAGTTTCGCATAAAAAAATTATTTTTCACTGTATGAAATGTCTTAGAAAAATTTTTTTGAAAAGACAATTTTTTTTCAATAATTTTCACTTTTAGTACTTAAAAAAACTTTCTTAGACAATTTTTAATGACGTTAGTTTCAAACAAAAAGAATTAGACAGTTTCTCAAAAAAAAACTATTTTTCACTGTATGAAATGTCTTAGAAAAATTTTTGAAAATTTTTCTTGAAAAGAAAATTTTTTTCAATAATTTTCACTTTTAGTACGTAAAAAAACTTTCTTAGACAATTTTTAATGACGTTAGTTTCAAACAAAAAGAATTAGACAGTTTCGCAAAAAAAAATTGTTTTTCACTGTATGAAATGTCTTAGAAAAATTTTTTTGAAAAGACAATTTTTTTTCAATAATTTTCACTTTTAGTACGTAAAAAAACTTTCTTAGACAATTTTTAATGACGTTAGTTTCAAACAAAACGAATTAGACAGTTTCGCAAAAAAAAATTATTTTTCACTGTATGAAATGTCTTAGAAAAATTTTTTTGAAAAGACAATTTTTTTTCAATAATTTTCACTTTTAGTACTTAAAAAGACTTTCTTAGACAATTTTTAATGACGTTAGTTTCAAACAAAAAGAATTAGACAGTTTCGCAAAAAAAAATTATTTTTCACTGTATGAAATGTCTTAGAAAAATTTTTGAAAATTTTTCTTGAAAAGAAAATTTTTTTCAATAATTTTCACTTTTAGTACGTAAAAAAACTTTCTTAGACAATTTTTAATGACGTTAGTTTCAAACAAAACGAATTAGACAGTTTCGCAAATAAAAATTATTTTTCACTGTATGAAATGTCTTAGAAAAATTTTTTTGAAAAGACAATTTTTTTTCAATAATTTTCACTTTTAGTACGTAAAAAAACTTTCTTAGACAATTTTTAATGACGTTAGTTTCAAAAAAAAAGAATTAGACAGTAGCGCAAAAAAAAATTATTTTTCACTGTATGAAATGTCTTGGAAAAATTTTTTTGAAAAGAAAATTTTTTTTCAATAATTTTCACTTTTAGTACGTAAAAAAACTTTCTTAGACAATTTTTAATGACGTTAGTTTCAAACAAAAAGAATTAGACAGTTTCGCAAAAAAAAATTATTTTTCACTGTATGAAATGTCTTAGAAAAATTTTTTTGAAAAGACAATTGTTTTTCAATATTTTTCACTTTTAGTACGTAAAAAAACTTTCTTAGACAATTTTTAATGACGTTAGTTTCAAACAAAATGAATTAGACAGTTTCGCAAAAAAAAATTATTTTTCACTGTATGAAATGTCATAGAAAAATTTTTTTAAAAAGAAAATTTTTTTTCAATAATTTTCACTTTTAGTACGTAAAAAAACTTTCTTAGACAATTTTTAATGACGTTAGTTTCAAACAAAAAGAATTAGACAGTTTCGCAAAAAAAAATTATTTTTCACAGTATGAAATGTCTTAGAAAAATTTTTTTGAAAAGACAATTGTTTTTCAATAATTTTCACTTTTAGTACGTAAAAAAACTTTCTTAGACAATTTTTAATGACGTTAGTTTCAAACAAAATGAATTAGACAGTTTCGCAAAAAAAAATTATTTTTCACTGTATGAAATGTCTTAGAAAAAGTTTTTTGAAAAGACAATTTTTTTTCAATAATTTTCACTTTTAGTACGTAAAAAAACTTTCTTAGACAATTTTTAATGACGTTAGTTTCAAACAAAAAGAATTAGACAGTTTCGCAAAAAAAAATTATTTTTCACTGTATGAAATGTCTTAGAAAAATTTTTTTGAAAAGACAATTTTTTTTCAATAATTTTCACTTTTAGTACTTAAAAAAACTTTCTTAGACAATTTTTAATGACGTTAGTTTCAAACAAAAAGAATTAGACAGTTTCTCAAAAAAAAAATATTTTTCACTGTATGAAATGTCTTAGAAAAATTTTTGAAAATTTTTCTTGAAAAGAAATTTTTTTTCAATAATTTTCACTTTTAGTACGTAAAAAAACTTTCTTAGACAATTTTTAATGACGTTAGTTTCAAACAAAAAGAATTAGACAGTTTCGCAAAAAAAAATTGTTTTTCACTGTATGAAATGTCTTAGAAAAATTTTTTTGAAAAGACAATTTTTTTTCAATAATTTTCACTTTTAGTACGTAAAAAAATTTTCTTAGACAATTTTTAATGACGTTAGTTTCAAACAAAACGAATTAGACAGTTTCGCAAAAAAAAATTATTTTTCACTGTATGAAATGTCTTAGAAAAATTTTTTTGAAAAGACAATTTTTTTTCAATAATTTTCACTTTTAATACTTAAAAAAACTTTCTTAGACAATTTTTAATGACGTTAGTTTCAAACAAAAAGAATTAGACAGTTTCGCAAAAAAAAATTATTTTTCACTGTATGAAATGTCTTAGAAAAATTTTTGAAAATTTTTCTTGAAAAGACAATTTTTTTCAATAATTTTCACTTTTAGTACGTAAAAAACTTTGTTAGACAATTTTTAATGACGTTAGTTTCAAACAAAAAGAATTAGACAGTTTCGCAAAAAAAAATTATTTTTCACTGTATGAAATGTCTTAGAAAAATTTTTTTGAAAAGACAATTTTTTTTCAATAATTTTCACTTTTAGTACGTAAAAAAACTTTCTTAGACAATTTTTAATGACGTTAGTTTCAAACAAAAAGAATTAGACAGTTTCTCAAAAAAAAACTATTTTTCACTGTATGAAATGTCTTAGAAAAATTTTTGAAAATTTTTCTTGAAAAGAAAATTTTTTTCAATAATTTTCACTTTTAGTACGTAAAAAAACTTTCTTAGACAATTTTTAATGACGTTAGTTTCAAACAAAAAGAATTAGACAGTTTCGCAAAAAAAAATTGTTTTTCACTGTATGAAATGTCTTAGAAAAATTTTTTTGAAAAGACAATTTTTTTTCAATAATTTTCACTTTTAGTACGTAAAAAAACTTTCTTAGACAATTTTTAATGACGTTAGTTTCAAACAAAACGAATTAGACAGTTTCGCAAAAAAAAATTATTTTTCACTGTATGAAATGTCTTAGAAAAATTTTTTTGAAAAGACAATTTTTTTTCAATAATTTTCACTTTTAGTACTTAAAAAGACTTTCTTAGACAATTTTTAATGACGTTAGTTTCAAACAAAAAGAATTAGACAGTTTCGCAAAAAAAAATTATTTTTCACTGTATGAAATGTCTTAGAAAATTTTTTGAAAATTTTTCTTGAAAAGAAAATTTTTTTCAATAATTTTCACTTTTAGTACGTAAAAAAACTTTCTTAGACAATTTTTAATGACGTTAGTTTCAAACAAAACGAATTAGACAGTTTCGCAAATAAAAATTATTTTTCACTGTATGAAATGTCTTAGAAAAATTTTTTTGAAAAGACAATTTTTTTTCAATAATTTTCACTTTTAGTACGTAAAAAAACTTTCTTAGACAATTTTTAATGACGTTAGTTTCAAACAAAAAGAATTAGACAGTTTCGCAAAAAAAAATTATTTTTCACTGTATGAAATGTCTTAGAAAAATTTTTTTGAAAAGAAAATTTTTTTTCAATAATTTTCACTTTTAGTACGTAAAAAAACTTTCTTAGACAATTTTTAATGACGTTAGTTTCAAACAAAACGAATTAGACAGTTTCGCAAAAAAAAATTATTTTTCACTATATGAAATGTCTTTGAAAATTTTTTTTGAAAAGAAAGTTTTTTTTCAATAATTTTCACTTTTAGTACGTAAAGAAACTTTCTTAGACAATTTTTAATGACGTTAGTTTCAAACAAAAAGAATTAGACAGTTTCGCAAAAAAAAATTATTTTTCACTGTATGAAATGTCTTAAAAAAAGTTTTGAAAATTTTTATTGAAAAGAAAATTTTTTTTCAATTATTTTCACTTTTAGTACGTAAAAAAACTTTCTTAGACAATTTTTAATGACGTTAGTTTCAAACAAAAAGAATTAGACAGTTTCGCAAAAAAAAGTTATTTTTCACTGTATGAAATGTCTTAGAAAAATTTTTGAAAATTTTTTTTGAAAAGACAATTTTTTTCAATAATTTTCACTTTTAGTACGTAAAAAAACTTTCTTAGACAATTTTTAATGACGTTAGTTTCAAACAAAAAGAATTAGACAGTTTCGCAAAAAAAAATTATTTTTCACTGTATGAAATGTCTTAGAAAAATTTTTGGAAATTTTTTTTGAAAAGACAATTTTTTTCAATAATTTTCACTTTTAGTACGTAAAAAAACTTTCTTAGACAATTTGTAATGACGTTAGTTTCAAACAAAAAGAATTAGACAGTTTCGAAAAAAAAAATTATTTTTGACTGTATGAAATGTCTTTGAAAAATTTTTGAAATTTTTTTGGAAAAGAAAATTTTTTTCAATAATTTTCACTTTTAGTACGTAAAAAAACTTTCTTAGACAATTTTTAATGACGTTAGTTTCAAACAAAAAGATTTGGATAGTTTCGCAAAAAAAAAATATTTTTCACTGTATGAAATGTCTTAGAAAAATTTTTTTGAAAAGAAAATTTTTTTTCAATAATTTTCACTTTTAGTACGTAAAAAAACTTTCTTAGACAATTTTTAATGACGTTAGTTTCAAACAAAAAGAATTAGACAGTTTCGCAAAAAAAAATTATTTTTCACTGTATGAAATGTCTTAGAAAAATTTTTTTGAAAAGACAATTTTTTTCAATAATTTTCACTTTTAGTACGTAAAAAAACTTTCTTAGACAATTTTTAATGACGTTAGTTTCAAACAAAAAGAATTGGATAGTTTCGCAAAAAAAAAATATTTTTCACTGTATGAAATGTCTTAGAAAAATTTTTTTGAAAAGACAATTTTTTTTCAATAATTTTCACTTTTAGTACGTAAAAAAACTTTCTTAGACAATTTTTAATGACGTTAGTTTCAAACAAAAAGAATTAGACAGTTTCGCAAAAAAAAATTATTTTTCACTGTATGAAATGTCTTAGAAAAATTTTTTTGAAAAGACAATTTTTTTTCAATAATTTTCACTTTTAGTACGTAAAAAAACTTTCTTAGACAATTTTTAATGACGTTAGTTTCAAACAAAAAGAATTAGACAGTTTCGCATAAAAAAATTATTTTTCACTGTATGAAATGTCTTAGAAAAATTTTTTTGAAAAGACAATTTTTTTTCAATAATTTTAACTTTTAGTACTTAAAAAAACTTTCTTAGACAATTTTTAATGACGTTAGTTTCAAACAAAAAGAATTAGACAGTTTCTCAAAAAAAAACTATTTTTCACTGTATGAAATGTCTTAGAAAAATTTTTGAAAATTTTTCTTGAAAAGAAAATTTTTTTCAATAATTTTCACTTTTAGTACGTAAAAAAACTTTCTTAGACAATTTTTAATGACGTTAGTTTCAAACAAAAAGAATTAGACAGTTTCGCAAAAAAAAATTGTTTTTCACTGTATGAAATGTCTTAGAAAAATTTTTTTGAAAAGACAATTTTTTTTCAATAATTTTCACTTTTAGTACGTAAAAAAACTTTCTTAGACAATTTTTAATGACGTTAGTTTCAAACAAAACGAATTAGACAGTTTCGCAAAAAAAAATTATTTTTCACTGTATGAAATGTCTTAGAAAAATTTTTTTGAAAAGACAATTTTTTTTCAATAATTTTCACTTTTAGTACTTAAAAAGACTTTCTTAGACAATTTTTAATGACGTTAGTTTCAAACAAAAAGAATTAGACAGTTTCGCAAAAAAAAATTATTTTTCACTGTATGAAATGTCTTAGAAAAATTTTTGAAAATTTTTCTTGAAAAGAAAATTTTTTTCAATAATTTTCACTTTTAGTACGTAAAAAAACTTTCTTAGACAATTTTTAATGACGTTAGTTTCAAACAAAACGAATTAGACAGTTTCGCAAATAAAAATTATTTTTCACTGTATGAAATGTCTTAGAAAAATTTTTTTGAAAAGACAATTTTTTTTCAATAATTTTCACTTTTAGTACGTAAAAAAACTTTCTTAGACAATTTTTAATGACGTTAGTTTCAAAAAAAAAGAATTAGACAGTATCGCAAAAAAAAATTATTTTTCACTGTATGAAATGTCTTGGAAAAATTTTTTTGAAAAGAAAATTTTTTTTCAATAATTTTCACTTTTAGTACGTAAAAAAACTTTCTTAGACAATTTTTAATGACGTTAGTTTCAAACAAAAAGAATTAGACAGTTTCGCAAAAAAAAATTATTTTTCACTGTATGAAATGTCTTAGAAAAATTTTCTTGAAAAGACAATTTTTTTTCAATAATTTTCACTTTTAGTACGTAAAAAAACTTTCTTAGACAATTTTTAATGACGTTAGTTTCAAACAAAACGAATTAGACAGTTTCGCAAAAAAAAATTATTTTTCACTGTATGAAATGTCTTAGAAATGTTTTTTTGAAAAGACAATTTTTTTTCAATAATTTTCACTTTTAGTACTTAAACAAACTTTCTTAGACAATTTTTAATGACGTTAGTTTCAAACAAAAAGAATTAGACAGTTTCGCAAAAAAAAATTATTTTTCACTGTATGAAATGTCTTTAAAAATTTTTTTTGAAAAGAAAGTTTTTTTTCAATAATTTTCACTTTTAGTACGTAAAAAAACTTTCTTAGACAATTTTTAATGACGTTAGTTTCAAACAAAAAGAATTAGACAGTTTCGCAAAAAAAAAATTATTTTTCACTGTATGAAATGTCTTAGAAAAATTTTTGAAAATTTTTTTTGAAAAGACAATTTTTTTCAATAATTTTCACTTTTAGTACGTAAAAAAACTTTCTTAGACAATTTTTAATGACGTTAGTTTCAAACAAAAAGAATTAGACAGTTTCGCAAAAAAAAATAATTTTTCACTGTATGAAATGTCTTAGAAGAATTTTTGAAAATTTTTTTTGAAAAGACAATTTTTTTCAATAATTTTCACTTTTAGTACGTAAAAAAACTTTCTTAGACAATTTGTAATGACGTTAGTTTCAAACTAAAAGAATTAGACAGTTTCAAAAAAAAAAATTATTTTTGACTGTATGAAATGTCTTTGAAAAGTTTTTGAAATTTTTTTGGAAATGAAAATTTTTTTCAATAAGTTTCACTTTTAGTACGTAAAAAAACTTTCTTAGACAATTTTTAATGACGTTAGTTTCAAACAAAAAGATTTGGATAGTTTCGCAAAAAAAAAATATTTTTCACTGTATGAAATGTCTTAGAAAAATTTTTTTGAAAAGAAAATTTTTTTTCAATAATTTTCACTTTTAGTACGTAAAAAAACTTTCTTAGACAATTTTTAATGACGTTAGTTTCAAACAAAAAGAATTAGACAGTTTCGCAAAAAAAAATTATTTTTCACTGTATGAAATGTCTTAGAAAAATTTTTTTGAAAAGACAATTTTTTTCAATAATTTTCACTTTTAGTACGTAAAAAAACTTTCTTAGACAATTTTTAATGACGTTAGTTTCAAACAAAAAGAATTAGACAGTTTCGCAAAAAAAAATTATTTTTCACTGTATGAAATGTCTTAGAAAAATTTTTTTGAAAAGACAATTTTTTTTCAATAATTTTCACTTTTAGTACGTAAAAAAACTTTCTTAGACAATTTTTAATGACGTTAGTTTCAAACAAAACGAATTAGACAGTTTCGCAAAAAAAAATTATTTTTCAATGTTCGAAATGTCTTAGAAAAATTTTTTTGAAAAGACAATTTTTTTTCAATAATTTTCACTTTTAGTACTTAAAAAAACTTTCTTAGACAATTTTTAATGACGTTAGTTTCAAACAAAAAGAATTAGACAGTTTCTCATAAAAAAAACTACTTTTCACTGTATGAAATGTCTTAGAAAAATTTTTGAAAATTTTTCTTGAAAAGAAAATTTTTTTCAATAATTTTCACTTTTAGTACGTAAAAAAACTTTCTTAGACAATTTTTAATGACGTTAGTTTCAAACAAAAAGAATTAGACAGTTTCGCAAAAAAAAATTGTTTTTCACTGTATGAAATGTCTTAGAAAAATTTTTTTGAAAAGACAATTTTTTTTCAATAATTTTCACTTTTAGTACGTAAAAAAACTTTCTTAGACAATTTTTAATGACGTTAGTTTCAAACAAAACGAATTAGACAGTTTCGCAAAAAAAAATTATTTTTCACTGTATGAAATGTCTTAGAAAAATTTTTTTGAAAAGACAATTTTTTTTCAATAATTTTCACTTTTAGTACTTAAAAAGACTTTCTTAGACAATTTTTAATGACGTTAGTTTCAAACAAAAAGAATTAGACAGTTTCGCAAAAAAAAATTATTTTTCACTGTATGAAATGTCTTAGAAAATTTTTTGAAAATTTTTCTTGAAAAGAAAATTTTTTTCAATAATTTTCACTTTTAGTACGTAAAAAAACTTTCTTAGACAATTTTTAATGACGTTAGTTTCAAACAAAACGAATTAGACAGTTTCGCAAATAAAAATTATTTTTCACTGTATGAAATGTCTTAGAAAAATTTTTTTGAAAAGACAATTTTTTTTCAATAATTTTCACTTTTAGTACGTAAAAAAACTTTCTTAGACAATTTTTAATGACGTTAGTTTCAAACAAAAAGAATTAGACAGTTTCGCAAAAAAAAATTATTTTTCACTGTATGAAATGTCTTAGAAAAATTTTTTTGAAAAGAAAATTTTTTTTCAATAATTTTCACTTTTAGTACGTAAAAAAACTTTCTTAGACAATTTTTAATGACGTTAGTTTCAAACAAAACGAATTAGACAGTTTCGCAAAAAAAAATTATTTTTCACTATATGAAATGTCTTTGAAAATTTTTTTTGAAAAGAAAGTTTTTTTTCAATAATTTTCACTTTTAGTACGTAAAGAAACTTTCTTAGACAATTTTTAATGACGTTAGTTTCAAACAAAAAGAATTAGACAGTTTCGCAAAAAAAAATTATTTTTCACTGTATGAAATGTCTTAAAAAAAGTTTTGAAAATTTTTATTGAAAAGAAAATTTTTTTTCAATTATTTTCACTTTTAGTACGTAAAAAAACTTTCTTAGACAATTTTTAATGACGTTAGTTTCAAACAAAAAGAATTAGACAGTTCAGCAAAAAAAAGTTATTTTTCACTGTATGAAATGTCTTAGAAAAATTTTTGAAAATTTGTTTTGAAAAGACAATTTTTTTCAATAATTTTCACTTTTAGTACGTAAAAAAACTTTCTTAGACAATTTTTAATGACGTTAGTTTCAAACAAAAAGAATTAGACAGTTTCGCAAAAAAAAATT
The DNA here is from genome assembly GCF_918807975.1 of Aplidium turbinatum. NCBI lineage: Eukaryota > Metazoa > Chordata > Ascidiacea > Aplousobranchia > Polyclinidae > Aplidium > Aplidium turbinatum. The sequence continues at coordinate 22,688,422 of NC_137485.1, forward strand.
ATTTTTCACTGTATGAAATGTCTTAGAAAAATTTTTGGAAATTTTTTTTGAAAAGACAATTTTTTTCAATAATTTTCACTTTTAGTACATAAAAAAACTTTCTTAGACAATTTTTAATGACGTTAGTTTCAAACAAAAAGAATTAGACAGTTTCGAAAAAAAAAATTATTTTTGACTGTATGAAATGTCTTTGAAAAATTTTTGAAATTTTTTTGGAAAAGAAAATTTTTTTCAATAATTTTCACTTTTAGTACGTAAAAAAACTTTCTTAGACAATTTTTAATGACGTTAGTTTCAAACAAAAAGATTTGGATAGTTTCGCAAAAAAAAAATATTTTTCACTGTATGAAATGTCTTAGAAAAATTTTTTTGAAAAGAAAATTTTTTTTCAATAATTTTCACTTTTAGTACGTAAAAAAACTTTCTTAGACAATTTTTAATGACGTTAGTTTCAAACAAAAAGAATTAGACAGTTTCGCAAAAAAAAATTATTTTTCACTGTATGAAATGTCTTAGAAAAATTTTTTTGAAAAGACAATTTTTTTCAATAATTTTCACTTTTAGTACGTAAAAAAACTTTCTTAGACAATTTTTAATGACGTTAGTTTCAAACAAAAAGAATTGGATAGTTTCGCAAAAAAAAAATATTTTTCACTGTATGAAATGTCTTAGAAAAATTTTTTTGAAAAGACAATTTTTTTTCAATAATTTTCACTTTTAGTACGTAAAAAAACTTTCTTAGACAATTTTTAATGACGTTAGTTTCAAACAAAAAGAATTAGACAGTTTCGCAAAAAAAAATTATTTTTCACTGTATGAAATGTCTTAGAAAAATTTTTTTGAAAAGACAATTTTTTTTCAATAATTTTCACTTTTAGTACGTAAAAAAACTTTCTTAGACAATTTTTAATGACGTTAGTTTCAAACAAAAAGAATTAGACAGTTTCGCATAAAAAAATTATTTTTCACTGTATGAAATGTCTTAGAAAAATTTTTTTGAAAAGACAATTTTTTTTCAATAATTTTCACTTTTAGTACTTAAAAAAACTTTCTTAGACAATTTTTAATGACGTTAGTTTCAAACAAAAAGAATTAGACAGTTTCTCAAAAAAAAACTATTTTTCACTGTATGAAATGTCTTAGAAAAATTTTTGAAAATTTTTCTTGAAAAGAAAATTTTTTTCAATAATTTTCACTTTTAGTACGTAAAAAAACTTTCTTAGACAATTTTTAATGACGTTAGTTTCAAACAAAAAGAATTAGACAGTTTCGCAAAAAAAAATTGTTTTTCACTGTATGAAATGTCTTAGAAAAATTTTTTTGAAAAGACAATTTTTTTTCAATAATTTTCACTTTTAGTACGTAAAAAAACTTTCTTAGACAATTTTTAATGACGTTAGTTTCAAACAAAACGAATTAGACAGTTTCGCAAAAAAAAATTATTTTTCACTGTATGAAATGTCTTAGAAAAATTTTTTTGAAAAGACAATTTTTTTTCAATAATTTTCACTTTTAGTACTTAAAAAGACTTTCTTAGACAATTTTTAATGACGTTAGTTTCAAACAAAAAGAATTAGACAGTTTCGCAAAAAAAAATTATTTTTCACTGTATGAAATGTCTTAGAAAAATTTTTGAAAATTTTTCTTGAAAAGAAAATTTTTTTCAATAATTTTCACTTTTAGTACGTAAAAAAACTTTCTTAGACAATTTTTAATGACGTTAGTTTCAAACAAAACGAATTAGACAGTTTCGCAAATAAAAATTATTTTTCACTGTATGAAATGTCTTAGAAAAATTTTTTTGAAAAGACAATTTTTTTTCAATAATTTTCACTTTTAGTACGTAAAAAAACTTTCTTAGACAATTTTTAATGACGTTAGTTTCAAAAAAAAAGAATTAGACAGTATCGCAAAAAAAAATTATTTTTCACTGTATGAAATGTCTTGGAAAAATTTTTTTGAAAAGAAAATTTTTTTTCAATAATTTTCACTTTTAGTACGTAAAAAAACTTTCTTAGACAATTTTTAATGACGTTAGTTTCAAACAAAAAGAATTAGACAGTTTCGCAAAAAAAAATTATTTTTCACTGTATGAAATGTCTTAGAAAAATTTTCTTGAAAAGACAATTTTTTTTCAATAATTTTCACTTTTAGTACGTAAAAAAACTTTCTTAGACAATTTTTAATGACGTTAGTTTCAAACAAAACGAATTAGACAGTTTCGCAAAAAAAAATTATTTTTCACTGTATGAAATGTCTTAGAAATGTTTTTTTGAAAAGACAATTTTTTTTCAATAATTTTCACTTTTAGTACTTAAACAAACTTTCTTAGACAATTTTTAATGACGTTAGTTTCAAACAAAAAGAATTAGACAGTTTCGCAAAAAAAAATTATTTTTCACTGTATGAAATGTCTTTAAAAATTTTTTTTGAAAAGAAAGTTTTTTTTCAATAATTTTCACTTTTAGTACGTAAAAAAACTTTCTTAGACAATTTTTAATGACGTTAGTTTCAAACAAAAAGAATTAGACAGTTTCGCAAAAAAAAAATTATTTTTCACTGTATGAAATGTCTTAGAAAAATTTTTGAAAATTTTTTTTGAAAAGACAATTTTTTTCAATAATTTTCACTTTTAGTACGTAAAAAAACTTTCTTAGACAATTTTTAATGACGTTAGTTTCAAACAAAAAGAATTAGACAGTTTCGCAAAAAAAAATAATTTTTCACTGTATGAAATGTCTTAGAAGAATTTTTGAAAATTTTTTTTGAAAAGACAATTTTTTTCAATAATTTTCACTTTTAGTACGTAAAAAAACTTTCTTAGACAATTTGTAATGACGTTAGTTTCAAACTAAAAGAATTAGACAGTTTCAAAAAAAAAAATTATTTTTGACTGTATGAAATGTCTTTGAAAAATTTTTGAAATTTTTTTGGAAATGAAAATTTTTTTCAATAAGTTTCACTTTTAGTACGTAAAAAAACTTTCTTAGACAATTTTTAATGACGTTAGTTTCAAACAAAAAGATTTGGATAGTTTCGCAAAAAAAAAATATTTTTCACTGTATGAAATGTCTTAGAAAAATTTTTTTGAAAAGAAAATTTTTTTTCAATAATTTTCACTTTTAGTACGTAAAAAAACTTTCTTAGACAATTTTTAATGACGTTAGTTTCAAACAAAAAGAATTAGACAGTTTCGCAAAAAAAAATTATTTTTCACTGTATGAAATGTCTTAGAAAAATTTTTTTGAAAAGACAATTTTTTTCAATAATTTTCACTTTTAGTACGTAAAAAAACTTTCTTAGACAATTTTTAATGACGTTAGTTTCAAACAAAAAGAATTAGACAGTTTCGCAAAAAAAAATTATTTTTCACTGTATGAAATGTCTTAGAAAAATTTTTTTGAAAAGACAATTTTTTTTCAATAATTTTCACTTTTAGTACGTAAAAAAACTTTCTTAGACAATTTTTAATGACGTTAGTTTCAAACAAAACGAATTAGACAGTTTCGCAAAAAAAAATTATTTTTCAATGTTCGAAATGTCTTAGAAAAATTTTTTTGAAAAGACAATTTTTTTTCAATAATTTTCACTTTTAGTACTTAAAAAAACTTTCTTAGACAATTTTTAATGACGTTAGTTTCAAACAAAAAGAATTAGACAGTTTCTCAAAAAAAAATTATTTTTCACTGTATGAAATGTCAGAAAAATTTTTGAAAATTTTTCTTGAAAAGAAAATTTTTTTCAATAATTTTCACTTTTACTACGTAAAAAAACTTTCTTAGACAATTTTTAATGACGTTAGTTTCAAACAAAAAGAATTAGACAGTTTCGCAAAAAAAAATTATTTTTCACTGTATGAAATGTCTTAGAAAAATTTTTTTGAAAAGACAATTTTTTTTCAATAATTTTCACTTTTAGTACGTAAGAAAACTTTCTTAGACAATTTTTAATGACGTTAGTTTCAAACAAAAAGAATTAGACAGTTTCGCAAAAAAAAATTATTTTTCACTGTATGAAATGTCTTGGAAAAATTTTTTTGAAAAGACAATTTTTTTTCAATAATTTTCACTTTTAGTACGTAAAAAAACTTTCTTAGACAATTTTTAATGACGTTAGTTTCAAACAAAAAGAATTAGACAGTTTCGCAAAAAAAAATTATTTTTCACTGTATGAAATGTCTTAGAAAAATTTTTTTGAAAAGACAATTTTTTTTCAATAATTTTCACTTTTAGTACGTAAAAAAACTTTCTTAGACAAATTTTAATGACGTTAGTTTCAAACAAAAAGAATTAGACAGTTTCGCAAAAAAAAATTATTTTTCACTGTATGAAATGTCTTAGAAAAATTTTTGAAAATTTTTCTTGAAAAGAAAATTTTTTTCAATAATTTTCACTTTTAGTACGTAAAAAAACTTTCTTAGACAATTTTTAATGACGTTAGTTTCAAACAAAAAGAATTAGACAGTTTCGCAAATAAAAATTATTTTTCACTGTATGAAATGTCTTAGAAAAATTTTTTTGAAAAGACAACTTTTTTTCAATAATTTTCACTTTTAGTACGTAAAAAAACTTTCTTAGACAATTTGTAATGACGTTAGTTTCAAACAAAAAGAATTAGACAGTTTCGAAAAAAAAAATTATTTTTGACTGTATGAAATGTCTGAAAAATTTTTGAAAATTTTTTTTGAAAAGAAAATTTTTTTCAATAATTTTCACTTTTAGAACGAAAAAAAACTTTCTTAGACAATTTTTAATGACGTTAGTTTCAAACAAAAAGAATTGGATAGTTTCGCAAAAAAAAATATTTTTCACTGTATGAAATGTCTTAGAAAAATTTTTTTGAAAAGACAATTTCTTTTCAATAATTTTCAGTTTTAGTACGTAAAAAAACTTTCTTAGACAATTTTTAATGACGTTAGTTTCAAACAAAAAGAATTAGACAGTTTCGCAAAAAAAAATTATTTTTCACTGTATGAAATGTCTTAGAAAAAGTTTTTTGAAAAGACAATTTTTTTTCAATAATTTTCACTTTTAGTACGTAAAAAAACTTTCTTAGACAATTTTTAATGACGTTAGTTTCAAACAAAAAGAATTAGACAGTTTCGCATAAAAAAATTATTTTTCACTGTATGAAATGTCTTGGAAAAATTTTTTTGAAAAGACAATTTTTTTTCAATAATTTTCACTTTTAGTACTTAAAAAAACTTTCTTAGACAATTTTTAATGACGTTAGTTTCAAACAAAAAGAATTAGACAGTTTCTCAAAAAAAAAATATTTTTCACTGTATGAAATGTCTTAGAAAATTTTTTGAAAATTTTTCTTGAAAAGAAAATTTTTTTCAATAATTTTCACTTTTAGTACGTAAAAAAACTTTCTTAGACAATTTTTAATGACGTTAGTTTCAAACAAAAAGAATTAGACAGTTTCGCAAAAAAAAATTATTTTTCACTGTATGAAATGTCTTGGAAAAATTTTTTTGAAAAGAAAATTTTTTTTCAATAATTTTCACTTTTAGTACGTAAAAAAACTTTCTTAGACAATTTTTAATGACGTTAGTTTCAAACAAAACGAATTAGACAGTTTCGCAAAAAAAAAATTATTTTTCACTGTATGAAATGTCTTAGAAAAATTTTTTTGAAAAGACAATTTTTTTTCAATAATATTCACTTTTAGTACTTAAAAAAACTTTCCTAGACAATTTTTAATGACGTTAGTTTCAAACAAAAAGAATTAGACAGTTTTGCAAAAAAAAATTATTTTTCACTGTATGAAATGTCTTAGAAAAATTTTTGAAAATTTTTCTTGAAAAGAAAATTTTTTTCAATAATTTTCACTTTTAGTACGTAAAAAAACTTTCTTAGACAATTTTTAATGACGTTAGTTTCAAACAAAAAGAATTAGACAGTTTCTCAAATAAAAATTATTTTTCACTGTATGAAATGTCTTAGAAAAATTTTTTTGAAAAGACAACTTTTTTTCAATAATTTTCACTTTTAGTACGTAAAAAAACTTTCTTAGACAATTTGTAATGACGTTAGTTTCAAACAAAAAGAATTAGACAGTTTCGAAAAAAAAAATTATTTTTGACTGTATGAAATGTCTTTGAAAAATTTTTGAAAATTTTTTTTGAAAAGAAAATTTTTTTCAATAATTTTCACTTTTAGAACGTAAAAAAACTTTCTTAGACAATTTTTAATGACGTTAGTTTCAAACAATAAGAATTGGATAGTTTCGCAAAAAAAAATATTTTTCACTGTATGAAATGTCTTAGAAAAATTTTTTTGAAAAGACAATTTTTTTTCAATAATTTTCACTTTTAGTACGTAAAAAAACTTTCTTAGACAATTTTTAATGACGTTAGTTTCAAACAAAAAGAATTAGACAGTTTCGCATAAAAAAATTATTTTTCACTGTATGAAATGTCTTAGAAAAATTTTTTTGAAAAGACAATTTTTTTTCAATAATTTTCACTTTTAGTACTTAAAAAAACTTTCTTAGACAATTTTTAATGACGTTAGTTTCAAACAAAAAGAATTAGACAGTTTCTCATAAAAAAAACTACTTTTCACTGTATGAAATGTCTTAGAAAAATTTTTGAAAATTTTTCTTGAAAAGAAAATTTTTTTCAATAATTTTCACTTTTAGTACGTAAAAAAACTTTCTTAGACAATTTTTAATGACGTTAGTTTCAAACAAAAAGAATTAGACAGTTTCGCAAAAAAAAATTGTTTTTCACTGTATGAAATGTCTTAGAAAAATTTTTTTGAAAAGACAATTTTTTTTCAATAATTTTCACTTTTAGTACGTAAAAAAACTTTCTTAGACAATTTTTAATGACGTTAGTTTCAAACAAAACGAATTAGACAGTTTCGCAAAAAAAAATTATTTTTCACTGTATGAAATGTCTTAGAAAAATTTTTTTGAAAAGACAATTTTTTTTCAATAATTTTCACTTTTAGTACTTAAAAAGACTTTCTTAGACAATTTTTAATGACGTTAGTTTCAAACAAAAAGAATTAGACAGTTTCGCAAAAAAAAATTATTTTTCACTGTATGAAATGTCTTAGAAAATTTTTTGAAAATTTTTCTTGAAAAGAAAATTTTTTTCAATAATTTTCACTTTTAGTACGTAAAAAAACTTTCTTAGACAATTTTTAATGACGTTAGTTTCAAACAAAACGAATTAGACAGTTTCGCAAATAAAAATTATTTTTCACTGTATGAAATGTCTTAGAAAAATTTTTTTGAAAAGACAATTTTTTTTCAATAATTTTCACTTTTAGTACGTAAAAAAACTTTCTTAGACAATTTTTAATGACGTTAGTTTCAAACAAAAAGAATTAGACAGTTTCGCAAAAAAAAATTATTTTTCACTGTATGAAATGTCTTAAAAAAAGTTTTGAAAATTTTTATTGAAAAGAAAATTTTTTTTCAATTATTTTCACTTTTAGTACGTAAAAAAACTTTCTTAGACAATTTTTAATGACGTTAGTTTCAAACAAAAAGAATTAGACAGTTTCGCAAAAAAAAGTTATTTTTCACTGTATGAAATGTCTTAGAAAAATTTTTGAAAATTTTTTTTGAAAAGACAATTTTTTTCAATAATTTTCACTTTTAGTACGTAAAAAAACTTTCTTAGACAATTTTTAATGACGTTAGTTTCAAACAAAAAGAATTAGACAGTTTCGCAAAAAAAAATAATTTTTCACTGTATGAAATGTCTTAGAAAAATTTTTGGAAATTTTTTTTGAAAAGACAATTTTTTTCAATAATTTTCACTTTTAGTACGTAAAAAAACTTTCTTAGACAATTTGTAATGACGTTAGTTTCAAACAAAAAGAATTAGACAGTTTCGAAAAAAAAAATTATTTTTGACTGTATGAAATGTCTTTGAAAAATTTTTGAAATTTTTTTGGAAAAGAAAATTTTTTTCAATAATTTTCACTTTTAGTACGTAAAAAAACTTTCTTAGACAATTTTTAATGACGTTAGTTTCAAACAAAAAGATTTGGATAGTTTCGCAAAAAAAAAATATTTTTCACTGTATGAAATGTCTTAGAAAAATTTTTTTGAAAAGAAAATTTTTTTTCAATAATTTTCACTTTTAGTACGTAAAAAAACTTTCTTAGACAATTTTTAATGACGTTAGTTTCAAACAAAAAGAATTAGACAGTTTCGCAAAAAAAAATTATTTTTCACTGTATGAAATGTCTTAGAAAAATTTTTTTGAAAAGACAATTTTTTTCAATAATTTTCACTTTTAGTACGTAAAAAAACTTTCTTAGACAATTTTTAATGACGTTAGTTTCAAACAAAAAGAATTGGATAGTTTCGCAAAAAAAAAATATTTTTCACTGTATGAAATGTCTTAGAAAAATTTTTTTGAAAAGACAATTTTTTTTCAATAATTTTCACTTTTAGTACGTAAAAAAACTTTCTTAGACAATTTTTAATGACGTTAGTTTCAAACAAAAAGAATTAGACAGTTTCGCAAAAAAAAATTATTTTTCACTGTATGAAATGTCTTAGAAAAATTTTTTTGAAAAGACAATTTTTTTTCAATAATTTTCACTTTTAGTACGTAAAAAACTTTCTTAGACAATTTTTAATGACGTTAGTTTCAAACAAAAAGAATTAGACAGTTTCGCATAAAAAAATTATTTTTCACTGTATGAAATGTCTTAGAAAAATTTTTTTGAAAAGACAATTTTTTTTCAATAATTTTCACTTTTAGTACTTAAAAAAACTTTCTTAGACAATTTTTAATGACGTTAGTTTCAAACAAAAAGAATTAGACAGTTTCTCAAAAAAAAACTATTTTTCACTGTATGAAATGTCTTAGAAAAATTTTTGAAAATTTTTCTTGAAAAGAAAATTTTTTTCAATAATTTTCACTTTTAGTACGTAAAAAAACTTTCTTAGACAATTTTTAATGACGTTAGTTTCAAACAAAAAGAATTAGACAGTTTCGCAAAAAAAAATTGTTTTTCACTGTATGAAATGTCTTAGAAAAATTTTTTTGAAAAGACAATTTTTTTTCAATAATTTTCACTTTTAGTACGTAAAAAAACTTTCTTAGACAATTTTTAATGACGTTAGTTTCAAACAAAACGAATTAGACAGTTTCGCAAAAAAAAATTATTTTTCACTGTATGAAATGTCTTGGAAAAACTTTTTTGAAAAGACAATTTTTTTTCAATAATTTTCACTTTTAGTACTTAAAAAGACTTTCTTAGACAATTTTTAATGACGTTAGTTTCAAACAAAAAGAATTAGACAGTTTCGCAAAAAAAAATTATTTTTCACTGTATGAAATGTCTTAGAAAAATTTTTGAAAATTTTTCTTGAAAAGAAATTTTTTTTCAATAATTTTCACTTTTAGTACGTAAAAAAACTTTCTTAGACAATTTTTAATGACGTTAGTTTCAAACAAAACGAATTAGACAGTTTCGCAAATAAAAATTATTTTTCACTGTATGAAATGTCTTAGAAAAATTTTTTTGAAAAGACAATTTTTTTTCAATAATTTTCACTTTTAGTACGTAAAAAAACTTTCTTAGACAATTTTTAATGACGTTAGTTTCAAACAAAAAGAATTAGACAGTTTCGCAAAAAAAAATTATTTTTCACTGTATGAAATGTCTTAGAAAAATTTTTTTGAAAAGAAAATTTTTTTTCAATAATTTTCACTTTTAGTACGTAAAAAAACTTTCTTAGACAATTTTTAATGACGTTAGTTTCAAACAAAACGAATTAGACAGTTTCGCAAAAAAAAATTATTTTTCACTATATGAAATGTCTTTGAAAATTTTTTTTGAAAAGAAAGTTTTTTTTCAATAATTTTCACTTTTAGTACGTAAAGAAACTTTCTTAGACAATTTTTAATGACGTTAGTTTCAAACAAAAAGAATTAGACAGTTTCGCAAAAAAAAATTATTTTTCACTGTATGAAATGTCTTAAAAAAAGTTTTGAAAATTTTTATTGAAAAGAAAACTTTTTTTTCAATTATTTTCACTTTTAGTACGTAAAAAAACTTTCTTAGACAATTTTTAATGACGTTAGTTTCAAACAAAAAGAATTAGACAGTTTCGCAAAAAAAAGTTATTTTTCACTGTATGAAATGTCTTAGAAAAATTTTTGAAAATTTTTTTTGAAAAGACAATTTTTTTCAATAATTTTCACTTTTAGTACGTAAAAAAACTTTCTTAGACAATTTTTAATGACGTTAGTTTCAAACAAAAAGAATTAGACAGTTTCGCAAAAAAAAATAATTTTTCACTGTATGAAATGTCTTAGAAAAATTTTTGGAAATTTTTTTTGAAAAGACAATTTTTTTCAATAATTTTCACTTTTAGTACGTAAAAAAACTTTCTTAGACAATTTGTAATGACGTTAGTTTCAAACAAAAAGAATTAGACAGTTTCGAAAAAAAAAATTATTTTTGACTGTATGAAATGTCTTTGAAAAATTTTTGAAATTTTTTTGGAAAAGAAAATTTTTTTCAATAATTTTCACTTTTAGTACGTAAAAAAACTTTCTTAGACAATTTTTAATGACGTTAGTTTCAAACAAAAAGATTTGGATAGTTTCGCAAAAAAAAAATATTTTTCACTGTATGAAATGTCTTAGAAAAATTTTTTTGAAAAGAAAATTTTTTTTCAATAATTTTCACTTTTAGTACGTAAAAAAACTTTCTTAGACAATTTTTAATGACGTTAGTTTCAAACAAAAAGAATTAGACAGTTTCGCAAAAAAAAATTATTTTTCACTGTATGAAATGTCTTAGAAAAATTTTTTTGAAAAGACAATTTTTTTCAATAATTTTCACTTTTAGTACGTAAAAAAACTTTCTTAGACAATTTTTAATGACGTTAGTTTCAAACAAAAAGAATTAGACAGTTTCGCAAAAAAAAATTATTTTTCACTGTATGAAATGTCTTAGAAAAATTTTTTTGAAAAGAAAATTTTTTTTCAATAATTTTCACTTTTAGTACGTAAAAAAACTTTCTTAGACAATTTTTAATGACGTTAGTTTCAAACAAAAAGAATTAGACAGTTTCGCATAAAAAAATTATTTTTCACTGTATGAAATGTGTTAGAAAAATTTTTTTGAAAAGACAATTTTTTTTCAATAATTTTCACTTTTAGTACTTAAAAAAACTTTCTTAGACAATTTTTAATGACGTTAGTTTCAAACAAAAAGAATTAGACAGTTTCTCAAAAAAAAAATATTTTTCACTGTATGAAATGTCTTAGAAAATTTTTTGAAAATTTTTCTTGAAAAGAAAATTTTTTTCAATAATTTTCACTTTTAGTACGTAAAAAAACTTTCTTAGACAATTTTTAATGACGTTAGTTTCAAACAAAAAGAATTAGACAGTTTCGCAAAAAAAAATTATTTTTCACTGTATGAAATGTCTTGGAAAAATTTTTTTGAAAAGAAAATTTTTTTTCAATAATTTTCACTTTTAGTACGTAAAAAAACTTTCTTAGACAATTTTTAATGACGTTAGTTTCAAACAAAACGAATTAGACAGTTTCGCAAAAAAAAATTATTTTTCACTGTATGAAATGTCTTAGAAAAATTTTTTTGAAAAGACAATTTTTTTTCAATAATTTTCACTTTTAGTACTTAAAAAAACTTTCCTAGACTATTTTTAATGACGTTAGTTTCAAACAAAATGAATTAGACAGTTTTGCAAAAAAAAATTATTTTTCACTGTATGAAATGTCTTAGAAAAATTTTTGAAAAGTTTTCTTGAAAAGAAAATTTTTTTCAATAATTTTCACTTTTAGTACGTAAAAAAACTTTCTTAGACAATTTTTAATGACGTTAGTTTCAAACAAAAAGAATTAGACAGTTTCGCAAATAAAAATTATTTTTCACTGTATGAAATGTCTTAGAAAAATTTTTTTGAAAAGACAACTTTTTTTCAATAATTTTCACTTTTAGTACGTAAAAAAACTTTCTTAGACAATTTGTAATGACGTTAGTTTCAATCAAAAAGAATTAGACAGTTTCGAAAAAAAAAATTATTTTTGACTGTATGAAATGTCTTTGAAAAATTTTTGAAAATTTTTTTTGAAAAGAAAATTTTTTTCATAAATTTTCACTTTTAGAACGTAAAAAAACTTTCTTAGACAATTTTTAATGACGTTAGTTTCAAACAAAAAGAATTGGATAGTTTCGCAAAAAAAAAATATTTTTCACTGTATGAAATGTCTTAGAAAAATTTTTTTGAAAAGACAATTTTTTTTCAATAATTTTCACTTTTAGTACGTAAAAAAACTTTCTTAGACAATTTTTAATGACGTTAGTTTCAAACAAAGAGAATTAGACAGTTTCGCAAAAAAAAATTATTTTTCACTGTATGAAATGTCTTAGAAAAATTTTTTTGAAAAGACAATTTTTTTTCAATAATTTTCACTTTTAGTACTTAAAAAGACTTTCTTAGACAATTTTTAATGACGTTAGTTTCAAACAAAAAGATTTAGACAGTTTCGCAAAAAAAAATTATTTTTCACTGTATGAAATGTCTTAGAAAAATTTTTGAAAATTTTTCTTGAAAAGAAAATTTTTTTCAATAATTTTCACTTTTAGTACGTAAAAAAACTTTCTTAGACAATTTTTAATGACGTTAGTTTCAAACAAAAAGAATTAGACAGTTTCGCAAAAAAAATTATTTTTCACTGTATGAAATGTCTTAGAAAAATTTTTTTGAAAAGACAATTTTTTTTCAATAATTTTCACTTTTAGTACGTAAAAAAACTTTCTTAGACAATTTTTAATGACGTTAGTTTCAAACAAAAAGAATTAGACAGTTTCGCAAAAAAAAATTATTTTTCACTGTATGAAATGTCTTAGAAAGATTTTTTTGAAAAGAAAATTTTTTTTCAATAATTTTCACTTTTAGTACGTAAAAAAACTTTCTTAGACAATTTTTAATGACGTTAGTTTCAAACAAAACGAATTAGACAGTTTCGCAAAAAAACATTATTTTTCACTGTATGAAATGTCTTTGAAAATTTTTTTTGAAAAGAAAGTTTTTTTTCAATAATTTTCACTTTTAGTACGTAAAAAAACTTTCTTAGACAATTTTTAATGACGTTAGTTTCAAACAAAAAGAATTAGACAGTTTCGCAAAAAAAAATTATTTTTCACTGTATGAAATGTCTTAAAAAAAGTTTTGAAAATTTTTATTGAAGAGAAAATTTTTTTTCAATTATTTTCACTTTTAGTACGTAAAAAAACTTTCTTAGACAATTTTTAATGACGTTAGTTTCAAACAAAAAGAATTAGACAGTTTCGCAAAAAAAAATTATTTTTCACTGTATGAAATGTCTTAGAAAAATTTTTGAAAATTTTTTTTGAAAAGACAATTTTTTTCAATAATTTTCACTTTTAGTACGTAAAAAAACTTTCTTAGCCAATTTTAATGACGTTAGTTTCAAACAAAAAGAATTAGACAGTTTCGCAAAAAAAAATAATTTTTCACTGTATGAAATGTCTTTGAAAAATTTTTGAAATTTTTTTGGAAAAGAAAATTTTTTTCAATAATTTTCACTTTTAGTACGTAAAAAAACTTTCTTAGACAATTTTTAATGACGTTAGTTTCAAGCAAAAAGATTTGGATAGTTTCGCAAAAAAAAAATATTTTTCACTGTATGAAATGTCTTAGAAAAATTTTTTTGAAAAGAAAATTTTTTTTCAATAATTTTCACTTTTAGTACGTAAAAAAACTTTCTTAGACAATTTTTAATGACGTTAGTTTCAAACAAAAAGAATTAGACAGTTTCGCAAAAAAAAATTATTTTTCACTGTATGAAATGTCTTAGAAAAATTTATTTGAAAAGAAAATTTTTTTTCAATAATTTTCACTTTTAGTACGTAAAAAAACTTTCTTAGACAATTTTTAATGACGTTAGTTTTAAACAAAACGAATTAGACAGTTTCGCAAAAAAAAATTATTTTTCAATGTATGAAATGTCTTAGAAAAATTTTTTTGAAAAGAAAATTTTTTTTCAATAATTTTCACTTTTAGTACGTAAAAAAACTTTCTTAGACAATTTTTAATGACGTTAGTTTCAAACAAAAAGAATTAGACAGTTTCTCAAAAAAAAATTATTTTTCACTGTATGAAATGTCTTAGAAAAATTTTTGAAAATTTTTCTTGAAAAGAAAATTTTTTTCAATAATTTTCACTTTTAGTACGTAAAAAAACTTTCTTAGACAATTTTTAATGACGTTAGTTTCAAACAAAACGAATTAGACAGTTTCGCAAAAAAAAATTATTTTTCACTGTATGAAATGTCTTAGAAAAATTTTTTTGAAAAGACAATTTTTTTTCAATAATTTTCACTTTTAGTACGTAAAAAAACTTTCTTAGACAATTTTTAATGACGTTAGTTTCAAACAAAAAGAATTAGACAGTTTCGCAAAAAAAAATTATTTTTCACTGTATGAAATGTCTTGGAAAAATTTTTTTTAAAAGAAAATTTTTTTTCAATAATTTTCACTTTTAGTACGTAAAAAAACTTTCTTAGACAATTTTTAATGACGTTAGTTTCAAACAAAACGAATTAGACAGTTTCGCAAAAAAAAATTATTTTTCACTGTATGAAATGTCTTAGAAAAATTTTTTTGAAAAGACAATTTTTTTTCAATAATTTTCACTTTTAGTACTTAAAAAAACTTTCTTAGACAATTTTTAATGACGTTAGTTTCAAACAAAAAGAATTAGACAGTTTCGCAAAAAAAAATTATTTTTCACAGTATGAAATGTCTTAGAAAAATTTTTGAAAATTTTTCTTGAAAAGAAAATTTTTTTCAATAATTTTCACTTTTAGTACGTAAAAAAACTTTCTTAGACAATTTTTAATGACGTTAGTTTCAAACAAAAAGAATTAGACAGTTTCGCAAATAAAAATTATTTTTCACTGTATGAAATGTCTTAGAAAAATTTTTTTGAAAAGACAACTTTTTTTCAATAATTTTCACTTTTAGTACGTAAAAAAACTTTCTTAGACAATTTGTAATGACGTTAGTTTCAAACAAAAAGAATTAGACAGTTTCGAAAAAAAAAACTATTTTTGACTGTATGAAATGTCTTTGAAAAATTTTTGAAAATTTTTTTTGAAAAGAAAATTTTTTTCAATAATTTTCACTTTTAGTACGTAAAAAAACTTTCTTAGACAATTTTTAATGACGTTAGTTTCAAACAAAAAGAATTAGACAGTTTCGCAAAAAAAAATTATTTTTCACTGTATGAAATGTCTTGGAAAAACTTTTTTGAAAAGAAAATTTTTTTTCAATAATTTTCACTTTTAGTACGTAAAAAAACTTTCTTAGACAATTTTTAATGACGTTAGTTTCAAACAAAACGAATTAGACAGTTTCGTAAAAAAAAATTATTTTTCACTGTATGAAATGTCTTAGAAAAGTTTTTGAAAATTTTTCTTGAAAAGAAAATTTGTTTTCAATAATTTTCACTTTTAGTACTTAAAAAAACTTTCTTAGACAATTTTTAATGACGTTAGTTTCAAACAAAAAGAATTAGACAGTTTCGCAAAAAAAAATTATTTTTCACTGTATGAAATGTCTTAGAAAAATTTTTGAAAATTTTTCTTGAAAAGAAAATTTTTTTCAATAATTTTCACTTTTAGTACGTAAAAAAACTTTCTTAGACAATTTTTAATGACGTTAGTTTCAAACAAAAAGAATTAGACAGTTTCGCAAAAAAAAATTATTTTTCACTGTATGAAATGTCTTAGAAAAATTTTTTTGAAAAGACAACTTTTTTTCAATAATTTTCACTTTTAGTACGTAAAAAAACTTTCTTAGACAATTTGTAATGACGTTAGTTTCAAACAAAAAGATTTAGACAGTTTCGAAAAAAAAAATTATTTTTGACTGTATGAAATGTCTTTAAAAAATTTTTGAAAATTTTTTTTGAAAAGAAAATTTTTTTCAATAATTTTCACTTTTAGTACGTAAAAAAACTTTCTTAGACAATTTTTAATGACGTTAGTTTCAAACAAAAAGAATTAGACAGTTTCGCAAAAAAAAATTGTTTTTCACTGTATGAAATGTCTTAGAAAAATTTTTTTGAAAAGACAATTTTTTTTCAATAATTTTCACTTTTAGTACGTAAAAAAACTTTCTTAGACAATTTTTAATGACGTTAGTTTCAAACAAAACGAATTAGACAGTTTCGCAAAAAAAAATTATTTTTCACTGTATGAAATGTCTTGGAAAAACTTTTTTGAAAAGACAATTTTTTTTCAATAATTTTCACTTTTAGTACTTAAAAAGACTTTCTTAGACAATTTTTAATGACGTTAGTTTCAAACAAAAAGAATTAGACAGTTTCGCAAAAAAAAATTATTTTTCACTGTATGAAATGTCTTAGAAAAATTTTTGAAAATTTTTCTTGAAAAGAAAATTTTTTTCAATAATTTTCACTTTTAGTACGTAAAAAAACTTTCTTAGACAATTTTTAATGACGTTAGTTTCAAACAAAACGAATTAGACAGTTTCGCAAATAAAAATTATTTTTCACTGTATGAAATGTCTTAGAAAAATTTTTTTGAAAAGACAATTTTTTTTCAATAATTTTCACTTTTAGTACGTAAAAAAACTTTCTTAGACAATTTTTAATGACGTTAGTTTCAAACAAAAAGAATTAGACAGTTTCGCAAAAAAAAATTATTTTTCACTGTATGAAATGTCTTAGAAAAATTTTTTTGAAAAGAAAATTTTTTTTCAATAATTTTCACTTTTAGTACGTAAAAAAACTTTCTTAGACAATTTTTAATGACGTTAGTTTCAAACAAAACGAATTAGACAGTTTCGCAAAAAAAAATTATTTTTCACTATATGAAATGTCTTTGAAAATTTTTTTTGAAAAGAAAGTTTTTTTTCAATAATTTTCACTTTTAGTACGTAAAGAAACTTTCTTAGACAATTTTTAATGACGTTAGTTTCAAACAAAAAGAATTAGACAGTTTCGCAAAAAAAAATTATTTTTCACTGTATGAAATGTCTTAAAAAGAGTTTTGAAAATTTTTATTGAAAAGAAAACTTTTTTTTCAATTATTTTCACTTTTAGTACGTAAAAAAACTTTCTTAGACAATTTTTAATGACGTTAGTTTCAAACAAAAAGAATTAGACAGTTTCGCAAAAAAAAGTTATTTTTCACTGTATGAAATGTCTTAGAAAAATTTTTGAAAATTTTTTTTGAAAAGAAAATTTTTTTCAATAATTTTCACTTTTAGTACGTAAAAAAACTTTCTTAGACAATTTTTAATGACGTTAGTTTCAAACAAAAAGAATTAGACAGTTTCGCAAAAAAAAATTATTTTTCACTGTATGAAATGTCTTAGAAAAATTTTTGGAAATTTTTTTTGAAAAGACAATTTTTTTCAATAATTTTCACTTTTAGTACGTAAAAAAACTTTCTTAGACAATTTGTAATGACGTTAGTTTCAAACAAAAAGAATTAGACAGTTTCGAAAAAAAAAATTATTTTTGACTGTATGAAATGTCTTTGAAAAATTTTTGAAATTTTTTTGGAAAAGAAAATTTTTTTCAATAATTTTCACTTTTAGTACGTAAAAAAACTTTCTTAGACAATTTTTAATGACGTTAGTTTCAAACAAAAAGATTTGGATAGTTTCGCAAAAAAAAAATATTTTTCACTGTATGAAATGTCTTAGAAAAATTTTTTTGAAAAGAAAATTTTTTTTCAATAATTTTCACTTTTAGTACGTAAAAAAACTTTCTTAGACAATTTTTAATGACGTTAGTTTCAAACAAAAAGAATTAGACAGTTTCGCAAAAAAAAATTATTTTTCACTGTATGAAATGTCTTAGAAAAATTTTTTTGAAAAGACAATTTTTTTCAATAATTTTCACTTTTAGTACGTAAAAAAACTTTCTTAGACAATTTTTAATGACGTTAGTTTCAAACAAAAAGAATTAGACAGTTTCGCAAAAAAAAATTATTTTTCACTGTATGAAATGTCTTAGAAAAATTTTTTTGAAAAGAAAATTTTTTTTCAATAATTTTCACTTTTAGTACGTAAAAAAACTTTCTTAGACAATTTTTAATGACGTTAGTTTCAAACAAAAAGAATTAGACAGTTTCGCATAAAAAAATTATTTTTCACTGTATGAAATGTGTTAGAAAAATTTTTTTGAAAAGACAATTTTTTTTCAATAATTTTCACTTTTAGTACTTAAAAAAACTTTCTTAGACAATTTTTAATGACGTTAGTTTCAAACAAAAAGAATTAGACAGTTTCTCAAAAAAAAAATATTTTTCACTGTATGAAATGTCTTAGAAAATTTTTTGAAAATTTTTCTTGAAAAGAAAATTTTTTTCAATAATTTTCACTTTTAGTACGTAAAAAAACTTTCTTAGACAATTTTTAATGACGTTAGTTTCAAACAAAAAGAATTAGACAGTTTCGCAAAAAAAAATTATTTTTCACTGTATGAAATGTCTTGGAAAAATTTTTTTGAAAAGAAAATTTTTTTTCAATAATTTTCACTTTTAGTACGTAAAAAAACTTTCTTAGACAATTTTTAATGACGTTAGTTTCAAACAAAACGAATTAGACAGTTTCGCAAAAAAAAATTATTTTTCACTGTATGAAATGTCTTAGAAAAATTTTTTTGAAAAGACAATTTTTTTTCAATAATTTTCACTTTTAGTACTTAAAAAAACTTTCCTAGACTATTTTTAATGACGTTAGTTTCAAACAAAATGAATTAGACAGTTTTGCAAAAAAAAATTATTTTTCACTGTATGAAATGTCTTAGAAAAATTTTTGAAAAGTTTTCTTGAAAAGAAAATTTTTTTCAATAATTTTCACTTTTAGTACGTAAAAAAACTTTCTTAGACAATTTTTAATGACGTTAGTTTCAAACAAAAAGAATTAGACAGTTTCGCAAATAAAAATTATTTTTCACTGTATGAAATGTCTTAGAAAAATTTTTTTGAAAAGACAACTTTTTTTCAATAATTTTCACTTTTAGTACGTAAAAAAACTTTCTTAGACAATTTGTAATGACGTTAGTTTCAAACAAAAAGAATTAGACAGTTTCGAAAAAAAAAATTATTTTTGACTGTATGAAATGTCTTTGAAAAATTTTTGAAAATTTTTTTTGAAAAGAAAATTTTTTTCATAAATTTTCACTTTTAGAACGTAAAAAAACTTTCTTAGACAATTTTTAATGACGTTAGTTTCAAACAAAAAGAATTGGATAGTTTCGCAAAAAAAAAATATTTTTCACTGTATGAAATGTCTTAGAAAAATTTTTTTGAAAAGACAATTTTTTTTCAATAATTTTCACTTTTAGTACGTAAAAAAACTTTCTTAGACAATTTTTAATGACGTTAGTTTCAAACAAAGAGAATTAGACAGTTTCGCAAAAAAAAATTATTTTTCACTGTATGAAATGTCTTAGAAAAATTTTTTTGAAAAGACAATTTTTTTTCAATAATTTTCACTTTTAGTACTTAAAAAGACTTTCTTAGACAATTTTTAATGACGTTAGTTTCAAACAAAAAGATTTAGACAGTTTCGCAAAAAAAAATTATTTTTCACTGTATGAAATGTCTTAGAAAAATTTTTGAAAATTTTTCTTGAAAAGAAAATTTTTTTCAATAATTTTCACTTTTAGTACGTAAAAAAACTTTCTTAGACAATTTTTAATGACGTTAGTTTCAAACAAAAAGAATTAGACAGTTTCGCAAAAAAAATTATTTTTCACTGTATGAAATGTCTTAGAAAAATTTTTTTGAAAAGACAATTTTTTTTCAATAATTTTCACTTTTAGTACGTAAAAAAACTTTCTTAGACAATTTTTAATGACGTTAGTTTCAAACAAAAAGAATTAGACAGTTTCGCAAAAAAAAATTATTTTTCACTGTATGAAATGTCTTAGAAAGATTTTTTTGAAAAGAAAATTTTTTTTCAATAATTTTCACTTTTAGTACGTAAAAAAACTTTCTTAGACAATTTTTAATGACGTTAGTTTCAAACAAAACGAATTAGACAGTTTCGCAAAAAAAAATTATTTTTCACTGTATGAAATGTCTTTGAAAATTTTTTTTGAAAAGAAAGTTTTTTTTCAATAATTTTCACTTTTAGTACGTAAAAAAACTTTCTTAGACAATTTTTAATGACGTTAGTTTCAAACAAAAAGAATTAGACAGTTTCGCAAAAAAAAATTATTTTTCACTGTATGAAATGTCTTAAAAAAAGTTTTGAAAATTTTTATTGAAGAGAAAATTTTTTTTCAATTATTTTCACTTTTAGTACGTAAAAAAACTTTCTTAGACAATTTTTAATGACGTTAGTTTCAAACAAAAAGAATTAGACAGTTTCGCAAAAAAAAATTATTTTTCACTGTATGAAATGTCTTAGAAAAATTTTTGAAAATTTTTTTTGAAAAGACAATTTTTTTCAATAATTTTCACTTTTAGTACGTAAAAAAACTTTCTTAGCCAATTTTAATGACGTTAGTTTCAAACAAAAAGAATTAGACAGTTTCGCAAAAAAAAATAATTTTTCACTGTATGAAATGTCTTTGAAAAATTTTTGAAATTTTTTTGGAAAAGAAAATTTTTTTCAATAATTTTCACTTTTAGTACGTAAAAAAACTTTCTTAGACAATTTTTAATGACGTTAGTTTCAAGCAAAAAGATTTGGATAGTTTCGCAAAAAAAAAATATTTTTCACTGTATGAAATGTCTTAGAAAAATTTTTTTGAAAAGAAAATTTTTTTTCAATAATTTTCACTTTTAGTACGTAAAAAAACTTTCTTAGACAATTTTTAATGACGTTAGTTTCAAACAAAAAGAATTAGACAGTTTCGCAAAAAAAAATTATTTTTCACTGTATGAAATGTCTTAGAAAAATTTATTTGAAAAGAAAATTTTTTTTCAATAATTTTCACTTTTAGTACGTAAAAAAACTTTCTTAGACAATTTTTAATGACGTTAGTTTTAAACAAAACGAATTAGACAGTTTCGCAAAAAAAAATTATTTTTCAATGTATGAAATGTCTTAGAAAAATTTTTTTGAAAAGAAAATTTTTTTTCAATAATTTTCACTTTTAGTACGTAAAAAAACTTTCTTAGACAATTTTTAATGACGTTAGTTTCAAACAAAAAGAATTAGACAGTTTCTCAAAAAAAAATTATTTTTCACTGTATGAAATGTCTTAGAAAAATTTTTGAAAATTTTTCTTGAAAAGAAAATTTTTTTCAATAATTTTCACTTTTAGTACGTAAAAAAACTTTCTTAGACAATTTTTAATGACGTTAGTTTCAAACAAAAAGAATTAGACAGTTTCGCAAAAAAAAATTATTTTTCACTGTATGAAATGTCTTAGAAAAATTTTTTTGAAAAGACAATTTTTTTTCAATAATTTTCACTTTTAGTACGTAAAAAAACTTTCTTAGACAATTTTTAATGACGTTAGTTTCAAACAAAAAGAATTAGACAGTTTCGCAAAAAAAAATTATTTTTCACTGTATGAAATGTCTTGGAAAAATTTTTTTTAAAAGAAAATTTTTTTTCAATAATTTTCACTTTTAGTACGTAAAAAAACTTTCTTAGACAATTTTTAATGACGTTAGTTTCAAACAAAACGAATTAGACAGTTTCGCAAAAAAAAATTATTTTTCACTGTATGAAATGTCTTAGAAAAATTTTTTTGAAAAGACAATTTTTTTTCAATAATTTTCACTTTTAGTACTTAAAAAAACTTTCTTAGACAATTTTTAATGACGTTAGTTTCAAACAAAAAGAATTAGACAGTTTCGCAAAAAAAAATTATTTTTCACAGTATGAAATGTCTTAGAAAAATTTTTGAAAATTTTTCTTGAAAAGAAAATTTTTTTCAATAATTTTCACTTTTAGTACGTAAAAAAACTTTCTTAGACAATTTTTAATGACGTTAGTTTCAAACAAAAAGAATTAGACAGTTTCGCAAATAAAAATTATTTTTCACTGTATGAAATGTCTTAGAAAAATTTTTTTGAAAAGACAACTTTTTTTCAATAATTTTCACTTTTAGTACGTAAAAAAACTTTCTTAGACAATTTGTAATGACGTTAGTTTCAAACAAAAAGAATTAGACAGTTTCGAAAAAAAAAACTATTTTTGACTGTATGAAATGTCTTTGAAAAATTTTTGAAAATTTTTTTTGAAAAGAAAATTTTTTTCAATAATTTTCACTTTTAGTACGTAAAAAAACTTTCTTAGACAATTTTTAATGACGTTAGTTTCAAACAAAAAGAATTAGACAGTTTCGCAAAAAAAAATTATTTTTCACTGTATGAAATGTCTTGGAAAAACTTTTTTGAAAAGAAAATTTTTTTTCAATAATTTTCACTTTTAGTACGTAAAAAAACTTTCTTAGACAATTTTTAATGACGTTAGTTTCAAACAAAACGAATTAGACAGTTTCGTAAAAAAAAATTATTTTTCACTGTATGAAATGTCTTAGAAAAGTTTTTGAAAATTTTTCTTGAAAAGAAAATTTGTTTTCAATAATTTTCACTTTTAGTACTTAAAAAAACTTTCTTAGACAATTTTTAATGACGTTAGTTTCAAACAAAAAGAATTAGACAGTTTCGCAAAAAAAAATTATTTTTCACTGTATGAAATGTCTTAGAAAAATTTTTGAAAATTTTTCTTGAAAAGAAAATTTTTTTCAATAATTTTCACTTTTAGTACGTAAAAAAACTTTCTTAGACAATTTTTAATGACGTTAGTTTCAAACAAAAAGAATTAGACAGTTTCGCAAAAAAAAATTATTTTTCACTGTATGAAATGTCTTAGAAAAATTTTTTTGAAAAGACAACTTTTTTTCAATAATTTTCACTTTTAGTACGTAAAAAAACTTTCTTAGACAATTTGTAATGACGTTAGTTTCAAACAAAAAGATTTAGACAGTTTCGAAAAAAAAAATTATTTTTGACTGTATGAAATGTCTTTAAAAAATTTTTGAAAATTTTTTTTGAAAAGAAAATTTTTTTCAATAATTTTCACTTTTAGTACGTAAAAAAACTTTCTTAGACAATTTTTAATGACGTTAGTTTCAAACAAAAAGAATTAGACAGTTTCGCAAAAAAAAATTATTTTTCACTGTATGAAATGTCTTAGAAAAATTTTTGAAAATTTTTTTTGAAAAGACAATTTTTTTCAATAATTTTCACTTTTAGTACGTAAAAAAACTTTCTTAGACAATTTTTATTGACGTTAGTTTCAAACAAAAAGAATTAGACAGTTTCGCAAAAAAAAAATTATTTTTCACTGTATGAAATGTCTTAGAAAAATTTTTGAAAATTTTTTTTGAAAAGACAATTTTTTTCAATAATTTTCACTTTTAGTACGTAAAAAAACTTTCTTAGACAATTTGTAATGACGTTAGTTTCAAACAAAAAGAATTAGACAGTTTCGAAAAAAAAAATTATTTTTGACTGTATGAAATGTCTTTGAAAAATTTTTGAAATTTTTTTGGAAAAGAAAATTTTTTTCAATAATTTTCACTTTTAGTACGTAAAAAAACTTTCTTAGACAATTTTTAATGACGTTAGTTTCAAACAAAAAGATTTGGATAGTTTCGCAAAAAAAAAATATTTTTCACTGTATGAAATGTCTTAGAAAAATTTTTTTTAAAAGAAAATTTTTTTTCAATAATTTTCACTTTTAGTACGTAAAAAAACTTTCTTAGACAATTTTTAATGACGTTAGTTTCAAACAAAAAGAATTAGACAGTTTCGCAAAAAAAAATTATTTTTCACTGTATGAAATGTCTTAGAAAAGTTTTTTTGAAAAGACAATTTTTTTCAATAATTTTCACTTTTAGTACGTAAAAAAACTTTCTTAGACAATTTTTAATGACGTTAGTTTCAAACAAAAAGAATTAGACAGTTTCGCAAAAAAAAATTATTTTTCACTGTATGAAATGTCTTAGAAAAATTTTTTTGAAAAGACAATTTTTTTTCAATAATTTTCACTTTTAGTACGTAAAAAAACTTTCTTAGACAATTTTTAATGACGTTAGTTTCAAACAAAACGAATTAGACAGTTTCGCAAAAAAAAATTATTTTTCACTGTATGAAATGTCTTTGAAAAATTTTTGAAATTTTTTTGGAAAAAAAAATTTTTTTCAATAATTTTCACTTTTAGTACGTAAAAAAACTTTCTTAGACAATTTTTAATGACGTTAGTTTCAAACAAAAAGATTTGGATAGTTTCGCAAAAAAAAAATATTTTTCACTGTATGAAATGTCTTAGAAAAATTTTTTTGAAAAAAAAATTTTTTTTCAATAATTTTCACTTTTAGTACGTAAAAAAACTTTCTTAGACAATTTTTAATGACGTTAGTTTCAAACAAAAAGAATTAGACAGTTTCGCAAAAAAAAATTATTTTTCACTGTATGAAATGTCTTAGAAAAATTTATTTGAAAAGAAAATTTTTTTTCAATAATTTTCACTTTTAGTACGTAAAAAAACTTTCTTAGACAATTTTTAATGACGTTAGTTTCAAACAAAACGAATTAGACAGTTTCGCAAAAAAAAATTATTTTTCAATGTATGAAATGTCTTAGAAAAATTTTTTTGAAAAGAAAATTTTTTTTCAATAATTTCCACTTTTAGTACTTAAAAAAACTTTCTTAGACAATTTTTAATGACGTTAGTTTCAAACAAAAAGAATTAGACAGTTTCTCAAAAAAAAATTTTCACTTTTAGTACGTAAAAAAACTTTCTTAGACAATTTTTAATGACGTTAGTTTCAAACAAAAAGAATTAGACAGTTTCGCAAAAAAAAATTATTTTTCACTGTATGAAATGTCTTAGAAAAATTTTTTTGAAAAGACAATTTTTTTTCAATAATTTTCACTTTTAGTACGTAAAAAAACTTTCTTAGACAATTTTTAATGACGTTAGTTTCAAACAAAAAGAATTAGACAGTTTCGCAAAAAAAAATTATTTTTCACTGTATGAAATGTCTTGGAAAAATTTTTTTTAAAAGAAAATTTTTTTTCAATAATTTTCACTTTTAGTACGTAAAAAAACTTTCTTGGACAATTTTTAATGACGTTAGTTTCAAACAAAACGAATTAGACAGTTTCGCAAAAAAAAATTATTTTTCACTGTATGAAATGTCTTAGAAAAATTTTTTTGAAAAGACAATTTTTTTTCAATAATTTTCACTTTTAGTACTTAAAAAAACTTTCTTAGACAATTTTTAATGACGTTAGTTTCAAACAAAAAGAATTAGACAGTTTCGCAAAAAAAAATTATTTTTCACTGTATGAAATGTCTTAGAAAAATTTTTGAAAATTTTTCTTGAAAAGAAAATTTTTTTCAATAATTTTCACTTTTAGTACGTAAAAAAACTTTCTTAGACAATTTTTAATGACGTTAGTTTCAAACAAAAAGAATTAGACAGTTTCGCAAATAAAAATTATTTTTCACTGTATGAAATGTCTTAGAAAAATTTTTTTGAAAAGACAACTTTTTTTCAATAATTTTCACTTTTAGTACGTAAAAAAACTTTCTTAGACAATTTGTAATGACGTTAGTTTCAAACAAAAAGAATTAGACAGTTTCGAAAAAAAAAACTATTTTTGACTGTATGAAATGTCTTTGAAAAATTTTTGAAAATTTTTTTTGAAAAGAAAATTTTTTTCAATAATTTTCACTTTTAGTACGTAAAAAAACTTTCTTAGACAATTTTTAATGACGTTAGTTTCAAACAAAAAGAATTGGATAGTTTCGCAAAAAAAAAATATTTTTCACTGTATGAAATGTCTTAGAAAAATTTTTTTGAAAAGACAATTTTTTTTCAATAATTTTCACTTTTAGTACGTAAAAAAACTTTCTTAGACAATTTTTAATGACGTTAGTTTCAAACAAAAAGAATTAGACAGTTTCGCAAAAAAAAATTATTTTTCACTGTATGAAATGTCTTGGAAAAATTTTTTTGAAAAGACAATTTTTTTTCAATAATTTTTACTTTTAGTACGTAAAAAAACTTTCTTAGACAATTTTTAATGACGTTAGTTTCAAACAAAAAGAATTAGACAGTTTCGCAAAAAAAAATTATTTTTCACTGTATGAAATGTCTTAGAAAAATTTTTTTGAAAAGACAATTTTTTTTCAATAATTTTCACTTTTAGTACTTAAAAAAACTTTCTTAGACAATTTTTAATGACGTTAGTTTCAAACAAAAAGAATTAGACAGTTTCTCAAAAAAAAACTATTTTTCACTGTATGAAATGTCTTAGAAAACTTTTTGAAAATTTTTCTTGAAAAGAAAATTTTTTTCAATAATTTTCACTTTTAGTACGTAAAAAAACTTTCTTAGACAATTTTTAATGACGTTAGTTTCAAACAAAAAGAATTAGACAGTTTCGCAAAAAAAATTATTTTTCACTGTATGAAATGTCTTAGAAAAATTTTTTTGAAAAGACAACTTTTTTTCAATAATTTTCACTTTTAGTACGTAAAAAAACTTTCTTAGACAATTTGTAATGACGTTAGTTTCAAACAAAAAGAATTAGACAGTTTCGAAAAAAAAAATTATTTTTGACTGTATGAAATGTCTTTGAAAAATTTTTGAAAATTTATTTTGAAAAGAAAATTTTTTTCAATAATTTTCACTTTTAGTACGTAAAAAAACTTTCTTAGACAATTTTTAATGACGTTAGTTTCAAACAAAAAGAATTGGATAGTTTCGCAAAAAAAAAATATTTTTCACGGTATGAAATGTCTTAGAAAAATTTTTTTGAAAAGACAATTTTTTTTCAATAATTTTCACTTTTAGTACTTAAAAAAACTTTCTTAGACAATTTTTAATGACGTTAGTTTCAAACAAAAAGAATTAGACAGTTTCTCAAAAAAAAATTATTTTTCACTGTATGAAATGTCTTAGAAAAATTTTTGAAAATTTTTCTTGAAAAGAAAATTTTTTTCAATAATTTTCACTTTTAGTACGTAAAAAAACTTTCTTAGACAATTTGTAATGACGTTAGTTTCAAACAAAACGAATTAGACAGTTTCGCAAAAAAAAATTATTTTTCACTGTATGAAATGTCTTAGAAAAATTTTTTTGAAAAGACAATTTTTTTTCAATAATTTTCACTTTTAGTACTTAAAAAAACTTTCTTAGACAATTTTTAATGACGTTAGTTTCAAACAAAAAGAATTAGACAGTTTCGCAAAAAAAAAATTATTTTTCACTGTATGAAATGTCTTAGAAAAATTTTTGAAAATTTTTCTTGAAAAGAAAATTTTTTTCAGTAATTTTCACTTTTAGTACGTAAAAAAACTTTCTTAGACAATTTTTAATGACGTTAGTTTCAAACAAAAAGAATTAGACAGTTTCGCAAATAAAAATTATTTTTCACTGTATGAAATGTCTTAGAAAAATTTTTTTGAAAAGACAACTTTTTTTCAATAATTTTCACTTTTAGTACGTAAAAAAACTTTCTTAGACAATTTTTAATGACGTTAGTTTCAAACAAAAAGAATTAGACAGTTTCGCAAAAAAAAATTATTTTTCACTGTATGAAATGTCTTGGAAAAACTTTTTTGAAAAGAAAATTTTTTTTCAATAATTTTCACTTTTAGTACGTAAAAAAACTTTCTTAGACAATTTTTAATGACGTTAGTTTCAAACAAAACGAATTAGACAGTTTCGCAAAAAAAAATTATTTTTCACTGTATGAAATGTCTTAGAAAAGTTTTTGAAAATTTTTCTTGAAAAGAAAATTTGTTTTCAATAATTTTCACTTTTAGTACTTAAAAAAACTTTCTTAGACAATTTTTAATGACGTTAGTTTCAAACAAAAAGAATTAGACAGTTTCGCAAAAAAAAATTATTTTTCACTGTATGAAATGTCTTAGAAAAATTTTTGAAAATTTTTCTTGAAAAGAAAATTTTTTTCAATAATTTTCACTTTTAGTACGTAAAAAAACTTTCTTAGACAATTTTTAATGACGTTAGTTTCAAACAAAAAGAATTAGACAGTTTCGCAAAAAAAAATTATTTTTCACTGTATGAAATGTCTTAGAAAAATTTTTTTGAAAAGACAATTGTTTTTCAATATTTTTCACTTTTAGTACGTAAAAAAACTTTCTTAGACAATTTTTAATGACGTTAGTTTCAAACAAAATGAATTAGACAGTTTCGCAAAAAAAAATTATTTTTCACTGTATGAAATGTCATAGAAAAATTTTTTTAAAAAGAAAATTTTTTTTCAATAATTTTCACTTTTAGTACGTAAAAAAACTTTCTTAGACAATTTTTAATGACGTTAGTTTCAAACAAAAAGAATTAGACAGTTTCGCAAAAAAAAATTATTTTTCACAGTATGAAATGTCTTAGAAAAATTTTTTTGAAAAGACAATTGTTTTTCAATAATTTTCACTTTTAGTACGTAAAAAAACTTTCTTAGACAATTTTTAATGACGTTAGTTTCAAACAAAATGAATTAGACAGTTTCGCAAAAAAAAATTATTTTTCACTGTATGAAATGTCTTAGAAAAAGTTTTTTGAAAAGACAATTTTTTTTCAATAATTTTCACTTTTAGTACGTAAAAAAACTTTCTTAGACAATTTTTAATGACGTTAGTTTCAAACAAAAAGAATTAGACAGTTTCGCAAAAAAAAATTATTTTTCACTGTATGAAATGTCTTAGAAAAATTTTTTTGAAAAGACAATTTTTTTTCAATAATTTTCACTTTTAGTACTTAAAAAAACTTTCTTAGACAATTTTTAATGACGTTAGTTTCAAACAAAAAGAATTAGACAGTTTCTCAAAAAAAAAATATTTTTCACTGTATGAAATGTCTTAGAAAAATTTTTGAAAATTTTTCTTGAAAAGAAATTTTTTTTCAATAATTTTCACTTTTAGTACGTAAAAAAACTTTCTTAGACAATTTTTAATGACGTTAGTTTCAAACAAAAAGAATTAGACAGTTTCGCAAAAAAAAATTGTTTTTCACTGTATGAAATGTCTTAGAAAAATTTTTTTGAAAAGACAATTTTTTTTCAATAATTTTCACTTTTAGTACGTAAAAAAACTTTCTTAGACAATTTTTAATGACGTTAGTTTCAAACAAAACGAATTAGACAGTTTCGCAAAAAAAAATTATTTTTCACTGTATGAAATGTCTTAGAAAAATTTTTTTGAAAAGACAATTTTTTTTCAATAATTTTCACTTTTAATACTTAAAAAAACTTTCTTAGACAATTTTTAATGACGTTAGTTTCAAACAAAAAGAATTAGACAGTTTCGCAAAAAAAAATTATTTTTCACTGTATGAAATGTCTTAGAAAAATTTTTGAAAATTTTTCTTGAAAAGACAATTTTTTTCAATAATTTTCACTTTTAGTACGTAAAAAAACTTTCTTAGACAATTTTTAATGACGTTAGTTTCAAACAAAAAGAATTAGACAGTTTCGCAAAAAAAAATTATTTTTCACTGTATGAAATGTCTTAGAAAAATTTTTTTGAAAAGACAATTTTTTTTCAATAATTTTCACTTTTAGTACGTAAAAAAACTTTCTTAGACAATTTTTAATGACGTTAGTTTCAAACAAAACGAATTAGACAGTTTCGCAAAAAAAAATTATTTTTCACTGTATGAAATGTCTTTGAAAATTTTTTTTGAAAAGAAAGTTTTTTTTCAATAATTTTCACTTTTAGTACGTAAAAAAACTTTCTTAGACAATTTTTAATGACGTTAGTTTCAAACAAAAAGAATTAGACAGTTTCGCAAAAAAAAATTATTTTTCACTGTATGAAATGTCTTAAAAAAAGTTTTGAAAATTTTTATTGAAAAGAAAAATTTTTTTCAATTATTTTCACTTTTAGTACGTAAAAAAACTTTCTTAGACAATTTTTAATGACGTTAGTTTCAAACGTAAAGAATTAGACAGTTTCGCAAAAAAAAAATTATTTTTCACTGTATGAAATGTCTTAGAAAAATTTTTGAAAATTTTTTTTGAAAAGACAATTTTTTTCAATAATTTTCACTTTTAGTACGTAAAAAAACTTTCTTAGACAATTTTTAATGACGTTAGTTTCAAACAAAAAGAATTAGACAGTTTCGCAAAAAAAAAATTATTTTTCACTGTATGAAATGTCTTAGAAAAATTTTTGAAAATTTTTTTTGAAAAGACAATTTTTTTCAATAATTTTCACTTTTAGTACGTAAAAAAACTTTCTTAGACAATTTGTAATGACGTTAGTTTCAAACAAAAAGAATTAGACAGTTTCGAAAAAAAAAATTATTTTTGACTGTATGAAATGTCTTTGAAAAATTTCTGAAATTTTTTTGGAAAAGAAAATTTTTTTCAATAATTTTCATTTTTAGTACGTAAAAAAACTTTCTTAGACAATTTTTAATGACGTTAGTTTCAAACAAAACGAATTAGACAGTTTCGCAAAAAAAAATTATTTTTCACTGTATGAAATGTCTTAGAAAAGTTTTTTTGAAAAGACAATTTTTTTCAATAATTTTCACTTTTAGTACGTAAAAAAACTTGCTTAGACAATTTTTAATGACGTTAGTTTCAAACAAAAAGAATTAGACAGTTTCGCAAAAAAAAATTATTTTTCACTGTATGAAATGTCTTAGAAAAATTTTTTTGAAAAGAAAATTTTTTTTCAATAATTTTCACTTTTAGTACGTAAAAAAACTTTCTTAGACAATTTTTAATGACGTTAGTTTCAAACAAAACGAATTAAACAGTTTCGCAAAAAAAAAATTATTTTTCACTGTATGAAATGTCTTAGAAAAATTTTTTTGAAAAGACAACTTTTTTTCAATAATTTTCACTTTTAGTACGTAAAAAAACTTTCTTAGACAATTTGTAATGACGTTAGTTTCAAACAAAAAGATTTAGACAGTTTCGAAAAAAAAAATTATTTTTGACTGTATGAAATGTCTTTGAAAAATTTTTGAAAATTTTTTTTGAAAAGAAAATTTTTTTCAATAACTTTCACTTTTACTACGTAAAAAAACTTTCTTAGACAATTTTTAATGACGTTAGTTTCAAACAAAAAGAATTGGATAGTTTCGCAAAAAAAAAATATTTTTCACTGTATGAAATGTCTTAGAAAAATTTTTTTGAAAAGACAATTTTTTTTCAATAATTTTCACTTTTAGTACGTAAAAAAACTTTCTTAGACAATTTTTAATGACGTTAGTTTCAAACAAAAAGAATTAGACAGTTTCGCAAAAAAAAATTATTTTTCACTGTATGAAATGTCTTAGAAAAATTTTTTTGAAAAGAAAATTTTTTTTCAATAATTTTCACTTTTAGTACGTAAAAAAACTTTCTTAGACAATTTTTAATGACGTTAGTTTCAAACAAAACGAATTAGACAGTTTCGCAAAAAAAAATTATTTTTCACTGTATGAAATGTCTTAGAAAAATTTTTTTGAAAAGACAACTTTTTTTCAATAATTTTCACTTTTAGTACGTAAAAAAACTTTCTTAGACAATTTGTAATGACGTTAGTTTCAAACAAAAAGATTTAGATAGTTTCGAAAAAAAAAATTATTTTTGACTGTATGAAATGTCTTTGAAAAATTTTTGAAAATTTTTTTTGAAAAGAAAATTTTTTTCAATAACTTTCACTTTTACTACGTAAAAAAACTTTCTTAGACAATTTTTAATGACGTTGGTTTCAAACAAAAAGAATTGGATAGTTTCGCAAAAAAAAAATATTTTTCACTGTATGAAATGTCTTAGAAAAATTTTTTTGAAAAGACAATTTTTTTTCAATAATTTTCACTTTTAGTACGTAAAAAAACTTTCTTAGACAATTTTTAATGACGTTAGTTTCAAACAAAAAGAATTAGACAGTTTCGCAAAAAAAAATTATTTTTCACTGTATGAAATGTCTTAGAAAAATTTTTTTGAAAAGAAAATTTTTTTTCAATAATTTTCACTTTTAGTACGTAAAAAAACTTTCTTAGACAATTTTTAATGACGTTAGTTTCAAACAAAAAGAATTAGACAGTTTCGCAAAAAAAAATTATTTTTCACTGTATGAAATGTCTTAGAAAAATTTTTTTG
Source organism: Aplidium turbinatum (assembly GCF_918807975.1). Lineage (NCBI taxonomy): Eukaryota > Metazoa > Chordata > Ascidiacea > Aplousobranchia > Polyclinidae > Aplidium > Aplidium turbinatum. The sequence continues at coordinate 22,720,547 of NC_137485.1, forward strand.
AAAAGACAATTTTTTTTCAATAATTTTCACTTTTAGTACGTAAAAAAACTTTCTTAGACAATTTTTAATGACGTTAGTTTCAAACAAGAAGAATTAGACAGTTTCGCAAAAAAAAATTATTTTTCACTGTATGAAATGTCTTAGAAAAATTTTTGAAAATTTTTCTTGAAAAGAAAATTTTTTTCAATAATTTTCACTTTTAGTACGTAAAAAAACTTTCTTAGACAATTTTTAATGACGTTAGTTTCAAACAAAACGAATTAGACAGTTTCGCAAAAAAAAATAATTTTTCACTGTATGAAATGTCTTAGAAAAATTTTTTTGAAAAGACAACTTTTTTTCAATAATTTTCACTTTTAGTACGTAAAAAAACTTTCTTAGACAATTTGTAATGACGTTAGTTTCAAACAAAAAGAATTAGACAGTTTCGAAAAAAAAAATTATTTTTGGCTGTATGAAATGTCTTTGAAAAATTTTTGAAAATTTTTTTTGAAAAGAAAATTTTTTTCAATAATTTTCACTTTTAGTACGTAAAAAAACTTTCTTAGACAATTTTTAATGACGTTAGTTTCAGAAATGTCTCAGGAAAATTTTTTAGTGGTTTCCACATGACTGGCTGCCATTGTTAATGAACATAAAAAAAATTTTAATGTGTGCACTTTGCAATGAAATGTCTCAGGAAAATTTTTCAGTGGTTTCCACATGACTGGCTGCCATTATTAATGAACATAAAAAAAAACTTTAATGTGTGCATTTTGCAATGAAATGTCTCAGGAAAATTTTTCAGTGGTTTCCACATGACTGGCTGCCATTATTAATGAACATAAAAAAAAACTTTAATGTGTGCAAATTGCAATGAAATGTCTCAGGAAAATGTTTCAGTGGTTTCCACATGACTGGCTGCCATTATTAATGAACATAAAACTTTAATGTGTGCAACTTTCAATGAAATCTCAGGAAAATTTTTCAGTGGTTTCCACATGACTGGCACCCTATTATTAATGAACAAAAAAAATCATTTTGCACTGTATGAAATGTCTTAGAAAATTTTTTTTGAAAAGACAATTTTTTTTCAATAATTTTCACTTTTAGTACGTAAAAAAACTTTCTTAGACAATTTTTAATGACGTTAGTTACAAACAAAAAGAGTTGCATAGTTTCGCAAAAAAAAATTATTTTTCACTGTATGAAATGTCTTAGAAAAAGTTTTGAAAATTTTTTTTGAAAAGACAATTTTTTTCAATAATTGTCACTTGTAGTACGTAAAACAACTTTCTTAGACAATTTTTAATGACGTTAGTTTCAAACAAAAAGAATTGAAAAGCTTCGGAAAAAAAATTTTTTTTTTCACTGTATGAAATGACAATGTAATGTCTTGGAAAAATTTTTAAAAAGATTTTCGAAAAAAAATTTTTTTCTTGATAATCGAAACTTTTTGTGTAGGATAAAATATCTTAGGCCATTTACAATAACTTAAGTCAAAAAAAATAATTAGAGTGCGACCTTAACTTAAAATATACGCTATCTCCTTAAATAAAGCAGCTGCGCAGCTCTCAATGCAGGTATAAGCAATTCAATGAACTTTTGTTCATTGACAAATTTTTAACTTAAAACCAAGTTTTAGCGGTGCTAACACGTTTTGGAATGATAAAACAATATTACTGAACATAAAAATAAACTTTTGCAGTAGGAAAAAAATTTTGAAAAACTGAAAAAAATTCTTGTTCAATGTGTGCAATGAGTTATGAAATGTCTTATAAAAAATTTTGCAAACGATTTTTGATTTTTTCAATAATGTTCACTTTTAGTACGTAAAACAACTTTCTTAGACAATTTTTAATGACGTTAGTTTCAAACAAAAAGAATTGGAAAGCTTCGGAATAAATTTTTTTTTTCACTGTATGAAATGACAATGTAATGTCTTGGAAAAATTTTTGAAAAAGATTTTCAAAAAAAATTTTTTTTCTTGATAATCGAAACTTTTTGTGTAGGATAAAATCTCTTAGGCCATTTACAATAACTTTAGTCAAAAAAAATAATTAGAGTGTGACTTTAACTTAAAATATACGCTATCTCCTTAAATAAAGCAGCTGCGCAGCTCTCAATGCAGGTATAAGCAATTCAATGAACTTTTGTTCATTGACAAATTTTTAACTTGAAACCAAGTTTTAGCGGTGCTAACACGTTTTGGAATAATAAAACAATATTACTGAACATCAAAATAAACTTTTGCATTATTAAAACAAATTTGAAAAATTTTCGTGTAAGTCGTCAGTTCGTGTAAGTCGTCACTTTTTCTGTTTCCACTGGGGTGACGTTATCCAATTTCTAATGTAGCTTTAGCGGTGCTAACATGTTTTGGAATGATAAAACAATATTACTGAACATAAAAATAAACTTTTGCATTATGAAAAAAACTTTGAAAAATTTTGAAAAAAATTCTTGTTCAATGTGTGCAATTTGCAATGAAAGGTCTCAGGAAATTTTTTCAGAGGTTTCCACATGACTGGCTGCCATTATTAATGAAAATAAAAAAAAACTTTAATGTGTGCACTTTGCAATGAAATGTCTCAGGAAAATTTTTCAGTGGTTTCCACATGACTGGCTGCCATTATTAATGAACATAATAAACAACTTTAATGTGTGCAATTTGCAATGAAATGTCTCAGGAAAATTTTTCAGTGGTTTCCACATGACTGGCTGCCATTATTAATGAACATAAAACTTTAATGTGTGCAACTTACAATGAAATCTCAGGAAAATTTTTCAGTGGTTTCCACATGACTGGCACCCTATTATTAATAAACAAAAAAAATCATTTTGCACTGTATGAAATGTCTTAGAAAAATTTTTTTGAAAAGACAATTTTTTTTCAATAATTTTCACTTTTAGTACGTAAAAAAACTTTCTTAGACAATTTTTAATGACGTTAGTTTCAAACAAAAAGAATTAGACAGTTTCGCAAAAAAAAATTATTTTTGACGGTATGAAATGTCTTTGAAAAATTTTTGAAAATTTATTTTGAAAAGAAAATTTTTTTCAATAATTTTCACTTTTAGTACGTAAAAAAACTTTCTTAGACAATTTTTAATGACGTTAGTTTCAAACAAAAAGAATTGGATAGTTTCGCAAAAAAAAAATATTTTTCACGGTATGAAATGTCTTAGAAAAATTTTTTTGAAAAGACAATTTTTTTTCAATAATTTTCACTTTTAGTACTTAAAAAAACTTTCTTAGACAATTTTTAATGACGTTAGTTTCAAACAAAAAGAATTAGACAGTTTCTCAAAAAAAAATTATTTTTCACTGTATGAAATGTCTTAGAAAAATTTTTGAAAATTTTTCTTGAAAAGAAAATTTTTTTCAATAATTTTCACTTTTAGTACGTAAAAAAACTTTCTTAGACAATTTTTAATGACGTTAGTTTCAAACAAAACGAATTAGACAGTTTCGCAAAAAAAATTATTTTTCACTGTATGAAATGTCTTAGAAAAATTTTTTTGAAAAGACAATTTTTTTTCAATAATTTTCACTTTTAGTACTTAAAAAAACTTTCTTAGACAATTTTTAATGACGTTAGTTTCAAACAAAAAGAATTAGACAGTTTCGCAAAAAAAAAATTATTTTTCACTGTATGAAATGTCTTAGAAAAATTTTTGAAAATTTTTCTTGAAAAGAAAATTTTTTTCAGTAATTTTCACTTTTAGTACGTAAAAAAACTTTCTTAGACAATTTTTAATGACGTTAGTTTCAAACAAAAAGAATTAGACAGTTTCGCAAATAAAAATTATTTTTCACTGTATGAAATGTCTTAGAAAAATTTTTTTGAAAAGACAACTTTTTTTCAATAATTTTCACTTTTAGTACGTAAAAAAACTTTCTTAGACAATTTTTAATGACGTTAGTTTCAAACAAAAAGAATTAGACAGTTTCGCAAAAAAAAATTATTTTTCACTGTATGAAATGTCTTGGAAAAACTTTTTTGAAAAGAAAATTTTTTTTCAATAATTTTCACTTTTAGTACGTAAAAAAACTTTCTTAGACAATTTTTAATGACGTTAGTTTCAAACAAAACGAATTAGACAGTTTCGCAAAAAAAAATTATTTTTCACTGTATGAAATGTCTTAGAAAAGTTTTTGAAAATTTTTCTTGAAAAGAAAATTTGTTTTCAATAATTTTCACTTTTAGTACTTAAAAAAACTTTCTTAGACAATTTTTAATGACGTTAGTTTCAAACAAAAAGAATTAGACAGTTTCGCAAAAAAAAATTATTTTTCACTGTATGAAATGTCTTAGAAAAATTTTTGAAAATTTTTCTTGAAAAGAAAATTTTTTTCAATAATTTTCACTTTTAGTACGTAAAAAAACTTTCTTAGACAATTTTTAATGACGTTAGTTTCAAACAAAAAGAATTAGACAGTTTCGCAAAAAAAAATTATTTTTCACTGTATGAAATGTCTTAGAAAAATTTTTTTGAAAAGACAATTGTTTTTCAATATTTTTCACTTTTAGTACGTAAAAAAACTTTCTTAGACAATTTTTAATGACGTTAGTTTCAAACAAAATGAATTAGACAGTTTCGCAAAAAAAAATTATTTTTCACTGTATGAAATGTCATAGAAAAATTTTTTTAAAAAGAAAATTTTTTTTCAATAATTTTCACTTTTAGTACGTAAAAAAACTTTCTTAGACAATTTTTAATGACGTTAGTTTCAAACAAAAAGAATTAGACAGTTTCGCAAAAAAAAATTATTTTTCACAGTATGAAATGTCTTAGAAAAATTTTTTTGAAAAGACAATTGTTTTTCAATAATTTTCACTTTTAGTACGTAAAAAAACTTTCTTAGATAATTTTTAATGACGTTAGTTTCAAACAAAATGAATTAGACAGTTTCGCAAAAAAAAATTATTTTTCACTGTATGAAATGTCTTTAAAAAGTTTTTTGAAAAGACAATTTTTTTTCAATAATTTTCACTTTTAGTACGTAAAAAAACTTTCTTAGACAATTTTTAATGACGTTAGTTTCAAACAAAAAGAATTAGACAGTTTCGCAAAAAAAAATTATTTTTCACTGTATGAAATGTCTTAGAAAAATTTTTTTGAAAAGACAATTTTTTTTCAATAATTTTCACTTTTAGTACTTAAAAAAACTTTCTTAGACAATTTTTAATGACGTTAGTTTCAAACAAAAAGAATTAGACAGTTTCTCAAAAAAAAAATATTTTTCACTGTATGAAATGTCTTAGAAAAATTTTTGAAAATTTTTCTTGAAAAGAAATTTTTTTTCAATAATTTTCACTTTTAGTACGTAAAAAAACTTTCTTAGACAATTTTTAATGACGTTAGTTTCAAACAAAAAGAATTAGACAGTTTCGCAAAAAAAAATTGTTTTTCACTGTATGAAATGTCTTAGAAAAATTTTTTTGAAAAGACAATTTTTTTTCAATAATTTTCACTTTTAGTACGTAAAAAAACTTTCTTAGACAATTTTTAATGACGTTAGTTTCAAACAAAACGAATTAGACAGTTTCGCAAAAAAAAATTATTTTTCACTGTATGAAATGTCTTAGAAAAATTTTTTTGAAAAGACAATTTTTTTTCAATAATTTTCACTTTTAATACTTAAAAAAACTTTCTTAGACAATTTTTAATGACGTTAGTTTCAAACAAAAAGAATTAGACAGTTTCGCAAAAAAAAATTATTTTTCACTGTATGAAATGTCTTAGAAAAATTTTTGAAAATTTTTCTTGAAAAGACAATTTTTTTCAATAATTTTCACTTTTAGTACGTAAAAAAACTTTCTTAGACAATTTTTAATGACGTTAGTTTCAAACAAAAAGAATTAGACAGTTTCGCAAAAAAAAATTATTTTTCACTGTATGAAATGTCTTAGAAAAATTTTTTTGAAAAGACAATTTTTTTTCAATAATTTTCACTTTTAGTACGTAAAAAAACTTTCTTAGACAATTTTTAATGACGTTAGTTTCAAACAAAACGAATTAGACAGTTTCGCAAAAAAAAATTATTTTTCACTGTATGAAATGTCTTTGAAAATTTTTTTTGAAAAGAAAGTTTTTTTTCAATAATTTTCACTTTTAGTACGTAAAAAAACTTTCTTAGACAATTTTTAATGACGTTAGTTTCAAACAAAAAGAATTAGACAGTTTCGCAAAAAAAAATTATTTTTCACTGTATGAAATGTCTTAAAAAAAGTTTTGAAAATTTTTATTGAAAAGAAAAATTTTTTTCAATTATTTTCACTTTTAGTACGTAAAAAAACTTTCTTAGACAATTTTTAATGACGTTAGTTTCAAACGTAAAGAATTAGACAGTTTCGCAAAAAAAAAATTATTTTTCACTGTATGAAATGTCTTAGAAAAATTTTTGAAAATTTTTTTTGAAAAGACAATTTTTTTCAATAATTTTCACTTTTAGTACGTAAAAAAACTTTCTTAGACAATTTTTAATGACGTTAGTTTCAAACAAAAAGAATTAGACAGTTTCGCAAAAAAAAAATTATTTTTCACTGTATGAAATGTCTTAGAAAAATTTTTGAAAATTTTTTTTGAAAAGACAATTTTTTTCAATAATTTTCACTTTTAGTACGTAAAAAAACTTTCTTAGACAATTTGTAATGACGTTAGTTTCAAACAAAAAGAATTAGACAGTTTCGAAAAAAAAAATTATTTTTGACTGTATGAAATGTCTTTGAAAAATTTCTGAAATTTTTTTGGAAAAGAAAATTTTTTTCAATAATTTTCATTTTTAGTACGTAAAAAAACTTTCTTAGACAATTTTTAATGACGTTAGTTTCAAACAAAACGAATTAGACAGTTTCGCAAAAAAAAATTATTTTTCACTGTATGAAATGTCTTAGAAAAGTTTTTTTGAAAAGACAATTTTTTTCAATAATTTTCACTTTTAGTACGTAAAAAAACTTGCTTAGACAATTTTTAATGACGTTAGTTTCAAACAAAAAGAATTAGACAGTTTCGCAAAAAAAAATTATTTTTCACTGTATGAAATGTCTTAGAAAAATTTTTTTGAAAAGAAAATTTTTTTTCAATAATTTTCACTTTTAGTACGTAAAAAAACTTTCTTAGACAATTTTTAATGACGTTAGTTTCAAACAAAACGAATTAAACAGTTTCGCAAAAAAAAAATTATTTTTCACTGTATGAAATGTCTTAGAAAAATTTTTTTGAAAAGACAACTTTTTTTCAATAATTTTCACTTTTAGTACGTAAAAAAACTTTCTTAGACAATTTGTAATGACGTTAGTTTCAAACAAAAAGATTTAGACAGTTTCGAAAAAAAAAATTATTTTTGACTGTATGAAATGTCTTTGAAAAATTTTTGAAAATTTTTTTTGAAAAGAAAATTTCTTTCAATAATTTTCACTTTTACTACGTAAAAAAACTTTCTTAGACAATTTTTAATGACGTTAGTTTCAAACAAAAAGAATTGGATAGTTTCGCAAAAAAAAAATATTTTTCACTGTATGAAATGTCTTAGAAAAATTTTTTTGAAAAGACAATTTTTTTTCAATAATTTTCACTTTTAGTACGTAAAAAAACTTTCTTAGACAATTTTTAATGACGTTAGTTTCAAACAAAACGAATTAGACAGTTTCGCAAAAAAAAATTATTTTTCACTGTATGAAATGTCTTTGAAAATTTTTTTTGAAAAGAAAGTTTTTTTTCAATAATTTTCACTTTTAGTACGTAAAAAAACTTTCTTAGACAATTTTTAATGACGTTAGTTTCAAACAAAAAGAATTAGACAGTTTCGCAAAAAAAAATTATTTTTCACTGTATGAAATGTCTTAAAAAAAGTTTTGAAAATTTTTATTGAAAAGAAAAATTTTTTTCAATTATTTTCACTTTTAGTACGTAAAAAAACTTTCTTAGACAATTTTTAATGACGTTAGTTTCAAACGTAAAGAATTAGACAGTTTCGCAAAAAAAAAATTATTTTTCACTGTATGAAATGTCTTAGAAAAATTTTTGAAAATTTTTTTTGAAAAGACAATTTTTTTCAATAATTTTCACTTTTAGTACGTAAAAAAACTTTCTTAGACAATTTTTAATGACGTTAGTTTCAAACAAAAAGAATTAGACAGTTTCGCAAAAAAAAAATTATTTTTCACTGTATGAAATGTCTTAGAAAAATTTTTGAAAATTTTTTTTGAAAAGACAATTTTTTTCAATAATTTTCACTTTTAGTACGTAAAAAAACTTTCTTAGACAATTTGTAATGACGTTAGTTTCAAACAAAAAGAATTAGACAGTTTCGAAAAAAAAAATTATTTTTGACTGTATGAAATGTCTTTGAAAAATTTCTGAAATTTTTTTGGAAAAGAAAATTTTTTTCAATAATTTTCATTTTTAGTACGTAAAAAAACTTTCTTAGACAATTTTTAATGACGTTAGTTTCAAACAAAACGAATTAGACAGTTTCGCAAAAAAAAATTATTTTTCACTGTATGAAATGTCTTAGAAAAGTTTTTTTGAAAAGACAATTTTTTTCAATAATTTTCACTTTTAGTACGTAAAAAAACTTGCTTAGACAATTTTTAATGACGTTAGTTTCAAACAAAAAGAATTAGACAGTTTCGCAAAAAAAAATTATTTTTCACTGTATGAAATGTCTTAGAAAAATTTTTTTGAAAAGAAAATTTTTTTTCAATAATTTTCACTTTTAGTACGTAAAAAAACTTTCTTAGACAATTTTTAATGACGTTAGTTTCAAACAAAACGAATTAAACAGTTTCGCAAAAAAAAAATTATTTTTCACTGTATGAAATGTCTTAGAAAAATTTTTTTGAAAAGACAACTTTTTTTCAATAATTTTCACTTTTAGTACGTAAAAAAACTTTCTTAGACAATTTGTAATGACGTTAGTTTCAAACAAAAAGATTTAGACAGTTTCGAAAAAAAAAATTATTTTTGACTGTATGAAATGTCTTTGAAAAATTTTTGAAAATTTTTTTTGAAAAGAAAATTTCTTTCAATAATTTTCACTTTTACTACGTAAAAAAACTTTCTTAGACAATTTTTAATGACGTTAGTTTCAAACAAAAAGAATTGGATAGTTTCGCAAAAAAAAAATATTTTTCACTGTATGAAATGTCTTAGAAAAATTTTTTTGAAAAGACAATTTTTTTTCAATAATTTTCACTTTTAGTACGTAAAAAAACTTTCTTAGACAATTTTTAATGACGTTAGTTTCAAACAAAAAGAATTAGACAGTTTCGCAAAAAAAAATTATTTTTCACTGTATGAAATGTCTTAGAAAAATTTTTTTGAAAAGAAAATTTTTTTTCAATAATTTTCACTTTTAGTACGTAAAAAAACTTTCTTAGACAATTTTTAATGACGTTAGTTTCAAACAAAACGAATTAGACAGTTTCGCAAAAAAAAATTATTTTTCACTGTATGAAATGTCTTAGAAAAATTTTTTTGAAAAGACAACTTTTTTTCAATAATTTTCACTTTTAGTACGTAAAAAAACTTTCTTAGACAATTTGTAATGACGTTAGTTTCAAACAAAAAGATTTAGATAGTTTCGAAAAAAAAAATTATTTTTGACTGTATGAAATGTCTTTGAAAAATTTTTGAAAATTTTTTTTGAAAAGAAAATTTTTTTCAATAACTTTCACTTTTACTACGTAAAAAAACTTTCTTAGACAATTTTTAATGACGTTAGTTTCAAACAAAAAGAATTGGATAGTTTCGCAAAAAAAAAATATTTTTCACTGTATGAAATGTCTTAGAAAAATTTTTTTGAAAAGACAATTTTTTTTCAATAATTTTCACTTTTAGTACGTAAAAAAACTTTCTTAGACAATTTTTAATGACGTTAGTTTCAAACAAAAAGAATTAGACAGTTTCGCAAAAAAAAATTATTTTTCACTGTATGAAATGTCTTAGAAAAATTTTTTTGAAAAGAAAATTTTTTTTCAATAATTTTCACTTTTAGTACGTAAAAAAACTTTCTTAGACAATTTTTAATGACGTTAGTTTCAAAAAAAATTATTTTTCACTGTATGAAATGTCTTAGAAAAATTTTTTTGAAAAGACAATTTTTTTTCAATAATTTTCACTTTTAGTACGTAAAAAAACTTTCTTAGACAATTTTTAATGACGTTAGTTTCAAACAAGAAGAATTAGACAGTTTCGCAAAAAAAAATTATTTTTCACTGTATGAAATGTCTTAGAAAAATTTTTGAAAATTTTTCTTGAAAAGAAAATTTTTTTCAATAATTTTCACTTTTAGTACGTAAAAAAACTTTCTTAGACAATTTTTAATGACGTTAGTTTCAAACAAAACGAATTAGACAGTTTCGCAAAAAAAAATAATTTTTCACTGTATGAAATGTCTTAGAAAAATTTTTTTGAAAAGACAACTTTTTTTCAATAATTTTCACTTTTAGTACGTAAAAAAACTTTCTTAGACAATTTGTAATGACGTTAGTTTCAAACAAAAAGAATTAGACAGTTTCGAAAAAAAAAATTATTTTTGGCTGTATGAAATGTCTTTGAAAAATTTTTGAAAATTTTTTTTGAAAAGAAAATTTTTTTCAATAATTTTCACTTTTAGTACGTAAAAAAACTTTCTTAGACAATTTTTAATGACGTTAGTTTCAGAAATGTCTCAGGAAAATTTTTTAGTGGTTTCCACATGACTGGCTGCCATTGTTAATGAACATAAAAAAAATTTTAATGTGTGCACTTTGCAATGAAATGTCTCAGGAAAATTTTTCAGTGGTTTCCACATGACTGGCTGCCATTATTAATGAACATAAAAAAAAACTTTAATGTGTGCATTTTGCAATGAAATGTCTCAGGAAAATTTTTCAGTGGTTTCCACATGACTGGCTGCCATTATTAATGAACATAAAAAAAAACTTTAATGTGTGCAAATTGCAATGAAATGTCTCAGGAAAATGTTTCAGTGGTTTCCACATGACTGGCTGCCATTATTAATGAACATAAAACTTTAATGTGTGCAACTTTCAATGAAATCTCAGGAAAATTTTTCAGTGGTTTCCACATGACTGGCACCCTATTATTAATGAACAAAAAAAATCATTTTGCACTGTATGAAATGTCTTAGAAAATTTTTTTTGAAAAGACAATTTTTTTTCAATAATTTTCACTTTTAGTACGTAAAAAAACTTTCTTAGACAATTTTTAATGACGTTAGTTACAAACAAAAAGAGTTGCATAGTTTCGCAAAAAAAAATTATTTTTCACTGTATGAAATGTCTTAGAAAAAGTTTTGAAAATTTTTTTTGAAAAGACAATTTTTTTCAATAATTGTCACTTGTAGTACGTAAAACAACTTTCTTAGACAATTTTTAATGACGTTAGTTTCAAACAAAAAGAATTGAAAAGCTTCGGAAAAAAAATTTTTTTTTTCACTGTATGAAATGACAATGTAATGTCTTGGAAAAATTTTTAAAAAGATTTTCGAAAAAAAATTTTTTTCTTGATAATCGAAACTTTTTGTGTAGGATAAAATATCTTAGGCCATTTACAATAACTTAAGTCAAAAAAAATAATTAGAGTGCGACCTTAACTTAAAATATACGCTATCTCCTTAAATAAAGCAGCTGCGCAGCTCTCAATGCAGGTATAAGCAATTCAATGAACTTTTGTTCATTGACAAATTTTTAACTTAAAACCAAGTTTTAGCGGTGCTAACACGTTTTGGAATGATAAAACAATATTACTGAACATAAAAATAAACTTTTGCGGTAGGAAAAAAATTTTGAAAAACTGAAAAAAATTCTTGTTCAATGTGTGCAATGAGTTATGAAATGTCTTATAAAAAATTTTGCAAACGATTTTTGATTTTTTCAATAATGTTCACTTTTAGTACGTAAAACAACTTTCTTAGACAATTTTTAATGACGTTAGTTTCAAACAAAAAGAATTGGAAAGCTTCGGAATAAATTTTTTTTTTCACTGTATGAAATGACAATGTAATGTCTTGGAAAAATTTTTGAAAAAGATTTTCAAAAAAAATTTTTTTTCTTGATAATCGAAACTTTTTGTGTAGGATAAAATCTCTTAGGCCATTTACAATAACTTTAGTCAAAAAAAATAATTAGAGTGTGACTTTAACTTAAAATATACGCTATCTCCTTAAATAAAGCAGCTGCGCAGCTCTCAATGCAGGTATAAGCAATTCAATGAACTTTTGTTCATTGACAAATTTTTAACTTGAAACCAAGTTTTAGCGGTGCTAACACGTTTTGGAATAATAAAACAATATTACTGAACATCAAAATAAACTTTTGCATTATTAAAACAAATTTGAAAAATTTTCGTGTAAGTCGTCAGTTCGTGTAAGTCGTCACTTTTTCTGTTTCCACTGGGGTGACGTTATCCAATTTCTAATGTAGCTTTAGCGGTGCTAACATGTTTTGGAATGATAAAACAATATTACTGAACATAAAAATAAACTTTTGCATTATGAAAAAAACTTTGAAAAATTTTGAAAAAAATTCTTGTTCAATGTGTGCAATTTGCAATGAAAGGTCTCAGGAAATTTTTTCAGAGGTTTCCACATGACTGGCTGCCATTATTAATGAAAATAAAAAAAAACTTTAATGTGTGCACTTTGCAATGAAATGTCTCAGGAAAATTTTTCAGTGGTTTCCACATGACTGGCTGCCATTATTAATGAACATAATAAACAACTTTAATGTGTGCAATTTGCAATGAAATGTCTCAGGAAAATTTTTCAGTGGTTTCCACATGACTGGCTGCCATTATTAATGAACATAAAACTTTAATGTGTGCAACTTACAATGAAATCTCAGGAAAATTTTTCAGTGGTTTCCACATGACTGGCACCCTATTATTAATAAACAAAAAAAATCATTTTGCACTGTATGAAATGTCTTAGAAAAATTTTTTTGAAAAGACAATTTTTTTTCAATAATTTTCACTTTTAGTACGTAAAAAAACTTTCTTAGACAATTTTTAATGACGTTAGTTTCAAACAAAAAGAATTAGACAGTTTCGCAAAAAAAAATTATTTTTCACTGTATGAAATGTCTTAGAAAAATTTTTGAAAATTTTTCTTGAAAAGAAAATTTTTTTCAATAATTTTCACTTTTAGTACGTAAAAAAACTTTCTTAGACAATTTTTAATGACGTTAGTTTCAAACAAAAAGAATTAGACAGTTTCGAAAAAAAAAATTATTTTTGGCTGTATGAAATGTCTTAGAAAAATTTTTTTGAAAAGACAACTTTTTTTCAATAATTTTCACTTTTAGTACGTAAAAAAACTTTCTTAGACAATTTGTAATGACGTTAGTTTCAAACAAAAAGAATTAAACAGTTTCGAAAAAAAAAATTATTTTTAGCTGTATGAAATGTCTTTGAAAACTTTTTGAAAATTTTTTTAAAAAAAAAAATTTTTTTCAATAATTTTCACTTTTAGTACGTAAAAAAACTTTCTTAGACAATTTTTAATGACGTTAGTTTCAGAAATGTCTCAGGAAAATTTTTTAGTGGTTTCCACATAACTGGCTGCCATTATTTATGAACATAAAAAAAAACTTTAATGTGTGCAGTTTGCAATGAAATGTCTCAGGGAAATTTTTCAGTGGTTTCCACATGACTGGCTGCCATTATTAATGAACATAAAAAAAATTTTAATGTGTGCACTTTGCAATGAAATGTCTCAGGGAAATTTTTCAGTGGTTTCCACATGACTGGCTGCCATTATTAATGAACATAAAAAAAATTTTAATGTGTGCACTTTGCAATGAAATGTCTCAGGAAAATTTTTCAGTGGTTTCCACATGATTGGCTGCCATTATTAATGAAGATAAAAAAAAACTTTAATGTGTGCATTTTGCAATGAAATGTCTCAGGAAAATTTTTCAGTGGTTTCCACATGACTGGCTGCCATTATTAATGAACATAAAAAAAATTTTAATGTGTGCACTTTGCAATGAAATGTCTCAGGAAAATTTTTCAGTGGTTTCCACATGATTGGCTGCCATTATTAATGAAGATAAAAAAAAACTTTAATGTGTGCATTTTGCAATGAAATGTCTCAGGAAATTTTTTCAGTGGTTTCCACATGACTGGCTGCCATTATTAATAAACATAAAACTTTAATGTGTGCAACTTTCAATGAAATCTCAGGAAAATTTTTCAGTGGTTTCCACATGACTGGCACCCTATTATTAATGAACAAAAAAAATCATTTTGCACTGTATGAAATGTCTTAGAAAAATTTTTTGAAAAGACAATTTTTTTTCAATAATTTTCACTTTTAGTACGTAAAAAAACTTTCTTAGACAATTTTTAATGACGTTAGTTTCAAACAAAAAGAATTAGACAGTTTCGCAAAAAAAAATTATTTTTCACTGTATGAAATGTCTTAGAAAAATTTTTTTGAAAAGAAAATTTTTTTTCAATAATTTTCACTTTTAGTACGTAAAAAAACTTTCTTAGACAATTTTTAATGACGTTAGTTTCAAACAAAAAGAATTAGACAGTTTCGCAAAAAAAAATTATTTTTCACTGTATGAAATGTCTTAGAAAAATTTTTTTGAAAAGACAATTTTTTTTCAATAATTTTCACTTTTAGTACGTAAAAAAACTTTCTTAGACAATTTTTAATGACGTTAGTTTCAAACAAGAAGAACTAGACAGTTTCGCAAAAAAAAATTATTTTTCACTGTATGAAATGTCTTAGAAAAATTTTTTTGAAAAGAAAATTTTTTTTCAATAATTTTCACTTTTAGTACGTAAAAAAACTTTCTTAGACAATTTTTAATGACGTTAGTTTCAAACAAAAAGAATTAGACAGTTTCGCAAAAAAAAATTATTTTTCACTGTATGAAATGTCTTAGAAAAATTTTTGAAAATTTTTCTTGAAAAGAAAATTTTTTTCAATAATTTTCACTTTTAGTACGTAAAAAAACTTTCTTAGACAATTTTTAATGACGTTAGTTTCAAACAAAACGAATTAGACAGTTTCGCAAAAAAAAATAATTTTTCACTGTATGAAATGTCTTAGAAAAATTTTTTTGAAAAGACAATTTTTTTCAATAATTTTCACTTTTAGTACGTAAAAAAACTTTCTTAGACAATTTGTAATGACGTTAGTTTCAAACAAAAAGAATTAGACAGTTTCGAAAAAAAAAATTATTTTTGGCTGTATGAAATGTCTTTGAAAAATTTTTGAAAAGTTTTTTTGAAAAGAAAATTTTTTTCAATAATTTTCACTTTTACTACGTAAAAAAACTTTCTTAGACAATTTTTAATGACGTTAGTTTCAGAAATGTCTCAGGAAAATTTTTTAGTGGTTTCCACATAACTGGCTGCCATTATTTATGAACATAAAAAAAAACTTTAATGTGTGCAGTTTGCAATGAAATGTCTCAGGGAAATTTTTCAGTGGTTTCCACATGACTGGCTGCCATTATTAATGAACATAAAAAAAATTTTAATGTGTGCACTTTGCAATGAAATGTCTCAGGGAAATTTTTCAGTGGTTTCCACATGACTGGCTGCCATTATTAATGAACATAAAAAAAATTTTAATGTATGCACTTTGCAATGAAATGTCTCAGGAAAATTTTTCAGTGGTTTCCACATGATTGGCTGCCATTATTAATGAAGATAAAAAAAAACTTTAATGTGTGCATTTTGCAATGAAATGTCTCAGGAAAATTTTTCAGTGGTTTCCACATGACTGGCTGCCATTATTAATGAACATAAAAAAAATTTTAATGTGTGCACTTTGCAATGAAATGTCTCAGGAAAATTTTTCAGTGGTTTCCACATGATTGGCTGCCATTATTAATGAAGATAAAAAAAAACTTTAATGTGTGCATTTTGCAATGAAATGTCTCAGGAAAATTTTTCAGTGGTTTCCACATGACTGGCTGCCATTATTAATGAACATAAAAAAAAACTTTAATGTGTGCAAATTGCAATGAAATGTCTCAGGAAAATTTTTCAGTGGTTTCCACATGACTGGCTGCCATTATTAATGAACATAAAACTTTAATGTGTGCAACTTTCAATGAAATCTCAGGAAAATTTTTCAGTGGTTTCCACATGACTGGCACCCTATTATTAATGAACAAAAAAAATCATTTTGCACTGTATGAAATGTCTTAGAAAATTTTTTTTGAAAAGACAATTTTTTTTCAATAATTTTCACTTTTAGTACGTAAAAAAACTTTCTTAGACAATTTTTAATGACCTTAGTTACAAACAAAAAGAATTGCATAGTTTCGCAAAAAAAAATTATTTTTCACTGTATGAAATGTCTTAGAAAAATTTTTGAAAATTTTTTTTGAAAAGACAATTTTTTTCAATAATTGTCACTTGTAGTACGTAAAACAACTTTCTTAGACAATTTTTAATGACGTTAGTTTCAAACAAAAAGAATTGAAAAGCTTCGGAAAAAAAATTTTTTTTTCACTGTATGAAATGACAATGTAATGTCTTGGAAAATTTTTTTAAAAAGATTTTCGAAAAAAAATTTTTTTCTTGATAATCGAAACTTTTTGTGTAGGATAAAATATCTTAGGCCATTTACAATAACTTAAGTCAAAAGAAATAATTAGAGGGCGACCTTAACTTAAAATATACGCTATCTCCTTAAATAAAGCAGCTGCGCAGCTCTCAATGCAGGTATAAGCAATTCAATGAACTTTTGTTCATTGACAAATTTTTAATTTAAAACCAAGTTTTAGCGGTGCTAACACGTTTTGGAATGATAAAACAATATTACTGAACATAAAAATAAACTTTTGCAGTAGGAAAAAATTTTGAAAAACTGAAAAAAATTCTTGTTCAATGTGTGCAATGAGTTATGAAATGTCTTATAAAAAATTTTGCAA
The DNA here is from genome assembly GCF_918807975.1 of Aplidium turbinatum. Lineage (NCBI taxonomy): Eukaryota > Metazoa > Chordata > Ascidiacea > Aplousobranchia > Polyclinidae > Aplidium > Aplidium turbinatum. The sequence goes on from NC_137485.1 coordinate 22,737,438, forward strand.
ACGATTTTTGATTTTTTCAATAATGTTCACTTTTAGTACGTAAAACAACTTTCTTAGACAATTTTTAATGACGTTAGTTTCAAACAAAAAGAATTGGAAAGCTTCGGAATAAAATTTTTTTTTCACTGTATGAAATGACAATGTAATGTCTTGGAAAAATTTTTGAAAAAGATTTTCAAAAAAAATTTTTTTTCTTGATAATCGAAACTTTTTGTGTAGGATAAAATATCTTAGGCCATTTACAATAACTTTAGTCAAAAAAAATAATTAGAGTGTGACTTTAACTTAAAATATACGCTATCTCCTTAAATAAAGCAGCTGCGCAGCTCTCAATGCAGGTATAAGCAATTCAATGAACTTTTGTTCATTGACAAATTTTTAACTTGAAACCAAGTTTTAGCGGTGCTAACACGTTTTGGAATAATAAAACAATATTACTGAACATCAAAATAAACTTTTGCATTATTAAAACAAACTTGAAAAATTTTCGTGTAAGTCGTCAGTTCGTGTAAGTCGTCACTTTTTCTGTTTCCCCTGTGGTGACGTTATCCAATTTCTAATGTAGCTTTAGCGGTGCTAACAAGTTTTGGAATGATAAAACAATATTACTGAACATTAAAATAAACTTTTGCAATATGAAAAAAACTTTGAAAAATTTTGAAAAAATTCTTGTTCAATGTGTGCAATTTGCAATGAAATGTCTCAGGAAATTTTTTCAGAGGTTTCCACATGACTGGCTGCCATTATTAATGAAAATAAAAAAAAACTTTAATGTGTGCACTTTGCAATGAAATGTCTCAGGAAAATTTTTCAGTGGTTTCCACATGACTGGCTGCCATTATTAATGAACATAATAAAAAACTTTAATGTGTGCAATTTGCAATGAAATGTCTCAGGAAAATTTTTCAGTGGTTTCCACATGACTGGCACCCTATTATTAATGAACAAAAAAAATCATTTTGCACTGTATGAAATGTCTTAGAAAATTTTTTTTGAAAAGACAATTTTTTTTCAATAATTTTCACGTTTAGTACGTAAAAAAACTTTCTTAGACAATTTTTAATGACGTTAGTTACAAACAAAAAGAATTGCATAGTTTCGCAAAAAAAAATTATTTTTCACTGTATGAAATGTCTTAGAAAAAGTTTTGAAAATTTTTTTTGAAAAGAAAATTTTTTTCAATAATTGTCACTTTTAGTACGTAAAACAACTTTCTTAGACAATTTTTAATGACGTTTGTTTCAAACCAAAAGAATTGGGAAGCTTCGGAAAAAAAATTTTTTTTCACTGTATGAAATGACAATGTAATGTCTTAGAAAAATTTTTGAAAGAGATTTTCGAAAAAAAATGTTTTTCTTGATAATCGAAACTTTTTGTGTAGGATAAAATATCTTAGACCATTTACAATAACTTTAGTCAAAAAAAATAATTAGAGTGCAATTTTAACATAAAATATACGCTATCTCCTTGAATAAAGCAGCTGCGCAGCTCTCAATGCAGGTATAAGCAATTCAATGAACTTTTGTTAGTTGACAACTTTTTAACTTGAAACTAAGTTTTAGCGGTGCTAACATGTTTTGGAATGATAAAACAATATTACTGAACATAAAAATAAACTTTTGCTGTAGGGAAAAAATTTTGAAAAACTTTAAAAAAAATTCTTGTTCAATGTGTGCAATGAGTTATGAAATGTCTTAAAAAAAATTTTGCAAACGATTTTTGATTTTTTCAATGATGTTCACTTTTAGTTCGTAAAACAACTTTCTTAGACAATTTTTAATGACGTTAGTTTCAAACAAAAAAAATTGGATACTTTAACAAAAAGAAATTATTTTTCACTGTATGAAATGTCTTGGAAAAATTTTTGAAAATTTTTTTTGAAAAGACAATTTTCAATAACTGTCACTTTTAGTACGTAAAACAACTTTCTTAGACAATTTTTAATGACGTTAGTTTCAAACAAAAAGAATTGGAAAGCTTCGGAATAAAATTTTTTTTCAATGTATGAAATGACAATGTAATGTCTTGAAAAAATTTTTGAAAAAGATTTTCAAAAAAAAATTTTTTCTTGATAATCGAAACTTTTTGTGTAGGATAAAATCTCTTAGGCCATTTACAATAACTTTAGTCAAAAAAAATAATTGGAGTGTGACTTTAACTTAAAATATACGCTATCTCCTTAAATAAAGCAGCTGCGCAGCTCTCAATGCAGGTATAAGCAATTCAATGAACTTTTGTTCATTGACAAATTTTTAACTTGAAACCAAGTTTTAGCGGTGCTAACACGTTTTGGAATAATAAAACAAAATTACTGAACATCAAAATAAACTTTTGCATTATTAAAACAAATTTGAAAATTTTTCGTGTAAGTCGTCAGTTCGTGTAAGTCGTCACTTTTTCTGTTTCCCCTGGGGTGACGTTATCCAATTTCTAATGTAGCTTTAGCGGTGCTAACATGTTTTGGAATGATAAAACAATATTACTGAACATAAAAATAAACTTTTGCAATATGAAAAAAACTTTAAAAAGTTTTGAAAAAAATTCTTGTTCAATGTGTGCAATTTGCAATGAAATGTCTCAGGAAATTTTTTCAGAGGTTTCCACATGACTGGCTGCCATTATTAATGAAAATAAAAAAAAACTTTAATGTGTGCACTTTGCAATGAAATGTCTCAGGAAAATTTTTCAGAGGTTTCCACATGACTGGCTGCCATTATTTATGAACATAAAAAAAACTTTAATGTGTGCAATTTGCAATGAAATGTCTCAGAAAAACTTTTCAGTGGTTTCCACATGACTGGCTGCCATTATTAATAAATATAAAAAAAAACTTTAATGTGTGCAATTTGCAATGAAGTGTCTCAGGAAAACTTTTCAGTGGTTTCCACATGACTGGCTGCCATTATTAATGAACATAAAAAAAACTTTAATGTGTGCAGTTTGCAATGAAATGTCTCAGGGATATTTTTCAGTGGTTTCCACATGACTGGCTGCCATTATTAATGAAGATAAAAAAAAACTTTAATGTGTGCATTTTGCAATGAATTGTCTCAGGAAAATTTTTCAGTGGTTTCCACATGACTGGCTGCCATTATTAATGAACATAAAAAAAAATTTAATGTGTGCAAATTGCAATGAAATGTCTCAGGAAAATTTTTCAGTGGTTTCCACATGACTGGCTGCCATTATTAATGAACATAAAAAAAACTTTAATGTGTGCAATTTTCAATGAAATGTCTCAGGAAAAATTTTCAGTGGTTTCCACATGACTGGCACCCTATTATTAATGAACAAAAAAAATCATTTTGCACTGTATGAAATGTCTTAGAAACATTTTTTTGAAAAGACAATTTTTTTTCAATAACGTTTACTTTTAGTACGTAAAAAAACTTTCTTAGACAATTTTTAATGACGTTAGTTTCAAACAAAAAGAATTGAAAAGATTCGTAAAAAAAAATTATTTTTCACTGTATGAAATGTCTTAGAAAAATTTTTGAAAATGTTTTTTGAAAAGACAATTTTCCTCAATAACTTTTACTTTTAGTGCGTTAAAAAACTTTCTTAGACAATTTTTAATGACGTTAGTTTCAAACAAAAAGAATTGCATAGTTTCGCAAAAAAAAATTATTTTTCACTGTATGAAATGTCTTAGAAAAATTTTTGAAAATTTTTCTTGAAAAGAAAATTTTTTTCAATAATTTTCACTTTTAGTACGTAAAAAAACTTTCTTAGACAATTTTTAATGACGTTAGTTTCAAACAAAACGAATTAGACAGTTTCGCAAAAAAAATTATTTTTCACTGTATGAAATGTCTTAGAAAAATTTTTGAAAATTTTTCTTGAAAAGAAAATTTTTTTCAGTAATTTTCACTTTTAGTACGTAAAAAAACTTTCTTAGACAATTTTTAATGACGTTAGTTTCAAACAAAAAGAATTAGACAGTTTCGCAAATAAAAATTATTTTTCACTGTATGAAATGTCTTAGAAAAATTTTTTTGAAAAGACAACTTTTTTTCAATAATTTTCACTTTTAGTACGTAAAAAAACTTTCTTAGACAATTTTTAATGACGTTAGTTTCAAACAAAAAGAATTAGACAGTTTCGCAAAAAAAAATTATTTTTCACTGTATGAAATGTCTTGGAAAAACTTTTTTGAAAAGAAAATTTTTTTTCAATAATTTTCACTTTTAGTACGTAAAAAAACTTTCTTAGACAATTTTTAATGACGTTAGTTTCAAACAAAACGAATTAGACAGTTTCGCAAAAAAAAATTATTTTTCACTGTATGAAATGTCTTAGAAAAGTTTTTGAAAATTTTTCTTGAAAAGAAAATTTGTTTTCAATAATTTTCACTTTTAGTACTTAAAAAAACTTTCTTAGACAATTTTTAATGACGTTAGTTTCAAACAAAAAGAATTAGACAGTTTCGCAAAAAAAAATTATTTTTCACTGTATGAAATGTCTTAGAAAAATTTTTGAAAATTTTTCTTGAAAAGAAAATTTTTTTCAATAATTTTCACTTTTAGTACGTAAAAAAACTTTCTTAGACAATTTTTAATGACGTTAGTTTCAAACAAAAAGAATTAGACAGTTTCGCAAAAAAAAATTATTTTTCACTGTATGAAATGTCTTAGAAAAATTTTTTTGAAAAGACAATTGTTTTTCAATATTTTTCACTTTTAGTACGTAAAAAAACTTTCTTAGACAATTTTTAATGACGTTAGTTTCAAACAAAATGAATTAGACAGTTTCGCAAAAAAAAATTATTTTTCACTGTATGAAATGTCATAGAAAAATTTTTTTAAAAAGAAAATTTTTTTTCAATAATTTTCACTTTTAGTACGTAAAAAAACTTTCTTAGACAATTTTTAATGACGTTAGTTTCAAACAAAAAGAATTAGACAGTTTCGCAAAAAAAAATTATTTTTCACAGTATGAAATGTCTTAGAAAAATTTTTTTGAAAAGACAATTGTTTTTCAATAATTTTCACTTTTAGTACGTAAAAAAACTTTCTTAGACAATTTTTAATGACGTTAGTTTCAAACAAAATGAATTAGACAGTTTCGCAAAAAAAAATTATTTTTCACTGTATGAAATGTCTTTAAAAAGTTTTTTGAAAAGACAATTTTTTTTCAATAATTTTCACTTTTAGTACGTAAAAAAACTTTCTTAGACAATTTTTAATGACGTTAGTTTCAAACAAAAAGAATTAGACAGTTTCGCAAAAAAAAATTATTTTTCACTGTATGAAATGTCTTAGAAAAATTTTTTTGAAAAGACAATTTTTTTTCAATAATTTTCACTTTTAGTACTTAAAAAAACTTTCTTAGACAATTTTTAATGACTTTAGTTTCAAACAAAAAGAATTAGACAGTTTCTCAAAAAAAAAATATTTTTCACTGTATGAAATGTCTTAGAAAAATTTTTGAAAATTTTTCTTGAAAAGAAATTTTTTTTCAATAATTTTCACTTTTAGTACGTAAAAAAACTTTCTTAGACAATTTTTAATGACGTTAGTTTCAAACAAAAAGAATTAGACAGTTTCGCAAAAAAAAATTGTTTTTCACTGTATGAAATGTCTTAGAAAAATTTTTTTGAAAAGAAAATTTTTTTTCAATAATTTTCACTTTTAGTACGTAAAAAAACTTTCTTAGACAATTTTTAATGACGTTAGTTTCAAACAAAACGAATTAGACAGTTTCGCAAAAAAAAATTATTTTTCACTGTATGAAATGTCTTAGAAAAATTTTTTTGAAAAGACAATTTTTTTTCAATAATTTTCACTTTTAATACTTAAAAAAACTTTCTTAGACAATTTTTAATGACGTTAGTTTCAAACAAAAAGAATTAGACAGTTTCGCAAAAAAAAATTATTTTTCACTGTATGAAATGTCTTAGAAAAATTTTTGAAAATTTTTCTTGAAAAGACAATTTTTTTCAATAATTTTCACTTTTAGTACGTAAAAAAACTTTCTTAGACAATTTTTAATGACGTTAGTTTCAAACAAAAAGAATTAGACAGTTTCGCAAAAAAAAATTATTTTTCACTGTATGAAATGTCTTAGAAAAATTTTTTTGAAAAGACAATTTTTTTTCAATAATTTTCACTTTTAGTACGTAAAAAAACTTTCTTAGACAATTTTTAATGACGTTAGTTTCAAACAAAACGAATTAGACAGTTTCGCAAAAAAAAATTATTTTTCACTGTATGAAATGTCTTTGAAAATTTTTTTTGAAAAGAAAGTTTTTTTTCAATAATTTTCACTTTTAGTACGTAAAAAAACTTTCTTAGACAATTTTTAATGACGTTAGTTTCAAACAAAAAGAATTAGACAGTTTCGCAAAAAAAAATTATTTTTCACTGTATGAAATGTCTTAAAAAAAGTTTTGAAAATTTTTATTGAAAAGAAAAATTTTTTTCAATTATTTTCACTTTTAGTACGTAAAAAAACTTTCTTAGACAATTTTTAATGACGTTAGTTTCAAACGTAAAGAATTAGACAGTTTCGCAAAAAAAAAATTATTTTTCACTGTATGAAATGTCTTAGAAAAATTTTTGAAAATTTTTTTTGAAAAGACAATTTTTTTCAATAATTTTCACTTTTAGTACGTAAAAAAACTTTCTTAGACAATTTTTAATGACGTTAGTTTCAAACAAAAAGAATTAGACAGTTTCGCAAAAAAAAAATTATTTTTCACTGTATGAAATGTCTTAGAAAAATTTTTGAAAATTTTTTTTGAAAAGACAATTTTTTTCAATAATTTTCACTTTTAGTACGTAAAAAAACTTTCTTAGACAATTTGTAATGACGTTAGTTTCAAACAAAAAGAATTAGACAGTTTCGAAAAAAAAAATTATTTTTGACTGTATGAAATGTCTTTGAAAAATTTCTGAAATTTTTTTGGAAAAGAAAATTTTTTTCAATAATTTTCATTTTTAGTACGTAAAAAAACTTTCTTAGACAATTTTTAATGACGTTAGTTTCAAACAAAACGAATTAGACAGTTTCGCAAAAAAAAATTATTTTTCACTGTATGAAATGTCTTAGAAAAGTTTTTTTGAAAAGACAATTTTTTTCAATAATTTTCACTTTTAGTACGTAAAAAAACTTGCTTAGACAATTTTTAATGACGTTAGTTTCAAACAAAAAGAATTAGACAGTTTCGCAAAAAAAAATTATTTTTCACTGTATGAAATGTCTTAGAAAAATTTTTTTGAAAAGAAAATTTTTTTTCAATAATTTTCACTTTTAGTACGTAAAAAAACTTTCTTAGACAATTTTTAATGACGTTAGTTTCAAACAAAACGAATTAAACAGTTTCGCAAAAAAAAAATTATTTTTCACTGTATGAAATGTCTTAGAAAAATTTTTTTGAAAAGACAACTTTTTTTCAATAATTTTCACTTTTAGTACGTAAAAAAACTTTCTTAGACAATTTGTAATGACGTTAGTTTCAAACAAAAAGATTTAGACAGTTTCGAAAAAAAAAATTATTTTTGACTGTATGAAATGTCTTTGAAAAATTTTTGAAAATTTTTTTTGAAAAGAAAATTTTTTTCAATAATTTTCACTTTTACTACGTAAAAAAACTTTCTTAGACAATTTTTAATGACGTTAGTTTCAAACAAAAAGAATTGGATAGTTTCGCAAAAAAAAAATATTTTTCACTGTATGAAATGTCTTAGAAAAATTTTTTTGAAAAGACAATTTTTTTTCAATAATTTTCACTTTTAGTACGTAAAAAAACTTTCTTAGACAATTTTTAATGACGTTAGTTTCAAACAAAAAGAATTAGACAGTTTCGCAAAAAAAAATTATTTTTCACTGTATGAAATGTCTTAGAAAAATTTTTTTGAAAAGAAAATTTTTTTTCAATAATTTTCACTTTTAGTACGTAAAAAAACTTTCTTAGACAATTTTTAATGACGTTAGTTTCAAACAAAACGAATTAGACAGTTTCGCAAAAAAAAATTATTTTTCACTGTATGAAATGTCTTAGAAAAATTTTTTTGAAAAGACAACTTTTTTTCAATAATTTTCACTTTTAGTACGTAAAAAAACTTTCTTAGACAATTTGTAATGACGTTAGTTTCAAACAAAAAGATTTAGATAGTTTCGAAAAAAAAAATTATTTTTGACTGTATGAAATGTCTTTGAAAAATTTTTGAAAATTTTTTTTGAAAAGAAAATTTTTTTCAATAACTTTCACTTTTACTACGTAAAAAAACTTTCTTAGACAATTTTTAATGACGTTAGTTTCAAACAAAAAGAATTGGATAGTTTCGCAAAAAAAAAATATTTTTCACTGTATGAAATGTCTTAGAAAAATTTTTTTGAAAAGACAATTTTTTTTCAATAATTTTCACTTTTAGTACGTAAAAAAACTTTCTTAGACAATTTTTAATGACGTTAGTTTCAAACAAAAAGAATTAGACAGTTTCGCAAAAAAAAATTATTTTTCACTGTATGAAATGTCTTAGAAAAATTTTTTTGAAAAGAAAATTTTTTTTCAATAATTTTCACTTTTAGTACGTAAAAAAACTTTCTTAGACAATTTTTAATGACGTTAGTTTCAAACAAAAAGAATTAGACAGTTTCGCAAAAAAAAATTATTTTTCACTGTATGAAATGTCTTAGAAAAATTTTTTTGAAAAGACAATTTTTTTTCAATAATTTTCACTTTTAGTACGTAAAAAAACTTTCTTAGACAATTTTTAATGACGTTAGTTTCAAACAAGAAGAATTAGACAGTTTCGCAAAAAAAAATTATTTTTCACTGTATGAAATGTCTTAGAAAAATTTTTGAAAATTTTTCTTGAAAAGAAAATTTTTTTCAATAATTTTCACTTTTAGTACGTAAAAAAACTTTCTTAGACAATTTTTAATGACGTTAGTTTCAAACAAAACGAATTAGACAGTTTCGCAAAAAAAAATAATTTTTCACTGTATGAAATGTCTTAGAAAAATTTTTTTGAAAAGACAACTTTTTTTCAATAATTTTCACTTTTAGTACGTAAAAAAACTTTCTTAGACAATTTGTAATGACGTTAGTTTCAAACAAAAAGAATTAGACAGTTTCGAAAAAAAAAATTATTTTTGGCTGTATGAAATGTCTTTGAAAAATTTTTGAAAATTTTTTTTGAAAAGAAAATTTTTTTCAATAATTTTCACTTTTAGTACGTAAAAAAACTTTCTTAGACAATTTTTAATGACGTTAGTTTCAGAAATGTCTCAGGAAAATTTTTTAGTGGTTTCCACATGACTGGCTGCCATTGTTAATGAACATAAAAAAAATTTTAATGTGTGCACTTTGCAATGAAATGTCTCAGGAAAATTTTTCAGTGGTTTCCACATGACTGGCTGCCATTATTAATGAACATAAAAAAAAACTTTAATGTGTGCATTTTGCAATGAAATGTCTCAGGAAAATTTTTCAGTGGTTTCCACATGACTGGCTGCCATTATTAATGAACATAAAAAAAAACTTTAATGTGTGCAAATTGCAATGAAATGTCTCAGGAAAATGTTTCAGTGGTTTCCACATGACTGGCTGCCATTATTAATGAACATAAAACTTTAATGTGTGCAACTTTCAATGAAATCTCAGGAAAATTTTTCAGTGGTTTCCACATGACTGGCACCCTATTATTAATGAACAAAAAAAATCATTTTGCACTGTATGAAATGTCTTAGAAAATTTTTTTTGAAAAGACAATTTTTTTTCAATAATTTTCACTTTTAGTACGTAAAAAAACTTTCTTAGACAATTTTTAATGACGTTAGTTTCAAACAAAAAGAATTAGACAGTTTCGCAAAAAAAAATTATTTTTCACTGTATGAAATGTCTTAGAAAAATTTTTGAAAATTTTTCTTGAAAAGAAAATTTTTTTCAATAATTTTCACTTTTAGTACGTAAAAAAACTTTCTTAGACAATTTTTAATGACGTTAGTTTCAAACAAAAAGAATTAGACAGTTTCGAAAAAAAAAATTATTTTTGGCTGTATGAAATGTCTTAGAAAAATTTTTTTGAAAAGACAACTTTTTTTCAATAATTTTCACTTTTAGTACGTAAAAAAACTTTCTTAGACAATTTGTAATGACGTTAGTTTCAAACAAAAAGAATTAAACAGTTTCGAAAAAAAAAATTATTTTTAGCTGTATGAAATGTCTTTGAAAACTTTTTGAAAATTTTTTTAAAAAAAAAAATTTTTTTCAATAATTTTCACTTTTAGTACGTAAAACAACTTTCTTAGACAATTTTTAATGACGTTTGTTTCAAACCAAAAGAATTGGGAAGCTTCGGAAAAAAAATTTTTTTTCACTGTATGAAATGACAATGTAATGTCTTAGAAAAATTTTTGAAAGAGATTTTCGAAAAAAAATTTTTTTCTTGATAATCGAAACTTTTTGTGTAGGATAAAATATCTTAGGCCATTTACAATAACTTTAGTCAAAAAAAATAATTAGAGTGCAATTTTAACATAAAATATACGCTATCTCCTTGAATAAAGCAGCTGCGCAGCTCTCAATGCAGGTATAAGCAATTCAATGAACTTTTGTTAGTTGACAACTTTTTAACTTGAAACTAAGTTTTAGCGGTGCTAACATGTTTTGGAATGATAAAACAATATTACTGAACATAAAAATAAACTTTTGCTGTAGGGAAAAAATTTTGAAAAACTTTAAAAAAAATTCTTGTTCAATGTGTGCAATGAGTTATGAAATGTCTTAAAAAAAATTTTGCAAACGATTTTTGATTTTTTCAATGATGTTCACTTTTAGTTCGTAAAACAACTTTCTTAGACAATTTTTAATGACGTTAGTTTCAAACAAAAAAAATTGGATACTTTAACAAAAAGAAATTATTTTTCACTGTATGAAATGTCTTGGAAAAATTTTTGAAAATTTTTTTTGAAAAGACAATTTTCAATAACTGTCACTTTTAGTACGTAAAACAACTTTCTTAGACAATTTTTAATGACGTTAGTTTCAAACAAAAAGAATTGGAAAGCTTCGGAATAAAATTTTTTTTCAATGTATGAAATGACAATGTAATGTCTTGAAAAAATTTTTGAAAAAGATTTTCAAAAAAAAATTTTTTCTTGATAATCGAAACTTTTTGTGTAGGATAAAATCTCTTAGGCCATTTACAATAACTTTAGTCAAAAAAAATAATTGGAGTGTGACTTTAACTTAAAATATACGCTATCTCCTTAAATAAAGCAGCTGCACAGCTCTCAATGCAGGTATAAGCAATTCAATGAACTTTTGTTCATTGACAAATTTTTAACTTGAAACCAAGTTTTAGCGGTGCTAACACGTTTTGGAATAATAAAACAAAATTACTGAACATCAAAATAAACTTTTGCATTATTAAAACAAATTTGAAAATTTTTCGTGTAAGTCGTCAGTTCGTGTAAGTCGTCACTTTTTCTGTTTCCCCTGGGGTGACGTTATCCAATTTCTAATGTAGCTTTAGCGGTGCTAACATGTTTTGGAATGATAAAACAATATTACTGAACATAAAAATAAACTTTTGCAATATGAAAAAAACTTTAAAAAGTTTTGAAAAAAATTCTTGTTCAATGTGTGCAATTTGCAATGAAATGTCTCAGGAAATTTTTTCAGAGGTTTCCACATGACTGGCTGCCATTATTAATGAAAATAAAAAAAAACTTTAATGTGTGCACTTTGCAATGAAATGTCTCAGGAAAATTTTTCAGAGGTTTCCACATGACTGGCTGCCATTATTTATGAACATAAAAAAAACTTTAATGTGTGCAATTTGCAATGAAATGTCTCAGAAAAACTTTTCAGTGGTTTCCACATGACTGGCTGCCATTATTAATAAATATAAAAAAAAACTTTAATGTGTGCAATTTGCAATGAAGTGTCTCAGGAAAACTTTTCAGTGGTTTCCACATGACTGGCTGCCATTATTAATGAACATAAAAAAAAATTTAATGTGTGCAGTTTGCAATGAAATGTCTCAGGGATATTTTTCAGTGGTTTCCACATGACTGGCTGCCATTATTAATGAAGATAAAAAAAAACTTTAATGTGTGCATTTTGCAATGAATTGTCTCAGGAAAATTTTTCAGTGGTTTCCACATGACTGGCTGCCATTATTAATGAACATAAAAAAAAATTTAATGTGTGCAAATTGCAATGAAATGTCTCAGGAAAATTTTTCAGTGGTTTCCACATGACTGGCTGCCATTATTAATGAACATAAAAAAAACTTTAATGTGTGCAATTTTCAATGAAATGTCTCAGGAAAAATTTTCAGTGGTTTCCACATGACTGGCACCCTATTATTAATGAACAAAAAAAATCATTTTGCACTGTATGAAATGTCTTAGAAACATTTTTTTGAAAAGACAATTTTTTTTCAATAACGTTTACTTTTAGTACGTAAAAAAACTTTCTTAGACAATTTTTAATGACGTTAGTTTCAAACAAAAAGAATTGAAAAGATTCGTAAAAAAAAATTATTTTTCACTGTATGAAATGTCTTAGAAAAATTTTTGAAAATGTTTTTTGAAAAGACAATTTTCCTCAATAACTTTTACTTTTAGTGCGTTAAAAAACTTTCTTAGACAATTTTTAATGACGTTAGTTTCAAACAAAAAGAATTGCATAGTTTCGCAAAAAAAAATTATTTTTCACTGTATGAAATGTCTTGGAAAAATTTTTGAAAATTTTTTTTGAAAAGACAATTTTCAATAATTGTCACTTTTAGTACGTAAAACAACTTTCTTAGACAATTTTTAATGACGTTAGTTTCAAACAAAAAGAATTGGAAAGCTTCGGAAAAAAAATTTTTTTTCACTGTATGAAATGACAATGTAATGTCTTAGAAAAATTTTTGAAAGAGATTTTCGAAAAAAAATTTTTTTCTTGATAATCGAAACTTTTTGTGTTGGATAAAATATCTTAGGCCATTTACAATAACTTTAGTCAAAAAAATAATTAAAGTGCGACTTTAACTTAAAATATACGCTATCTCCTTAAATAAAGCAGCTGCGCAGCTCTCAATGCAGGTATAAGCAATTCAATGAACTTCTGTTCATTGACAAATTTTTAACTTGAAACCAAGTTTTAGCGGTGCTAACACGTTTTGGAATAATAAAACAAAATTACTGAACATCAAAATAAACTTTTGCATAATTAAAACAAATTTGAAAATTTTTCGTGTAAGTCGTCAGTTCGTGTAAGTCGTCACTTTTTCTGTTTCCCCTGGGGTGACGTTATCCAATTTCTAAAGTAGCTTTTGCGGTGCTAACATGTTTTGGAATGATAAAACAATATTACTGAACATAAAAATAAACTTTTGCAATATGAAAAAAACTTTAAAAAATTTCAAAAAAAATTCTTGTTCAATGTGTGCAATTTGCAATGAAATGTCTCAGGAAATTTTTTCAGAGGTTTCCACATGACTGGCTGCCATTATTAATAAAAATAAAAAAAAACTTTAATGTGTGCACTTTGCAATGCAATGTCTCAGGAAAATTTTTCAGTGGTTTCCACATGACTGGCTGCCATTATTAATGAACATAATAAAAAACTTTAATGTGTGCAATTTGCAATGAAATGTCTCAGGAAAATTTTTCAGTGGTTTCCACATGACTGGCTGCCATTATTAATGAACATAAAACTTTAATGTGTGCAACTTTCAATGAAATCTCAGGAAAATTTTTCAGTGGTTTCCACATGACTGGCTGCCATTATTAATGAACAAAAAAAATCATTTTGCACTGTATGAAATGTCTTAGAAAATTTTTTTTGAAAAGACAATTTTTTTTCAATAATTTTCACTTTTAGTACGTAAAAAAATTTTCTTAGACAATTTTTAATGACGTTAGTTTCAAACAAAAAGAATTAGACAGTTTCGCAAAAAAAAAATTATTTTTCACTGTATGAAATGTCTTAGAAAAATTTTTTTGAAAAGACAACTTTTTTTCAATAATTTTCACTTTTAATACGTAAAAAAACTTTCTTAGACAATTTGTAATGACGTTAGTTTCAAACAAAAAGAATTAGACAGTTTCGAAAAAAAAAATTATTTTTGACTGTATGAAATGTCTTTGAAAAATTTTTGAAATTTTTTTTGAAAAGAAATTTTTTTTCAATAATTTTCACTTTTAGTACGTAAAAAAACTTTCTTAGACAGTTTTTAATGACGTTAGTTTCAAACAAAAAGAATTGGATAGTTTCGCAAAAAAAAAATATTTTTCACTGTATGAAATGTCTTAGAAAAATTTTTTTGAAAAGACAATTTTTTTTCAATAATTTTCACTTTTAGTACGTAAAAAAACTTTCTTAGACAATTTTTAATGACGTTAGTTTCAAACAAAAAGAATTAGACAGTTTCGCAAAAAAAAATTATTTTTCACTGTATGAAATGTCTTAGAAAAATTTTTTTGAAAAGAACATTTTTTTTCAATAATTTCCACTTTTAGTACTTAAAAAAACTTTCTTAGACAATTTTTAATGACGTTAGTTTCAAACAAAAAGAATTAGACAGTTTCGCAAAAAAAAATTATTTTTCACTGTATGAAATGTCTTAGAAAAATTTTTTTGAAAAGACAATTTTTTTTCAATAATTTTCACTTTTAGTACGTAAAAAAACTTTCTTAGACAATTTTTAATGACGTTAGTTTCAAACAAGAAGAACTAGACAGTTTCGCAAAAAAAAATTATTTTTCACTGTATGAAATGTCTTAGAAAAATTTTTTTGAAAAGAAAATTTTTTTTCAATAATTTTCACTTTTAGTACGTAAAAAAACTTTCTTAGACAATTTTTAATGACGTTAGTTTCAAACAAAAAGAATTAGACAGTTTCGCAAAAAAAAATTATTTTTCACTGTATGAAATGTCTTAAAAAAAGTTTTGAAAATTTTTATTGAAAAGAAAATTTTTTTTCAATTATTTTCACTTTTAGTACGTAAAAAAACTTTCTTAGACAATTTTTAATGACGTTAGTTTCAAACAAAAAGAATTAGACAGTTTCGCAAAAAAAAGTTATTTTTCACTGTATGAAATGTCTTAGAAAAATTTTTGAAAATTTTTTTTGAAAAGACAATTTTTTTCAATAATTTTCACTTTTAGTACGTAAAAAAACTTTCTTAGACAATTTTTAATGACGTTAGTTTCAAACAAAAAGAGTTAGACAGTTTCGCAAAAAAAAATAATTTTTCACTGTATGAAATGTCTTAGAAAAATTTTTGGAAATTTTTTTTGAAAAGACAATTTTTTTCAATAATTTTCACTTTTAGTACGTAAAAAAACTTTCTTAGACAATTTGTAATGACGTTAGTTTCAAACAAAAAGAATTAGACAGTTTCGAAAAAAAAAATTATTTTTGACTGTATGAAATGTCTTTGAAAAATTTTTGAAATTTTTTTGGAAAAGAAAATTTTTTTCAATAATTTTCACTTTTAGTACGTAAAAAAACTTTCTTAGACAATTTTTAATGACGTTAGTTTCAAACAAAAAGAATTAGACAGTTTCGCAAAAAAAAAATATTTTTCACTGTATGAAATGTCTTAGAAAAATTTTTTTGAAAAGACAATTTTTTTTCAATAATTTTCACTTTTAGTACGTAAAAAAACTTTCTTAGACAATTTTTAATGACGTTAGTTTCAAACAAAGAGAATTAGACAGTTTCGCAAAAAAAAATTATTTTTCACTGTATGAAATGTCTTAGAAAAATTTTTTTGAAAAGACAATTTTTTTTCAATAATTTTCACTTTTAGTACGTAAAAAAACTTTCTTAGACAATTTTTAATGACGTTAGTTTCAAACAAAAAGAATTAGACAGTTTCGCATAAAAAAATTATTTTTCACTGTATGAAATGGCTTAGAAAAATTTTTTTGAAAAGACAATTTTTTTTCAATAATTTTCACTTTTAGTACTTAAAAAAACTTTCTTAGACAATTTTTAATGACGTTAGTTTCAAACAAAAAGAATTAGACAGTTTCTCAAAAAAAAAATATTTTTCACTGTATGAAATGTCTTAGAAAAATTTTTAGAAATTTTTCTTGAAAAGAAAATTTTTTTCAATAATTTTCACTTTTAGTACGTAAAAAAACTTTCTTAGACAATTTTTAATGACGTTAGTTTCAAACAAAAAGAATTAGACAGTTTCGCAAAAAAAAATTGTTTTTCACTGTATGAAATGTCTTAGAAAAATTTTTTTGAAAAGACAATTTTTTTTCAATAATTTTCACTTTTAGTACGTAAAAAAACTTTCTTAGACAATTTTTAATGACGTTAGTTTCAAACAAAACGAATTAGACAGTTTCGCAAAAAAAAATTATTTTTCACTGTATGAAATGTCTTAGAAAAATTTTTTTGAAAAGACAATTTTTTTTCAATAATTTTCACTTTTAGTACTTAAAAAGACTTTCTTAGACAATTTTTAATGACGTTAGTTTCAAACAAAAAGATTTAGACAGTTTCGCAAAAAAAAATTATTTTTCACTGTATGAAATGTCTTAGAAAAATTTTTGAAAATTTTTCTTGAAAAGAAAATTTTTTTCAATAATTTTCACTTTTAGTACGTAAAAAAACTTTCTTAGACAATTTTTAATGACGTTAGTTTCAAACAAAAAGAATTAGACAGTTTCGCAAAAAAAATTATTTTTCACTGTATGAAATGTCTTAGAAAAATTTTTTTGAAAAGACAATTTTTTTTCAATAATTTTCACTTTTAGTACGTAAAAAAACTTTCTTAGACAATTTTTAATGACGTTAGTTTCAAACAAAAAGAATTAGACAGTTTCGCAAAAAAAAATTATTTTTGACTGTATGAAATGTCTTTGAAAAATTTTTGAAATTTTTTTGGAAAAGAAAATTTTTTTCAATAATTTTCACTTTTAGTACGTAAAAAAACTTTCTTAGACAATTTTTAATGACGTTAGTTTCAAGCAAAAAGATTTGGATAGTTTCGCAAAAAAAAATATTTTTCACTGTATGAAATGTCTTAGAAAAATTTTTTTGAAAAGAAAATTTTTTTTCAATAATTTTCACTTTTAGTACGTAAAAAAACTTTCTTAGACAATTTTTAATGACGTTAGTTTCAAACAAAAAGAATTAGACAGTTTCGCAAAAAAAAATTATTTTTCACTGTATGAAATGTCTTAGAAAAATTTATTTGAAAAGAAAATTTTTTTTCAATAATTTTCACTTTTAGTACGTAAAAAAACTTTCTTAGACAATTTTTAATGACGTTAGTTTTAAACAAAACGAATTAGACAGTTTCGCAAAAAAAAATTATTTTTCAATGTATGAAATGTCTTAGAAAAATTTTTTTGAAAAGAAAATTTTTTTTCAATAATTTTCACTTTTAGTACGTAAAAAAACTTTCTTAGACAATTTTTAATGACGTTAGTTTCAAACAAAAAGAATTAGACAGTTTCTCAAAAAAAAATTATTTTTCACTGTATGAAATGTCTTAGAAAAATCTTTGAAAATTTTTCTTGAAAAGAAAATTTTTTTCAATAATTTTCACTTTTAGTACGTAAAAAAACTTTCTTAGACAATTTTTAATGACGTTAGTTTCAAACAAAAAGAATTAGACAGTTTCGCAAAAAAAAATTATTTTTCACTGTATGAAATGTCTTAGAAAAATTTTTTTGAAAAGACAATTTTTTTTCAATAATTTTCACTTTTAGTACGTAAAAAAACTTTCTTAGACAATTTTTAATGACGTTAGTTTCAAACAAAAAGAATTAGACAGTTTCGCAAAAAAAAATTATTTTTCACTGTATGAAATGTCTTGGAAAAATTTTTTTTAAAAGAAAATTTTTTTTCAATAATTTTCACTTTTAGTACGTAAAAAAACTTTCTTAGACAATTTTTAATGACGTTAGTTTCAAACAAAACGAATTAGACAGTTTCGCAAAAAAAAATTATTTTTCACTGTATGAAATGTCTTAGAAAAATTTTTTTGAAAAGACAATTTTTTTTCAATAATTTTCACTTTTAGTACTTAAAAAAACTTTCTTAGACAATTTTTAATGACGTTAGTTTCAAACAAAAAGAATTAGACAGTTTCGCAAAAAAAAATTATTTTTCACAGTATGAAATGTCTTAGAAAAATTTTTGAAAATTTTTCTTGAAAAGAAATTTTTTTTCAATAATTTTCACTTTTAGTACGTAAAAAAACTTTCTTAGACAATTTTTAATGACGTTAGTTTCAAACAAAAAGAATTAGACAGTTTCGCAAATAAAAATTATTTTTCACTGTATGAAATGTCTTAGAAAAATTTTTTTGAAAAGACAACTTTTTTTCAATAATTTTCACTTTTAGTACGTAAAAAAACTTTCTTAGACAATTTGTAATGACGTTAGTTTCAAACAAAAAGAATTAGACAGTTTCGAAAAAAAAAACTATTTTTGACTGTATGAAATGTCTTTGAAAAATTTTTGAAAATTTTTTTTGAAAAGAAAATTTTTTTCAATAATTTTCACTTTTAGTACGTAAAAAAACTTTCTTAGACAATTTTTAATGACGTTAGTTTCAAACAAAAAGAATTAGACAGCTTCGCAAAAAAAAATTATTTTTCACTGTATGAAATGTCTTGGAAAAACTTTTTTGAAAAGAAAATTTTTTTTCAATAATTTTCACTTTTAGTACGTAAAAAAACTTTCTTAGACAATTTTTAATGACGTTAGTTTCAAACAAAACGAATTAGACAGTTTCGTAAAAAAAAATTATTTTTCACTGTATGAAATGTCTTAGAAAAGTTTTTGAAAATTTTTCTTGAAAAGAAAATTTGTTTTCAATAATTTTCACTTTTAGTACTTAAAAAAACTTTCTTAGACAATTTTTAATGACGTTAGTTTCAAACAAAAAGAATTAGACAGTTTCGCAAAAAAAAATTATTTTTCACTGTATGAAATGTCTTAGAAAAATTTTTGAAAATTTTTCTTGAAAAGAAAATTTTTTTCAATAATTTTCACTTTTAGTACGTAAAAAAACTTTCTTAGACAATTTTTAATGACGTTAGTTTCAAACAAAAAGAATTAGACAGTTTCGCAAAAAAAAATTATTTTTCACTGTATGAAATGTCTTAGAAAAATTTTTTTGAAAAGACAACTTTTTTTCAATAATTTTCACTTTTAGTACGTAAAAAAACTTTCTTAGACAATTTGTAATGACGTTAGTTTCAAACAAAAAGATTTAGACAGTTTCGAAAAAAAAAATTATTTTTGACTGTATGAAATGTCTTTAAAAAATTTTTGAAAATTTTTTTTGAAAAGAAAATTTTTTTCAATAATTTTCACTTTTAGTACGTAAAAAAACTTTCTTAGACAATTTTTAATGACGTTAGTTTCAAACAAAAAGAATTAGACAGTTTCGCAAAAAAAAATTATTTTTCACTGTATGAAATGTCTTAGAAAAATTTTTGAAAATTTTTTTTGAAAAGACAATTTTTTTCAATAATTTTCACTTTTAGTACGTAAAAAAACTTTCTTAGACAATTTTTATTGACGTTAGTTTCAAACAAAAAGAATTAGACAGTTTCGCAAAAAAAAAATTATTTTTCACTGTATGAAATGTCTTAGAAAAATTTTTGAAAATTTTTTTTGAAAAGACAATTTTTTTCAATAATTTTCACTTTTAGTACGTAAAAAAACTTTCTTAGACAATTTGTAATGACGTTAGTTTCAAACAAAAAGAATTAGACAGTTTCGAAAAAAAAAATTATTTTTGACTGTATGAAATGTCTTTGAAAAATTTTTGAAATTTTTTTGGAAAAGAAAATTTTTTTCAATAATTTTCACTTTTAGTACGTAAAAAAACTTTCTTAGACAATTTTTAATGACGTTAGTTTCAAACAAAAAGATTTGGATAGTTTCGCAAAAAAAAAATATTTTTCACTGTATGAAATGTCTTAGAAAAATTTTTTTGAAAAGAAAATTTTTTTTCAATAATTTTCACTTTTAGTACGTAAAAAAACTTTCTTAGACAATTTTTAATGACGTTAGTTTCAAACAAAAAGAATTAGACAGTTTCGCAAAAAAAAATTATTTTTCACTGTATGAAATGTCTTAGAAAAGTTTTTTTGAAAAGACAATTTTTTTCAATAATTTTCACTTTTAGTACGTAAAAAAACTTTCTTAGACAATTTTTAATGACGTTAGTTTCAAACAAAAAGAATTAGACAGTTTCGCAAAAAAAAATTATTTTTCACTGTATGAAATGTCTTAGAAAAATTTTTTTGAAAAGACAATTTTTTTTCAATAATTTTCACTTTTAGTACTTAAAAAAACTTTCTTAGACAATTTTTAATGACGTTAGTTTCAAACAAAACGAATTAGACAGTTTCGCAAAAAGAAATTATTTTTCACTGTATGAAATGTCTTTGAAAAATTTTTGAAATTTTTTTGGAAAAAAAAATTTTTTTCAATAATTTTCACTTTTAGTACGTAAAAAAACTTTCTTAGACAATTTTTAATGACGTTAGTTTCAAACAAAAAGATTTGGATAGTTTCGCAAAAAAAAAATATTTTTCACTGTATGAAATGTCTTAGAAAAATTTTTTTGAAAAAAAAATTTTTTTTCAATAATTTTCACTTTTAGTACGTAAAAAAACTTTCTTAGACAATTTTTAATGACGTTAGTTTCAAACAAAAAGAATTAGACAGTTTCGCAAAAAAAAATTATTTTTCACTGTATGAAATGTCTTAGAAAAATTTATTTGAAAAGAAAATTTTTTTTCAATAATTTTCACTTTTAGTACGTAAAAAAACTTTCTTAGACAATTTTTAATGACGTTAGTTTCAAACAAAACGAATTAGACAGTTTCGCAAAAAAAAATTATTTTTCAATGTATGAAATGTCTTAGAAAAATTTTTTTGAAAAGAAAATTTTTTTTCAATAATTTCCACTTTTAGTACTTAAAAAAACTTTCTTAGACAATTTTTAATGACGTTAGTTTCAAACAAAAAGAATTAGACAGTTTCTCAAAAAAAAATTATTTTTCACTGTATGAAATGTCTTAGAAAAATTTTTGAAAATTTTTCTTGAAAAGAAAATTTTTTTCAATAATTTTCACTTTTAGTACGTAAAAAAACTTTCTTAGACAATTTTTAATGACGTTAGTTTCAAACAAAAAGAATTAGACAGTTTCGCAAAAAAAAATTATTTTTCACTGTATGAAATGTCTTAGAAAAATTTTTTTGAAAAGACAATTTTTTTTCAATAATTTTCACTTTTAGTACGTAAAAAAACTTTCTTAGACAATTTTTAATGACGTTAGTTTCAAACAAAAAGAATTAGACAGTTTCGCAAAAAAAAATTATTTTTCACTGTATGAAATGTCTTGGAAAAATTTTTTTTAAAAGAAAATTTTTTTTCAATAATTTTCACTTTTAGTACGTAAAAAAACTTTCTTAGACAATTTTTAATGACGTTAGTTTCAAACAAAACGAATTAGACAGTTTCGCAAAAAAAAATTATTTTTCACTGTATGAAATGTCTTAGAAAAATTTTTTTGAAAAGACAATTTTTTTTCAATAATTTTCACTTTTAGTACTTAAAAAAACTTTCTTAGACAATTTTTAATGACGTTAGTTTCAAACAAAAAGAATTAGACAGTTTCGCAAAAAAAAATTATTTTTCACTGTATGAAATGTCTTAGAAAAATTTTTGAAAATTTTTCTTGAAAAGAAAATTTTTTTCAATAATTTTCACTTTTAGTACGTAAAAAAACTTTCTTAGACAATTTTTAATGACGTTAGTTTCAAACAAAAAGAATTAGACAGTTTCGCAAATAAAAATTATTTTTCACTGTATGAAATGTCTTAGAAAAATTTTTTTGAAAAGACAACTTTTTTTCAATAATTTTCACTTTTAGTACGTAAAAAAACTTTCTTAGACAATTTGTAATGACGTTAGTTTCAAACAAAAAGAATTAGACAGTTTCGAAAAAAAAAACTATTTTTGACTGTATGAAATGTCTTTGAAAAATTTTTGAAAATTTTTTTTGAAAAGAAAATTTTTTTCAATAATTTTCACTTTTAGTACGTAAAAAAACTTTCTTAGACAATTTTTAATGACGTTAGTTTCAAACAAAAAGAATTGGATAGTTTCGCAAAAAAAAAATATTTTTCACTGTATGAAATGTCTTAGAAAAATTTTTTTGAAAAGAAAATTTTTTTTCAATAATTTTCACTTTTAGTACGTAAAAAAACTTTCTTAGACAATTTTTAATGACGTTAGTTTCAAACAAAAAGAATTAGACAGTTTCGCAAAAAAAAATTATTTTTCACTGTATGAAATGTCTTGGAAAAATTTTTTTGAAAAGACAATTTTTTTTCAATAATTTTTACTTTTAGTACGTAAAAAAACTTTCTTAGACAATTTTTAATGACGTTAGTTTCAAACAAAAAGAATTAGACAGTTTCGCAAAAAGAAATTATTTTTCACTGTATGAAATGTCTTAGAAAAATTTTTTTGAAAAGACAATTTTTTTTCAATAATTTTCACTTTTAGTACTTAAAAAAACTTTCTTAGACAATTTTTAATGACGTTAGTTTCAAGCAAAAAGAATTAGACAGTTTCTCAAAAAAAAATTATTTTTCACTGTATGAAATGTCTTAGAAAAATTTTTGAAAATTTTTCTTGAAAAGAAAATTTTTTTCAATAATTTTCACTTTTAGTACGTAAAAAAACTTTCTTAGACAATTTTTAATGACGTTAGTTTCAAACAAAAAGAATTAGACAGTTTCGCAAAAAAAATTATTTTTCACTGTATGAAATGTCTTAGAAAAATTTTTTTGAAAAGACAACTTTTTTTCAATAATTTTCACTTTTAGTACGTAAAAAAACTTTCTTAGACAATTTGTAATGACGTTAGTTTCAAACAAAAAGAATTAGACAGTTTCGAAAAAAAAAATTATTTTTGACTGTATGAAATGTCTTTGAAAAATTTTTGAAAATTTATTTTGAAAAGAAAATTTTTTTTAATAATTTTCACTTTTAGTACGTAAAAAAACTTTCTTAGACAATTTTTAATGACGTTAGTTTCAAACAAAAAGAATTGGATAGTTTCGCAAAAAAAAAATATTTTTCACGGTATGAAATGTCTTAGAAAAATTTTTTTGAAAAGACAATTTTTTTTCAATAATTTTCACTTTTAGTACTTAAAAAAACTTTCTTAGACAATTTTTAATGACGTTAGTTTCAAACAAAAAGAATTAGACAGTTTCTCAAAAAAAAATTATTTTTCACTGTATGAAATGTCTTAGAAAAATTTTTGAAAATTTTTCTTGAAAAGAAAATTTTTTTCAATAATTTTCACTTTTAGTACGTAAAAAAACTTTCTTAGACAATTCTTAATGACGTTAGTTTCAAACAAAACGAATTAGACAGTTTCGCAAAAAAAAATTATTTTTCACGGTATGAAATGTCTTAGAAAAATTTTTTTGAAAAGACAATTTTTTTTCAATAATTTTCACTTTTAGTACTTAAAAAAACTTTCTTAGACAATTTTTAATGACGTTAGTTTCAAACAAAAAGAATTAGACAGTTTCGCAAAAAAAAAATTATTTTTCACTGTATGAAATGTCTTAGTAAAATTTTTGAAAATTTTTCTTGAAAAGAAAATTTTTTTCAGTAATTTTCACTTTTAGTACGTAAAAAAACTTTCTTAGACAATTTTTAATGACGTTAGTTTCAAACAAAAAGAATTAGACAGTTTCGCAAATAAAAATTATTTTTCACTGTATGAAATGTCTTAGAAAAATTTTTTTGAAAAGACAACTTTTTCTCAATAATTTTCACTTTTAGTACGTAAAAAAACTTTCTTAGACAATTTTTAATGACGTTAGTTTCAAACAAAAAGAATTAGACAGTTTCGCAAAAAAAAATTATTTTTCACTGTATGAAATGTCTTGGAAAAACTTTTTTGAAAAGAAAATTTTTTTTCAATAATTTTCACTTTTAGTACGTAAAAAAACTTTCTTAGACAATTTTTAATGACGTTAGTTTCAAACAAAACGAATTAGACAGTTTCGCAAAAAAAAATTATTTTTCACTGTATGAAATGTCTTAGAAAAGTTTTTGAAAATTTTTCTTGAAAAGAAAATTTGTTTTCAATAATTTTCACTTTTAGTACTTAAAAAAACTTTCTTAGACAATTTTTAATGACGTTAGTTTCAAACAAAAAGAATTAGACAGTTTCGCAAAAAAAAATTATTTTTCACTGTATGAAATGTCTTAGAAAAATTTTTGAAAATTTTTCTTGAAAAGAAAATTTTTTTCAATAATTTTCACTTTTAGTACGTAAAAAAACTTTCTTAGACAATTTTTAATGACGTTAGTTTCAAACAAAAAGAATTAGACAGTTTCGCAAAAAAAAATTATTTTTCACTGTATGAAATGTCTTAGAAAAATTTTTTTGAAAAGACAATTGTTTTTCAATATTTTTCACTTTTAGTACGTAAAAAAACTTTCTTAGACAATTTTTAATGACGTTAGTTTCAAACAAAATGAATTAGACAGTTTCGCAAAAAAAAATTATTTTTCACTGTATGAAATGTCATAGAAAAACTTTTTTAAAAAGAAAATTTTTTTTCAATAATTTTCACTTTTAGTACGTAAAAAAACTTTCTTAGACAATTTTTAATGACGTTAGTTTCAAACAAAAAGAATTAGACAGTTTCGCAAAAAAAAATTATTTTTCACAGTATGAAATGTCTTAGAAAAATTTTTTTGAAAAGACAATTGTTTTTCAATAATTTTCACTTTTAGTACGTAAAAAAACTTTCTTAGACAGTTTTTAATGACGTTAGTTTCAAACAAAATGAATTAGACAGTTTCGCAAAAAAAAATTATTTTTCACTGTATGAAATGTCTTAGAAAAAGTTTTTTGAAAAGACAATTTTTTTTCAATAATTTTCACTTTTAGTACGTAAAAAAACTTTCTTAGACAATTTTTAATGACGTTAGTTTCAAACAAAAAGAATTAGACAGTTTCGCAAAAAAAAATTATTTTTCACTGTATGAAATGTCTTAGAAAAATTTTTTTGAAAAGACAATTTTTTTTCAATAATTTTCACTTTTAGCACTTAAAAAAACTTTCTTAGACAATTTTTAATGACGTTAGTTTCAAACAAAAAGAATTAGACAGTTTCTCAAAAAAAAAATATTTTTCACTGTATGAAATGTCTTAGAAAAATTTTTGAAAATTTTTCTTGAAAAGAAATTTTTTTTCAATAATTTTCACTTTTAGTACGTAAAAAAACTTTCTTAGACAATTTTTAATGACGTTAGTTTCAAACAAAAAGAATTAGACAGTTTCGCAAAAAAAAATTGTTTTTCACTGTATGAAATGTCTTAGAAAAATTTTTTTGAAAAGACAATTTTTTTTCAATAATTTTCACTTTTAGTACGTAAAAAAACTTTCTTAGACAATTTTTAATGACGTTAGTTTCAAACAAAACGAATTAGACAGTTTCGCAAAAAAAAATTATTTTTCACTGTATGAAATGTCTTAGAAAAATTTTTTTGAAAAGACAATTTTTTTTCAATAATTTTCACTTTTAATACTTAAAAAAACTTTCTTAGACAATTTTTAATGACGTTAGTTTCAAACAAAAAGAATTAGACAGTTTCGCAAAAAAAAATAATTTTTCACTGTATGAAATGTCTTAGAAAAATTTTTGAAAATTTTTCTTGAAAAGACAATTTTTTTCAATAATTTTCACTTTTAGTACGTAAAAAAACTTTCTTAGACAATTTTTAATGACGTTAGTTTCAAACAAAAAGAATTAGACAGTTTCGCAAAAAAAAATTATTTTTCACTGTATGAAATGTCTTAGAAAAATTTTTTTGAAAAGACAATTTTTTTTCAATAATTTTCACTTTTAGTACGTAAAAAAACTTTCTTAGACAATTTTTAATGACGTTAGTTTCAAACAAAACGAATTAGACAGTTTCGCAAAAAAAAATTATTTTTCACTGTATGAAATGTCTTTGAAAATTTTTTTTGAAAAGAAAGTTTTTTTTCAATAATTTTCACTTTTAGTACGTAAAAAAACTTTCTTAGACAATTTTTAATGACGTTAGTTTCAAACAAAAAGAATTAGACAGTTTCGCAAAAAAAAATTATTTTTCACTGTATGAAATGTCTTAAAAAAAGTTTTGAAAATTTTTATTGAAAAGAAAAATTTTTTTCAATTATTTTCACTTTTAGTACGTAAAAAAACTTTCTTAGACAATTTTTAATGACGTTAGTTTCAAACGTAAAGAATTAGACAGTTTCGCAAAAAAAAAATTATTTTTCACTGTATGAAATGTCTTAGAAAAATTTTTGAAAATTTTTTTTGAAAAGACAATTTTTTTCAATAATTTTCACTTTTAGTACGTAAAAAAACTTTCTTAGACAATTTTTAATGACGTTAGTTTCAAACAAAAAGAATTAGACAGTTTCGCAAAAAAAAAATTATTTTTCACTGTATGAAATGTCTTAGAAAAATTTTTGAAAATTTTTTTTGAAAAGACAATTTTTTTCAGTAATTTTCACTTTTAGTACGTAAAAAAACTTTCTTAGACAATTTGTAATGACGTTAGTTTCAAACAAAAAGAATTAGACAGTTTCGAAAAAAAAAATTATTTTTGACTGTATGAAATGTCTTTGAAAAATTTCTGAAATTTTTTTGGAAAAGAAAATTTTTTTCAATAATTTTCATTTTTAGTACGTAAAAAAACTTTCTTAGACAATTTTTAATGACGTTAGTTTCAAACAAAACGAATTAGACAGTTTCGCAAAAAAAAATTATTTTTCACTGTATGAAATGTCTTAGAAAAGTTTTTTTGAAAAGACAATTTTTTTCAATAATTTTCACTTTTAGTACGTAAAAAAACTTGCTTAGACAATTTTTAATGACGTTAGTTTCAAACAAAAAGAATTAGACAGTTTCGCAAAAAAAAATTATTTTTCACTGTATGAAATGTCTTAGAAAAATTTTTTTGAAAAGAAAATTTTTTTTCAATAATTTTCACTTTTAGTACGTAAAAAAACTTTCTTAGACAATTTTTAATGACGTTAGTTTCAAACAAAACGAATTAGACAGTTTCGCAAAAAAAAAATTATTTTTCACTGTATGAAATGTCTTAGAAAAATTTTTTTGAAAAGACAACTTTTTTTCAATAATTTTCACTTTTAGTACGTAAAAAAACTTTCTTAGACAATTTGTAATGACGTTAGTTTCAAACAAAAAGATTTAGACAGTTTCGAAAAAAAAAATTATTTTTGACTGTATGAAATGTCTTTGAAAAATTTTTGAAAATTTTTTTTGAAAAGAAAATTTTTTTCAATAATTTTCACTTTTACTACGTAAAAAAACTTTCTTAGACAATTTTTAATGACGTTAGTTTCAAACAAAAAGAATTGGATAGTTTCGCAAAAAAAAAATATTTTTCACTGTATGAAATGTCTTAGAAAAATTTTTTTGAAAAGACAATTTTTTTTCAATAATTTTCACTTTTAGTACGTAAAAAAACTTTCTTAGACAATTTTTAATGACGTTAGTTTCAAACAAAAAGAATTAGACAGTTTCGCAAAAAAAAATTATTTTTCACTGTATGAAATGTCTTAGAAAAATTTTTTTGAAAAGAAAATTTTTTTTCAATAATTTTCACTTTTAGTACGTAAAAAAACTTTCTTAGACAATTTTTAATGACGTTAGTTTCAAACAAAACGAATTAGACAGTTTCGCAAAAAAAAATTATTTTTCACTGTATGAAATGTCTTAGAAAAATTTTTTTGAAAAGACAACTTTTTTTCAATAATTTTCACTTTTAGTACGTAAAAAAACTTTCTTAGACAATTTGTAATGACGTTAGTTTCAAACAAAAAGATTTAGATAGTTTCGAAAAAAAAAATTATTTTTGACTGTATGAAATGTCTTTGAAAAATTTTTGAAAATTTTTTTTGAAAAGAAAATTTTTTTCAATAACTTTCACTTTTACTACGTAAAAAAACTTTCTTAGACAATTTTTAATGACGTTAGTTTCAAACAAAAAGAATTGGATAGTTACGCAAAAAAAAAATATTTTTCACTGTATGAAATGTCTTAGAAAAATTTTTTTGAAAAGACAATTTTTTTTCAATAATTTTCACTTTTAGTACGTAAAAAAACTTTCTTAGACAATTTTTAATGACGTTAGTTTCAAACAAAAAGAATTAGACAGTTTCGCAAAAAAAAATTATTTTTCACTGTATGAAATGTCTTAGAAAAATTTTTTTGAAAAGAAAATTTTTTTTCAATAATTTTCACTTTTAGTACGTAAAAAAACTTTCTTAGACAATTTTTAATGACGTTAGTTTCAAACAAAAAGAATTAGACAGTTTCGCAAAAAAAAATTATTTTTCACTGTATGAAATGTCTTAGAAAAATTTTTTTGAAAAGACAATTTTTTTTCAATAATTTTCACTTTTAGTACGTAAAAAAACTTTCTTAGACAATTTTTAATGACGTTAGTTTCAAACAAGAAGAATTAGACAGTTTCGCAAAAAAAAATTATTTTTCACTGTATGAAATGTCTTAGAAAAATTTTTGAAAATTTTTCTTGAAAAGAAAATTTTTTTCAATAATTTTCACTTTTAGTACGTAAAAAAACTTTCTTAGACAATTTTTAATGACGTTAGTTTCAAACAAAACGAATTAGACAGTTTCGCAAAAAAAAATAATTTTTCACTGTATGAAATGTCTTAGAAAAATTTTTTTGAAAAGACAACTTTTTTTCAATAATTTTCACTTTTAGTACGTAAAAAAACTTTCTTAGACAATTTGTAATGACGTTAGTTTCAAACAAAAAGAATTAGACAGTTTCGAAAAAAAAAAATTATTTTTGACTGTATGAAATGTCTTTGAAAAATTTTTGAAAATTTTTTTTGAAAAGAAAATTTTTTTCAATAATTTTCACTTTTAGTACGTAAAAAAACTTTCTTAGACAATTTTTAATGACGTTAGTTTCAGAAATGTCTCAGGAAAATTTTTTAGTGGTTTCCACATGACTGGCTGCCATTGTTAATGAACATAAAAAAAATTTTAATGTGTGCACTTTGCAATGAAATGTCTCAGGAAAATTTTTCAGTGGTTTCCACATGACTGGCTGCCATTATTAATGAACATAAAAAAAAACTTTAATGTGTGCATTTTGCAATGAAATGTCTCAGGAAAATTTTTCAGTGGTTTCCACATGACTGGCTGCCATTATTAATGAACATAAAAAAAAACTTTAATGTGTGCAAATTGCAATGAAATGTCTCAGGAAAATGTTTCAGTGGTTTCCACATGACTGGCTGCCATTATTAATGAACATAAAACTTTAATGTGTGCAACTTTCAATGAAATCTCAGGAAAATTTTTCAGTGGTTTCCACATGACTGGCACCCTATTATTAATGAACAAAAAAAATCATTTTGCACTGTATGAAATGTCTTAGAAAATTTTTTTTGAAAAGACAATTTTTTTTCAATAATTTTCACTTTTAGTACGTAAAAAAACTTTTTTAGACAATTTTTAATGACGTTAGTTACAAACAAAAAGAGTTGCATAGTTTCGCAAAAAAAAATTATTTTTCACTGTATGAAATGTCTTAGAAAAAGTTTTGAAAATTTTTTTTGAAAAGACAATTTTTTTCAATAATTGTCACTTGTAGTACGTAAAACAACTTTCTTAGACAATTTTTAATGACGTTAGTTTCAAACAAAAAGAATTGAAAAGCTTCGGAAAAAAAATTTTTTTTTTCACTGTATGAAATGACAATGTAATGTCTTGGAAAAATTTTTAAAAAGATTTTCGAAAAAAAATTTTTTTCTTGATAATCGAAACTTTTTGTGTAGGATAAAATATCTTAGGCCATTTACAATAACTTAAGTCAAAAAAAATAATTAGAGTGCGACCTTAACTTAAAATATACGCTATCTCCTTAAATAAAGCAGCTGCGCAGCTCTCAATGCAGGTATAAGCAATTCAATGAACTTTTGTTCATTGACAAATTTTTAACTTAAAACCAAGTTTTAGCGGTGCTAACACGTTTTGGAATGATAAAACAATATTACTGAACATAAAAATAAACTTTTGCAGTAGGAAAAAAATTTTGAAAAACTGAAAAAAATTCTTGTTCAATGTGTGCAATGAGTTATGAAATGTCTTATAAAAAATTTTGCAAACGATTTTTGATTTTTTCAATAATGTTCACTTTTAGTACGTAAAACAACTTTCTTAGACAATTTTTAATGACGTTAGTTTCAAACAAAAAGAATTGGAAAGCTTCGGAATAAATTTTTTTTTTCACTGTATGAAATGACAATGTAATGTCTTGGAAAAATTTTTGAAAAAGATTTTCAAAAAAAATTTTTTTTCTTGATAATCGAAACTTTTTGTGTAGGATAAAATCTCTTAGGCCATTTACAATAACTTTAGTCAAAAAAAATAATTAGAGTGTGACTTTAACTTAAAATATACGCTATCTCCTTAAATAAAGCAGCTGCGCAGCTCTCAATGCAGGTATAAGCAATTCAATGAACTTTTGTTCATTGACAAATTTTTAACTTGAAACCAAGTTTTAGCGGTGCTAACACGTTTTGGAATAATAAAACAATATTACTGAACATCAAAATAAACTTTTGCATTATTAAAACAAATTTGAAAAATTTTCGTGTAAGTCGTCAGTTCGTGTAAGTCGTCACTTTTTCTGTTTCCACTGGGGTGACGTTATCCAATTTCTAATGTAGCTTTAGCGGTGCTAACATGTTTTGGAATGATAAAACAATATTACTGAACATAAAAATAAACTTTTGCATTATGAAAAAAACTTTGAAAAATTTTGAAAAAAATTCTTGTTCAATGTGTGCAATTTGCAATGAAAGGTCTCAGGAAATTTTTTCAGAGGTTTCCACATGACTGGCTGCCATTATTAATGAAAATAAAAAAAAACTTTAATGTGTGCACTTTGCAATGAAATGTCTCAGGAAAATTTTTCAGTGGTTTCCACATGACTGGCTGCCATTATTAATGAACATAATAAACAACTTTAATGTGTGCAATTTGCAATGAAATGTCTCAGGAAAATTTTTCAGTGGTTTCCACATGACTGGCTGCCATTATTAATGAACATAAAACTTTAATGTGTGCAACTTACAATGAAATCTCAGGAAAATTTTTCAGTGGTTTCCACATGACTGGCACCCTATTATTAATAAACAAAAAAAATCATTTTGCACTGTATGAAATGTCTTAGAAAAATTTTTTTGAAAAGACAATTTTTTTTCAATAATTTTCACTTTTAGTACGTAAAAAAACTTTCTTAGACAATTTTTAATGACGTTAGTTTCAAACAAAAAGAATTAGACAGTTTCGCAAAAAAAAATTATTTTTCACTGTATGAAATGTCTTAGAAAAATTTTTGAAAATTTTTCTTGAAAAGAAAATTTTTTTCAATAATTTTCACTTTTAGTACGTAAAAAAACTTTCTTAGACAATTTTTAATGACGTTAGTTTCAAACAAAAAGAATTAGACAGTTTCGAAAAAAAAAATTATTTTTGGCTGTATGAAATGTCTTAGAAAAATTTTTTTGAAAAGACAACTTTTTTTCAATAATTTTCACTTTTAGTACGTAAAAAAACTTTCTTAGACAATTTGTAATGACGTTAGTTTCAAACAAAAAGAATTAAACAGTTTCGAAAAAAAAAATTATTTTTAGCTGTATGAAATGTCTTTGAAAACTTTTTGAAAATTTTTTTAAAAAAAAAAATTTTTTTCAATAATTTTCACTTTTAGTACGTAAAAAAACTTTCTTAGACAATTTTTAATGACGTTAGTTTCAGAAATGTCTCAGGAAAATTTTTTAGTGGTTTCCACATAACTGGCTGCCATTATTTATGAACATAAAAAAAAACTTTAATGTGTGCAGTTTGCAATGAAATGTCTCAGGGAAATTTTTCAGTGGTTTCCACATGACTGGCTGCCATTATTAATGAACATAAAAAAAATTTTAATGTGTGCACTTTGCAATGAAATGTCTCAGGGAAATTTTTCAGTGGTTTCCACATGACTGGCTGCCATTATTAATGAACATAAAAAAAATTTTAATGTGTGCACTTTGCAATGAAATGTCTCAGGAAAATTTTTCAGTGGTTTCCACATGATTGGCTGCCATTATTAATGAAGATAAAAAAAAACTTTAATGTGTGCATTTTGCAATGAAATGTCTCAGGAAAATTTTTCAGTGGTTTCCACATGACTGGCTGCCATTATTAATGAACATAAAAAAAATTTTAATGTGTGCTCTTTGCAATGAAATGTCTCAGGAAAATTTTTCAGTGGTTTCCACATGATTGGCTGCCATTATTAATGAAGATAAAAAAAAACTTTAATGTGTGCATTTTGCAATGAAACGTCTCAGGAAATTTTTTCAGTGGTTTCCACATGACTGGCTGCCATTATTAATAAACATAAAACTTTAATGTGTGCAACTTTCAATGAAATCTCAGGAAAATGTTTCAGTGGTTTCCACATGACTGGCACCCTATTATTAATGAACAAAAAAAATCATTTTGCACTGTATGAAATGTCTTAGAAAAATTTTTTGAAAAGACAATTTTTTTTCAATAATTTTCACTTTTAGTACGTAAAAAAACTTTCTTAGACAATTTTTAATGACGTTAGTTTCAAACAAAAAGAATTAGACAGTTTCGCAAAAAAAAATTATTTTTCACTGTATGAAATGTCTTAGAAAAATTTTTTTGAAAAGAAAATTTTTTTTCAATAATTTTCACTTTTAGTACGTAAAAAAACTTTCTTAGACAATTTTTAATGACGTTAGTTTCAAACAAAAAGAATTAGACAGTTTCGCAAAAAAAAATTATTTTTCACTGTATGAAATGTCTTAGAAAAATTTTTTTGAAAAGACAATTTTTTTTCAATAATTTTCACTTTTAGTACGTAAAAAAACTTTCTTAGACAATTTTTAATGACGTTAGTTTCAAACAAGAAGAACTAGACAGTTTCGCAAAAAAAAATTATTTTTCACTGTATGAAATGTCTTAGAAAAATTTTTTTGAAAAGAAAATTTTTTTTCAATAATTTTCACTTTTAGTACGTAAAAAAACTTTCTTAGACAATTTTTAATGACGTTAGTTTCAAACAAAAAGAATTAGACAGTTTCGCAAAAAAAAATTATTTTTCACTGTATGAAATGTCTTAGAAAAATTTTTTTGAAAAGAAAATTTTTTTTCAATAATTTTCACTTTTAGTACGTAAAAAAACTTTCTTAGACAATTTTTAATGACGTTAGTTTCAAACAAAAAGAATTAGACAGTTTCGCAAAAAAAAATTATTTTTCACTGTATGAAATGTCTTAGAAAAATTTTTTTGAAAAGACAATTTTTTTTCAATAATTTTCACTTTTAGTACGTAAAAAAACTTTCTTAGACAATTTTTAATGACGTTAGTTTCAAACAAGAAGAATTAGACAGTTTCGCAAAAAAAAATTATTTTTCACTGTATGAAATGTCTTAGAAAAATTTTTGAAAATTTTTCTTGAAAAGAAAATTTTTTTCAATAATTTTCACTTTTAGTACGTAAAAAAACTTTCTTAGACAATTTTTAATGACGTTAGTTTCAAACAAAACGAATTAGACAGTTTCGCAAAAAAAAATAATTTTTCACTGTATGAAATGTCTTAGAAAAATTTTTTTGAAAAGACAACTTTTTTTCAATAATTTTCACTTTTAGTACGTAAAAAAACTTTCTTAGACAATTTGTAATGACGTTAGTTTCAAACAAAAAGAATTAGACAGTTTCGAAAAAAAAAAATTATTTTTGACTGTATGAAATGTCTTTGAAAAATTTTTGAAAATTTTTTTTGAAAAGAAAATTTTTTTCAATAATTTTCACTTTTAGTACGTAAAAAAACTTTCTTAGACAATTTTTAATGACGTTAGTTTCAGAAATGTCTCAGGAAAATTTTTTAGTGGTTTCCACATGACTGGCTGCCATTGTTAATGAACATAAAAAAAATTTTAATGTGTGCACTTTGCAATGAAATGTCTCAGGAAAATTTTTCAGTGGTTTCCACATGACTGGCTGCCATTATTAATGAACATAAAAAAAAACTTTAATGTGTGCATTTTGCAATGAAATGTCTCAGGAAAATTTTTCAGTGGTTTCCACATGACTGGCTGCCATTATTAATGAACATAAAAAAAAACTTTAATGTGTGCAAATTGCAATGAAATGTCTCAGGAAAATGTTTCAGTGGTTTCCACATGACTGGCTGCCATTATTAATGAACATAAAACTTTAATGTGTGCAACTTTCAATGAAATCTCAGGAAAATTTTTCAGTGGTTTCCACATGACTGGCACCCTATTATTAATGAACAAAAAAAATCATTTTGCACTGTATGAAATGTCTTAGAAAATTTTTTTTGAAAAGACAATTTTTTTTCAATAATTTTCACTTTTAGTACGTAAAAAAACTTTCTTAGACAATTTTTAATGACGTTAGTTACAAACAAAAAGAGTTGCATAGTTTCGCAAAAAAAAATTATTTTTCACTGTATGAAATGTCTTAGAAAAAGTTTTGAAAATTTTTTTTGAAAAGACAATTTTTTTCAATAATTGTCACTTGTAGTACGTAAAACAACTTTCTTAGACAATTTTTAATGACGTTAGTTTCAAACAAAAAGAATTGAAAAGCTTCGGAAAAAAAATTTTTTTTTTCACTGTATGAAATGACAATGTAATGTCTTGGAAAAATTTTTAAAAAGATTTTCGAAAAAAAATTTTTTTCTTGATAATCGAAACTTTTTGTGTAGGATAAAATATCTTAGGCCATTTACAATAACTTAAGTCAAAAAAAATAATTAGAGTGCGACCTTAACTTAAAATATACGCTATCTCCTTAAATAAAGCAGCTGCGCAGCTCTCAATGCAGGTATAAGCAATTCAATGAACTTTTGTTCATTGACAAATTTTTAACTTAAAACCAAGTTTTAGCGGTGCTAACACGTTTTGGAATGATAAAACAATATTACTGAACATAAAAATAAACTTTTGCAGTAGGAAAAAAATTTTGAAAAACTGAAAAAAATTCTTGTTCAATGTGTGCAATGAGTTATGAAATGTCTTATAAAAAATTTTGCAAACGATTTTTGATTTTTTCAATAATGTTCACTTTTAGTACGTAAAACAACTTTCTTAGACAATTTTTAATGACGTTAGTTTCAAACAAAAAGAATTGGAAAGCTTCGGAATAAATTTTTTTTTTCACTGTATGAAATGACAATGTAATGTCTTGGAAAAATTTTTGAAAAAGATTTTCAAAAAAAATTTTTTTTCTTGATAATCGAAACTTTTTGTGTAGGATAAAATCTCTTAGGCCATTTACAATAACTTTAGTCAAAAAAAATAATTAGAGTGTGACTTTAACTTAAAATATACGCTATCTCCTTAAATAAAGCAGCTGCGCAGCTCTCAATGCAGGTATAAGCAATTCAATGAACTTTTGTTCATTGACAAATTTTTAACTTGAAACCAAGTTTTAGCGGTGCTAACACGTTTTGGAATAATAAAACAATATTACTGAACATCAAAATAAACTTTTGCATTATTAAAACAAATTTGAAAAATTTTCGTGTAAGTCGTCAGTTCGTGTAAGTCGTCACTTTTTCTGTTTCCACTGGGGTGACGTTATCCAATTTCTAATGTAGCTTTAGCGGTGCTAACATGTTTTGGAATGATAAAACAATATTACTGAACATAAAAATAAACTTTTGCATTATGAAAAAAACTTTGAAAAATTTTGAAAAAAATTCTTGTTCAATGTGTGCAATTTGCAATGAAAGGTCTCAGGAAATTTTTTCAGAGGTTTCCACATGACTGGCTGCCATTATTAATGAAAATAAAAAAAAACTTTAATGTGTGCACTTTGCAATGAAATGTCTCAGGAAAATTTTTCAGTGGTTTCCACATGACTGGCTGCCATTATTAATGAACATAATAAACAACTTTAATGTGTGCAATTTGCAATGAAATGTCTCAGGAAAATTTTTCAGTGGTTTCCACATGACTGGCTGCCATTATTAATGAACATAAAACTTTAATGTGTGCAACTTACAATGAAATCTCAGGAAAATTTTTCAGTGGTTTCCACATGACTGGCACCCTATTATTAATAAACAAAAAAAATCATTTTGCACTGTATGAAATGTCTTAGAAAAATTTTTTTGAAAAGACAATTTTTTTTCAATAATTTTCACTTTTAGTACGTAAAAAAACTTTCTTAGACAATTTTTAATGACGTTAGTTTCAAACAAAAAGAATTAGACAGTTTCGCAAAAAAAAATTATTTTTCACTGTATGAAATGTCTTAGAAAAATTTTTGAAAATTTTTCTTGAAAAGAAAATTTTTTTCAATAATTTTCACTTTTAGTACGTAAAAAAACTTTCTTAGACAATTTTTAATGACGTTAGTTTCAAACAAAAAGAATTAGACAGTTTCGAAAAAAAAAATTATTTTTGGCTGTATGAAATGTCTTAGAAAAATTTTTTTGAAAAGACAACTTTTTTTCAATAATTTTCACTTTTAGTACGTAAAAAAACTTTCTTAGACAATTTGTAATGACGTTAGTTTCAAACAAAAAGAATTAAACAGTTTCGAAAAAAAAAATTATTTTTAGCTGTATGAAATGTCTTTGAAAACTTTTTGAAAATTTTTTTAAAAAAAAAAATTTTTTTCAATAATTTTCACTTTTAGTACGTAAAAAAACTTTCTTAGACAATTTTTAATGACGTTAGTTTCAGAAATGTCTCAGGAAAATTTTTTAGTGGTTTCCACATAACTGGCTGCCATTATTTATGAACATAAAAAAAAACTTTAATGTGTGCAGTTTGCAATGAAATGTCTCAGGGAAATTTTTCAGTGGTTTCCACATGACTGGCTGCCATTATTAATGAACATAAAAAAAATTTTAATGTGTGCACTTTGCAATGAAATGTCTCAGGGAAATTTTTCAGTGGTTTCCACATGACTGGCTGCCATTATTAATGAACATAAAAAAAATTTTAATGTGTGCACTTTGCAATGAAATGTCTCAGGAAAATTTTTCAGTGGTTTCCACATGATTGGCTGCCATTATTAATGAAGATAAAAAAAAACTTTAATGTGTGCATTTTGCAATGAAATGTCTCAGGAAAATTTTTCAGTGGTTTCCACATGACTGGCTGCCATTATTAATGAACATAAAAAAAATTTTAATGTGTGCTCTTTGCAATGAAATGTCTCAGGAAAATTTTTCAGTGGTTTCCACATGATTGGCTGCCATTATTAATGAAGATAAAAAAAAACTTTAATGTGTGCATTTTGCAATGAAATGTCTCAGGAAATTTTTTCAGTGGTTTCCACATGACTGGCTGCCATTATTAATAAACATAAAACTTTAATGTGTGCAACTTTCAATGAAATCTCAGGAAAATTTTTCAGTGGTTTCCACATGACTGGCACCCTATTATTAATGAACAAAAAAAATCATTTTGCACTGTATGAAATGTCTTAGAAAAATTTTTTGAAAAGACAATTTTTTTTCAATAATTTTCACTTTTAGTACGTAAAAAAACTTTCTTAGACAATTTTTAATGACGTTAGTTTCAAACAAAAAGAATTGGAAAGCTTCGGAATAAAATTTTTTTTTCACTGTATGAAATGACAATGTAATGTCTTGGAAAAATTTTTGAAAAAGATTTTCAAAAAAAATTTTTTTTCTTGATAATCGAAACTTTTTGTGTAGGATAAAATATCTTAGGCCATTTACAATAACTTTAGTCAAAAAAAATAATTAGAGTGTGACTTTAACTTAAAATATACGCTATCTCCTTAAATAAAGCAGCTGCGCAGCTCTCAATGCAGGTATAAGCAATTCAATGAACTTTTGTTCATTGACAAATTTTTAACTTGAAACCAAGTTTTAGCGGTGCTAACACGTTTTGGAATAATAAAACAATATTACTGAACATCAAAATAAACTTTTGCATTATTAAAACAAACTTGAAAAATTTTCGTGTAAGTCGTCAGTTCGTGTAAGTCGTCACTTTTTCTGTTTCCCCTGTGGTGACGTTATCCAATTTCTAATGTAGCTTTAGCGGTGCTAACATGTTTTGGAATGATAAAACAATATTACTGAACATTAAAATAAACTTTTGCAATATGAAAAAAACTTTGAAAAATTTTGAAAAAATTCTTGTTCAATGTGTGCAATTTGCAATGAAATGTCTCAGGAAATTTTTTCAGAGGTTTCCACATGACTGGCTGCCATTATTAATGAAAATAAAAAAAAACTTTAATGTGTGCACTTTGCAATGAAATGTCTCAGGAAAATTTTTCAGTGGTTTCCACATGACTGGCTGCCATTATTAATGAACATAATAAAAAACTTTAATGTGTGCAATTTGCAATGAAATGTCTCAGGAAAATTTTTCAGTGGTTTCCACATGACTGGCACCCTATTATTAATGAACAAAAAAAATCATTTTGCACTGTATGAAATGTCTTAGAAAATTTTTTTTGAAAAGACAATTTTTTTTCAATAATTTTCACGTTTAGTACGTAAAAAAACTTTCTTAGACAATTTTTAATGACGTTAGTTACAAACAAAAAGAATTGCATAGTTTCGCAAAAAAAAATTATTTTTCACTGTATGAAATGTCTTAGAAAAAGTTTTGAAAATTTTTTTTGAAAAGAAAATTTTTTTCAATAATTGTCACTTTTAGTACGTAAAACAACTTTCTTAGACAATTTTTAATGACGTTTGTTTCAAACCAAAAGAATTGGGAAGCTTCGGAAAAAAAATTTTTTTTCACTGTATGAAATGACAATGTAATGTCTTAGAAAAATTTTTGAAAGAGATTTTCGAAAAAAAATTTTTTTCTTGATAATCGAAACTTTTTGTGTAGGATAAAATATCTTAGGCCATTTACAATAACTTTAGTCAAAAAAAATAATTAGAGTGCAATTTTAACATAAAATATACGCTATCTCCTTGAATAAAGCAGCTGCGCAGCTCTCAATGCAGGTATAAGCAATTCAATGAACTTTTGTTAGTTGACAACTTTTTAACTTGAAACTAAGTTTTAGCGGTGCTAACATGTTTTGGAATGATAAAACAATATTACTGAACATAAAAATAAACTTTTGCTGTAGGGAAAAAATTTTGAAAAACTTTAAAAAAAATTCTTGTTCAATGTGTGCAATGAGTTATGAAATGTCTTAAAAAAAATTTTGCAAACGATTTTTGATTTTTTCAATGATGTTCACTTTTAGTTCGTAAAACAACTTTCTTAGACAATTTTTAATGACGTTAGTTTCAAACAAAAAAAATTGGATACTTTAACAAAAAGAAATTATTTTTCACTGTATGAAATGTCTTGGAAAAATTTTTGAAAATTTTTTTTGAAAAGACAATTTTCAATAACTGTCACTTTTAGTACGTAAAACAACTTTCTTAGACAATTTTTAATGACGTTAGTTTCAAACAAAAAGAATTGGAAAGCTTCGGAATAAAATTTTTTTTCAATGTATGAAATGACAATGTAATGTCTTGAAAAAATTTTTGAAAAAGATTTTCAAAAAAAAATTTTTTCTTGATAATCGAAACTTTTTGTGTAGGATAAAATCTCTTAGGCCATTTACAATAACTTTAGTCAAAAAAAATAATTGGAGTGTGACTTTAACTTAAAATATACGCTATCTCCTTAAATAAAGCAGCTGCGCAGCTCTCAATGCAGGTATAAGCAATTCAATGAACTTTTGTTCATTGACAAATTTTTAACTTGAAACCAAGTTTTAGCGGTGCTAACACGTTTTGGAATAATAAAACAAAATTACTGAACATCAAAATAAACTTTTGCATTATTAAAACAAATTTGAAAATTTTTCGTGTAAGTCGTCAGTTCGTGTAAGTCGTCACTTTTTCTGTTTCCCCTGGGGTGACGTTATCCAATTTCTAATGTAGCTTTAGCGGTGCTAACATGTTTTGGAATGATAAAACAATATTACTGAACATAAAAATAAACTTTTGCAATATGAAAAAAACTTTAAAAAGTTTTGAAAAAAATTCTTGTTCAATGTGTGCAATTTGCAATGAAATGTCTCAGGAAATTTTTTCAGAGGTTTCCACATGACTGGCTGCCATTATTAATGAAAATAAAAAAAAACTTTAATGTGTGCACTTTGCAATGAAATGTCTCAGGAAAATTTTTCAGAGGTTTCCACATGACTGGCTGCCATTATTTATGAACATAAAAAAAACTTTAATGTGTGCAATTTGCAATGAAATGTCTCAGAAAAACTTTTCAGTGGTTTCCACATGACTGGCTGCCATTATTAATAAATATAAAAAAAAACTTTAATGTGTGCAATTTGCAATGAAGTGTCTCAGGAAAACTTTTCAGTGGTTTCCACATGACTGGCTGCCATTATTAATGAACATAAAAAAAAATTTAATGTGTGCAGTTTGCAATGAAATGTCTCAGGGATATTTTTCAGTGGTTTCCACATGACTGGCTGCCATTATTAATGAAGATAAAAAAAAACTTTAATGTGTGCATTTTGCAATGAATTGTCTCAGGAAAATTTTTCAGTGGTTTCCACATGACTGGCTGCCATTATTAATGAACATAAAAAAAAATTTAATGTGTGCAAATTGCAATGAAATGTCTCAGGAAAACTTTTCAGTGGTTTCCACATGACTGGCTGCCATTATTAATGAACATAAAAAAAACTTTAATGTGTGCAATTTTCAATGAAATGTCTCAGGAAAAATTTTCAGTGGTTTCCACATGACTGGCACCCTATTATTAATGAACAAAAAAAATCATTTTGCACTGTATGAAATGTCTTAGAAACATTTTTTTGAAAAGACAATTTTTTTTCAATAACGTTTACTTTTAGTACGTAAAAAAACTTTCTTAGACAATTTTTAATGACGTTAGTTTCAAACAAAAAGAATTGAAAAGATTCGTAAAAAAAAATTATTTTTCACTGTATGAAATGTCTTAGAAAAATTTTTGAAAATGTTTTTTGAAAAGACAATTTTCCTCAATAACTTTTACTTTTAGTGCGTTAAAAAACTTTCTTAGACAATTTTTAATGACGTTAGTTTCAAACAAAAAGAATTGCATAGTTTCGCAAAAAAAAATTATTTTTCACTGTATGAAATGTCTTGGAAAAATTTTTGAAAATTTTTTTTGAAAAGACAATTTTCAATAATTGTCACTTTTAGTACGTAAAACAACTTTCTTAGACAATTTTTAATGACGTTAGTTTCAAACAAAAAGAATTGGAAAGCTTCGGAAAAAAAATTTTTTTTCACTGTATGAAATGACAATGTAATGTCTTAGAAAAATTTTTGAAAGAGATTTTCGAAAAAAAATTTTTTTCTTGATAATCGAAACTTTTTGTGTTGGATAAAATATCTTAGGCCATTTACAATAACTTTAGTCAAAAAAATAATTAAAGTGCGACTTTAACTTAAAATATACGCTATCTCCTTAAATAAAGCAGCTGCGCAGCTCTCAATGCAGGTATAAGCAATTCAATGAACTTCTGTTCATTGACAAATTTTTAACTTGAAACCAAGTTTTAGCGGTGCTAACACGTTTTGGAATAATAAAACAAAATTACTGAACATCAAAATAAACTTTTGCATAATTAAAACAAATTTGAAAATTTTTCGTGTAAGTCGTCAGTTCGTGTAAGTCGTCACTTTTTCTGTTTCCCCTGGGGTGACGTTATCCAATTTCTAAAGTAGCTTTTGCGGTGCTAACATGTTTTGGAATGATAAAACAATATTACTGAACATAAAAATAAACTTTTGCAATATGAAAAAAACTTTAAAAAATTTTGAAAAAAATTCTTGTTCAATGTGTGCAATTTGCAATGAAATGTCTCAGGAAATTTTTTCAGAGGTTTCCACATGACTGGCTGCCATTATTAATAAAAATAAAAAAAAACTTTAATGTGTGCACTTTGCAATGAAATGTCTCAGGAAAATTTTTCAGTGGTTTCCACATGACTGGCTGCCATTATTAATGAACATAATAAAAAACTTTAATGTGTGCAATTTGCAATGAAATGTCTCAGGAAAATTTTTCAGTGGTTTCCACATGACTGGCTGCCATTATTAATGAACATAAAACTTTAATGTGTGCAACTTTCAATGAAATCTCAGGAAAATTTTTCAGTGGTTTCCACATGACTGGCTGCCATTATTAATGAACAAAAAAAATCATTTTGCACTGTATGAAATGTCTTAGAAAATTTTTTTTGAAAAGACAATTTTTTTTCAATAATTTTCACTTTTAGTACGTAAAAAAATTTTCTTAGACAATTTTTAATGACGTTAGTTTCAAACAAAAAGAATTAGACAGTTTCGCAAAAAAAAAATTATTTTTCACTGTATGAAATGTCTTAGAAAAATTTTTGAAAATTTTTCTTGAAAAGAAAATTTTTTTCAATAATTTTCACTTTTAGTACGTAAAAAAACTTTCTTAGACAATTTTTAATGACGTTAGTTTCAAACAAAAAGAATTAGACAGTTTCGCAAAAAAAAATTATTTTTCACTGTATGAAATGTCTTAGAAAAATTTTTTTGAAAAGACAACTTTTTTTCAATAATTTTCACTTTTAATACGTAAAAAAACTTTCTTAGACAATTTGTAATGACGTTAGTTTCAAACAAAAAGAATTAGACAGTTTCGAAAAAAAAAATTATTTTTGACTGTATGAAATGTCTTTGAAAAATTTTTGAAATTTTTTTTGAAAAGAAATTTTTTTTCAATAATTTTCACTTTTAGTACGTAAAAAAACTTTCTTAGACAGTTTTTAATGACGTTAGTTTCAAACAAAAAGAATTGGATAGTTTCGCAAAAAAAAAATATTTTTCACTGTATGAAATGTCTTAGAAAAATTTTTTTGAAAAGACAATTTTTTTTCAATAATTTTCACTTTTAGTACGTAAAAAAACTTTCTTAGACAATTTTTAATGACGTTAGTTTCAAACAAAAAGAATTAGACAGTTTCGCAAAAAAAAATTATTTTTCACTGTATGAAATGTCTTAGAAAAATTTTTTTGAAAAGAACATTTTTTTTCAATAATTTTCACTTTTAGTACGTAAAAAAACTTTCTTAGACAATTTTTAATGACGTTAGTTTCAAACAAAAAGAATTAGACAGTTTCGCAAAAAAAAATTGTTTTTCACTGTATGAAATGTCTTAGAAAAATTTTTTTGAAAAGACAATTTTTTTTCAATAATTTTCACTTTTAGTACTTAAAAAAACTTTCTTAGACAATTTTTAATGACGTTAGTTTCAAACAAAAAGAATTAGACAGTTTCTCAAAAAAAAAATATTTTTCACTGTATGAAATGTCTTAGAAAAATTTTTGAAAATTTTTCTTGAAAAGAAAATTTTTTTCAATAATTTTCACTTTTAGTACGTAAAAAAACTTTCTTAGACAATTTTTAATGACGTTAGTTTCAAACAAAAAGAATTAGACAGTTTCGCAAAAAAAAATTATTTTTCACTGTATGAAATGTCTTAGAAAAATTTTTTTGAAAAGACAATTTTTTTTCAATAATTTTCACTTTTAGTACGTAAAAAAACTTTCTTAGACAATTTTTAATGACGTTAGTTTCAAACAAGAAGAACTAGACAGTTTCGCAAAAAAAAATTATTTTTCACTGTATGAAATGTCTTAGAAAAATTTTTTTGAAAAGAAAATTTTTTTTCAATAATTTTCACTTTTAGTACGTAAAAAAACTTTCTTAGACAATTTTTAATGACGTTAGTTTCAAACAAAAAGAATTAGACAGTTTCGCAAAAAAAAATTATTTTTCACTGTATGAAATGTCTTAAAAAAAGTTTTGAAAATTTTTATTGAAAAGAAAATTTTTTT
This sequence comes from Aplidium turbinatum, assembly GCF_918807975.1. Lineage (NCBI taxonomy): Eukaryota > Metazoa > Chordata > Ascidiacea > Aplousobranchia > Polyclinidae > Aplidium > Aplidium turbinatum. The sequence goes on from NC_137485.1 coordinate 22,781,422, forward strand.
TCAATTATTTTCACTTTTAGTACGTAAAAAAACTTTCTTAGACAATTTTTAATGACGTTAGTTTCAAACAAAAAGAATTAGACAGTTTCGCAAAAAAAATTATTTTTCACTGTATGAAATGTCTTAGAAAAATTTTTGAAAATTTTTTTTGAAAAGACAATTTTTTTCAATAATTTTCACTTTTAGTACGTAAAAAAACTTTCTTAGACAATTTTTAATGACGTTAGTTTCAAACAAAAAGAATTAGACAGTTTCGCAAAAAAAAATAATTTTTCACTGTATGAAATGTCTTAGAAAAATTTTTGGAAATTTTTTTTGAAAAGACAATTTTTTTCAATAATTTTCACTTTTAGTACGTAAAAAAACTTTCTTAGACAATTTGTAATGACGTTAGTTTCAAACAAAAAGAATTAGACAGTTTCGAAAAAAAAAATTATTTTTGACTGTATGAAATGTCTTTGAAAAATTTTTGAAATTTTTTTGGAAAAGAAAATTTTTTTCAATAATTTTCACTTTTAGTACGTAAAAAAACTTTCTTAGACAATTTTTAATGACGTTAGTTTCAAACAAAAAGATTTGGATAGTTTCGCAAAAAAAAAATATTTTTCACTGTATGAAATGTCTTAGAAAAATTTTTTTGAAAAGAAAATTTTTTTTCAATAATTTTCACTTTTAGTACGTAAAAAAACTTTCTTAGACAATTTTTAATGACGTTAGTTTCAAACAAAAAGAATTAGACAGTTTCGCAAAAAAAAATTATTTTTCACTGTATGAAATGTCTTAGAAAAATTTTTTTGAAAAGACAATTTTTTTCAATAATTTTCACTTTTAGTACGTAAAAAAACTTTCTTAGACAATTTTTAATGACGTTAGTTTCAAACAAAAAGAATTAGACAGTTTCGCAAAAAAAAATTATTTTTCACTGTATGAAATGTCTTAGAAAAATTTTTTTGAAAAGAAAATTTTTTTTCAATAATTTTCACTTTTAGTACGTAAAAAAACTTTCTTAGACAATTTTTAATGACGTTAGTTTCAAACAAAAAGAATTAGACAGTTTCGCAAAAAAAAATTATTTTTCACTGTATGAAATGTGTTAGAAAAATTTTTTTGAAAAGACAATTTTTTTTCAATAATTTTCACTTTTAGTACTTAAAAAAACTTTCTTAGACAATTTTTAATGACGTTAGTTTCAAACAAAAAGAATTAGACAGTTTCTCAAAAAAAAAATATTTTTCACTGTATGAAATGTCTTAGAAAATTTTTTGAAAATTTTTCTTGAAAAGAAAATTTTTTTCAATAATTTTCACTTTTAGTACGTAAAAAAACTTTCTTAGACAATTTTTAATGACGTTAGTTTCAAACAAAAAGAATTAGACAGTTTCGCAAAAAAAAATTATTTTTCACTGTATGAAATGTCTTGGAAAAATTTTTTTGAAAAGAAAATTTTTTTTCAATAATTTTCACTTTTAGTACGTAAAAAAACTTTCTTAGACAATTTTTAATGACGTTAGTTTCAAACAAAACGAATTAGACAGTTTCGCAAAAAAAAATAATTTTTCACTGTATGAAATGTCTTAGAAAAATTTTTTTGAAAAGACAATTTTTTTTCAATAATTTTCACTTTTAGTACTTAAAAAAACTTTCCTAGACTATTTTTAATGACGTTAGTTTCAAACAAAATGAATTAGACAGTTTTGCAAAAAAAAATTATTTTTCACTGTATGAAATGTCTTAGAAAAATTTTTGAAAAGTTTTCTTGAAAAGAAAATTTTTTTCAATAATTTTCACTTTTAGTACGTAAAAAAACTTTCTTAGACAATTTTTAATGACGTTAGTTTCAAACAAAAAGAATTAGACAGTTTCGCAAATAAAAATTATTTTTCACTGTATGAAATGTCTTAGAAAAATTTTTTTGAAAAGACAACTTTTTTTCAATAATTTTCACTTTTAGTACGTAAAAAAACTTTCTTAGACAATTTGTAATGACGTTAGTTTCAAACAAAAAGAATTAGACAGTTTCGAAAAAAAAAATTATTTTTGACTGTATGAAATGTCTTTGAAAAATTTTTGAAAATTTTTTTTGAAAAGAAAATTTTTTTCATAAATTTTCACTTTTAGAACGTAAAAAAACTTTCTTAGACAATTTTTAATGACGTTAGTTTCAAACAAAAAGAATTGGATAGTTTCGCAAAAAAAAAATATTTTTCACTGTATGAAATGTCTTAGAAAAATTTTTTTGAAAAGACAATTTTTTTTCAATAATTTTCACTTTTAGTACGTAAAAAAACTTTCTTAGACAATTTTTAATGACGTTAGTTTCAAACAAAGAGAATTAGACAGTTTCGCAAAAAAAAATTATTTTTCACTGTATGAAATGTCTTAGAAAAATTTTTTTGAAAAGACAATTTTTTTTCAATAATTTTCACTTTTAGTACGTAAAAAAACTTTCTTAGACAATTTTTAATGACGTTAGTTTCAAACAAAAAGAATTAGACAGTTTCGCATAAAAAAATTATTTTTCACTGTATGAAATGTCTTAGAAAAATTTTTTTGAAAAGACAATTTTTTTTCAATAATTTTCACTTTTAGTACTTAAAAAAACTTTCTTAGACAATTTTTAATGACGTTAGTTTCAAACAAAAAGAATTAGACAGTTTCTCAAAAAAAAAATATTTTTCACTGTATGAAATGTCTTAGAAAAATTTTTAGAAATTTTTCTTGAAAAGAAAATTTTTTTCAATAATTTTCACTTTTAGTACGTAAAAAAACTTTCTTAGACAATTTTTAATGACGTTAGTTTCAAACAAAAAGAATTAGACAGTTTCGCAAAAAAAAATTGTTTTTCACTGTATGAAATGTCTTAGAAAAATTTTTTTGAAAAGACAATTTTTTTTCAATAATTTTCACTTTTAGTACGTAAAAAAACTTTCTTAGACAATTTTTAATGACGTTAGTTTCAAACAAAACGAATTAGACAGTTTCGCATAAAAAAATTATTTTTCACTGTATGAAATGTCTTAGAAAAATTTTTTTGAAAAGACAATTTTTTTTCAATAATTTTCACTTTTAGTACTTAAAAAGACTTTCTTAGACAATTTTTAATGACGTTAGTTTCAAACAAAAAGATTTAGACAGTTTCGCAAAAAAAAATTATTTTTCACTGTATGAAATGTCTTAGAAAAATTTTTGAAAATTTTTCTTGAAAAGAAAATTTTTTTCAATAATTTTCACTTTTAGTACGTAAAAAAACTTTCTTAGACAATTTTTAATGACGTTAGTTTCAAACAAAAAGAATTAGACAGTTTCGCAAAAAAAATTATTTTTCACTGTATGAAATGTCTTAGAAAAATTTTTTTGAAAAGACAATTTTTTTTCAATAATTTTCACTTTTAGTACGTAAAAAAACTTTCTTAGACAATTTTTAATGACGTTAGTTTCAAACAAAAAGAATTAGACAGTTTCGCAAAAAAAAATTATTTTTCACTGTATGAAATGTCTTAGAAAGATTTTTTTGAAAAGAAAATTTTGTTTCAATAATTTTCACTTTTAGTACGTAAAAAAACTTTCTTAGACAATTTTTAATGACGTTAGTTTCAAACAAAACGAATTAGACAGTTTCGCAAAAAAAAATTATTTTTCACTGTATGAAATGTCTTTGAAAATTTTTTTTGAAAAGAAAGTTTTTTTTCAATAATTTTCACTTTTAGTACGTAAAAAAACTTTCTTAGACAATTTTTAATGACGTTAGTTTCAAACAAAAAGAATTAGACAGTTTCGCAAAAAAAAATTATTTTTCACTGTATGAAATGTCTTAAAAAAAGTTTTGAAAATTTTTATTGAAGAGAAAATTTTTTTTCAATTATTTTCACTTTTAGTACGTAAAAAAACTTTCTTAGACAATTTTTAATGACGTTAGTTTCAAACAAAAAGAATTAGACAGTTTCGCAAAAAAAAATTATTTTTCACTGTATGAAATGTCTTAGAAAAATTTTTGAAAATTTTTTTTGAAAAGACAATTTTTTTCAATAATTTTCACTTTTAGTACGTAAAAAAACTTTCTTAGCCAATTTTAATGACGTTAGTTTCAAACAAAAAGAATTAGACAGTTTCGCAAAAAAAAATAATTTTTCACTGTATGAAATGTCTTAGAAAAATTTTTGAAAATTTTTTTTGAAAAGACAATTTTTTTCAATAATTTTCACTTTTAGTACGTAAAAAAACTTTCTTAGACAATTTGTAATGACGTTAGTTTCAAACAAAAAGAATTAGACAGTTTCGAAAAAAAAAATTATTTTTGACTGTATGAAATGTCTTTGAAAAATTTTTGAAATTTTTTTGGAAAAGAAAATTTTTTTCAATAATTTTCACTTTTAGTACGTAAAAAAACTTTCTTAGACAATTTTTAATGACGTTAGTTTCAAGCAAAAAGATTTGGATAGTTTCGCAAAAAAAAAATATTTTTCACTGTATGAAATGTCTTAGAAAAATTTTTTTGAAAAGAAAATTTTTTTTCAATAATTTTCACTTTTAGTACGTAAAAAAACTTTCTTAGACAATTTTTAATGACGTTAGTTTCAAACAAAAAGAATTAGACAGTTTCGCAAAAAAAAATTATTTTTCACTGTATGAAATGTCTTAGAAAAATTTATTTGAAAAGAAAATTTTTTTTCAATAATTTTCACTTTTAGTACGTAAAAAAACTTTCTTAGACAATTTTTAATGACGTTAGTTTTAAACAAAACGAATTAGACAGTTTCGCAAAAAAAAATTATTTTTCAATGTATGAAATGTCTTAGAAAAATTTTTTTGAAAAGAAAATTTTTTTTCAATAATTTTCACTTTTAGTACGTAAAAAAACTTTCTTAGACAATTTTTAATGACGTTAGTTTCAAACAAAAAGAATTAGACAGTTTCTCAAAAAAAAATTATTTTTCACTGTATGAAATGTCTTAGAAAAATTTTTGAAAATTTTTCTTGAAAAGAAAATTTTTTTCAATAATTTTCACTTTTAGTACGTAAAAAAACTTTCTTAGACAATTTTTAATGACGTTAGTTTCAAACAAAAAGAATTAGACAGTTTCGCAAAAAAAAATTATTTTTCACTGTATGAAATGTCTTAGAAAAATTTTTTTGAAAAGACAATTTTTTTTCAATAATTTTCACTTTTAGTACGTAAAAAAACTTTCTTAGACAATTTTTAATGACGTTAGTTTCAAACAAAAAGAATTAGACAGTTTCGCAAAAAAAAATTATTTTTCACTGTATGAAATGTCTTGGAAAAATTTTTTTTAAAAGAAAATTTTTTTTCAATAATTTTCACTTTTAGTACGTAAAAAAACTTTCTTAGACAATTTCTAATGACGTTAGTTTCAAACAAAACGAATTAGACAGTTTCGCAAAAAAAAATTATTTTTCACTGTATGAAATGTCTTAGAAAAATTTTTTTGAAAAGACAATTTTTTTTCAATAATTTTCACTTTTAGTACTTAAAAAAACTTTCTTAGACAATTTTTAATGACGTTAGTTTCAAACAAAAAGAATTAGACAGTTTCGCAAAAAAAAATTATTTTTCACAGTATGAAATGTCTTAGAAAAATTTTTGAAAATTTTTCTTGAAAAGAAAATTTTTTTCAATAATTTTCACTTTTAGTACGTAAAAAAACTTTCTTAGACAATTTTTAATGACGTTAGTTTCAAACAAAAAGAATTAGACAGTTTCGCAAATAAAAATTATTTTTCACTGTATGAAATGTCTTAGAAAAATTTTTTTGAAAAGACAACTTTTTTTCAATAATTTTCACTTTTAGTACGTAAAAAAACTTTCTTAGACAATTTGTAATGACGTTAGTTTCAAACAAAAAGAATTAGACAGTTTCGAAAAAAAAAACTATTTTTGACTGTATGAAATGTCTTTGAAAAATTTTTGAAAATTTTTTTTGAAAAGAAAATTTTTTTCAATAATTTTTACTTTTAGTACGTAAAAAAACTTTCTTAGACAATTTTTAATGACGTTAGTTTCAAACAAAAAGAATTAGACAGTTTCGCAAAAAAAAATTATTTTTCACTGTATGAAATGTCTTGGAAAAGCTTTTTTGAAAAGAAAATTTTTTTTCAATAATTTTCACTTTTAGTACGTAAAAAAACTTTCTTAGACAATTTTTAATGACGTTAGTTTCAAACAAAACGAATTAGACAGTTTCGTAAAAAAAAATTATTTTTCACTGTATGAAATGTCTTAGAAAAGTTTTTGAAAATTTTTCTTGAAAAGAAAATTTGTTTTCAATAATTTTCACTTTTAGTACTTAAAAAAACTTTCTTAGACAATTTTTAATGACGTTAGTTTCAAACAAAAAGAATTAGACAGTTTCGCAAAAAAAAATTATTTTTCACTGTATGAAATGTCTTAGAAAAATTTTTGAAAATTTTTCTTGAAAAGAAAATTTTTTTCAATAATTTTCACTTTTAGTACGTAAAAAAACTTTCTTAGACAATTTTTAATGACGTTAGTTTCAAACAAAAAGAATTAGACAGTTTCGCAAAAAAAAATTATTTTTCACTGTATGAAATGTCTTAGAAAAATTTTTTTGAAAAGACAACTTTTTTTCAATAATTTTCACTTTTAGTACGTAAAAAAACTTTCTTAGACAATTTGTAATGACGTTAGTTTCAAACAAAAAGATTTAGACAGTTTCGAAAAAAAAAATTATTTTTGACTGTATGAAATGTCTTTAAAAAATTTTTGAAAATTTTTTTTGAAAAGAAAATTTTTTTCAATAATTTTCACTTTTAGTACGTAAAAAAACTTTCTTAGACAATTTTTAATGACGTTAGTTTCAAACAAAAAGAATTAGACAGTTTCGCAAAAAAAAATTATTTTTCACTGTATGAAATGTCTTAGAAAAATTTTTGAAAATTTTTTTTGAAAAGACAATTTTTTTCAATAATTTTCACTTTTAGTACGTAAAAAAACTTTCTTAGACAATTTTTATTGACGTTAGTTTCAAACAAAAAGAATTAGACAGTTTCGCAAAAAAAAAATTATTTTTCACTGTATGAAATGTCTTAGAAAAATTTTTGAAAATTTTTTTTGAAAAAACAATTTTTTTCAATAATTTTCACTTTTAGTACGTAAAAAAACTTTCTTAGACAATTTTTAATGACGTTAGTTTCAAACAAAAAGAATTAGACAGTTTCGCAAAAAAAAATTATTTTTCACTGTATGAAATGTCTTGGAAAAATTTTTTTGAAAAGAAAATTTTTTTTCAATAATTTTCACTTTTAGTACGTAAAAAAACTTTCTTAGACAATTTTTAATGACGTTAGTTTCAAACAAAACGAATTAGACAGTTTCGCAAAAAAAAATTATTTTTCACTGTATGAAATGTCTTAGAAAAATTTTTTTGAAAAGACAATTTTTTTTCAATAATTTTCACTTTTAGTACTTAAAAAAACTTTCCTAGACTATTTTTAATGACGTTAGTTTCAAACAAAATGAATTAGACAGTTTTGCAAAAAAAAATTATTTTTCACTGTATGAAATGTCTTAGAAAAATTTTTGAAAAGTTTTCTTGAAAAGAAAATTTTTTTCAATAATTTTCACTTTTAGTACGTAAAAAAACTTTCTTAGACAATTTTTAATGACGTTAGTTTCAAACAAAAAGAATTAGACAGTTTCGCAAATAAAAATTATTTTTCACTGTATGAAATGTCTTAGAAAAATTTTTTTGAAAAGACAACTTTTTTTCAATAATTTTCACTTTTAGTACGTAAAAAAACTTTCTTAGACAATTTGTAATGACGTTAGTTTCAAACAAAAAGAATTAGACAGTTTCGAAAAAAAAAATTATTTTTGACTGTATGAAATGTCTTTGAAAAATTTTTGAAAATTTTTTTTGAAAAGAAAATTTTTTTCATAAATTTTCACTTTTAGAACGTAAAAAAACTTTCTTAGACAATTTTTAATGACGTTAGTTTCAAACAAAAAGAATTGGATAGTTTCGCAAAAAAAAAATATTTTTCACTGTATGAAATGTCTTAGAAAAATTTTTTTGAAAAGACAATTTTTTTTCAATAATTTTCACTTTTAGTACGTAAAAAAACTTTCTTAGACAATTTTTAATGACGTTAGTTTCAAACAAAGAGAATTAGACAGTTTCGCAAAAAAAAATTATTTTTCACTGTATGAAATGTCTTAGAAAAATTTTTTTGAAAAGACAATTTTTTTTCAATAATTTTCACTTTTAGTACGTAAAAAAACTTTCTTAGACAATTTTTAATGACGTTAGTTTCAAACAAAAAGAATTAGACAGTTTCGCATAAAAAAATTATTTTTCACTGTATGAAATGTCTTAGAAAAATTTTTTTGAAAAGACAATTTTTTTTCAATAATTTTCACTTTTAGTACTTAAAAAAACTTTCTTAGACAATTTTTAATGACGTTAGTTTCAAACAAAAAGAATTAGACAGTTTCTCAAAAAAAAAATATTTTTCACTGTATGAAATGTCTTAGAAAAATTTTTAGAAATTTTTCTTGAAAAGAAAATTTTTTTCAATAATTTTCACTTTTAGTACGTAAAAAAACTTTCTTAGACAATTTTTAATGACGTTAGTTTCAAACAAAAAGAATTAGACAGTTTCGCAAAAAAAAATTGTTTTTCACTGTATGAAATGTCTTAGAAAAATTTTTTTGAAAAGACAATTTTTTTTCAATAATTTTCACTTTTAGTACGTAAAAAAACTTTCTTAGACAATTTTTAATGACGTTAGTTTCAAACAAAACGAATTAGACAGTTTCGCAAAAAAAAATTATTTTTCACTGTATGAAATGTCTTAGAAAAATTTTTTTGAAAAGACAATTTTTTTTCAATAATTTTCACTTTTAGTACTTAAAAAGACTTTCTTAGACAATTTTTAATGACGTTAGTTTCAAACAAAAAGATTTAGACAGTTTCGCAAAAAAAAATTATTTTTCACTGTATGAAATGTCTTAGAAAAATTTTTGAAAATTTTTCTTGAAAAGAAAATTTTTTTCAATAATTTTCACTTTTAGTACGTAAAAAAACTTTCTTAGACAATTTTTAATGACGTTAGTTTCAAACAAAAAGAATTAGACAGTTTCGCAAAAAAAAATTATTTTTCACTGTATGAAATGTCTTAGAAAAATTTTTTTGAAAAGACAACTTTTTTTCAATAATTTTCACTTTTAGTACGTAAAAAAACTTTCTTAGACAATTTGTAATGACGTTAGTTTCAAACAAAAAGATTTAGACAGTTTCGAAAAAAAAAATTATTTTTGACTGTATGAAATGTCTTTAAAAAATTTTTGAAAATTTTTTTTGAAAAGAAAATTTTTTTCAATAATTTTCACTTTTAGTACGTAAAAAAACTTTCTTAGACAATTTTTAATGACGTTAGTTTCAAACAAAAAGAATTAGACAGTTTCGCAAAAAAAAATTATTTTTCACTGTATGAAATGTCTTAGAAAAATTTTTGAAAATTTTTTTTGAAAAGACAATTTTTTTCAATAATTTTCACTTTTAGTACGTAAAAAAACTTTCTTAGACAATTTTTATTGACGTTAGTTTCAAACAAAAAGAATTAGACAGTTTCGCAAAAAAAAAATTATTTTTCACTGTATGAAATGTCTTAGAAAAATTTTTGAAAATTTTTTTTGAAAAGACAATTTTTTTCAATAATTTTCACTTTTAGTACGTAAAAAAACTTTCTTAGACAATTTTTAATGACGTTAGTTTCAAACAAAAAGAATTAGACAGTTTCGCAAAAAAAAATTATTTTTCACTGTATGAAATGTCTTGGAAAAATTTTTTTGAAAAGAAAATTTTTTTTCAATAATTTTCACTTTTAGTACGTAAAAAAACTTTCTTAGACAATTTTTAATGACGTTAGTTTCAAACAAAACGAATTAGACAGTTTCGCAAAAAAAAATTATTTTTCACTGTATGAAATGTCTTAGAAAAATTTTTTTGAAAAGACAATTTTTTTTCAATAATTTTCACTTTTAGTACTTAAAAAAACTTTCCTAGACTATTTTTAATGACGTTAGTTTCAAACAAAATGAATTAGACAGTTTTGCAAAAAAAAATTATTTTTCACTGTATGAAATGTCTTAGAAAAATTTTTGAAAAGTTTTCTTGAAAAGAAAATTTTTTTCAATAATTTTCACTTTTAGTACGTAAAAAAACTTTCTTAGACAATTTTTAATGACGTTAGTTTCAAACAAAAAGAATTAGACAGTTTCGCAAATAAAAATTATTTTTCACTGTATGAAATGTCTTAGAAAAATTTTTTTGAAAAGACAACTTTTTTTCAATAATTTTCACTTTTAGTACGTAAAAAAACTTTCTTAGACAATTTGTAATGACGTTAGTTTCAAACAAAAAGAATTAGACAGTTTCGAAAAAAAAAATTATTTTTGACTGTATGAAATGTCTTTGAAAAATTTTTGAAAATTTTTTTTGAAAAGAAAATTTTTTTCATAAATTTTCACTTTTAGAACGTAAAAAAACTTTCTTAGACAATTTTTAATGACGTTAGTTTCAAACAAAAAGAATTGGATAGTTTCGCAAAAAAAAAATATTTTTCACTGTATGAAATGTCTTAGAAAAATTTTTTTGAAAAGACAATTTTTTTTCAATAATTTTCACTTTTAGTACGTAAAAAAACTTTCTTAGACAATTTTTAATGACGTTAGTTTCAAACAAAGAGAATTAGACAGTTTCGCAAAAAAAAATTATTTTTCACTGTATGAAATGTCTTAGAAAAATTTTTTTGAAAAGACAATTTTTTTTCAATAATTTTCACTTTTAGTACGTAAAAAAACTTTCTTAGACAATTTTTAATGACGTTAGTTTCAAACAAAAAGAATTAGACAGTTTCGCAAAAAAAAATTATTTTTCACTGTATGAAATGTCTTAGAAAAATTTTTTTGAAAAGACAATTTTTTTTCAATAATTTTCACTTTTAGTACTTAAAAAAACTTTCTTAGACAATTTTTAATGACGTTAGTTTCAAACAAAAAGAATTAGACAGTTTCTCAAAAAAAAAATATTTTTCACTGTATGAAATGTCTTAGAAAAATTTTTAGAAATTTTTCTTGAAAAGAAAATTTTTTTCAATAATTTTCACTTTTAGTACGTAAAAAAACTTTCTTAGACAATTTTTAATGACGTTAGTTTCAAACAAAAAGAATTAGACAGTTTCGCAAAAAAAAATTGTTTTTCACTGTATGAAATGTCTTAGAAAAATTTTTTTGAAAAGACAATTTTTTTTCAATAATTTTCACTTTTAGTACGTAAAAAAACTTTCTTAGACAATTTTTAATGACGTTAGTTTCAAACAAAACGAATTAGACAGTTTCGCAAAAAAAAATTATTTTTCACTGTATGAAATGTCTTAGAAAAATTTTTTTGAAAAGACAATTTTTTTTCAATAATTTTCACTTTTAGTACTTAAAAAGACTTTCTTAGACAATTTTTAATGACGTTAGTTTCAAACAAAAAGATTTAGACAGTTTCGCAAAAAAAAATTATTTTTCACTGTATGAAATGTCTTAGAAAAATTTTTGAAAATTTTTCTTGAAAAGAAAATTTTTTTCAATAATTTTCACTTTTAGTACGTAAAAAAACTTTCTTAGACAATTTTTAATGACGTTAGTTTCAAACAAAAAGAATTAGACAGTTTCGCAAAAAAAATTATTTTTCACTGTATGAAATGTCTTAGAAAAATTTTTTTGAAAAGACAATTTTTTTTCAATAATTTTCACTTTTAGTACGTAAAAAAACTTTCTTAGACAATTTTTAATGACGTTAGTTTCAAACAAAAAGAATTAGACAGTTTCGCAAAAAAAAATTATTTTTCACTGTATGAAATGTCTTAGAAATATTTTTTTGAAAAGAAAATTTTTTTTCAATAATTTTCACTTTTAGTACGTAAAAAAACTTTCTTAGACAATTTTTAATGACGTTAGTTTCAAACAAAAAGAATTAGACAGTTTCGCAAAAAAAAATTATTTTTCACTGTATGAAATGTCTTTGAAAATTTTTTTTGAAAAGAAAGTTTTTTTTCAATAATTTTCACTTTTAGTACGTAAAAAAACTTTCTTAGACAATTTTTAATGACGTTAGTTTCAAACAAAAAGAATTAGACAGTTTCGCAAAAAAAAATTATTTTTCACTGTATGAAATGTCTTAAAAAAAGTTTTGAAAATTTTTATTGAAGAGAAAATTTTTTTTCAATTATTTTCACTTTTAGTACGTAAAAAAACTTTCTTAGACAATTTTTAATGACGTTAGTTTCAAACAAAAAGAATTAGACAGTTTCGCAAAAAAAAATTATTTTTCACTGTATGAAATGTCTTAGAAAAATTTTTGAAAATTTTTTTTGAAAAGACAATTTTTTTCAATAATTTTCACTTTTAGTACGTAAAAAAACTTTCTTAGCCAATTTTAATGACGTTAGTTTCAAACAAAAAGAATTAGACAGTTTCGCAAAAAAAAATAATTTTTCACTGTATGAAATGTCTTAGAAAAATTTTTGAAAATTTTTTTTGAAAAGACAATTTTTTTCAATAATTTTCACTTTTAGTACGTAAAAAAACTTTCTTAGACAATTTGTAATGACGTTAGTTTCAAACAAAAAGAATTAGACAGTTTCGAAAAAAAAAATTATTTTTGACTGTATGAAATGTCTTTGAAAAATTTTTGAAATTTTTTTGGAAAAGAAAATTTTTTTCAATAATTTTCGCTTTTAGTACGTAAAAAAACTTTCTTAGACAATTTTTAATGACGTTAGTTTCAAGCAAAAAGATTTGGATAGTTTCGCAAAAAAAAAATATTTTTCACTGTATGAAATGTCTTAGAAAAATTTTTTTGAAAAGAAAATTTTTTTTCAATAATTTTCACTTTTAGTACGTAAAAAAACTTTCTTAGACAATTTTTAATGACGTTAGTTTCAAACAAAAAGAATTAGACAGTTTCGCAAAAAAAAATTATTTTTCACTGTATGAAATGTCTTAGAAAAATTTATTTGAAAAGAAAATTTTTTTTCAATAATTTTCACTTTTAGTACGTAAAAAAACTTTCTTAGACAATTTTTAATGACGTTAGTTTTAAACAAAACGAATTAGACAGTTTCGCAAAAAAAAATTATTTTTCAATGTATGAAATGTCTTAGAAAAATTTTTTTGAAAAGAAAATTTTTTTTCAATAATTTTCACTTTTAGTACGTAAAAAAACTTTCTTAGACAATTTTTAATGACGTTAGTTTCAAACAAAAAGAATTAGACAGTTTCTCAAAAAAAAATTATTTTTCACTGTAAGAAATGTCTTAGAAAAATTTTTGAAAATTTTTCTTGAAAAGAAAATTTTTTTCAATAATTTTCACTTTTAGTACGTAAAAAAACTTTCTTAGACAATTTTTAATGACGTTAGTTTCAAACAAAAAGAATTAGACAGTTTCGCAAAAAAAAATTATTTTTCACTGTATGAAATGTCTTAGAAAAATTTTTTTGAAAAGACAATTTTTTTTCAATAATTTTCACTTTTAGTACGTAAAAAAACTTTCTTAGACAATTTTTAATGACGTTAGTTTCAAACAAAAAGAATTAGACAGTTTCGCAAAAAAAAATTATTTTTCACTGTATGAAATGTCTTGGAAAAATTTTTTTTAAAAGAAAATTTTTTTTCAATAATTTTCACTTTTAGTACGTAAAAAAACTTTCTTAGACAATTTTTAATGACGTTAGTTTCAAACAAAACGAATTAGACAGTTTCGCAAAAAAAAATTATTTTTCACTGTATGAAATGTCTTAGAAAAATTTTTTTGAAAAGACAATTTTTTTTCAATAATTTTCACTTTTAGTACTTAAAAAAACTTTCTTAGACAATTTTTAATGACGTTAGTTTCAAACAAAAAGAATTAGACAGTTTCGCAAAAAAAAATTATTTTTCACAGTATGAAATGTCTTAGAAAAATTTTTGAAAATTTTTCTTGAAAAGAAAATTTTTTTCAATAATTTTCACTTTTAGTACGTAAAAAAACTTTCTTAGACAATTTTTAATGACGTTAGTTTCAAACAAAAAGAATTAGACAGTTTCGCAAATAAAAATTATTTTTCACTGTATGAAATGTCTTAGAAAAATTTTTTTGAAAAGACAACTTTTTTTCAATAATTTTCACTTTTAGTACGTAAAAAAACTTTCTTAGACAATTTGTAATGACGTTAGTTTCAAACAAAAAGAATTAGACAGTTTCGAAAAAAAAAACTATTTTTGACTGTATGAAATGTCTTTGAAAAATTTTTGAAAATTTTTTTTGAAAAGAAAATTTTTTTCAATAATTTTCACTTTTAGTACGTAAAAAAACTTTCTTAGACAATTTTTAATGACGTTAGTTTCAAACAAAAAGAATTAGACAGTTTCGCAAAAAAAAATTATTTTTCACTGTATGAAATGTCTTGGAAAAGCTTTTTTGAAAAGAAAATTTTTTTTCAATAATTTTCACTTTTAGTACGTAAAAAAACTTTCTTAGACAATTTTTAATGACGTTAGTTTCAAACAAAACGAATTAGACAGTTTCGTAAAAAAAAATTATTTTTCACTGTATGAAATGTCTTAGAAAAGTTTTTGAAAATTTTTCTTGAAAAGAAAATTTGTTTTCAATAATTTTCACTTTTAGTACTTAAAAAAACTTTCTTAGACAATTTTTAATGACGTTAGTTTCAAACAAAACGAATTAGACAGTTTCGCAAAAAAAAATTATTTTTCACTGTATGAAATGTCTTAGAAAAATTTTTGAAAATTTTTCTTGAAAAGAAAATTTTTTTCAATAATTTTCACTTTTAGTACGTAAAAAAACTTTCTTAGACAATTTTTAATGACGTTAGTTTCAAACAAAAAGAATTAGACAGTTTCGCAAAAAAAAATTATTTTTCACTGTATGAAATGTCTTAGAAAAATTTTTTTGAAAAGACAACTTTTTTTCAATAATTTTCACTTTTAGTACGTAAAAAAACTTTCTTAGACAATTTGTAATGACGTTAGTTTCAAACAAAAAGATTTAGACAGTTTCGAAAAAAAAAATTATTTTTGACTGTATGAAATGTCTTTAAAAAATTTTTGAAAATTTTTTTTGAAAAGAAAATTTTTTTCAATAATTTTCACTTTTAGTACGTAAAAAAACTTTCTTAGACAATTTTTAATGACGTTAGTTTCAAACAAAAAGAATTAGACAGTTTCGCAAAAAAAAATTATTTTTCACTGTATGAAATGTCTTAGAAAAATTTTTGAAAATTTTTTTTGAAAAGACAATTTTTTTCAATAATTTTCACTTTTAGTACGTAAAAAAACTTTCTTAGACAATTTTTATTGACGTTAGTTTCAAACAAAAAGAATTAGACAGTTTCGCAAAAAAAAAATTATTTTTCACTGTATGAAATGTCTTAGAAAAATTTTTGAAAATTTTTTTTGAAAAGACAATTTTTTTCAATAATTTTCACTTTTAGTACGTAAAAAAACTTTCTTAGACAATTTGTAATGACGTTAGTTTCAAACAAAAAGAATTAGACAGTTTCGAAAAAAAAAATTATTTTTGACTGTATGAAATGTCTTTGAAAAATTTTTGAAATTTTTTTGGAAAAGAAAATTTTTTTCAATAATTTTCACTTTTAGTACGTAAAAAAACTTTCTTAGACAATTTTTAATGACGTTAGTTTCAAACAAAAAGATTTGGATAGTTTCGCAAAAAAAAAATATTTTTCACTGTATGAAATGTCTTAGAAAAGTTTTTTTGAAAAGAAAATTTTTTTTCAATAATTTTCACTTTTAGTACGTAAAAAAACTTTCTTAGACAATTTTTAATGACGTTAGTTTCAAACAAAAAGAATTAGACAGTTTCGCAAAAAAAAATTATTTTTCACTGTATGAAATGTCTTAGAAAAGTTTTTTTGAAAAGACAATTTTTTTCAATAATTTTCACTTTTAGTACGTAAAAAAACTTTCTTAGACAATTTTTAATGACGTTAGTTTCAAACAAAAAGAATTAGACAGTTTCGCAAAAAAAAATTATTTTTCACTGTATGAAATGTCTTAGAAAAATTTTTTTGAAAAGACAATTTTTTTTCAATAATTTTCACTTTTAGTACTTAAAAAAACTTTCTTAGACAATTTTTAATGACGTTAGTTTCAAACAAAACGAATTAGACAGTTTCGCAAAAAAAAATTATTTTTCACTGTATGAAATGTCTTTGAAAAATTTTTGAAATTTTTTTGGAAAAAAAAATTTTTTTCAATAATTTTCACTTTTAGTACGTAAAAAAACTTTCTTAGACAATTTTTAATGACGTTAGTTTCAAACAAAAAGATTTGGATAGTTTCGCAAAAAAAAAATATTTTTCACTGTATGAAATGTCTTAGAAAAATTTTTTTGACAAAAAAATTTTTTTTCAATAATTTTCACTTTTAGTACGTAAAAAAACTTTCTTAGACAATTTTTAATGACGTTAGTTTCAAACAAAAAGAATTAGACAGTTTCGCAAAAAAAAATTATTTTTCACTGTATGAAATGTCTTAGAAAAATTTATTTGAAAAGAAAATTTTTTTTCAATAATTTTCACTTTTAGTACGTAAAAAAACTTTCTTAGACAATTTTTAATGACGTTAGTTTCAAACAAAACGAATTAGACAGTTTCGCAAAAAAAAATTATTTTTCAATGTATGAAATGTCTTAGAAAAATTTTTTTGAAAAGAAAATTTTTTTTCAATAATTTCCACTTTTAGTACTTAAAAAAACTTTCTTAGACAATTTTTAATGACGTTAGTTTCAAACAAAAAGAATTAGACAGTTTCTCAAAAAAAAATTATTTTTCACTGTATGAAATGTCTTAGAAAAATTTTTGAAAATTTTTCTTGAAAAGAAAATTTTTTTCAATAATTTTCACTTTTAGTACGTAAAAAAACTTTCTTAGACAATTTTTAATGACGTTAGTTTCAAACAAAAAGAATTAGACAGTTTCGCAAAAAAAAATTATTTTTCACTGTATGAAATGTCTTAGAAAAATTTTTTTGAAAAGACAATTTTTTTTCAATAATTTTCACTTTTAGTACGTAAAAAAACTTTCTTAGACAATTTTTAATGACGTTAGTTTCAAACAAAAAGAATTAGACAGTTTCGCAAAAAAAAATTATTTTTCACTGTATGAAATGTCTTGGAAAAATTTTTTTTAAAAGAAAATTTTTTTTCAATAATTTTCACTTTTAGTACGTAAAAAAACTTTCTTAGACAATTTTTAATGACGTTAGTTTCAAACAAAACGAATTAGACAGTTTCGCAAAAAAAAATTATTTTTCACTGTATGAAATGTCTTAGAAAAATTTTTTTGAAAAGACAATTTTTTTTCAATAATTTTCACTTTTAGTACTTAAAAAAACTTTCTTAGACAATTTTTAATGACGTTAGTTTCAAACAAAAAGAATTAGACAGTTTCGCAAAAAAAAATTATTTTTCACTGTATGAAATGTCTTAGAAAAATTTTTTTGAAAAGACAACTTTTTTTCAATAATTTTCACTTTTAGTACGTAAAAAAACTTTCTTAGACAATTTTTAATGACGTTAGTTTCAAACAAAAAGAATTAGACAGTTTCGCAAATAAAAATTATTTTTCACTGTATGAAATGTCTTAGAAAAATTTTTTTGAAAAGACAACTTTTTTTCAATAATTTTCACTTTTAGTACGTAAAAAAACTTTCTTAGACAATTTTTAATGACGTTAGTTTCAAACAAAAAGAATTAGACAGTTTCGCAAAAAAAAATTATTTTTCACTGTATGAAATGTCTTAGAAAAATTTTTTTGAAAAGACAATTTTTTTTCAATAATTTTCACTTTTAGTACTTAAAAAAACTTTCTTAGACAATTTTTAATGACGTTAGTTTCAAACAAAACGAATTAGACAGTTTCGCAAAAAAAAATTATTTTTCACTGTATGAAATGTCTTTGAAAAATTTTTGAAATTTTTTTGGAAAAAAAAATTTTTTTCAATAATTTTCACTTTTAGTACGTAAAAAAACTTTCTTAGACAATTTTTAATGACGTTAGTTTCAAACAAAAAGATTTGGATAGTTTCGCAAAAAAAAAATATTTTTCACTGTATGAAATGTCTTAGAAAAATTTTTTTGAAAAAAAAATTTTTTTTCAATAATTTTCACTTTTAGTACGTAAAAAAACTTTCTTAGACAATTTTTAATGACGTTAGTTTCAAACAAAAAGAATTAGACAGTTTCGCAAAAAAAAAATTATTTTTCACTGTATGAAATGTCTTAGAAAAATTTATTTGAAAAGAAAATTTTTTTTCAATAATTTTCACTTTTAGTACGTAAAAAAACTTTCTTAGACAATTTTTAATGACGTTAGTTTCAAACAAAACGAATTAGACAGTTTCGCAAAAAAAAATTATTTTTCAATGTATGAAATGTCTTAGAAAAATTTTTTTGAAAAGAAAATTTTTTTTCAATAATTTCCACTTTTAGTACTTAAAAAAACTTTCTTAGACAATTTTTAATGACGTTAGTTTCAAACAAAAAGAATTAGACAGTTTCTCAAAAAAAAATTATTTTTCACTGTATGAAATGTCTTAGAAAAATTTTTGAAAATTTTTCTTGAAAAGAAAATTTTTTTCAATAATTTTCACTTTTAGTACGTAAAAAAACTTTCTTAGACAATTTTTAATGACGTTAGTTTCAAACAAAAAGAATTAGACAGTTTCGCAAAAAAAAATTATTTTTCACTGTATGAAATGTCTTAGAAAAATTTTTTTGAAAAGACAATTTTTTTTCAATAATTTTCACTTTTAGTACGTAAAAAAACTTTCTTAGACAATTTTTAATGACGTTAGTTTCAAACAAAAAGAATTAGACAGTTTCGCAAAAAAAAATTATTTTTCACTGTATGAAATGTCTTGGAAAAATTTTTTTTAAAAGAAAATTTTTTTTAAATAATTTTCAATTTTAGTACGTAAAAAAACTTTCTTAGACAATTTTTAATGACGTTAGTTTCAAACAAAACGAATTAGACAGTTTCGCAAAAAAAAATTATTTTTCACTGTATGAAATGTCTTAGAAAAATTTTTTTGAAAAGACAATTTTTTTTCAATAATTTTCACTTTTAGTACTTAAAAAAACTTTCTTAGACAATTTTTAATGACGTTAGTTTCAAACAAAAAGAGTTAGACAGTTTCGCAAAAAAAAATTATTTTTCACTGTATGAAATGTCTTAGAAAAATTTTTGAAAATTTTTCTTAAAAAGAAAATTTTTTTCAATAATTTTCACTTTTAGTACGTAAAAAAACTTTCTTAGACAATTTTTAATGACGTTAGTTTCAAACAAAAAGAATTAGACAGTTTCGCAAATAAAAATTATTTTTCACTGTATGAAATGTCTTAGAAAAATTTTTTTGAAAAGACAACTTTTTTTCAATAATTTTCACTTTTAGTACGTAAAAAAACTTTCTTAGACAATTTGTAATGACGTTAGTTTCAAACAAAAAGAATTAGACAGTTTCGAAAAAAAAAACTATTTTTGACTGTATGAAATGTCTTTGAAAAATTTTTGAAAATTTTTTTTGAAAAGAAAATTTTTTTCAATAATTTTCACTTTTAGTACGTAAAAAAACTTTCTTAGACAATTTTTAATGACGTTAGTTTCAAACAAAAAGAATTGGATAGTTTCGCAAAAAAAAAATATTTTTCACTGTATGAAATGTCTTAGAAAAATTTTTTTGAAAAGACAATTTTTTTTCAATAATTTTCACTTTTAGTACGTAAAAAAACTTTCTTAGACAATTTTTAATGACGTTAGTTTCAAACAAAAAGAATTAGACAGTTTCGCAAAAAAAAATTATTTTTCACTGTATGAAATGTCTTGGAAAAATTTTTTTGAAAAGACAATTTTTTTTCAATAATTTTTACTTTTAGTACGTAAAAAAACTTTCTTAGACAATTTTTAATGACGTTAGTTTCAAACAAAAAGAATTAGACAGTTTCGCAAAAAAAAATTATTTTTCACTGTATGAAATGTCTTAGAAAAATTTTTTTGAAAAGACAATTTTTTTTCAATAATTTTCACTTTTAGTACTTAAAAAAACTTTCTTAGACAATTTTTAATGACGTTAGTTTCAAACAAAAAGAATTAGACAGTTTCTCAAAAAAAAATTATTTTTCACTGTATGAAATGTCTTAGAAAAATTTTTGAAAATTTTTCTTGAAAAGAAAATTTTTTTCAATAATTTTCACTTTTAGTACGTAAAAAAACTTTCTTAGACAATTTTTAATGACGTTAGTTTCAAACAAAAAGAATTAGACAGTTTCGCAAAAAAAATTATTTTTCACTGTATGAAATGTCTTAGAAAAATTTTTTTGAAAAGACAACTTTTTTTCAATAATTTTCACTTTTAGTACGTAAAAAAACTTTCTTAGACAATTTGTAATGACGTTAGTTTCAAACAAAAAGAATTAGACAGATTCGAAAAAAAAAATTATTTTTGACTGTATGAAATGTCTTTGAAAAATTTTTGAAAATTTATTTTGAAAAGAAAATTTTTTTCAATAATTTTCACTTTTAGTACGTAAAAAAACTTTCTTAGACAATTTTTAATGACGTTAGTTTCAAACAAAAAGAATTGGATAGTTTCGCAAAAAAAAAATATTTTTCACGGTATGAAATGTCTTAGAAAAATTTTTTTGAAAAGACAATTTTTTTTCAATAATTTTCACTTTTAGTACTTAAAAAAACTTTCTTAGACAATTTTTAATGACGTTAGTTTCAAACAAAAAGAATTAGACAGTTTCTCAAAAAAAAATTATTTTTCACTGTATGAAATGTCTTAGAAAAATTTTTGAAAATTTTTCTTGAAAAGAAAATTTTTTTCAATAATTTTCACTTTTAGTACGTAAAAAAACTTTCTTAGACAATTCTTAATGACGTTAGTTTCAAACAAAACGAATTAGACAGTTTCGCAAAAAAAAATTATTTTTCACTGTATGAAATGTCTTAGAAAAATTTTTTTGAAAAGAAAATTTTTTTTCAATAATTTTCACTTTTAGTACTTAAAAAAACTTTCTTAGACAATTTTTAATGACGTTAGTTTCAAACAAAAAGAATTAGACAGTTTCGCAAAAAAAAAATTATTTTTCACTGTATGAAATGTCTTAGAAAAATTTTTGAAAATTTTTCTTGAAAAGAAAATTTTTTTCAGTAATTTTCACTTTTAGTACGTAAAAAAACTTTCTTAGACAATTTTTAATGACGTTAGTTTCAAACAAAAAGAATTAGACAGTTTCGCAAATAAAAATTATTTTTCACTGTATGAAATGTCTTAGAAAAATTTTTTTGAAAAGACAACTTTTTTTCAATAATTTTTACTTTTAGTACGTAAAAAAACTTTCTTAGACAATTTTTAATGACGTTAGTTTCAAACAAAAAGAATTAGACAGTTTCGCAAAAAAAAATTATTTTTCACTGTATGAAATGTCTTGGAAAAACTTTTTTGAAAAGAAAATTTTTTTTCAATAATTTTCACTTTTAGTACGTAAAAAAACTTTCTTAGACAATTTTTAATGACGTTAGTTTCAAACAAAACGAATTAGACAGTTTCGCAAAAAAAAATTATTTTTCACTGTATGAAATGTCTTAGAAAAGTTTTTGAAAATTTTTCTTGAAAAGAAAATTTGTTTTCAATAATTTTCACTTTTAGTACTTAAAAAAACTTTCTTAGACAATTTTTAATGACGTTAGTTTCAAACAAAAAGAATTAGACAGTTTCGCAAAAAAAAATTATTTTTCACTGTATGAAATGTCTTAGAAAAATTTTTGAAAATTTTTCTTGAAAAGAAAATTTTTTTCAATAATTTTCACTTTTAGTACGTAAAAAAACTTTCTTAGACAATTTTTAATGACGTTAGTTTCAAACAAAAAGAATTAGACAGTTTCGCAAAAAAAAATTATTTTTCACTGTATGAAATGTCTTAGAAAAATTTTTTTGAAAAGACAATTGTTTTTCAATATTTTTCACTTTTAGTACGTAAAAAAACTTTCTTAGACAATTTTTAATGACGTTAGTTTCAAACAAAATGAATTAGACAGTTTCGCAAAAAAAAATTATTTTTCACTGTATGAAATGTCATAGAAAAATTTTTTTAAAAAGAAAATTTTTTTTCAATAATTTTCACTTTTAGTACGTAAAAAAACTTTCTTAGACAATTTTTAATGACGTTAGTTTCAAACAAAAAGAATTAGACAGTTTCGCAAAAAAAAATTATTTTTCACAGTATGAAATGTCTTAGAAAAATTTTTTTGAAAAGACAATTGTTTTTCAATAATTTTCACTTTTAGTACGTAAAAAAACTTTCTTAGACAGTTTTTAATGACGTTAGTTTCAAACAAAATGAATTAGACAGTTTCGCAAAAAAAAATTATTTTTCACTGTATGAAATGTCTTAGAAAAAGTTTTTTGAAAAGACAATTTTTTTTCAATAATTTTCACTTTTAGTACGTAAAAAAACTTTCTTAGACAATTTTTAATGACGTTAGTTTCAAACAAAAAGAATTAGACAGTTTCGCAAAAAAAAATTATTTTTCACTGTATGAAATGTCTTAGAAAAATTTTTTTGAAAAGACAATTTTTTTTCAATAATTTTCACTTTTAGTACTTAAAAAAACTTTCTTAGACAATTTTTAATGACGTTAGTTTCAAACAAAAAGAATTAGACAGTTTCTCAAAAAAAAAATATTTTTCACTGTATGAAATGTCTTAGAAAAATTTTTGAAAATTTTTCTTGAAAAGAAATTTTTTTTCAATAATTTTCACTTTTAGTACGTAAAAAAACTTTCTTAGACAATTTTTAATGACGTTAGTTTCAAACAAAAAGAATTAGACAGTTTCGCAAAAAAAAATTGTTTTTCACTGTATGAAATGTCTTAGAAAAATTTTTTTGAAAAGACAATTTTTTTTCAATAATTTTCACTTTTAGTACGTAAAAAAACTTTCTTAGACAATTTTTAATGACGTTAGTTTCAAACAAAACGAATTAGACAGTTTCGCAAAAAAAAATTATTTTTCACTGTATGAAATGTCTTTGAAAATTTTTTTTGAAAAGAAAGTTTTTTTTCAATAATTTTCACTTTTAGTACGTAAAAAAACTTTCTTAGACAATTTTTAATGACGTTAGTTTCAAACAAAAAGAATTAGACAGTTTCGCAAAAAAAAATTATTTTTCACTGTATGAAATGTCTTAAAAAAAGTTTTGAAAATTTTTATTGAAAAGAAAAATTTTTTTCAATTA
This sequence comes from Aplidium turbinatum, assembly GCF_918807975.1. Lineage (NCBI taxonomy): Eukaryota > Metazoa > Chordata > Ascidiacea > Aplousobranchia > Polyclinidae > Aplidium > Aplidium turbinatum. The sequence continues at coordinate 22,804,771 of NC_137485.1, forward strand.
TTTTCACTTTTAGTACGTAAAAAAACTTTCTTAGACAATTTTTAATGACGTTAGTTTCAAACGTAAAGAATTAGACAGTTTCGCAAAAAAAAAATTATTTTTCACTGTATGAAATGTCTTAGAAAAATTTTTGAAAATTTTTTTTGAAAAGACAATTTTTTTCAATAATTTTCACTTTTAGTACGTAAAAAAACTTTCTTAGACAATTTTTAATGACGTTAGTTTCAAACAAAAAGAATTAGACAGTTTCGCAAAAAAAAAATTATTTTTCACTGTATGAAATGTCTTAGAAAAATTTTTGAAAATTTTTTTTGAAAAGACAATTTTTTTCAATAATTTTCACTTTTAGTACGTAAAAAAACTTTCTTAGACAATTTGTAATGACGTTAGTTTCAAACAAAAAGAATTAGACAGTTTCGAAAAAAAAAATTATTTTTGACTGTATGAAATGTCTTTGAAAAATTTCTGAAATTTTTTTGGAAAAGAAAATTTTTTTCAATAATTTTCATTTTTAGTACGTAAAAAAACTTTCTTAGACAATTTTTAATGACGTTAGTTTCAAACAAAACGAATTAGACAGTTTCGCAAAAAAAAATTATTTTTCACTGTATGAAATGTCTTAGAAAAGTTTTTTTGAAAAGACAATTTTTTTCAATAATTTTCACTTTTAGTACGTAAAAAAACTTGCTTAGACAATTTTTAATGACGTTAGTTTCAAACAAAAAGAATTAGACAGTTTCGCAAAAAAAAATTATTTTTCACTGTATGAAATGTCTTAGAAAAATTTTTTTGAAAAGAAAATTTTTTTTCAATAATTTTCACTTTTAGTACGTAAAAAAACTTTCTTAGACAATTTTTAATGACGTTAGTTTCAAACAAAACGAATTAGACAGTTTCGCAAAAAAAAAATTATTTTTCACTGTATGAAATGTCTTAGAAAAATTTTTTTGAAAAGACAACTTTTTTTCAATAATTTTCACTTTTAGTACGTAAAAAAACTTTCTTAGACAATTTGTAATGACGTTAGTTTCAAACAAAAAGATTTAGACAGTTTCGAAAAAAAAAATTATTTTTGACTGTATGAAATGTCTTTGAAAAATTTTTGAAAATTTTTTTTGAAAAGAAAATTTTTTTCAATAATTTTCACTTTTACTACGTAAAAAAACTTTCTTAGACAATTTTTAATGACGTTAGTTTCAAACAAAAAGAATTGGATAGTTTCGCAAAAAAAAAATATTTTTCACTGTATGAAATGTCTTAGAAAAATTTTTTTGAAAAGACAATTTTTTTCAATAATTTTCACTTTTAGTACGTAAAAAAACTTTCTTAGACAATTTTTAATGACGTTAGTTTCAAACAAAAAGAATTAGACAGTTTCGCAAAAAAAAATTATTTTTCACTGTATGAAATGTCTTAGAAAAATTTTTTTGAAAAGAAAATTTTTTTTCAATAATTTTCACTTTTAGTACGTAAAAAAACTTTCTTAGACAATTTTTAATGACGTTAGTTTCAAACAAAACGAATTAGACAGTTTCACAAAAAAAAATTATTTTTCACTGTATGAAATGTCTTAGAAAAATTTTTTTGAAAAGACAACTTTTTTTCAATAATTTTCACTTTTAGTACGTAAAAAAACTTTCTTAGACAATTTGTAATGACGTTAGTTTCAAACAAAAAGATTTAGATAGTTTCGAAAAAAAAAATTATTTTTGACTGTATGAAATGTCTTTGAAAAATTTTTGAAAATTTTTTTTGAAAAGAAAATTTTTTTCAATAACTTTCACTTTTACTACGTAAAAAAACTTTCTTAGACAATTTTTAATGACGTTAGTTTCAAACAAAAAGAATTGGATAGTTTCGCAAAAAAAAAATATTTTTCACTGTATGAAATGTCTTAGAAAAATTTTTTTGAAAAGACAATTTTTTTTCAATAATTTTCACTTTTAGTACGTAAAAAAACTTTCTTAGACAATTTTTAATGACGTTAGTTTCAAACAAGAAGAATTAGACAGTTTCGCAAAACAAAATTATTTTTCACTGTATGAAATGTCTTAGAAAAATTTTTGAAAATTTTTCTTGAAAAGAAAATTTTTTTCAATAATTTTCACTTTTAGTACGTAAAAAAACTTTCTTAGACAATTTTTAATGACGTTAGTTTCAAACAAAACGAATTAGACAGTTTCGCAAAAAAAAATAATTTTTCACTGTATGAAATGTCTTAGAAAAATTTTTTTGAAAAGACAACTTTTTTTCAATAATTTTCACTTTTAGTACGTAAAAAAACTTTCTTAGACAATTTGTAATGACGTTAGTTTCAAACAAAAAGAATTAGACAGTTTCGAAAAAAAAAAATTATTTTTGGCTGTATGAAATGTCTTTGAAAAATTTTTGAAAATTTTTTTTGAAAAGAAAATTTTTTTCAATAATTTTCACTTTTAGTACGTAAAAAAACTTTCTTAGACAATTTTTAATGACGTTAGTTTCAGAAATGTCTCAGGAAAATTTTTTAGTGGTTTCCACATGACTGGCTGCCATTGTTAATGAACATAAAAAAAATTTTAATGTGTGCACTTTGCAATGAAATGTCTCAGGAAAATTTTTCAGTGGTTTCCACATGACTGGCTGCCATTATTAATGAACATAAAAAAAAACTTTAATGTGTGCATTTTGCAATGAAATGTCTCAGGAAAATTTTTCAGTGGTTTCCACATGACTGGCTGCCATTATTAATGAACATAAAAAAAAACTTTAATGTGTGCAAATTGCAATGAAATGTCTCAGGAAAATGTTTCAGTGGTTTCCACATGACTGGCTGCCATTATTAATGAACATAAAACTTTAATGTGTGCAACTTTCAATGAAATCTCAGGAAAATTTTTCAGTGGTTTCCACATGACTGGCACCCTATTATTAATGAACAAAAAAAATCATTTTGCACTGTATGAAATGTCTTAGAAAATTTTTTTTGAAAAGACAATTTTTTTTCAATAATTTTCACTTTTAGTACGTAAAAAAACTTTCTTAGACAATTTTTAATGACGTTAGTTACAAACAAAAAGAGTTGCATAGTTTCGCAAAAAAAAATTATTTTTCACTGTATGAAATGTCTTAGAAAAAGTTTTGAAAATTTTTTTTGAAAAGACAATTTTTTTCAATAATTGTCACTTGTAGTACGTAAAACAACTTTCTTAGACAATTTTTAATGACGTTAGTTTCAAACAAAAAGAATTGAAAAGCTTCGGAAAAAAAATTTTTTTTTTCACTGTATGAAATGACAATGTAATGTCTTGGAAAAATTTTTAAAAAGATTTTCGAAAAAAAATTTTTTTCTTGATAATCGAAACTTTTTGTGTAGGATAAAATATCTTAGGCCATTTACAATAACTTAAGTCAAAAAAAATAATTAGAGTGCGACCTTAACTTAAAATATACGCTATCTCCTTAAATAAAGCAGCTGCGCAGCTCTCAATGCAGGTATAAGCAATTCAATGAACTTTTGTTCATTGACAAATTTTTAACTTAAAACCAAGTTTTAGCGGTGCTAACACGTTTTGGAATGATAAAACAATATTACTGAACATAAAAATAAACTTTTGCAGTAGGAAAAAAATTTTGAAAAACTGAAAAAAATTCTTGTTCAATGTGTGCAATGAGTTATGAAATGTCTTATAAAAAATTTTGCAAACGATTTTTGATTTTTTCAATAATGTTCACTTTTAGTACGTAAAACAACTTTCTTAGACAATTTTTAATGACGTTAGTTTCAAACAAAAAGAATTGGAAAGCTTCGGAATAAATTTTTTTTTTCACTGTATGAAATGACAATGTAATGTCTTGGAAAAATTTTTGAAAAAGATTTTCAAAAAAAATTTTTTTTCTTGATAATCGAAACTTTTTGTGTAGGATAAAATCTCTTAGGCCATTTACAATAACTTTAGTCAAAAAAAATAATTAGAGTGTGACTTTAACTTAAAATATACGCTATCTCCTTAAATAAAGCAGCTGCGCAGCTCTCAATGCAGGTATAAGCAATTCAATGAACTTTTGTTCATTGACAAATTTTTAACTTGAAACCAAGTTTTAGCGGTGCTAACACGTTTTGGAATAATAAAACAATATTACTGAACATCAAAATAAACTTTTGCATTATTAAAACAAATTTGAAAAATTTTCGTGTAAGTCGTCAGTTCGTGTAAGTCGTCACTTTTTCTGTTTCCACTGGGGTGACGTTATCCAATTTCTAATGTAGCTTTAGCGGTACTAACATGTTTTGGAATGATAAAACAATATTACTGAACATAAAAATAAACTTTTGCATTATGAAAAAAACATTGAAAAATTTTGAAAAAAATTCTTGTTCAATGTGTGCAATTTGCAATGAAAGGTCTCAGGAAATTTTTTCAGAGGTTTCCACATGACTGGCTGCCATTATTAATGAAAATAAAAAAAAACTTTAATGTGTGCACTTTGCAATGAAATGTCTCAGGAAAATTTTTCAGTGGTTTCCACATGACTGGCTGCCATTATTAATGAACATAATAAACAACTTTAATGTGTGCAATTTGCAATGAAGTGTCTCAGGAAAATTTTTCAGTGGTTTCCACATGACTGGCTGCCATTATTAATGAACATAAAACTTTAATGTGTGCAACTTACAATGAAATCTCAGGAAAATTTTTCAGTGGTTTCCACATGACTGGCACCCTATTATTAATAAACAAAAAAAATCATTTTGCACTGTATGAAATGTCTTAGAAAAATTTTTTTGAAAAGACAATTTTTTTTCAATAATTTTCACTTTTAGTACGTAAAAAAACTTTCTTAGACAATTTTTAATGACGTTAGTTTCAAACAAAAAGAATTAGACAGTTTCGCAAAAAAAAATTATTTTTCACTGTATGAAATGTCTTAGAAAAATTTTTGAAAATTTTTCTTGAAAAGAAAATTTTTTTCAATAATTTTCACTTTTAGTACGTAAAAAAACTTTCTTAGACAATTTTTAATGACGTTAGTTTCAAACAAAAAGAATTAGACAGTTTCGAAAAAAAAAATTATTTTTGGCTGTATGAAATGTCTTAGAAAAATTTTTTTGAAAAGACAACTTTTTTTCAATAATTTTCACTTTTAGTACGTAAAAAAACTTTCTTAGACAATTTGTAATGACGTTAGTTTCAAACAAAAAGAATTAAACAGTTTCGAAAAAAAAAATTATTTTTAGCTGTATGAAATGTCTTTGAAAACTTTTTGAAAATTTTTTTAAAAAAAAAAATTTTTTTCAATAATTTTCACTTTTAGTACGTAAAAAAACTTTCTTAGACAATTTTTAATGACGTTAGTTTCAGAAATGTCTCAGGAAAATTTTTTAGTGGTTTCCACATAACTGGCTGCCATTATTTATGAACATAAAAAAAAACTTTAATGTGTGCAGTTTGCAATGAAATGTCTCAGGGAAATTTTTCAGTGGTTTCCACATGACTGGCTGCCATTATTAATGAACATAAAAAAAATTTTAATGTGTGCACTTTGCAATGAAATGTCTCAGGGAAATTTTTCAGTGGTTTCCACATGACTGGCTGCCATTATTAATGAACATAAAAAAAATTTAAATGTGTGCACTTTGCAATGAAATGTCTCAGGAAAATTTTTCAGTGGTTTCCACATGATTGGCTGCCATTATTAATGAAGATAAAAAAAAACTTTAATGTGTGCATTTTGCAATGAAATGTCTCAGGAAAATTTTTCAGTGGTTTCCACATGACTGGCTGCCATTATTAATGAACATAAAAAAAATTTTAATGTGTGCACTTTGCAATGAAATGTCTCAGGAAAATTTTTCAGTGGTTTCCACATGATTGGCTGCCATTATTAATGAAGATAAAAAAAAAACTTTAATGTGTGCATTTTGCAATGAAATGTCTCAGGAAAATTTTTCAGTGGTTTCCACATGACTGGCTGCCATTATTAATAAACATAAAACTTTAATGTGTGCAACTTTCAATGAAATCTCAGGAAAATTTTTCAGTGGTTTCCACATGACTGGCACCCTATTATTAATGAACAAAAAAAATCATTTTGCACTGTATGAAATGTCTTAGAAAAATTTTTTGAAAAGACAATTTTTTTTCAATAATTTTCACTTTTAGTACGTAAAAAAACTTTCTTAGACAATTTTTAATGACGTTAGTTTCAAACAAAAAGAATTAGACAGTTTCGCAAAAAAAAATTATTTTTCACTGTATGAAATGTCTTAGAAAAATTTTTTTGAAAAGAAAATTTTTTTTCAATAATTTTCACTTTTAGTACGTAAAAAAACTTTCTTAGACAATTTTTAATGACGTTAGTTTCAAACAAAAAGAATTAGACAGTTTCGCAAAAAAAAATTATTTTTCACTGTATGAAATGTCTTAGAAAAATTTTTTTGAAAAGACAATTTTTTTTCAATAATTTTCACTTTTAGTACGTAAAAAAACTTTCTTAGACAATTTTTAATGACGTTAGTTTCAAACAAGAAGAACTAGACAGTTTCGCAAAAAAAAATTATTTTTCACTGTATGAAATGTCTTAGAAAAATTTTTTTGAAAAGAAAATTTTTTTTCAATAATTTTCACTTTTAGTACGTAAAAAAACTTTCTTAGACAATTTTTAATGACGTTAGTTTCAAACAAAAAGAATTAGACAGTTTCGCAAAAAAAAATTATTTTTCACTGTATGAAATGTCTTAGAAAAATTTTTGAAAATTTTTCTTGAAAAGAAAATTTTTTTCAATAATTTTCACTTTTAGTACGTAAAAAAACTTTCTTAGACAATTTTTAATGACGTTAGTTTCAAACAAAACGAATTAGACAGTTTCGCAAAAAAAAATAATTTTTCACTGTATGAAATGTCTTAGAAAAATTTTTTTGAAAAGACAATTTTTTTCAATAATTTTCACTTTTAGTACGTAAAAAAACTTTCTTAGACAATTTGTAATGACGTTAGTTTCAAACAAAAAGAATTAGACAGTTTCGAAAAAAAAAATTATTTTTGGCTGTATGAAATGTCTTTGAAAAATTTTTGAAAAGTTTTTTTGAAAAGAAAATTTTTTTCAATAATTTTCACTTTTACTACGTAAAAAAACTTTCTTAGACAATTTTTAATGACGTTAGTTTCAGAAATGTCTCAGGAAAATTTTTTAGTGGTTTCCACATAACTGGCTGCCATTATTTATGAACATAAAAAATAACTTTAATGTGTGCAGTTTGCAATGAAATGTCTCAGGGAAATTTTTCAGTGGTTTCCACATGACTGGCTGCCATTATTAATGAACATAAAAAAAATTTTAATGTGTGCACTTTGCAATGAAATGTCTCAGGGAAATTTTTCAGTGGTTTCCACATGACTGGCTGCCATTATTAATGAACATAAAAAAAATTTTAATGTATGCACTTTGCAATGAAATGTCTCAGGAAAATTTTTCAGTGGTTTCCACATGATTGGCTGCCATTATTAATGAAGATAAAAAAAAACTTTAATGTGTGCATTTTGCAATGAAATGTCTCAGGAAAATTTTTCAGTGGTTTCCACATGACTGGCTGCCATTATTAATGAACATAAAAAAAAACTTTAATGTGTGCAAATTGCAATGAAATGTCTCAGGAAAATTTTTCAGTGGTTTCCACATGACTGGCTGCCATTATTAATGAACATAAAACTTTAATGTGTGCAACTTTCAATGAAATCTCAGGAAAATTTTTCAGTGGTTTCCACATGACTGGCACCCTATTATTAATGAACAAAAAAAATCATTTTGCACTGTATGAAATGTCTTAGAAAATTTTTTTTGAAAAGACAATTTTTTTTCAATAATTTTCACTTTTAGTACGTAAAAAAACTTTCTTAGACAATTTTTAATGACCTTAGTTACAAACAAAAAGAATTGCATAGTTTCGCAAAAAAAAATTATTTTTCACTGTATGAAATGTCTTAGAAAAATTTTTGAAAATTTTTCTTGAAAAGAAAATTTTTTTCAATAATTGTCACTTGTAGTACGTAAAACAACTTTCTTAGACAATTTTTAATGACGTTAGTTTCAAACAAAAAGAATTGAAAAGCTTCGGAAAAAAAATTTTTTTTTCACTGTATGAAATGACAATGTAATGTCTTGGAAAATTTTTTTAAAAAGATTTTCGAAAAAAAATTTTTTTCTTGATAATCGAAACTTTTTGTGTAGGATAAAATATCTTAGGCCATTTACAATAACTTAAGTCAAAAGAAATAATTAGAGGGCGACCTTAACTTAAAATATACGCTATCTCCTTAAATAAAGCAGCTGCGCAGCTCTCAATGCAGGTATAAGCAATTCAATGAACTTTTGTTCATTGACAAATTTTTAATTTAAAACCAAGTTTTAGCGGTGCTAACACGTTTTGGAATGATAAAACAATATTACTGAACATAAAAATAAACTTTTGCAGTAGGAAAAAAATTTTGAAAAACTGAAAAAAATTCTTGTTCAATGTGTGCAATGAGTTATGAAATGTCTTATAAAAAATTTTGCAAACGATTTTTGATTTTTTCAATAATGTTCACTTTTAGTACGTAAAACAACTTACTTAGACAATTTTTAATGACGTTAGTTTCAAACAAAAAGAATTGGAAAGCTTCGGAATAAAATTTTTTTTTCACTGTATGAAATGACAATGTAATGTCTTGGAAAAATTTTTGAAAAAGATTTTCAAAAAAAATTTTTTTTCTTGATAATCGAAACTTTTTGTGTAGGATAAAATATCTTAGGCCATTTACAATAACTTTAGTCAAAAAAAATAATTAGAGTGTGACTTTAACTTAAAATATACGCTATCTCCTTAAATAAAGCAGCTGCGCAGCTCTCAATGCAGGTATAAGCAATTCAATGAACTTTTGTTCATTGACAAATTTTTAACTTGAAACCAAGTTTTAGCGGTGCTAACACGTTTTGGAATAATAAAACAATATTACTGAACATCAAAATAAACTTTTGCATTATTAAAACAAACTTGAAAAATTTTCGTGTAAGTCGTCAGTTCGTGTAAGTCGTCACTTTTTCTGTTTCCCCTGTGGTGACGTTATCCAATTTCTAATGTAGCTTTAGCGGTGCTAACATGTTTTGGAATGATAAAACAATATTACTGAACATTAAAATAAACTTTTGCAATATGAAAAAAACTTTGAAAAATTTTGAAAAAATTCTTGTTCAATGTGTGCAATTTGCAATGAAATGTCTCAGGAAATTTTTTCAGAGGTTTCCACATGACTGGCTGCCATTATTAATGAAAATAAAAAAAAACTTTAATGTGTGCACTTTGCAATGAAATGTCTCAGGAAAATTTTTCAGTGGTTTCCACATGACTGGCTGCCATTATTAATGAACATAATAAAAAACTTTAATGTGTGCAATTTGCAATGAAATGTCTCAGGAAAATTTTTCAGTGGTTTCCACATGACTGGCTGCCATTATTAATGAACAAAAAAAATCATTTTGCACTGTATGAAATGTCTTAGAAAATTTTTTTTGAAAAGACAATTTTTTTTCAATAATTTTCACGTTTAGTACGTAAAAAAACTTTCTTAGACAATTTTTAATGACGTTAGTTACAAACAAAAAGAATTGCATAGTTTCGCAAAAAAAAATTATTTTTCACTGTATGAAATGTCTTAGAAAAAGTTTTGAAAATTTTTTTTGAAAAGAAAATTTTTTTCAATAATTGTCACTTTTAGTACGTAAAACAACTTTCTTAGACAATTTTTAATGACGTTTGTTTCAAACCAAAAGAATTGGGAAGCTTCGGAAAAAAAATTTTTTTTCACTGTATGAAATGACAATGTAATGTCTTAGAAAAATTTTTGAAAGAGATTTTCGAAAAAAAATTTTTTTCTTGATAATCGAAACTTTTTGTGTAGGATAAAATATCTTAGGCCATTTACAATAACTTTAGTCAAAAAAAATAATTAGAGTGCAATTTTAACATAAAATATACGCTATCTCCTTGAATAAAGCAGCTGCGCAGCTCTCAATGCAGGTATAAGCAATTCAATGAACTTTTGTTAGTTGACAACTTTTTAACTTGAAACTAAGTTTTAGCGGTGCTAACATGTTTTGGAATGATAAAACAATATTACTGAACATAAAAATAAACTTTTGCTGTAGGGAAAAAATTTTGAAAAACTTTAAAAAAAATTCTTGTTCAATGTGTGCAATGAGTTATGAAATGTCTTAAAAAAAATTTTGCAAACGATTTTTGATTTTTTCAATGATGTTCACTTTTAGTTCGTAAAACAACTTTCTTAGACAATTTTTAATGACGTTAGTTTCAAACAAAAAAAATTAGATACTTTAACAAAAAGAAATTATTTTTCACTGTATGAAATGTCTTGGAAAAATTTTTGAAAATTTTTTTTGAAAAGACAATTTTCAATAACTGTCACTTTTAGTACGTAAAACAACTTTCTTAGACAATTTTTAATGACGTTAGTTTCAAACAAAAAGAATTGGAAAGCTTCGGAATAAAATTTTTTTTCAATGTATGAAATGACAATGTAATGTCTTGAAAAAATTTTTGAAAAAGATTTTCAAAAAAAAATTTTTTCTTGATAATCGAAACTTTTTGTGTAGGATAAAATCTCTTAGGCCATTTACAATAACTTTAGTCAAAAAAAATAATTGGAGTGTGACTTTAACTTAAAATATACGCTATCTCCTTAAATAAAGCAGCTGCGCAGCTCTCAATGCAGGTATAAGCAATTCAATGAACTTTTGTTCATTGACAAATTTTTAACTTGAAACCAAGTTTTAGCGGTGCTAACACGTTTTGGAATAATAAAACAAAATTACTGAACATCAAAATAAACTTTTGCATTATTAAAACAAATTTGAAAATTTTTCGTGTAAGTCGTCAGTTCGTGTAAGTCGTCACTTTTTCTGTTTCCCCTGGGGTGACGTTATCCAATTTCTAATGTAGCTTTAGCGGTGCTAACATGTTTTGGAATGATAAAACAATATTACTGAACATAAAAATAAACTTTTGCAATATGAAAAAAACTTTAAAAAGTTTTGAAAAAAATTCTTGTTCAATGTGTGCAATTTGCAATGAAATGTCTCAGGAAATTTTTTCAGAGGTTTCCACATGACTGGCTGCCATTATTAATGAAAATAAAAAAAAACTTTAATGTGTGCACTTTGCAATGAAATGTCTCAGGAAAATTTTTCAGAGGTTTCCACATGACTGGCTGCCATTATTTATGAACATAAAAAAAACTTTAATGTGTGCAATTTGCAATGAAATGTCTCAGAAAAACTTTTCAGTGGTTTCCACATGACTGGCTGCCATTATTAATAAATATAAAAAAAAACTTTAATGTGTGCAATTTGCAATGAAGTGTCTCAGGAAAACTTTTCAGTGGTTTCCACATGACTGGCTGCCATTATTAATGAACATAAAAAAAAACTTTAATTTGGGCAATTTGCAATGAAATGTCTCAGGAAAATTTTTTAATGGTTTCCACATGACTGGCTGCCATTATTTATGAACATAAAAAAAAATTTAATGTGTGCAGTTTGCAATGAAATGTCTCAGGGATATTTTTCAGTGGTTTCCACATGACTGGCTGCCATTATTAATGAAGATAAAAAAAAACTTTAATGTGTGCATTTTGCAATGAATTGTCTCAGGAAAATTTTTCAGTGGTTTCCACATGACTGGCTGCCATTATTAATGAACATAAAAAAAAATTTAATGTGTGCAAATTGCAATGAAATGTCTCAGGAAAATTTTTCAGTGGTTTCCACATGACTGGCTGCCATTATTAATGAACATAAAAAAAACTTTAATGTGTGCAATTTTCAATGAAATGTCTCAGGAAAAATTTTCAGTGGTTTCCACATGACTGGCACCCTATTATTAATGAACAAAAAAAATCATTTTGCACTGTATGAAATGTCTTAGAAACATTTTTTTGAAAAGACAATTTTTTTTCAATAACGTTTACTTTTAGTACGTAAAAAAACTTTCTTAGACAATTTTTAATGACGTTAGTTTCAAACAAAAAGAATTGAAAAGATTCGTAAAAAAAAATTATTTTTCACTGTATGAAATGTCTTAGAAAAATTTATTTGAAAAGAAAATTTTTTTTCAATAATTTTCACTTTTAGTACGTAAAAAAACTTTCTTAGACAATTTTTAATGACGTTAGTTTCAAACAAAACGAATTAGACAGTTTCGCAAAAAAAAATTATTTTTCAATGTATGAAATGTCTTAGAAAAATTTTTTTGAAAAGAAAATTTTTTTTCAATAATTTCCACTTTTAGTACTTAAAAAAACTTTCTTAGACAATTTTTAATGACGTTAGTTTCAAACAAAAAGAATTAGACAGTTTCTCAAAAAAAAATTATTTTTCACTGTATGAAATGTCTTTGAAAAATTTTTGAAAATTTTTTTTGAAAAGAAAATTTTTTTCAATAATTTTCACTTTTAGTACGTAAAAAAACTTTCTTAGACAATTTTTAATGACGTTAGTTTCAAACAAAAAGAATTGGATAGTTTCGCAAAAAAAAAATATTTTTCACTGTATGAAATGTCTTAGAAAAATTTTTTTGAAAAGACAATTTTTTTTCAATAATTTTCACTTTTAGTACGTAAAAAAACTTTCTTAGACAATTTTTAATGACGTTAGTTTCAAACAAAAAGAATTAGACAGTTTCGCAAAAAAAAATTATTTTTCACTGTATGAAATGTCTTGGAAAAATTTTTTTGAAAAGACAATTTTTTTTCAATAATTTTTACTTTTAGTACGTAAAAAAACTTTCTTAGACAATTTTTAATGACGTTAGTTTCAAACAAAAAGAATTAGACAGTTTCGCAAAAAAAAATTATTTTTCACTGTATGAAATGTCTTAGAAAAATTTTTTTGAAAAGACAATTTTTTTTCAATAATTTTCACTTTTAGTACTTAAAAAAACTTTCTTAGACAATTTTTAATGACGTTAGTTTCAAACAAAAAGAATTAGACAGTTTCTCAAAAAAAAATTATTTTTCACTGTATGAAATGTCTTAGAAAAATTTTTGAAAATTTTTCTTGAAAAGAAAATTTTTTTCAATAATTTTCACTTTTAGTACGTAAAAAAACTTTCTTAGACAATTTTTAATGACGTTAGTTTCAAACAAAAAGAATTAGACAGTTTCGCAAAAAAAATTATTTTTCACTGTATGAAATGTCTTAGAAAAATTTTTTTGAAAAGACAACTTTTTTTCAATAATTTTCACTTTTAGTACGTAAAAAAACTTTCTTAGACAATTTGTAATGACGTTAGTTTCAAACAAAAAGAATTAGACAGTTTCGAAAAAAAAAATTATTTTTGACTGTATGAAATGTCTTTGAAAAATTTTTGAAAATTTATTTTGAAAAGAAAATTTTTTTCAATAATTTTCACTTTTAGTACGTAAAAAAACTTTCTTAGACAATTTTTAATGACGTTAGTTTCAAACAAAAAGAATTGGATAGTTTCGCAAAAAAAAAATATTTTTCACGGTATGAAATGTCTTAGAAAAATTTTTTTGAAAAGACAATTTTTTTTCAATAATTTTCACTTTTAGTACTTAAAAAAACTTTCTTAGACAATTTTTAATGACGTTAGTTTCAAACAAAAAGAATTAGACAGTTTCTCAAAAAAAAATTATTTTTCACTGTATGAAATGTCTTAGAAAAATTTTTGAAAATTTTTCTTGAAAAGAAAATTTTTTTCAATAATTTTCACTTTTAGTACGTAAAAAAACTTTCTTAGACAATTCTTAATGACGTTAGTTTCAAACAAAACGAATTAGACAGTTTCGCAAAAAAAAATTATTTTTCACTGTATGAAATGTCTTAGAAAAATTTTTTTGAAAAGACAATTTTTTTTCAATAATTTTCACTTTTAGTACTTAAAAAAACTTTCTTAGACAATTTTTAATGACGTTAGTTTCAAACAAAAAGAATTAGACAGTTTCGCAAAAAAAAAATTATTTTTCACTGTATGAAATGTCTTAGAAAAATTTTTGAAAATTTTTCTTGAAAAGAAAATTTTTTTCAGTAATTTTCACTTTTAGTACGTAAAAAAACTTTCTTAGACAATTTTTAATGACGTTAGTTTCAAACAAAAAGAATTAGACAGTTTCGCAAATAAAAATTATTTTTCACTGTATGAAATGTCTTAGAAAAATTTTTTTGAAAAGACAACTTTTTTTCAATAATTTTCACTTTTAGTACGTAAAAAAACTTTCTTAGACAATTTTTAATGACGTTAGTTTCAAACAAAAAGAATTAGACAGTTTCGCAAAAAAAAATTATTTTTCACTGTATGAAATGTCTTGGAAAAACTTTTTTGAAAAGAAAATTTTTTTTCAATAATTTTCACTTTTAGTACGTAAAAAAACTTTCTTAGACAATTTTTAATGACGTTAGTTTCAAACAAAACGAATTAGACAGTTTCGCAAAAAAAAATTATTTTTCACTGTATGAAATGTCTTAGAAAAGTTTTTGAAAATTTTTCTTGAAAAGAAAATTTGTTTTCAATAATTTTCACTTTTAGTACTTAAAAAAACTTTCTTAGACAATTTTTAATGACGTTAGTTTCAAACAAAAAGAATTAGACAGTTTCGCAAAAAAAAATTATTTTTCACTGTATGAAATGTCTTAGAAAAATTTTTGAAAATTTTTCTTGAAAAGAAAATTTTTTTCAATAATTTTCACTTTTAGTACGTAAAAAAACTTTCTTAGACAATTTTTAATGACGTTAGTTTCAAACAAAAAGAATTAGACAGTTTCGCAAAAAAAAATTATTTTTCACTGTATGAAATGTCTTAGAAAAATTTTTTTGAAAAGACAATTGTTTTTCAATATTTTTCACTTTTAGTACGTAAAAAAACTTTCTTAGACAATTTTTAATGACGTTAGTTTCAAACAAAATGAATTAGACAGTTTCGCAAAAAAAAATTATTTTTCACTGTATGAAATGTCATAGAAAAATTTTTTTAAAAAGAAAATTTTTTTTCAATAATTTTCACTTTTAGTACGTAAAAAAACTTTCTTAGACAATTTTTAATGACGTTAGTTTCAAACAAAAAGAATTAGACAGTTTCGCAAAAAAAAATTATTTTTCACAGTATGAAATGTCTTAGAAAAATTTTTTTGAAAAGACAATTGTTTTTCAATAATTTTCACTTTTAGTACGTAAAAAAACTTTCTTAGACAGTTTTTAATGACGTTAGTTTCAAACAAAATGAATTAGACAGTTTCGCAAAAAAAAATTATTTTTCACTGTATGAAATGTCTTAGAAAAAGTTTTTTGAAAAGACAATTTTTTTTCAATAATTTTCACTTTTAGTACGTAAAAAAACTTTCTTAGACAATTTTTAATGACGTTAGTTTCAAACAAAAAGAATTAGACAGTTTCGCAAAAAAAAATTATTTTTCACTGTATGAAATGTCTTAGAAAAATTTTTTTGAAAAGACAATTTTTTTTCAATAATTTTCACTTTTAGTACTTAAAAAAACTTTCTTAGACAATTTTTAATGACGTTAGTTTCAAACAAAAAGAATTAGACAGTTTCTCAAAAAAAAAATATTTTTCACTGTATGAAATGTCTTAGAAAAATTTTTGAAAATTTTTCTTGAAAAGAAATTTTTTTTCAATAATTTTCACTTTTAGTACGTAAAAAAACTTTCTTAGACAATTTTTAATGACGTTAGTTTCAAACAAAAAGAATTAGACAGTTTCGCAAAAAAAAATTGTTTTTCACTGTATGAAATGTCTTAGAAAAATTTTTTTGAAAAGACAATTTTTTTTCAATAATTTTCACTTTTAGTACGTAAAAAAACTTTCTTAGACAATTTTTAATGACGTTAGTTTCAAACAAAACGAATTAGACAGTTTCGCAAAAAAAAATTATTTTTCACTGTATGAAATGTCTTTGAAAATTTTTTTTGAAAAGAAAGTTTTTTTTCAATAATTTTCACTTTTAGTACGTAAAAAAACTTTCTTAGACAATTTTTAATGACGTTAGTTTCAAACAAAAAGAATTAGACAGTTTCGCAAAAAAAAATTATTTTTCACTGTATGAAATGTCTTAAAAAAAGTTTTGAAAATTTTTATTGAAAAGAAAAATTTTTTTCAATTATTTTCACTTTTAGTACGTAAAAAAACTTTCTTAGACAATTTTTAATGACGTTAGTTTCAAACGTAAAGAATTAGACAGTTTCGCAAAAAAAAAATTATTTTTCACTGTATGAAATGTCTTAGAAAAATTTTTGAAAATTTTTTTTGAAAAGACAATTTTTTTCAATAATTTTCACTTTTAGTACGTAAAAAAACTTTCTTAGACAATTTTTAATGACGTTAGTTTCAAACAAAAAGAATTAGACAGTTTCGCAAAAAAAAAATTATTTTTCACTGTATGAAATGTCTTAGAAAATTTTTTGAAAATTTTTTTTGAAAAGACAATTTTTTTCAATAATTTTCACTTTTAGTACGTAAAAAAACTTTCTTAGACAATTTGTAATGACGTTAGTTTCAAACAAAAAGAATTAGACAGTTTCGAAAAAAAAAATTATTTTTGACTGTATGAAATGTCTTTGAAAAATTTCTGAAATTTTTTTGGAAAAGAAAATTTTTTTCAATAATTTTCATTTTTAGTACGTAAAAAAACTTTCTTAGACAATTTTTAATGACGTTAGTTTCAAACAAAACGAATTAGACAGTTTCGCAAAAAAAAATTATTTTTCACTGTATGAAATGTCTTAGAAAAGTTTTTTTGAAAAGACAATTTTTTTCAATAATTTTCACTTTTAGTACGTAAAAAAACTTGCTTAGACAATTTTTAATGACGTTAGTTTCAAACAAAAAGAATTAGACAGTTTCGCAAAAAAAAATTATTTTTCACTGTATGAAATGTCTTAGAAAAATTTTTTTGAAAAGAAAATTTTTTTTCAATAATTTTCACTTTTAGTACGTAAAAAAACTTTCTTAGACAATTTGTAATGACGTTAGTTTCAAACAAAAAGATTTAGACAGTTTCGAAAAAAAAAATTATTTTTGACTGTATGAAATGTCTTTGAAAAATTTTTGAAAATTTTTTTTGAAAAGAAAATTTTTTTCAATAATTTTCACTTTTACTACGTAAAAAAACTTTCTTAGACAATTTTTAATGACGTTAGTTTCAAACAAAAAGAATTGGATAGTTTCGCAAAAAAAAAATATTTTTCACTGTATGAAATGTCTTAGAAAAATTTTTTTGAAAAGACAATTTTTTTTCAATAATTTTCACTTTTAGTACGTAAAAAAACTTTCTTAGACAATTTTTAATGACGTTAGTTTCAAACAAAAAGAATTAGACAGTTTCGCAAAAAAAAATTATTTTTCACTGTATGAAATGTCTTAGAAAAATTTTTTTGAAAAGAAAATTTTTTTTCAATAATTTTCACTTTTAGTACGTAAAAAAACTTTCTTAGACAATTTTTAATGACGTTAGTTTCAAACAAAACGAATTAGACAGTTTCGCAAAAAAAAATTATTTTTCACTGTATGAAATGTCTTAGAAAAATTTTTTTGAAAAGACAACTTTTTTTCAATAATTTTCACTTTTAGTACGTAAAAAAACTTTCTTAGACAATTTGTAATGACGTTAGTTTCAAACAAAAAGATTTAGATAGTTTCGAAAAAAAAAATTATTTTTGACTGTATGAAATGTCTTTGAAAAATTTTTGAAAATTTTTTTTGAAAAGAAAATTTTTTCCAATAACTTTCACTTTTACTACGTAAAAAAACTTTCTTAGACAATTTTTAATGACGTTAGTTTCAAACAAAAAGAATTGGATAGTTTCGCAAAAAAAAATTATTTTTCACTGTATGAAATGTCTTAGAAAAATTTTTTTGAAAAGACAATTTTTTTTCAATAATTTTCACTTTTAGTACGTAAAAAAACTTTCTTAGACAATTTTTAATGACGTTAGTTTCAAACAAAAAGAATTAGACAGTTTCGCAAAAAAAAATTATTTTTCACTGTATGAAATGTCTTAGAAAAATTTTTTTGAAAAGAAAATTTTTTTTCAATAATTTTCACTTTTAGTACGTAAAAAAACTTTCTTAGACAATTTTTAATGACGTTAGTTTCAAACAAAAAGAATTAGACAGTTTCGCAAAAAAAAATTATTTTTCACTGTATGAAATGTCTTAGAAAAATTTTTTTGAAAAGACAATTTTTTTTCAATAATTTTCACTTTTAGTACGTAAAAAAACTTTCTTAGACAATTTTTAATGACGTTAGTTTCAAACAAGAAGAATTAGACAGTTTCGCAAAAAAAAATTATTTTTCACTGTATGAAATGTCTTAGAAAAATTTTTGAAAATTTTTCTTGAAAAGAAAATTTTTTTCAATAATTTTCACTTTTAGTACGTAAAAAAACTTTCTTAGACAATTTTTAATGACGTTAGTTTCAAACAAAACGAATTAGACAGTTTCGCAAAAAAAAATAATTTTTCACTGTATGAAATGTCTTAGAAAAATTTTTTTGAAAAGACAACTTTTTTTCAATAATTTTCACTTTTAGTACGTAAAAAAACTTTCTTAGACAATTTGTAATGACGTTAGTTTCAAACAAAAAGAATTAGACAGTTTCGAAAAAAAAAAATTATTTTTGACTGTATGAAATGTCTTTGAAAAATTTTTGAAAATTTTTTTGGAAAAGAAAATTTTTTTCAATAATTTTCACTTTTAGTACGTAAAAAAACTTTCTTAGACAATTTTTAATGACGTTAGTTTCAGAAATGTCTCAGGAAAATTTTTTAGTGGTTTCCACATGACTGGCTGCCATTGTTAATGAACATAAAAAAAATTTTAATGTGTGCACTTTGCAATGAAATGTCTCAGGAAAATTTTTCAGTGGTTTCCACATGACTGGCTGCCATTATTAATGAACATAAAAAAAAACTTTAATGTGTGCATTTTGCAATGAAATGTCTCAGGAAAATTTTTCAGTGGTTTCCACATGACTGGCTGCCATTATTAATGAACATAAAAAAAAACTTTAATGTGTGCAAATTGCAATGAAATGTCTCAGGAAAATGTTTCAGTGGTTTCCACATGACTGGCTGCCATTATTAATGAACATAAAACTTTAATGTGTGCAACTTTCAATGAAATCTCAGGAAAATTTTTCAGTGGTTTCCACATGACTGGCACCCTATTATTAATGAACAAAAAAAATCATTTTGCACTGTATGAAATGTCTTAGAAAATTTTTTTTGAAAAGACAATTTTTTTTCAATAATTTTCACTTTTAGTACGTAAAAAAACTTTCTTAGACAATTTTTAATGACGTTAGTTACAAACAAAAAGAGTTGCATAGTTTCGCAAAAAAAAATTATTTTTCACTGTATGAAATGTCTTAGAAAAAGTTTTGAAAATTTTTTTTGAAAAGACAATTTTTTTCAATAATTGTCACTTGTAGTACGTAAAACAACTTTCTTAGACAATTTTTAATGACGTTAGTTTCAAACAAAAAGAATTGAAAAGCTTCGGAAAAAAAATTTTTTTTTTCACTGTATGAAATGACAATGTAATGTCTTGGAAAAATTTTTAAAAAGATTTTCGAAAAAAAATTTTTTTCTTGATAATCGAAACTTTTTGTGTAGGATAAAATATCTTAGGCCATTTACAATAACTTAAGTCAAAAAAAATAATTAGAGTGCGACCTTAACTTAAAATATACGCTATCTCCTTAAATAAAGCAGCTGCGCAGCTCTCAATGCAGGTATAAGCAATTCAATGAACTTTTGTTCATTGACAAATTTTTAACTTAAAACCAAGTTTTAGCGGTGCTAACACGTTTTGGAATGATAAAACAATATTACTGAACATAAAAATAAACTTTTGCAGTAGGAAAAAAATTTTGAAAAACTGAAAAAAATTCTTGTTCAATGTGTGCAATGAGTTATGAAATGTCTTATAAAAAATTTTGCAAACGATTTTTGATTTTTTCAATAATGTTCACTTTTAGTACGTAAAACAACTTTCTTAGACAATTTTTAATGACGTTAGTTTCAAACAAAAAGAATTGGAAAGCTTCGGAATAAATTTTTTTTTTCACTGTATGAAATGACAATGTAATGTCTTGGAAAAATTTTTGAAAAAGATTTTCAAAAAAAATTTTTTTTCTTGATAATCGAAACTTTTTGTGTAGGATAAAATCTCTTAGGCCATTTACAATAACTTTAGTCAAAAAAAATAATTAGAGTGTGACTTTAACTTAAAATATACGCTATCTCCTTAAATAAAGCAGCTGCGCAGCTCTCAATGCAGGTATAAGCAATTCAATGAACTTTTGTTCATTGACAAATTTTTAACTTGAAACCAAGTTTTAGCGGTGCTAACACGTTTTGGAATAATAAAACAATATTACTGAACATCAAAATAAACTTTTGCATTATTAAAACAAATTTGAAAAATTTTCGTGTAAGTCGTCAGTTCGTGTAAGTCGTCACTTTTTCTGTTTCCACTGGGGTGACGTTATCCAATTTCTAATGTAGCTTTAGCGGTGCTAACATGTTTTGGAATGATAAAACAATATTACTGAACATAAAAATAAACTTTTGCATTATGAAAAAAACTTTGAAAAATTTTGAAAAAAATTCTTGTTCAATGTGTGCAATTTGCAATGAAAGGTCTCAGGAAATTTTTTCAGAGGTTTCCACATGACTGGCTGCCATTATTAATGAAAATAAAAAAAAACTTTAATGTGTGCACTTTGCAATGAAATGTCTCAGGAAAATTTTTCAGTGGTTTCCACATGACTGGCTGCCATTATTAATGAACATAATAAACAACTTTAATGTGTGCAATTTGCAATGAAATGTCTCAGGAAAATTTTTCAGTGGTTTCCACATGACTGGCTGCCATTATTAATGAACATAAAACTTTAATGTGTGCAACTTACAATGAAATCTCAGGAAAATTTTTCAGTGGTTTCCACATGACTGGCACCCTATTATTAATAAACAAAAAAAATCATTTTGCGAAACTGTATGAAATGTCTTAGAAAAATTTTTTTGAAAAGACAATTTTTTTTCAATAATTTTCACTTTTAGTACGTAAAAAAACTTTCTTAGACAATTTTTAATGACGTTAGTTTCAAACAAAAAGAATTAGACAGTTTCGCAAAAAAAAATTATTTTTCACTGTATGAAATGTCTTAGAAAAATTTTTGAAAATTTTTCTTGAAAAGAAAATTTTTTTCAATAATTTTCACTTTTAGTACGTAAAAAAACTTTCTTAGACAATTTTTAATGACGTTAGTTTCAAACAAAAAGAATTAGACAGTTTCGAAAAAAAAAATTATTTTTGGCTGTATGAAATGTCTTAGAAAAATTTTTTTGAAAAGACAACTTTTTTTCAATAATTTTCACTTTTAGTACGTAAAAAAACTTTCTTAGACAATTTGTAATGACGTTAGTTTCAAACAAAAAGAATTAAACAGTTTCGAAAAAAAAAATTATTTTTAGCTGTATGAAATGTCTTTGAAAACTTTTTGAAAATTTTTTTAAAAAAAAAAATTTTTTTCAATAATTTTCACTTTTAGTACGTAAAAAAACTTTCTTAGACAATTTTTAATGACGTTAGTTTCAGAAATGTCTCAGGAAAATTTTTTAGTGGTTTCCACATAACTGGCTGCCATTATTTATGAACATAAAAAAAAACTTTAATGTGTGCAGTTTGCAATGAAATGTCTCAGGGAAATTTTTCAGTGGTTTCCACATGACTGGCTGCCATTATTAATGAACATAAAAAAAATTTTAATGTGTGCACTTTGCAATGAAATGTCTCAGGGAAATTTTTCAGTGGTTTCCACATGACTGGCTGCCATTATTAATGAACATAAAAAAAATTTTAATGTGTGCACTTTGCAATGAAATGTCTCAGGAAAATTTTTCAGTGGTTTCCACATGATTGGCTGCCATTATTAATGAAGATAAAAAAAAACTTTAATGTGTGCATTTTGCAATGAAATGTCTCAGGAAAATTTTTCAGTGGTTTCCACATGACTGGCTGCCATTATTAATGAACATAAAAAAAATTTTGATGTGTGCACTTTGCAATGAAATGTCTCAGGAAAATTTTTCAGTGGTTTCCACATGATTGGCTGCCATTATTAATGAAGATAAAAAAAAACTTTAATGTGTGCATTTTGCAATGAAATGTCTCAGGAAAATTTTTCAGTGGTTTCCACATGACTGGCTGCCATTATTAATAAACATAAAACTTTAATGTGTGCAACTTTCAATGAAATCTCAGGAAAATTTTTCAGTGGTTTCCACATGACTGGCACCCTATTATTAATGAACAAAAAAAATCATTTTGCACTGTATGAAATGTCTTAGAAAAATTTTTTGAAAAGACAATTTTTTTTCAATAATTTTCACTTTTAGTACGTAAAAAAACTTTCTTAGACAATTTTTAATGACGTTAGTTTCAAACAAAAAGAATTAGACAGTTTCGCAAAAAAAAATTATTTTTCACTGTATGAAATGTCTTAGAAAAATTTTTTTGAAAAGAAAATTTTTTTTCAATAATTTTCACTTTTAGTACGTAAAAAAACTTTCTTAGACAATTTTTAATGACGTTAGTTTCAAACAAAAAGAATTAGACAGTTTCGCAAAAAAAAATTATTTTTCACTGTATGAAATGTCTTAGAAAAATTTTTTTGAAAAGACAATTTTTTTTCAATAATTTTCACTTTTAGTACGTAAAAAAACTTTCTTAGACAATTTTTAATGACGTTAGTTTCAAACAAGAAGAACTAGACAGTTTCGCAAAAAAAAATTATTTTTCACTGTATGAAATGTCTTAGAAAAATTTTTTTGAAAAGAAAATTTTTTTTCAATAATTTTCACTTTTAGTACGTAAAAAAACTTTCTTAGACAATTTTTAATGACGTTAGTTTCAAACAAAAAGAATTAGACAGTTTCGCAAAAAAAAATTATTTTTCACTGTATGAAATGTCTTAGAAAAATTTTTGAAAATTTTTCTTGAAAAGAAAATTTTTTTCAATAATTTTCACTTTTAGTACGTAAAAAAACTTTCTTAGACAATTTTTAATGACGTTAGTTTCAAACAAAACGAATTAGACAGTTTCGCAAAAAAAAATAATTTTTCACTGTATGAAATGTCTTAGAAAAATTTTTTTGAAAAGACAATTTTTTTCAATAATTTTCACTTTTAGTACGTAAAAAAACTTTCTTAGACAATTTGTAATGACGTTAGTTTCAAACAAAAAGAATTAGACAGTTTCGAAAAAAAAAATTATTTTTGGCTGTATGAAATGTCTTTGAAAAATTTTTGAAAAGTTTTTTTGAAAAGAAAATTTTTTTCAATAATTTTCACTTTTACTACGTAAAAAAACTTTCTTAGACAATTTTTAATGACGTTAGTTTCAGAAATGTCTCAGGAAAATTTTTTAGTGGTTTCCACATAACTGGCTGCCATTATTTATGAACATAAAAAATAACTTTAATGTGTGCAGTTTGCAATGAAATGTCTCAGGGAAATTTTTCAGTGGTTTCCACATGACTGGCTGCCATTATTAATGAACATAAAAAAAATTTTAATGTGTGCACTTTGCAATGAAATGTCTCAGGGAAATTTTTCAGTGGTTTCCACATGACTGGCTGCCATTATTAATGAACATAAAAAAATTTTTAATGTATGCACTTTGCAATGAAATGTCTCAGGAAAATTTTTCAGTGGTTTCCACATGATTGGCTGCCATTATTAATGAAGATAAAAAAAAACTTTAATGTGTGCATTTTGCAATGAAATGTCTCAGGAAAATTTTTCAGTGGTTTCCACATGACTGGCTGCCATTATTAATGAACATAAAAAAAATTTTAATGTGTGCACTTTGCAATGAAATGTCTCAGGAAAATTTTTCAGTGGTTTCCACATGATTGGCTGCCATTATTAATGAAGATAAAAAAAAACTTTAATGTGTGCATTTTGCAATGAAATGTCTCAGGAAAATTTTTCAGTGGTTTCCACATGACTGGCTGCCATTATTAATGAACATAAAAAAAAACTTTAATGTGTGCAAATTGCAATGAAATGTCTCAGGAAAATTTTTCAGTGGTTTCCACATGACTGGCTGCCATTATTAATGAACATAAAACTTTAATGTGTGCAACTTTCAATGAAATCTCAGGAAAATTTTTCAGTGGTTTCCACATGACTGGCACCCTATTATTAATGAACAAAAAAAATCATTTTGCACTGTATGAAATGTCTTAGAAAATTTTTTTTGAAAAGACAATTTTTTTTCAATAATTTTCACTTTTAGTACGTAAAAAAACTTTCTTAGACAATTTTTAATGACCTTAGTTACAAACAAAAAGAATTGCATAGTTTCGCAAAAAAAAATTATTTTTCACTGTATGAAATGTCTTAGAAAAATTTTTGAAAATTTTTTTTGAAAAGACAATTTTTTTCAATAATTGTCACTTGTAGTACGTAAAACAACTTTCTTAGACAATTTTTAATGACGTTAGTTTCAAACAAAAAGAATTGAAAAGCTTCGGAAAAAAAATTTTTTTTTCACTGTATGAAATGACAATGTAATGTCTTGGAAAATTTTTTTAAAAAGATTTTCGAAAAAAAATTTTTTTCTTGATAATCGAAACTTTTTGTGTAGGATAAAATATCTTAGGCCATTTACAATAACTTAAGTCAAAAGAAATAATTAGAGGGCGACCTTAACTTAAAATATACGCTATCTCCTTAAATAAAGCAGCTGCGCAGCTCTCAATGCAGGTATAAGCAATTCAATGAACTTTTGTTCATTGACAAATTTTTAATTTAAAACCAAGTTTTAGCGGTGCTAACACGTTTTGGAATGATAAAACAATATTACTGAACATAAAAATAAACTTTTGCAGTAGGAAAAAAATTTTGAAAAACTGAAAAAAATTCTTGTTCAATGTGTGCAATGAGTTATGAAATGTCTTATAAAAAATTTTGCAAACGATTTTTGATTTTTTCAATAATGTTCACTTTTAGTACGTAAAACAACTTTCTTAGACAATTTTTAATGACGTTAGTTTCAAACAAAAAGAATTGGAAAGCTTCGGAATAAAATTTTTTTTTCACTGTATGAAATGACAATGTAATGTCTTGGAAAAATTTTTGAAAAAGATTTTCAAAAAAAATTTTTTTTCTTGATAATCGAAACTTTTTGTGTAGGATAAAATATCTTAGGCCATTTACAATAACTTTAGTCAAAAAAAATAATTAGAGTGTGACTTTAACTTAAAATATACGCTATCTCCTTAAATAAAGCAGCTGCGCAGCTCTCAATGCAGGTATAAGCAATTCAATGAACTTTTGTTCATTGACAAATTTTTAACTTGAAACCAAGTTTTAGCGGTGCTAACACGTTTTGGAATAATAAAACAATATTACTGAACATCAAAATAAACTTTTGCATTATTAAAACAAACTTGAAAAATTTTCGTGTAAGTCGTCAGTTCGTGTAAGTCGTCACTTTTTCTGTTTCCCCTGTGGTGACGTTATCCAATTTCTAATGTAGCTTTAGCGGTGCTAACATGTTTTGGAATGATAAAACAATATTACTGAACATTAAAATAAACTTTTGCAATATGAAAAAAACTTTGAAAAATTTTGAAAAAATTCTTGTTCAATGTGTGCAATTTGCAATGAAATGTCTCAGGAAATTTTTTCAGAGGTTTCCACATGACTGGCTGCCATTATTAATGAAAATAAAAAAAAACTTTAATGTGTGCACTTTGCAATGAAATGTCTCAGGAAAATTTTTCAGTGGTTTCCACATGACTGGCTGCCATTATTAATGAACATAATAAAAAACTTTAATGTGTGCAATTTGCAATGAAATGTCTCAGGAAAATTTTTCAGTGGTTTCCACATGACTGGCACCCTATTATTAATGAACAAAAAAAATCATTTTGCACTGTATGAAATGTCTTAGAAAATTTTTTTTGAAAAGACAATTTTTTTTCAATAATTTTCACGTTTAGTACGTAAAAAAACTTTCTTAGACAATTTTTAATGACGTTAGTTACAAACAAAAAGAATTGCATAGTTTCGCAAAAAAAAATTATTTTTCACTGTATGAAATGTCTTAGAAAAAGTTTTGAAAATTTTTTTTGAAAAGAAAATTTTTTTCAATAATTGTCACTTTTAGTACGTAAAACAACTTTCTTAGACAATTTTTAATGACGTTTGTTTCAAACCAAAAGAATTGGGAAGCTTCGGAAAAAAAATTTTTTTTCACTGTATGAAATGACAATGTAATGTCTTAGAAAAATTTTTGAAAGAGATTTTCGAAAAAAAATTTTTTTCTTGATAATCGAAACTTTTTGTGTAGGATAAAATATCTTAGGCCATTTACAATAACTTTAGTCAAAAAAAATAATTAGAGTGCAATTTTAACATAAAATATACGCTATCTCCTTGATAAAGCAGCTGCGCAGCTCTCAATGCAGGTATAAGCAATTCAATGAACTTTTGTTAGTTGACAACTTTTTAACTTGAAACTAAGTTTTAGCGGTGCTAACATGTTTTGGAATGATAAAACAATATTACTGAACATAAAAATAAACTTTTGCTGTAGGGAAAAAATTTTGAAAAACTTTAAAAAAAATTCTTGTTCAATGTGTGCAATGAGTTATGAAATGTCTTAAAAAAAATTTTGCAAACGATTTTTGATTTTTTCAATGATGTTCACTTTTAGTTCGTAAAACAACTTTCTTAGACAATTTTTAATGACGTTAGTTTCAAACAAAAAAAATTGGATACTTTAACAAAAAGAAATTATTTTTCACTGTATGAAATGTCTTGGAAAAATTTTTGAAAATTTTTTTTGAAAAGACAATTTTCAATAACTGTCACTTTTAGTACGTAAAACAACTTTCTTAGACAATTTTTAATGACGTTAGTTTCAAACAAAAAGAATTGGAAAGCTTCGGAATAAAATTTTTTTTCAATGTATGAAATGACAATGTAATGTCTTGAAAAAATTTTTGAAAAAGATTTTCAAAAAAGAAATTTTTTCTTGATAATCGAAACTTTTTGTGTAGGATAAAATCTCTTAGGCCATTTACAATAACTTTAGTCAAAAAAAATAATTGGAGTGTGACTTTAACTTAAAATATACGCTATCTCCTTAAATAAAGCAGCTGCGCAGCTCTCAATGCAGGTATAAGCAATTCAATGAACTTTTGTTCATTGACAAATTTTTAACTTGAAACCAAGTTTTAGCGGTGCTAACACGTTTTGGAATAATAAAACAAAATTACTGAACATCAAAATAAACTTTTGCATTATTAAAACAAATTTGAAAATTTTTCGTGTAAGTCGTCAGTTCGTGTAAGTCGTCACTTTTTCTGTTTCCCCTGGGGTGACGTTATCCAATTTCTAATGTAGCTTTAGCGGTGCTAACATGTTTTGGAATGATAAAACAATATTACTGAACATAAAAATAAACTTTTGCAATATGAAAAAAACTTTAAAAAGTTTTGAAAAAAATTCTTGTTCAATGTGTGCAATTTGCAATGAAATGTCTCAGGAAATTTTTTCAGAGGTTTCCACATGACTGGCTGCCATTATTAATGAAAATAAAAAAAAACTTTAATGTGTGCACTTTGCAATGAAATGTCTCAGGAAAATTTTTCAGAGGTTTCCACATGACTGGCTGCCATTATTTATGAACATAAAAAAAACTTTAATGTGTGCAATTTGCAATGAAATGTCTCAGAAAAACTTTTCAGTGGTTTCCACATGACTGGCTGCCATTATTAATAAATATAAAAAAAAACTTTAATGTGTGCAATTTGCAATGAAGTGTCTCAGGAAAACTTTTCAGTGGTTTCCACATGACTGGCTGCCATTATTAATGAACATAAAAAAAAACTTTAATTTGGGCAATTTGCAATGAAATGTCTCAGGAAAATTTTTTAGTGGTTTCCACATGACTGGCTGCCATTATTTATGAACATAAAAAAAAATTTAATGTGTGCAGTTTGCAATGAAATGTCTCAGGGATATTTTTCAGTGGTTTCCACATGACTGGCTGCCATTATTAATGAAGATAAAAAAAAACTTTAATGTGTGCATTTTGCAATGAATTGTCTCAGGAAAATTTTTCAGTGGTTTCCACATGACTGGCTGCCATTATTAATGAACATAAAAAAAAATTTAATGTGTGCAAATTGCAATGAAATGTCTCAGGAAAATTTTTCAGTGGTTTCCACATGACTGGCTGCCATTATTAATGAACATAAAAAAAACTTTAATGTGTGCAATTTTCAATGAAATGTCTCAGGAAAAATTTTCAGTGGTTTCCACATGACTGGCACCCTATTATTAATGAACAAAAAAAATCATTTTGCACTGTATGAAATGTCTTAGAAAATTTTTTTTGAAATGACAATTTTTTTTCAATAACGTTTACTTTTAGTACGTAAAAAAACTTTCTTAGACAATTTTTAATGACGTTAGTTTCAAACAAAAAGAATTGAAAAGATTCGTAAAAAAAAATTATTTTTCACTGTATGAAATGTCTTAGAAAAATTTTTGAAAATGTTTTTTGAAAAGACAATTTTCCTCAATAACTTTTACTTTTAGTGCGTTAAAAAACTTTCTTAGACAATTTTTAATGACGTTAGTTTCAAACAAAAAGAATTGCATAGTTTCTCAAAAAAAAATTATTTTTCACTGTATGAAATGTCTTGGAAAAATTTTTGAAAATTTTTTTTGAAAAGACAATTTTCAATAATTGTCACTTTTAGTACGTAAAACAACTTTCTTAGACAATTTTTAATGACGTTAGTTTCAAACAAAAAGAATTGGAAAGCTTCGGAAAAAAAATTTTTTTTCACTGTATGAAATGACAATGTAATGTCTTAGAAAAATTTTTGAAAGAGATTTTCGAAAAAAAATTTTTTTCTTGATAATCGAAACTTTTTGTGTAGGATAAAATATCTTAGGCCATTTACAATAACTTTAGTCAAAAAAATAATTAAAGTGCGACTTTAACTTAAAATATACGCTATCTCCTTAAATAAAGCAGCTGCGCAGCTCTCAATGCAGGTATAAGCAATTCAATGAACTTTTGTTCATTGACAAATTTTTAATTTAAAACCAAGTTTTAGCGGTGCTAACACGTTTTGGAATGATAAAACAATATTACTGAACATAAAAATAAACTTTTGCAGTAGGAAAAAAATTTTGAAAAACTGAAAAAAATTCTTGTTCAATGTGTGCAATGAGTTATGAAATGTCTTATAAAAAATTTTGCAAACGATTTTTGATTTTTTCAATAATGTTCACTTTTAGTACGTAAAACAACTTTCTTAGACAATTTTTAATGACGTTAGTTTCAAACAAAAAGAATTGGAAAGCTTCGGAATAAAATTTTTTTTTCACTGTATGAAATGACAATGTAATGTCTTGGAAAAATTTTTGAAAAAGATTTTCAAAAAAAATTTTTTTTCTTGATAATCGAAACTTTTTGTGTAGGATAAAATATCTTAGGCCATTTACAATAACTTTAGTCAAAAAAAATAATTAGAGTGTGACTTTAACTTAAAATATACGCTATCTCCTTAAATAAAGCAGCTGCGCAGCTCTCAATGCAGGTATAAGCAATTCAATGAACTTTTGTTCATTGACAAATTTTTAACTTGAAACCAAGTTTTAGCGGTGCTAACACGTTTTGGAATAATAAAACAATATTACTGAACATCAAAATAAACTTTTGCATTATTAAAACAAACTTGAAAAATTTTCGTGTAAGTCGTCAGTTCGTGTAAGTCGTCACTTTTTCTGTTTCCCCTGTGGTGACGTTATCCAATTTCTAATGTAGCTTTAGCGGTGCTAACATGTTTTGGAATGATAAAACAATATTACTGAACATTAAAATAAACTTTTGCAATATGAAAAAAACTTTGAAAAATTTTGAAAAAATTCTTGTTCAATGTGTGCAATTTGCAATGAAATGTCTCAGGAAATTTTTTCAGAGGTTTCCACATGACTGGCTGCCATTATTAATGAAAATAAAAAAAAACTTTAATGTGTGCACTTTGCAATGAAATGTCTCAGGAAAATTTTTCAGTGGTTTCCACATGACTGGCTGCCATTATTAATGAACATAATAAAAAATTTTAATGTGTGCAATTTGCAATGAAATGTCTCAGGAAAATTTTTCAGTGGTTTCCACATGACTGGCACCCTATTATTAATGAACAAAAAAAATCATTTTGCACTGTATGAAATGTCTTAGAAAATTTTTTTTGAAAAGACAATTTTTTTTCAATAATTTTCACGTTTAGTACGTAAAAAAACTTTCTTAGACAATTTTTAATGACGTTAGTTACAAACAAAAAGAATTGCATAGTTTCGCAAAAAAAAATTTTTTTTCACTGTATGAAATGTCTTAGAAAAAGTTTTGAAAATTTTTTTTGAAAAGAAAATTTTTTTCAATAATTGTCACTTTTAGTACGTAAAACAACTTTCTTAGACAATTTTTAATGACGTTTGTTTCAAACCAAAAGAATTGGGAAGCTTCGGAAAAAAAATTTTTTTTCACTGTATGAAATGACAATGTAATGTCTTAGAAAAATTTTTGAAAGAGATTTTCGAAAAAAAATTTTTTTCTTGATAATCGAAACTTTTTGTGTAGGATAAAATATCTTAGGCCATTTACAATAACTTTAGTCAAAAAAAATAATTAGAGTGCAATTTTAACATAAAATATACGCTATCTCCTTGAATAAAGCAGCTGCGCAGCTCTCAATGCAGGTATAAGCAATTCAATGAACTTTTGTTAGTTGACAACTTTTTAACTTGAAACTAAGTTTTAGCGGTGCTAACATGTTTTGGAATGATAAAACAATATTACTGAACATAAAAATAAACTTTTGCTGTAGGGAAAAAATTTTGAAAAACTTTAAAAAAAATTCTTGTTCAATGTGTGCAATGAGTTATGAAATGTCTTAAAAAAAATTTTGCAAACGATTTTTGATTTTTTCAATGATGTTCACTTTTAGTTCGTAAAACAACTTTCTTAGACAATTTTTAATGACGTTAGTTTCAAACAAAAAAAATTGGATACTTTAACAAAAAGAAATTATTTTTCACTGTATGAAATGTCTTGGAAAAATTTTTGAAAATTTTTTTTGAAAAGACAATTTTCAATAACTGTCACTTTTAGTACGTAAAACAACTTTCTTAGACAATTTTTAATGACGTTAGTTTCAAACAAAAAGAATTGGAAAGCTTCGGAATAAAATTTTTTTTCAATGTATGAAATGACAATGTAATGTCTTGAAAAAATTTTTGAAAAAGATTTTCAAAAAAAAAATTTTTCTTGATAATCGAAACTTTTTGTGTAGGATAAAATCTCTTAGGCCATTTACAATAACTTTAGTCAAAAAAAATAATTGGAGTGTGACTTTAACTTAAAATATACGCTATCTCCTTAAATAAAGCAGCTGCGCAGCTCTCAATGCAGGTATAAGCAATTCAATGAACTTTTGTTCATTGACAAATTTTTAACTTGAAACCAAGTTTTAGCGGTGCTAACACGTTTTGGAATAATAAAACAAAATTACTGAACATCAAAATAAACTTTTGCATTATTAAAACAAATTTGAAAATTTTTCGTGTAAGTCGTCAGTTCGTGTAAGTCGTCACTTTTTCTGTTTCCCCTGGGGTGACGTTATCCAATTTCTAATGTAGCTTTAGCGGTGCTAACATGTTTTGGAATGATAAAACAATATTACTGAACATAAAAATAAACTTTTGCAATATGAAAAAAACTTTAAAAAGTTTTGAAAAAAATTCTTGTTCAATGTGTGCAATTTGCAATGAAATGTCTCAGGAAATTTTTTCAGAGGTTTCCACATGACTGGCTGCCATTATTAATGAAAATAAAAAAAAACTTTAATGTGTGCACTTTGCAATGAAATGTCTCAGGAAAATTTTTCAGAGGTTTCCACATGACTGGCTGCCATTATTTATGAACATAAAAAAAACTTTAATGTGTGCAATTTGCAATGAAATGTCTCAGAAAAACTTTTCAGTGGTTTCCACATGACTGGCTGCCATTATTAATAAATATAAAAAAAAACTTTAATGTGTGCAATTTGCAATGAAGTGTCTCAGGAAAACTTTTCAGTGGTTTCCACATGACTGGCTGCCATTATTAATGAACATAAAAAAAAACTTTAATTTGGGCAATTTGCAATGAAATGTCTCAGGAAAATTTTTTAGTGGTTTCCACATGACTGGCTGCCATTATTTATGAACATAAAAAAAAATTTAATGTGTGCAGTTTGCAATGAAATGTCTCAGGGATATTTTTCAGTGGTTTCCACATGACTGGCTGCCATTATTAATGAAGATAAAAAAAAACTTTAATGTGTGCATTTTGCAATGAATTGTCTCAGGAAAATTTTTCAGTGGTTTCCACATGACTGGCTGCCATTATTAATGAACATAAAAAAAAATTTAATGTGTGCAAATTGCAATGAAATGTCTCAGGAAAATTTTTCAGTGGTTTCCACATGACTGGCTGCCATTATTAATGAACATAAAAAAAACTTTAATGTGTGCAATTTTCAATGAAATGTCTCAGGAAAAATTTTCAGTGGTTTCCACATGACTGGCACCCTATTATTAATGAACAAAAAAAATCATTTTGCACTGTATGAAATGTCTTAGAAACATTTTTTTGAAAAGACAATTTTTTTTCAATAACGTTTACTTTTAGTACGTAAAAAAACTTTCTTAGACAATTTTTAATGACGTTAGTTTCAAACAAAAAGAATTGAAAAGATTCGTAAAAAAAAATTATTTTTCACTGTATGAAATGTCTTAGAAAAATTTTTGAAAATGTTTTTTGAAAAGACAATTTTCCTCAATAACTTTTACTTTTAGTGCGTTAAAAAACTTTCTTAGACAATTTTTAATGACGTTAGTTTCAAACAAAAAGAATTGCATAGTTTCGCAAAAAAAAATTATTTTTCACTGTATGAAATGTCTTGGAAAAATTTTTGAAAATTTTTTTCGAAAAGACAATTTTCAATAATTGTCACTTTTAGTACGTAAAACAACTTTCTTAGACAATTTTTAATGACGTTAGTTTCAAACAAAAAGAATTGGAAAGCTTCGGAAAAAAAATTTTTTTTCACTGTATGAAATGACAATGTAATGTCTTAGAAAAATTTTTGAAAGAGATTTTCGAAAAAAAATTTTTTTCTTGATAATCGAAACTTTTTGTGTAGGATAAAATATCTTAGGCCATTTACAATAACTTTAGTCAAAAAAATAATTAAAGTGCGACTTTAACTTAAAATATACGCTATCTCCTTAAATAAAGCAGCTGCGCAGCTCTCAATGCAGGTATAAGCAATTCAATGAACTTCTGTTCATTGACAAATTTTTAACTTGAAACCAAGTTTTAGCGGTGCTAACACGTTTTGGAATAATAAAACAAAATTACTGAACATCAAAATAAACTTTTGCATAATTAAAACAAATTTGAAAATTTTTCGTGTAAGTCGTCAGTTCGTGTAAGTCGTCACTTTTTCTGTTTCCCCTGGGGTGACGTTATCCAATTTCTAAAGTAGCTTTTGCGGTGCTAACATGTTTTGGAATGATAAAACAATATTACTGAACATAAAAATAAACTTTTGCAATATGAAAAAAACTTTAAAAAATTTTGAAAAAAATTCTTGTTCAATGTGTGCAATTTGCAATGAAATGTCTCAGGAAATTTTTTCAGAGGTTTCCACATGACTGGCTGCCATTATTAATAAAAATAAAAAAAAACTTTAATGTGTGCACTTTGCAATGAAATGTCTCAGGAAAATTTTTCAGTGGTTTCCACATGACTGGCTGCCATTATTAATGAACATAATAAAAAACTTTAATGTGTGCAATTTGCAATGAAATGTCTCAGGAAAATTTTTCAGTGGTTTCCACATGACTGGCTGCCATTATTAATGAACATAAAACTTTAATGTGTGCAACTTTCAATGAAATCTCAGGAAAATTTTTCAGTGGTTTCCACATGACTGGCTGCCATTATTAATGAACAAAAAAAATCATTTTGCACTGTATGAAATGTCTTAGAAAATTTTTTTTGAAAAGACAATTTTTTTTCAATAATTTTCACTTTTAGTACGTAAAAAAATTTTCTTAGACAATTTTTAATGACGTTAGTTTCAAACAAAAAGAATTAGACAGTTTCGCAAAAAAAAAATTATTTTTCACTGTATGAAATGTCTTAGAAAAATTTTTGAAAATTTTTCTTGAAAAGAAAATTTTTTTCAATAATTTTCACTTTTAGTACGTAAAAAAACTTTCTTAGACAATTTTTAATGACGTTAGTTTCAAACAAAAAGAATTAGACAGTTTCGCAAATAAAAATTATTTTTCACTGTATGAAATGTCTTAGAAAAATTTTTTTGAAAAGACAACTTTTTTTCAATAATTTTCACTTTTAGTACGTAAAAAAACTTTCTTAGACAATTTGTAATGACGTTAGTTTCAAACAAAAAGAATTAGACAGTTTCGAAAAAAAAAACTAATTTTGACTGTATGAAATGTCTTTGAAAAATTTTTGAAAATTTTTTTTGAAAAGAAAATTTTTTTCAATAATTTTCACTTTTAGTACGTAAAAAAACTTTCTTAGACAATTTTTATAGACGTTAGTTTCAAACAAAAAGAATTGGATAGTTTCGCAAAAAAAAAATATTTTTCACTGTATGAAATGTCTTAGAAAAATTTTTTTGAAAAGACAATTTTTTTTCAATAATTTTCACTTTTAGTACGTAAAAAAACTTTCTTAGACAATTTTTAATGACGTTAGTTTCAAACAAAAAGAATTAGACAGTTTCGCAAAAAAAAATTATTTTTCACTGTATGAAATGTCTTGGAAAAATTTTTTTGAAAAGACAATTTTTTTTCAATAATTTTTACTTTTAGTACGTAAAAAAACTTTCTTAGACAATTTTTAATGACGTTAGTTTCAAACAAAAAGAATTAGACAGTTTCGCAAAAAAAAATTATTTTTCACTGTATGAAATGTCTTAGAAAAATTTTTTTGAAAAGACAATTTTTTTTCAATAATTTTCACTTTTAGTACTTAAAAAAACTTTCTTAGACAATTTTTAATGACGTTAGTTTCAAACAAAAAGAATTAGACAGTTTCTCAAAAAAAAATTATTTTTCACTGTATGAAATGTCTTAGAAAAATTTTTGAAAATTTTTCTTGAAAGGAAAATTTTTTTCAATAATTTTCACTTTTAGTACGTAAAAAAACTTTCTTAGACAATTTTTAATGACGTTAGTTTCAAACAAAAAGAATTAGACAGTTTCGCAAAAAAAATTATTTTTCACTGTATGAAATGTCTTAGAAAAATTTTTTTGAAAAGACAACTTTTTTTCAATAATTTTCACTTTTAGTACGTAAAAAAACTTTCTTAGACAATTTGTAATGACGTTAGTTTCAAACAAAAAGAATTAGACAGTTTCGAAAAAAAAAATTATTTTTGACTGTATGAAATGTCTTTGAAAAATTTTTGAAAATTTTTTTTGAAAAGAAAATTTTTTTCAATAATTTTCACTTTTAGTACGTAAAAAAACTTTCTTAGACAATTTTTAATGACGTTAGTTTCAAACAAAAAGAATTGGATAGTTTCGCAAAAAAAAAATATTTTTCACGGTATGAAATGTCTTAGAAAAATTTTTTTGAAAAGACAATTTTTTTTCAATAATTTTCACTTTTAGTACTTAAAAAAACTTTCTTAGACAATTTTTAATGACGTTAGTTTCAAACAAAAAGAATTAGACAGTTTCTCAAAAAAAAATTATTTTTCACTGTATGAAATGTCTTAGAAAAGTTTTTGAAAATTTTTCTTGAAAAGAAAATTTTTTTCAATAATTTTCACTTTTAGTACGTAAAAAAACTTTCTTAGACAATTTTTAATGACGTTAGTTTCAAACAAAACGAATTAGACAGTTTCGCAAAAAAAAATTATTTTTCACTGTATGAAATGTCTTAGAAAAATTTTTTTGAAAAGACAATTTTTTTTCAATAATTTTCACTTTTAGTACTTAAAAAAACTTTCTTAGACAATTTTTAATGACGTTAGTTTCAAACAAAAAGAATTAGACAGTTTCGCAAAAAAAAAATTATTTTTCACTGTATGAAATGTCTTAGAAAAATTTTTGAAAATTTTTCTTGAAAAGAAAATTTTTTTCAATAATTTTCACTTTTAGTACGTAAAAAAACTTTCTTAGACAATTTTTAATGACGTTAGTTTCAAACAAAAAGAATTAGACAGTTTCGCAAATAAAAATTATTTTTCACTGTATGAAATGTCTTAGAAAAATTTTTTTGAAAAGACAACTTTTTTTCAATAATTTTCACTTTTAGTACGTAAAAAAACTTTCTTAGACAATTTTTAATGACGTTAGTTTCAAACAAAAAGAATTAGACAGTTTCGCAAAAAAAAATTATTTTTCACTGTATGAAATGTCTTGGAAAAACTTTTTTGAAAAGAAAATTTTTTTTCAATAATTTTCACTTTTAGTACGTAAAAAAACTTTCTTAGACAATTTTTAATGACGTTAGTTTCAAACAAAACGAATTAGACAGTTTCGCAAAAAAAAATTATTTTTCACTGTATGAAATGTCTTAGAAAAGTTTTTGAAAATTTTTCTTGAAAAGAAAATTTGTTTTCAATAATTTTCACTTTTAGTACTTAAAAAAACTTTCTTAGACAATTTTTAATGACGTTAGTTTCAAACAAAAAGAATTAGACAGTTTCGCAAAAAAAAATTATTTTTCACTGTATGAAATGTCTTAGAAAAATTTTTGAAAATTTTTCTTGAAAAGAAAATTTTTTTCAATAATTTTCACTTTTAGTACGTAAAAAAACTTTCTTAGACAATTTTTAATGACGTTAGTTTCAAACAAAAAGAATTAGACAGTTTCGCAAAAAAAAATTATTTTTCACTGTATGAAATGTCTTAGAAAAATTTTTTTGAAAAGACAACTTTTTTTCAATAATTTTCACTTTTAGTACGTAAAAAAACTTTCTTAGACAATTTGTAATGACGTTAGTTTCAAACAAAAAGATTTAGACAGTTTCGAAAAAAAAAATTATTTTTGACTGTATGAAATGTCTTTAAAAAATTTTTGAAAATTTTTTTTGAAAAGAAAATTTTTTTCAATAATTTTCACTTTTACTACGTAAAAAAACTTTCTTAGACAATTTTTAATGACGTTAGTTTCAAACAAAAAGAATTGGATAGTTTCGCAAAAAAAAATATTTTTCACTGTATGAAATGTCTTAGAAAAACTTTTTTGAAAAGACAATTTTTTTTCAATAATTTTCACTTTTAGTACGTAAAAAAACTTTCTTAGACAATTTTTAATGACGTTAGTTTCAAACAAAAAGAATTAGACAGTTTCGCAAAAAAAAATTATTTTTCACTGTATGAAATGTCTTAGAAAAATTTTTTTGAAAAGACAATTGTTTTTCAATATTTTTCACTTTTAGTACGTAAAAAAACTTTCTTAGACAATTTTTAATGACGTTAGTTTCAAACAAAATGAATTAGACAGTTTCGCAAAAAAAAATTATTTTTCACTGTATGAAATGTCATAGAAAAATTTTTTTGAAAAGAAAATTTTTTTTCAATAATTTTCACTTTTAGTACGTAAAAAAACTTTCTTAGACAATTTTTAATGACGTTAGTTTCAAACAAAAAGAATTAGACAGTTTCGCAAAAAAAAATTATTTTTCACAGTATGAAATGTCTTAGAAAAATTTTTTTGAAAAGACAATTGTTTTTCAATAATTTTCACTTTTAGTACGTAAAAAAACTTTCTTAGACAATTTTTAATGACGTTAGTTTCAAACAAAAAGAATTAGACAGTTTCGCAAAAAAAAATTATTTTTCACTGTATGAAATGTCTTAGAAAAAGTTTTTTGAAAAGACAATTTTTTTTCAATAATTTTCACTTTTAGTACGTAAAAAAACTTTCTTAGACAATTTTTAATGACGTTAGTTTCAAACAAAAAGAATTAGACAGTTTCGCAAAAAAAAATTATTTTTCACTGTATGAAATGTCTTAGAAAAATTTTTTTGAAAAGACAATTTTTTTTCAATAATTTTCACTTTTAGTACTTAAAAAAACTTTCTTAGACAATTTTTAATGACGTTAGTTTCAAACAAAAAGAATTAGACAGTTTCTCAAAAAAAAAATATTTTTCACTGTATGAAATGTCTTAGAAAAATTTTTGAAAATTTTTCTTGAAAAGAAATTTTTTTTCAATAATTTTCACTTTTAGTACGTAAAAAAACTTTCTTAGACAATTTTTAATGACGTTAGTTTCAAACAAAAAGAATTAGACAGTTTCGCAAAAAAAAATTGTTTTTCACTGTATGAAATGTCTTAGAAAAATTTTTTTGAAAAGACAATTTTTTTTCAATAATTTTCACTTTTAGTACGTAAAAAAACTTTCTTAGACAATTTTTAATGACGTTAGTTTCAAACAAAACGAATTAGACAGTTTCGCAAAAAAAAATTATTTTTCACTGTATGAAATGTCTTAGAAAAATTTTTTTGAAAAGACAATTTTTTTTC
Source organism: Aplidium turbinatum (assembly GCF_918807975.1). Lineage (NCBI taxonomy): Eukaryota > Metazoa > Chordata > Ascidiacea > Aplousobranchia > Polyclinidae > Aplidium > Aplidium turbinatum. The sequence goes on from NC_137485.1 coordinate 22,843,505, forward strand.
AATAATTTTCACTTTTAATACTTAAAAAAACTTTCTTAGACAATTTTTAATGACGTTAGTTTCAAACAAAAAGAATTAGACAGTTTCGCAAAAAAAAATTATTTTTCACTGTATGAAATGTCTTGGAAAAATTTTTGAAAATTTTTCTTGAAAAGAAAATTTTTTTCAATAATTTTCACTTTTAGTACGTAAAAAAACTTTCTTAGACAATTTTTAATGACGTTAGTTTCAAACAAAAAGAATTAGACAGTTTCGCAAAAAAAAATTATTTTTCACTGTATGAAATGTCTTAGAAAAATTTTTTTGAAAAGACAATTTTTTTTCAATAATTTTCACTTTTAGTACGTAAAAAAACTTTCTTAGACAATTTTTAATGACGTTAGTTTCAAACAAAAAGAATTAGACAGTTTCGCAAAAAAAAATTATTTTTCACTGTATGAAATGTCTTGGAAAAATTTTTTTGAAAAGACAATTTTTTTTCAATAATTTTCACTTTTAGTACTTAAAAAAACTTTCTTAGACAATTTTTAATGACGTTAGTTTCAAACAAAAAGAATTAGACAGTTTCGCAAAAAAAAATTATTTTTCACTGTATGAAATGTCTTAGAAAAATTTTTGAAAATTTTTCTTGAAAAGACAATTTTTTTCAATAATTTTCACTTTTAGTACGTAAAAAAACTTTCTTAGACAATTTTTAATGACGTTAGTTTCAAACAAAAAGAATTAGACAGTTTCGCAAATAAAAATTATTTTTCACTGTATGAAATGTCTTAGAAAAATTTTTTTGAAAAGACAACTTTTTTTCAATAATTTTCACTTTTAGTACGTAAAAAAACTTTCTTAGACAATTTGTAATGACGTTAGTTTCAAACAAAAAGAATTAGACAGTTTCGAAAAAAAAAACTATTTTTGACTGTATGAAATGTCTTTGAAAAATTTTTGAAAATTTTTTTTGAAAAGAAAATTTTTTTCAATAATTTTCACTTTTAGTACGTAAAAAAACTTTCTTAGACAATTTTTAATGACGTTAGTTTCAAACAAAAAGAATTAGACAGTTTCGCAAATAAAAATTATTTTTCACTGTATGAAATGTCTTAGAAAAATTTTTTTGAAAAGACAACTTTTTTTCAATAATTTTCACTTTTAGTACGTAAAAAAACTTTCTTAGACAATTTTTAATGACGTTAGTTTCAAACAAAAAGAATTAGACAGTTTCGCAAAAAAAAATTATTTTTCACTGTATGAAATGTCTTGGAAAAACTTTTTTGAAAAGAAAATTTTTTTTCAATAATTTTCACTTTTAGTACGTAAAAAAACTTTCTTAGACAATTTTTAATGACGTTAGTTTCAAACAAAACGAATTAGACAGTTTCGCAAAAAAAAATTATTTTTCACTGTATGAAATGTCTTAGAAAAGTTTTTGAAAATTTTTCTTGAAAAGAAAATTTGTTTTCAATAATTTTCACTTTTAGTACTTAAAAAAACTTTCTTAGACAATTTTTAATGACGTTAGTTTCAAACAAAAAGAATTAGACAGTTTCGCAAAAAAAAATTATTTTTCACTGTATGAAATGTCTTAGAAAAATTTTTGAAAATTTTTCTTGAAAAGAAAATTTTTTTCAATAATTTTCACTTTTAGTGCGTAAAAAAACTTTCTTAGACAATTTTTAATGACGTTAGTTTCAAACAAAAAGAATTAGACAGTTTCGCAAAAAAAAATTATTTTTCACTGTATGAAATGTCTTAGAAAAATTTTTTTGAAAAGACAACTTTTTTTCAATAATTTTCACTTTTAGTACGTAAAAAAACTTTCTTAGACAATTTGTAATGACGTTAGTTTCAAACAAAAAGATTTAGACAGTTTCGAAAAAAAAAATTATTTTTGACTGTATGAAATGTCTTTAAAAAATTTTTGAAAATTTTTTTTGAAAAGAAAATTTTTTTCAATAATTTTCACTTTTACTACGTAAAAAAACTTTCTTAGACAATTTTTAATGACGTTAGTTTCAAACAAAAAGAATTGGATAGTTTCGCAAAAAAAAAATATTTTTCACTGTATGAAATGTCTTAGAAAAACTTTTTTGAAAAGACAATTTTTTTTCAATAATTTTCACTTTTAGTACGTAAAAAAACTTTCTTAGACAATTTTTAATGACGTTAGTTTCAAACAAAAAGAATTAGACAGTTTCGCAAAAAAAAATTATTTTTCACTCTATGAAATGTCTTAGAAAAATTTTTTTGAAAAGACAATTGTTTTTCAATATTTTTCACTTTTAGTACGTAAAAAAACTTTCTTAGACAATTTTTAATGACGTTAGTTTCAAACAAAATGAATTAGACAGTTTCGCAAAAAAAAATTATTTTTCACTGTATGAAATGTCATAGAAAAATTTTTTTGAAAAGAAAATTTTTTTTCAATAATTTTCACTTTTAGTACGTAAAAAAACTTTCTTAGACAATTTTTAATGACGTTAGTTTCAAACAAAAAGAATTAGACAGTTTCGCAAAAAAAAATTATTTTTCACAGTATGAAATGTCTTAGAAAAATTTTTTTGAAAAGACAATTGTTTTTCAATAATTTTCACTTTTAGTACGTAAAAAAACTTTCTTAGACAATTTTTAATGACGTTAGTTTCAAACAAAATGAATTAGACAGTTTCGCAAAAAAAAATTATTTTTCACTGTATGAAATGTCTTAGAAAAAGTTTTTTGAAAAGACAATTTTTTTTCAATAATTTTCACTTTTAGTACGTAAAAAAACTTTCTTAGACAATTTTTAATGACGTTAGTTTCAAACAAAAAGAATTAGACAGTTTCGCAAAAAAAAATTATTTTTCACTGTATGAAATGTCTTAGAAAAATTTTTTTGAAAAGACAATTTTTTTTCAATAATTTTCACTTTTAGTACTTAAAAAAACTTTCTTAGACAATTTTTAATGACGTTAGTTTCAAACAAAAAGAATTAGACAGTTTCTCAAAAAAAAAATATTTTTCACTGTATGAAATGTCTTAGAAAAATTTTTGAAAATTTTTCTTGAAAAGAAATTTTTTTTCAATAATTTTCACTTTTAGTACGTAAAAAAACTTTCTTAGACAATTTTTAATGACGTTAGTTTCAAACAAAAAGAATTAGACAGTTTCGCAAAAAAAAATTGTTTTTCACTGTATGAAATGTCTTAGAAAAATTTTTTTGAAAAGACAATTTTTTTTCAATAATTTTCACTTTTAGTACGTAAAAAAACTTTCTTAGACAATTTTTAATGACGTTAGTTTCAAACAAAACGAATTAGACAGTTTCGCAAAAAAAAATTATTTTTCACTGTATGAAATGTCTTAGAAAAATTTTTTTGAAAAGACAATTTTTTTTCAATAATTTTCACTTTTAATACTTAAAAAAACTTTCTTAGACAATTTTTAATGACGTTAGTTTCAAACAAAAAGAATTAGACAGTTTCGCAAAAAAAAATTATTTTTCACTGTATGAAATGTCTTAGAAAAATTTTTGAAAATTTTTCTTGAAAAGAAAATTTTTTTCAATAATTTTCACTTTTAGTACGTAAAAAAACTTTCTTAGACAATTTTTAATGACGTTAGTTTCAAACAAAAAGAATTAGACAGTTTCGCAAAAAAAAATTATTTTTCACTGTATGAAATGTCTTAGAAAAATTTTTTTGAAAAGACAATTTTTTTTCAATAATTTTCACTTTTAGTACGTAAAAAACTTTCTTAGACAATTTTTAATGACGTTAGTTTCAAACAAAAAGAATTAGACAGTTTCGCAAAAAAAAATTATTTTTCACTGTATGAAATGTCTTGGAAAAATTTTTTTTAAAAGAAAATTTTTTTTCAATAATTTTCACTTTTAGTACGTAAAAAAACTTTCTTAGACAATTTTTAATGACGTTAGTTTCAAACAAAACGAATTAGACAGTTTCGCAAAAAAAAATTATTTTTCACTGTATGAAATGTCTTAGAAAAATTTTTTTGAAAAGACAATTTTTTTTCAATAATTTTCACTTTTAGTACTTAAAAAAACTTTCTTAGACAATTTTTAATGACGTTAGTTTCAAACAAAAAGAATTAGACAGTTTCGCAAAAAAAAATTATTTTTCACTGTATGAAATGTCTTAGAAAAATTTTTGAAAATTTTTCTTGAAAAGACAATTTTTTTCAATAATTTTCACTTTTAGTACGTAAAAAAACTTTCTTAGACAATTTTTAATGACGTTAGTTTCAAACAAAAAGAATTAGACAGTTTCGCAAATAAAAATTATTTTTCACTGTATGAAATGTCTTAGAAAAATTTTTTTGAAAAGACAACTTTTTTTCAATAATTTTCACTTTTAGTACGTAAAAAAACTTTCTTAGACAATTTGTAATGACGTTAGTTTCAAACAAAAAGAATTAGACAGTTTCGAAAAAAAAAACTATTTTTGACTGTATGAAATGTCTTTGAAAAATTTTTGAAAATTTTTTTTGAAAAGAAAATTTTTTTCAATAATTTTCACTTTTAGTACGTAAAAAAACTTTCTTAGACAATTTTTAATGACGTTAGTTTCAAACCAAAAGAATTGGATAGTTTCGCAAAAAAAAAATATTTTTCACTGTATGAAATGTCTTAGAAAAATTTTTTTGAAAAGACAATTTTTTTTCAATAATTTTCACTTTTAGTACGTAAAAAAACTTTCTTAGACAATTTTTAATGACGTTAGTTTCAAACAAAAAGAATTAGACAGTTTCGCAAAAAAAAATTATTTTTCACTGTATGAAATGTCTTGGAAAAATTTTTTTGAAAAGACAATTTTTTTTCAATAATTTTTACTTTTAGTACGTAAAAAAACTTTCTTAGACAATTTTTAATGACGTTAGTTTCAAACAAAAAGAATTAGACAGTTTCGCAAAAAAAAATTATTTTTCACTGTATGAAATGTCTTAGAAAAATTTTTTTGAAAAGACAATTTTTTTTCAATAATTTTCACTTTTAGTACTTAAAAAAACTTTCTTAGACAATTTTTAATGACGTTAGTTTCAAACAAAAAGAATTAGACAGTTTCTCAAAAAAAAATTATTTTTCACTGTATGAAATGTCTTAGAAAAATTTTTGAAAATTTTTCTTGAAAAGAAAATTTTTTTCAATAATTTTCACTTTTAGTACGTAAAAAAACTTTCTTAGACAATTTTTAATGACGTTAGTTTCAAACAAAAAGAATTAGACAGTTTCGCAAAAAAAATTATTTTTCACTGTATGAAATGTCTTAGAAAAATTTTTTTGAAAAGACAACTTTTTTTCAATAATTTTCACTTTTAGTACGTAAAAAAACTTTCTTAGACAATTTGTAATGACGTTAGTTTCAAACAAAAAGAATTAGACAGTTTCGAAAAAAAAAATTATTTTTGACTGTATGAAATGTCTTTGAAAAATTTTTGAAAATTTTTTTTGAAAAGAAAATTTTTTTCAATAATTTTCACTTTTAGTACGTAAAAAAACTTTCTTAGACAATTTTTAATGACGTTAGTTTCAAACAAAAAGAATTGGATAGTTTCGCAAAAAAAAAATATTTTTCACGGTATGAAATGTCTTAGAAAAATTTTTTTGAAAAGACAATTTTTTTTCAATAATTTTCACTTTTAGTACTTAAAAAAACTTTCTTAGACAATTTTTAATGACGTTAGTTTCAAACAAAAAGAATTAGACAGTTTCTCAAAAAAAAATTATTTTTCACTGTATGAAATGTCTTAGAAAAATTTTTGAAAATTTTTCTTGAAAAGAAAATTTTTTTCAATAATTTTCACTTTTAGTACGTAAAAAAACTTTCTTAGACAATTTTTAATGACGTTAGTTTCAAACAAAACGAATTAGACAGTTTCGCAAAAAAAAATTATTTTTCACTGTATGAAATGTCTTAGAAAAATTTTTTGAAAAGACAATTTTTTTTCAATAATTTTCACTTTTAGTACTTAAAAAAACTTTCTTAGACAATTTTTAATGACGTTAGTTTCAAACAAAAAGAATTAGACAGTTTCGCAAAAAAAAAATTATTTTTCACTGTATGAAATGTCTTAGAAAAATTTTTGAAAATTTTTCTTGAAAAGAAAATTTTTTTCAGTAATTTTCACTTTTAGTACGTAAAAAAACTTTCTTAGACAATTTTTAATGACGTTAGTTTCAAACAAAAAGAATTAGACAGTTTCGCAAATAAAAATTATTTTTCACTGTATGAAATGTCTTAGAAAAATTTTTTTGAAAAGACAACTTTTTTTCAATAATTTTCACTTTTAGTACGTAAAAAAACTTTCTTAGACAATTTTTAATGACGTTAGTTTCAAACAAAAAGAATTAGACAGTTTCGCAAAAAAAAATTATTTTTCACTGTATGAAATGTCTTGGAAAAACTTTTTTGAAAAGAAAATTTTTTTTCAATAATTTTCACTTTTAGTACGTAAAAAAACTTTCTTAGACAATTTTTAATGACGTTAGTTTCAAACAAAACGAATTAGACAGTTTCGCAAAAAAAAATTATTTTTCACTGTATGAAATGTCTTAGAAAAGTTTTTGAAAATTTTTCTTGAAAAGAAAATTTGTTTTCAATAATTTTCACTTTTAGTACTTAAAAAAACTTTCTTAGACAATTTTTAATGACGTTAGTTTCAAACAAAAAGAATTAGACAGTTTCGCAAAAAAAAATTATTTTTCACTGTATGAAATGTCTTAGAAAAATTTTTGAAAATTTTTCTTGAAAAGAAAATTTTTTTCAATAATTTTCACTTTTAGTACGTAAAAAAACTTTCTTAGACAATTTTTAATGACGTTAGTTTCAAACAAAAAGAATTAGACAGTTTCGCAAAAAAAAATTATTTTTCACTGTATGAAATGTCTTAGAAAAATTTTTTTGAAAAGACAACTTTTTTTCAATAATTTTCACTTTTAGTACGTAAAAAAACTTTCTTAGACAATTTGTAATGACGTTAGTTTCAAACAAAAAGATTTAGACAGTTTCGAAAAAAAAAATTATTTTTGACTGTATGAAATGTCTTTAAAAAATTTTTGAAAATTTTTTTGAAAAGAAAATTTTTTTCAATAATTTTCACTTTTACTACGTAAAAAAACTTTCTTAGACAATTTTTAATGACGTTAGTTTCAAACAAAAAGAATTGGATAGTTTCGCAAAAAAAAAATATTTTTCACTGTATGAAATGTCTTAGAAAAACTTTTTTGAAAAGACAATTTTTTTTCAATAATTTTCACTTTTAGTACGTAAAAAAACTTTCTTAGACAATTTTTAATGACGTTAGTTTCAAACAAAAAGAATTAGACAGTTTCGCAAAAAAAAATTATTTTTCACTGTATGAAATGTCTTAGAAAAATTTTTTTGAAAAGACAATTGTTTTTCAATATTTTTCACTTTTAGTACGTAAAAAAACTTTCTTAGACAATTTTTAATGACGTTAGTTTCAAACAAAATGAATTAGACAGTTTCGCAAAAAAAAATTATTTTTCACTGTATGAAATGTCATAGAAAAATTTTTTTGAAAAGAAAATTTTTTTTCAATAATTTTCACTTTTAGTACGTAAAAAAACTTTCTTAGACAATTTTTAATGACGTTAGTTTCAAACAAAAAGAATTAGACAGTTTCGCAAAAAAAAATTATTTTTCACAGTATGAAATGTCTTAGAAAAATTTTTTTGAAAAGACAATTGTTTTTCAATAATTTTCACTTTTAGTACGTAAAAAAACTTTCTTAGACAATTTTTAATGACGTTAGTTTCAAACAAAATGAATTAGACAGTTTCGCAAAAAAAAATTATTTTTCACTGTATGAAATGTCTTAGAAAAAGTTTTTTGAAAAGACAATTTTTTTTCAATAATTTTCACTTTTAGTACGTAAAAAAACTTTCTTAGACAATTTTTAATGACGTTAGTTTCAAACAAAAAGAATTAGACAGTTTCGCAAAAAAAAATTATTTTTCACTGTATGAAATGTCTTAGAAAAATTTTTTTGAAAAGACAATTTTTTTTCAATAATTTTCACTTTTAGTACTTAAAAAAACTTTCTTAGACAATTTTTAATGACGTTAGTTTCAAACAAAAAGAATTAGACAGTTTCTCAAAAAAAAAATATTTTTCACTGTATGAAATGTCTTAGAAAAATTTTTGAAAATTTTTCTTGAAAAGAAATTTTTTTTCAATAATTTTCACTTTTAGTACGTAAAAAAACTTTCTTAGACAATTTTTAATGACGTTAGTTTCAAACAAAAAGAATTAGACAGTTTCGCAAAAAAAAATTGTTTTTCACTGTATGAAATGTCTTAGAAAAATTTTTTTGAAAAGACAATTTTTTTTCAATAATTTTCACTTTTAGTACGTAAAAAAACTTTCTTAGACAATTTTTAATGACGTTAGTTTCAAACAAAACGAATTAGACAGTTTCGCAAAAAAAAATTATTTTTCACTGTATGAAATGTCTTAGAAAAATTTTTTTGAAAAGACAATTTTTTTTCAATAATTTTCACTTTTAATACTTAAAAAAACTTTCTTAGACAATTTTTAATGACGTTAGTTTCAAACAAAAAGAATTAGACAGTTTCGCAAAAAAAAATTATTTTTCACTGTATGAAATGTCTTAGAAAAACTTTTGAAAATTTTTCTTGAAAAGAAAATTTTTTTCAATAATTTTCACTTTTAGTACGTAAAAAAACTTTCTTAGACAATTTTTAATGACGTTAGTTTCAAACAAAAAGAATTAGACAGTTTCGCAAAAAAAAATTATTTTTCACTGTATGAAATGTCTTAGAAAAATTTTTTTGAAAAGACAATTTTTTTTCAATAATTTTCACTTTTAGTACGTAAAAAAACTTTCTTAGACAATTTTTAATGACGTTAGTTTCAAACAAAACGAATTAGACAGTTTCGCAAAAAAAAATTATTTTTCACTGTATGAAATGTCTTAGAAAAATTTTTGAAAATTTTTTTTGAAAAGACAATTTTTTTCAATAATTTTCACTTTTAGTACGTAAAAAAACTTTCTTAGACAATTTGTAATGACGTTAGTTTCAAACAAAAAGAATTAGACAGTTTCGAAAAAAAAAATTATTTTTGACTGTATGAAATGTCTTTGAAAAATTTCTGAAATTTTTTTGGAAAAGAAAATTTTTTTCAATAATTTTCATTTTTAGTACGTAAAAAAACTTTCTTAGACAATTTTTAATGACGTTAGTTTCAAACAAAAAGATTTGGATTGTTTCGCAAAAAAAAAATATTTTTCACTGTATGAAATGTCTTAGAAAAATTTTTTTGAAAAGAAAATTTTTTTTCAATAATTTTCACTTTTAGTACGTAAAAAAACTTTCTTAGACAATTTTTAATGACGTTAGTTTCAAACAAAACGAATTAGACAGTTTCGCAAAAAAAAATTATTTTTCACTGTATGAAATGTCTTAGAAAAGTTTTTTTGAAAAGACAATTTTTTTCAATAATTTTCACTTTTAGTACGTAAAAAAACTTGCTTAGACAATTTTTAATGACGTTAGTTTCAAACAAAAAGAATTAGACAGTTTCGCAAAAAAAAATTATTTTTCACTGTATGAAATGTCTTAGAAAAATTTTTTTGAAAAGAAAATTTTTTTTCAATAATTTTCACTTTTAGTACGTAAAAAAACTTTCTTAGACAATTTGTAATGACGTTAGTTTCAAACAAAAAGATTTAGACAGTTTCGAAAAAAAAAATTATTTTTGACTGTATGAAATGTCTTTGAAAAATTTTTGAAAATTTTTTTTGAAAAGAAAATTTTTTTCAATAATTTTCACTTTTACTACGTAAAAAAACTTTCTTAGACAATTTTTAATGACGTTAGTTTCAAACAAAAAGAATTGGATAGTTTCGCAAAAAAAAAATATTTTTCACTGTATGAAATGTCTTAGAAAAATTTTTTTGAAAAGACAATTTTTTTTCAATAATTTTCACTTTTAGTACGTAAAAAAACTTTCTTAGACAATTTTTAATGACGTTAGTTTCAAACAAAAAGAATTAGACAGTTTCGCAAAAAAAAATTATTTTTCACTGTATGAAATGTCTTAGAAAAATTTTTTTGAAAAGAAAATTTTTTTTCAATAATTTTCACTTTTAGTACGTAAAAAAACTTTCTTAGACAATTTTTAATGACGTTAGTTTCAAACAAAACGAATTAGACAGTTTCGCAAAAAAAAATTATTTTTCACTGTATGAAATGTCTTAGAAAAATTTTTTTGAAAAGACAACTTTTTTTCAATAATTTTCACTTTTAGTACGTAAAAAAACTTTCTTAGACAATTTGTAATGACGTTAGTTTCAAACAAAAAGATTTAGATAGTTTCAAAAAAAAAAATTATTTTTGACTGTATGAAATGTCTTTGAAAAATTTTTGAAAATTTTTTTTGAAAAGAAAATTTTTTTCAATAACTTTCACTTTTACTACGTAAAAAAACTTTCTTAGACAATTTTTAATGACGTTAGTTTCAAACAAAAAGAATTGGATAGTTTCGCAAAAAAAAAATATTTTTCACTGTATGAAATGTCTTAGAAAAATTTTTTTGAAAAGACAATTTTTTTTCAATAATTTTCACTTTTAGTACGTAAAAAAACTTTCTTAGACAATTTTTAATGACGTTAGTTTCAAACAAAAAGAATTAGACAGTTTCGCAAAAAAAAATTATTTTTCACTGTATGAAATGTCTTAGAAAAATTTTTTTGAAAAGAAAATTTTTTTTCAATAATTTTCACTTTTAGTACGTAAAAAAACTTTCTTAGACAATTTTTAATGACGTTAGTTTCAAACAAAAAGAATTAGACAGTTTCGCAAAAAAAAATAATTTTTCACTGTATGAAATGTCTTAGAAAAATTTTTTTGAAAAGACAATTTTTTTTCAATAATTTTCACTTTTAGTACGTAAAAAAACTTTCTTAGACAATTTTTAATGACGTTAGTTTCAAACAAGAAGAATTAGACAGTTTCGCAAAAAAAAATTATTTTTCACTGTATGAAATGTCTTAGAAAAATTTTTGAAAATTTTTCTTGAAAAGAAAATTTTTTTCAATAATTTTCACTTTTAGTACGTAAAAAAACTTTCTTAGACAATTTTTAATGACGTTAGTTTCAAACAAAACGAATTAGACAGTTTCGCAAAAAAAAATAATTTTTCACTGCATGAAATGTCTTAGAAAAATTTTTTTGAAAAGACAACTTTTTTTCAATAATTTTCACTTTTAGTACGTAAAAAAACTTTCTTAGACAATTTGTAATGACGTTAGTTTCAAACAAAAAGAATTAGACAGTTTCGAAAAAAAAAATTATTTTTGGCTGTATGAAATGTCTTTGAAAAATTTTTGAAAATTTTTTTTGAAAAGAAAATTTTTTTCAATAATTTTCACTTTTAGTACGTAAAAAAACTTTCTTAGACAATTTTTAATGACGTTAGTTTCAGAAATGTCTCAGGAAAATTTTTTAGTGGTTTCCACATGACTGGCTGCCATTGTTAATGAACATAAAAAAAATTTTAATGTGTGCACTTTGCAATGAAATGTCTCAGGAAAATTTTTCAGTGGTTTCCACATGACTGGCTGCCATTATTAATGAACATAAAAAAAAACTTTAATGTGTGCATTTTGCAATGAAATGTCTCAGGAAAATTTTTCAGTGGTTTCCACATGACTGGCTGCCATTATTAATGAACATAAAAAAAAACTTTAATGTGTGCAAATTGCAATGAAATGTCTCAGGAAAATGTTTCAGTGGTTTCCACATGACTGGCTGCCATTATTAATGAACATAAAACTTTAATGTGTGCAACTTTCAATGAAATCTCAGGAAAATTTTTCAGTGGTTTCCACATGACTGGCACCCTATTATTAATGAACAAAAAAAATCATTTTGCACTGTATGAAATGTCTTAGAAAATTTTTTTTGAAAAGACAATTTTTTTTCAATAATTTTCACTTTTAGTACGTAAAAAAACTTTCTTAGACAATTTTTAATGACGTTAGTTACAAACAAAAAGAGTTGCATAGTTTCGCAAAAAAAAATTATTTTTCACTGTATGAAATGTCTTAGAAAAAGTTTTGAAAATTTTTTTTGAAAAGACAATTTTTTTCAATAATTGTCCATTGTAGTACGTAAAACAACTTTCTTAGACAATTTTTAATGACGTTAGTTTCAAACAAAAAGAATTGAAAAGCTTCGGAAAAAAAATTTTTTTTTTCACTGTATGAAATGACAATGTAATGTCTTGGAAAAATTTTTAAAAAGATTTTCGAAAAAAAATTTTTTTCTTGATAATCGAAACTTTTTGTGTAGGATAAAATATCTTAGGCCATTTACAATAACTTAAGTCAAAAAAAATAATTAGAGTGCGACCTTAACTTAAAATATACGCTATCTCCTTAAATAAAGCAGCTGCGCAGCTCTCAATGCAGGTATAAGCAATTCAATGAACTTTTGTTCATTGACAAATTTTTAACTTAAAACCAAGTTTTAGCGGTGCTAACACGTTTTGGAATGATAAAACAATATTACTGAACATAAAAATAAACTTTTGCAGTAGGAAAAAAATTTTGAAAAACTGAAAAAAATTCTTGTTCAATGTGTGCAATGAGTTATGAAATGTCTTATAAAAAATTTTGCAAACGATTTTTGATTTTTTCAATAATGTTCACTTTTAGTACGTAAAACAACTTTCTTAGACAATTTTTAATGACGTTAGTTTCAAACAAAAAGAATTGGAAAGCTTCGGAATAAATTTTTTTTTTCACTGTATGAAATGACAATGTAATGTCTTGGAAAAATTTTTGAAAAAGATTTTCAAAAAAAATTTTTTTTCTTGATAATCGAAACTTTTTGTGTAGGATAAAATCTCTTAGGCCATTTACAATAACTTTAGTCAAAAAAAATAATTAGAGTGTGACTTTAACTTAAAATATACGCTATCTCCTTAAATAAAGCAGCTGCGCAGCTCTCAATGCAGGTATAAGCAATTCAATGAACTTTTGTTCATTGACAAATTTTTAACTTGAAACCAAGTTTTAGCGGTGCTAACACGTTTTGGAATAATAAAACAATATTACTGAACATCAAAATAAACTTTTGCATTATTAAAACAAATTTGAAAAATTTTCGTGTAAGTCGTCAGTTCGTGTAAGTCGTCACTTTTTCTGTTTCCACTGGGGTGACGTTATCCAATTTCTAATGTAGCTTTAGCGGTGCTAACATGTTTTGGAATGATAAAACAATATTACTGAACATAAAAATAAACTTTTGCAATATGAAAAAAACTTTGAAAAATTTTGAAAAAAATTCTTGTTCAATGTGTGCAATTTGCAATGAAAGGTCTCAGGAAATTTTTTCAGAGGTTTCCACATGACTGGCTGCCATTATTAATGAAAATAAAAAAAAACTTTAATGTGTGCACTTTGCAATGAAATGTCTCAGGAAAATTTTTCAGTGGTTTCCACATGACTGGCTGCCATTATTAATGAACATAATAAACAACTTTAATGTGTGCAATTTGCAATGAAATGTCTCAGGAAAATTTTTCAGTGGTTTCCACATGACTGGCTGCCATTATTAATGAACATAAAACTTTAATGTGTGCAACTTACAATGAAATCTCAGGAAAATTTTTCAGTGGTTTCCACATGACTGGCACCCTATTATTAATGAACAAAAAAAATCATTTTGCACTGTATGAAATGTCTTAGAAAAATTTTTTTGAAAAGACAATTTTTTTTCAATAATTTTCACTTTTAGTACGTAAAAAAACTTTCTTAGACAATTTTTAATGACGTTAGTTTCAAACAAAAAGAATTAGACAGTTTCGCAAAAAAAATTATTTTTCACTGTATGAAATGTCTTAGAAAAATTTTTGAAAATTTTTCTTGAAAAGAAAATTTTTTTCAATAATTTTCACTTTTAGTACGTAAAAAAACTTTCTTAGACAATTTTTAATGACGTTAGTTTCAAACAAAAAGAATTAGACAGTTTCGCAAAAAAAAATAATTTTTCACTGTATGAAATGTCTTAGAAAAATTTTTTTGAAAAGACAACTTTTTTTCAATAATTTTCACTTTTAGTACGTAAAAAAACTTTCTTAGACAATTTGTAATGACGTTAGTTTCAAACAAAAAGAATTAAACAGTTTCGAAAAAAAAAATTATTTTTGGCTGTATGAAATGTCTTAGAAAAATTTTTTTGAAAAGACAACTTTTTTTCAATAATTTTCACTTTTAGTACGTAAAAAAACTTTCTTAGACAATTTGTAATGACGTTAGTTTCAAACAAAAAGAATTATACAGTTTCGAAAAAAAAAATTATTTTTAGCTGTATGAAATGTCTTTGAAAACTTTTTGAAAATTTTTTTAAAAAAAAAAATTTTTTTCAATAATTTTCACTTTTAGTACGTAAAAAAACTTTCTTAGACAATTTTTAATGACGTTAGTTTCAGAAATGTCTCAGGAAAATTTTTTAGTGGTTTCCACATAACTGGCTGCCATTATTTATGAACATAAAAAAAAACTTTAATGTGTGCAGTTTGCAATGAAATGTCTCAGGGAAATTTTTCAGTGGTTTCCACATGACTGGCTGCCATTATTAATGAACATAAAAAAAATTTTAATGTGTGCACTTTGCAATGAAATGTCTCAGGGAAATTTTTCAGTGGTTTCCACATGACTGGCTGCCATTATTAATGAACATAAAAAAAATTTTAATGTGTGCACTTTGCAATGAAATGTCTCAGGAAAATTTTTCAGTGGTTTCCACATGATTGGCTGCCATTATTAATGAAGATAAAAAAAAACTTTAATGTGTGCATTTTGCAATGAAATGTCTCAGGAAAATTTTTCAGTGGTTTCCACATGACTGGCTGCCATTATTAATGAACATAAAAAAAATTTTAATGTGTGCACTTTGCAATGAAATGTCTCGGGAAAATTTTTCAGTGGTTTCCACATGATTGGCTGCCATTATTAATGAAGATAAAACAAAACTTTAATGTGTGCATTTTGCAATGAAATGTCTCAGGAAAATTTTTCAGTGGTTTCCACATGACTGGCTGCCATTATTAATAAACATAAAACTTTAATGTGTGCAACTTTCAATGAAATCTCAGGAAAATTTTTCAGTGGTTTCCACATGACTGGCACCCTATTATTAATGAACAAAAAAAATCATTTTGCACTGTATGAAATGTCTTAGAAAAATTTTTTGAAAAGACAATTTTTTTTCAATAATTTTCACTTTTAGTACGTAAAAAAACTTTCTTAGACAATTTTTAATGACGTTAGTTTCAAACAAAAAGAATTAGACAGTTTCGCAAAAAAAAATTATTTTTCACTGTATGAAATGTCTTAGAAAAATTTTTTTGAAAAGAAAATTTTTTTTCAATAATTTTCACTTTTAGTACGTAAAAAAACTTTCTTAGACAATTTTTAATGACGTTAGTTTCAAACAAAAAGAATTAGACAGTTTCGCAAAAAAAAATTATTTTTCACTGTATGAAATGTCTTAGAAAAATTTTTTTGAAAAGACAATTTTTTTTCAATAATTTTCACTTTTAGTACGTAAAAAAACTTTCTTAGACAATTTTTAATGACGTTAGTTTCAAACAAGAAGAACTAGACAGTTTCGCAAAAAAAAATTATTTTTCACTGTATGAAATGTCTTAGAAAAATTTTTTTGAAAAGAAAATTTTTTTTCAATAATTTTCACTTTTAGTACGTAAAAAAACTTTCTTAGACAATTTTTAATGACGTTAGTTTCAAACAAAAAGAATTAGACAGTTTCGCAAAAAAAAATTATTTTTCACTGTATGAAATGTCTTAGAAAAATTTTTGAAAATTTTTCTTGAAAAGAAAATTTTTTTCAATAATTTTCACTTTTAGTACGTAAAAAAACTTTCTTAGACAATTTTTAATGACGTTAGTTTCAAACAAAACGAATTAGACAGTTTCGCAAAAAAAAATAATTTTTCACTGTATGAAATGTCTTAGAAAAATTTTTTTGAAAAGACAATTTTTTTCAATAATTTTCACTTTTAGTACGTAAAAAAACTTTCTTAGACAATTTGTAATGACGTTAGTTTCAAACAAAAAGAATTAGACAGTTTCGAAAAAAAAAATTATTTTTGGCTGTATGAAATGTCTTTGAAAAATTTTTGAAAAGTTTTTTTGAAAAGAAAATTTTTTTCAATAATTTTCACTTTTACTACGTAAAAAAACTTTCTTAGACAATTTTTAATGACGTTAGTTTCAGAAATGTCTCAGGAAAATTTTTTAGTGGTTTCCACATAACTGGCTGCCATTATTTATGAACATAAAAAAAAACTTTAATGTGTGCAGTTTGCAATGAAATGTCTCAGGGAAATTTTTCAGTGGTTTCCACATGACTGGCTGCCATTATTAATGAACATAAAAAAAATTTTAATGTGTGCACTTTGCAATGAAATGTCTCAGGGAAATTTTTCAGTGGTTTCCACATGACTGGCTGCCATTATTAATGAACATAAAAAAAATTTTAATGTATGCACTTTGCAATGAAATGTCTCAGGAAAATTTTTCAGTGGTTTCCACATGATTGGCTGCCATTATTAATGAAGATAAAAAAAAACTTTAATGTGTGCATTTTGCAATGAAATGTCTCAGGAAAATTTTTCAGTGGTTTCCACATGACTGGCTGCCATTATTAATGAACATAAAAAAAATTTTAATGTGTGCACTTTGCAATGAAATGTCTCAGGAAAATTTTTCAGTGGTTTCCACATGATTGGCTGCCATTATTAATGAAGATAAAAAAAAACTTTAATGTGTGCATTTTGCAATGAAATGTCTCAGGAAAATTTTTCAGTGGTTTCCACATGACTGGCTGCCATTATTAATGAACATAAAAAAAAACTTTAATGTGTGCAAATTGCAATGAAATGTCTCAGGAAAATTTTTCAGTGGTTTCCACATGACTGGCTGCCATTATTAATGAACATAAAACTTTAATGTGTGCAACTTTCAATGAAATCTCAGGAAAATTTTTCAGTGGTTTCCACATGACTGGCACCCTATTATTAATGAACAAAAAAAATCATTTTGCACTGTATGAAATGTCTTAGAAAATTTTTTTTGAAAAGACAATTTTTTTTCAATAATTTTCACTTTTAGTACGTAAAAAAACTTTCTTAGACAATTTTTAATGACCTTAGTTACAAACAAAAAGAATTGCATAGTTTCGCAAAAAAAAATTATTTTTCACTGTATGAAATGTCTTAGAAAAATTTTTGAAAATTTTTTTTGAAAAGACAATTTTTTTCAATAATTGTCACTTGTAGTACGTAAAACAACTTTCTTAGACAATTTTTAATGACGTTAGTTTCAAACAAAAAGAATTGAAAAGCTTCGGAAAAAAAATTTTTTTTTCACTGTATGAAATGACAATGTAATGTCTTGGAAAATTTTTTTAAAAAGATTTTCGAAAAAAAATTTTTTTCTTGATAATCGAAACTTTTTGTGTAGGATAAAATATCTTAGGCCATTTACAATAACTTAAGTCAAAAGAAATAATTAGAGGGCGACCTTAACTTAAAATATACGCTATCTCCTTAAATAAAGCAGCTGCGCAGCTCTCAATGCAGGTATAAGCAATTCAATGAACTTTTGTTCATTGACAAATTTTTAATTTAAAACCAAGTTTTAGCGGTGCTAACACGTTTTGGAATGATAAAACAATATTACTGAACATAAAAATAAACTTTTGCAGTAGGAAAAAAATTTTGAAAAACTGAAAAAAATTCTTGTTCAATGTGTGCAATGAGTTATGAAATGTCTTATAAAAAATTTTGCAAACGATTTTTGATTTTTTCAATAATGTTCACTTTTAGTACGTAAAACAACTTTCTTAGACAATTTTTAATGACGTTAGTTTCAAACAAAAAGAATTGGAAAGCTTCGGAATAAAATTTTTTTTTCACTGTATGAAATGACAATGTAATGTCTTGGAAAAATTTTTGAAAAAGATTTTCAAAAAAAATTTTTTTTCTTGATAATCGAAACTTTTTGTGTAGGATAAAATATCTTAGGCCATTTACAATAACTTTAGTCAAAAAAAATAATTAGAGTGTGACTTTAACTTAAAATATACGCTATCTCCTTAAATAAAGCAGCTGCGCAGCTCTCAATGCAGGTATAAGCAATTCAATGAACTTTTGTTCATTGACAAATTTTTAACTTAAAACCAAGTTTTAGCGGTGCTAACACGTTTTGGAATAATAAAACAATATTACTGAACATCAAAATAAACTTTTGCATTATTAAAACAAACTTGAAAAATTTTCGTGTAAGTCGTCAGTTCGTGTAAGTCGTCACTTTTTCTGTTTCCCCTGTGGTGACGTTATCCAATTTCTAATGTAGCTTTAGCGGTGCTAACATGTTTTGGAATGATAAAACAATATTACTGAACATTAAAATAAACTTTTGCAATATGAAAAAAACTTTGAAAAATTTTGAAAAAATTCTTGTTCAATGTGTGCAATTTGCAATGAAATGTCTCAGGAAATTTTTTCAGAGGTTTCCACATGACTGGCTGCCATTATTAATGAAAATAAAAAAAAACTTTAATGTGTGCACTTTGCAATGAAATGTCTCAGGAAAATTTTTCAGTGGTTTCCACATGACTGGCTGCCATTATTAATGAACATAATAAAAAACTTTAATGTGTGCAATTTGCAATGAAATGTCTCAGGAAAATTTTTCAGTGGTTTCCACATGACTGGCACCCTATTATTAATGAACAAAAAAAATCATTTTGCACTGTATGAAATGTCTTAGAAAATTTTTTTTGAAAAGACAATTTTTTTTCAATAATTTTCACGTTTAGTACGTAAAAAAACTTTCTTAGACAATTTTTAATGACGTTAGTTACAAACAAAAAGAATTGCATAGTTTCGTAAAAAAAAATTATTTTTCACTGTATGAAATGTCTTAGAAAAAGTTTTGAAAATTTTTTTTGAAAAGAAAATTTTTTTCAATAATTGTCACTTTTAGTACGTAAAACAACTTTCTTAGACAATTTTTAATGACGTTTGTTTCAAACCAAAAGAATTGGGAAGCTTCGGAAAAAAAATTTTTTTTCACTGTATGAAATGACAATGTAATGTCTTAGAAAAATTTTTGAAAGAGATTTTCGAAAAAAAATTTTTTTCTTGATAATCGAAACTTTTTGTGTAGGATAAAATATCTTAGGCCATTTACAATAACTTTAGTCAAAAAAAATAATTAGAGTGCAATTTTAACATAAAATATACGCTATCTCCTTGAATAAAGCAGCTGCGCAGCTCTCAATGCAGGTATAAGCAATTCAATGAACTTTTGTTAGTTGACAACTTTTTAACTTGAAACTAAGTTTTAGCGGTGCTAACATGTTTTGGAATGATAAAACAATATTACTGAACATAAAAATAAACTTTTGCTGTAGGGAAAAAATTTTGAAAAACTTTAAAAAAAATTCTTGTTCAATGTGTGCAATGAGTTATGAAATGTCTTAAAAAAAATTTTGCAAACGATTTTTGATTTTTTCAATGATGTTCACTTTTAGTTCGTAAAACAACTTTCTTAGACAATTTTTAATGACGTTAGTTTCAAACAAAAAAAAATGGATACTTTAACAAAAAGAAATTATTTTTCACTGTATGAAATGTCTTGGAAAAATTTTTGAAAATTTTTTTTGAAAAGACAATTTTCAATAACTGTCACTTTTAGTACGTAAAACAACTTTCTTAGACAATTTTTAATGACGTTAGTTTCAAACAAAAAGAATTGGAAAGCTTCGGAATAAAATTTTTTTTCAATGTATGAAATGACAATGTAATGTCTTGAAAAAATTTTTGAAAAAGATTTTCAAAAAAAATTTTTTTCTTGATAATCGAAACTTTTTGTGTAGGATAAAATCTCTTAGGCCATTTACAATAACTTTAGTCAAAAAAAATAATTGGAGTGTGACTTTAACTTAAAATATACGCTATCTCCTTAAATAAAGCAGCTGCGCAGCTCTCAATGCAGGTATAAGCAATTCAATGAACTTTTGTTCATTGACAAATTTTTAACTTGAAACCAAGTTTTAGCGGTGCTAACACGTTTTGGAATAATAAAACAAAATTACTGAACATCAAAATAAACTTTTGCATTATTAAAACAAATTTGAAAATTTTTCGTGTAAGTCGTCAGTTCGTGTAAGTCGTCACTTTTTCTGTTTCCCCTGGGGTGACGTTATCCAATTTCTAATGTAGCTTTAGCGGTGCTAACATGTTTTGGAATGATAAAACAATATTACTGAACATAAAAATAAACTTTTGCAATATGAAAAAAACTTTAAAAAGTTTTGAAAAAAATTCTTGTTCAATGTGTGCAATTTGCAATGAAATGTCTCAGGAAATTTTTTCAGAGGTTTCCACATGACTGGCTGCCATTATTAATGAAAATAAAAAAAAACTTTAATGTGTGCACTTTGCAATGAAATGTCTCAGGAAAATTTTTCAGAGGTTTCCACATGACTGGCTGCCATTATTTATGAACATAAAAAAAACTTTAATGTGTGCAATTTGCAATGAAATGTCTCAGAAAAACTTTTCAGTGGTTTCCACATGACTGGCTGCCATTATTAATAAATATAAAAAAAAACTTTAATGTGTGCAATTTGCAATGAAGTGTCTCAGGAAAACTTTTCAGTGGTTTCCACATGACTGGCTGCCATTATTAATGAACATAAAAAAAAACTTTAATTTGGGCAATTTGCAATGAAATGTCTCAGGAAAATTTTTTAGTGGTTTCCACATGACTGGCTGCCATTATTTATGAACATAAAAAAAAATTTAATGTGTGCAGTTTGCAATGAAATGTCTCAGGGATATTTTTCAGTGGTTTCCACATGACTGGCTGCCATTATTAATGAAGATAAAAAAAAACTTTAATGTGTGCATTTTGCAATGAATTGTCTCAGGAAAATTTTTCAGTGGTTTCCACATGACTGGCTGCCATTATTAATGAACATAAAAAAAAATTTAATGTGTGCAAATTGCAATGAAATGTCTCAGGAAAATTTTTCAGTGGTTTCCACATGACTGGCTGCCATTATTAATGAACATAAAAAAAACTTTAATGTGTGCAATTTTCAATGAAATGTCTCAGGAAAAATTTTCAGTGGTTTCCACATGACTGGCACCCTATTATTAATGAACAAAAAAAATCATTTTGCACTGTATGAAATGTCTTAGAAACATTTTTTTGAAAAGACAATTTTTTTTCAATAACGTTTACTTTTAGTACGTAAAAAAACTTTCTTAGACAATTTTTAATGACGTTAGTTTCAAACAAAAAGAATTGAAAAGATTCGTAAAAAAAAATTATTTTTCACTGTATGAAATGTCTTAGAAAAATTTTTGAAAATGTTTTTTGAAAAGACAATTTTCCTCAATAACTTTTACTTTTAGTGCGTTAAAAAACTTTCTTAGACAATTTTTAATGACGTTAGTTTCAAACAAAAAGAATTGCATAGTTTCGCAAAAAAAAATTATTTTTCACTGTATGAAATGTCTTGGAAAAATTTTTGAAAATTTTTTTTGAAAAGACAATTTTCAATAATTGTCACTTTTAGTACGTAAAACAACTTTCTTAGACAATTTTTAATGACGTTAGTTTCAAACAAAAAGAATTGGAAAGCTTCGGAAAAAAAATTTTTTTTCACTGTATGAAATGACAATGTAATGTCTTAGAAAAATTTTTGAAAGAGATTTTCGAAAAAAAGTTTTTTTCTTGATAATCGAAACTTTTTGTGTAGGATAAAATATCTTAGGCCATTTACAATAACTTTAGTCAAAAAAATAATTAAAGTGCGACTTTAACTTAAAATATACGCTATCTCCTTAAATAAAGCAGCTGCGCAGCTCTCAATGCAGGTATAAGCAATTCAATGAACTTCTGTTCATTGACAAATTTTTAACTTGAAACCAAGTTTTAGCGGTGCTAACACGTTTTGGAATAATAAAACAAAATTACTGAACATCAAAATAAACTTTTGCATAATTAAAACAAATTTGAAAATTTTTCGTGTAAGTCGTCAGTTCGTGTAAGTCGTCACTTTTTCTGTTTCCCCTGGGGTGACGTTATCCAATTTCTAAAGTAGCTTTTGCGGTGCTAACATGTTTTGGAATGATAAAACAATATTACTGAACATAAAAATAAACTTTTGCAATATGAAAAAAACTTTAAAAAATTTTGAAAAAAATTCTTGTTCAATGTGTGCAATTTGCAATGAAATGTCTCAGGAAATTTTTTCAGAGGTTTCCACATGACTGGCTGCCATTATTAATAAAAATAAAAAAAAACTTTAATGTGTGCACTTTGCAATGAAATGTCTCAGGAAAATTTTTCAGTGGTTTCCACATGACTGGCTGCCATTATTAATGAACATAATAAAAAACTTTAATGTGTGCAATTTGCAATGAAATGTCTCAGGAAAATTTTTCAGTGGTTTCCACATGACTGGCTGCCATTATTAATGAACATAAAACTTTAATGTGTGCAACTTTCAATGAAATCTCAGGAAAATTTTTCAGTGGTTTCCACATGACTGGCTGCCATTATTAATGAACAAAAAAAATCATTTTGCACTGTATGAAATGTCTTAGAAAATTTTTTTTGAAAAGACAATTTTTTTTCAATAATTTTCACTTTTAGTACGTAAAAAAATTTTCTTAGACAATTTTTAATGACGTTAGTTTCAAACAAAAAGAATTAGACAGTTTCGCAAAAAAAAAATTATTTTTCACTGTATGAAATGTCTTAGAAAAATTTTTGAAAAGTTTTCTTGAAAAGAAAATTTTTTTCAATAATTTTCACTTTTAGTACGTAAAAAAACTTTCTTAGACAATTTTTAATGACGTTAGTTTCAAACAAAAAGAATTAGACAGTTTCGCAAAAAAAAATTATTTTTCACTGTATGAAATGTCTTAGAAAAATTTTTTTGAAAAGACAACTTTTTTTCAATAATTTTCACTTTTAGTACGTAAAAAAACTTTCTTAGACAATTTGTAATGACGTTAGTTTCAAACAAAAAGAATTAGACAGTTTCGAAAAAAAAAATTATTTTTGACTGAATGAAATGTCTTTGAAAAATTTTTGAAATTTTTTTTGAAAAGAAATTTTTTTTCAATAATTTTCACTTTTAGTACGTAAAAAAACTTTCTTAGACAGTTTTTAATGACGTTAGTTTCAAACAAAAAGAATTGGATAGTTTCGCAAAAAAAAAATATTTTTCACTGTATGAAATGTCTTAGAAAAATTTTTTTGAAAAGACAATTTTTTTTCAATAATTTTCACTTTTAGTACGTAAAAAAACTTTCTTTGACAATTTTTAATGACGTTAGTTTCAAACAAAAAGAATTAGACAGTTTCGCAAAAAAAAATTATTTTTCACTGTATGAAATGTCTTAGAAAAATTTTTTTGAAAAGAACATTTTTTTTCAATAATTTTCACTTTTAGTACGTAAAAAAACTTTCTTAGACAATTTTTAATGACGTTAGTTTCAAACAAAAAGAATTAGACAGTTTCGCAAAAAAAAATTGTTTTTCACTGTATGAAATGTCTTAGAAAAATTTTTTTGAAAAGACAATTTTTTTTCAATAATTTTCACTTTTAGTACTTAAAAAAACTTTCTTAGACAATTTTTAATGACGTTAGTTTCAAACAAAAAGAATTAGACAGTTTCTCAAAAAAAAAATATTTTTCACTGTATGAAATGTCTTAGAAAAATTTTTGAAAATTTTTCTTGAAAAGAAAATTTTTTTCAATAATTTTCACTTTTAGTACGTAAAAAAACTTTCTTAGACAATTTTTAATGACGTTAGTTTCAAACAAAAAGAATTAGACAGTTTCGCAAAAAAAAATTATTTTTCACTGTATGAAATGTCTTAGAAAAATTTTTTTGAAAAGACAATTTTTTTTCAATAATTTTCACTTTTAGTACGTAAAAAAACTTTCTTAGACAATTTTTAATGACGTTAGTTTCAAACAAGAAGAACTAGACAGTTTCGCAAAAAAAAATTATTTTTCACTGTATGAAATGTCTTAGAAAAATTTTTTTGAAAAGAAAATTTTTTTTCAATAATTTTCACTTTTAGTACGTAAAAAAACTTTCTTAGACAATTTTTAATGACGTTAGTTTCAAACAAAAAGAATTAGACAGTTTCGCAAAAAAAAATTATTTTTCACTGTATGAAATGTCTTAGAAAAATTTTTGAAAATTTTTCTTGAAAAGAAAATTTTTTTCAATAATTTTCACTTTTAGTACGTAAAAAAACTTTCTTAGACAATTTTTAATGACGTTAGTTTCAAACAAAACGAATTAGACAGTTTCGCAAAAAAAAATAATTTTTCACTGTATGAAATGTCTTAGAAAAATTTTTTTGAAAAGACAATTTTTTTCAATAATTTTCACTTTTAGTACGTAAAAAAACTTTCTTAGACAATTTGTAATGACGTTAGTTTCAAACAAAAAGAATTAGACAGTTTCGAAAAAAAAAATTATTTTTGGCTGTATGAAATGTCTTTGAAAAATTTTTGAAAATTTTTTTGAAAAGAAAATTTTTTTCAATAATTTTCACTTTTACTACGTAAAAAAACTTTCTTAGACAATTTTTAATGACGTTAGTTTCAGAAATGTCTCAGGAAAATTTTTTAGTGGTTTCCACATAACTGGCTGCCATTATTTATGAACATAAAAAAAAACTTTAATGTGTGCAGTTTGCAATGAAATGTCTCAGGGAAATTTTTCAGTGGTTTCCACATGACTGGCTGCCATTATTAATGAACATAAAAAAAATTTTAATGTGTGCACTTTGCAATGAAATGTCTCAGGGAAATTTTTCAGTGGTTTCCACATGACTGGCTGCCATTATTAATGAACATAAAAAAAATTTTAATGTATGCACTTTGCAATGAAATGTCTCAGGAAAATTTTTCAGTGGTTTCCACATGATTGGCTGCCATTATTAATGAAGATAAAAAAAAACTTTAATGTGTGCATTTTGCAATGAAATGTCTCAGGAAAATTTTTCAGTGGTTTCCACATGACTGGCTGCCATTATTAATGAACATAAAAAAAATTTTAATGTGTGCACTTTGCAATGAAATGTCTCAGGAAAATTTTTCAGTGGTTTCCACATGATTGGCTGCCATTATTAATGAAGATAAAAAAAAACTTTAATGTGTGGATTTTGCAATGAAATGTCTCAGGAAAATTTTTCAGTGGTTTCCACATGACTGGCTGCCATTATTAATGAACATAAAAAAAAACTTTAATGTGTGCAAATTGCAATGAAATGTCTCAGGAAAATTTTTCAGTGGTTTCCACATGACTGGCTGCCATTATTAATGAACATAAAACTTTAATGTGTGCAACTTTCAATGAAATCTCAGGAAAATTTTTCAGTGGTTTCCACATGACTGGCACCCTATTATTAATGAACAAAAAAAATCATTTTGCACTGTATGAAATGTCTTAGAAAATTTTTTTTGAAAAGACAATTTTTTTTCAATAATTTTCACTTTTAGTACGTAAAAAAACTTTCTTAGACAATTTTTAATGACCTTAGTTACAAACAAAAAGAATTGCATAGTTTCGCAAAAAAAAATTATTTTTCACTGTATGAAATGTCTTAGAAAAATTTTTGAAAATTTTTTTTGAAAAGACAATTTTTTTCAATAATTGTCACTTGTAGTACGTAAAACAACTTTCTTAGACAATTTTTAATGACGTTAGTTTCAAACAAAAAGAATTGAAAAGCTTCGGAAAAAAAATTTTTTTTTCACTGTATGAAATGACAATGTAATGTCTTGGAAAATTTTTTTAAAAAGATTTTCGAAAAAAAATTTTTTTCTTGATAATCGAAACTTTTTGTGTAGGATAAAATATCTTAGGCCATTTACAATAACTTAAGTCAAAAGAAATAATTAGAGGGCGACCTTAACTTAAAATATACGCTATCTCCTTAAATAAAGCAGCTGCGCAGCTCTCAATGCAGGTATAAGCAATTCAATGAACTTTTGTTCATTGACAAATTTTTAATTTAAAACCAAGTTTTAGCGGTGCTAACACGTTTTGGAATGATAAAACAATATTACTGAACATAAAAATAAACTTTTGCAGTAGGAAAAAAATTTTGAAAAACTGAAAAAAATTCTTGTTCAATGTGTGCAATGAGTTATGAAATGTCTTATAAAAAATTTTGCAAACGATTTTTGATTTTTTCAATAATGTTCACTTTTAGTACGTAAAACAACTTTCTTAGACAATTTTTAATGACGTTAGTTTCAAACAAAAAGAATTGGAAAGCTTCGGAATAAAATTTTTTTTTCACTGTATGAAATGACAATGTAATGCCTTGGAAAAATTTTTGAAAAAGATTTTCAAAAAAAATTTTTTTTCTTGATAATCGAAACTTTTTGTGTAGGATAAAATATCTTAGGCCATTTACAATAACTTTAGTCAAAAAAAATAATTAGAGTGTGACTTTAACTTAAAATATACGCTATCTCCTTAAATAAAGCAGCTGCGCAGCTCTCAATGCAGGTATAAGCAATTCAATGAACTTTTGTTCATTGACAAATTTTTAACTTGAAACCAAGTTTTAGCGGTGCTAACACGTTTTGGAATAATAAAACAATATTACTGAACATCAAAATAAACTTTTGCATTATTAAAACAAACTTGAAAAATTTTCGTGTAAGTCGTCAGTTCGTGTAAGTCGTCACTTTTTCTGTTTCCCCTGTGGTGACGTTATCCAATTTCTAATGTAGCTTTAGCGGTGCTAACATGTTTTGGAATGATAAAACAATATTACTGAACATTAAAATAAACTTTTGCAATATGAAAAAAACTTTGAAAAATTTTGAAAAAATTCTTGTTCAATGTGTGCAATTTGCAATGAAATGTCTCAGGAAATTTTTTCAGAGGTTTCCACATGACTGGCTGCCATTATTAATGAAAATAAAAAAAAACTTTAATGTGTGCACTTTGCAATGAAATGTCTCAGGAAAATTTTTCAGTGGTTTCCACATGACTGGCTGCCATTATTAATGAACATAATAAAAAACTTTAATGTGTGCAATTTGCAATGAAATGTCTCAGGAAAATTTTTCAGTGGTTTCCACATGACTGGCACCCTATTATTAATGAACAAAAAAAATCATTTTGCACTGTATGAAATGTCTTAGAAAATTTTTTTTGAAAAGACAATTTTTTTTCAATAATTTTCACGTTTAGTACGTAAAAAAACTTTCTTAGACAATTTTTAATGACGTTAGTTACAAACAAAAAGAATTGCATAGTTTCGCAAAAAAAAATTATTTTTCACTGTATGAAATGTCTTAGAAAAAGTTTTGAAAATTTTTTTTGAAAAGAAAATTTTTTTCAATAATTGTCACTTTTAGTACGTAAAACAACTTTCTTAGACAATTTTTAATGACGTTTGTTTCAAACCAAAAGAATTGGGAAGCTTCGGAAAAAAAATTTTTTTTCACTGTATGAAATGACAATGTAATGTCTTAGAAAAATTTTTGAAAGAGATTTTCGAAAAAAAATTTTTTTCTTGATAATCGAAACTTTTTGTGTAGGATAAAATATCTTAGGCCATTTACAATAACTTTAGTCAAAAAAAATAATTAGAGTGCAATTTTAACATAAAATATACGCTATCTCCTTGAATAAAGCAGCTGCGCAGCTCTCAATGCAGGTATAAGCAATTCAATGAACTTTTGTTAGTTGACAACTTTTTAACTTGAAACTAAGTTTTAGCGGTGCTAACATGTTTTGGAATGATAAAACAATATTACTGAACATAAAAATAAACTTTTGCTGTAGGGAAAAAATTTTGAAAAACTTTAAAAAAAATTCTTGTTCAATGTGTGCAATGAGTTATGAAATGTCTTAAAAAAAATTTTGCAAACGATTTTTGATTTTTTCAATGATGTTCACTTTTAGTTCGTAAAACAACTTTCTTAGACAATTTTTAATGACGTTAGTTTCAAACAAAAAAAATTGGATACTTTAACAAAAAGAAATTATTTTTCACTGTATGAAATGTCTTGGAAAAATTTTTGAAAATTTTTTTTGAAAAGACAATTTTCAATAACTGTCACTTTTAGTACGTAAAACAACTTTCTTAGACAATTTTTAATGACGTTAGTTTCAAACAAAAAGAATTGGAAAGCTTCGGAATAAAATTTTTTTTCAATGTATGAAATGACAATGTAATGTCTTGAAAAAATTTTTGAAAAAGATTTTCAAAAAAAAATTTTTTCTTGATAATCGAAACTTTTTGTGTAGGATAAAATCTCTTAGGCCATTTACAATAACTTTAGTCAAAAAAAATAATTGGAGTGTGACTTTAACTTAAAATATACGCTATCTCCTTAAATAAAGCAGCTGCGCAGCTCTCAATGCAGGTATAAGCAATTCAATGAACTTTTGTTCATTGACAAATTTTTAACTTGAAACCAAGTTTTAGCGGTGCTAACACGTTTTGGAATAATAAAACAAAATTACTGAACATCAAAATAAACTTTTGCATTATTAAAACAAATTTGAAAATTTTTCGTGTAAGTCGTCAGTTCGTGTAAGTCGTCACTTTTTCTGTTTCCCCTGGGGTGACGTTATCCAATTTCTAATGTAGCTTTAGCGGTGCTAACATGTTTTGGAATGATAAAACAATATTACTGAACATAAAAATAAACTTTTGCAATATGAAAAAAACTTTAAAAAGTTTTGAAAAAAATTCTTGTTCAATGTGTGCAATTTGCAATGAAATGTCTCAGGAAATTTTTTCAGAGGTTTCCACATGACTGGCTGCCATTATTAATGAAAATAAAAAAAAACTTTAATGTGTGCACTTTGCAATGAAATGTCTCAGGAAAATTTTTCAGAGGTTTCCACATGACTGGCTGCCATTATTTATGAACATAAAAAAAACTTTAATGTGTGCAATTTGCAATGAAATGTCTCAGAAAAACTTTTCAGTGGTTTCCACATGACTGGCTGCCATTATTAATAAATATAAAAAAAAACTTTAATGTGTGCAATTTGCAATGAAGTGTCTCAGGAAAACTTTTCAGTGGTTTCCACATGACTGGCTGCCATTATTAATGAACATAAAAAAAAACTTTAATTTGGGCAATTTGCAATGAAATGTCTCAGGAAAATTTTTTAGTGGTTTCCACATGACTGGCTGCCATTATTTATGAACATAAAAAAAAATTTAATGTGTGCAGTTTGCAATGAAATGTCTCAGGGATATTTTTCAGTGGTTTCCACATGACTGGCTGCCATTATTAATGAAGATAAAAAAAAACTTTAATGTGTGCATTTTGCAATGAATTGTCTCAGGAAAATTTTTCAGTGGTTTCCACATGACTGGCTGCCATTATTAATGAACATAAAAAAAAATTTAATGTGTGCAAATTGCAATGAAATGTCTCAGGAAAATTTTTCAGTGGTTTCCACATGACTGGCTGCCATTATTAATGAACATAAAAAAAACTTTAATGTGTGCAATTTTCAATGAAATGTCTCAGGAAAAATTTTCAGTGGTTTCCACATGACTGGCACCCTATTATTAATGAACAAAAAAAATCATTTTGCACTGTATGAAATGTCTTAGAAACATTTTTTTGAAAAGACAATTTTTTTTCAATAACGTTTACTTTTAGTACGTAAAAAAACTTTCTTAGACAATTTTTAATGACGTTAGTTTCAAACAAAAAGAATTGAAAAGATTCGTAAAAAAAAATTATTTTTCACTGTATGAAATGTCTTAGAAAAATTTTTGAAAATGTTTTTTGAAAAGACAATTTTCCTCAATAACTTTTACTTTTAGTGCGTTAAAAAACTTTCTTAGACAATTTTTAATGACGTTAGTTTCAAACAAAAAGAATTGCATAGTTTCGCAAAAAAAAATTATTTTTCACTGTATGAAATGTCTTGGAAAAATTTTTGAAAATTTTTTTTGAAAAGACAATTTTCAATAATTGTCACTTTTAGTACGTAAAACAACTTTCTTAGACAATTTTTAATGACGTTAGTTTCAAACAGAAAGAATTGGAAAGCTTCGGAAAAAAAATTTTTTTTCACTGTATGAAATGACAATGTAATGTCTTAGAAAAATTTTTGAAAGAGATTTTCGAAAAAAAATTTTTTTCTTGATAATCGAAACTTTTTGTGTAGGATAAAATATCTTAGGCCATTTACAATAACTTTAGTCAAAAAAATAATTAAAGTGCGACTTTAACTTAAAATATACGCTATCTCCTTAAATAAAGCAGCTGCGCAGCTCTCAATGCAGGTATAAGCAATTCAATGAACTTCTGTTCATTGACAAATTTTTAACTTGAAACCAAGTTTTAGCGGTGCTAACACGTTTTGGAATAATAAAACAAAATTACTGAACATCAAAATAAACTTTTGCATAATTAAAACAAATTTGAAAATTTTTCGTGTAAGTCGTCAGTTCGTGTAAGTCGTCACTTTTTCTGTTTCCCCTGGGGTGACGTTATCCAATTTCTAAAGTAGCTTTTGCGGTGCTAACATGTTTTGGAATGATAAAACAATATTACTGAACATAAAAATAAACTTTTGCAATATGAAAAAAACTTTAAAAAATTTTGAAAAAAATTCTTGTTCAATGTGTGCAATTTGCAATGAAATGTCTCAGGAAATTTTTTCAGAGGTTTCCACATGACTGGCTGCCATTATTAATAAAAATAAAAAAAAACTTTAATGTGTGCACTTTGCAATGAAATGTCTCAGGAAAATTTTTCAGTGGTTTCCACATGACTGGCTGCTATTATTAATGAACATAATAAAAAACTTTAATGTGTGCAATTTGCAATGAAATGTCTCAGGAAAATTTTTCAGTGGTTTCCACATGACTGGCTGCCATTATTAATGAACATAAAACTTTAATGTGTGCAACTTTCAATGAAATCTCAGGAAAATTTTTCAGTGGTTTCCACATGACTGGCTGCCATTATTAATGAACAAAAAAAATCATTTTGCACTGTATGAAATGTCTTAGAAAATTTTTTTTGAAAAGACAATTTTTTTTCAATAATTTTCACTTTTAGTACGTAAAAAAATTTTCTTAGACAATTTTTAATGACGTTAGTTTCAAACAAAAAGAATTAGACAGTTTCGCAAAAAAAAAATTATTTTTCACTGTATGAAATGTCTTAGAAAAATTTTTGAAAATTTTTCTTGAAAAGAAAATTTTTTTCAATAATTTTCACTTTTAGTACGTAAAAAAACTTTCTTAGACAATTTTTAATGACGTTAGTTTCAAACAAAAAGAATTGGATAGTTTCGCAAAAAAAAAATATTTTTCACTGTATGAAATGTCTTAGAAAAATTTTTTTGAAAAGACAATTTTTTTTCAATAATTTTCACTTTTAGTACGTAAAAAAACTTTCTTAGACAATTTTTAATGACGTTAGTTTCAAACAAAAAGAATTAGACAGTTTCGCAAAAAAAAATTATTTTTCACTGTATGAAATGTCTTAGAAAAATTTTTTTGAAAAGAAAATTTTTTTTCAATAATTTTCACTTTTAGTACGTAAAAAAACTTTCTTAGACAATTTTTAATGACGTTAGTTTCAAACAAAAAGAATTAGACAGTTTCGCAAAAAAAAATTATTTTTCACTGTATGAAATGTCTTAGAAAAATTTTTTTGAAAAGACAATTTTTTTTCAATAATTTTCACTTTTAGTACGTAAAAAAACTTTCTTAGACAATTTTTAATGACGTTAGTTTCAAACAAGAAGAATTAGACAGTTTCGCAAAAAAAAATTATTTTTCACTGTATGAAATGTCTTAGAAAAATTTTTGAAAATTTTTCTTGAAAAGAAAATTTTTTTCAATAATTTTCACTTTTAGTACGTAAAAAAACTTTCTTAGACAATTTTTAATGACGTTAGTTTCAAACAAAACGAATTAGACAGTTTCGCAAAAAAAAATAATTTTTCACTGTATGAAATGTCTTAGAAAAATTTTTTTGAAAAGACAACTTTTTTTCAATAATTTTCACTTTTAGTACGTAAAAAAACTTTCTTAGACAATTTTTAATGACGTTAGTTTCAGAAATGTCTCAGGAAAATTTTTTAGTGGTTTCCACATGACTGGCTGCCATTGTTAATGAACATAAAAAAAATTTTAATGTGTGCACTTTGCAATGAAATGTCTCAGGAAAATTTTTCAGTGGTTTCCACATGACTGGCTGCCATTATTAATGAACATAAAAAAAAACTTTAATGTGTGCATTTTGCAATGAAATGTCTCAGGAAAATTTTTCAGTGGTTTCCACATGACTGGCTGCCATTATTAATGAACATAAAAAAAAACTTTAATGTGTGCAAATTGCAATGAAATGTCTCAGGAAAATGTTTCAGTGGTTTCCACATGACTGGCTGCCATTATTAATGAACATAAAACTTTAATGTGTGCAACTTTCAATGAAATCTCAGGAAAATTTTTCAGTGGTTTCCACATGACTGGCACCCTATTATTAATGAACAAAAAAAATCATTTTGCACTGTATGAAATGTCTTAGAAAATTTTTTTTGAAAAGACAATTTTTTTTCAATAATTTTCACTTTTAGTACGTAAAAAAACTTTCTTAGACAATTTTTAATGACGTTAGTTACAAACAAAAAGAGTTGCATAGTTTCGCAAAAAAAAATTATTTTTCACTGTATGAAATGTCTTAG
The DNA here is from genome assembly GCF_918807975.1 of Aplidium turbinatum. Lineage (NCBI taxonomy): Eukaryota > Metazoa > Chordata > Ascidiacea > Aplousobranchia > Polyclinidae > Aplidium > Aplidium turbinatum. The sequence continues at coordinate 22,876,321 of NC_137485.1, forward strand.
AAAAAGTTTTGAAAATTTTTTTTGAAACGACAATTTTTTTCAATAATTGTCACTTGTAGTACGTAAAACAACTTTCTTAGACAATTTTTAATGACGTTAGTTTCAAACAAAAAGAATTGAAAAGCTTCGGAAAAAAAATTTTTTTTTTCACTGTATGAAATGACAATGTAATGTCTTGGAAAAATTTTTAAAAAGATTTTCGAAAAAAAATTTTTTTCTTGATAATCGAAACTTTTTGTGTAGGATAAAATATCTTAGGCCATTTACAATAACTTAAGTCAAAAAAAATAATTAGAGTGCGACCTTAACTTAAAATATACGCTATCTCCTTAAATAAAGCAGCTGCGCAGCTCTCAATGCAGGTATAAGCAATTCAATGAACTTTTGTTCATTGACAAATTTTTAACTTAAAACCAAGTTTTAGCGGTGCTAACACGTTTTGGAATGATAAAACAATATTACAGAACATAAAAATAAACTTTTGCAGTAGGAAAAAAATTTTGAAAAACTGAAAAAAATTCTTGTTCAATGTGTGCAATGAGTTATGAAATGTCTTATAAAAAATTTTGCAAACGATTTTTGATTTTTTCAATAATGTTCACTTTTAGTACGTAAAACAACTTTCTTAGACAATTTTTAATGACGTTAGTTTCAAACAAAAAGAATTGGAAAGCTTCGGAATAAATTTTTTTTTTCACTGTATGAAATGACAATGTAATGTCTTGGAAAAATTTTTGAAAAAGATTTTCAAAAAAAATTTTTTTTCTTGATAATCGAAACTTTTTGTGTAGGATAAAATCTCTTAGGCCATTTACAATAACTTTAGTCAAAAAAAATAATTAGAGTGTGACTTTAACTTAAAATATACGCTATCTCCTTAAATAAAGCAGCTGCGCAGCTCTCAATGCAGGTATAAGCAATTCAATGAACTTTTGTTCATTGACAAATTTTTAACTTGAAACCAAGTTTTAGCGGTGCTAACACGTTTTGGAATAATAAAACAATATTACTGAACATCAAAATAAACTTTTGCATTATTAAAACAAATTTGAAAAATTTTCGTGTAAGTCGTCAGTTCGTGTAAGTCGTCACTTTTTCTGTTTCCACTGGGGTGACGTTATCCAATTTCTAATGTAGCTTTAGCGGTGCTAACATGTTTTGGAATGATAAAACAATATTACTGAACATAAAAATAAACTTTTGCAATATGAAAAAAACTTTGAAAAATTTTGAAAAAAATTCTTGTTCAATGTGTGCAATTTGCAATGAAAGGTCTCAGGAAATTTTTTCAGAGGTTTCCACATGACTGGCTGCCATTATTAATGAAAATAAAAAAAAACTTTAATGTGTGCACTTTGCAATGAAATGTCTCAGGAAAATTTTTCAGTGGTTTCCACATGACTGGCTGCCATTATTAATGAACATAATAAACAACTTTAATGTGTGCAATTTGCAATGAAATGTCTCAGGAAAATTTTTCAGTGGTTTCCACATGACTGGCTGCCATTATTAATGAACATAAAACTTTAATGTGTGCAACTTACAATGAAATCTCAGGAAAATTTTTCAGTGGTTTCCACATGACTGGCACCCTATTATTAATGAACAAAAAAAATCATTTTGCACTGTATGAAATGTCTTAGAAAAATTTTTTTGAAAAGACAATTTTTTTTCAATAATTTTCACTTTTAGTACGTAAAAAAACTTTCTTAGACAATTTTTAATGACGTTAGTTTCAAACAAAAAGAATTAGACAGTTTCGCAAAAAAAAATTATTTTTCACTGTATGAAATGTCTTAGAAAAATTTTTGAAAATTTTTCTTGAAAAGAAAATTTTTTTCAATAATTTTCACTTTTAGTACGTAAAAAAACTTTCTTAGACAATTTTTAATGACGTTAGTTTCAAACAAAAAGAATTAGACAGTTTCGCAAAAAAAAATAACTTTTCACTGTATGAAATGTCTTAGAAAAATTTTTTTGAAAAGACAACTTTTTTTCAATAATTTTCACTTTTAGTACGTAAAAAAACTTTCTTAGACAATTTGTAATGACGTTAGTTTCAAACAAAAAGAATTAAACAGTTTCGAAAAAAAAAATTATTTTTGGCTGTATGAAATGTCTTAGAAAAATTTTTTTGAAAAGACAACTTTTTTTCAATAATTTTCACTTTTAGTACGTAAAAAAACTTTCTTAGACAATTTGTAATGACGTTAGTTTCAAACAAAAAGAATTAAACAGTTTCGAAAAAAAAAATTATTTTTAGCTGTATGAAATGTCTTTGAAAACTTTTTGAAAATTTTTTTAAAAAAAAAAATTTTTTTCAATAATTTTCACTTTTAGTACGTAAAAAAACTTTCTTAGACAATTTTTAATGACGTTAGTTTCAGAAATGTCTCAGGAAAATTTTTTAGTGGTTTCCACATAACTGGCTGCCATTATTTATGAACATAAAAAAAAACTTTAATGTGTGCAGTTTGCAATGAAATGTCTCAGGGAAATTTTTCAGTGGTTTCCACATGACTGGCTGCCATTATTAATGAACATAAAAAAAATTTTAATGTGTGCACTTTGCAATGAAATGTCTCAGGGAAATTTTTCAGTGGTTTCCACATGACTGGCTGCCATTATTAATGAACATAAAAAAAATTTTAATGTGTGCACTTTGCAATGAAATGTCTCAGGAAAATTTTTCAGTGGTTTCCACATGATTGGCTGCCATTATTAATGAAGATAAAAAAAAACTTTAATGTGTGCATTTTGCAATGAAATGTCTCAGGAAAATTTTTCAGTGGTTTCCACATGACTGGCTGCCATTATTAATGAACATAATAAACAACTTTAATGTGTGCAATTTGCAATGAAATGTCTCAGGAAAATTTTTCAGTGGTTTCCACATGACTGGCTGCCATTATTAATGAACATAAAACTTTAATGTGTGCAACTTACAATGAAATCTCAGGAAAATTTTTCAGTGGTTTCCACATGACTGGCACCCTATTATTAATGAACAAAAAAAATCATTTTGCACTGTATGAAATGTCTTAGAAAAATTTTTTTGAAAAGACAATTTTTTTTCAATAATTTTCACTTTTAGTACGTAAAAAAACTTTCTTAGACAATTTTTAATGACGTTAGTTTCAAACAAAAAGAATTAGACAGTTTCGCAAAAAAAAATTATTTTTCACTGTATGAAATGTCTTAGAAAAATTTTTGAAAATTTTTCTTGAAAAGAAAATTTTTTTCAATAATTTTCACTTTTAGTACGTAAAAAAACTTTCTTAGACAATTTTTAATGACGTTAGTTTCAAACAAAAAGAATTAGACAGTTTCGCAAAAAAAAATAATTTTTCACTGTATGAAATGTCTTAGAAAAATTTTTTTGAAAAGACAACTTTTTTTCAATAATTTTCACTTTTAGTACGTAAAAAAACTTTCTTAGACAATTTGTAATGACGTTAGTTTCAAACAAAAAGAATTAAACAGTTTCGAAAAAAAAAATTATTTTTGGCTGTATGAAATGTCTTAGAAAAATTTTTTTGAAAAGACAATTTTTTTCAATAATTTTCACTTTTAGTACGTAAAAAAACTTTCTTAGACAATTTGTAATGACGTTAGTTTCAAACAAAAAGAATTAAACAGTTTCGAAAAAAAAAATTATTTTTAGCTGTATGAAATGTCTTTGAAAACTTTTTGAAAATTTTTTAAAAAAAAAAAATTTTTTTCAATAATTTTCACTTTTAGTACGTAAAAAAACTTTCTTAGACAATTTTTAATGACGTTAGTTTCAGAAATGTCTCAGGAAAATTTTTTAGTGGTTTCCACATAACTGGCTGCCATTATTTATGAACATAAAAAAAAACTTTAATGTGTGCAGTTTGCAATGAAATGTCTCAGGGAAATTTTTCAGTGGTTTCCACATGACTGGCTGCCATTATTAATGAACATAAAAAAAATTTTAATGTGTGCACTTTGCAATGAAATGTCTCAGGGAAATTTTTCAGTGGTTTCCACATGACTGGCTGCCATTATTAATGAACATAAAAAAAATTTTAATGTGTGCACTTTGCAATGAAATGTCTCAGGAAAATTTTTCAGTGGTTTCCACATGATTGGCTGCCATTATTAATGAAGATAAAAAAAAACTTTAATGTGTGCATTTTGCAATGAAATGTCTCAGGAAAATTTTTCAGTGGTTTCCACATGACTGGCTGCCATTATTAATGAACATAAAAAAAATTTTAATGTGTGCACTTTGCAATGAAATGTCTCAGGAAAATTTTTCAGTGGTTTCCACATGATTGGCTGCCATTATTAATGAAGATAAAAAAAAACTTTAATGTGTGCATTTTGCAATGAAATGTCTCAGGAAAATTTTTCAGTGGTTTCCACATGACTGGCTGCCATTATTAATAAACATAAAACTTTAATGTGTGCAACTTTCAATGAAATCTCAGGAAAATTTTTCAGTGGTTTCCACATGACTGGCACCCTATTATTAATGAACAAAAAAAATCATTTTGCACTGTATGAAATGTCTTAGAAAAATTTTTTGAAAAGACAATTTTTTTTCAATAATTTTCACTTTTAGTACGTAAAAAAACTTTCTTAGACAATTTTTAATGACGTTAGTTTCAAACAAAAAGAATTAGACAGTTTCGCAAAAAAAAATTATTTTTCACTGTATGAAATGTCTTAGAAAAATTTTTTTGAAAAGAAAATTTTTTTTCAATAATTTTCACTTTTAGTACGTAAAAAAACTTTCTTAGACAATTTTTAATGACGTTAGTTTCAAACAAAAAGAATTAGACAGTTTCGCAAAAAAAAATTATTTTTCACTGTATGAAATGTCTTAGAAAAATTTTTTTGAAAAGACAATTTTTTTTCAATAATTTTCACTTTTAGTACGTAAAAAAACTTTCTTAGACAATTTTTAATGACGTTAGTTTCAAACAAGAAGAACTAGACAGTTTCGCAAAAAAAAATTATTTTTCACTGTATGAAATGTCTTAGAAAAATTTTTTTGAAAAGAAAATTTTTTTTCAATAATTTTCACTTTTAGTACGTAAAAAAACTTTCTTAGACAATTTTTAATGACGTTAGTTTCAAACAAAAAGAATTAGACAGTTTCGCAAAAAAAAATTATTTTTCACTGTATGAAATGTCTTAGAAAAATTTTTGAAAATTTTTCTTGAAAAGAAAATTTTTTTCAATAATTTTCACTTTTAGTACGTAAAAAAACTTTCTTAGACAATTTTTAATGACGTTAGTTTCAAACAAAACGAATTAGACAGTTTCGCAAAAAAAAATAATTTTTCACTGTATGAAATGTCTTAGAAAAATTTTTTTGAAAAGACAATTTTTTTCAATAATTTTCACTTTTAGTACGTAAAAAAACTTTCTTAGACAATTTGTAATGACGTTAGTTTCAAACAAAAAGAATTAGACAGTTTCGAAAAAAAAAATTATTTTTGGCTGTATGAAATGTCTTTGAAAAATTTTTGAAAAGTTTTTTTGAAAAGAAAATTTTTTTCAATAATTTTCACTTTTACTACGTAAAAAAACTTTCTTAGACAATTTTTAATGACGTTAGTTTCAGAAATGTCTCAGGAAAATTTTTTAGTGGTTTCCACATAACTGGCTGCCATTATTTATGAACATAAAAAAAAACTTTAATGTGTGCAGTTTGCAATGAAATGTCTCAGGGAAATTTTTCAGTGGTTTCCACATGACTGGCTGCCATTATTAATGAACATAAAAAAAATTTTAATGTGTGCACTTTGCAATGAAATGTCTCAGGGAAATTTTTCAGTGGTTTCCACATGACTGGCTGCCATTATTAATGAACATAAAAAAAATTTTAATGTATGCACTTTGCAATGAAATGTCTCAGGAAAATTTTTCAGTGGTTTCCACATGATTGGCTGCCATTATTAATGAAGATAAAAAAAAACTTTAATGTGTGCATTTTGCAATGAAATGTCTCAGGAAAATTTTTCAGTGGTTTCCACATGACTGGCTGCCATTATTAATGAACATAAAAAAAATTTTAATGTGTGCACTTTGCAATGAAATGTCTCAGGAAAATTTTTCAGTGGTTTCCACATGATTGGCTGCCATTATTAATGAAGATAAAAAAAAACTTTAATGTGTGCATTTTGCAATGAAATGTCTCAGGAAAATTTTTCAGTGGTTTCCACATGACTGGCTGCCATTATTAATGAACATAAAAAAAAACTTTAATGTGTGCAAATTGCAATGAAATGTCTCAGGAAAATTTTTCAGTGGTTTCCACATGACTGGCTGCCATTATTAATGAACATAAAACTTTAATGTGTGCAACTTTCAATGAAATCTCAGGAAAATTTTTCAGTGGTTTCCACATGACTGGCACCCTATTATTAATGAACAAAAAAAATCATTTTGCACTGTATGAAATGTCTTAGAAAATTTTTTTTGAAAAGACAATTTTTTTTCAATAATTTTCACTTTTAGTACGTAAAAAAACTTTCTTAGACAATTTTTAATGACCTTAGTTACAAACAAAAAGAATTGCATAGTTTCGCAAAAAAAAATTATTTTTCACTGTATGAAATGTCTTAGAAAAATTTTTGAAAATTTTTTTTGAAAAGACAATTTTTTTCAATAATTGTCACTTGTAGTACGTAAAACAACTTTCTTAGACAATTTTTAATGACGTTAGTTTCAAACAAAAAGAATTGAAAAGCTTCGGAAAAAAAATTTTTTTTTCACTGTATGAAATGACAATGTAATGTCTTGGAAAATTTTTTTAAAAAGATTTTCGAAAAAAAATTTTTTTCTTGATAATCGAAACTTTTTGTGTAGGATAAAATATCTTAGGCCATTTACAATAACTTAAGTCAAAAGAAATAATTAGAGGGCGACCTTAACTTAAAATATACGCTATCTCCTTAAATAAAGCAGCTGCGCAGCTCTCAATGCAGGTATAAGCAATTCAATGAACTTTTGTTCATTGACAAATTTTTAATTTAAAACCAAGTTTTAGCGGTGCTAACACGTTTTGGAATGATAAAACAATATTACTGAACATAAAAATAAACTTTTGCAGTAGGAAAAAAATTTTGAAAAACTGAAAAAAATTCTTGTTCAATGTGTGCAATGAGTTATGAAATGTCTTATAAAAAATTTTGCAAACGATTTTTGATTTTTTCAATAATGTTCACTTTTAGTACGTAAAACAACTTTCTTAGACAATTTTTAATGACGTTAGTTTCAAACAAAAAGAATTGGAAAGCTTCGGAATAAAATTTTTTTTTCACTGTATGAAATGACAATGTAATGTCTTGGAAAAATTTTTGAAAAAGATTTTCAAAAAAAATTTTTTTTCTTGATAATCGAAACTTTTTGTGTAGGATAAAATATCTTAGGCCATTTACAATAACTTTAGTCAAAAAAAATAATTAGAGTGTGACTTTAACTTAAAATATACGCTATCTCCTTAAATAAAGCAGCTGCGCAGCTCTCAATGCAGGTATAAGCAATTCAATGAACTTTTGTTCATTGACAAATTTTTAACTTGAAACCAAGTTTTAGCGGTGCTAACACGTTTTGGAATAATAAAACAATATTACTGAACATCAAAATAAACTTTTGCATTATTAAAACAAACTTGAAAAATTTTCGTGTAAGTCGTCAGTTCGTGTAAGTCGTCACTTTTTCTGTTTCCCCTGTGGTGACGTTATCCAATTTCTAATGTAGCTTTAGCGGTGCTAACATGTTTTGGAATGATAAAACAATATTACTGAACATTAAAATAAACTTTTGCAATATGAAAAAAACTTTGAAAAATTTTGAAAAAATTCTTGTTCAATGTGTGCAATTTGCAATGAAATGTCTCAGGAAATTTTTTCAGAGGTTTCCACATGACTGGCTGCCATTATTAATGAAAATAAAAAAAAACTTTAATGTGTGCACTTTGCAATGAAATGTCTCAGGAAAATTTTTCAGTGGTTTCCACATGACTGGCTGCCATTATTAATGAACATAATAAAAAACTTTAATGTGTGCAATTTGCAATGAAATGTCTCAGGAAAATTTTTCAGTGGTTTCCACATGACTGGCACCCTATTATTAATGAACAAAAAAAATCATTTTGCACTGTATGAAATGTCTTAGAAAATTTTTTTTGAAAAGACAATTTTTTTTCAATAATTTTCACGTTTAGTACGTAAAAAAACTTTCTTAGACAATTTTTAATGACGTTAGTTACAAACAAAAAGAATTGCATAGTTTCGCAAAAAAAAATTATTTTTCACTGTATGAAATGTCTTAGAAAAAGTTTTGAAAATTTTTTTTGAAAAGAAAATTTTTTTCAATAATTGTCACTTTTAGTACGTAAAACAACTTTCTTAGACAATTTTTAATGACGTTTGTTTCAAACCAAAAGAATTGGGAAGCTTCGGAAAAAAAATTTTTTTTCACTGTATGAAATGACAATGTAATGTCTTAGAAAAATTTTTGAAAGAGATTTTCGAAAAAAAATTTTTTTCTTGATAATCGAAACTTTTTGTGTAGGATAAAATATCTTAGGCCATTTACAATAACTTTAGTCAAAAAAAATAATTAGAGTGCAATTTTAACATAAAATATACGCTATCTCCTTGAATAAAGCAGCTGCGCAGCTCTCAATGCAGGTATAAGCAATTCAATGAACTTTTGTTAGTTGACAACTTTTTAACTTGAAACTAAGTTTTAGCGGTGCTAACATGTTTTGGAATGATAAAACAATATTACTGAACATAAAAATAAACTTTTGCTGTAGGGAAAAAATTTTGAAAAACTTTAAAAAAAATTCTTGTTCAATGTGTGCAATGAGTTATGAAATGTCTTAAAAAAAATTTTGCAAACGATTTTTGATTTTTTCAATGATGTTCACTTTTAGTTCGTAAAACAACTTTCTTAGACAATTTTTAATGACGTTAGTTTCAAACAAAAAAAATTGGATACTTTAACAAAAAGAAATTATTTTTCACTGTATGAAATGTCTTGGAAAAATTTTTGAAAATTTTTTTTGAAAAGACAATTTTCAATAACTGTCACTTTTAGTACGTAAAACAACTTTCTTAGACAATTTTTAATGACGTTAGTTTCAAACAAAAAGAATTGGAAAGCTTCGGAATAAAATTTTTTTTCAATGTATGAAATGACAATGTAATGTCTTGAAAAAATTTTTGAAAAAGATTTTCAAAAAAAAATTTTTTCTTGATAATCGAAACTTTTTGTGTAGGATAAAATCTCTTAGGCCATTTACAATAACTTTAGTCAAAAAAAATAATTGGAGTGTGACTTTAACTTAAAATATACGCTATCTCCTTAAATAAAGCAGCTGCGCAGCTCTCAATGCAGGTATAAGCAATTCAATGAACTTTTGTTCATTGACAAATTTTTAACTTGAAACCAAGTTTTAGCGGTGCTAACACGTTTTGGAATAATAAAACAAAATTACTGAACATCAAAATAAACTTTTGCATTATTAAAACAAATTTGAAAATTTTTCGTGTAAGTCGTCAGTTCGTGTAAGTCGTCACTTTTTCTGTTTCCCCTGGGGTGACGTTATCCAATTTCTAATGTAGCTTTAGCGGTGCTAACATGTTTTGGAATGATAAAACAATATTACTGAACATAAAAATAAACTTTTGCAATATGAAAAAAACTTTAAAAAGTTTTGAAAAAAATTCTTGTTCAATGTGTGCAATTTGCAATGAAATGTCTCAGGAAATTTTTTCAGAGGTTTCCACATGACTGGCTGCCATTATTAATGAAAATAAAAAAAAACTTTAATGTGTGCACTTTGCAATGAAATGTCTCAGGAAAATTTTTCAGAGGTTTCCACATGACTGGCTGCCATTATTTATGAACATAAAAAAAACTTTAATGTGTGCAATTTGCAATTAAATGTCTCAGAAAAACTTTTCAGTGGTTTCCACATGACTGGCTGCCATTATTAATAAATATAAAAAAAAACTTTAATGTGTGCAATTTGCAATGAAGTGTCTCAGGAAAACTTTTCAGTGGTTTCCACATGACTGGCTGCCATTATTAATGAACATAAAAAAAAACTTTAATTTGGGCAATTTGCAATGAAATGTCTCAGGAAAATTTTTTAGTGGTTTCCACATGACTGGCTGCCATTATTTATGAACATAAAAAAAAATTTAATGTGTGCAGTTTGCAATGAAATGTCTCAGGGATATTTTTCAGTGGTTTCCACATGACTGGCTGCCATTATTTATGAAGATAAAAAAAAACTTTAATGTGTGCATTTTGCAATGAATTGTCTCAGGAAAATTTTTCAGTGGTTTCCACATGACTGGCTGCCATTATTAATGAACATAAAAAAAAATTTAATGTGTGCAAATTGCAATGAAATGTCTCAGGAAAATTTTTCAGTGGTTTCCACATGACTGGCTGCCATTATTAATGAACATAAAAAAAACTTTAATGTGTGCAATTTTCAATGAAATGTCTCAGGAAAAATTTTCAGTGGTTTCCACATGACTGGCACCCTATTATTAATGAACAAAAAAAATCATTTTGCACTGTATGAAATGTCTTAGAAACATTTTTTTGAAAAGACAATTTTTTTTCAATAACGTTTACTTTTAGTACGTAAAAAAACTTTCTTAGACAATTTTTAATGACGTTAGTTTCAAACAAAAAGAATTGAAAAGATTCGTAAAAAAAAATTATTTTTCACTGTATGAAATGTCTTAGAAAAATTTTTGAAAATGTTTTTTGAAAAGACAATTTTCCTCAATAACTTTTACTTTTAGTGCGTTAAAAAACTTTCTTAGACAATTTTTAATGACGTTAGTTTCAAACAAAAAGAATTGCATAGTTTCGCAAAAAAAAATTATTTTTCACTGTATGAAATGTCTTGGAAAAATTTTTGAAAATTTTTTTTGAAAAGACAATTTTCAATAATTGTCACTTTTAGTACGTAAAACAACTTTCTTAGACAATTTTTAATGACGTTAGTTTCAAACAAAAAGAATTGGAAAGCTTCGGAAAAAAAATTTTTTTTCACTGTATGAAATGACAATGTAATGTCTTAGAAAAATTTTTGAAAGAGATTTTCGAAAAAAAATTTTTTTCTTGATAATCGAAACTTTTTGTGTAGGATAAAATATCTTAGGCCATTTACAATAACTTTAGTCAAAAAAATAATTAAAGTGCGACTTTAACTTAAAATATACGCTATCTCCTTAAATAAAGCAGCTGCGCAGCTCTCAATGCAGGTATAAGCAATTCAATGAACTTCTGTTCATTGACAAATTTTTAACTTGAAACCAAGTTTAAGCGGTGCTAACACGTTTTGGAATAATAAAACAAAATTACTGAACATCAAAATAAACTTTTGCATAATTAAAACAAATTTGAAAATTTTTCGTGTAAGTCGTCAGTTCGTGTAAGTCGTCACTTTTTCTGTTTCCCCTGGGGTGACGTTATCCAATTTCTAAAGTAGCTTTTGCGGTGCTAACATGTTTTGGAATGATAAAACAATATTACTGAACATAAAAATAAACTTTTGCAATATGAAAAAAACTTTAAAAAATTTTGAAAAAAATTCTTGTTCAATGTGTGCAATTTGCAATGAAATGTCTCAGGAAATTTTTTCAGAGGTTTCCACATGACTGGCTGCCATTATTAATAAAAATAAAAAAAAACTTTAATGTGTGCACTTTGCAATGAAATGTCTCAGGAAAATTTTTCAGTGGTTTCCACATGACTGGCTGCCATTATTAATGAACATAATAAAAAACTTTAATGTGTGCAATTTGCAATGAAATGTCTCAGGAAAATTTTTCAGTGGTTTCCACATGACTGGCTGCCATTATTAATGAACATAAAACTTTAATGTGTGCAACTTTCAATGAAATCTCAGGAAAATTTTTCAGTGGTTTCCACATGACTGGCTGCCATTATTAATGAACAAAAAAAATCATTTTGCACTGTATGAAATGTCTTAGAAAATTTTTTTTGAAAAGACAATTTTTTTTCAATAATTTTCACTTTTAGTACGTAAAAAAATTTTCTTAGACAATTTTTAATGACGTTAGTTTCAAACAAAAAGAATTAGACAGTTTCGCAAAAAAAAAATTATTTTTCACTGTATGAAATGTCTTAGAAAAATTTTTGAAAAGTTTTCTTGAAAAGAAAATTTTTTTCAATAATTTTCACTTTTAGTACGTAAAAAAACTTTCTTAGACAATTTTTAATGACGTTAGTTTCAAACAAAAAGAATTAGACAGTTTCGCAAAAAAAAATTATTTTTCACTGTATGAAATGTCTTAGAAAAATTTTTTTGAAAAGACAATTTTTTTTCAATAATTTTCACTTTTAGTACGTAAAAAAACTTTCTTAGACAATTTTTAATGACGTTAGTTTCAAACAAGAAGAACTAGACAGTTTCGCAAAAAAAAATTATTTTTCACTGTATGAAATGTCTTAGAAAAATTTTTTTGAAAAGAAAATTTTTTTTCAATAATTTTCACTTTTAGTACGTAAAAAAACTTTCTTAGACAATTTTTAATGACGTTAGTTTCAAACAAAAAGAATTAGACAGTTTCGCAAAAAAAAATTATTTTTCACTGTATGAAATGTCTTAGAAAAATTTTTGAAAATTTTTCTTGAAAAGAAAATTTTTTTCAATAATTTTCACTTTTAGTACGTAAAAAAACTTTCTTAGACAATTTTTAATGACGTTAGTTTCAAACAAAACGAATTAGACAGTTTCGCAAAAAAAAATAATTTTTCACTGTATGAAATGTCTTAGAAAAATTTTTTTGAAAAGACAATTTTTTTCAATAATTTTCACTTTTAGTACGTAAAAAAACTTTCTTAGACAATTTGTAATGACGTTAGTTTCAAACAAAAAGAATTAGACAGTTTCGAAAAAAAAAATTATTTTTGGCTGTATGAAATGTCTTTGAAAAATTTTTGAAAATTTTTTTGAAAAGAAAATTTTTTTCAATAATTTTCACTTTTACTACGTAAAAAAACTTTCTTAGACAATTTTTAATGACGTTAGTTTCAGAAATGTCTCAGGAAAATTTTTTAGTGGTTTCCACATAACTGGCTGCCATTATTTATGAACATAAAAAAAAACTTTAATGTGTGCAGTTTGCAATGAAATGTCTCAGGGAAATTTTTCAGTGGTTTCCACATGACTGGCTGCCATTATTAATGAACATAAAAAAAATTTTAATGTGTGCACTTTGCAATGAAATGTCTCAGGGAAATTTTTCAGTGGTTTCCACATGACTGGCTGCCATTATTAATGAACATAAAAAAAATTTTAATGTATGCACTTTGCAATGAAATGTCTCAGGAAAATTTTTCAGTGGTTTCCACATGATTGGCTGCCATTATTAATGAAGATAAAAAAAAACTTTAATGTGTGCATTTTGCAATGAAATGTCTCAGGAAAATTTTTCAGTGGTTTCCACATGACTGGCTGCCATTATTAATGAACATAAAAAAAATTTTAATGTGTGCACTTTGCAATGAAATGTCTCAGGAAAATTTTTCAGTGGTTTCCACATGATTGGCTGCCATTATTAATGAAGATAAAAAAAAACTTTAATGTGTGCATTTTGCAATGAAATGTCTCAGGAAAATTTTTCAGTGGTTTCCACATGACTGGCTGCCATTATTAATGAACATAAAAAAAAACTTTAATGTGTGCAAATTGCAATGAAATGTCTCAGGAAAATTTTTCAGTGGTTTCCACATGACTGGCTGCCATTATTAATGAACATAAAACTTTAATGTGTGCAACTTTCAATGAAATCTCAGGAAAATTTTTCAGTGGTTTCCACATGACTGGCACCCTATTATTAATGAACAAAAAAAATCATTTTGCACTGTATGAAATGTCTTAGAAAATTTTTTTTGAAAAGACAATTTTTTTTCAATAATTTTCACTTTTAGTACGTAAAAAAACTTTCTTAGACAATTTTTAATGACCTTAGTTACAAACAAAAAGAATTGCATAGTTTCGCAAAAAAAAATTATTTTTCACTGTATGAAATGTCTTAGAAAAATTTTTGAAAATTTTTTTTGAAAAGACAATTTTTTTCAATAATTGTCACTTGTAGTACGTAAAACAACTTTCTTAGACAATTTTTAATGACGTTAGTTTCAAACAAAAAGAATTGAAAAGCTTCGGAAAAAAAATTTTTTTTTCACTGTATGAAATGACAATGTAATGTCTTGGAAAATTTTTTTAAAAAGATTTTCGAAAAAAAATTTTTTTCTTGATAATCGAAACTTTTTGTGTAGGATAAAATATCTTAGGCCATTTACAATAACTTAAGTCAAAAGAAATAATTAGAGGGCGACCTTAACTTAAAATATACGCTATCTCCTTAAATAAAGCAGCTGCGCAGCTCTCAATGCAGGTATAAGCAATTCAATGAACTTTTGTTCATTGACAAATTTTTAATTTAAAACCAAGTTTTAGCGGTGCTAACACGTTTTGGAATGATAAAACAATATTACTGAACATAAAAATAAACTTTTGCAGTAGGAAAAAAATTTTGAAAAACTGAAAAAAATTCTTGTTCAATGTGTGCAATGAGTTATGAAATGTCTTATAAAAAATTTTGCAAACGATTTTTGATTTTTTCAATAATGTTCACTTTTAGTACGTAAAACAACTTTCTTAGACAATTTTTAATGACGTTAGTTTCAAACAAAAAGAATTGGAAAGCTTCGGAATAAAATTTTTTTTTCACTGTATGAAATGACAATGTAATGTCTTGGAAAAATTTTTGAAAAAGATTTTCAAAAAAAATTTTTTTTCTTGATAATCGAAACTTTTTGTGTAGGATAAAATATCTTAGGCCATTTACAATAACTTTAGTCAAAAAAAATAATTAGAGTGTGACTTTAACTTAAAATATACGCTATCTCCTTAAATAAAGCAGCTGCGCAGCTCTCAATGCAGGTATAAGCAATTCAATGAACTTTTGTTCATTGACAAATTTTTAACTTGAAACCAAGTTTTAGCGGTGCTAACACGTTTTGGAATAATAAAACAATATTACTGAACATCAAAATAAACTTTTGCATTATTAAAACAAACTTGAAAAATTTTCGTGTAAGTCGTCAGTTCGTGTAAGTCGTCACTTTTTCTGTTTCCCCTGTGGTGACGTTATCCAATTTCTAATGTAGCTTTAGCGGTGCTAACATGTTTTGGAATGATAAAACAATATTACTGAACATTAAAATAAACTTTTGCAATATGAAAAAAACTTTGAAAAATTTTGAAAAAATTCTTGTTCAATGTGTGCAATTTGCAATGAAATGTCTCAGGAAATTTTTTCAGAGGTTTCCACATGACTGGCTGCCATTATTAATGAAAATAAAAAAAAACTTTAATGTGTGCACTTTGCAATGAAATGTCTCAGGAAAATTTTTCAGTGGTTTCCACATGACTGGCTGCCATTATTAATGAACATAATAAAAAACTTTAATGTGTGCAATTTGCAATGAAATGTCTCAGGAAAATTTTTCAGTGGTTTCCACATGACTGGCACCCTATTATTAATGAACAAAAAAAATCATTTTGCACTGTATGAAATGTCTTAGAAAATTTTTTTTGAAAAGACAATTTTTTTTCAATAATTTTCACGTTTAGTACGTAAAAAAACTTTCTTAGACAATTTTTAATGACGTTAGTTACAAACAAAAAGAATTGCATAGTTTCGCAAAAAAAAATTATTTTTCACTGTATGAAATGTCTTAGAAAAAGTTTTGAAAATTTTTTTTGAAAAGAAAATTTTTTTCAATAATTGTCACTTTTAGTACGTAAAACAACTTTCTTAGACAATTTTTAATGACGTTTGTTTCAAACCAAAAGAATTGGGAAGCTTCGGAAAAAAAATTTTTTTTCACTGTATGAAATGACAATGTAATGTCTTAGAAAAATTTTTGAAAGAGATTTTCGAAAAAAAATTTTTTTCTTGATAATCGAAACTTTTTGTGTAGGATAAAATATCTTAGGCCATTTACAATAACTTTAGTCAAAAAAAATAATTAGAGTGCAATTTTAACATAAAATATACGCTATCTCCTTGAATAAAGCAGCTGCGCAGCTCTCAATGCAGGTATAAGCAATTCAATGAACTTTTGTTAGTTGACAACTTTTTAACTTGAAACTAAGTTTTAGCGGTGCTAACATGTTTTGGAATGATAAAACAATATTACTGAACATAAAAATAAACTTTTGCTGTAGGGAAAAAATTTTGAAAAACTTTAAAAAAAATTCTTGTTCAATGTGTGCAATGAGTTATGAAATGTCTTAAAAAAAATTTTGCAAACGATTTTTGATTTTTTCAATGATGTTCACTTTTAGTTCGTAAAACAACTTTCTTAGACAATTTTTAATGACGTTAGTTTCAAACAAAAAAAATTGGATACTTTAACAAAAAGAAATTATTTTTCACTGTATGAAATGTCTTGGAAAAATTTTTGAAAATTTTTTTTGAAAAGACAATTTTCAATAACTGTCACTTTTAGTACGTAAAACAACTTTCTTAGACAATTTTTAATGACGTTAGTTTCAAACAAAAAGAATTGGAAAGCTTCGGAATAAAATTTTTTTTCAATGTATGAAATGACAATGTAATGTCTTGAAAAAATTTTTGAAAAAGATTTTCAAAAAAAAATTTTTTCTTGATAATCGAAACTTTTTGTGTAGGATAAAATCTCTTAGGCCATTTACAATAACTTTAGTCAAAAAAAATAATTGGAGTGTGACTTTAACTTAAAATATACGCTATCTCCTTAAATAAAGCAGCTGCGCAGCTCTCAATGCAGGTATAAGCAATTCAATGAACTTTTGTTCATTGACAAATTTTTAACTTGAAACCAAGTTTTAGCGGTGCTAACACGTTTTGGAATAATAAAACAAAATTACTGAACATCAAAATAAACTTTTGCATTATTAAAACAAATTTGAAAATTTTTCGTGTAAGTCGTCAGTTCGTGTAAGTCGTCACTTTTTCTGTTTCCCCTGGGGTGACGTTATCCAATTTCTAATGTAGCTTTAGCGGTGCTAACATGTTTTGGAATGATAAAACAATATTACTGAACATAAAAATAAACTTTTGCAATATGAAAAAAACTTTAAAAAGTTTTGAAAAAAATTCTTGTTCAATGTGTGCAATTTGCAATGAAATGTCTCAGGAAATTTTTTCAGAGGTTTCCACATGACTGGCTGCCATTATTAATGAAAATAAAAAAAAACTTTAATGTGTGCACTTTGCAATGAAATGTCTCAGGAAAATTTTTCAGAGGTTTCCACATGACTGGCTGCCATTATTTATGAACATAAAAAAAACTTTAATGTGTGCAATTTGCAATGAAATGTCTCAGAAAAACTTTTCAGTGGTTTCCACATGACTGGCTGCCATTATTAATAAATATAAAAAAAAACTTTAATGTGTGCAATTTGCAATGAAGTGTCTCAGGAAAACTTTTCAGTGGTTTCCACATGACTGGCTGCCATTATTAATGAACATAAAAAAAAACTTTAATTTGGGCAATTTGCAATGAAATGTCTCAGGAAAAATTTTTAGTGGTTTCCACATGACTGGCTGCCATTATTTATGAACATAAAAAAAAATTTAATGTGTGCAGTTTGCAATGAAATGTCTCAGGGATATTTTTCAGTGGTTTCCACATGACTGGCTGCCATTATTAATGAAGATAAAAAAAAACTTTAATGTGTGCATTTTGCAATGAATTGTCTCAGGAAAATTTTTCAGTGGTTTCCACATGACTGGCTGCCATTATTAATGAACATAAAAAAAAATTTAATGTGTGCAAATTGCAATGAAATGTCTCAGGAAAATTTTTCAGTGGTTTCCACATGACTGGCTGCCATTATTAATGAACATAAAAAAAACTTTAATGTGTGCAATTTTCAATGAAATGTCTCAGGAAAAATTTTCAGTGGTTTCCACATGACTGGCACCCTATTATTAATGAACAAAAAAAATCATTTTGCACTGTATGAAATGTCTTAGAAACATTTTTTTGAAAAGACAATTTTTTTTCAATAACGTTTACTTTTAGTACGTAAAAAAACTTTCTTAGACAATTTTTAATGACGTTAGTTTCAAACAAAAAGAATTGAAAAGATTCGTAAAAAAAAATTATTTTTCACTGTATGAAATGTCTTAGAAAAATTTTTGAAAATGTTTTTTGAAAAGACAATTTTCCTCAATAACTTTTACTTTTAGTGCGTTAAAAAACTTTCTTAGACAATTTTTAATGACGTTAGTTTCAAACAAAAAGAATTGCATAGTTTCGCAAAAAAAAATTATTTTTCACTGTATGAAATGTCTTGGAAAAATTTTTGAAAATTTTTTTTGAAAAGACAATTTTCAATAATTGTCACTTTTAGTACGTAAAACAACTTTCTTAGACAATTTTTAATGACGTTAGTTTCAAACAAAAAGAATTGGAAAGCTTCGGAAAAAAAATTTTTTTTCACTGTATGAAATGACAATGTAATGTCTTAGAAAAATTTTTGAAAGAGATTTTCGAAAAAAAATTTTTTTCTTGATAATCGAAACTTTTTGTGTAGGATAAAATATCTTAGGCCATTTACAATAACTTTAGTCAAAAAAATAATTAAAGTGCGACTTTAACTTAAAATATACGCTATCTCCTTAAATAAAGCAGCTGCGCAGCTCTCAATGCAGGTATAAGCAATTCAATGAACTTTTCATTGACAAATTTTTAACTTGAAACCAAGTTTTAGCGGTGCTAACACGTTTTGGAATAATAAAACAAAATTACTGAACATCAAAATAAACTTTTGCATAATTAAAACAAATTTGAAAATTTTTCGTGTAAGTCGTCAGTTCGTGTAAGTCGTCACTTTTTCTGTTTCCCCTGGGGTGACGTTATCCAATTTCTAAAGTAGCTTTTGCGGTGCTAACATGTTTTGGAATGATAAAACAATATTACTGAACATAAAAATAAACTTTTGCAATATGAAAAAAACTTTAAAAAATTTTGAAAAAAATTCTTGTTCAATGTGTGCAATTTGCAATGAAATGTCTCAGGAAATTTTTTCAGAGGTTTCCACATGACTGGCTGCCATTATTAATAAAAATAAAAAAAAACTTTAATGTGTGCACTTTGCAATGAAATGTCTCAGGAAAATTTTTCAGTGGTTTCCACATGACTGGCTGCCATTATTAATGAACATAATAAAAAACTTTAATGTGTGCAATTTGCAATGAAATGTCTCAGGAAAATTTTTCAGTGGTTTCCACATGACTGGCTGCCATTATTAATGAACATAAAACTTTAATGTGTGCAACTTTCAATGAAATCTCAGGAAAATTTTTCAGTGGTTTCCACATGACTGGCTGCCATTATTAATGAACAAAAAAAATCATTTTGCACTGTATGAAATGTCTTAGAAAATTTTTTTTGAAAAGACAATTTTTTTTCAATAATTTTCACTTTTAGTACGTAAAAAAATTTTCTTAGACAATTTTTAATGACGTTAGTTTCAAACAAAAAGAATTAGACAGTTTCGCAAAAAAAAAATTATTTTTCACTGTATGAAATGTCTTAGAAAAATTTTTGAAAATTTTTCTTGAAAAGAAAATTTTTTTCAATAATTTTCACTTTTAGTACGTAAAAAAACTTTCTTAGACAATTTTTAATGACGTTAGTTTCAAACAAAAAGAATTAGACAGTTTCGCAAAAAAAAATTATTTTTCACTGTATGAAATGTCTTAGAAAAATTTTTTTGAAAAGACAATTTTTTTTCAATAATTTTCACTTTTAGTACGTAAAAAAACTTTCTTAGACAATTTGTAATGACGTTAGTTTCAAACAAAAAGAATTAGACAGTTTCGAAAAAAAAAATTATTTTTGACTGTATGAAATGTCTTTGAAAAATTTTTGAAATTTTTTTTGAAAAGAAATTTTTTTTCAATAATTTTCACTTTTAGTACGTAAAAAAACTTTCTTAGACAGTTTTTAATGACGTTAGTTTCAAACAAAAAGAATTGGATAGTTTCGCAAAAAAAAAATATTTTTCACTGTATGAAATGTCTTAGAAAAATTTTTTTGAAAAGACAATTTTTTTTCAATAATTTTCACTTTTAGTACGTAAAAAAACTTTCTTAGACAATTTTTAATGACGTTAGTTTCAAACAAAAAGAATTAGACAGTTTCGCAAAAAAAAATTATTTTTCACTGTATGAAATGTCTTAGAAAAATTTTTTTGAAAAGAACATTTTTTTTCAATAATTTTCACTTTTAGTACGTAAAAAAACTTTCTTAGACAATTTTTAATGACGTTAGTTTCAAACAAAAAGAATTAGACAGTTTCGCAAAAAAAAATTGTTTTTCACTGTATGAAATGTCTTAGAAAAATTTTTTTGAAAAGACAATTTTTTTTCAATAATTTTCACTTTTAGTACTTAAAAAAACTTTCTTAGACAATTTTTAATGACGTTAGTTTCAAACAAAAAGAATTAGACAGTTTATCAAAAAAAAAATATTTTTCACTGTATGAAATGTCTTAGAAAAATTTTTGAAAATTTTTCTTGAAAAGAAAATTTTTTTCAATAATTTTCACTTTTAGTACGTAAAAAAACTTTCTTAGACAATTTTTAATGACGTTAGTTTCAAACAAAAAGAATTAGACAGTTTCGCAAAAAAAAATTATTTTTCACTGTATGAAATGTCTTAGAAAAATTTTTTTGAAAAGACAATTTTTTTTCAATAATTTTCACTTTTAGTACGTAAAAAAACTTTCTTAGACAATTTTTAATGACGTTAGTTTCAAACAAGAAGAACTAGACAGTTTCGCAAAAAAAAATTATTTTTCACTGTATGAAATGTCTTAGAAAAATTTTTTTGAAAAGAAAATTTTTTTTCAATAATTTTCACTTTTAGTACGTAAAAAAACTTTCTTAGACAATTTTTAATGACGTTAGTTTCAAACAAAAAGAATTAGACAGTTTCGCAAAAAAAAATTATTTTTCACTGTATGAAATGTCTTAGAAAAATTTTTGAAAATTTTTCTTGAAAAGAAAATTTTTTTCAATAATTTTCACTTTTAGTACGTAAAAAAACTTTCTTAGACAATTTTTAATGACGTTAGTTTCAAACAAAACGAATTAGACAGTTTCGCAAAAAAAAATAATTTTTCACTGTATGAAATGTCTTAGAAAAATCTTTTTGAAAAGACAATTTTTTTCAATAATTTTCACTTTTAGTACGTAAAAAAACTTTCTTAGACAATTTGTAATGACGTTAGTTTCAAACAAAAAGAATTAGACAGTTTCGAAAAAAAAAATTATTTTTGGCTGTATGAAATGTCTTTGAAAAATTTTTGAAAATTTTTTTGAAAAGAAAATTTTTTTCAATAATTTTCACTTTTACTACGTAAAAAAACTTTCTTAGACAATTTTTAATGACGTTAGTTTCAGAAATGTCTCAGGAAAATTTTTTAGTGGTTTCCACATAACTGGCTGCCATTATTTATGAACATAAAAAAAAACTTTAATGTGTGCAGTTTGCAATGAAATGTCTCAGGGAAATTTTTCAGTGGTTTCCACATGACTGGCTGCCATTATTAATGAACATAAAAAAAATTTTAATGTGTGCACTTTGCAATGAAATGTCTCAGGGAAATTTTTCAGTGGTTTCCACATGACTGGCTGCCATTATTAATGAACATAAAAAAAATTTTAATGTATGCACTTTGCAATGAAATGTCTCAGGAAAATTTTCAGTGGTTTCCACATGATTGGCTGCCATTATTAATGAAGATAAAAAAAAACTTTAATGTGTGCATTTTGCAATGAAATGTCTCAGGAAAATTTTTCAGTGGTTTCCACATGACTGGCTGCCATTATTAATGAACATAAAAAAAATTTTAATGTGTGCACTTTGCAATGAAATGTCTCAGGAAAATTTTTCAGTGGTTTCCACATGATTGGCTGCCATTATTAATGAAGATAAAAAAAAACTTTAATGTGTGCATTTTGCAATGAAATGTCTCAGGAAAATTTTTCAGTGGTTTCCACATGACTGGCTGCCATTATTAATGAACATAAAAAAAAACTTTAATGTGTGCAAATTGCAATGAAATGTCTCAGGAAAATTTTTCAGTGGTTTCCACATGACTGGCTGCCATTATTAATGAACATAAAACTTTAATGTGTGCAACTTTCAATGAAATCTCAGGAAAATTTTTCAGTGGTTTCCACATGACTGGCACCCTATTATTAATGAACAAAAAAAATCATTTTGCACTGTATGAAATGTCTTAGAAAATTTTTTTTGAAAAGACAATTTTTTTTCAATAATTTTCACTTTTAGTACGTAAAAAAACTTTCTTAGACAATTTTTAATGACCTTAGTTACAAACAAAAAGAATTGCATAGTTTCGCAAAAAAAAATTATTTTTCACTGTATGAAATGTCTTAGAAAAATTTTTGAAAATTTTTTTTGAAAAGACAATTTTTTTCAATAATTGTCACTTGTAGTACGTAAAACAACTTTCTTAGACAATTTTTAATGACGTTA
Source organism: Aplidium turbinatum (assembly GCF_918807975.1). Classification (NCBI taxonomy): domain Eukaryota; kingdom Metazoa; phylum Chordata; class Ascidiacea; order Aplousobranchia; family Polyclinidae; genus Aplidium; species Aplidium turbinatum. The sequence goes on from NC_137485.1 coordinate 22,898,935, forward strand.
GTTTCAAACAAAAAGAATTGAAAAGCTTCGGAAAAAAAATTTTTTTTTCACTGTATGAAATGACAATGTAATGTCTTGGAAAATTTTTTTAAAAAGATTTTCGAAAAAAAATTTTTTTCTTGATAATCGAAACTTTTTGTGTAGGATAAAATATCTTAGGCCATTTACAATAACTTAAGTCAAAAGAAATAATTAGAGGGCGACCTTAACTTAAAATATACGCTATCTCCTTAAATAAAGCAGCTGCGCAGCTCTCAATGCAGGTATAAGCAATTCAATGAACTTTTGTTCATTGACAAATTTTTAATTTAAAACCAAGTTTTAGCGGTGCTAACACGTTTTGGAATGATAAAACAATATTACTGAACATAAAAATAAACTTTTGCAGTAGGAAAAAAATTTTGAAAAACTGAAAAAAATTCTTGTTCAATGTGTGCAATGAGTTATGAAATGTCTTATAAAAAATTTTGCAAACGATTTTTGATTTTTTCAATAATGTTCACTTTTAGTACGTAAAACAACTTTCTTAGACAATTTTTAATGACGTTAGTTTCAAACAAAAAGAATTGGAAAGCTTCGGAATAAAATTTTTTTTTCACTGTATGAAATGACAATGTAATGTCTTGGAAAAATTTTTGAAAAAGATTTTCAAAAAAAATTTTTTTTCTTGATAATCGAAACTTTTTGTGTAGGATAAAATATCTTAGGCCATTTACAATAACTTTAGTCAAAAAAAATAATTAGAGTGTGACTTTAACTTAAAATATACGCTATCTCCTTAAATAAAGCAGCTGCGCAGCTCTCAATGCAGGTATAAGCAATTCAATGAACTTTTGTTCATTGACAAATTTTTAACTTGAAACCAAGTTTTAGCGGTGCTAACACGTTTTGGAATAATAAAACAATATTACTGAACATCAAAATAAACTTTTGCATTATTAAAACAAACTTGAAAAATTTTCGTGTAAGTCGTCAGTTCGTGTAAGTCGTCACTTTTTCTGTTTCCCCTGTGGTGACGTTATCCAATTTCTAATGTAGCTTTAGCGGTGCTAACATGTTTTGGAATGATAAAACAATATTACTGAACATTAAAATAAACTTTTGCAATATGAAAAAAACTTTGAAAAATTTTGAAAAAATTCTTGTTCAATGTGTGCAATTTGCAATGAAATGTCTCAGGAAATTTTTTCAGAGGTTTCCACATGACTGGCTGCCATTATTAATGAAAATAAAAAAAAACTTTAATGTGTGCACTTTGCAATGAAATGTCTCAGGAAAATTTTTCAGTGGTTTCCACATGACTGGCTGCCATTATTAATGAACATAATAAAAAACTTTAATGTGTGCAATTTGCAATGAAATGTCTCAGGAAAATTTTTCAGTGGTTTCCACATGACTGGCACCCTATTATTAATGAACAAAAAAAATCATTTTGCACTGTATGAAATGTCTTAGAAAATTTTTTTTGAAAAGACAATTTTTTTTCAATAATTTTCACGTTTAGTACGTAAAAAAACTTTCTTAGACAATTTTTAATGACGTTAGTTACAAACAAAAAGAATTGCATAGTTTCGCAAAAAAAAATTATTTTTCACTGTATGAAATGTCTTAGAAAAAGTTTTGAAAATTTTTTTTGAAAAGAAAATTTTTTTCAATAATTGTCACTTTTAGTACGTAAAACAACTTTCTTAGACAATTTTTAATGACGTTTGTTTCAAACCAAAAGAATTGGGAAGCTTCGGAAAAAAAATTTTTTTTCACTGTATGAAATGACAATGTAATGTCTTAGAAAAATTTTTGAAAGAGATTTTCGAAAAAAAATTTTTTTCTTGATAATCGAAACTTTTTGTGTAGGATAAAATATCTTAGGCCATTTACAATAACTTTAGTCAAAAAAAATAATTAGAGTGCAATTTTAACATAAAATATACGCTATCTCCTTGAATAAAGCAGCTGCGCAGCTCTCAATGCAGGTATAAGCAATTCAATGAACTTTTGTTAGTTGACAACTTTTTAACTTGAAACTAAGTTTTAGCGGTGCTAACATGTTTTGGAATGATAAAACAATATTACTGAACATAAAAATAAACTTTTGCTGTAGGGAAAAAATTTTGAAAAACTTTAAAAAAAATTCTTGTTCAATGTGTGCAATGAGTTATGAAATGTCTTAAAAAAAATTTTGCAAACGATTTTTGATTTTTTCAATGATGTTCACTTTTAGTTCGTAAAACAACTTTCTTAGACAATTTTTAATGACGTTAGTTTCAAACAAAAAAAATTGGATACTTTAACAAAAAGAAATTATTTTTCACTGTATGAAATGTCTTGGAAAAATTTTTGAAAATTTTTTTTGAAAAGACAATTTTCAATAACTGTCACTTTTAGTACGTAAAACAACTTTCTTAGACAATTTTTAATGACGTTAGTTTCAAACAAAAAGAATTGGAAAGCTTCGGAATAAAATTTTTTTTCAATGTATGAAATGACAATGTAATGTCTTGAAAAAATTTTTGAAAAAGATTTTCAAAAAAAAATTTTTTCTTGATAATCGAAACTTTTTGTGTAGGATAAAATCTCTTAGGCCATTTACAATAACTTTAGTCAAAAAAAATAATTGGAGTGTGACTTTAACTTAAAATATACGCTATCTCCTTAAATAAAGCAGCTGCGCAGCTCTCAATGCAGGTATAAGCAATTCAATGAACTTTTGTTCATTGACAAATTTTTAACTTGAAACCAAGTTTTAGCGGTGCTAACACGTTTTGGAATAATAAAACAAAATTACTGAACATCAAAATAAACTTTTGCATTATTAAAACAAATTTGAAAATTTTTCGTGTAAGTCGTCAGTTCGTGTAAGTCGTCACTTTTTCTGTTTCCCCTGGGGTGACGTTATCCAATTTCTAATGTAGCTTTAGCGGTGCTAACATGTTTTGGAATGATAAAACAATATTACTGAACATTAAAATAAACTTTTGCAATATGAAAAAAACTTTGAAAAATTTTGAAAAAATTCTTGTTCAATGTGTGCAATTTGCAATGAAATGTCTCAGGAAATTTTTTCAGAGGTTTCCACATGACTGGCTGCCATTATTAATGAAAATAAAAAAAAACTTTAATGTGTGCACTTTGCAATGAAATGTCTCAGGAAAATTTTTCAGTGGTTTCCACATGACTGGCTGCCATTATTAATGAACATAATAAAAAACTTTAATGTGTGCAATTTGCAATGAAATGTCTCAGGAAAATTTTTCAGTGGTTTCCACATGACTGGCACCCTATTATTAATGAACAAAAAAAATCATTTTGCACTGTATGAAATGTCTTAGAAAATTTTTTTTGAAAAGACAATTTTTTTTCAATAATTTTCACGTTTAGTACGTAAAAAAACTTTCTTAGACAATTTTTAATGACGTTAGTTACAAACAAAAAGAATTGCATAGTTTCGCAAAAAAAAATTATTTTTCACTGTATGAAATGTCTTAGAAAAAGTTTTGAAAATTTTTTTTGAAAAGAAAATTTTTTTCAATAATTGTCACTTTTAGTACGTAAAACAACTTTCTTAGACAATTTTTAATGACGTTTGTTTCAAACCAAAAGAATTGGGAAGCTTCGGAAAAAAAATTTTTTTTCACTGTATGAAATGACAATGTAATGTCTTAGAAAAATTTTTGAAAGAGATTTTCGAAAAAAAATTTTTTTCTTGATAATCGAAACTTTTTGTGTAGGATAAAATATCTTAGGCCATTTACAATAACTTTAGTCAAAAAAAATAATTAGAGTGCAATTTTAACATAAAATATACGCTATCTCCTTGAATAAAGCAGCTGCGCAGCTCTCAATGCAGGTATAAGCAATTCAATGAACTTTTGTTAGTTGACAACTTTTTAACTTGAAACTAAGTTTTAGCGGTGCTAACATGTTTTGGAATGATAAAACAATATTACTGAACATAAAAATAAACTTTTGCTGTAGGGAAAAAATTTTGAAAAACTTTAAAAAAAATTCTTGTTCAATGTGTGCAATGAGTTATGAAATGTCTTAAAAAAAATTTTGCAAACGATTTTTGATTTTTTCAATGATGTTCACTTTTAGTTCGTAAAACAACTTTCTTAGACAATTTTTAATGACGTTAGTTTCAAACAAAAAAAATTGGATACTTTAACAAAAAGAAATTATTTTTCACTGTATGAAATGTCTTGGAAAAATTTTTGAAAATTTTTTTTGAAAAGACAATTTTCAATAACTGTCACTTTTAGTACGTAAAACAACTTTCTTAGACAATTTTTAATGACGTTAGTTTCAAACAAAAAGAATTGGAAAGCTTCGGAATAAAATTTTTTTTCAATGTATGAAATGACAATGTAATGTCTTGAAAAAATTTTTGAAAAAGATTTTCAAAAAAAAATTTTTTCTTGATAATCGAAACTTTTTGTGTAGGATAAAATCTCTTAGGCCATTTACAATAACTTTAGTCAAAAAAAATAATTGGAGTGTGACTTTAACTTAAAATATACGCTATCTCCTTAAATAAAGCAGCTGCGCAGCTCTCAATGCAGGTATAAGCAATTCAATGAACTTTTGTTCATTGACAAATTTTTAACTTGAAACCAAGTTTTAGCGGTGCTAACACGTTTTGGAATAATAAAACAAAATTACTGAACATCAAAATAAACTTTTGCATTATTAAAACAAATTTGAAAATTTTTCGTGTAAGTCGTCAGTTCGTGTAAGTCGTCACTTTTTCTGTTTCCCCTGGGGTGACGTTATCCAATTTCTAATGTAGCTTTAGCGGTGCTAACATGTTTTGGAATGATAAAACAATATTACTGAACATAAAAATAAACTTTTGCAATATGAAAAAAACTTTAAAAAGTTTTGAAAAAAATTCTTGTTCAATGTGTGCAATTTGCAATGAAATGTCTCAGGAAATTTTTTCAGAGGTTTCCACATGACTGGCTGCCATTATTAATGAAAATAAAAAAAAACTTTAATGTGTGCACTTTGCAATGAAATGTCTCAGGAAAATTTTTCAGAGGTTTCCACATGACTGGCTGCCATTATTTATGAACATAAAAAAAACTTTAATGTGTGCAATTTGCAATGAAATGTCTCAGAAAAACTTTTCAGTGGTTTCCACATGACTGGCTGCCATTATTAATAAATATAAAAAAAAACTTTAATGTGTGCAATTTGCAATGAAGTGTCTCAGGAAAACTTTTCAGTGGTTTCCACATGACTGGCTGCCATTATTAATGAACATAAAAAAAAACTTTAATTTGGGCAATTTGCAATGAAATGTCTCAGGAAAATTTTTTAGTGGTTTCCACATGACTGGCTGCCATTATTTATGAACATAAAAACAAATTTAATGTGTGCAGTTTGCAATGAAATGTCTCAGGGATATTTTTCAGTGGTTTCCACATGACTGGCTGCCATTATTAATGAAGATAAAAAAAAACTTTAATGTGTGCATTTTGCAATGAATTGTCTCAGGAAAATTTTTCAGTGGTTTCCACATGACTGGCTGCCATTATTAATGAACATAAAAAAAAATTTAATGTGTGCAAATTGCAATGAAATGTCTCAGGAAAATTTTTCAGTGGTTTCCACATGACTGGCTGCCATTATTAATGAACATAAAAAAAACTTTAATGTGTGCAATTTTCAATGAAATGTCTCAGGAAAAATTTTCAGTGGTTTCCACATGACTGGCACCCTATTATTAATGAACAAAAAAAATCATTTTGCACTGTATGAAATGTCTTAGAAACATTTTTTTGAAAAGACAATTTTTTTTCAATAACGTTTACTTTTAGTACGTAAAAAAACTTTCTTAGACAATTTTTAATGACGTTAGTTTCAAACAAAAAGAATTGAAAAGATTCGTAAAAAAAAATTATTTTTCACTGTATGAAATGTCTTAGAAAAATTTTTGAAAATGTTTTTTGAAAAGACAATTTTCCTCAATAACTTTTACTTTTAGTGCGTTAAAAAACTTTCTTAGACAATTTTTAATGACGTTAGTTTCAAACAAAAAGAATTGCATAGTTTCGCAAAAAAAAATTATTTTTCACTGTATGAAATGTCTTGGAAAAATTTTTGAAAATTTTTTTTGAAAAGACAATTTTCAATAATTGTCACTTTTAGTACGTAAAACAACTTTCTTAGACAATTTTTAATGACGTTAGTTTCAAACAAAAAGAATTGGAAAGCTTCGGAAAAAAAATTTTTTTTCACTGTATGAAATGACAATGTAATGTCTTAGAAAAATTTTTGAAAGAGATTTTCGAAAAAAAATTTTTTTCTTGATAATCGAAACTTTTTGTGTAGGATAAAATATCTTAGGCCATTTACAATAACTTTAGTCAAAAAAATAATTAAAGTGCGACTTTAACTTAAAATATACGCTATCTCCTTAAATAAAGCAGCTGCGCAGCTCTCAATGCAGGTATAAGCAATTCAATGAACTTCTGTTCATTGACAAATTTTTAACTTGAAACCAAGTTTAAGCGGTGCTAACACGTTTTGGAATAATAAAACAAAATTACTGAACATCAAAATAAACTTTTGCATAATTAAAACAAATTTGAAAATTTTTCGTGTAAGTCGTCAGTTCGTGTAAGTCGTCACTTTTTCTGTTTCCCCTGGGGTGACGTTATCCAATTTCTAAAGTAGCTTTTGCGGTGCTAACATGTTTTGGAATGATAAAACAATATTACTGAACATAAAAATAAACTTTTGCAATATGAAAAAAACTTTAAAAAATTTTGAAAAAAATTCTTGTTCAATGTGTGCAATTTGCAATGAAATGTCTCAGGAAATTTTTTCAGAGGTTTCCACATGACTGGCTGCCATTATTAATAAAAATAAAAAAAAACTTTAATGTGTGCACTTTGCAATGAAATGTCTCAGGAAAATTTTTCAGTGGTTTCCACATGACTGGCTGCCATTATTAATGAACATAATAAAAAACTTTAATGTGTGCAATTTGCAATGAAATGTCTCAGGAAAATTTTTCAGTGGTTTCCACATGACTGGCTGCCATTATTAATGAACATAAAACTTTAATGTGTGCAACTTTCAATGAAATCTCAGGAAAATTTTTCAGTGGTTTCCACATGACTGGCTGCCATTATTAATGAACAAAAAAATCATTTTGCACTGTATGAAATGTCTTAGAAAATTTTTTTTGAAAAGACAATTTTTTTTCAATAATTTTCACTTTTAGTACGTAAAAAAATTTTCTTAGACAATTTTTAATGACGTTAGTTTCAAACAAAAAGAATTAGACAGTTTCGCAAAAAAAAAATTATTTTTCACTGTATGAAATGTCTTAGAAAAATTTTTGAAAAGTTTTCTTGAAAAGAAAATTTTTTTCAATAATTTTCACTTTTAGTACGTAAAAAAACTTTCTTAGACAATTTTTAATGACGTTAGTTTCAAACAAAAAGAATTAGACAGTTTCGCAAAAAAAAATTATTTTTCACTGTATGAAATGTCTTAGAAAAGTTTTTTTGAAAAGACAATTTTTTTTCAATAATTTTCACTTTTAGTACGTAAAAAAACTTTCTTAGACAATTTTTAATGACGTTAGTTTCAAACAAGAAGAACTAGACAGTTTCGCAAAAAAAAATTATTTTTCACTGTATGAAATGTCTTAGAAAAATTTTTTTGAAAAGAAAATTTTTTTTCAATAATTTTCACTTTTAGTACGTAAAAAAACTTTCTTAGACAATTTTTAATGACGTTAGTTTCAAACAAAAAGAATTAGACAGTTCGCAAAAAAAAATTATTTTTCACTGTATGAAATGTCTTAGAAAAATTTTTGAAAATTTTTCTTGAAAAGAAAATTTTTTTCAATAATTTTCACTTTTAGTACGTAAAAAAACTTTCTTAGACAATTTTTAATGACGTTAGTTTCAAACAAAACGAATTAGACAGTTTCGCAAAAAAAAATAATTTTTCACTGTATGAAATGTCTTAGAAAAATTTTTTTGAAAAGACAATTTTTTTCAATAATTTTCACTTTTAGTACGTAAAAAAACTTTCTTAGACAATTTGTAATGACGTTAGTTTCAAACAAAAAGAATTAGACAGTTTCGAAAAAAAAAATTATTTTTGGCTGTATGAAATGTCTTTGAAAAATTTTTGAAAATTTTTTTGAAAAGAAAATTTTTTTCAATAATTTTCACTTTTACTACGTAAAAAAACTTTCTTAGACAATTTTTAATGACGTTAGTTTCAGAAATGTCTCAGGAAAATTTTTTAGTGGTTTCCACATAACTGGCTGCCATTATTTATGAACATAAAAAAAAACTTTAATGTGTGCAGTTTGCAATGAAATGTCTCAGGGAAATTTTTCAGTGGTTTCCACATGACTGGCTGCCATTATTAATGAACATAAAAAAAATTTTAATGTGTGCACTTTGCAATGAAATGTCTCAGGGAAATTTTTCAGTGGTTTCCACATGACTGGCTGCCATTATTAATGAACATAAAAAAAATTTTAATGTATGCACTTTGCAATGAAATGTCTCAGGAAAATTTTTCAGTGGTTTCCACATGATTGGCTGCCATTATTAATGAAGATAAAAAAAAACTTTAATGTGTGCATTTTGCAATGAAATGTCTCAGGAAAATTTTTCAGTGGTTTCCACATGACTGGCTGCCATTATTAATGAACATAAAAAAAATTTTAATGTGTGCACTTTGCAATGAAATGTCTCAGGAAAATTTTTCAGTGGTTTCCACATGATTGGCTGCCATTATTAATGAAGATAAAAAAAAACTTTAATGTGTGCATTTTGCAATGAAATGTCTCAGGAAAATTTTTCAGTGGTTTCCACATGACTGGCTGCCATTATTAATGAACATAAAAAAAAACTTTAATGTGTGCAAATTGCAATGAAATGTCTCAGGAAAATTTTTCAGTGGTTTCCACATGACTGGCTGCCATTATTAATGAACATAAAACTTTAATGTGTGCAACTTTCAATGAAATCTCAGGAAAATTTTTCAGTGGTTTCCACATGACTGGCACCCTATTATTAATGAACAAAAAAAATCATTTTGCACTGTATGAAATGTCTTAGAAAATTTTTTTTGAAAAGACAATTTTTTTTCAATAATTTTCACTTTTAGTACGTAAAAAAACTTTCTTAGACAATTTTTAATGACCTTAGTTACAAACAAAAAGAATTGCATAGTTTCGCAAAAAAAAATTATTTTTCACTGTATGAAATGTCTTAGAAAAATTTTTGAAAATTTTTTTTGAAAAGACAATTTTTTTCAATAATTGTCACTTGTAGTACGTAAAACAACTTTCTTAGACAATTTTTAATGACGTTAGTTTCAAACAAAAAGAATTGAAAAGCTTCGGAAAAAAAATTTTTTTTTCACTGTATGAAATGACAATGTAATGTCTTGGAAAATTTTTTTAAAAAGATTTTCGAAAAAAAATTTTTTTCTTGATAATCGAAACTTTTTGTGTAGGATAAAATATCTTAGGCCATTTACAATAACTTAAGTCAAAAGAAATAATTAGAGGGCGACCTTAACTTAAAATATACGCTATCTCCTTAAATAAAGCAGCTGCGCAGCTCTCAATGCAGGTATAAGCAATTCAATGAACTTTTGTTCATTGACAAATTTTTAATTTAAAACCAAGTTTTAGCGGTGCTAACACGTTTTGGAATGATAAAACAATATTACTGAACATAAAAATAAACTTTTGCAGTAGGAAAAAAATTTTGAAAAACTGAAAAAAATTCTTGTTCAATGTGTGCAATGAGTTATGAAATGTCTTATAAAAAATTTTGCAAACGATTTTTGATTTTTTCAATAATGTTCACTTTTAGTACGTAAAACAACTTTCTTAGACAATTTTTAATGACGTTAGTTTCAAACAAAAAGAATTGGAAAGCTTCGGAATAAAATTTTTTTTTCACTGTATGAAATGACAATGTAATGTCTTGGAAAAATTTTTGAAAAAGATTTTCAAAAAAAATTTTTTTTCTTGATAATCGAAACTTTTTGTGTAGGATAAAATATCTTAGGCCATTTACAATAACTTTAGTCAAAAAAAATAATTAGAGTGTGACTTTAACTTAAAATATACGCTATCTCCTTAAATAAAGCAGCTGCGCAGCTCTCAATGCAGGTATAAGCAATTCAATGAACTTTTGTTCATTGACAAATTTTTAACTTGAAACCAAGTTTTAGCGGTGCTAACACGTTTTGGAATAATAAAACAATATTACTGAACATCAAAATAAACTTTTGCATTATTAAAACAAACTTGAAAAATTTTCGTGTAAGTCGTCAGTTCGTGTAAGTCGTCACTTTTTCTGTTTCCCCTGTGGTGACGTTATCCAATTTCTAATGTAGCTTTAGCGGTGCTAACATGTTTTGGAATGATAAAACAATATTACTGAACATTAAAATAAACTTTTGCAATATGAAAAAAACTTTGAAAAATTTTGAAAAAATTCTTGTTCAATGTGTGCAATTTGCAATGAAATGTCTCAGGAAATTTTTTCAGAGGTTTCCACATGACTGGCTGCCATTATTAATGAAAATAAAAAAAAACTTTAATGTGTGCACTTTGCAATGAAATGTCTCAGGAAAATTTTTCAGTGGTTTCCACATGACTGGCTGCCATTATTAATGAACATAATAAAAAACTTTAATGTGTGCAATTTGCAATGAAATGTCTCAGGAAAATTTTTCAGTGGTTTCCACATGACTGGCACCCTATTATTAATGAACAAAAAAAATCATTTTGCACTGTATGAAATGTCTTAGAAAATTTTTTTTGAAAAGACAATTTTTTTTCAATAATTTTCACGTTTAGTACGTAAAAAAACTTTCTTAGACAATTTTTAATGACGTTAGTTACAAACAAAAAGAATTGCATAGTTTCGCAAAAAAAAATTATTTTTCACTGTATGAAATGTCTTAGAAAAAGTTTTGAAAATTTTTTTTGAAAAGAAAATTTTTTTCAATAATTGTCACTTTTAGTACGTAAAACAACTTTCTTAGACAATTTTTAATGACGTTTGTTTCAAACCAAAAGAATTGGGAAGCTTCGGAAAAAAAATTTTTTTTCACTGTATGAAATGACAATGTAATGTCTTAGAAAAATTTTTGAAAGAGATTTTCGAAAAAAAATTTTTTTCTTGATAATCGAAACTTTTTGTGTAGGATAAAATATCTTAGGCCATTTACAATAACTTTAGTCAAAAAAAATAATTAGAGTGCAATTTTAACATAAAATATACGCTATCTCCTTGAATAAAGCAGCTGCGCAGCTCTCAATGCAGGTATAAGCAATTCAATGAACTTTTGTTAGTTGACAACTTTTTAACTTGAAACTAAGTTTTAGCGGTGCTAACATGTTTTGGAATGATAAAACAATATTACTGAACATAAAAATAAACTTTTGCTGTAGGGAAAAAATTTTGAAAAACTTTAAAAAAAATTCTTGTTCAATGTGTGCAATGAGTTATGAAATGTCTTAAAAAAAATTTTGCAAACGATTTTTGATTTTTTCAATGATGTTCACTTTTAGTTCGTAAAACAACTTTCTTAGACAATTTTTAATGACGTTAGTTTCAAACAAAAAAAATTGGATACTTTAACAAAAAGAAATTATTTTTCACTGTATGAAATGTCTTGGAAAAATTTTTGAAAATTTTTTTTGAAAAGACAATTTTCAATAACTGTCACTTTTAGTACGTAAAACAACTTTCTTAGACAATTTTTAATGACGTTAGTTTCAAACAAAAAGAATTGGAAAGCTTCGGAATAAAATTTTTTTTCAATGTATGAAATGACAATGTAATGTCTTGAAAAAATTTTTGAAAAAGATTTTCAAAAAAAAATTTTTTCTTGATAATCGAAACTTTTTGTGTAGGATAAAATCTCTTAGGCCATTTACAATAACTTTAGTCAAAAAAAATAATTGGAGTGTGACTTTAACTTAAAATATACGCTATCTCCTTAAATAAAGCAGCTGCGCAGCTCTCAATGCAGGTATAAGCAATTCAATGAACTTTTGTTCATTGACAAATTTTTAACTTGAAACCAAGTTTTAGCGGTGCTAACACGTTTTGGAATAATAAAACAAAATTACTGAACATCAAAATAAACTTTTGCATTATTAAAACAAATTTGAAAATTTTTCGTGTAAGTCGTCAGTTCGTGTAAGTCGTCACTTTTTCTGTTTCCCCTGGGGTGACGTTATCCAATTTCTAATGTAGCTTTAGCGGTGCTAACATGTTTTGGAATGATAAAACAATATTACTGAACATAAAAATAAACTTTTGCAATATGAAAAAAACTTTAAAAAGTTTTGAAAAAAATTCTTGTTCAATGTGTGCACTTTGCAATGAAATGTCTCAGGAAAATTTTTCAGAGGTTTCCACATGACTGGCTGCCATTATTTATGAACATAAAAAAAACTTTAATGTGTGCAATTTGCAATGAAATGTCTCAGAAAAACTTTTCAGTGGTTTCCACATGACTGGCTGCCATTATTAATAAATATAAAAAAAAACTTTAATGTGTGCAATTTGCAATGAAGTGTCTCAGGAAAACTTTTCAGTGGTTTCCACATGACTGGCTGCCATTATTAATGAACATAAAAAAAAACTTTAATTTGGGCAATTTGCAATGAAATGTCTCAGGAAAATTTTTTAGTGGTTTCCACATGACTGGCTGCCATTATTTATGAACATAAAAAAAAATTTAATGTGTGCAGTTTGCAATGAAATGTCTCAGGGATATTTTTCAGTGGTTTCCACATGACTGGCTGCCATTATTAATTAAGATAAAAAAAAACTTTAATGTGTGCATTTTGCAATGAATTGTCTCAGGAAAATTTTTCAGTGGTTTCCACATGACTGGCTGCCATTATTAATGAACATAAAAAAAAATTTAATGTGTGCAAATTGCAATGAAATGTCTCAGGAAAATTTTTCAGTGGTTTCCACATGACTGGCTGCCATTATTAATGAACATAAAAAAAACTTTAATGTGTGCAATTTTCAATGAAATGTCTCAGGAAAAATTTTCAGTGGTTTCCACATGACTGGCACCCTATTATTAATGAACAAAAAAAATCATTTTGCACTGTATGAAATGTCTTAGAAACATTTTTTTGAAAAGACAATTTTTTTTCAATAACGTTTACTTTTAGTACGTAAAAAAACTTTCTTAGACAATTTTTAATGACGTTAGTTTCAAACAAAAAGAATTGAAAAGATTCGTAAAAAAAAATTATTTTTCACTGTATGAAATGTCTTAGAAAAATTTTTGAAAATGTTTTTTGAAAAGACAATTTTCCTCAATAACTTTTACTTTTAGTGCGTTAAAAAACTTTCTTAGACAATTTTTAATGACGTTAGTTTCAAACAAAAAGAATTGCATAGTTTCGCAAAAAAAAATTATTTTTCACTGTATGAAATGTCTTGGAAAAATTTTTGAAAATTTTTTTTGAAAAGACAATTTTCAATAATTGTCACTTTTAGTACGTAAAACAACTTTCTTAGACAATTTTTAATGACGTTAGTTTCAAACAAAAAGAATTGGAAAGCTTCGGAAAAAAAATTTTTTTTCACTGTATGAAATGACAATGTAATGTCTTAGAAAAATTTTTGAAAGAGATTTTCGAAAAAAAATTTTTTTCTTGATAATCGAAACTTTTTGTGTAGGATAAAATATCTTAGGCCATTTACAATAACTTTAGTCAAAAAAATAATTAAAGTGCGACTTTAACTTAAAATATACGCTATCTCCTTAAATAAAGCAGCTGCGCAGCTCTCAATGCAGGTATAAGCAATTCAATGAACTTTTCATTGACAAATTTTTAACTTGAAACCAAGTTTTAGCGGTGCTAACACGTTTTGGAATAATAAAACAAAATTACTGAACATCAAAATAAACTTTTGCATAATTAAAACAAATTTGAAAATTTTTCGTGTAAGTCGTCAGTTCGTGTAAGTCGTCACTTTTTCTGTTTCCCCTGGGGTGACGTTATCCAATTTCTAAAGTAGCTTTTGCGGTGCTAACATGTTTTGGAATGATAAAACAATATTACTGAACATAAAAATAAACTTTTGCAATATGAAAAAAACTTTAAAAAATTTTGAAAAAAATTCTTGTTCAATGTGTGCAATTTGCAATGAAATGTCTCAGGAAATTTTTTCAGAGGTTTCCACATGACTGGCTGCCATTATTAATAAAAATAAAAAAAAACTTTAATGTGTGCACTTTGCAATGAAATGTCTCAGGAAAATTTTTCAGTGGTTTCCACATGACTGGCTGCCATTATTAATGAACATAATAAAAAACTTTAATGTGTGCAATTTGCAATGAAATGTCTCAGGAAAATTTTTCAGTGGTTTCCACATGACTGGCTGCCATTATTAATGAACATAAAACTTTAAAGTGTGCAACTTTCAATGAAATCTCAGGAAAATTTTTCAGTGGTTTCCACATGACTGGCTGCCATTATTAATGAACAAAAAAAATCATTTTGCACTGTATGAAATGTCTTAGAAAATTTTTTTTGAAAAGACAATTTTTTTTCAATAATTTTCACTTTTAGTACGTAAAAAAATTTTCTTAGACAATTTTTAATGACGTTAGTTTCAAACAAAAAGAATTAGACAGTTTCGCAAAAAAAAAATTATTTTTCACTGTATGAAATGTCTTAGAAAAATTTTTGAAAATTTTTCTTGAAAAGAAAATTTTTTTCAATAATTTTCACTTTTAGTACGTAAAAAAACTTTCTTAGACAATTTTTAATGACGTTAGTTTCAAACAAAAAGAATTAGACAGTTTCGCAAAAAAAAATTATTTTTCACTGTATGAAATGTCTTAGAAAAATTTTTTTGAAAAGACAACTTTTTTTCAATAATTTTCACTTTTAGTACGTAAAAAAACTTTCTTAGACAATTTGTAATGACGTTAGTTTCAAACAAAAAGAATTAGACAGTTTCGAAAAAAAAAATTATTTTTGACTGTATGAAATGTCTTTGAAAAATTTTTGAAATTTTTTTTGAAAAGAAATTTTTTTTCAATAATTTTCACTTTTAGTACGTAAAAAAACTTTCTTAGACAGTTTTTAATGACGTTAGTTTCAAACAAAAAGAATTGGATAGTTTCGCAAAAAAAAAATATTTTTCACTGTATGAAATGTCTTAGAAAAATTTTTTTGAAAAGACAATTTTTTTTCAATAATTTTCACTTTTAGTACGTAAAAAAACTTTCTTAGACAATTTTTAATGACGTTAGTTTCAAACAAAAAGAATTAGACAGTTTCGCAAAAAAAAATTATTTTTCACTGTATGAAATGTCTTAGAAAAATTTTTTTGAAAAGAACATTTTTTTTCAATAATTTTCACTTTTAGTACGTAAAAAAACTTTCTTAGACAATTTTTAATGACGTTAGTTTCAAACAAAAAGAATTAGACAGTTTCGCAAAAAAAAATTGTTTTTCACTGTATGAAATGTCTTAGAAAAATTTTTTTGAAAAGACAATTTTTTTTCAATAATTTTCACTTTTAGTACTTAAAAAAACTTTCTTAGACAATTTTTAATGACGTTAGTTTCAAACAAAAAGAATTAGACAGTTTCTCAAAAAAAAAATATTTTTCACTGTATGAAATGTCTTAGAAAAATTTTTGAAAATTTTTCTTGAAAAGAAAATTTTTTTCAATAATTTTCACTTTTAGTACGTAAAAAAACTTTCTTAGACAATTTTTAATGACGTTAGTTTCAAACAAAAAGAATTAGACAGTTTCGCAAAAAAAAATTATTTTTCACTGTATGAAATGTCTTAGAAAAATTTTTTTGAAAAGACAATTTTTTTTCAATAATTTTCACTTTTAGTACGTAAAAAAACTTTCTTAGACAATTTTTAATGACGTTAGTTTCAAACAAGAAGAACTAGACAGTTTCGCAAAAAAAAATTATTTTTCACTGTATGAAATGTCTTAGAAAAATTTTTTTGAAAAGAAAATTTTTTTTCAATAATTTTCACTTTTAGTACGTAAAAAAACTTTCTTAGACAATTTTTAATGACGTTAGTTTCAAACAAAAAGAATTAGACAGTTTCGCAAAAAAAAATTATTTTTCACTGTATGAAATGTCTTAGAAAAATTTTTGAAAATTTTTCTTGAAAAGAAAATTTTTTTCAATAATTTTCACTTTTAGTACGTAAAAAAACTTTCTTAGACAATTTTTAATGACGTTAGTTTCAAACAAAACGAATTAGACAGTTTCGCAAAAAAAAATAATTTTTCACTGTATGAAATGTCTTAGAAAAATCTTTTTGAAAAGACAATTTTTTTCAATAATTTTCACTTTTAGTACGTAAAAAAACTTTCTTAGACAATTTGTAATGACGTTAGTTTCAAACAAAAAGAATTAGACAGTTTCGAAAAAAAAAATTATTTTTGGCTGTATGAAATGTCTTTGAAAAATTTTTGAAAATTTTTTTGAAAAGAAAATTTTTTTCAATAATTTTCACTTTTACTACGTAAAAAAACTTTCTTAGACAATTTTTAATGACGTTAGTTTCAGAAATGTCTCAGGAAAATTTTTTAGTGGTTTCCACATAACTGGCTGCCATTATTTATGAACATAAAAAAAAACTTTAATGTGTGCAGTTTGCAATGAAATGTCTCAGGGAAATTTTTCAGTGGTTTCCACATGACTGGCTGCCATTATTAATGAACATAAAAAAAATTTTAATGTGTGCACTTTGCAATGAAATGTCTCAGGGAAATTTTTCAGTGGTTTCCACATGACTGGCTGCCATTATTAATGAACATAAAAAAAATTTTAATGTATGCACTTTGCAATGAAATGTCTCAGGAAAATTTTCAGTGGTTTCCACATGATTGGCTGCCATTATTAATGAAGATAAAAAAAAACTTTAATGTGTGCATTTTGCAATGAAATGTCTCAGGAAAATTTTTCAGTGGTTTCCACATGACTGGCTGCCATTATTAATGAACATAAAAAAAATTTTAATGTGTGCACTTTGCAATGAAATGTCTCAGGAAAATTTTTCAGTGGTTTCCACATGATTGGCTGCCATTATTAATGAAGATAAAAAAAAACTTTAATGTGTGCATTTTGCAATGAAATGTCTCAGGAAAATTTTTCAGTGGTTTCCACATGACTGGCTGCCATTATTAATGAACATAAAAAAAAACTTTAATGTGTGCAAATTGCAATGAAATGTCTCAGGAAAATTTTTCAGTGGTTTCCACATGACTGGCTGCCATTATTAATGAACATAAAACTTTAATGTGTGCAACTTTCAATGAAATCTCAGGAAAATTTTTCAGTGGTTTCCACATGACTGGCACCCTATTATTAATGAACAAAAAAAATCATTTTGCACTGTATGAAATGTCTTAGAAAATTTTTTTTGAAAAGACAATTTTTTTTCAATAATTTTCACTTTTAGTACGTAAAAAAACTTTCTTAGACAATTTTTAATGACCTTAGTTACAAACAAAAAGAATTGCATAGTTTCGCAAAAAAAAATTATTTTTCACTGTATGAAATGTCTTAGAAAAATTTTTGAAAATTTTTTTTGAAAAGACAATTTTTTTCAATAATTGTCACTTGTAGTACGTAAAACAACTTTCTTAGACAATTTTTAATGACGTTAGTTTCAAACAAAAAGAATTGAAAAGCTTCGGAAAAAAAATTTTTTTTTCACTGTATGAAATGACAATGTAATGTCTTGGAAAATTTTTTTAAAAAGATTTTCGAAAAAAAATTTTTTTCTTGATAATCGAAACTTTTTGTGTAGGATAAAATATCTTAGGCCATTTACAATAACTTAAGTCAAAAGAAATAATTAGAGGGCGACCTTAACTTAAAATATACGCTATCTCCTTAAATAAAGCAGCTGCGCAGCTCTCAATGCAGGTATAAGCAATTCAATGAACTTTTGTTCATTGACAAATTTTTAATTTAAAACCAAGTTTTAGCGGTGCTAACACGTTTTGGAATGATAAAACAATATTACTGAACATAAAAATAAACTTTTGCAGTAGGAAAAAAATTTTGAAAAACTGAAAAAAATTCTTGTTCAATGTGTGCAATGAGTTATGAAATGTCTTATAAAAAATTTTGCAAACGATTTTTGATTTTTTCAATAATGTTCACTTTTAGTACGTAAAACAACTTTCTTAGACAATTTTTAATGACGTTAGTTTCAAACAAAAAGAATTGGAAAGCTTCGGAATAAAATTTTTTTTTCACTGTATGAAATGACAATGTAATGTCTTGGAAAAATTTTTGAAAAAGATTTTCAAAAAAAATTTTTTTTCTTGATAATCGAAACTTTTTGTGTAGGATAAAATATCTTAGGCCATTTACAATAACTTTAGTCAAAAAAAATAATTAGAGTGTGACTTTAACTTAAAATATACGCTATCTCCTTAAATAAAGCAGCTGCGCAGCTCTCAATGCAGGTATAAGCAATTCAATGAACTTTTGTTCATTGACAAATTTTTAACTTGAAACCAAGTTTTAGCGGTGCTAACACGTTTTGGAATAATAAAACAATATTACTGAACATCAAAATAAACTTTTGCATTATTAAAACAAACTTGAAAAATTTTCGTGTAAGTCGTCAGTTCGTGTAAGTCGTCACTTTTTCTGTTTCCCCTGTGGTGACGTTATCCAATTTCTAATGTAGCTTTAGCGGTGCTAACATGTTTTGGAATGATAAAACAATATTACTGAACATTAAAATAAACTTTTGCAATATGAAAAAAACTTTGAAAAATTTTGAAAAAATTCTTGTTCAATGTGTGCAATTTGCAATGAAATGTCTCAGGAAATTTTTTCAGAGGTTTCCACATGACTGGCTGCCATTATTAATGAAAATAAAAAAAAACTTTAATGTGTGCACTTTGCAATGAAATGTCTCAGGAAAATTTTTCAGTGGTTTCCACATGACTGGCTGCCATTATTAATGAACATAATAAAAAACTTTAATGTGTGCAATTTGCAATGAAATGTCTCAGGAAAATTTTTCAGTGGTTTCCACATGACTGGCACCCTATTATTAATGAACAAAAAAAATCATTTTGCACTGTATGAAATGTCTTAGAAAATTTTTTTTGAAAAGACAATTTTTTTTCAATAATTTTCACGTTTAGTACGTAAAAAAACTTTCTTAGACAATTTTTAATGACGTTAGTTACAAACAAAAAGAATTGCATAGTTTCGCAAAAAAAAATTATTTTTCACTGTATGAAATGTCTTAGAAAAAGTTTTGAAAATTTTTTTTGAAAAGAAAATTTTTTTCAATAATTGTCACTTTTAGTACGTAAAACAACTTTCTTAGACAATTTTTAATGACGTTTGTTTCAAACCAAAAGAATTGGGAAGCTTCGGAAAAAAAATTTTTTTTCACTGTATGAAATGACAATGTAATGTCTTAGAAAAATTTTTGAAAGAGATTTTCGAAAAAAAATTTTTTTCTTGATAATCGAAACTTTTTGTGTAGGATAAAATATCTTAGGCCATTTACAATAACTTTAGTCAAAAAAAATAATTAGAGTGCAATTTTAACATAAAATATACGCTATCTCCTTGAATAAAGCAGCTGCGCAGCTCTCAATGCAGGTATAAGCAATTCAATGAACTTTTGTTAGTTGACAACTTTTTAACTTGAAACTAAGTTTTAGCGGTGCTAACATGTTTTGGAATGATAAAACAATATTACTGAACATAAAAATAAACTTTTGCTGTAGGGAAAAAATTTTGAAAAACTTTAAAAAAAATTCTTGTTCAATGTGTGCAATGAGTTATGAAATGTCTTAAAAAAAATTTTGCAAACGATTTTTGATTTTTTCAATGATGTTCACTTTTAGTTCGTAAAACAACTTTCTTAGACAATTTTTAATGACGTTAGTTTCAAACAAAAAAAATTGGATACTTTAACAAAAAGAAATTATTTTTCACTGTATGAAATGTCTTGGAAAAATTTTTGAAAATTTTTTTTGAAAAGACAATTTTCAATAACTGTCACTTTTAGTACGTAAAACAACTTTCTTAGACAATTTTTAATGACGTTAGTTTCAAACAAAAAGAATTGGAAAGCTTCGGAATAAAATTTTTTTTCAATGTATGAAATGACAATGTAATGTCTTGAAAAAATTTTTGAAAAAGATTTTCAAAAAAAAATTTTTTCTTGATAATCGAAACTTTTTGTGTAGGATAAAATCTCTTAGGCCATTTACAATAACTTTAGTCAAAAAAAATAATTGGAGTGTGACTTTAACTTAAAATATACGCTATCTCCTTAAATAAAGCAGCTGCGCAGCTCTCAATGCAGGTATAAGCAATTCAATGAACTTTTGTTCATTGACAAATTTTTAACTTGAAACCAAGTTTTAGCGGTGCTAACACGTTTTGGAATAATAAAACAAAATTACTGAACATCAAAATAAACTTTTGCATTATTAAAACAAATTTGAAAATTTTTCGTGTAAGTCGTCAGTTCGTGTAAGTCGTCACTTTTTCTGTTTCCCCTGGGGTGACGTTATCCAATTTCTAATGTAGCTTTAGCGGTGCTAACATGTTTTGGAATGATAAAACAATATTACTGAACATAAAAATAAACTTTTGCAATATGAAAAAAACTTTAAAAAGTTTTGAAAAAAATTCTTGTTCAATGTGTGCAATTTGCAATGAAATGTCTCAGGAAATTTTTTCAGAGGTTTCCACATGACTGGCTGCCATTATTAATGAAAATAAAAAAAAACTTTAATGTGTGCACTTTGCAATGAAATGTCTCAGGAAAATTTTTCAGAGGTTTCCACATGACTGGCTGCCATTATTTATGAACATAAAAAAAACTTTAATGTGTGCAATTTGCAATGAAATGTCTCAGAAAAACTTTTCAGTGGTTTCCACATGACTGGCTGCCATTATTAATAAATATAAAAAAAAACTTTAATGTGTGCAATTTGCAATGAAGTGTCTCAGGAAAACTTTTCAGTGGTTTCCACATGACTGGCTGCCATTATTAATGAACATAAAAAAAAACTTTAATTTGGGCAATTTGCAATGAAATGTCTCAGGAAAATTTTTTAGTGGTTTCCACATGACTGGCTGCCATTATTTATGAACATAAAAACAAATTTAATGTGTGCAGTTTGCAATGAAATGTCTCAGGGATATTTTTCAGTGGTTTCCACATGACTGGCTGCCATTATTAATGAAGATAAAAAAAAACTTTAATGTGTGCATTTTGCAATGAATTGTCTCAGGAAAATTTTTCAGTGGTTTCCACATGACTGGCTGCCATTATTAATGAACATAAAAAAAAATTTAATGTGTGCAAATTGCAATGAAATGTCTCAGGAAAATTTTTCAGTGGTTTCCACATGACTGGCTGCCATTATTAATGAACATAAAAAAAACTTTAATGTGTGCAATTTTCAATGAAATGTCTCAGGAAAAATTTTCAGTGGTTTCCACATGACTGGCACCCTATTATTAATGAACAAAAAAAATCATTTTGCACTGTATGAAATGTCTTAGAAACATTTTTTTGAAAAGACAATTTTTTTTCAATAACGTTTACTTTTAGTACGTAAAAAAACTTTCTTAGACAATTTTTAATGACGTTAGTTTCAAACAAAAAGAATTGAAAAGATTCGTAAAAAAAAATTATTTTTCACTGTATGAAATGTCTTAGAAAAATTTTTGAAAATGTTTTTTGAAAAGACAATTTTCCTCAATAACTTTTACTTTTAGTGCGTTAAAAAACTTTCTTAGACAATTTTTAATGACGTTAGTTTCAAACAAAAAGAATTGCATAGTTTCGCAAAAAAAAATTATTTTTCACTGTATGAAATGTCTTGGAAAAATTTTTGAAAATTTTTTTTGAAAAGACAATTTTCAATAATTGTCACTTTTAGTACGTAAAACAACTTTCTTAGACAATTTTTAATGACGTTAGTTTCAAACAAAAAGAATTGGAAAGCTTCGGAAAAAAAATTTTTTTTCACTGTATGAAATGACAATGTAATGTCTTAGAAAAATTTTTGAAAGAGATTTTCGAAAAAAAATTTTTTTCTTGATAATCGAAACTTTTTGTGTAGGATAAAATATCTTAGGCCATTTACAATAACTTTAGTCAAAAAAATAATTAAAGTGCGACTTTAACTTAAAATATACGCTATCTCCTTAAATAAAGCAGCTGCGCAGCTCTCAATGCAGGTATAAGCAATTCAATGAACTTCTGTTCATTGACAAATTTTTAACTTGAAACCAAGTTTTAGCGGTGCTAACACGTTTTGGAATAATAAAACAAAATTACTGAACATCAAAATAAACTTTTGCATAATTAAAACAAATTTGAAAATTTTTCGTGTAAGTCGTCAGTTCGTGTAAGTCGTCACTTTTTCTGTTTCCCCTGGGGTGACGTTATCCAATTTCTAAAGTAGCTTTTGCGGTGCTAACATGTTTTGGAATGATAAAACAATATTACTGAACATAAAAATAAACTTTTGCAATATGAAAAAAACTTTAAAAAATTTTGAAAAAAATTCTTGTTCAATGTGTGCAATTTGCAATGAAATGTCTCAGGAAATTTTTTCAGAGGTTTCCACATGACTGGCTGCCATTATTAATAAAAATAAAAAAAAACTTTAATGTGTGCACTTTGCAATGAAATGTCTCAGGAAAATTTTTCAGTGGTTTCCACATGACTGGCTGCTATTATTAATGAACATAATAAAAAACTTTAATGTGTGCAATTTGCAATGAAATGTCTCAGGAAAATTTTTCAGTGGTTTCCACATGACTGGCTGCCATTATTAATGAACATAAAACTTTAATGTGTGCAACTTTCAATGAAATCTCAGGAAAATTTTTCAGTGGTTTCCACATGACTGGCTGCCATTATTAATGAACAAAAAAAATCATTTTGCACTGTATGAAATGTCTTAGAAAATTTTTTTTGAAAAGACAATTTTTTTTCAATAATTTTCACTTTTAGTACGTAAAAAAATTTTCTTAGACAATTTTTAATGACGTTAGTTTCAAACAAAAAGAATTAGACAGTTTCGCAAAAAAAAAATTATTTTTCACTGTATGAAATGTCTTAGAAAAATTTTTGAAAATTTTTCTTGAAAAGAAAATTTTTTTCAATAATTTTCACTTTTAGTACGTAAAAAAACTTTCTTAGACAATTTTTAATGACGTTAGTTTCAAACAAAAAGAATTAGACAGTTTCGCAAAAAAAAATTATTTTTCACTGTATGAAATGTCTTAGAAAAATTTTTTTGAAAAGACAACTTTTTTTCAATAATTTTCACTTTTAGTACGTAAAAAAACTTTCTTAGACAATTTGTAATGACGTTAGTTTCAAACAAAAAGAATTAGACAGTTTCGAAAAAAAAAATTATTTTTGACTGTATGAAATGTCTTTGAAAAATTTTTGAAATTTTTTTTGAAAAGAAATTTTTTTTCAATAATTTTCACTTTTAGTACGTAAAAAAACTTTCTTAGACAGTTTTTAATGACGTTAGTTTCAAACAAAAAGAATTGGATAGTTTCGCAAAAAAAGAATATTTTTCACTGTATGAAATGTCTTAGAAAAATTTTTTTGAAAAGACAATTTTTTTTCAATAATTTTCACTTTTAGTACGTAAAAAAACTTTCTTAGACAATTTTTAATGACGTTAGTTTCAAACAAAAAGAATTAGACAGTTTCGCAAAAAAAAATTATTTTTCACTGTATGAAATGTCTTAGAAAAATTTTTTTGAAAAGAACATTTTTTTTCAATAATTTTCACTTTTAGTACGTAAAAAAACTTTCTTAGACAATTTTTAATGACGTTAGTTTCAAACAAAAAGAATTAGACAGTTTCGCAAAAAAAAATTGTTTTTCACTGTATGAAATGTCTTAGAAAAATTTTTTTGAAAAGACAATTTTTTTTCAATAATTTTCACTTTTAGTACTTAAAAAAACTTTCTTAGACAATTTTTAATGACGTTAGTTTCAAACAAAAAGAATTAGACAGTTTCGTAAAAAAAAATTATTTTTCACTGTATGAAATGTCTTAGAAAAATTTTTGAAAATTTTTCTTGAAAAGAAAATTTTTTTCAATAATTTTCACTTTTAGTACGTAAAAAAACTTTCTTAGACAATTTTTAATGACGTTAGTTTCAAACAAAAAGAATTAGACAGTTTCGCAAAAAAAAATTATTTTTCACTGTATGAAATGTCTTAGAAAAATTTTTTTGAAAAGACAACTTTTTTTCAATAATTTTCACTTTTAGTACGTAAAAAAACTTTCTTAGACAATTTGTAATGACGTTAGTTTCAAACAAAAAGAATTAGACAGTTTCGAAAAAAAAAATTATTTTTGACTGTATGAAATGTCTTTGAAAAATTTTTGAAATTTTTTTTGAAAAGAAATTTTTTTTCAATAATTTTCACTTTTAGTACGTAAAAAAACTTTCTTAGACAGTTTTTAATGACGTTAGTTTCAAACAAAAAGAATTGGATAGTTTCGCAAAAAAAAAATATTTTTCACTGTATGAAATGTCTTAGAAAAATTTTTTTGAAAAGACAATTTTTTTTCAATAATTTTCACTTTTAGTACGTAAAAAAACTTTCTTAGACAATTTTTAATGACGTTAGTTTCAAACAAAAAGAATTAGACAGTTTCGCAAAAAAAAATTATTTTTCACTGTATGAAATGTCTTAGAAAAATTTTTTTGAAAAGAACATTTTTTTTCAATAATTTTCACTTTTAGTACGTAAAAAAACTTTCTTAGACAATTTTTAATGACGTTAGTTTCAAACAAAAAGAATTAGACAGTTTCGCAAAAAAAAATTGTTTTTCACTGTATGAAATGTCTTAGAAAAATTTTTTTGAAAAGACAATTTTTTTTCAATAATTTTCACTTTTAGTACTTAAAAAAACTTTCTTAGACAATTTTTAATGACGTTAGTTTCAAACAAAAAGAATTAGACAGTTTCGCAAAAAAAAATTATTTTTCACTGTATGAAATGTCTTAGAAAAATTTTTGAAAATTTTTCTTGAAAAGAAAATTTTTTTCAATAATTTTCACTTTTAGTACGTAAAAAAACTTTCTTAGACAATTTTTAATGACGTTAGTTTCAAACAAAAAGAATTAGACAGTTTCGCAAAAAAAAATTATTTTTCACTGTATGAAATGTCTTAGAAAAATTTTTTTGAAAAGACAATTTTTTTTCAATAATTTTCACTTTTAGTACGTAAAAAAACTTTCTTAGACAATTTTTAATGACGTTAGTTTCAAACAAAAAGAATTAGACAGTTTCGCAAAAAAAAATTATTTTTCACTGTATGAAATGTCTTAGAAAAATTTTTTTGAAAAGAAAATTTTTTTTCAATAATTTTCACTTTTAGTACGTAAAAAAACTTTCTTAGACAATTTTTAATGACGTTAGTTTCAAACAAAACGAATTAGACAGTTTCGCAAAAAAAAATTATTTTTCACTGTATGAAATGTCTTTGAAAATTTTTTTTGAAAAGAAAGTTTTTTTTCAATAATCTTCACTTTTAGTACGTAAAAAAACTTTCTTAGACAATTTTTAATGACGTTAGTTTCAAACAAAAAGAATTAGACAGTTTCGCAAAAAAAATTATTTTTGACTGTATGAAATGTCTTAAAAAAAGTTTTGAAAATTTTTATTGAAAAGAAAATTTTTTTTCAATTATTTTCACTTTTAGTACGTAAAAAAACTTTCTTAGACAATTTTTAATGACGTTAGTTTCAAACAAAAAGAATTAGACAGTTTCGCAAAAAAAAATTATTTTTCACTGTATGAAATGTCTTAGAAAATTTTTGAAAATTTTTTTTGAAAAGACAATTTTTTTCAATAATTTTCACTTTTAGTACGTAAAAAAACTTTCTTAGACAATTTTTAATGACGTTAGTTTCAAACAAAAAGAATTAGACAGTTTCGCAAAAAAAAATAATTTTTCACTGTATGAAATGTCTTAGAAAAATTTTTGAAAATTTTTTTTGAAAAGACAATTTTTTTCAATAATTTTCACTTTTAGTACGTAAAAAAACTTTCTTAGACAATTTGTAATGACGTTAGTTTCAAACAAAAAGAATTAGACAGTTTCGAAAAAAAAAATTATTTTTGACTGTATGAAATGTCTTTGAAAAATTTTTGAAATTTTTTTATAAAAAGAAAATTTTTTTTAATAATTTTCACTTTTAGTACGTAAAAAAGCTTTCTTAGACAATTTTTAATGACGTTAGTTTCAAACAAAAAGATTTGGATAGTTTCGCAAAAAAAAAATATTTTTCACTGTATGAAATGTCTTAGAAAAATTTTTTTGAAAAGACAATTTTTTTTCAATAATTTTCACTTTTAGTACGTAAAAAAACTTTCTTAGACAATTTTTAATGACGTTAGTTTCAAACAAAAAGAATTAGACAGTTTCGCAAAAAAAAATTATTTTTCACTGTATGAAATGTCTTAGAAAAATTTTTTTGAAAAGACAATTTTTTTTCAATAATTTTCACTTTTAGTACGTAAAAAAACTTTCTTAGACAATTTTTAATGACGTTAGTTTCAACAAAAAGAATTAGACAGTTTCGCAAAAAAAAATTATTTTTCACTGTATGTAATGTCTTAGAAAAATTTTTTTGAAAAGACAATTTTTTTTCAAAAATTTTCACTTTTAGTACTTAAAAAAACTTTCTTAGACAATTTTTAATGACGTTAGTTTCAAACAAAAAGAATTAGACAGTTTCTCAAAAAAAAAATATTTTTCACTGTATGAAATGTCTTAGAAAAGTTTTTAGAAATTTTTCTTGAAAAGAAAATTTTTTTCAATAATTTTCACTTTTAGTACGTAAAAAAACTTTCTTAGACAATTTTTAATGACGTTAGTTTCAAACAAAAAGAATTAGACAGTTTCGCAAAAAAAAATTGTTTTTCACTGTATGAAATGTCTTAGAAAAATTTTTTTGAAAAGACAATTTTTTTTCAATAATTTTCACTTTTAGTACGTAAAAAAACTTTCTTAGACAATTTTTAATGACGTTAGTTTCAAACAAAACGAATTAGACAGTTTCGCAAAAAAAAATTATTTTTCACTGTATGAAATGTCTTAGAAAAATTTTTTTGAAAAGACAATTTTTTTTCAATAATTTTCACTTTTAGTACTTAAAAAGACTTTCTTAGACAATTTTTAATGACGTTAGTTTCAAACAAAAAGATTTAGACAGTTTCGCAAAAAAAAATTATTTTTCACTGTATGAAATGTCTTAGAAAAATTTTTGAAAATTTTTCTTGAAAAGAAAATTTTTTTCAATAATTTTCACTTTTAGTACGTAAAAAAACTTTCTTAGACAATTTTTAATGACGTTAGTTTCAAACAAAAAGAATTAGACAGTTTCGCAAAAAAAATTATTTTTCACTGTATGAAATGTCTTAGAAAAATTTTTTTGAAAAGACAATTTTTTTTCAATAATTTTCACTTTTAGTACGTAAAAAAACTTTCTTAGACAATTTTTAATGACGTTAGTTTCAAACAAAAAGAATTAGACAGTTTCGCAAAAAAAAATTATTTTTCACTGTATGAAATGTCTTAGAAAAATTTTTGAAAATTTTTTTTGAAAAGACAATTTTTTTCAATAATTTTCACTTATAGTACGTAAAAAAACTTTCTTAGACAATTTGTAATGACGTTAGTTTCAAACAAAAAGAATTAGACAGTTTCGAAAAAAAAAATTATTTTTGACTGTATGAAATGTCTTTGAAAAATTTTTGAAATTTTTTTGGAAAAGACAATTTTTTTCAATAATTTTCACTTTTAGTACGTAAAAAAACTTTCTTAGACAATTTTTAATGACGTTAGTTTCAAGCAAAAAGATTTGGATAGTTTCGCAAAAAAAAAATATTTTTCACTGTATGAAATGTCTTAGAAAAATTTTTTTGAAAAGAAAATTTTTTTTCAATAATTTTCACTTTTAGTACGTAAAAAAACTTTCTTAGACAATTTTTAATGACGTTAGTTTCAAACAAAAAGAATTAGACAGTTTCGCAAAAAAAAATTATTTTTCACTGTATGAAATGTCTTAGAAAAGTTTTTTTGAAAAGACAATTTTTTTCAATAATTTTCACTTTTAGTACGTAAAAAAACTTTCTTAGACAATTTTTAATGACGTTAGTTTCAAACAAAAAGAATTAGACAGTTTCGCAAAAAAAAATTATTTTTCACTGTATGAAATGTCTTAGAAAAATTTTTTTGAAAAGACAATTTTTTTTCAATAATTTTCACTTTTAGTACTTAAAAAAACTTTCTTAGACAATTTTTAATGACGTTAGTTTCAAACAAAACGAATTAGACAGTTTCGCAAAAAAAAATTATTTTTCACTGTATGAAATGTCTTTGAAAAATTTTTGAAATTTTTTTGGAAAAAAAAATTTTTTTCAATAATTTTCACTTTTAGTACGTAAAAAAACTTTCTTAGACAATTTTTAATGACGTTAGTTTCAAACAAAAAGATTTGGATAGTTTCGCAAAAAAAAAATATTTTTCACTGTATGAAATGTCTTAGAAAAATTTTTTTGAAAAGAAAATTTTTTTTCAATAATTTTCACTTTTAGTACGTAAAAAAACTTTCTTAGACAATTTTTAATGACGTTAGTTTCAAACAAAACGAATTAGACAGTTTCGCAAAAAAAAATTATTTTTCAATGTATGAAATGTCTTAGAAAAATTTTTTTGAAAAGAAATTTTTTTTTCAATAATTTTCACTTTTAGTACGTAAAAAAACTTTCTTAGACAATTTTTAATGACGTTAGTTTCAAACAAAAAGAATTAGACAGTTTCTCAAAAAAAAATTATTTTTCACTGTATGAAATGTCTTAGAAAAATTTTCAAAAATTTTTCTTGAAAAGAAAATTTTTTTCAATAATTTTCACTTTTAGTACGTAAAAAAACTTTCTTAGACAATTTTTAATGACGTTAGTTTCAAACAAAAAGAATTAGACAGTTTCGCAAAAAAAAATTATTTTTCACTGTATGAAATGTCTTAGAAAAATTTTTTTGAAAAGACAATTTTTTTTCAATAATTTTCACTTTTAGTACGTAAAAAAACTTTCTTAGACAATTTTTAATGACGTTAGTTTCAAACAAAAAGATTTGGATAGTTTCGCAAAAAAAAAATATTTTTCACTGTATGACATGTCTTAGAAAAATTTTTTTGAAAAGAAAATTTTTTTTCAATAATTTTCACTTTTAGTACGTAAAAAAACTTTCTTAGACAATTTTTAATGACGTTAGTTTCAAACAAAACGAATTAGACAGTTTCGCAAAAAAAAATTATTTTTCAATGTATGAAATGTCTTAGAAAAATTTTTTTGAAAAGAAAATTTTTTTTCAATAATTTTCACTTTTAGTACGTAAAAAAACTTTCTTAGACAATTTTTAATGACGTTAGTTTCAAACAAAAAGAATTAGACAGTTTCTCAAAAAAAAATTATTTTTCACTGTATGAAATGTCTTAGAAAAATTTTTGAAAATTTTTCTTGAAAAGAAAATTTTTTTCAATAATTTTCACTTTTAGTACGTAAGAAAACTTTCTTAGACAATTTTTAATGACGTTAGTTTCAAACAAAAAGAATTAGACAGTTTCGCAAAAAAAAATTATTTTTCACTGTATGAAATGTCTTAGAAAAATTTTTTTGAAAAGACAATTTTTTTTCAATAATTTTCACTTTTAGTACGTAAAAAAACTTTCTTAGACAATTTTTAATGACGTTAGTTTCAAACAAAAAGAATTAGACAGTTTCGCAAAAAAAAATTATTTTTCACTGTATGAAATGTCTTGGAAAAATTTTTTTTAAAAGAAAATTTTTTTTCAATAATTTTCACTTTTAGTACGTAAAAAAACTTTCTTAGACAATTTTTAATGACGTTAGTTTCAAACAAAACGAATTAGACAGTTTCGCAAAAAAAAATTATTTTTCACTGTATGAAATGTCTTAGAAAAATTTTTTTGAAAAGACAATTTTTTTTCAATAATTTTCACTTTTAGTACGTAAAAAAACTTTCTTAGACAATTTTTAATGACGTTAGTTTCAACCAAAAAGAATTAGACAGTTTCGCAAAAAAAAATTATTTTTCACTGTATGAAATGTCTTAGAAAAATTTTTGAAAATTTTTCTTGAAAAGAAAATTTTTTTCAATAATTTTCACTTTTAGTACGTAAAAAAACTTTCTTAGACAATTTTTAATGACGTTAGTTTCAAACAAAAAGAATTAGACAGTTTCGCAAATAAAAATTATTTTTCACTGTATGAAATGTCTTAGAAAAATTTTTTTGAAAAGACAACTTTTTTTCAATAATTTTCACTTTTAGTACGTAAAAAAACTTTCTTAGACAATTTGTAATGACGTTAGTTTCAAACAAAAAGAATTAGACAGTTTCGAAAAAAAAAATTATTTTTGACTGTATGAAATGTCTTTGAAAAATTTTTGAAAATTTTTTTTGAAAAGAAAATTTTTTTCAATAATTTTCACTTTTAGTACGTAAAAAAACTTTCTTAGACAATTTTTAATGACGTTAGTTTCAAACAAAACGAATTGGATAGTTTCGCAAAAAAAAAATATTTTTCACTGTATGAAATGTCTTAGAAAAATTTTTTTGAAAAGACAATTTTTTTTCAATAATTTTCACTTTTAGTACGTAAAAAAACTTTCTTAGACAATTTTTAATGACGTTAGTTTCAAACAAAAAGAATTAGACAGTTTCGCAAAAAAAAATTATTTTTCACTGTATGAAATGTCTTGGAAAAATTTTTTTGAAAAGACAATTTTTTTTCAATAATTTTTACTTTTAGTACGTAAAAAAACTTTCTTAGACAATTTTTAATGACGTTAGTTTCAAACAAAAAGAATTAGACAGTTTCGCAAAAAAAAATTATTTTTCACTGTATGAAATGTCTTAGAAAAATTTTTTTGAAAAGACAATTTTTTTTCAATAATTTTCACTTTTAGTACTTAAAAAAACTTTCTTAGACAATTTTTAATGACGTTAGTTTCAAACAAAAAGAATTAGACAGTTTCTCAAAAAAAAATTATTTTTCACTGTATGAAATGTCTTAGAAAAATTTTTGAAAATTTTTCTTGAAAAGAAAATTTTTTTCAATAATTTTCACTTTTAGTACGTAAAAAAACTTTCTTAGACAATTTTTAATGACGTTAGTTTCAAACAAAAAGAATTAGACAGTTTCGCAAAAAAAATTATTTTTCACTGTATGAAATGTCTTAGAAAAATTTTTTTGAAAAGACAACTTTTTTTCAATAATTTTCACTTTTAGTACGTAAAAAAACTTTCTTAGACAATTTGTAATGACGTTAGTTTCAAACAAAAAGAATTAGACAGTTTCGAAAAAAAAAATTATTTTTGACTGTATGAAATGTCTTTGAAAAATTTTTGAAAATTTTTTTTGAAAAGAAAATTTTTTTCAATAATTTTCACTTTTAGTACGTAAAAAAACTTTCTTAGACAATTTTTAATGACGTTAGTTTCAAACAAAAAGAATTAGACAGTTTCGCAAAAAAAAATTATTTTTCACTGTATGAAATGTCTTAGAAAAATTTTTGAAAATTTTTTTTGAAAAGACAATTTTTTTCAATAATTTTCACTTTTAGTACGTAAAAAAACTTTCTTAGCCAATTTTAATGACGTTAGTTTCAAACAAAAAGAATTAGACAGTTTCGCAAAAAAAAATAATTTTTCACTGTATGAAATGTCTTAGAAAAATTTTTGAAAATTTTTTTTGAAAAGACAATTTTTTTCAATAATTTTCACTTATAGTACGTAAAAAAACTTTCTTAGACAATTTGTAATGACGTTAGTTTCAAACAAAAAGAATTAGACAGTTTCGAAAAAAAAAACTTTTTTTGACTGTATGAAATGTCTTTGAAAAATTTTTGAAATTTTTTTGGAAGAGAAAATTTTTTTCAATAATTTTCACTTTTAGTACGTAAAAAAACTTTCTTAGACAATTTTTAATGACGTTAGTTTCAAGCAAAAAGATTTGGATAGTTTCGCAAAAAAAAAATATTTTTCACTGTATGAAATGTCTTAGAAAAATTTTTTTGAAAAGAAAATTTTTTTTCAATAATTTTCACTTTTAGTACGTAAAAAAACTTTCTTAGACAATTTTTAATGACGTTAGTTTCAAACAAAAAGAATTAGACAGTTTCGCAAAAAAAAATTATTTTTCACTGTATGAAATGTCTTAGAAAAGTTTTTTTGAAAAGACAATTTTTTTCAATAATTTTCACTTTTAGTACGTAAAAAAACTTTCTTAGACAATTTTTAATGACGTTAGTTTCAAACAAAAAGAATTAGACAGTTTCGCAAAAAAAAATTATTTTTCACTGTATGAAATGTCTTAGAAAAATTTTTTTGAAAAGACAATTTTTTTTCAATAATTTTCACTTTTAGTACTTAAAAAAACTTTCTTAGACAATTTTTAATGACGTTAGTTTCAAACAAAACGAATTAGACAGTTTCGCAAAAAAAAATAATTTTTCACTGTATGAAATGTCTTAGAAAAATTTTTGAAAATTTTTTTTGAAAAGACAATTTTTTTCAATAATTTTCTCTTATAGTACGTAAAAAAACTTTCTTAGACAATTTGTAATGACGTTAGTTTCAAACAAAAAGAATTAGACAGTTTCGAAAAAAAAAACTTTTTTTGACTGTATGAAATGTCTTTGAAAAATTTTTGAAATTTTTTTGGAAGAGAAAATTTTTTTCAATAATTTTCACTTTTAGTACGTAAAAAAACTTTCTTAGACAATTTTTAATGACGTTAGTTTCAAGCAAAAAGATTTGGATAGTTTCGCAAAAAAAAAATATTTTTCACTGTATGAAATGTCTTAGAAAAATTTTTTTGAAAAGAAAATTTTTTTTCAATAATTTTCACTTTTAGTACGTAAAAAAACTTTCTTAGACAATTTTTAATGACGTTAGTTTCAAACAAAAAGAATTAGACAGTTTCGCAAAAAAAAATTATTTTTCACTGTATGAAATGTCTTAGAAAAGTTTTTTTGAAAAGACAATTTTTTTCAATAATTTTCACTTTTAGTACGTAAAAAAACTTTCTTAGACAATTTTTAATGACGTTAGTTTCAAACAAAAAGAATTAGACAGTTTCGCAAAAAAAAATTATTTTTCACTGTATGAAATGTCTTAGAAAAATTTTTTTGAAAAGACAATTTTTTTTCAATAATTTTCACTTTTAGTACTTAAAAAAACTTTCTTAGACAATTTTTAATGACGTTAGTTTCAAACAAAACGAATTAGACAGTTTCGCAAAAAAAAATTATTTTTCACTGTATGAAATGTCTTTGAAAAATTTTTGAAATTTTTTTGGAAAAAAAAATTTTTTTCAATAATTTTCACTTTTAGTACGTAAAAAAACTTTCTTAGACAATTTTTAATGACGTTAGTTTCAAACAAAAAGATTTGGATAGTTTCGCAAAAAAAAAATATTTTTCACTGTATGAAATGTCTTAGAAAAATTTTTTTGAAAAGAAAATTTTTTTTCAATAATTTTCACTTTTAGTACGTAAAAAAACTTTCTTAGACAATTTTTAATGACGTTAGTTTCAAACAAAACGAATTAGACAGTTTCGCAAAAAAAAATTATTTTTCAATGTATGAAATGTCTTAGAAAAATTTTTTTGAAAAGAAAATTTTTTTTCAATAATTTTCACTTTTAGTACGTAAAAAAACTTTCTTAGACAATTTTTAATGACGTTAGTTTCAAACAAAAAGAATTAGACAGTTTCTCAAAAAAAAATTATTTTTCACTGTATGAAATGTCTTAGAAAAATTTTTGAAAATTTTTCTTGAAAAGAAAATTTTTTTCAATAATTTTCACTTTTAGTACGTAAAAAAACTTTCTTAGACAATTTTTAATGACGTTAGTTTCAAACAAAAAGAATTAGACAGTTTCGCAAAAAAAAATTATTTTTCACTGTATGAAATGTCTTAGAAAAATTTTTTTGAAAAGACAATTTTTTTTCAATAATTTTCACTTTTAGTACGTAAAAAAACTTTCTTAGACAATTTTTAATGACGTTAGTTTCAAACAAAAAGATTTGGATAGTTTCGCAAAAAAAAAATATTTTTCACTGTATGAAATGTCTTAGAAAAATTTTTTTGAAAAGACAACTTTTTTTCAATAATTTTCACTTTTAGTACGTAAAAAAACTTTCTTAGACAATTTTTAATGACGTTAGTTTCAAACAAAACGAATTAGACAGTTTCGCAAAAAAAAATTATTTTTCAATGTATGAAATGTCTTAGAAAAATTTTTTTGAAAGGAAAATTTTTTTTCAATAATTTTCACTTTTAGTACGTAAAAAAACTTTCTTAGACAATTTTTAATGACGTTAGTTTCAAACAAAAAGAATTAGACAGTTTCTCAAAAACAAATTATTTTTCACTGTATGAAATGTCTTAGAAAAATTTTTGAAAATTTTTCTTGAAAAGAAAATTTTTTTCAATAATTTTCACTTTTAGTACGTAAAAAAACTTTCTTAGACAATTTTTAATGACGTTAGTTTCAAACAAAAAGAATTAGACAGTTTCGCAAAAAAAAATTATTTTTCACTGTATGAAATGTCTTAGAAAAATTTTTTTGAAAAGACAATTTTTTTTCAATAATTTTCACTTTTAGTACGTAAAAAAACTTTCTTAGACAATTTTTAATGACGTTAGTTTCAAACAAAAAGAATTAGACAGTTTCGCAAAAAAAAATTATTTTTCACTGTATGAAATGTCTTGGAAAAATTTTTTTTAAAAGAAAATTTTTTTTCAATAATTTTCACTTTTAGTACGTAAAAAAACTTTCTTAGACAATTTTTAATGACGTTAGTTTCAAACAAAACGAATTAGACAGTTTCGCAAAAAAAAATTATTTTTCACTGTATGAAATGTCTTAGAAAAATTTTTTTTAAAAGAAAATTTTTTTTCAATAATTTTCACTTTTAGTACGTAAAAAAACTTTCTTAGACAATTTTTAATGACGTTAGTTTCAAACAAAACGAATTAGACAGTTTCGCAAAAAAAAATTATTTTTCAATGTATGAAATGTCTTAGAAAAATTTTTTTGAAAAGAAAATTTTTTTTCAATAATTTTCACTTTTAGTACGTAAAAAAACTTTCTTAGACAATTTTTAATGACGTTAGTTTCAAACAAAAAGAATTAGACAGTTTCTCAAAAAAAAATTATTTTTCACTGTATGAAATGTCTTAGAAAAATTTTTGAAAATTTTTCTTGAAAAGAAAATTTTTTTCAATAATTTTCACTTTTAGTACGTAAAAAAACTTTCTTAGACAATTTTTAATGACGTTAGTTTCAAACAAAAAGAATTAGACAGTTTCGCAAAAAAAAATTATTTTTCACTGTATGAAATGTCTTAGAAAAATTTTTTTGAAAAGACAATTTTTTTTCAATAATTTTCACTTTTAGTACGTAAAAAAACTTTCTTAGACAATTTTTAATGACGTTAGTTTCAAACAAAAAGATTTGGATAGTTTCGCAAAAAAAAAATATTTTTCACTGTATGAAATGTCTTAGAAAAATTTTTTTGAAAAGAAAATTTTTTTTCAATAATTTTCACTTTTAGTACGTAAAAAAACTTTCTTAGACAATTTTTAATGACGTTAGTTTCAAACAAAACGAATTAGACAGTTTCGCAAAAAAAAATTATTTTTCAATGTATGAAATGTCTTAGAAAAATTTTTTTGAAAAGAAATTTTTTTTTCAATAATTTTCACTTTTAGTACGTAAAAAAACTTTCTTAGACAATTTTTAATGACGTTAGTTTCAAACAAAAAGAATTAGACAGTTTCTCAAAAAAAAATTATTTTTCACTGTATGAAATGTCTTAGAAAAATTTTTGAAAATTTTTCTTGAAAAGAAAATTTTTTTCAATAATTTTCACTTTTAGTACGTAAAAAAACTTTCTTAGACAATTTTTAATGACGTTAGTTTCAAACAAAAAGAATTAGACAGTTTCGCAAAAAAAAATTATTTTTCACTGTATGAAATGTCTTAGAAAAATTTTTTTGAAAAGACAATTTTTTTTCAATAATTTTCACTTTTAGTACGTAAAAAAACTTTCTTAGACAATTTTTAATGACGTTAGTTTCAAACAAAAAGAATTAGACAGTTTCGCAAAAAAAAATTATTTTTCACTGTATGAAATGTCTTGGAAAAATTTTTTTTAAAAGAAAATTTTTTTTCAATAATTTTCACTTTTAGTACGTAAAAAAACTTTCTTAGACAATTTTTAATGACGTTAGTTTCAAACAAAACGAATTAGACAGTTTCGCAAAAAAAAATTAT
The DNA here is from genome assembly GCF_918807975.1 of Aplidium turbinatum. Classification (NCBI taxonomy): domain Eukaryota; kingdom Metazoa; phylum Chordata; class Ascidiacea; order Aplousobranchia; family Polyclinidae; genus Aplidium; species Aplidium turbinatum. The sequence goes on from NC_137485.1 coordinate 22,935,386, forward strand.
TTTTCACTGTATGAAATGTCTTAGAAAAATTTTTTTTAAAAGAAAATTTTTTTTCAATAATTTTCACTTTTAGTACGTAAAAAAACTTTCTTAGACAATTTTTAATGACGTTAGTTTCAAACAAAAAGAATTAGACAGTTTCTCAAAAAAAAATTATTTTTCACTGTATGAAATGTCTTAGAAAAATTTTTGAAAATTTTTCTTGAAAAGAAAATTTTTTTCAATAATTTTCACTTTTAGTACGTAAAAAAACTTTCTTAGACAATTTTTAATGACGTTAGTTTCAAACAAAAAGAATTAGACAGTTTCGCAAAAAAAAATTATTTTTCACTGTATGAAATGTCTTAGAAAAATTTTTTTGAAAAGACAATTTTTTTTCAATAATTTTCACTTTTAGTACGTAAAAAAACTTTCTTAGACAATTTTTAATGACGTTAGTTTCAAACAAAAAGATTTGGATAGTTTCGCAAAAAAAAAATATTTTTCACTGTATGAAATGTCTTAGAAAAATTTTTTTGAAAAGACAACTTTTTTTCAATAATTTTCACTTTTAGTACGTAAAAAAACTTTCTTAGACAATTTTTAATGACGTTAGTTTCAAACAAAACGAATTAGACAGTTTCGCAAAAAAAAATTATTTTTCAATGTATGAAATGTCTTAGAAACATTTTTTTGAAAAGAAAATTTTTTTTCAATAATTTTCACTTTTAGTACGTAAAAAAACTTTCTTAGACAATTTTTAATGACGTTAGTTTCAAACAAAAAGAATTAGACAGTTTCTCAAAAACAAATTATTTTTCACTGTATGAAATGTCTTAGAAAAATTTTTGAAAATTTTTCTTGAAAAGAAAATTTTTTTCAATAATTTTCACTTTTAGTACGTAAAAAAACTTTCTTAGACAATTTTTAATGACGTTAGTTTCAAACAAAAAGAATTAGACAGTTTCGCAAAAAAAAATTATTTTTCACTGTATGAAATGTCTTAGAAAAATTTTTTTGAAAAGACAATTTTTTTTCAATAATTTTCACTTTTAGTACGTAAAAAAACTTTCTTAGACAATTTTTAATGACGTTAGTTTCAAACAAAAAGAATTAGACAGTTTCGCAAAAAAAAATTATTTTTCACTGTATGAAATGTCTTGGAAAAATTTTTTTTAAAAGAAAATTTTTTTTCAATAATTTTCACTTTTAGTACGTAAAAAAACTTTCTTAGACAATTTTTAATGACGTTAGTTTCAAACAAAACGAATTAGACAGTTTCGCAAAAAAAAATTATTTTTCACTGTATGAAATGTCTTAGAAAAATTTTTTTTAAAAGAAAATTTTTTTTCAATAATTTTCACTTTTAGTACGTAAAAAAACTTTCTTAGACAATTTTTAATGACGTTAGTTTCAAACAAAACGAATTAGACAGTTTCGCAAAAAAAAATTATTTTTCAATGTATGAAATGTCTTAGAAAAATTTTTTTGAAAAGAAAATTTTTTTTCAATAATTTTCACTTTTAGTACGTAAAAAAACTTTCTTAGACAATTTTTAATGACGTTAGTTTCAAACAAAAAGAATTAGACAGTTTCTCAAAAAAAAATTATTTTTCACTGTATGAAATGTCTTAGAAAAATTTTTGAAAATTTTTCTTGAAAAGAAAATTTTTTTCAATAATTTTCACTTTTAGTACGTAAAAAAACTTTCTTAGACAATTTTTAATGACGTTAGTTTCAAACAAAAAAAATTAGACAGTTTCGCAAAAAAAAATTATTTTTCACTGTATGAAATGTCTTAGAAAAATTTTTTTGAAAAGACAATTTTTTTTCAATAATTTTCACTTTTAGTACGTAAAAAAACTTTCTTAGACAATTTTTAATGACGTTAGTTTCAAACAAAAAGATTTGGATAGTTTCGCAAAAAAAAAATATTTTTCACTGTATGAAATGTCTTAGAAAAATTTTTTTTAAAAGAAAATTTTTTTTCAATAATTTTCACTTTTAGTACGTAAAAAAACTTTCTTAGACAATTTTTAATGACGTTAGTTTCAAACAAAACGAATTAGACAGTTTCGCAAAAAAAAATTATTTTTCAATGTATGAAATGTCTTAGAAAAATTTTTTTGAAAAGAAATTTTTTTTTCAATAATTTTCACTTTTAGTACGTAAAAAAACTTTCTTAGACAATTTTTAATGACGTTAGTTTCAAACAAAAAGAATTAGACAGTTTCTCAAAAAAAAATTATTTTTCACTGTATGAAATGTCTTAGAAAAATTTTTGAAAATTTTTCTTGAAAAGAAAATTTTTTTCAATAATTTTCACTTTTAGTACGTAAAAAAACTTTCTTAGACAATTTTTAATGACGTTAGTTTCAAACAAAAAGAATTAGACAGTTTCGCAAAAAAAAATTATTTTTCACTGTATGAAATGTCTTAGAAAAATTTTTTTGAAAAGACAATTTTTTTTCAATAATTTTCACTTTTAGTACGTAAAAAAACTTTCTTAGACAATTTTTAATGACGTTAGTTTCAAACAAAAAGAATTAGACAGTTTCGCAAAAAAAAATTATTTTTCACTGTATGAAATGTCTTGGAAAAATTTTTTTTAAAAGAAAATTTTTTTTCAATAATTTTCACTTTTAGTACGTAAAAAAACTTTCTTAGACAATTTTTAATGACGTTAGTTTCAAACAAAACGAATTAGACAGTTTCGCAAAAAAAAATTATTTTTCACTGTATGAAATGTCTTAGAAAAATTTTTTTTAAAAGAAAATTTTTTTTCAATAATTTTCACTTTTAGTACGTAAAAAAACTTTCTTAGACAATTTTTAATGACGTTAGTTTCAAACAAAACGAATTAGACAGTTTCGCAAAAAAAAATTATTTTTCACTGTATGAAATGTCTTAGAAAAATTTTTTTGAAAAGACAATTTTTTTTCAATAATTTTCACTTTTAGTACGTAAAAAAACTTTCTTAGACAATTTGTAATGACGTTAGTTTCAAACAAAAAGAATTAGACAGTTTCGAAAAAAAAAATTATTTTTGACTGTATGAAATGTCTTTGAAAAATTTTTGAAAATTTTTTTTGAAAAGAAAATTTTTTTCAATAATTTTCACTTTTAGTACGTAAAAAAACTTTCTTAGACAATTTTTAATGACGTTAGTTTCAAACAAAAAGAATTGGATAGTTTCGCAAAAAAAAATTATTTTTCACTGTATGAAATGTCTTAGAAAAATTTTTTTGAAAAGACAATTTTTTTTCAATAATTTTCACTTTTAGTACTTAAAAAAACTTTCTTAGACAATTTTTAATAACGTTAGTTTCAAACAAAAAGAATTAGACAGTTTCGCAAAAAAAAATTATTTTTCACTGTATGAAATGTCTTAGAAAAATTTTTGAAAATTTTTCTTGAAAAGAAAATTTTTTTCAATAATTTTCACTTTTAGTACGTAAAAAAACTTTCTTAGACAATTTTTAATGACGTTAGTTTCAAACAAAAAGAATTAGACAGTTTCGCAAATAAAAATTATTTTTCACTGTATGAAATGTCTTAGAAAAATTTTTTTGAAAAGACAACTTTTTTTCAATAATTTTCACTTTTAGTACGTAAAAAAACTTTCTTAGACAATTTGTAATGACGTTAGTTTCAAACAAAAAGAATTAGACAGTTTCGAAAAAAAAAACTATTTTTGACTGTATGAAATGTCTTTGAAAAATTTTTGAAAATTTTTTTTGAAAAGAAAATTTTTTTCAATAATTTTCACTTTTAGTACGTAAAAAAACTTTCTTAGACAATTTTTAATGACGTTAGTTTCAAACAAAAAGAATTGGATAGTTTCGCAAAAAAAAAATATTTTTCACTGTATGAAATGTCTTAGAAAAATTTTTTTGAAAAGACAATTTTTTTTCAATAATTTTCACTTTTAGTACGTAAAAAAAACTTTCTTAGACAATTTTTAATGACGTTAGTTTCAAACAAAAAGAATTAGACAGTTTCGCAAAAAAAAATTATTTTTCACTGTATGAAATGTCTTGGAAAAATTTTTTTGAAAAGACAATTTTTTTTCAATAATTTTTACTTTTAGTACGTAAAAAAACTTTCTTAGACAATTTTTAATGACGTTAGTTTCAAACAAAAAGAATTAGACAGTTTCGCAAAAAAAAATTATTTTTCACTGTATGAAATGTCTTAGAAAAATTTTTTTGAAAAGACAATTTTTTTTCAATAATTTTCACTTTTAGTACTTAAAAAAACTTTCTTAGACAATTTTTAATGACGTTAGTTTCAAACAAAAAGAATTAGACAGTTTCTCAAAAAAAATTATTTTTCTCTGTATGAAATGTCTTAGAAAAATTTTTGAAAATTTTTCTTGAAAAGAAAATTTTTTTCAATAATTTTCACTTTTAGTACGTAAAAAAACTTTCTTAGACAATTTTTAATGACGTTAGTTTCAAACAAAAAGAATTAGACAGTTTCGCAAAAAAAATTATTTTTCACTGTATGAAATGTCTTAGAAAAATTTTTTTGAAAAGACAACTTTTTTTCAATAATTTTCACTTTTAGTACGTAAAAAAACTTTCTTAGACAATTTGTAATGACGTTAGTTTCAAACAAAAAGAATTAGACAGTTTCGAAAAAAAAAATTATTTTTGACTGTATGAAATGTCTTTGAAAAATTTTTGAAAATTTTTTTTGAAAAGAAAATTTTTTTCAATAATTTTCACTTTTAGTACGTAAAAAAACTTTCTTAGACAATTTTTAATGACGTTAGTTTCAAACAAAAAGAATTGGATAGTTTCGCAAAAAAAAATTATTTTTCACTGTATGAAATGTCTTAGAAAAATTTTTTTGAAAAGACAATTTTTTTTCAATAATTTTCACTTTTAGTACTTAAAAAAACTTTCTTAGACAATTTTTAATGACGTTAGTTTCAAACAAAAAGAATTAGACAGTTTCTCAAAAAAAAATTATTTTTCACTGTATGAAATGTCTTAGAAAAATTTTTGAAAATTTTTCTTGAAAAGAAAATTTTTTTCAATAATTTTCACTTTTAGTACGTAAAAAAACTTTCTTAGACAATTTTTAATGACGTTAGTTTCAAACAAAACGAATTAGACAGTTTCGCAAAAAAAAATTTTTTTTTACTGTATGAAATGTCTTAGAAAAATTTTTTTGAAAAGACAATTTTTTTTCAATAATTTTCACTTTTAGTACTTAAAAAAACTTTCTTAGACAATTTTTAATGACGTTAGTTTCAAACAAAAAGAATTAGACAGTTTCGCAAAGGGTTAGGGTTAGGGTTAGGGTTAGGGTTAGGGTTAGGGTTAGGGTTAGGGTTAGGGTTAGGGTTAGGGTTAGGGTTAGGGTTAGGGTTAGGGTTAGGGTTAGGGTTAGGGTTAGGGTTAGGGTTAGGGTTAGGGTTAGGGTTACGGTTAGGGTTAGGGTTAGGGTTAGGGTTAGGGTTAGGGTTAGGGTTAGGGTTAGGGTTAGGGTTAGGGTTAGGGTTAGGGTTAGGGTTAGGGTTAGGGTTAGGGTTAGGGTTAGGGTTAGGGTTAGGGTTAGGGTTAGGGTTAGGGTTAGGGTTAGGGTTAGGGTTAGGGTTAGGGTTAGGGTTAGGGTTAGGGTTAGGGTTAGGGTTAGGGTTAGGGTTAGGGTTAGGGTTAGGGTTAGGGTTAGGGTTAGGGTTAGGGTTAGGGTTAGGGTTAGGGTTAGGGTTAGGGTTAGGGTTAGGGTTAGGGTTAGGGTTAGGGTTAGGGTTAGGGTTAGGGTTAGGGTTAGGGTTAGGGTTAGGGTTAGGGTTAGGGTTAGGGTTAGGGTTAGGGTTAGGGTTAGGGTTAGGGTTAGGGTTAGGGTTAGGGTTAGGGTTAGGGTTAGGGTTAGGGTTAGGGTTAGGGTTAGGGTTAGGGTTAGGGTTAGGGTTAGGGTTAGGGTTAGGGTTAGGGTTAGGGTTAGGGTTAGGGTTAGGGTTAGGGTTAGGGTTAGGGTTAGGGTTAGGGTTAGGGTTAGGGTTAGGGTTAGGGTTAGGGTTAGGGTTAGGGTTAGGGTTAGGGTTAGGGTTAGGGTTAGGGTTAGGGTTAGGGTTAGGGTTAGGGTTAGGGTTAGGGTTAGGGTTAGGGTTAGGGTTAGGGTTAGGGTTAGGGTTAGGGTTAGGGTTAGGGTTAGGGTTAGGGTTAGGGTTAGGGTTAGGGTTAGGGTTAGGGTTAGGGTTAGGGTTAGGGTTAGGGTTAGGGTTAGGGTTAGGGTTAGGGTTAGGGTTAGGGTTAGGGTTAGGGTTAGGGTTAGGGTTAGGGTTAGGGTTAGGGTTAGGGTTAGGGTTAGGGTTAGGGTTAGGGTTAGGGTTAGGGTTAGGGTTAGGGTTAGGGTTAGGGTTAGGGTTAGGGTTAGGGTTAGGGTTAGGGTTAGGGTTAGGGTTAGGGTTAGGGTTAGGGTTAGGGTTAGGGTTAGGGTTAGGGTTAGGGTTAGGGTTAGGGTTAGGGTTAGGGTTAGGGTTAGGGTTAGGGTTAGGGTTAGGGTTAGGGTTAGGGTTAGGGTTAGGGTTAGGGTTAGGGTTAGGGTTAGGGTTAGGGTTAGGGTTAGGGTTAGGGTTAGGGTTAGGGTTAGGGTTAGGGTTAGGGTTAGGGTTAGGGTTAGGGTTAGGGTTAGGGTTAGGGTTAGGGTTAGGGTTAGGGTTAGGGTTAGGGTTAGGGTTAGGGTTAGGGTTAGGGTTAGGGTTAGGGTTAGGGTTAGGGTTAGGGTTAGGGTTAGGGTTAGGGTTAGGGTTAGGGTTAGGGTTAGGGTTAGGGTTAGGGTTAGGGTTAGGGTTAGGGTTAGGGTTAGGGTTAGGGTTAGGGTTAGGGTTAGGGTTAGGGTTAGGGTTAGGGTTAGGGTTAGGGTTAGGGTTAGGGTTAGGGTTAGGGTTAGGGTTAGGGTTAGGGTTAGGGTTAGGGTTAGGGTTAGGGTTAGGGTTAGGGTTAGGGTTAGGGTTAGGGTTAGGGTTAGGGTTAGGGTTAGGGTTAGGGTTAGGGTTAGGGTTAGGGTTAGGGTTAGGGTTAGGGTTAGGGTTAGGGTTAGGGTTAGGGTTAGGGTTAGGGTTAGGGTTAGGGTTAGGGTTAGGGTTAGGGTTAGGGTTAGGGTTAGGGTTAGGGTTAGGGTTAGGGTTAGGGTTAGGGTTAGGGTTAGGGTTAGGGTTAGGGTTAGGGTTAGGGTTAGGGTTAGGGTTAGGGTTAGGGTTAGGGTTAGGGTTAGGGTTAGGGTTAGGGTTAGGGTTAGGGTTAGGGTTAGGGTTAGGGTTAGGGTTAGGGTTAGGGTTAGGGTTAGGGTTAGGGTTAGGGTTAGGGTTAGGGTTAGGGTTAGGGTTAGGGTTAGGGTTAGGGTTAGGGTTAGGGTTAGGGTTAGGGTTAGGGTTAGGGTTAGGGTTAGGGTTAGGGTTAGGGTTAGGGTTAGGGTTAGGGTTAGGGTTAGGGTTAGGGTTAGGGTTAGGGTTAGGGTTAGGGTTAGGGTTAGGGTTAGGGTTAGGGTTAGGGTTAGGGTTAGGGTTAGGGTTAGGGTTAGGGTTAGGGTTAGGGTTAGGGTTAGGGTTAGGGTTAGGGTTAGGGTTAGGGTTAGGGTTAGGGTTAGGGTTAGGGTTAGGGTTAGGGTTAGGGTTAGGGTTAGGGTTAGGGTTAGGGTTAGGGTTAGGGTTAGGGTTAGGGTTAGGGTTAGGGTTAGGGTTAGGGTTAGGGTTAGGGTTAGGGTTAGGGTTAGGGTTAGGGTTAGGGTTAGGGTTAGGGTTAGGGTTAGGGTTAGGGTTAGGGTTAGGGTTAGGGTTAGGGTTAGGGTTAGGGTTAGGGTTAGGGTTAGGGTTAGGGTTAGGGTTAGGGTTAGGGTTAGGGTTAGGGTTAGGGTTAGGGTTAGGGTTAGGGTTAGGGTTAGGGTTAGGGTTAGGGTTAGGGTTAGGGTTAGGGTTAGGGTTAGGGTTAGGGTTAGGGTTAGGGTTAGGGTTAGGGTTAGGGTTAGGGTTAGGGTTAGGGTTAGGGTTAGGGTTAGGGTTAGGGTTAGGGTTAGGGTTAGGGTTAGGGTTAGGGTTAGGGTTAGGGTTAGGGTTAGGGTTAGGGTTAGGGTTAGGGTTAGGGTTAGGGTTAGGGTTAGGGTTAGGGTTAGGGTTAGGGTTAGGGTTAGGGTTAGGGTTAGGGTTAGGTTAGGGTTAGGGTTAGGGTTAGGGTTAGGGTTAGGGTTAGGGTTAGGGTTAGGGTTAGGGTTAGGGTTAGGGTTAGGGTTAGGGTTAGGGTTAGGGTTAGGGTTAGGGTTAGGGTTAGGGTTAGGGTTAGGGTTAGGGTTAGGGTTAGGGTTAGGTTAGGGTTAGGGTTAGGGTTAGGGTTAGGGTTAGGGTTAGGGTTAGGGTTAGGGTTAGGGTTAGGGTTAGGGTTAGGGTTAGGGTTAGGGTTAGGGTTAGGGTTAGGGTTAGGGTTAGGT